>NC_134420.1:16459706-17782206 GCF_030867145.1 Opisthocomus hoazin | reverse complement strand
TAGAAATCAAGCTATAGGCATTGGTCCACATTTCCTGCTCTCTCTGAGAACGGTTTGTGCTCTTCCATCTGCTCGTCTGACTGGATGGATGTCTAGGAATAGTAATGGTTCCGACTGCTTTGCCCAAATCCTACACATTTTAAGGTTTCACTGGGGAGAGATGATGCCATTTTGCACTCCTTGTTTCACAAAGAGCTATGTCAAGGACAGGGTCAAAAATGGCAAGGCAGCAGCTGGCTAGTCTCTTCAGGAGTTTGGCTGTACTATTTCCTGCCTCTTTTCAGAAACTGCTGAACGCAGATTTTTACTTCCACAGGGGAGGACCTGATAGTCCCCTGGTGGGCGATACCATCTGTCTGTTCAGGAACACATCCTTACATCAGAGATACGCAGAATGGTACGATACGCACTGAGTTCTGGGCTCCACAGAGCCCTCACCACTGCGCATCCACTCCACGGGGAGTGGTCATGCTTACAGTCACTGCCTTATCTTCCAGCAGTAAAATAATTCAAATGATTTGAGTCTGCTCCTGTTCACTGAAGTCAATGGGGTACTAGTGATCTACACCAACTGAAGTACGGGCTAGCTAATTTCTAGACTGATGCAGAATTGGGCCCCAAACAGCAAGTTCTTGAAGGATCTTTTTGGAGAACGGCCATTTAATATGGAGTGAGGAGATGGAGCTTGGAAGAGAAGCCCAGAAAAGAGGTGAGGGCAAGGAGTGGTAAAGGAGGCTAACACGGTATAATGGCAGCTATTAAACTTACTTTCCCAATGGATGGTTTCAAGTGTATGTTTAATTGATATTCTTACATGCCCCACCAAAAGCACTTACTACTATACTCCATTAGGACTCCTGGTTTACAGCATTACATTATATGGAAAGATGAAACAGGTAGAATTCAGCACTAATGGAATAAATCATACCTGTCCTCCTACCTCTCCTGTCTACACGTGACAACATAGTTCTTACTTTTCTATTGCAGTCAGTACATGGCGTGTCACCCTTAGGATATTTGCAGTAACTTTTGGAGAGGAGAAATAAAATTTCCTTTGCCATAGTGGCCGGAGAAAAAATGTTGTTTAGCTCACCCATGGGGAAAAGTAATTAATAAATATATCACAACAAAAATGTTCACAAAGGTCTAATCAGCAGAACTTCCAAAGTACAAACTGCAGGCAAGTTTGATAGCTGGCAAACGAGCTGTTTAATAGTGGCCATCCTTGACAGAACCAAATGAGAGTCGAACCTGCAGCACTGGAGTCTCTTTGAGCAGGGCCCCAATGAGGCAAGCAGATGTTGCGCTGGAGCTGTTCGCCAGATTACTATTTTGATTACTCTGCATTGCAATAAGAAGCTGTATCAGAGAGAGCAGGTCAGCAGGACCCTAGTAAGATTCAAGTTTCAAGGGCGACAGCACAGGGAACACCGCCCAACTGTAAGGAATAGCTGCATCCAGCAGCCTTTCCAACTCCTTCATAGTAACTAGGGAGTCCAAATAAAGGCTTTTTATTTTAGTGGTCTTTGATGACATTAAATGTGAACAAATGAACAAAATAGCAAAAGCCTCTAACTTCTTTCATTTATTCAAGGCAGAGATCAGTAGCTTATCCAGCTCTTCTCAGATATACAACCTGAATTCTGCATTCTTTGTTTTCCTGTTTGTTCTTTATTTTAATGTTTTATAAGCAATTACTGATACGCACTTCTAACTGGATGTGCCTACAATGGATGTGCTGAAAAAAAACCATTGGGGAATTGACTGAATGACCTTGAGATCTACGACTCAGTGAGTCCTCTCTTAATCAGACTCACATCCACTGTCCCACTGAGGGAAGTCCCAACACCATGATGTACTGATGTTTTCAAAAGGGGGGGGGCTAAAAAAAAAAAATCACACTTCAGCACACATCTGTTTAGGCTTCAAAGTATAGGATTTTTCCTTCTACAGTGCTACAGTAGGAGATGGAAATATGGTTTCCATCAAATCAGCAGATGGGATCAACAGGGCTACAAGGTCAGAAAAAAAGGACCAATCTTTCTTGCTCTTAGCTGTTAGAAGCAGCAATTCAAACATGCACATTGTAATACTAGACGTATCCGCAAGACTTAAAAACAATATTGCTTTATTCGATCTAAAGAAAGTTTTTGTCTACTTTCTATGACTACTGGAAGTTCTGCATCCTCAACCATTTTTCTTCTCAAGGAGGTTGTTGGGGGAGGCTTGAGTACTGGGACAAGTTCTCATGCTGCCATAATGCTGACTTGCTGACATTTTAGTGGAAGAATTACAGTGTTGCCACAACAAAGTTGTACTAAGATGTATTTATGATATGGAAAAAATAACACGTAGATAAAAATCTTGTTATCAGCTACTAACAATTACTACTGCTATTTTCTTATTTAAATGTTCCACGCAAAGACATCAGCTATTATTCATAAAGTAATCAGGTGGCAGACCAAAGTTACTCCTTTCTTGCCCTTCTCTCCACTGAAATTACTGTATATAACACAGAGATATTAACAGTACTTGTAATTAGCTCTAAATACATATGCAGCTGAGGATCCAATTCTGAAAGATGCTTTGCACAATCAAACCTCATCTAAACGTACAGGAGTTGCAAGCAAGTGGGCTTCTGCATCTCATAGGACAGGAATCTGAAAAAGCAAAAGTTTTGTAAACTGCTCCAAAAAGGAGCTATTTATTTGTTTATTTATCTGTCCACCTTTTGGATAAATACTGTTGCTCAACACTTCTTTTCTTTGTAAATAATGAAGAGAAATTTACTATAACCCTCCTCCTTGAAACAAATGTCTTATAATTACACACACGATGCATGGGCGGAAAAGGCAAGTGGAGAAGAGAGAAAAGACGCAGTAACCTTTCACACTGATACAGTCATTGCAACCTTGAATGCTCCTCTAAGTAAAGAAATTGCATCCTTTCTTCAAGTGCCTTACACATAACACAAGGGTCTATGTGCAGTTAACCCTGCGAAAGCCACCTGCGACCCGACACTAGTCACTCCAGTGCAGTACTCGTGCAACACAGGATTTGCACAAGAGAAGGGAACCGAGTGAAGCAGTGGTGACACAAGGAACAAACATACAACTCATGTTCAAAATGTGTTCAGCAGCAATGAACGTCACTGATACTAGCTCCAGCTCAAAGTCTGGAAAGCCCTAGCCCCTGCTGCTATGATCTGGGTTCAGTTGTCTGCCTGTACGAAAATGAAGCCAGGGCTTGATGTTGCAGACCCAGGGGAAGTTAAGTGCTACTGCGTTAAATTGCTTTGCAATGCACGTGTCCTGCTCAAAGCCGACTCTGCTCCCTGCACCTTGAGCATCAGAAGAGATTTCATTTCCCTGCAACGGCCCATGAGAAATGAACAATACAATGTGCACAGTGGGCATAATCCTTGACTCTTGTTGACGCCACACAGAAATCCATTCTGTCGTCTTCTAATCCTTGCGCACAGCCAAAGCTTGCATGATAAAGCTGAAGGGACAGGAGCTATTTATAGCCTTTAATTTCATCCCGCATCAGTGGATTTTCAGGCAAAGGAAACAGAGCTTTTAGCTTGTTTCCCTTTTTAACCTGTTCAGTGCTCACAGCTTGGAGAAGTCAAAACAGTTTTATTTCAGAGCCATTTACTAGTTTCAAGGAAACAAATATCCAAGAATAGGTCAAAAATGCTAACGGTTCGAACCCAGTATTTACTTACAAGCCAGGAGCAATGCAGGGTTTCCCACTGCTGCCCCTACAGTTCTGCAGATGTAGCACAACAAGGGAATATGCAAAGCAATGCAGATCATCACAGTTTCAATGGCTACGCAGCCAAGCTGCAAACAGAAGGGCGTACCCATCTCCTCTACCCTGCTTGGTCCTCAATTCCCATTTTCTGATTTGCTTTCCATTTTGCCCCTTGTAGCTGTAAAGTCAGTGTTTGTCTCCTCCTCCACTGGCACCTTTTTTAATATGGTCGCACCATACAGCAGATGAGTTTCATGCAGGTACACAAAGCAGACAGAGAGCTGCCTGCAGGAGATAACGGGCCTCCAGAGAGACTGGAGCCTCTTAAGCCTGCTAATCCACAACGCACGCACCACCAGCCTCTTGCAAACAGACCTGAGTGAACAACTTGGAACAGATAAGGCATTTCACGAAGTTCACACTTCTTGTCTGCATCCTGTAATTTTTACAAGCTTATTGCCTATTCAGTGGTATTTCTCATTATTTTTGTTTCCTGCGATTTGACATTCCAAATCTAGGATGTGATCTACTTTGCTTTGCTAGGCATGGCTGAATCAGACACATGGAATCATATTTTTCTTCCCATGTGCAGGGGAGTAAATTTTGTGAACATATTTCTGCTAAAAGCTGTTGCTGGACATGAATTTGTGTCATCTTTTTCTACAAGCACCTATTCCAGTAAAACTCAATAGCCTAACATGCGTTTGTAAAGTATATGCAAAAAAAAAAAAAAAGAAATTAAAAGGCAAGAATAAATTCTAGTGAACATTCATGAAAATATCAATAATGTGAAACCAGTCAGCAAGAAACTAAAACAAACACCAGGGAGAAAATAAAAAAAAGAAGAAATGTAGGTAATAAAATCACATGTCTAAACTGATTAACATGCTGTTGATACAGCAGTGTAATTCTTTTATAAATAAGTAGTATATCTATCCCGATGACCACTCTACATAGCCATCGCTGGTTGGCTACTTCCATGTCATTGATCTGGAAGCAGAGTTAGCACAGCAGTGACTGATAACTAGTTTAAGGAGCAGGCTTTGACATGTCTGAAAGCACGCTGACAGTCGAACCGTCTCGATGAACTATTCACGTAGTAGATGGAAATCCCAAATTAGCACGTGCTAATGCATGGTGGGAGAGTGGGAGGGAGTAACAGAAAACAAATCATGAGGCAAATCCAGGCAGTACAAATCCTTTCAGCAGAGGACCAGCAGCACAACATCACAATGAGTGAGATCCAGAAAGCCAAAAAAAAAAAAAAAAAGAGGTGGGAAATGGGTGTGCAGTAAACTAGTTGTTCTTCTGCATTTCAGCTACAAGATGGGATCAGTTCTTTTCTAAAATCCCTAACACACCTGCAGACCAGTCCTTGAGACCTCACATTCTATACTGAAAAAATATTCAAAGCTTTGTTGTGTTTTCTTTTGTTGTTTTTTTTTTTTTTCATCCAAGAGCGTGGGAGGTAGTTCTAATGTCTGAAAAACACCAATACATCCTTTCTTCTTTTCCTTCTTCTCCCTTTGTACTTCCTCTTTCCTTGATCTCCTCTTAATTTCTGAAGAGCCTCAGTGGGGGACAGTTTAGTTTTAAAACTAAACTTAGTAAGTCAAACGACTGAGGGTACAAACCACTGCAGCTCCACTAAAGTCCACAAAACTTTACCAATTTGTAAAAGTATGTTATTCAATTTTTTTTCTCCATTTGGTAAGTTTTTAATCAAATCTCATTTACTGAAGATTTTTTTAAATCAGTTTAAGAAAACTATGGCCATTGGCCTTCAATAAGAACGGATACCTTACTCCCTCAGGAGCTTAAAAAAATCCCATAGGCAGTCAAATCCTTTTCTCAATTACACTAGTAAAGAAGCAGAGTTATTCAGAGCGGTTCTGCAGATATGTCACAGATGAAGTGAGTTGATACTTAATTTCCAGAGAATGACACGTACAATATACCTTTCCTGACCTGCAACATTTGAGGAAGTATTGATCAGATTAAACTACTGGACTGGAAATAAGAGAGGATTTTGAAGAGAGATACATGTGTACATGCACATATAAATATAAAGCTATATAAAAAATATATCGTCTTTACAGATACAATACTATATACATAAATGGATAGCATTTCCCC
Source organism: Opisthocomus hoazin (assembly GCF_030867145.1). Classification (NCBI taxonomy): domain Eukaryota; kingdom Metazoa; phylum Chordata; class Aves; order Opisthocomiformes; family Opisthocomidae; genus Opisthocomus; species Opisthocomus hoazin. The sequence goes on along the minus strand of NC_134420.1, from coordinate 17,776,314 downwards.
AGAAAATAGAATGCACCTCAATGTAGCTGTTTGACACATAGTTAACCCAGAACACACAGTTTACATGAAAGAAAGCTTGTGGATCCTTCCTCCATCCCGCCCAAATGTGGACTGCTGTGTTTCCTACACACTCCTCAGCACCTGGACCTCAAATAGAGCATTTATTTATATACAGAACGAACAAAGCAAGGAGTCCCACGAATCCATGGAAAAAAAACTTGTTCCAATATAGAAGCAAGCCTGGAGGGATGAACCTGTTTAGGGAGGAGGGGGGAGTAAGATCAATAAATACATGTACAGATTCTATGACCAGACTTGTAAAAATAAATAAAAACCAATTTTATATGAGCTTCTTGTCCGAGTTTGTTACCAACTCCTCTGTGAAAGAGTCAATAAAATTAGATAAAGGCCTAGGCTTTAATAAAGAATTTTCTCTCTCCTCTTCTACCTGCCCTATTAATCTAGCCTTTTCCCTCCTGCCAGCTCTCCTAAGAGGTCATAATCTCCTAGCTGCTGTGGGGAACGGTCGAGGGAGGTTCTCCTTCCCCTCTACACTGCCCTGGTGAGGCCTCATCTGGAGTACTCTGTCCAGTTCTGGGCTCCCCAGTTCAAGAAAGATGAAGAGCTACTGGAGAGAGTCCAGCGGAGGGCTACAAGGATGGTGAGGGGACTGGAACATCTCCCCTACGAGGAGAGGCTGAGGGAGCTGGGCTTGTTCAGCCTGAAGAAGAGAAGGCTGCAAGGGGACCTAATATATACTTACAAATATCTGAAGGGTGGGTGTCAGGAGGATGGGGCCAAGCTCTTTTCAGTAGTGCCCAGTGACAGGACAAGGGGCAATGGGCACAAACTGAAGCATAGGAAGTTCCTTCTGAACATGAGGAAGAATTTCTTCCCTCTGAGGGTGACGGAGCACTGGAACAGGCTGCCCAGGGAGGTTGTGGAGTCTCCTTCTCTGGAGATATTCAAGACCCGCCTGGACAAGGTCCTCTACAGCCTACTGTAGGTGACCCTGCTTCGGCAGGAGGGTTGGACTAGATGACCCACAGAGGTCCCTTCCAACCCCTACCATTCTATGATTCTATGATTCTATGATTACGGTCAGCATGTTGCTGTGTGTGCCAAAGTAAGCATACAGATGTGAGGAATGATTCAGAGTTGCACCTAAATGCTTACTTCTACTCAAGCTTCCCAGTGGAATAACAGACCACATAGGGCTGTGGAGCAGCTCTGCAGGGAGACGTTGCTTCCCCACAGGACTAGCCATCATACCAGCACCGAGTCCACACAGGCAGCTGAAATCCTGCATGGTTTCTTCATCCATTCTCTTTTCAGAGGCAAGTTTGGGAAGCTGGGCTGGCTGTCCTTGTTGCAAAGCCTCCTGAGGATCTGTTCCAAGTCTCTGCCTGGCCTCTCTTCATCATTACCCTTATTTTGCTATCCAGTATCTTCATACTTGACAATAAATGGATTCCATGAGACCCACTCCTGCCTTATTTAGTAGACTATGTCCATAGCTTTACTGCCACATTTACAGAACAAGACATAGAGAGGGAACAGAACAGAGTTTTCTCACAGAGAAAAAAACCCCACTGAGTTCAGTTTCCAAAACTGAACTGTTTAGCCTGGTAGATCTAGCCAGAAGATTTTGCATAAAACCAGGGTAAACCTCAGCAACATCCAGAGTTCCTTCATCACACAAATGCTACATGAAGCTCTGCCAGCATAACCCTTCCAAACGCATTGCGTCTCTGACATGAGCACAGCATCTACATCTGAAACAGAAGCCGCTTGAATTTAAACCTTCCTGACACATAAAATAACCACACAAATGTGACAAGTTTCACTACGGAATCTCACACTGTATGTACAATTGACAAACAGGAAAAGCGTATTCCTGTTTTAGAAGTATAAATAGTGCTTCATGTAAGCATTGGAAACTACCCCTTAAATCTAAAACACACTTTCGAAAATCATCCACTGTTAAACTTTGAACAGATACTGCCACCGCAATTCTCTCTCCACTTCCAACAGATTTTCTTTCTAAAGTAATTTTAGGCATACATAAGCCATAACAAGAATCATCCCAAAGGAAATTTCCTGTTCTTGTCCACATTTCTTCAAGGAATATTCTCCCTATCAGATATTCATTTATACAATCGGTTATGAGTGAGTAATGATAGTAACACAAGATACATTTGGAACACTACAGACTGAATCTTCATTAAGTGGAGAAACACAAGTAGGCAAAATGAAGAGCAAATTCCTGCACACTCTGCAGTTCAAAATGGCTTCACAATCTATGCTCTGAGATGCTGTGTTTTTGACTGTTACTGTAAACCTTCCCAACATAATTAATAATTAAAAGCAGCTAGATTACATGGTATATCACATTAATGATGAGAAAACAGGAGTTTGTATCGTCTGCCCATTTCTCTCTTTTATTACCCATAGCATTGCGACCCTAGTCACTTCCTGAGGGTTACTCCCATTTAACCTGCTCTCTACAGCTTGGAGACAAAAGGAGTAATGACACATAGCTTAAACTGGAAGTCATCAGCAAGGCCAGCGGTGTTCTCCAGTTAGAAACTGCAGCAATACCACTTTGTAACTGCACCCTCCCCAATAACTACGCAGGGTCTGAAAAGGGTATTTCTCAGGTTTTTCACATTACTTGGCAGAGTCCAAGCATGGGAAAATTTAATCCCAAAGATAACACATCTCACCAGTTTGTGGAAGTGCGGTAAGAACAAAAACTTGATTTGCAACCCTGTACGTGACCAATGTTCATGGAGGTTTGTCTTTTATCTTCTCTTACGAAGATACTCACTGAAGAACAGTATCAGTCCTCACAGAGTTGCCAGAAAAGAGGAAAAAAATTAAAAATGAAGACTTTCAGTGGTAGGGTATATCTGTGGAGTAGCATGCATAGTGTCCACAGTAAGGAACTCAGCCTAAAGTCAGTAAAGCCCCCAGTTAGTTCGTGTAACATCCAAGTATGATGCCAATAAGCGAGGAACATGTTATGAAGAGAAGAATTAGCAAGACAATTAGCTCAAAAACTATTTATGGGAAATAGCATTTCTCATCTCTAAAAAAGATTTTATCTTGTTTCTAAGTGCATGCCAGCCTTTCCTTGAAGGCCCCTTCCCCATTTTCTCAGGCTATATACAAAGAAAAGCCAAAAATATTGCAGATGGTAATTTCAACTATTTACAGCATAGCCAACTGCATGACAAGCACACGTATCCTGCACATCTGCCACTATCCGCCAGGCAAAAGGTGAAAAAAAAAGAAAAAATGTGATCCAAGATATGCAACAAGATTTCCAGCATGTGAGTTGCAATGATGTATTTGCAACTCAGCATCACAGCTACAAGGAGCCCTACAGGGGCACAAGCAGATGGCTTGATATTATTCTCCAGACCTTGGACTGCCAAGTGTTAATAGGGCTGTAAATCACTGCCGTAAAAAAATCAGAGACTGGAAGTGTAAATGTGTGTTTTCATTTCTCTACCAAAATGTGCATAGTATATCTATATTGCTACCCATTGCATAAATATTTTCTCTTCAAGAAGTTCTTCATCTAACATTTTGGCTCCCCAACTGGCCAGTCTCCAGTAGTCCAGAGAAGTAGTACCTGGTTGCATTAGTCGGAAGTATAAGCCACACTTCTAGAAGGAAGAGGCTGGAAATTGATTTAAATTATCTAAATGTTAAATCAAATAGTTCAGGATCACCTCAGTTCTCAAATTATCATGATCATATGAGATATCCTCCTACAAAATATAGTAGAGGAAATGTTACTCTCTGCTTCTCAAAACAATGAAATCTCTTCCTAACCCCTAAAATCTTCACTGCTTATACAACAGTCCAGGCTATAACTAACTCCACATTTGCACCACTGCCAAACAGCACTTTGTTAGCTCATCTTTGCCTGCTCCAAAGACCACCAAAGACAGCACAACACTATCTGTTGAGACTAACAGGACCTGCAGATTCCAGAAAAGCTGTACCCAAGCTCAGATCTGGTATTTTACTTCAGTTTTTCCCTAGATTAATTCAGATCACTGAATGTGAGAGGTTTTAGATAATACTGATGTTAATCTGGGGGGCGGGGGGGAAGGGGAGGGCACGCAGCACTAAATAATTATCTTAAGTACCCTCCTAAAAGTTGAAGTATTCCATCTCTACTGTGTTATAAAACAAGACAGAATGCAAAAGGATTTATTTCAATAGGTGCTGATGGTAATATTTCACAAGTGAAAATTTGAAAATAGAGACATAAAATATTTTTTCCAAGTAGGTTATGGAAACAAAGTTAATATGATGAAAAATTAAAATACATGGAACAACAAAGAACCTAAGCAGAGAACTTGATCACCAACTGAGCAAACTTTCTAAGCGGCACGGGGAGAGAAAACACTACCTCTACAGAAAGCTGGCATTATTTAACACAGGAAAAATGAGACCCAAATTCAGAGTTCCTGTAACTGTTGATAAAGATGTCCCAAAGATATATTACCTTTCCTTTTTCATTCTCACTTCCTTGCCAAGAGGCATAAATGTCACCTTCACTTCCTTCTCTGTCTGCACAAGGGCAGGGAGCTTTACACCCTGCTTCCTGGGATGACTCCAAAACATGCCTGTTCAGCACACTGCCACACAGAGGCTATTGATCTCTGCAGTTGTACTAAAGTCAAAGAGCCAGCAGAAATACCATTGTTGTAAGAAGGTAATTTGGGCTGATGGCAGCCCTCTAGGAAAGAGTCAGTTGGTGAAGACTGCTCAGCTATAGGAACATATACAGGAAAAATATCTGAAAGCGTGATTATGGAAGGGATTTAAACAATCATTCATTAGAAGAATTTTAGGAAAGAATGATGCAAAACAAAAATGTCTACTATTTTGGTGGTGACTAAATTCAACGAAAAGAGACTAAAACAATTCAGTTTACATCCAACTTGTCTCCAGGTTAGCCTAACAAAGGATCAGAATGCCTGTGTTTCAGTATGGGTATAGTAACAAGCTTTAAGCATGTATTGAACCAAGCTTCAAGCATGACCCCCTCAAAAAGTTCCTGAATGCCTCCAAAGAACAGAAAATGCTACTGCTATAAGGACAAATGACAAGCTTCTAATAGGCAGTACTTAAATCCGTTTCTTAATCACTCCCTATTAGCAAATTGGGTTTTGGAGTCTAATAACTTAGAATCACCAAGATTTAAAATACTAGTCTTGAATGAAAGATGTTGGAAGATATTCTTGATTATTAAATCTATAAATAGACTCAAAATTTAGCTTCGTTTTAAATTCTCACTGATATGCCAAACAAGACAATTAAAGTATTCTTCCAGAAAAAATAGTTTTCTTAACAAACAGCCCAGACACGAAAATCACTAGTCAATACATAGCTGCTTCCTTAGCACACTCAGCTTAGGAGTTAGGAACAATTGCTTACTTGAATTTTACCTAGCTTAGCCCTTGCCTTTTTCAGAAAAATCAACAATTAAATGATTAATCTAAATTAAATGCATTTATACTGTTGCCTTATAAACTCTGAGTAAAGACGAAGAGATCCCTACAAAAGAAAATATAAGAGTCACTGACATTTAGAATCCTCAGCACCTTGTTTCATTGAAATCAATGTAAGCATGAATCTGGGAGAATTATTCAATGAATCAGTAAGTGAACGGATGGATATATCTTCTCAATAAAACATTCAGGGCCTCCATTACAATACAGCAGTCTGATTTTCTGTTTAGTAAACAAAGGGAACAGGCAAAACATAAGAGCTGTAGGTAAGGGTAAGTTTAGGATAGGAGTGAAAGGGAAATTTGAGTTTTCTCATTGTCACAACAAAAAGACAACTCAAACCTGACCTATTCCTTGTGTTCCTGCATGGATGACATTGTGACAGCAAACAATAGCCAAGTGCATCATGTCGCACTTGGAACTGGGCCTACCCAACTGCATTAAAATTCTGATTCAGAACATTTAAGATTAGATTTATAACCCATCCTAAACCGACTACAGAAATTCTGTCAAAGTAACACCAGAGGCTTTGACATAGCTCTACTAATAGGAGCACAAAAGCAATAGTAGTTCTGTGTCAGATAACAAACACGACATTTTTCAGGAGTGGAGAAGAGAATGAGCGGGCACATCTGCACTTGCCTGAGCAGACAGGCAGGCACACACACAAGGACACAAATCTGTCCTTGTGCCAGCAGTCACAGCTCACTCTGCCTGTGGAAGCTACACCCACTTACACTGATCTGCTCTATAGATACTTTTAGAACAAGATCAACCTGTGCAAATCCATAGAACCTCACTAAAACCCAGTGGAGCAGTGCCAGTTTAAAGCAAAGAAGAATCTGAATCTCACTGTACCTTTGGAGTCTGTTTGACTGAAAGGTTTTACGAGGGAGGGAATTCCTTTTCTTTCAGCTTATTTAAATAACCTGCAGTTACTATGGTTACTCTAAAGGCACTTGAAATCTGCCTGCATGATGCAATCGGTGAAATGACAAGGCACAAAAATTGATGTTCCTGTGAAACAGGCTGTTCACTCAGGACAGAAAACCAAAGGTTGTAAATAGCGGATGCTGAGGGTCTCATATTTAGCCCCTTGGCTCCACCTCAAACACTTTCAGGACTATCAAATCAGCATTTCCACTGTAGCTCTCTCCTGACATGGGGCACAAGTGCTTTTCTTTCAACAAAGCCCACTGTGTTAAGTTCACTCCACTGAGGCTTTAAGACAACAGAGAAACGTCATTCAAAGAGCAGGAAACAATGAGCTATTATCTCTCTCATTTATCCGGCCTATCCATCAGACAGGGAGCAAGAAAATCTTGTTTCTTTAACAATTATGTCATAAACTGCAAGAGAGGCTGCAAACACACTCCCTTCTCGTCCTGCTACAGCTGCATTAGCTGAGCGTTATAAGGACACTTTCTCTGAGTGTTTATGCTTGCCCATTTTCCCCCATATGCCATATCAAAATACCACAACCAGCACTGTAACAAAAGCCATGTTAAGCTGTAATGAGTTAACAAACAGAATATGAGAATACAGAAGCAGCCACCCATCTCTCTCCAGCACAGCTATTTCTACAAACACCAGTGTAGACACATTCAGCCCAATAAAACCTGTTATTTTAATAGTGTAGAAAGTGTTGGTGCAACAATTGTTTCTTCGCATGCATTTTAATTCACTAACCTGCCCCAGGCTGACTATTCAGTAACTTACCATTTCTTCTTCATCCTTAGTCTTGTACTATCTGTGACAACAAAACAAGGAAAAAGGCATAGGGAGAAGAAAATGTTTGTTAAATATAATCTAAATGATGGATTCAGATAGATGTTTTCCATTACTAAAAGGAATCGAAGTGCTACTTTTCCAAACTACAAGCATACAATACTGATTTGAATAAACACAACCCAAATGCAGAAGAGAAAGACAGAATCACAGAATCATAGAATCACAGAATGGTAGGGGTTGGAAGGGACCTCTGTGGGTCATCTAGTCTAACCCTCCTGCCGAAGCAGGGTCACTTACAGTAGGCTGCACAGGACCTTGTCCAGGCGGGTCTTGAATATCTCCAGAGAAGGAGACTCCACAACCTCCCTGGGCAGCCTGTTCCAGGGCTCCGTCACCCTCAGAGGGAAGAAGTTCTTACTCATGTTCAGACGGAACTTCCTGTGCCTCAGTTTGTGCCCATTGCCCCTTGTCCTGTCACTGGGCACCACTGAAAAGAGCTTGGCCCCATCCTCCTGACACCCACCCTTCAGAGATTCATAAGCATTTATTAGGTCCCCTCTCAGCCTTCTCTTCTTCAGGCTGAACAAGCCCAGCTCCCTCAGCCTCTCCTCGTAGGAGAGATGTTCCAGTCCCCTCACCATCCTTGTAGCCCTCTGCTGGACTCTCTCCAGTAGCTCTTCATCTTTCTTGAGCTGGGGAGCCCAGAACTGGACACAGTACTCCAGATGGGGCCTCACCAGGGCAGTGTAGAGGGGAAGGAGAACCTCCCTCGTCCTGCTGGCCACACTCTTCTTGATGCACCCCAGGATCCCATTGGCCTTCTTGGCAGCCAGGGCACACTGCTGGCTCATGGTTAACCTGTCGTCCACCAGGACACCCAGGTCCCTCTCCGCAGAGCTGCTCTCCAACAGGTCCACCCCAAGCCTGTAGTGGTATATGGGGTTGTTCCTCCCCAGGTACAGGACCCTGCATTTGCCTTTGTTGAACCTCACCAGGTTCCTCTCTGCCCAACTTTCCAGCCTATCCAGGTCACGCTGAATGGCAGCACAGCCTTCCGGTGTGTCTACCACACCTCCCAGTTTGGTGTCATAAGACAGTCCTGCTTCTTTTATTCAGCAACTAAAAACTAGGTTGAGGGTGACCATGTTTTGCCCTGTAGTAGAGGCTGACACAATGATACCTCTCACAAGACAGGGAATTGCCACTTCGGGCCCTGATCCTACATCACTGATGCCCCGAGAGCTGGGCCACTGACTTCACAGGTCTAAGGATCAAGCCTTTAGGTGTCACCACAGTTGCTACATACCACAGAAGAAATGCCAACTGAAGATTTCTGGCAGCAAGGGACACTGAAGTTCATGGTTAAAAGCTGCTCGCTTGGCCTTCTAAAGATTCCACTTTTGATATCACCTCTCAAGAGCTGTGTCACATGTTAGTGCTTGCAAATAAATTTGGTATCAATAAGGTGTCCACTGTCCCTCCAAACATAAACCACAATTTTAGAACCAAACAAAAAGATCTTTCAGTGAATTCTGAAAAGAGAGAGGATTCAATGTTAAGTTGCATGTAAATAAAAATCATGTCATCCCTAGGATTCAGAAGCTGCACTGTAAATGACAGGTGATCCCTTTTGACTCATCATCTCCAGTACATGTCCTTAGTTCACCAAACACCTTTTTAACCTGATACTTTCAGCTTTAACAGATGTTTCTCGCTAAACCTACTTTAGTTACCCCCTCTAAAACTATCTTCTTACGTCCGCACCGTTTTAGAGCTTTGTTTGTTAAAACTCTTTCTAGACCACTGTGCTTGCAGGACTAGAAGCACCTCTTCCCTTTTTACAGCACCTACATCAACAGCAGTAGCACGGCTAGAATCCACAGACAAAAGCCTTCTGCTCCACCTGTTTCTGCAGCGACAAGAAACAAGAAACATTTACACTGTTAGATTTCATCAGATATGTACAGCTGCAGATAATGGAAAGTAACTCCAAGCAAGCCTTTGGACTGCAGACTTGGGATGTAATAACATTCTGAACTAGGCAGCAAAGCATCAACCACATCCTTAGATGCATCTCCCACTCCCAATGGTTAGCAAAGCCCCAAACCCTTTGCATGCTTAATGTAGGGATCTTCATCTCTACATATGCAGGTCATGTAAATGCAGGAAGGAGGGCTAAGTGAAGGGGCCCTAAACACTTCTTCAAGCTTTTGCATAGCATGCTGTATTGTTAAGCAGCAGCAGGAGTATGAATACCCTGGATGTGCAGCAGCTGTTTCTGTTTCAGCAGGCATAAGATGGCTGGCTAGGATACAGAATAAGCAGCAGGAATCCTTGCTTTGCCAGCCCAGTCTTACCTTACAGAAAAGGAGAAGTAGAGGAACTCCCCTTCCCTTCCCTTCCCTTCCCTTCCCTTCCCTTCCCTTCCCTTCCCTTCCCTTCCCTTCCCTTCCCTTCCCTTCCCTTCCCTTCCCTTCCCTTCCCTTCCCTTCCCTTCCCTTCCCTTCCCTTCCCTTCCCTTCCCTTCCCTTCCCTTCCCTTCCCTTCCCTTCCCTTCCCTTCCCTTCCCTTCCCTTCCCTTCCCTTCCCTTCCCTTCCCTTCCCTTCCCTTCCCTTGTTTACTGCAACATGAAGATTGCACTCAGTACTTCACAGCCTGAGTGATTCTACTCTGGAGGGCAGCTGGCCAAACAGTGCAGAAAGATAAAGAAATGTTCAGGGAAATCATCACAGAATTAAACCCTGTTTCTAATTTCTTTTAAAAATGGTTTATTAAACAACTGTTAAGTCACTCTCCTGTACTAAGGTCTTCCCTGTCATTCTCTGCATTTGTATTTCCTCTGGCTTACAAGAGTTAAGTCATTCTTTGGAGCAAAAACAGGAATTGTACTTCCCAAAGGACCTGGCACACCACCACCGTAAACACCTTTGACCATACAAGTTTTAGCTACAGTGTAATCTCTCATGCACTCTAGTCTGTAAATCTTGCCATCCTGTCCCACAGGCTCTTTCTCTTAACTGTTATGTTAAAGCATCAGAAAAAATGGGGTGGGTGTGATGAAAAAAAATTCCCATTAAAAAATATACTCTGGAACACCATTTCAGCAGCTGTCAAACAGCAGAATCAATAGAGATTTGATTTAGGGGAAACAGTTCCAAAGGATTAGAGTAGAATATCCCAGCTTTCCTAAGAACTATTTGGTAATTTGAGAGCTAAAGATGCTACTTTTGCAATCCAGAGGACCAGTATCACTGTTACACTTTAGCTTCTATGTTTCCTTCTGTGCTGGTTTTGGCTGGGACAGAGTTAATTTTCTTCATAGTAGCCAGTCTGGGGCTATGTTTTGGATTTGTGCTGAACACAGTGTTGATAATACAGGGATGTTTTTATTATTGCTGAGCAGCGCTCACACAGAGTCAGGGCCTTTTCTGCTTCTCACCCCGCCCCATCAGCGAGTAGGCTGGAGGTGCAGAAGAAGCTGGGAGGGGACACAGCCGGTACAGCTGACCCCAACTGACCAAAGGGATATTCCATGCCGTATGGCATCGTGCTCAGCATATAAAGCAGGGAGGGGAGAAGAAGCAACAGGGAGGCATTTGGAGTGATGGCTTTTGTCTTCCCAAGTAACCGTTACATGTGATGGAGCCCTGCTCTCCTGGAGATGGCTGTACTGCTGCCTGCCCACTGGAAGCAGTGAATGAATTCCTTGTTTTACCTATTAAACTGTCTTTATCCCAAACCATAAGTTTTCTCACTTTTACTCTTCTGATTCTCTCCCCCATCTCACCGCGATCAAGTGAGGGAGGGAGCGAGCAGCTGTGTGGGGCTTAGTTACTGGCTGGGGTTAAACCACGACACTGTCACAGTAGTTTCACGGGCTCCAGAATACAATGGACAGGCCACCGCAGTCACTGAAAAACACTGAACCCATTCATACAAGGTGCTGGAAACTAAATGACTAATCAGCCACCAAGCAGAATGTTTCAGAGGAGTCTGTACCAGTGAACCTGAATACTGATGCTGCCAAACTGTACACATACTGTTCTTTTACATCTGTATACAGTTCTCAGCCTGTAAGAAGAGTGGATAACCGATCATATCAGATACATTTCTGATGAAACATTCTAAAAAAGCAATTGTACACCAGTGGAGTCAGCAGAATGGGAATATAAAATAGCTCTGTGTTCCATTTGCTTCTTTCCTTCTAGTTATTTTTAAAATTAAAGTAATATTTCTCCCCATAGTCCAGGTAGTTTCATCTCACGTTCCACAAATCTCTACTCATATGTTGCTTTTGTGCTTCTCAGATTCACTTTGTTTACTCTCGCAAAACTCCTGTTGGTACAGCCGGAACTTAAACTCACACAGTGACTACAAGCTTAAGTTCAAGATTAGCAAGATCATTTCACTGACATTACTGAAAAATAAAAACCCCGCTGCTCCTGCAAATTCTCTCCTTTCCATGGAGTTAAGGCAGCAGAGAACACTTCAGTATTATCCTCAAAGCGAGAAAGCAAAGGATGCTGACCACTAAAAGGCTGGGTGTGGATGCAGTAGGGAACCGGCAAATCCACCCAATCAAAAAATTCAAGGTTTTGACAATTCCATCCCTCATTTATTTCAATTTTCCCAAAGGTCTCATCCCATATACCATTACATTATGAGCATTTGCTTATATTTCAATACCTTGATTAATTAATGAGCATCTCATGAAGCTGGGACATAACGTAAAGACAGGGTACTGAGCATGCTTCCATCCTAAAACTTGCCCACTCTTACATGAAGTTAGAAACCCGACAGTGTCTGAATTTGGAACATTCTACTGCAGCAGTTCTGGAAAAACACTAAAAGCAAAGGTTCTGTTCATCCTTTTCTGAGAAAGCCTTACAGTTAACTAAAATCCCTCTGGACTAATACCTATATCATAGGTATAGATTATAACAGAGATACATTTACACAACATCCACAAAACATACCCACTAACTTACCTATAATTACATGAGCTCCCTAATACTATACCACAGGTGCAGAAGCAATGACTGGGAACACAGAATCAAAGACATTATGGAAATACAATAATTACAAACAAGAATCAAAATATTACTTAACATTTCATCTTTTCTTCTGATCCAGAATAAAAGGGATCAAACTCTATCCCTTCGAATACACATGTACAGGCACATGCAGACAATTTTCCTTGCCTGTCGATAATAGAGAGATATGTCTCAAGAAGGGCCCTTCAGTACCCTGACAGCTTTGACAGCCACTGTCACTATAGCTTACCGAAAAGATGACATAGCATGATACCAGTATGTTAAAATCCCTTTCCCACTTCTGCCCTTTCCTTAACATTTCTTATCATTTGCTGCCAACACTCCTTTGGATTGTAGGATTATCACTGACACACAAAATTTCAGAGTAAAATTTATAATAAATTAAAGACCTCGCTCTCTTCTGTCATCAATTAATTCAGAGAAGCATAAGTTTAATAGAAGCACAAAATTCACTAAAGGTCACATCCACTGCCCAAAGAAGTCAAAACTATATTTCCAGTGAATTAAAATCTGATGAGTCTGGATGAAAACCTAAAATTGTAATAGGAAACATATTTCATTAAGACACCACTTAAAAAGATCATCACTCACTTCCAGAATTAATTTGAAAGGTCTTTATTTTCAAATAAACTTTATGGTACAACTAGTTTTACTAGTAAGTTGGATGGTCCCTTTGAGAGATTTTGCCTTGCATCTTACCCGAGAGTGAAGCTGCAATGACAGAAGCTACAGAGAAACCACAAGCTGGACAGATTTGCATTTAGAGAAGCTAGGAAAGTGCTAACAAGGAAAACAGTACTTTTCACAGGTTCAAAGCAGAGCATTTCTGGTTTTGGTTTTAAGTCTCGTCTGATCAGAACTGATCTTTTAATTCCACCTTAATTCTACCCCTAGCCCTGCCTTTTTTCAGCTGAATGTAAATGAAGACCAAAGGATCCACATTTGAGGGCCTGTGCGTACCTTTAGTGAAAATGAATAAACACGTATTAAGAAGTCACAAAACCTGCTTAATTTTGGGCCCATTAATATCTTCTTTATCTCCATAGCAAATCAAGCTATATGTGAGTTGAAACAAGAACCACTGTCTACATCATCTCACAGGCTGTTTTGATGAAAACACCTCCAGCAGGGTTAGCTACGAACTTTTCAGTCCAAGCCTGAAAACGACAAACTGCTGACTTTTTAGGGACATGTATAAAACACATTAACACAACCAAAATATAGACACAGATACCTAACTGTTAGCCCAGAAAAGAAAGCAGCACTCAGAAGCTGACCAGGTGTAGCTGGAAAGGTAAGAGCATCTCTGTTGGCATCAACTACATCACACACCTCAGTTGCACAATATACTTGGGCATTAAGTTGCACCAAAATTTTATTTGATGGAGAAGATGTAGTAGGAACAAGATCTACTTTCTAGTCCACATATGACACTAAAGCCAGTCTGTCACACAGACACTTCGGTGATGAACACTTCCCTCATAAAACAATTTGTAGGATCTGGTCATTAAAAGACTACACTGAGATGCAGAAACCTGGATTTCAACTCACAGGTACGTGACAGACTTCCTCGGCAAGTCTCAGTTGTCATTTAATCCCTTTGTGATCAACATATTCAGTGAAGTTTATTATTATTTTCTTTATAATATCTGTTTGAAATAAAAACATTTATGCATTTGTCAAATCTAGCAAAACAGGGCTTGAATCACATTTCATGCCCCACAGTGCCACTGTAGTACTGAGTTCTGACACCAGTTCTTCACCATGGGAAGTCAGCTTGGAAAGGAAACTGTGGCTAAAAAAATACATGTCCAAGTGTCCTTCTGTAAAACCAGTTAAAAGCTAGCTGCCGTATCAATAAGCAAGGGATATTCTCAGGCCTGCGGAACAATTCCCTGATACAATCCATCCCTGCAGCCAAACAATGTAAAATTCACAATGAATTCACCATGTACAGACTGTAATTCACCAAGTGCTGCAAGAATGGCAGTTCTGTAAGACCTGAAGGCCTGAAGTCCATCATGCAATACAGCAGTCATCAAGCAACAAGACAACAAACTAATATGCAGTGAGAAAAGTACAGAATTCCAACCAGCTGTCCAAAAAGCATTGTTTCCTCCCTGGCACATCACAGTGCAGAAGATTATAGCATGAGAAGATGTTAATTCTCCAAAACCGCCATAAAGGCAAAACAAAGAGAATCCTAGTGCTTTGATTCTCCATCAGCTTGGTTCCAGTGACAAGAATTGTATTAATGAAATGCCTTTGATATTCACATTGACATTGCACTAATTTCCACAGGGACAGCCCTTTTCCAGGGATCCTAAGCAGCTGGCTGATTGCAAAACAAGTAGAACCATAAGAAAAGGAAGTGATGAAGTCAGGTTTCCTATGGGTTTGTGTGCCAGTTGGTTTCCAACAAGATGCAAAACTGAACTTAAAATTTCCTTTAAGTTATAATTCTCACACCAGAGCTTTTTCATTTGTTGTCTCTAGCACCTAGCAAAGATTATACTCGTGATGCTGTTTTCTCAGTAGAGCATCAAGAGCACCCCCTCTCCTGCACTGTGGTGGCTGTTGCCTTTCTTGTAAAATTTGTATTAAACTGGCCAACAGGTCCACAGCTGGAAGAGCAAAAAGATGGAAGACAACCAAGGATGGTAAAATTGTTCACAGTAACATAGGTCTTGATCCCTCATCAAGCTAGGTTTAAGATGCCATGAAGTAAACCTGTAGCATTTTTAGCCCAGTAATCTTAACCCTTTTCACAAAGCCTCCAGGGTTTCCAAAGATGGTTCAATAAATCAAGAGACAAATACAAAGCAGAAGTGGAAAATGAACAGCAGGGAGAGATGATGGGGAAGGAGAGACTTCTATATAAGCACAGAATTAGTGCTCTGTACTATTTCTGCCTCCGTGTGTCAACCTTTCTCTCTCTGCCCTCCGCTCCTCTATAGCTACCCACCATGAAATAAGTCTTTTAATTGCTAGGTAACTACAGCCATCTCTCTGGCAGACTGACTGAGAAGGCCAAGCTGGTGTCTAGGGACTACTACAGGCTCTCTGATGACCGTTTTAATTCTGGTCAGAGTAGAGAAGTCAATAAATCATTCGTAGAGAAGTTGTTACTGACCCCAAGCAAGCCCTGGGAGGACAGATGCACTCTCTATTCACTAGGAAATAAAGACTTCTTAATTTTTTTTTTTTGAGTTTCAGATACTGAACAATGAAGGAAAAAAAAAAGAAAAAAAAAAAGAGGTAAAAGAGGTAAGTTCAAGAACGGCAGGAAGAAGTGCAAAGCCCAGCCCTCAGTGACCAAGTGAACATTTATTAAGTTCTGTTGCTTGACAAAGCTAGTACTGACTCACCTAGAGCAGAGCTGCATTGCCAGTATTTCAGGATACTGACTGAAACCTCAAGGCAATAACATACAACCAGTCTTCTTGCACTGTTGTTGTGGGTTTTGTTTTTTCCTGACAATATATGAGTTTCCATTGGTCAAATTAATTTTTTCTTTTTTCCAGATTTAGACAATTTTTTCTTTAGAGTGCCTGAAAATATTTTTAGGTAATTAGCTATGTCATTATTATTTTAATGGAAATGTGCTAATTAAGTAAGGCACCCTCTCAGAGAGTGCAAATAAATACCAGTTCATCTCATGATTCTCTCCCCCAACTGTCTTTATGGTCTTTGGTGACAATGACACCTCCAGCCTGCTTTATATCCACATTTACACCATGGAACTTCACCAATCTCTGCAAGACTGTACTTTTAATGGATGGGACATGTAAGTTTCCAACTTTATTTTCTATTTTTTAATGAGATTTTAAAGAGATTGTTTCCATCAAAACAGGGAATTTATTTGGAATCCCCAAGATGTCAGACAAGCAGGAAATGAAGGACTAATGACCACACAGTTTTAAGCAAACACTGAAGGGAATTTAACCCTGTCCTTTGAGCACAACAGGTTAACACTTCCCCTTTTTTGCATTCAGGCGGCTGAAAATGCACACAACACAGTATGAGCATTTGTTACATACACACTTGCTAAACGAATCTGAAGTTAATGGTCTTCAGAGAATAGGTGGAAATGAGTAATCACCAGGCTGAAAACTCTCAGCACCTTTCATGACAGCATTAGTTGACAAGCAGCAGCTAGCAATTGCCTTCTACAGGCAATTCTGCCTTACCAGGCATACACAATGTACCTGTACAAAATGCTATAGGACAGCACACCTTAAAATCAAGTTGCAGGTATTCTAGTTTTTGCAGCATGTCTAAAACACACTTTTCATCAACAGACTGGCTAGTACAAGTTTCCAATGCCAAGTAAAGTATTCTCAAGATGCTATCATGTTAATGCCATGATGACAAGACACCTTCAAAAGTATCAGTAAGCAGATAAGCAATATTTTGTCACACATGTAAAAACTAACATGTTCTGACATCATTCCATACTTGCACAGCATCTGTTTTAGACGGTTGTCTCTAACCTTCCCTTCAACCAATATGAATTTTAGCACTGGCTTCACTGGAAACAGGAATAAGCCTTTTATGAACAAAGATCCAAAACCACCTTTTTATGATGTAAAAGGAAAAACTGAAGTGAGGAGGATTCTTGGCACACAAGAGTTAGATACAAAGGACAAATGCAGCAGCTAACAGCAGTTATTGCTGTAATCCTACATTGTTTTACTTAAGAGAAAGATGACTTCTCCACTGCACTTGGCATACCTGAAAAAATTACAATGGTGTGTCCAAGTCACAGCAGAGGTAAAGAAAACAAACCTGGCACATACATGTTTTATTATTGCTTCACTTCATTGACTAGCACACCAGAAAATCAATAAGAATCCTATACGAGCACATCCAACATAATAAAATATGTGGCTTACATATATCAAATCCTAACAAGTGTTGCTTGCATGCTCAGTGGAGAAAATCACTTCATAAAACAATCCCAGGAGAGAACTAAAAAACAAAAAAGGGGTCTAAGGAAGGGACAAAACTGAATGATGTATCCAGAGCATAAAGAGATAATAGTAGCAACTCTTCATCAATATACTGGACTTGACAGGCCAATGCTTTTATCCATTATTCTAAATCTTAGTTAACTTCACACCTCTGAAGAGCCATATGCATTTTTGTCTATGCTGGAATCAGTGGACTGAAGTGACTCTTATCTATTTATGTCCCTCTAATCCATTCGATTCCTTACAGAAGCAGCCCATGTTAAACAGAAATTACTACCTGTTTGGGTCTCGATTGTCTTCTCTGTAAGGAGAGGGAGTGCGCTGCATCACAGTTCCTGCTTCAAGAATTGCCTTGGGAAGTATCGCTCCCTGGAGTTGAAAATTTTGCATAAACACTCAATCTAGTCCTAAAGTCCTGCTAGATCAAATCATTCTTGTAAGACACACAAACAGGTCAGCTTCTATTACACAGTTTAGGTTATGGAAATACATGGAATGAAACCTAGAGTTTGCCACAATGATTTTCAGTTATTCTGATTTGCCACACTAGCACTAATTTGCTCATTACCCTCTACAACATGAATTTCAATTTACCTGAAATAGGGATTTCTCTCTTATTTGAAAGTAGATTTTTGACAGTGTTTTTCCATGTTAAAAGTCTAGTATTCCAGCTCAGGATCTGTCTCAAGTGGTTATCTATAATCTCCTCCACATTTATCTTCTTCTGACCTCCAGTAAGCAAGCCAAGATATTAAACGAGAACTGCACCAATTTCAAAAATCACATTACCCCAGGAAAGTTAAAAACCTATTCCTGTAATTACTAAGATTATTGACCAGGAGAGAGTAGACAAGATATATTTTGTTTGTGATTTTAAAATTTGTTTTACTGTTCTGTCTTTCATTCTTCGTTTCATTTGTTTGGCATATTTAGGAACTTCTACGGTGTAGCCAACTACACCACTTTCTTTGGTAGTGTGTATCCTTTCCTAGACATCAGAAAATAATTTAATAAAAAATACTACCAGCATAACTGACACAGAAGACATTTCAGCAAGAAAGACATAATGAAGAAAAACAAAGAAGAAAGAACAGGCCTGAGAATTGTCTTGGTATTGTGGCTTATGTACCTTCCTAAAAGACCTAGCATAAAAGAGAAAAAAAATAGAAAAGAAAAAAAAAAGGTTCTACAGTTAAACTGCCCTTCAGTATCACGTTGTTTTCCTAATCAGTTAAAACACAAATTCAAAGTGAGAGTGCCCCTTTAATGTTCACCTGTTCCAATTTCCTTGATCTTGGCTACTGCCTATTACTCCAGATTGCTTCTACAACATCCATTTATTGAGCTTTCTTTCCACTGCTGTCCCATATGGCCAGAGAGACTTCTAAAATCAATTCTCTGTGCACCTGAATCAATTTCTGAAGCTCACCATGTCAAGGGAGCAACCTTTTTTGAGATTGGAGCCAGTCATATGAGTGTTTAATACATTGCATTAAATTTCTTCTGCAATTCCGTGTCGGGCTTTAAACCTATTGCAGACAGTAGATGTAACACATGCTCGTAAAAACAGAGAGTAGGGTATGAACTTGCATTACAGGTATTATAGCATACATTTGACACAACAGTTCCCCCTCCATTGTGGTAACAACAACGGGATAGTCCCAATTTCTCAGCAAGATCCTGACATTTGGGCATAAATCCTCAAAGCACAAGCCTATGAATTAGTTTTACACCACAGAAACAGGACTTGAACCTCTGATAGTGGTATTTATAAGAACAAAACTAAATGGTTACTTGGATTCAGGGCAAGATTCCAAAGTCCAGAGGATTAACTAATGTATTAAGTAAGATAACCTTGTTTCTCTCACTTAAAAAGGGGGAATGACATGTAATGTATTAATAAAAGAAGTCTAGAGAAACTCACAAAATGCTGCACCTTTGTGAGCGTCTCCTAGGATCTGTACTGGGCATATTCACATGTCACATTCAGGAACTCTGCTCTCCAAGGAGCAGGCTAGCAGAGTCTACTAGTCCCACTCTCACAATTCTCATCTCCACAATAAAAAGAGTAAATGACAATAATTTCGTTTCCTCTCAGAAAAACACTACTTTCAATCTACTCTGCAGATGCTCACTCCCAAATATGCTATTATTCATTCTCTACTTCTCTAAACAGAAGTCATAGATTTGCCACATTTACTATAACACACTCAACAGATCAGAAAACATATCATTTGCCTCTTTCCTAGAGTACTCAATTGTAAGACCCAGCACTCCTTCTGCACTTATTACCACCACAAAAGTGTCATTCCTATATCCAGTTAAGAAAGAAGGTACTCTAAACTCATGAACAGAAACTTTAATTACACAGCAGCCTTGAAATATCGCTCTACTCTACACAGATTTAATCTTCTTAAAGCTGCTGCTCGCTAATAATTTCATGCGGACAAACCAGCAACTTCTTATTACCGTTATGTTGTTTACAAAATAAATTGATGGTCTTTACACATACCAAATTAATCCTGGCTAGTGCTCAAATTTTGGATACCGTTCATAAGTCATATGCCTCAAAACAGTAGTTAACTAAAAACACTTAGGAAAAGAACTGAAAAAGACTTCAGGAAAGTAGACAAAACAAGGTGCTGCATTTACCTATTCCTATTGTTAATTAGTGTAAGCACGCTAGTTCTTCATTTTCAAGAGCTCCAAGTACTCTTTCCCACTGACAAATAAATGAACAGTCCCCATGTCTTAAGTTTTCTTTCAGCTTTTTATGTTAGGTGAATGCATTTAGTTATATACCTGGATTTTGTGTATGCGTCTGCATTAAAACGTACAAATATGTACACACATATTTGTACTTACTCTCTTATCTACACAAAAGAGAGAGAAACAGGGAAAGAGGCACATGGGTATTTCCTTCTTATATGTTTCTAACACCAGGCTCAAATGCAATGAAAACTAAGCTTCTAAAAAATGGCTGGTATGAACGTTACTGTAAAGTTGAAGCCTGCAGAGACTTGGACAAGCTTTGCAGACAAAACTCCAGTGCTCTAAGCAATGTGTCTTAAAACACATCTTTCAATCTATTTCCAAACAATGCCCCATTTTAATGGCGAAACAGACTATATTGCTCTACCTTAAACACTGCAAAATATAAACCCCCCTTCAAGTCACAGAATCATAGAATGGTTTGGGTTGGAAGGGACCTTATAGATCACCTAGTTCCAACCCCCCTGCCAGGGGCAGGGACACCTTCCATTAGACCAGGTTGCTCAAAGCCCCATCCAACCTGGTCTTGAACACTGCAAGGGAGGGGGCAGGCACAGCTTCTCTGGGCAGCATGTGCCAGTGCCTCACCACCCTCAGAGTAAAGAATTTCTTCCTTATATCTAGTCTAAATCTACCCTTTTTCAGTCATTACCCCCTGTCCCATCACTACATGCCCTTGTAAAAAGTCCCTCTCCAGCTTTCTTGTAGGCCCCCTTCAAGGACTGAAAGGCTGTGATAACGTGTCCCCGGAGCCTTCTCTTTTCCAGGCTGAACAGCCCCAGCTCCCTCAGCCTTTCCTCACAGGAGAGGTGCTCCAGCCCTCTGATCGTCTTTGTGGCCATCCTATGGACTCACTCCAACAGGTCTGTGTTTATCCTGTGCTGAGGGCTCCAGAGCTGGATGCAGGACTCCAGGTGGGCTCTCACCAGAGCAGAGTAGAGGGGCAGAATCACCTCCCTTGACCTGCTGGCCACGCTTCTCTTGATGCAGCCTAGGATACAGTTGGCCTTCTGGGCTGCGATTGCACATTGCCGGGTCATGTTGAGCTTCTCGTCAACCAATACCCCCAGGTCCTTCTCCTCAGGGGTGCCCTCAATCCATTCTCTGCCCAGCCTGTATTTGTGCTTGGAATTGCCCCCACACATGCATAGGACCCTGCACTTTGTCCTGGTTTTGGATACAACAGAACCGATTCTCTTTTAGTGAATCTTCCTTCACAGAATCACAGAATGGTAGGGGTTGGAAGGGACCTCTGTGGGTCATCTAGTCCAACCCTCCTGCCGAAGCAGGGTCACCTACAGCAGGCTGCACAGGACCTTGTCCAGGCGGGTCTTGAATATCTCCAGAAAAGGAGACACCACAACCTCCCTGGGCAGCCTGTGTAATTACCTGTTTCCTTCCCCAGAGGGCCCATATTTTCCCTAGTCTTTCTCTTATCATCGACATACATATAGAAGCTTTTCTTGTTGCCCCTGACGTCCCCGGTCAGATTTAATTCTATCCGGGCTTTAGCTTTCCCAACCTGACCCCTGGCTGCTCGGACAATTCCTCTGCATTCCTCCCAGGCTACCTCTCCTTGATTCCACCCTCTGTAGGCTTCCATTTTGTGCTTGAGTTTGGCCAGGAGCTCCTTGTTCATCCATGCAGGCCTCACGGCGTTTGTGCCAAACTTCCTCTTTGCTGGGATGCATCACTCCTGAGCTTGGAGGAGGTGATCCCTGAACATTAACCAGCTTTCTTGGGCCCCTCTTCCCTCCAGGGCTTTATCCCTTGCTACTCTACCAAGCAGATCCCTGAAGAGACCAAAGTCTGCTCTCCTGGACTCCAGGGTAGTGAGCTTGCTGTTGCGCCCTCATCACTGCCCTAAGGATCTTGAACTCCGCCATTTCATGCTCACTGCAGCCAAGGCTGCCTTCGAGCTTCACATTCCCCACCAGCTCCTCCTTCTTGCTGAGAACAAGGTCCAGCATAGCACCTCTCCTCCTTGACTCTTCTATCACTTGGAGAAGGAAGTTATCATCAGCGCATTACAGGAGCCTCCTGGATTGCTTATGCCCTGCTGTCGGGGTAGCTGAAGACCCCCATCAGCACCAGGGCTTCTGAACATGAGGTTGCTCCTATCTGCCTGTAGAGGGCCTCATCTGCTCCGTCTTCCTGGTTGGGTGGCCTGTAGCAGACACCCACTATAACATCACCTGTCCCTGCACTGCCTTTATTCCTGACCCATAAGCTCTCGGTTGGCTCCTCATCCATCCCCAGGCAGAGCTCCATGCACTCCAGCTGGTCATTGCCAAATAAAAGGGTGCATCTATGGCTGCATCGTTACATCTCCAGTGTTGAGCACAACGATCACTACTTCCCAAACTTCATGTTTCCGTGAAGAGAAATACCACTATCAGTCTCTGCTTCCCACTTCAAAAACATCTCACAGCTTCTAAGCAGCCAGAGAGGCTACATTTTGTAATTTAGCTGTCCTCAGTTTTTGTAATTATGTTTATCTTCATACTTCTTTTTACACAAAAGTAATATTATTACCACCTACTAAGCTTCACACTTCACTCAGCCCTCAGCAGAAGTCCCCTGAAGTAGCCTTATATGCACAGGAGAACCTGTGATTCTCTCCGTACAGGAGAGTAGTTACATCGGTTTCTCAAATGCTTCCCTAACATCCTAAGGCTGTTTTCTAAGTTACAGTGGGGAAGCAATCAATCACTGCAGGGTAAAAGGACACCTTATTCCTCTTAAGACAGCTTATACCAACACCAGCCATTGGCTATAGCTTTCTCCTTTCTCTGTGTAAACTCCAAACACAAATAGGGTGGGAGGATAACTGCAGTGAAAGTGCAGATATCTGCAGAAGGAGGGTAATATATTGGAGCCAAGAAAGTTTGACAGCGCATGCAGGCAGGGAAAGTAATTTAAGAGGACACTTCTGGCCAGAAGTGACACAGACACAGTGAAGAACAAAAACATCCATTTCTTCCCCCTTTCACTTACCCAAGCAACTATTCATCAAAGCAGACAGCCACATTACAATCTTTTTATTACTGTTAGAAATGTAAGTATTTGGACAAACCTTATGGCTAGCTAGTTAACATGAAAGATTTTACTTCCACGAATAGTCTTAGCTCCCCTGCCACCACCCTGCTCCTTCTATTTTTGCACAAAAAAAAGAAGGGATGATGCATAAAGAAATGTCCAAAAAAGTACATGAAGTGCTGTTGGCTCATCCATCTAGTTGTCTCTGTCACGATACCACAAATGCAAAGGGACACAAACAGCAAGAAAAACAATGGCAACAACAGTTAACAAGGTGATTTGAGGAAGGAGAGTCATATTTCTCACTCCAGGCATGTTGCACTAATTCCACTTCTTAGACGCTGGCTGGCTTAACCTCAGAACTCCTAACTTCCTTCCAAACTATGCCACATCCACTTCTCTGAATCTCTCTGTTTCAGTACTTACAAATACACTAGGATTTTAACTCATGCAGTCACTCAAACATTTCTGCAGGCACTAAAATGTCAGGGAGTGTCAGCATATACAGTATTGCAGTTATATTAATTTAGAAATACAGGAGAGTCACAACTGGAGAATATTACAGAACTCTAAAAAAAACAGAGTTCCCAAAATACCTCCTAGTATGAAGTCCTGCAACTTTTCTCCGTGTATAATATTCATTATGCACAAAAACCTGAAGAAATCATGCTTAGGCACCACACACCGCAAGGAACCCAGAATCAGGCGCAGGAGGATATGTAAAGGTAGCAACTTCCTTTTTTCAAACCCATTTACAGTCTCTGGTATTTTAAAATAAGCAACCACAGCACAAACATAGATCTTTTTGTATGCAAAAGAATTATACAGAGACATCAAAATATGCAAAAACCAATCAATGGCTACTGCAGATCTACAGAATTATTTCTCTTCATTTTAGCCAGCAAACATATTATTCAAAGCAATGTAAGCATAACAGAATTTCACTGAAGGCCAGCGCTGTGTTGCAGTTCTTGCTGTGGTCTTCCAGGCACACAGAATCCAGTAACCTGAATGGGGCTCTGGACACAACAGGGTCCTCCCACAACCAAAGGGGAGTGCATAATTCAGGACTAATTTTAGGAGAAGTTGCATATAACAAAGTAGAGGTTGTGGTGGAGAGAAAACTTAACTTTCCTTTATACAAGTGCGTTATACCCACAGTGCCAAAAAAGTGCTTACAAACTTACAAGTTTGATAATTCCCCTGTCTCTAGGAGCTTATGTTCCAGGTTCAGTAAGGTGATATTATTTGTTAGAAACCTTAAATTGACTATAGCTATTTTAAGAGTAAAGAAGGCTTAGAAAGCAAGACTATAGAAGAGAACCTTGCAAGGACTCAAAATATAATACTACTTCAACACTTCTTGGCATAGCTGAAGGCATTTATATTCCAGTAAAAATAAAAAATAACACTTCATCACGTGTCTAAAAGGTCTTTAAAAATTCAATGCTGCATATGCAATAGGCATTTCAATTGTCATCCACAACAGAAATGTTATTGAATGCACCCACGAGTGCTGAGGGAGCTGGCGGATGTCATTGCTGAGCCATCATCTTGGAAAGGTCCTGGAGGACAGGAGAGGTGCCCGAGGACTTGAGAAAGGCCAATCTCACTCCAATCTTCAAAAAGGGCAAGAAGGAGGACCCAGGGAAGTACACATCGGTCAGCCTCAACTCCATCCCAGGAAAGATGATGGAGCAACTCATTCTAGAGGTCATCATCAAGCAAGTGGAAGAAAAGAAGGTTATCAGGAGAAGTCAGCATGGATTCACCAAGGGGAAATCATGCTTGACCAATCTGATAGTTTTCTACGATGGTGTGACTGTCTGGGTAGATGAAGGGAGAGCCGTGGATGTTGTCTACCTAGACTTCAGAAAGGCTTCTGACATGGTCTCCCATAACATCCTCCTAGGAAAGCTGAGGAAGTGTGGGCTGGATGAGTGGTCGGTGAAGTGGATTGAGAACTGGCTGAATGGCAGAGCTCAGAGGGTTGTCATCAGCGGCGCTGAGTCTAGTTGGAGGCCTGTAGCTAGTGGTGTCCCTCAGGGGTCAGTATTTGGCCCAGCCTTGTTCAACTTCTTCATCAATGACCTGGATGAAGAGTTAGAATGTACCCTCAGCAAATTTGCTGATGACACAAAACTGGGAGGAGTGGCGGATACACCAGAAGGCTGTGCTGCCATTCCATGAGACCTGGACAGGCTGGAGAGTTGGGGAGAGAGGAACCTGATGAAATTCAACAACGACAAGGGCAGGGTCCTGCACCTGGGGAGGAATAATCCCATGCACCAGTACAGGCTTGGGGCGGACCTGCTGGAGAGCAGCTCTGTGGAGAGGGACCTGGGTGTCCTGGTGGACAAGTTGACCATGAGCCAGCAGTGTGCCCTGGTTGCCAAGAAGGCAAATGGGTTCCTGGGATGCATCAAGAGGAGTGTGGCCAGCAGGTCGAGGGAGGTTCTCCCCCACCTCTACTCAGCCCTAGTGAGGCCCCATCTGGAGTACTGTGTCCAGGTCTGGGCTCTCCAGTTCAAGAGCTACTGGAGAGAGTCTAGCGGAGGGCTACGAGGATGATGAGGGGACTGGAGCATCTGTCCTATGAGGAAAGGCTGAGGGAGCTGAGCTTGTTTAGCCTGGAGAAGGCTGCAAGGGGACCTTATAAATGCTTATGAATATCTTAAGGGTGAGTGTCAGGAGGATGGGGTCAAATCCTTTTCAGTGGTGCCCAGCAACAGGACAATGGGCAATGGGCACAAATTGAAGCATAGCAAGTTCCATCTGAACATGAGGAAGAATTTCTTCCCTCTGAGGGTGACGGAGCACTGGAACAGGCTGCCCAGGGAGGTTGTGGAGTCTCCTTCTCTGGAGATATTCAAGACCCGCCTGGACAAGGTCCTGTGCAGGCTGCTGTAGGTGACCCTGCTTCGGCAGGAGGGTTGGACTAGATGACCCACAGAGGTCCCTTCCAACCCCTACCATTCTGTGATTCTGTGAATACGAAGAAGTACCTGACAGTTATTTAATAACATACAACATTATACAACAATTGATTTTAATTTTTGTGTATTTTTAAGGACAGGAGATTTGACAGAAATTTGGTCACAATTACAAAACCAAAACTAAGGGTCTGAACCAAAATCAGCTGAAGGCTTTTGTCCAGTGACACCCATAACAGTGGGTTTTCAAGGTGAAACAATAGACCAAAAACTGTCAAGTGAGAAATAATTTAGAAGAAGGAGAGGAGGAAGGCAAAGCAAATAGGTATCAAAGAAATAATACGAAACTCAGATACTCAGCTAAGGTTGAAGTTTATGTGCCACACTGCTAAATGTACGGGAGACAGCCAACCAACCAGGCACAGGTCTCCAATGTTACTACCAGCAGTAGTAACAACTGTATTTATTCTTGCAGTTCCTAAAGGTTGGCTAAAAAATGGTTACAGTGCTTGTTTACAGTGTTAGGCACTCTGTAAGTACAGAAATGTAACCGGGATCTCTCCCAATGTCTAACAGGAGAAGACAGTAAGCATGACAAAGGCTGAAGACACACACAATGAGCACCACAAGGGCTTGTAACTGTCTGCACAGTTTGAAGAATGTGTGTGTGTTGGGAGGGGTTTTCTTTGAAGAGGACACCTAATCACAAAGATGAGGGAAGGGAGGAGCCCAGAATAAGGTAATATAATGTGAGGAGGGTAAAAACAGACAAGACCGAGGAAAAGAAATTGAGGTAAGTTTTAAGCGCATCACCAGTGTGCACAGGGCAGCAAACGCCTTTGCCAGAAGCGCAGGCTGCTCTCTGCATAGCCTTCAGCCTTTGCTGTGCCACTTTTGCAGCTGTTAGTACCAGCTGGTGTCTCTGGTTGCTCCCTGAAGTTGTTTCCTCAGGCCACAGAGCCAGGTTGTGAGGGGAGGAGGCACAATCACAGTCCTAGCGCTACCTATGTAGCCATGTCTTGGGGCTGCAAGTCACACAAAGAGACTGGCAACACAGTGCAGTTGAGCCTGTGTTCGACTCTGCTTGGAGTCTTTCATCTGGTTCCAGTCACTCTGTTCCCAAAAGAGATACTGGCACAACTTGAAGGATATAATTTATGGAAAATAGTATCTGCTTGGAAGGACTATTCTGCAGATATTTAATATTAAACAAAACATAGATTGGATATTCAGAGCTTGCCTAATAGTGAAGAAAGAAAGAAATGATAAAAAAATTAGAAATATAGGAAAACATGTGCATCAGTGATGGAAAGAAATTATTTACTGTAGTAAATGCAAGCATGAATGACAGTGAACGAAAGAAAAAAAAATTAAGAATGTGACAATGCAGACAACTGTAACATCTAGAAAAGAAACAAAAACTGCAGAACAGTCTCCAGAGTAAAAGCAGAAAGTTCCAATATTCAGAATTTTTAAAAACAAGTGCAGGCAAAAAAGATGTTTAAATAACCGAAATAAATTTCTCAGTGTACAATACATAACAATCCTCCAATGACAGAATGTTGCCTGGATAACATGAGACAGGTTCTCCAACATCTATTTGCTGATTACAATTTGATTAAAAATAAGAGCATTGCAGACACAAATGCAACTGAGCACTAGTATTTGCGAAGACCTTAGGTTAATCCCTCTTCCCTCTTACAAATAATGCTGTTGAATAATAACCTCCGAACTTCCAAATACATACATACAGTAAGCTGGAGCACTCAAAAATTAAAATACACTTATACTCCTTATTTCAAAGTTTAGAACACAACTCTTGAAGAGGAAAAATAGTAATATTACTACTATTACTACTATTGTACTACTTCAAAGTCCATAATTTGGTGCTTCCCACATAACAAATACAAGGGAGGTTATAATGCTCCTTTAAATGGTCAGATTTATAAAAATAATTCATGGTAAAGACCCTATATCTTACTTCAACATCATTATGTATTTCTTTTACAGCATAGCTTGATTAAATATGTGGAAGATTTAAAAAGAAACAGCGAAAGAGAAAATTAAATCAAGCTCTATAGTATAAAGGGTGATACTAGGAGATTTTTTTCCTAACATAATGAGATCACATCATTAAGGCTCCACTGCCTGCAACTTACAAGTAATTTTCTTGCTTTATGGGCTATTGTCCTTCACTCATACACACACTCCATTATGCATTATAGATAATGTATATAGGATGCTAAATGGAAGAAATTGCAATATGCATTTCACACAGATAATGGAATGGATATATGATATAAGGGAGACTCAGCATGGATGAAGAAATCCGCTTATCAGGCCCTCCACAGTATTCCAGCTATTTATGTACAGTATAAGCATTGTTATCTGGAGAAGGGGTGACAAAGGAAGAATTCACAGAGGAACAAGGTTATTCATATGCTTCAGTAAGCCTGTGTGATACACCATTTCTCACATTCCCCACACCCATAACTTTCAAAGACTTACCTTCACTGAGACTGGGCTCTCTTTTGAAGTTTTACTAACAGCAAGAATGATGTGGTTGATCCCATTATTACATAATATTGTCAAGGTGAACAAAAGAACTAGGAACTGCAGTGTGAAATTTTGAAAGTATACATTTATATGGAGGAACAGACATTTTACAAAATCCACAATCCTGCTGGAATTCTCTCTACTGTCAGCTGTCCACAACTCCAAATCCAAGTTCTCCTACTGAGTAATAAATAAGGAAACCTCCTCTCTGGAACAATACACACTATTCAGCTTTTCTCATCATGGGAGGGGTTTAACCCAAATCAAACTATTTTAGATCTCCACTGAAGTTAAGATCTGGATCAGGCTTCTGGAATTTAACCTAATCTCACAGGCTTAGCTAAAATGAGAATCACTGAAGTTTAAAGACTGAATCTGCTTTTGTGCATGAGGTATTACTCAAGGGATGTTTTCCCAGCAAATGAGGATTCTGGACTGGGCCTTTCTTCCACCAGATATTCATTTCCAGTATAATTCGCCGTTCTTCAGTCCATAAACTTTCAAAGGAGTCTTCAGTACTGAAACAATCTGGGGGGATGAAGGGAATCCACAAGTGAAGGACAGAACCCTAAAGCTCTTATCTGTTTTACCTGACCAGAACAACCTCACCAGCAGACAGCACAACACACAGATATTCCTACTTTTCACTACACTTCTCTCAGTAATGTGTTGGTCACACAACTCCATAAGGAAACTCTCCAAGTAGTGGCAAAACATAGCAGATTGCCTGGAAACCAGATTTAGCATATTACTCTCAACAGGACTTCAAAACTTACAGAAAAAAGCATTTCTTAAACACTGACTACCAGCATCTGTTTTTAATACCTGGTTTATGACGTTCACAGTCACTCTGACACACATGCCAAACAGCACATTATCTTATTACATCCCAGTGTCCAAAATATGGGTCTATCTTCTACATAGAACTTGTTCTTGCATTCACTAAAGAGTTTTGCTACTGATATCAACAGCACTTGTTTACAACCCTCTTGAATCAGTAGTTGCCCTCCACAGTTCTTTGTATAAATGTTGTCAAGTACAGACAAGTTTAAAAAAATCATTTATGTCAACAGAGCCTCCCCTCTTCATGCTCAGGCTTTCAACTGCACCACATTAACACAGTACACCCCAATAATAAAAAAATAATTAATTAAAAAGATAGACATTGTCTGTTACTAACTACTGAACCCTCCTAACCCCTTGTCACTTTATATATTTCTGTTAAGTGAAGAATTCAAAAGGACAACAAAGGTTATAGCACACAGTGAAGGAAATGATCTCCAGAACAAATAATTCCTTCACTAAAAAAAAACAGAACACAAAAAAAAAAATCAACCCTTCCACTGGTTTCTTGACTGTTGGTGTGGGGTGTGGTGGCATTGAGGACCCTGTGGTAGTTAGACTGAATTCACATATGTAGTAACAACTATGAGTAACACTCAGAAACAACCAACTATGAGTAACACTCAGAAACAACAAAAACTCCTAAAAGATGTTTCCTGCTTCAGATTATGGGTATCTCCATTTATAAGCATTGACACAAACACAGGGAAAGAAGGATGCATAGTTGCAAAAAACAGGCACATGTATAAAGAAAAGTTGAGAGAGACACAGAACAAATGAAAAATCACAAAAAATAATGGCTTTACACTAAGGGAGGGTAGATTTAGACCAGATATAAGGAAGAAATTCTTTACAATGAGGGTGCTGAAACACTGGGACAGGTTGCCCAGAGAGGTAGTGGAGGCCCCATCCCTGGAAACATTCAAGGCCAGGTTGGATAGGGCTCTGAGCAACCTGCCGTAGCTGAAGATGTCCCTGCTCACTGCAGGGGGGTTGGGCAGATGACCTCTAAAGGACCCTTCCATCCCAAAGCACTCTATGATTCTATATTCTTTTTAGAATAAAGAGATGCTGTTTTTCAAGAAAATAAGTCTTTTAAAAGCAAAGAGATTGCCTTAAAATTGCATGCTCCATGATTTTGTGTGTCCCTACACCACAGCCTCTTAGTTTCAGGGTCAGAAATCCTAAAAAGAGGTGGTTCAAACAAAAACAAAGATTGCAATTGATAAGACCTTTTTCATTTTCCAGCATCCATGCAAGACTTCCTTTCTTGGAAAGCCATATCCCTTGTGCTAGCAACAAACCAACAACTAGAAGCAGGTTAAACCCCAGGGGATTATTTTGCTTTCAATCTAATTTGTCATTGTTTAAAAAAAAAAATAATTAAATCTTAAATTCAGGTGCAATTAGAATTACAAGCAACGGTAACCAAGACTTTAAAAAATAGCTGTAGATACTTACTTTCATTAACTGTAATCTTTATCTCTGGAATTTGAGTCCCAACTTACCTAATCACCCACGAACATGATCTTCAAAAGCATTTCAGCCCTCTACACAGTGCCTCCTTTCAAAATCTTCACTGTTCAGAAGATCCTGCTTTTAAAATGGTTTTGCCACCAATCCACAAAGGTGCAAACTCTAACACTTGTGCGTACCCCAAAGCAGCACTGGAGCTTTATTTGAAATAGTCAGTGTACTTGGAGATAATGGCCTGTAAATATTAAGCCTAGAGGAAGGTCGCAGTCTTGCATACACATGCTTCATCAATTTAGAAACTGAAGCCAATTCTGCTTTTTTCTCCCATAACACAGTAAAAAGTTACTTGTATTTCCTCTCAGAGCAAGGTGATCAAAATATGGGACTGGTGGAAACAAGGAAGATCAATTAGCATGACCAGATGCCTTTCAGGTTCTCCTACGTGACTCTGCATTTCCGAGTTGAGAGGCAACGTCATTCTGACCGACACAGAGAGTTGGAAGTGAAGCAACAGTTAACAATATGGAGCAGGCAAGAGCAGCAGAACCTGAGAGCCAAAATGCAACTCAGTTTGTCAGAAGAATGGGATAAAGAGCCTTAGATCTTTCTGTTGTGACATAAAACGAAACTTAATACACAAAAACTTCACAAACAAAAAGATGCAGATCTGGTACTTCCCCTACCACCACTTAAAATCAAACCAACAGCAAGCATTGTTTTAATCACACTATTGCTCCAACATTTCAGAGGCCAGCAGGACTGCATAAAACAAAAAGACTGCATCGAGTAACCCCATGGACACACGGATCTTTTTATCTCTTACCTATGGAAGACAGATTTGGGGGCAAATTAATTGCTTATTTGTCCAGACTTGAATGGAGTTCAACGAAATTTACTGAACAAGTTAGCACAATTTGTGAGCCTTGAGACTGAATCAATCTGAATGTCCTGTTGAAACACAAACTTACAAACAGAAGGCTTCCCAGAAGAGCCAAGGGCAATGCCACTCAGCATGAAGGTGACTATCACAAGATGTCCTATTTTTTGTAATAGCTCCAGCATGAATTACCATGTTTGGGTCCTCAGAAATAATATGCAAATTCAATACACTTACAATCATCCGTAGCACGGATTGGGTCCTTAGGCAAAGAGTGGAGATTATCTGCACACAGAGACTAACCCCTCAACTCCATCCTTTCTCTCCACTACAAGCTAAAGGGAAACCACTCTGAGTTTAGTGTGTGAAATCACACCATTCACATAATTACCCTAATAGGTAAGCAAAGAGAAAATAGACCTGAGTTATACAGGGGAAAAAGTTTACTACAAACAAAGCAAGTATTTCTGATGCTATGCCAGCTGACTTCTGTCACAACAAAAAGAAATAATGTCCTACAGATTTGCATCTCTAAGTAAACTGCTCCCTTGTCAAACAGCCTTCTTGCAGTTCCACAGCACAGCACCAGGAAGAATGATCTCACTTCTGAAGAAAGATCACTCTTATCTGACATGGTCTCAGAAGCTACCAAAAAAAGCAAATCCAGGACCAAAATTTCTGCTTCTGCACCAGCTGGCCCATACCTGATCACTTACACTCCAATGCTTGTACTAATGTCTTAAAACAAGACTTAAAACAAGTTCAGTTCACTTTAATTTTGCCTTCTCTCATGTATTTCCTCTCTTAAATATACCAAATAGCAAACCAAAACACCCTATTAATGCAGCATTAATAATTTCAGAAGTCTTGTTAAAACCCCTCCACACAGTTGCATCATAGGCCTCTTCATACCACCCTCTACTATCCTCACTTCAAAATACCTTCAACCAAGGGATAGAACCTCATAAGTTCCTTATTACGTGATATTTACTTCCTACAGCTCCCACATTGGCCACTATAAACCCACAAATCCAATTCAAAACCATTTTGGATCAAGACAGCCTTCTCATCTTAATAGCATTTCCTGCATAATTACTAATTTGTAGCTACCCTTATCATGTATTTCTGTAGTTCACACAAATCTGTAATCCACTCGCAGGTCATGCCTTTTGCCCTCTCTCCTTCCGAGAGGGCTGGTATGTTCTTACTCAACACCTTCGATTATTTGAAAATATTAAAATCTGATACGCTACCTTAACTCATTTTAAAGAAAAGCAGCAGGTTACAAGAGCTGACCTGCTTGCCAGTAACACTGCAGCACTATTCCTTAAGCAGAAAGGAAAAACATCATATAACATCATTTACAGCATAAATAAATACTTGAGGTATCTGTTAGGTACTAATACATATCTAATAGATATCTAATAGACAGATTAGCTAACTTCATATGTCTTTAATAGACTACAGTTACAGTGGTGGCATATACCACAAAGGGTATTTTCAGGAGGATTAAAATATCCCCAAAATTACATGCAGAAAGGTTTATCTGAAATACTATAGCAGATTATTTTTGCCTAAATACCATAAATACTTCCATGCTTTTTGGATAAACAGCTCCAGGGACACTTTTCAAAACAATGCTTTTTAATAGTCTGCATTTGTTTTGAGTAATCACAATGAAAAAATAAGGATATTTTGAAGACAGTGAAATAAAACTTCTGTGGCGATTCACAAGCATTGTTTCAAGGATCACTTTTAGAGAACTCAGTATTGACTGAGACTCATTTAAAAAATACCACTAAATGTCATTTTAACTGTTAAGATATCAGAAAGCACCATCTCTACGGCATACATTACAGTGCCGAGTCTCAATGGCTTTCCACAGTCACTTACAACTGCTGTAAGCAAGCTTTTACACCTAGGGAGGAAAATCCTAAATCCTTCTCTACAGCAAATCAAAGGTTTTCCTCCATTTTCATATAAAAAAAAGGAAAAAAAGGTATCTATATATAAATATAAAGTCAACATAATCCCCCTGCAATCTCCCAAACATGACAGTGCAGATTATATGACGCTTCCCAACCCCACTCCCCAGGGAATTATTTTCGTAATAAAGATACGCTACAGAGGATATCTAACTCCAGCAGATACAGTCTGGATGGCAAGGCTTAACTAAAGAAGAACAAAAACCTGGACAAAACAGCAAAACACAGCCAAACCCTTCAGAGCAGTACTTGGTCACAGAAAAGTTAGCTTTATTTGTGTGAAATGCAATTACCAGAAACTTGCATGAAACCAGCTGTACTGGATAAATGTATCAGTTTTCAATTTAGTCACTAAAGTCTGAATGTGTGACTCACATAGAAATCTTACTTAGCACACGAACAGCAAGACACAGCCAGGGCTCCAGTATTCACATTTCACTGAAGGAGATGTAGAGATCAGAACAGGAGACAGTTTCAGGCAGTCGAGGCTGTATCCCCCCGATCTCCTACAGTTACTCTGTGTGATGTGGGTCAGGTTAGGCTAGACTGACATTTGCAAGTAAACTGGTGCAACAGGAATAGATCACTAGATTGAAGTAGTTTATGCCATGTCCCCGACATCTACACTACACAGATAATTCAGCCATTTTATTTCATCATAGATTAGTCAGTACCCTGAACCAACTGTCACCAACACACAAAAGGTTTGCACCTCTCTGCAGGATCAGCCATTGGTTCTCTAAGAGCTCTGAGACCCCATTAACAGTTGCAAAATGGTCTTAAGTAATACCTCCTTTATGCCTAAATATTTTATGGTTACTGAAGGAAGAGAGCTAATCAGTCCTGTGGTGACACGTGTATGGTTACACTTAACATTATTCTATCTTCTAATAATAGTTGAGTGGTGGGTAGGAACAAATGTGAACATTTGGTGGTGGTAAGATCATGACTTCTTAAACATGCACATCCTCCAGAAAAATCAGCATGTATGGGTTCAGATTATTTACGTACAGGAATTACGTCAAAAGGTTGGTTGGTTTGCTACTTCAGAGAAAACCTTGAGAATAAAAACCTTTCGCATCCTGTGCGTACACATAGACCCAAACAAATCGCTCCCAAACAAAATTTCCAGGCCAAGCAAAGCTTATGGTTCCAGAGCCTGATCTTATAATTGAGGCCTTCAGTAAACTAAAGAGAGCAATGCCCAATTTCACAGATCAGTCATGGTGAAATGACAGAAATTTCACAGTTTTATTCTGAAAATGAGGGGCAAAGGGAGAGAATGTGGTAGGCTATTTTATTTTTTAAAATCTACTCATATACATAGCGCTGATTTTTTCTGCATATCTTCTAAGGTGCAGCTGAAGGGAGCACAGAGTAAAATAACCCTGTGGATGCAGAAAGCACATAGCAACTAGGTGACTTCTTTGGGGACATAAGAATTGCCATACTAAATTAGGCCAGTGGTCCAGTCTGACAACAGCCAGTCTACTGATGAGAACATGGAGCTAGAAAATTGTATTCACTGCATTCTTGTTGATGCCCCTGTATTTGGCTTTGTTCTATCAGCCATTATTTCAGCACCTGAACACATTCCATGTCTTCTGTATATGTTAGCAACACAAATCTCATGGAGACTTCAAGGACGAAACAGATAAAAGTGTTATGTTTGTTCTTCATTAAAGAGGATAGGGGGCTAACTGATACTGTGAACTCTATGGTGGTAGAAAAGCTTTAGCGAAGTAGAAAGGTTTTGCAACACTTCCTAAGAATAGTTACACTGGATTTGTATAATCTCCTCTGAATCTGTCCACTGCTATATACACACCTGTCTACTGCCACATACACAGATGAAAAACTGTCTTTAGTATTTTATTCTAGGTTTTGTCAACTGCAATTTGCCAGGGAAGAGCTTAGGTTGCTCTGTAAACCCTACCCTATAACGGAGATCTGTCCTGTTAGTGACTGGGGCAGGTCAAAGGTGATCTCACAAACCCAGTGAAGCACTGGAACACATCTTTGTATCCTATATAGTGGAAACAGACAACACTGCTTTGCATTGGCAAGAACTTAAGTACATATTCACTTTCCTCAAACACAGCATGTACTCGTGAGACTGAAGACAAAGGCGCTCTAACAAATTATGAACTTTCTTGGGCCAAAAGCAAGCTTTCAGCTTCCAGTCAATTCAACACCCCCACATCCTAAACGTCATAGAAGTTGACTGCTTTGCCTGATTCCAGTGCAAACTTCCATCCTTGTGATCAGGAACATCTCTTAACGGCACTGTTTCATGGTGTCAGTATTCTGTACTAAAGGAAGTCGTATTGATTGAACGACAACTGTTTTGGTAGGGCTTTTTTTTCATTTTGTTTAGCTCTCTTTGTTTTGGTTTGTTTTTTTTCTGAAGATGAACAAGCCCAACCACCACAGGGTGCACTGTCAGAGAAGATGCCAAGAAACAGATTTCATATTTCGTATGTTTCCTGCCAAAGCATATTTTCAGACTATGCCTTCTACAACTGACTTGAAGCTGCAAAGATCTTTTTTCTTTGGCCCTTCAAAGTTTGATAGCTACTTCCCATATGAAAGCTCAACGAGAAGCCAGACTCCTTGTGGCAGTTCTTGGACACACTGGCAAAGCTGCACACCAAAACCTTGCATCAGTGGGAAACTCCTATGGGCCCACAGTTACAACAGCAACATTGACATTTGGAAGATCTTCACAGAAAATTTCTTCTTCCTAATTACTGTAGGGAACTGTAGTGGCGTGGGTTTTTTAATAATTTTTTTCTGTAGTCAGCCAAGAACAGAAAGTGCAACCACCAAGCCTCAAAGGATAAATCGGAAATATGTAAGTGGGTAAAGACAATTTTTGTAAACTCTCCCGGCTCATCTCCAAATATGCAAACTATACCTATAGTTGCCTGAGAATCTCCGGTGGATAACTACATGTCTGAATACAATGAAGTGTCACAGCCAAGTGTCCTGGGTTTGGCCAGGACAGGGTTAATTGTCACCGGAATCCAGGAAGGGGCACAGCCGGGTGGGCTGACCCAACCCCAACCTGGCCAACCACAGCAGGGTATTCCATACCACGTGCCATCATGCTGGGTTCCAGTGGGGGGGGGCGGAGCGGCAGGAACTCACTCGCGGTTCGGGAGTGTGCAGCGGCGGCGCGGACAGAGAGAGCGGGTCTGTTGTGCGGTCTGTTTTGTCGTGTTTTCTCCTTACCTGTATCGTTGTTGCTCCTGTTCCCTCTGTTTGCTGTTCTGTTAAACTGCCCTTATCCCGACCCACCAGTTTCTGCCTCTTTCTTTCCATTCTCCTCCGCACCGCGGTGGGGAGAGGGGCGGCCGCGTGGCGCTTTTGTAGCCGGCGGCAGCCAAAACTAAAACATTAAATTTGGCGCCCAAAGTGGGGCGGGGTAACAGCAGGGCTGAGCAGCGGGTGTTAAAACAGCTTTCTTAGATTTTGTTAAAATTTATTATATGCATTTACTGTGTTAGTTAAAGTCGCCGGTAAAAAATGTTTCTGACTTTAATCAAACGTCTCTGCTACGTAAATCCTTACTTGCTGTATGTGTTTGCCGCCGTGCTGTTTGTTACCTCGGGAAAAAAGATCAGGATGACAATTTTACTGTACTGTATGATACTGACTTATGACATGATAACATCACTGTGCATGAAATTAGGTTTGTATTTGCATGGGGCACTGCGGTCATTTCCGTACCTCAGATCCTACGTCTTAGAATTTGTTAATAATCAAACCCAATCTGTGGGGAAAACTGGAGGGGATACCTTCCCCAACTCTTTCGCCCCCCCCTCTCTCCCTCAAGCTAGTCCTAAAAGCTTTCGAGAATTTCGAGTACCCGTGGGATGCTCAGGCCAGCACTCTCCTTTTCTTCTGCCTCCTGAATGGGTTTTGGGCCTTGTTTAGGGTTAAACAAGTCGTTAAGAACATCGTGCAAAGACCTGTCCCTGGGCCAGATAGCTGTGAGTGGCTGGGTGTGTGGGACAGCATGGGCAGGTGTCTAGGGCAGTGGGCACCACCGGTGTTTTTGAAACTCACCCCTGAACAAATACAGAATCCGGACAATCTAGTAAAATATCTGCAAAAAGTGTGCTGCCACCTTGGGAACTCCAGAGAGACACCGATCACAGCAACGTGCTGGGGTCTGGCCCACGCCTACCGAGCCATGTTCAACTTCAACACTGTTCAGTGCTCTAAAGGGGAAAGGGGGGGAAATGAAGCAGTAGGCACTGTGACTGGCGCTGCCCCCCCAGCCGGCCGTGCAGCCCCTCCAGCCCAGCAGGCAGTCACAGCCCCCCCGATCGGCACCACGGCTGCCGCTGCCACAGCTGCAGGGACTGCCTCGGTTTCCCTGGTGGGCACAGCGACTGCTGCAGCCCCAGCTCCGGCTGCAGGCATCGCGGCTGAGCCCAATGACCAACCTGTGCCAGTAGCAGTCACCCCCGTAAAACTAAAGAAAGACACAAAGAGAGCAGATCGCTCCGGGAGGGATGACGATGAGCCAGGGTCATCGCGGGAGATAGAGACAGAGATCATCACCCGGTCCCTGTCCCTGAGTGAGCTTTGAGACATGCGGAAAGATTTCAGCCACCACCCAGGTGAACACATTGTCACCTGGCTGCTGCGGTGCTGGGATAACGGGGCCAGCAGCTTGGAATTAGAGGGCAAGGAAGCCAAGCAGCTGGGATCCCTGGCCAGGGATGGGGGCATTGACAAGGCCATTGGGAAAAAGGAACAAGTCCTCAGCCTCTGGAGGAGACTTCTGTCAGGCGTGAGGGAGAGGTACCCCTTCAGTGATGATTTTGTATGCTACCCTGGCAAGTGGACCAATATGGAAAGGGGTATTCAGTACTTGAGGGAATTAGCTGTGCGGGAGCTGGTTTACTATGACACAGACGATGAGCAGTTACCCACAGACCCAGATGAAGTCCAGTGCACACAATCCATGTGGAGGAAGTTTGTGTGGAGCGCACCCTCCTCATATGCCAACTCACTGGCAGTTGTAAACTGGAAAGGTAAAAAGGCACCAGCAGTGGATGAGGTGGCTGTCCGACTCCGGCAATATGAGGAAAGTCTCTCTTCCTCCCTTGTCTCAGCTGTGAATAAATTGTCCCGGCAGTTCCAGCAATTCAAAGAGGATATGTCCTACTCCCCACCTGTGCGGGCCAGCATCTCAGCTATTAGGTGCAAGCGTTTCTCTGCTCAGGAGAGAGAGTACAGAGGCTACACACCACGGGGCACCCTGTGGTTTTACCTGCATGACCACGGAGAGGACATGAGGAAGTGGGATGGAAAACCCACCTGAAGTCTAGAGGCACGAGTGCATGAGTTACAAGGTAAAACAATCACAAAAGGGGATTCTCTTAGGAAAAATGCCCCTCCACTTTCCAGCAGCCAGCTCTCCAGACCAGGTAGACAGTTTGATCTTGATTCCAATCCTCTGGAAGGGACCTCCAAGTCATTCTTACAGCAGGTGAGCAGCAAATTCTCTGACCAGGATTAGAGGGGCCCTGCCTCCAGCCAGGTGGAGGAAAGGGACAACCGTGTTTATTGGACGGTGTGGATTCGGTGGCCTGGCACGTCAGATCCACAAGTGTATAAAGCTCTAGTGGACACTGGTGCACAGTGTACTTTAATGCCATCAGAGTTCAAAGGGTCAGAGTCCATTTGTATTTCGGGAGTGACAGGGGGGTCCCAAGAGCTGAGTGTAGTGGAGGCTGAAGTAAGCCTCACTGGGCAGGAGTGGCAGAAGTACCCCATTGTAACTGGCCCCGAGGCTCCATGCATCCTTGGGATAGACTGTCTTAGGAGAGGGTATTTCAAGGACCCAAAGGGGTATTGGTGGGCTTTTGGCATAGCTGCTTTGGAGACAGAAGAAATTAAACAGCTGTCCATTTTGACTGGTCTCTCAGAGGATCCTTCCGTTGTGGGGTTGCTGAGGGTTGAAGAACAACAGGTGCCAATCGCGACCACAACGGTGCACCGGCGACAGTATCGTACCAACCGAGACTCCCTTCTCCCCATTCATCAGCTGATCCGCCAGCTGGAGAGTCAAGGAGTGATCAGCAAAACTCGCTCACCCTTTAATAGTCCCACATGGCCAGTGAGAAAATCTACTGGAGAGTGGAGACTGACAATAGACTACCGTGGCCTGAATGAAGTCACACCACCGCTGAGTGCTGCCGTGCCAGACATGCTAGAACTTCAATATCAGCTGGAGTCAAAGGCAGCCAAGTGGTATGCGACAACTGACATCACTAATGCATTCTTCTCCATCCCTTTGGCAGCAGAGTGCAGGCCACAGTTTGCTTTCACCTGGAGGGGCGTCCAGTACACCTGGAATCGACTGCCCCAGGGGCGGGAACACAGTCCCACCATTTGCCATGGACTAATCCAGACTGCACTGGAAAAGGCTGAAGCTCCAGAACATCTGCAGTACATCGACGACATCATTGTATGGGGTGACACAGCAGAGGAAGTTTTTGAGAAAGGGGAGAAGATAGTTCAGATACTTCTGAAAGCCGGTTTCTCCATTAAGCGAAGTACAGTCAAGGGACCTGCGCAAGAGATCCAGTTTTTGGGGATAAAATGGCAGGATGGGCGCCGTCAAATCCCAATGGATGTCATCAACAAAATAGCAGCTATGTCTCCACCCACCAGCAAAAAGGAAGCACAGGCCTTCCTGGGTGTTGTGGGTTTTTGGAGGATGCACATCCCAAATTACACAGCCAGATTGTAAGCCCTCTGTACCACGTGACCCAGAAGAAGAATGATTTTGAATGGGGCCCTGAGCAACGATAGGCATTTGAACAAATTAAACGGGAGATAGTTCATGCCGTAGCCCTTGGTCCAGTCCGGTCAGGGCAAGATGTTAAAAACGTGCTCTACACCGCAGCCGGGGAGAATGGCCCAACCTGGAGTCTCTGGCAGAAAGCACCAGGGGAGACTCGAGGTCGACCCCTGGGGTTTTGGAGCCCGGGATACAAAGGATCCGAGGCCCGCTATACTCCCACTGAAAAAGAGATTCTGGCAGCATATGAAGGCGTTCGAGCTGCTTCAGAAGTGGTCGGCACTGAAGCAGAGCTCCTCCTAGCACCACGATTGCTGGTCCTGGGCTGGATGTTCAAAGAGAGGGTCCCCTCTAAGCATCATGCCACCGATGCTACGTGGAGTAAGTGGGTCGTGCTGATCACCCAGCGCGCCCAAATGGGAAACCCCAGTCACCCAGGAATTCTGGAGGTAATCATGGACTGGCCAGAAGGCAAAGATTTTGGAGCATCGCCAGAGGAGGAGGTGACACTTGCTGAAGAGACCCCACTGTATAACCAGCTGCCAGAAGATAAGAAACAGTATGCCCTGTTCACGGATGGGTCCTGTCGCATTGTGGGGAAGCAGCGGAGGTGGAAGGCTGCTGTATGGAGCCCTACACGACAAGTCGCGGAAACTGCCGAGGGAGAACGTGAGTCAAGCCAGTTTGCAGAGGTGAAAGCCATCCAGCACGCTTTAGACATCGCCAGTCGAGAGAAGTGGCCAGTGCTCTATCTTTACACCGACCCTTGGATGGTGGCCAATGCCTTGTGGGGGTGGCTGCAGCAATGGAAGAAGAACAACTGGCAGCGCAGAGGCAAACCTATCTGGGCTGCCCCATTGTGGCAAGATATTGCTGCCCATCTGGAGCAGTTGGTTGTAAAAGTCCGTCATGTGGACGCCCATGTCCCTAGGAGTCGGGCCACTGAGGAACATCAAAACAACCACCAGGTAGATCAGGCTGCTAAGATTGAAGTGGCTCAGGTGGATCTGGACTGGCAACATAAGGGTGAACTGTTTATAGCTCGGTGGGCCCATGACACCTCAGGCCACCAAGGAAGAGACGCGACATACAGATGGGCTCGTGACCAAGGGGTGGACTTGACCATGGACACCATCACACAGGTTATCCATGAATGTGAGACATGCGCTGCAATCAAGCAAGCCAAGCGGGTAAAAGCCTCAGTGGTATGGAGGACGATGGCTAAAATATAAATATGGGGAGGCTTGGCAGATTGACTACATCACACTGCCACAAACCCGCCAAGGCAAGTGCTATGTGCTCACAATGGTGGAGGCCACCACCGGATGGCTGGAAACCTACCCTGTGCCCCATGCCACCGCCCGGAATATCATCCTGGGCCTGGAAAAACAAGTCCTGTGGCAACATGGCACCCCCGAAAGAATCGAGTCGGACAACGGGACTCATTTTCGCAACAGCCTCATAGACACCTGGGCCAAAGAACACGGTATTGAGTGGGTGTATCACATCCCCTACCATGCACCAGCCTCTGGAAAGATCGAGCGGTACAATGGGCTGCTAAAAACCACTTTGAGGGCAATGGGGAGTGGGACTTTCAAAAACTGGGATACCCATTTAGCAAAGGCCACCTGGTTGGTTAACACCAGAGGGTCCACCAACCGGGCTGGTCCTGCCCAGTCAAAACCTCAGTGCCCCGTAGAAGGGGATAAAGTCCCTGTAGTGCACATGTGGAACATGTTAGGGAAGACGGTTTGGGTTAGTCCTGCCTCGGGCAAAGGCAAGCCTGTCCGCAGGATTGCTTTTGCTCAAGGACCTGGGTGTACCTGGTGGGTAATGCGAAAGGATGTGGAAGTCCGATGTGTACCTCATGGGGATTTAATTTTGGGTGAGAATAGTCCATAAATAAATAAATTGTATAAAGTTAATTGTTAAATAACCCTGTCACTGTCTGTTATCACTGTTATAACTGTTATATGTTATACCAGTAGTAGCATAGTAAGAATCATCCAGATTAAAGAAGGATGGACTTTTTTAATGAACCCTAGCAGAGCACAGCAACGATGGAATTGGACCTGGTTTTCAACAACTGGCACCCAGCAACTTCATCGAGATCGACGTCTCCAGCCTGCAGACTGTGGGCACGGGCCGCACCAGATACATCAGCCGTGAGCTCTGGATGCAGCAAGTGACCGCCCATCACCACACATCACCTCTCCTGCCACAGGACACCATTACGACAGATGGAGCCTGAAGTCATGGATTAAATGAACTCAACGGACACTTTAGAGTGATGATCCATAGACTAAGGGGATGATATCTGGAGACAGGAGAAGTGGTGGTGATCAACTGGACAATGGGGGATCTGGGCATGACATAGATGGTATGGAATAAGGGGTGGATAATGTCCTGGGTGTGGCCAGGACAGGGTTAATTGTCACCGGAATCCAGGAAGGGGCACAGCCGGGTGGGCTGACCCAACCCCAACCTGGCCAACCACAGCAGGGTATTCCATACCATGTGCCGTCATGCGGGGTTCCGGTGGGGGGGGCGGCGCGGCAGGAACTCACTCGCGGTTCGGGAGTGTGCAGCAGCGGTGCAGTCCGAGAGAGCGGGTCTGTTGTGCGGTCTGTTTCGTCGTGTTTTCTCCTTATCTCTATCGTTGTTGCTCCTGTTCCCTCTGTTTGCTGTTCTGTTAAACTGCCCTTATCCCGACCCACCAGTTTCTGCCTCTTTCTTTCTATTCTCCTCCGCACCGCGGCGGGGGGAGGGGCGGCCACGTGGCGCTTTTGTTGCCGGTGGCAGCCGGAACTAAAACACCAAGAGCAACTGCTGATCTTCACCAAAAATCATGA
The DNA here is from genome assembly GCF_030867145.1 of Opisthocomus hoazin. Taxonomy (NCBI): domain Eukaryota; kingdom Metazoa; phylum Chordata; class Aves; order Opisthocomiformes; family Opisthocomidae; genus Opisthocomus; species Opisthocomus hoazin. The sequence goes on along the minus strand of NC_134420.1, from coordinate 17,732,865 downwards.
ATTATATTTGGACGCTATCCAACAGGCAGAACTCCCAAGCTTCAGGAAGCAGAATGAATCTTGTATATGCCATTTCTTACTATGTTACAGACAGTGGGAATTCCTGACTAATTCCATCTTTCTCATGGACCTCGTTCTTCTTAGATCCAACATGATACAATCAGATAAATGAAACAGTTACAAACTTGGAAAACTGCCTGAGTGTTTGCAGAGATGGATCAGGTGCTATACTGTATCACATCAAACTGCCAGAATCTACCTGCTGATGGGTAAAAAGCAGTTATGTGAGCAGCACAACCAGAAAGGCCTGCTCTCCTGCAGGTATTCAGTTCATACCAGATCTTTTGGTTTCTAAAAGGAGCAAGCTGACATCCGAATTTTCTGTAGTTGAGTCATGTGAAGCACCTCTCATATACAGATTCTCTGGTACCTAGAAAAGGCTGAGCTTCCACTACAGTATTTCCCTTAAATGGAGCACTAACCTGGTTTTTTTCCCCTAACCAAGAGTCTGTTTTCAACAAACTTTTAGAAATTCAGTATTTGTGACACCACTACCTCTCTGTCCTCTCTGTGCAACTAGCCAACATGTCTATAACTTAGAGGCACACAGAAAGCTGTGTTCCTGAATCACAGGAAAGCATTTCAGAGATGTCACAGAAGTCCTGCACCAAGTACTGATCCCGGACCAAGTACTAGAACTACAGTAACGGATTAATAGATTGCATATGACAGGAACAAGATGGCAGGCAGGGAAATTTTGAAACCCACAGAATTATACGGGGGAAAAAGCAGCTGAAATGCTATTTATACTAGGGTAGTAATAGGCTTTTCCCAGATGTCACTATCATTACAAGTTTTTGCTTATACACCACTAGGAGACAACAAATAATTTTTTTATCACAGGAGCAGCACAAGAGATTAATTTGATGCAACACTAACACAGCTCATACTAGACTGACAGCAATAATATGCAGCTATTCCAGCTGATACAGCTAGTATCATCCACACCCTTACATTAAGGTGCAAACCTTCAGCACTGACATCCCATAAATGTTACATTGACTGACAGAGCCTCCCAAACACCAGTGCATACAGTAAACATAAATTGAATGCTGTGCTGTCAACAGAGTGGTACTAAACAGGATATGTAATTAAGCAGCGTGTAAGTGCACTAACACTAAAAGTATTCCTGAACTGTTCCTTTCCAACACTGATTTAGTCCATTTATTAATGACGCTGTAAAATAATCCTCCTGCTCTATAAAAATACGAAACTGGCTAACAGTCCTGATTTTTTAAATATCTAGGAAAGTAGTGGCTCTAAAAATTAGGGCAGGCCTGTTCGAACACTCACTGGGTAGCAATGACTAGCTAGCAGCTACTAATAGCAAACTCGACTTCCTCACATCTTTCCAAATATTCAAGTTTCATCCTATTGACTCCTTCTCCTGTTTCTCAAGATACCTATAGACTGAAACTGGTGGGCTGGGTTTCGGTCTTTTGGGAGGGTGGGTTTTGTTCGTTTGTTTGTGTGTGTGTTGTTTTTTTTTTTACTGGATCGCCATACACTCTGCCAGAAGCTGGAATAAAAGCTCTTATCATTGTGCTCTGCATCTCAAAGATGTCCTGGGAACTTTGGACAAACATCTACACTAACAACCATAAAAATGTTAAATTACAGAATTCTGCCCTCCATTTCTCCGGCTACCAGTAACCTTTCATCTTCAACAACAAGTGAAGAAACTGGACAAAAGAAGGAGGGAGAGGGAAGAGAGAGGAAAAAACTATTTACACATAGAGAACTCTTCTGAAAGATCCAAAATTGAAGTAAACCTGCCTTCTTCCTGCAGACAAAAGCAGCAGTGCACTGCTAAGTCAAAGGTATGATTTGTAAGTCTCTAGCATCATGACTAGTGCAAGGTGCAAAACAAGAGCCAGAAAGGATTCATTACCTTCTTTCTTAGATTCATTTTTCTTCACCCATTTCATTATTATTTGTGTTACAACACTCTAAAAGCTTCAGTCAAGATCAAGTTTTCTTTCCTCTAGTCACTGACAAAATAGACAAGCAAGAGAAAGCAAGCTCCATCTACTTTCATTTTACAGACTGAAACCTAAGATGCACAGAATGATGGATAAGCCCAAGCAAACACAGCTTGTAGAAGAGACAGACACCTGAATGTAGATCTCCTGAAAGAATCAAAAGAAAGGCTGCATTTCCTACCTCATTTTGCTGCAGGAAGCAGAAAGAATTTTGAAAAAGCAAGAAACACTTTAGTCAGTCCACATATACCACTTGTGCACTAGAAATATATTATTTCTTTGGTCAATACAGATATTACTCTCAAGTAAAAAAATTAAGAGTTTTTTGATTTGTATGGTTGCTTTCAGTTTGTTGGGGAACTACTGGCAGGTAGAGAGAACAAGTAAGGAGGAGAACAGAATTAAAAGCATTTCAGCTCAGAAAATGGAGAATTCTGTTCTTTTTGAATGGGCATTTTTTTGTCCTATCCCAATCTATCTCTGCATCTGCAAAGCTGAGCAACTGCGGTTCAGACAGAACTATACTTTTGAGTACAACATTCAAGACAGCTTTAATTGCAAATAGAGTTCAAATAAAATGATAGAGAGATATAAGTGCATTAGGGAAAGAAAAAAAAAAAAAAGCAACAAGATGCCTCCATTTCCTACCACTTCCTGTACAACCGTTACTGAGATATCAATCGATGATACTGCACAAAGGACACCATTTTTACGCAATCTATCTGCTTTCTGAGAAGCTGCCTGAGAATGGTCTGTCTGCCGGAACTGCTGGAACAAATGCTCAAAACGTTCAGATGATTACCTGTCCTCTTTCCCTTCCCATGTGGATAATCTCCATCATCAGGTGGTTTTCCAAATATAAAAATCTGCAGCTATGAAAAGTAATTGTTTCAGAAAACTTGTAAGGTACACTAAAGGTAGGGTAAAACAGAAACCTTATGCGAAAACAAGATTTTTTTATTCAAGGTTGCCTCATCGTGGAAGGATGCTTGGTTCTGCAGACACAATGCTGCAAAGGAACTAGAAATCTATGACACAATCCAACCACTTTCAATAGGCTTTAGATCAAATCTCCAGATAATGCTCCCGATTCCATCACCAATTTCTGTACATCTTCCAGCTACTCCATCTCTCCAGTTCAGTTTCCCCACTTGCAAAATATGAATAATTATATGCACTTTATCTGAGTGCTATTACGAAACTAAGACTAGCATTTCTAAAGTGCTTTGAGATCCCTGAGAAGTTGCTATAGAAACATACCTAGTGTATTATTAATTGTGATTAAGAAACTGAAAATGAGTAAGTATTCATGCACACAGCAAGAAATCCTTATCTGAACTCAGTAACAGTATAAAAATAAATTAATCTCATATACACTTGTATTCATGTAAGATATACGTGATCGACTGATGATACATTAAAGTGTGAGTCTGCAGTAGTAAACTAAATGCTGTAAACTACTGCACTCGGGTTATATTCACAATATCGAAACTCTCGTAGCCTGCCCTTAGCTCACAAAGAAACCTGCCAGCCATATACCACTGATCTCACTCTACCACTTTTTATCAAAGTAGCCATCACTACGAACTGTTTTAAGTCCCAATTATGGTTGACATATCTATACAGAAAATTGATCACTGTAAAACAGGGTTACTCTCCCTTTCATTTCAGTACATGGATGGACCCAAAAATGCAGCCGCTAGTGCTCAGAACTCCTAGTACTGTACTGAAGAGCTGAAATTAAAAACATCCTCATCGTCATGAATAGCTGCCAGTTTATTCACAGGATGAAAAGTCTCCGATTATAACAGCATGGATATGGTGACATTCAAATGTATTTGGCAGCAAATTCCAAGAGCAAGAGAAGCAAAGAGGAAAAACAGAGACAAGATTCAAACTGTATTCTGTCATTTTTGTAGGATAAGTACTGGGCACCTCTGTTGTGATAACTGCAGAGCATTTTTCAATTCTCACACTAGCAACGCAACATATGGGTGAGGTAGGTGTGTACAGATTTCTTATACATACAGAAAACTGATGCTGAGACACGTCTGGCACAATTTTCAAGGTCTAGTATTTTCATTTATTTAATTCTAGGTACAAGTGCTCAAAAGACAATCAAATTGAACATTAATGGGATATGATATGAACTCCTGTGCCTGAAGGTTTTTAAAATGTCAAAGTTACTTAACAGCAGAGGGAATAATAAAATCCCAAATCTAACTTTCTGGATCCTCATGCCAGTTGTTATCTTCCTTTCTTCACTGGCTTGGAGGCTGAGGTCCCAATTAGACCATGAACACTGGAATGACTAAACAGACAGCAAACTTAAACGATTAAATACAGCTTTGTATTAAGATTCCTCCCTACCAACTCAGATACTAGCAGATCACAGTGGAAAACCATCAAACTAGTAATAGATTATCAAAACAAACAAGTTAGAACAGACCCAGTCATGCTCCTAACGAAGCCAACGACAAAAGATGCTACTTAATTCCAGAAGAACAGCAAAAGACCAAATAATTACACAATTTATGTTCACCATACTGGTTTAGGTATTTTTGGCTAACCTTCTCTGGCTTACAACCAAATTGTTTTTTTTCTCTCAAGTCTAAAACCGTATCCTACAATACCCCTTAGACACTTTAAAAAAACCCAAAATCATCGAACTTGCAAAATGACCTGGTAATGCCAGATCCCACATAAGTGACAGGCTCATGCTGACAGAACTTTTTCAAAAATAGGTGCATTTTCATGACTAAAAATGGATTTAAGAACCCAAGATTCTACACATAGTGGAAGAGCTAGCTAGTCTTCTTATGTACATGAGGAAACCTCCAGTCTTCTCCCTGGTATCTGTGTCCCTTTATGTTACGTAAACATGGCACACCTCAACACTAATGGCATTTAGGGCATAGCTACTGCTGAACTGCACACCTCACTTATCTGTTGTAAAATAACTGAGACTTCCTATAGTATTTAAATTAAAATGAAATAGTAGTTTTTAACAGGCTTTCATATTCACAGTAAAGAGAAATTTTTCCCAATGCAACTGCAGACATTTTAAAAGTAAAGCATATTTGGACAATGTAGTATTTTATTCTTTCCCTTTACTTGGAAGTAACGTTTAAGGTCACTTACTGAAAAGCTGAATCTAATAAAAATGAAGTTTTACCTAATTTTTTATAAGTCCTGACAGTGGGGTAGAAGTCTTGTAGAAACACAGGGTCATAAATTACCTGATCAGTGAGGCTGACAACAAAAACTTACTGGCATCTCTGGTTCAGTCATTCTAATTAGTATAAAAATACAAAAGGTTAATCTCTAATACATTGCAGTTATATGTGTTGTACTACTATCAAACAGTGGAAGGGGCTTCTGCATAGCTAGAGAAATAACAGTAATTAGCAGAATGCTTTTTTTGGTTCACTAATTAAAATAACAGTGTTCTAAAAGATGGTGTCCCATATGGAACTGCAAAAGGTTTTCCAAGAAGTGAATAGAAAACTGGTATACGACACTCAGCATCTTTCCAAAAAGATTTAAAATATTTTTGGTGGTTTTCTGGTTTTGGTTGCTTGGGGGGGGGGTTGGGGGGCTTTTTTGTTTGTTTTGTTTTTTAAGGGAGGGGGGTGTTTCGTTGTTTCTTTTTGTGGGGTTTTTTTGTGGGTTGTTTTTTTTTTTTAGGCTTTAAGGCTTTCAATCTGTACGTACAAGTATCAAAATTTTCAATTTTCTAGCTGCACTTTTTGTGTAGCAAAGATCCCCTGAAGTCTTTGCATTATTGTGACCAAAACCAGGCAGAATGCAATCTTAGCTAACCCACTTCTCCAGGCAATAGAGTACATCCATAAACCAGCTTTCTGTTCCCACCCCCCACCGATCAATGTCACGAGCAACTGTCTAGGGAGCAGCAGGGAAGCCAAGCTGGTGACTATGTTCAAGCACTCCCATAGGTTATTGAGCAGTGGCGTTAGGTGCTGCAGCCTAACAAATCTGTTATGTTTCCCCCTGTGTAAATCAGAGTGCTTCACAGTGGTTCATCAGGAAAACAACAGTACGAGGCTGCTTTCGTACCACCTTACTTCAGAAAGAACTAGTCAAAGGTCAGCAAATCAGACCAGCAAAAGGGAAAACAAAATATAGAGGGGAAAAATGGAAGTTAAGTTACCAACATAAGATGCGTAGATGGGAAAGAATACCAAACCCATCTCCAATAAATGCTCTCTATGGTCTCTTATCAGTTTCTAGATAGATACTGTCCTCACATGAGCAAAATAATTAAAATTTCCTCTTCCTTTTTCTGTGTAATGCAAGTACCAATTGCTCTAGCTACTGATTCACTCAAGTCCCACAAGAAGAGTCAGAAAAATACAAGAAGAAAATGGGACAAACATTGCAACTACTGCTGCTGAGCCAGAGAGGGCAGTCAGGAAAGATGTGACAGCTCTACTCCCAGTTTTTTTACAGATTTCAGCTGGCTCCAGATCAGGCTCAGGGTGATGCAGATCAAGTATGCATTCCCTAAATACAGAGCATGCTGAGCACCACTTGCAAATCACTGGCTAGACTGAACTTCCAGTGACTTCAGTGCAAACAGCAGATACCCAGAACTCCATAAAGCCATCTCCTATGCATGAATCTGATGAAAAAGTCTAGCAGAATGAAGCTATGAATCAACTTTGACTCATAAAACATAACTTGCACATCATAAAGACAAACAAAACACACCTTTGGCATCTCTGCTACTAAGTGACCCTTCCACCTTACTAAAAAAAGTAAGCTGATCCAAGGAAACAGTAAAATCTTGCAGTACTTCACCGTTTCAAGCACCTCTGTAGAAGCCTGGTGAACCTCACTGGCCTTACAGGTTTATGCTTCTATTTCCTCTGGTTTGGCTCAGTCCCATGAACAGGCGGTGCTGCTTAATGCTCTGAGAGAGGCTTTCAATTCTTGCTTAACAAAGCTTTCCTCCCACATGTCATATGTATTCAGGCTACAGTCTGTTTATCTAATATCTCCCTCTTTCGCTTTCCCCCCCTCCTTCTTTCCACCCCCTCGTCCCCAGAAGAGAATAACCATAATGTGCCTATCGCTTGCAGAAACAGACAGCTCAGCTCCCCCTTGCCATCTGGTCATACTTTGGTCTCTCAGCTGTCGTCAACATATGAATCCCGTTGTTTTGACTAGTGGGGTCCCAAGGAACAAGCAACAGTGCAGATTGCAGGGAATGAGGATGCCCTTTTCTCTCTTCTTTAAACCAAAAAGCAACCCACACAACTAGAAAGTTAAAAAGCATTTGTGAAATGCAGTAGAAGGCCCAATCCTTCTACCTTTGCTCATGTGATTGGTATGCTGCCAGCCACACCAGGCTATTCTGCAACTCAGCAAATTAATACATTTACATACTGACTTCACTTCAAGACAGATTCTGCTGCCTTTATCACCAGAATGTGACTATCCTGTCCTGCTTACTCCTCTACATTTCACCTCTTTAAAAACAAAAAATACAAATCAAGCTCCCACAATAGGCAAAGGTAAATATATAAACCCTTAATCCATAAGAATTTATCTTCCAAAGATAGAAGATTTTAACTGAAAACTCAAAATTTGTACTGATTGGTAGAATGAGTGGGGAGAAGATTAGAAAAAAAAAAAAGTGTGGTGACAGCTTATGAAATACAGAAATTTCTACAAAAGGGAAATGGTTAATACTATTTCTAGGCTAGAACAGCATTAGAAGTTTATGATGTATGTTGATGATAAAATTAAAATGCAATTATTTTTTAACTACAGAGAACCAAAGTTGGTTCATCACGTCATGTGCTTGAAACACAGTGGAAGCAGGTAGCTCCGAACCATTCAGCAGCATTAAGGAACACAACCACACCATGGTCTCAGCAAAATTAGCAGCTTGCACACCCTCTCTTTCCAAAATGGAGTCAGTGAAACTCCCGACGGGCATCTGAATCCTTCTATGACAATTCTTCAGTGTATTCAGAACCCAGCATTTGAGGACTGCAACAAGGAAGCACAAAATGAGTATTTATACTTGGATTGAGAAGAAGGCAGAAGTTAGAAATATGCATTTAAAAACTCACATCGGTATCCTAGTAGTAAGTTTGAAAGACTGCTTTGTTTTTCCATAGCTCATTCGGGACAGCTCTCTGAAAGCTTTCAAAGACCTTTTTCTGAATCACAATACTTTTCAAAATTCAGGTTTTATGTAAACAAAGTTGCTGCTCTCCCACTGTATCACTAGAATTATTCACCTTGCGATGTTTTATTCAAGTAGGAGTGTGTCTTGTGCTCCAACAGTTCAACATGTGCACGCTCATTAGTCTAGCAACTGCTATATATAGTTAAACCTTTATCTGTATGTTAAAAGGTATCATATCACAAAACATGCAAATAGAGAAACAAAGCAAAAAGATATTTTTAAATTATAGTCACATAAACCACTCCATTTTCTCTCATGTAGCACACAGACAGAAAGGTATCATGAAGCTTTACCAGAATAGCAGCTGGATGGCACAACAGATCTCCCTCCAAAGATGTGGTACCATTTGAGGCCTTTGCCTCTCACATCTAAGTCGACACAACCAAAGGTATCATCACAAGTAGCTTTTTGTCAGCTTTCAGGATTCAAAATGTGGTCAGAGTTCAACTTTTAACAAGTAATATCATAAAACTTGCATCTATATTGTGGCAGGTATCTGCATACCTGAGCACAATTATGATAGCAGCAAGCCAAGAGCAGCACAGGCCTCAGCATTGGTTGGGTGTTGGGCATTTTTTTGATCCAAGTAATTAAGGTTCTGGGCAAGCTTATCCAGCCCAGGACTGTAATGTAATTCCTACAGTTTACAGGTTGTTGACCTAGTAAGAGAAAAGACAGTTTAAGGATGCCTACAGATTTCAGTCATAACTCCTACGGCATGGCAGATCACAAAATCATAGAATAATTTGTGTTGGAAACAACCTTAAAGATCATCTAGTGCAAGCACACGGCAATGAGCCAGGACATGTTCAGCTAAATCAGGTTGCTCAGAGCCCCATCGAACCTGGCCTTGAACACTTCCAGGGATGGGGCACCTATCACCTCTCTTGGCAACCTCTTCCAGTGTTTCACCACCCTCATTGTAAAAAAGTTCCTTTCTTCTATCTAACCTAAATCTACCCTCTTTTAGTTTAAATCCATTACCCCTTGTCCTATCGCTACAGGCCCTGCTAAAAAGATTGCCCCTATCTTTCTCATAAGCCCCCTTCAGGTACTGGAAGGCTGCTGTAAGGTCTCCCTGCAGCCTTCTCTTCTCCAGGCTGAGCAGCCCCAACTTTCTCAGCCTTTCCTCACAGGAGAGGTGTTCCAGCCCTCTGATCATTTTCGTGGCCCTCCTCTGGACCCACTCCAACAGGTCCATGTCTTCCCTGTGCTCAGGGCTCCAGAGCTGGATGCAGGACTCCGGGCAGGCTCTCAACAGAGCAGAGCAGAGGGGCAGAATCACCTCCCTCGACCTGCTGGCCACTCTTCTCTTGAAGCGACCCAGGATATGGTTGGCCTTCTGGGCCGTGAGCGCACATTGTCGGGTCACGTTGAGCTTCTCATCCACCAGTATCCCCAAGTCCTTCTTGGCAGGGCTGCTCTCAATCCCTTCATCCCCCAGCCTGTATTGGTAGCAGGGCTTGCCCTGACCCATGTGCAAGACCCTGCACTTGGCCTTGCTGAACCTCATGAGGTTCACATGGGCCCACTTCTCAAGCTTGTCCAGGTCCCTCTGGATGGCATCCTGTCCCTCAGATGTGTCAACTGCACCACTCAGGTTGGTGTCATCTGCAATCTTGCTGAGGGTGCAGTCAATCCCTCTGTCTATGTCATTGCCGAAGATATTAAAGAGTACTGCTACACTGCAGAAAAAGCACTAAAATTTGCAGGAGTGAAAAGGCCATGGAGACTACAGGTAGGGAAACAAGCTTAAAAATGGTAAATGGTCTGGGGTTTTTTGTTGTTGTTCTGGTTTTTTTTCAGATTGCTCCAATATATTAGCAGGGCAGCATACAAAAAAAATTATACTACCACTGCCCATATGGTACCTGTTTTAGAACAGAGACGAATTCACTGAACAACTGTCACAACCACTGTAAGTTAAAACATGAAAACACAAAAACCATATCAAGTATTGTAATCTCCTTCACTAACTGCACCCAACAACGCATAGAGCAAAAACATGTCTCTTCTGAGTTCTAAATACTGCCCAGGGCTGCCTGAGGTCTGGTGTAATTTACAGCAGCCCAGAGTTCCGTCAAGTTCCTACCACAGATCAGCCTGGCACTGAAAGAAGTCATGCCATCAAGTGCGCTGCCCATGCAGACACCAGTTCTACAGCCAAAGGGCATGCCCTGCTCTACATTCAGCAAGATTCCCTAACACACCTACATTTAATTTCCCACAAGAAACATTTTCAATGCCCTTCACTAGTACAGCACAATGACCTTTAATTCACATAAAATATATATTTATGTATACTTACTTACATTCATTTATATACAACATATTATATCTCACTATAATATTTGTCAGAGGGTTTTTCTTCATCTGTGCTGGTTTATGATTAGCTGTAAATCCCCTAGGAGTTTTTGATCTAAATTAAATACACCACAAGTCTGAGAGGAACACTCCGTCTCCTTACAGATAAAACAGCATGTAACCCCACTTCTTATCTGCCCAGTGCAGCAGCCTCTCCCAACCTTCTGTACAATCAGAAAATATATTTCTTATCTGTACCAAGTCAAGCCTCTGACAAGGCTCTTCCCATTTCAAATGTCACCATCATTCCAGCCACTTTTTTCTCTCTCCCTCCCCCTGCCCCTTGTCATTTACTAGGGAAACGTTCTCTGAGAACTATCAAAAACTGTTCCGATTCAAAATTTTATATATGGATAGCACTGTCCTCTGCTTTTAGTGGTTCCCCACTTTCTCACCAGCACCAAATAGCAATGCACAGTAAAGAACCCTCAGTCATTCTGGCTACTGGGCTAATTTGCAGGTGGCAACAGTAACACAGTATAGCTGGCTATCTTCACTGAATCTACTCATACTAATCAAGATATTTATATTCACAACTCTTCATTAAGACATCCTTAAATAAGCAGCCAATTTGCCTCTCACATCGCTTTGGTATAAACCAACATTTTACAGCAGGGGGTAGAAAACGTGTTTATTTCCAATGGAACTCATAACATGAAAATTTAATATCAACGCAACACATGCAATTCAGAATGACTGGAAGGCTATTCTCAAAATACACCAAGGATCAAAATGTGTAAATCAAACTACTTGTCAGTCCTAAACATAAGGGAAGCAAAAATGGGCTCATCCTGCTTCAGAGAATGTAGCTCATTTGCCAAAGCACTAATGGAAATTGCTTTTCCAGCTGGCTGCATGACACCTGGCTCAGATGAGCTAAGTGGGAAGGGGGAAAGAACTCCAGTTTCCAAAACTGCCTTTAACCATTCAGGATGACAACTCATCTCACGTTTTTGAGCACTCAGAAGACTTTTTCTCACTCAGCTGTAACTTACTGCAAGTGAACATAATTTGTATGTAACACACAATAGTTCTGTAATACCTAACTTTCACTGCAGTACAGCTCCCACTCTTTTTAATCCCTTTTCTTCCATCCCTTAGTCTCTACAGCAGTTATTAAAAAATGACAGTAATGAAAATTTAGATATCACAATGATTAATATCTGTGTAATGCAAGACTGTTGGTTGGGCAGTTTGGGACACTCAAGGTTAGATAATCTTGAAAGATATTTTCAAGTAAGAACAAATTTTCCAGGAGCAATATACTACATTACAGCCTGCATACCAAAAGTCACAACGTAGACTTGCCAACAAGTACTATTCCGCAGTGGGGATGTCTGTATCCTTTTTTTACAGACAAAATGATATTAAGTGTAGAGATCCAATCGTAAAGTCTGTTAGCTGAAAATATGACTGTGTTAAGTGATAAACTTATCACCCTCACTGCTGCGCAGGTCAGCACAGAGCTCAGATGACCCCTGTGGAAGCATATCTGCCCGAGCTGCATTATTCAGAGACTGTTGCTTTAAAGCAAATTGCAGAGTGATGACATTTCTGCTGTACAACTCAGATCCAGGTTTGATGACAGCCTGATACACTGCAGAAACTAGCAGCTTTGAGACCTTTAGGAGACTGTCAGAAAGATGTCAGTAGACTTTTCAGGATTATTTTGCAGAGTCATTCCGAACTACCAGCTAATGGTATGCTCTCTTCTCCTGTGATAGCTCTTTTATAACTGGCTGATGAGAATCAGCAGCAAAGGAGGGACATGATTTCATGTCTCATTAATTTTGAAATTTTTAAGATTTTTTTAATAATCAATAATCTGAATATTATGCCCCTCTTCTCCTTCCCTTTAATCCTTACTGATATTCTCAGCTGTGCCATAATTTAGACACAGTTCTTCATTATTTAGTCTGAATACCTAGATACATCTGTATACTTCCACAAACTCAGAAGTTTTTGGAGGTTTCATGACAAAAATTACAAGTTAAAGCTTCCATCACTTCTGCACTGCAACTGCTAGAATTAGGCTACAAACCATATTTGCCTTTGTGACTATCTGCAGTCTCTCTCAATATATAAACAGATTTATGAAAACACATCTCCTATGTACAGAAAAATGTTTAACCGATGAGAGGCTTTTAAAGCATTGAAAGACAACATTAAAAGCCACTTCATCAGTGTCTTTCAGCCTGGAAAACGCTGGACAGTTCCTTTTGTTTGCCAGAAACCATGATTTGCCACTCTCACATAGCTTTCCTGTATCAAAAAATCACATAGATGGGTTAATTCCTCAGGATCAAGAATATCACTGGAGAACTGGTAGTTGAACAAATGCAGTGCAACCTCTCACTGTGCTAAGAATTCATAAATTGTATATATGGTGTCACCCTGTACATTTAGGTCAGTTTTAAACAAATATGAGTACACAATTGGTATTAATGCTCTGTATGTATTCGACATGGACTGACAAACAGAAACAAAAGTCTGACTAAAGGATACATTGCCTGTGAAAAACAGTGGAAAAACTTTAGTGTTCTACTGGGCACTCAGAATAGCTGTTGCAATTCAGAAACAATTATTACTGAATAATATCTTACAATAAAAGTTTTATGACAGTATCTGTAGTTTGACAATGGCACAAAAAAGGATTTAGCATACAAATGCAATCTTCTAGTGCATTTTTCAGAGTACTGACACTTCTGTTTCAAAATATGTTAAAATGAGACTGAAGCGAAGTTAGTTTAAAATTGTCAGTTATTCATATTATGGAAATATTTAGCAGAGGAGAGCATCAATATGCAAGAGTATTGGTTTTTTAATATATATATGTTTTGCAAGAATAAAAAATACATTTCTTTTTAAATGACTTTTTTTGGCCTCTGGCAGTGCTTAATATCCATGAAGTTTAATATTCAGAATGCAGGTTTCTCAGGGTAGCAACTGCTCAGCCTGGATGTAGATCCCTAAGAGATGTGGCTCCCAAGGTATTTATATAATATGAAAACAGTAACAATAATCATCAGATGTTTATCTCAGCTTAATGATCTGATTCTACATCTCTGCTGCTTGAACAGCTGAGAAAATGGGAACTGTTCAAGAATGATGTGAGAATTGAAGACCAGCCTGTGCAAGAGATCATCCTTTACAATGATAATCAGGAATACATGTAACAATATGATTTGCTATGACCTTTATATACATTTTATAAAGTTGACAGGAATTTTATTATAATCACATTGCAGAGCTGTGCTTTAGCCATGTTAAAAACAGGTGTCCAATTGTTCAATTTCTAATATTCCCAGAATACCAAGTAACTCCTGCTTTAGAAAGGGTTATGTACACGCAGCAAATGGAAGAATTGGCTCCAGGGCTGCAATACAATTCAGTATTACCATTTCAACATGGCTTCCTCCTATCCAGAGAGGCACAAAAATAAAGTTGTGCAGAATGGCAAAAAATGTCCACATCTACCACGGGAAGCATGACTTCTCAGCCTCACAAAAACTTTCTCCATGTATTTGCTTTGTTTTCAGGACAGCAACTGCTCCTGACCCATGACATATAGAGAAAAGCAGAATCTCTCCCCTGGCTATCCAAACTGGATGGGACCACGGCTTGATTTTTAGGAGTCTTGATATACTTCCATCATTTAAACTCAAGTGAAAAAGAAAGTCAACCTGCCTTCCACAACCCCTGCCACGATAACAAATAAAAGCTACCACTGCAGGAAGAAATAAGGGTCTCATTTCAAGAGCTAGATGTAATTACAAGTTTTGCAGTTGCTCCCATGGACTTCAGACAATGCAGCCAACATGAGCAGCAAGCCTGTGTTTTGTCCTTTAGTATTTCTAAAGAAAGAAGGCATACCAGTGATCCCTCATAAAGATTTAAGTGTCAGATTGGAAGGTGTGTTCTGATGGCTCCATCAGACTCACAATGCCATGAAGTAAGAAGGAAGACTTTACAGGAATCCAAGTAATATTTATGCAACAAAGAGAGAAATAACTAGAAAGAGTAAATAAAGTTCCTACAGTGGTATAAAACATCAAGAAACAAATCTTTAGATGTAACCGAAGACTCGGAAGTTATTTAGCAGCTATAAGACTTCAAAACCCAGGGTAAGGAAACTGAAAAGCAGAACTATCCTTCTCAGAAAGTTCTTTCTGTATTAACTCTCCTTTGTGAAAGAAGCATCCACTCCAGAATTGTAGGTGCATACTGTACTGACAGAAGCCAAATCGCATTAGTTTAAAAGAGTAAACTTGTCAGGAGAGTCTCACCTATCAGCACTCCTAAACGGCAACTGGTGAGTTATCTTGAAATTTATACTCTCTGATCTTGTCATCAAATCCCAAATCCAAAGAAGCCAAGCAACATGTATTCTACTCTGTCAGTATGGCTTCTGGTATAGTTCTAAGACTATATGCTCATAGATTAGATCTACAAAGATAGAGAGGCCTAAACTATAATTTCTCCATCTGACTGAATTTCTCACATCAAGAGTTAGAGGTTTAAATGGCAAAACCTAGCATTTTTAACTAGACTCCATGTATTTTTCACCATTGTAAGTTACGTAAATGAGGCACTGGAACAGGTTGCCCAGAGAAGTTGTGGATGCCCCCTCCCTGGCAGTGTTCAAGGCCAGGTTGGATGGGGTGTTGAGCAACCTGGTCCAGTGGAAGGTGTCCCTGCCAATGGCAGGGGGTTTGGAACTACATGATCTATAAGGTCCCTTCCAACCCAAACCGTTCTACGATTCTCTGATTAGTTGTCATAGACACTTCTTTCTTCAGACTATAATGCTAAACAATAGAGATATGCATAGCAGAATAACAAATAAGAACACGTTCTACAGCTGATGAGATCACCAGTCAGTTTAAATCAACACTGACTTCAATCGTTCAATCAATAGAGCTACACTAAATTTACACTAGTCAGACTTTATTGTTCAACTGAATCCTCATTCACCTTCTGACTTCAGCGAGATTGGGGGAGTGGGGGTGGGGGGGAAGAGATGCAAAATAATTTCCCAATACATGACTGAGTACAAAAGAGAACAAAAGGGGAACTTCTAGAAAAAAAACCCCAACAACACAATTTCCCATTTTGTATCATCATAAACAAATTGTTTTGAAGAGGAGGGTTACTCTTGAATGAAATGAGTGATTCACCCAACTTCCCCTACCACACAAGGATACAGTGTAGCTTTGCTTGGAAAAACAGATCATCATCATTGAAAATACACGTGTCTGCCTTGAAGGCCAGCTTCTCTTTTGCGGCTTAGCTCTATTCAGAGAGGAAAATAAGCCACACAGAGAAGTCAACTACAGCTCCTTTCCTGCAATAATCACTGTGATAATGTAGGCAAGAGCAGGACTTGTTCTCACATATGTCACAGTCTCTGAGGGACCTTGTGTTAGTGAATGACTGGCATGGTAGAGCTCTGCTTCAGCACATTTTTTAATTCTACAACATCTAATACTGTGCCAACACAAATAGCATAGGCCTGCACACGAGCCATCTCCAGTACTGGAGACACCACTAGTAGGGACAGTAGTAGGAACACCACTACTGGAAGCACAGACTTTACACTACCACAGGGAATTTCCTGTTGACCAAAAAGAATTTAAATCAGACTACTTCACACCAAACTCAGCAGAGAATGAAGTGTTCTGATGCTTTAGACCCTCCCTTTATCCTTACTAAGGAAGGAGTGGCAAATCCCTGAAGGTGTTCCTGATTCATGGCTTCAGCAAGTCCTAGTGGCAGAACCAGTAAGTCCAACATGACATGCAGGAAAGGTTTCATTAGTAATGGCTATGCTTCAGGTAAGATGCAACCCCTGCAAAAAAATAAATATAAATACATAAAATCAGGCTTGGGTGCTCCTTTAATACTACTTTTCCTGAGCTCATTTGCTGCATATAGCCCTTACACTGGCCTCATGTTTCCACTTCAACAGGCACCCATCAGGTTCTTCTACGGCAACCCCAATTAAGCTGGAAGGCATTCTCTAGAAGCAACAGCCTTTTTGGCCCTTGAAAAGCCTGGAAGCACAACTCTGACACATAACGAAGAACTGCATTTCAGTCAATGTGGCAACTACAAGAGTTTGGCTTCAAGCATCTGATAAGGAGTTCACATTGGTGGGAACTCATTTCAAAATTGAGGCATGATCAGGACAAAGCTTCACAGTGCCACACTGGAAAATAACTATAGTAAGTTATATCACAATCTCATGATAAGTAAATGCATCATTTGAAATACCAAGCTCTTTAGATCTTACTTTTCCAACCTTTTATCTCTAGATACAAAACAGTACTCCTGAGCATTTGCACATAATCCAGATGTTGCTGTTCTCCACTGCTGAATAGATCATAATCCTCAGTTCTGATGACACAACCATTCCCCCTCACTAACTCATTGCAATGTCGGTGCAAATAAGCATGACCTGTTTTAGTAAGCTGGAGAAGTTGATTTTGGAAACTGAAATGCAACTTTCACTTGGCTCCCCGTCTAGCACAATAGACACAAGTTAATATAAAGGCCAACTCAGTTTAACTAGAATAGCTTAAGACATAAGTGATTTACTGAGTCCTGAAGTTCGTTTGCAAGGTTCTGTTTCCATATACTGTCCACAACTGAGTCAAGTACCAGCACAGCCTGTAGACTGTTCTGAGCAGCATGCACAAACAGCTATTTCGGTAACAAATTTTCCTTATTCTCTAGAAAGATACATCCATTTTTATCTTCTTCCTAAACACGACAAGGCACTAAAGAGGCTGCAGGAGTCTAAGACACAGCACTTACTGCTTTTGTGCTGTTTCACCAGAATGTTTAACTCCTGGTGATACGCAGGATAGACAAAAACTTTCTGATATGCAGGACAGGTGAAGACCTTCTGATACGCAAGGTCATTGCCAAAGCACAAATATTATCAGGAGCCTCAAAGTCCCTAAAATGTCATGTCAGAAGGCATCTGTCACTAGTTAACAGGAGCTGTGGATTGTCATTTAAAGGTCCTGTTTCCTCCCTCCCTCCCTGCAATTTCATGAAGATTAAAAAATAAAGGGTAATAAATCAGAACAACGTACACAATACCCAGGGTGGTAAGCGGGTAAAAAGACTAAGCCATGCCTTACACAGATCCTGAAGCCAGCACTTTCCGGTGGTAGGGACCAAAACAAAAGGGAGAGAAAGAGGGAGGTTGCTCATTAAATAATTATGGGGTTTAGTCTAAATTGCTAAGTAAAAGAGTCACTGCACGTTTAGCAGATGCTACCGTGTAAAACTAAATCCACTAAGAAACCAGCATGTTCCTCTCTGTTTCTCCCTGCTCTACTTCATAAGCAGGATTTCCATGACCAGACAAGCATCCACTGAACAGCTGGGCACAGTTTGCCAATTTTACAGCAATCAGTGATCACTGAACCCATCAAGTTCTCTTCCCAAACCAGAAGCACCAAAATAATAATAATGAGCTTGCAGGGATGAAAAAAATTCTTCCATCTGTTCATATTTTTACACCCTTTATACTGCAGTTTTACTTTGTTTGGGTATTTTTGGGAAGTAGGAAGACGAATTATCTTCATAGCTTTGTATTATCCTTCCTCATTGGGGGATATGGAGGAGTGACATTTTATTTGGTCTGTCAGTTTGTTATGTTGGTTTGGTAAACAACAAGAAAGGCAAATCAGACATTGGCAAATCCTATTATATATTATGCTACGCTATATGTAAAAAACCCCATACAGATTATACAGAACACTGAGTCTTCAAATTTCAAAGTAGTTTGTGTAAGGAACATTACCAACATTACAGGTGACAAAACAGAAGCGTCAAGAATTGAGTCTCAAAATCAGAGATAACTAAAGAAATCAAACCTCTCAAGCTTGAGTTCAGCCATTCACTCACCTACCTAGACAATCTTTCATGAAACAGCAAAGAAGAAATGGATTTACCTTTTAATCAAAGCAAAAGGGTAGATGGGCATAACTCAGTCACTTCTTCAAAATTTCACTTTATGTTTTAGGCTTTGAGGGAACCTTTATGGACTTGCTTTGAAAAAAAAGCTGTTACTAATAGAAGGAGTGACAGAAAAAAAACCACAAATCTCTCAGCACCTGGATACACTAGTTGTGACCTTTTCAACCTCAGGATATCTCAAGTATCCAGCAGATCACTACTTCTGTATTTCCCCTATAGTCATACTAAAATGGATAATTAGAACTACAGATCATGATACATCAAGTTTGTGGTGCACATTCTAGATATGGCATCAACCCTTAATTCAGTTCTGAAGGGGTTAATGGGGAAATTTGATCCTTTATATTGCCCTAGGAAACACACAGTACATCCCTGATTAATGTGACAGGATGCATCAGTTCATAAAGGGTGAAATTTACCCTTGCACAGTAGGCTAGCACAAGACCAATGTATTACTTAAATCCCACTTAAGCACTTAAAACAACAAAATGTCGAAGCTTAGTGGGCAGACAGCATGACCATACATGAAATTCAGTGCCGACAAATGCGTAATAGAAAGAATAATGTGAACTAGTAATATACATTTCTGACTCCCAAGTTAACTGGAGTCATTCAAGACTTAGCATTATTTCGGACAGCATAATAAAAACATCTAATCAATGTGCAGAGGTAATCAAAAGTGACAATAAAATGTTTAACAATGAAATTGAAAGTTATACTTGAGAACGAGATCATGCCAATGTATAAATCAATGATACATCCTCAGTTGGAATACTCACCTTGAAAATGCATAGCAGAAACAGGCAACATTAAGAGACTAGCAGCAAAAACGATGAGTGCATGAGGATCATATCAGGGTAGAATGAAAATACACAGATTGCAAGTTTTGAAGACCTGAGCAAAGAGAGACATACTAAATAACATTAGAAAAACACAAGATGATGAAATGTATAGAGACGATACATTAAGAATACCACCTTTTCTTAATACCAGAACGTGCGTTATCTTGATAAAGAGAATGAAGTTTTAAACAAAGAAGGAAGTAAAAGGAGAAAAGGATGTTGATGCTCTTTTTCATTCATTTGGGGGTTTGCACAATATACAATCACATATATCTGAAATACAGCTAGATATTGGGAATAGATTAATATCCTTATATTAGAATAAAAACCGAGCAATACATACGCTTTGACATTCAGATAGAAGGCAATTAATAACCAACAGATACTGGGGCCAAAAAAGTAATCCTGCTATTGGTGATTCTGAAGTCAGGTGCTGCAACATTTCTAGAACTGTCCACTGAACAATACCTACTACACCATACTGTAACAAGAGGGAACACCAGTGTGATACAAAAAACGCTGTTTTATCATAACTTTCCCGTTGTGCCAATGAAGAACCAAGCCATAAAAAACTGATAGCAGTGTAACATATAGATGACCAAGACACTTTCAAATTAGGAAATTCAGGTATCAGCCTGACTCACCGCAGCAGTCTGGAGACCTCCTTCTTGCCTGGCTAGTAACTGCAGTGAGACATACACAAAGTTGAACCAGGCTGATGTTTGGGCTTGACAGTGCCAAATGGCATGAAAGTTTGGACAATGTCCAAAATTGATCTAAAAGGCAGGCCCTCTTACAGTTTTGCATCTCACTTAGATGAAGAGTAAGTATGTGGTTGTGTTCAGCTCTGGAACAAAAGGCACTTTTGCTACAAGCATTCTCTGAAATTCAAAGATGTTTCAGACCTCAGATTTAAAATTTTACCTGTAACTAACAGTATGTCTGTTTAAGGGTGTATGTTTCACCTACATGACTATCAATGGCTATTAATGCAAAATTAACAACTTCTAGGCCTTCTAATGAAAAAGGAAAGGAAGCACAAAAATTATGAAGTCTGACGTGGAGCAAGCTAAGTACAGGGAAGCAACCAATCGAGTAAACCTCAAACAAAGGATTATCCTTATTTTCTCAGGGATTTAATTCCAGCAAGGAATTGAACTAGTGACCTCCCTCTCCTTACCATCTCCTGCTGCCAACAATCAGATAAAATTAACCTAGTCATGTAGATTTTTATGAAGATCTCCTGCAAGAGAAAGAAGTCATTTTTGGACTGGAGGTCAAGCATAAGAATTTTAAGCCCAAAGGTCAATTTTCTAAGAGAATTGTAAGTACCTGTGGATAGCTTAGAACAGAGGCAATATCCAAGCTGCGGCTATTGTATCAACATAGAAATACAGTTGCTATAAATTCAGAGATCATTTACTTTTAGAAAGTAGTAAAGATTACAGAAAAGCTTAAGCACTGGAGTTGCAACAGGAAAAGGGAAAAAAAAAACAAACAACATAAAAGAGCAAGTGTAGCAGGAAGAAAAATCTGCCTTGTTACAATGTGAGAATTTTCTTGTAAAACACAATCTCTGAACAAAAGACAAATGGTACAAATCTGATGACCAGGGAGAAGCTTAAAGTAAAACAGCCTGTTATCACCAGAGAAAACCAAAAAAACTCCAGGACAGCAATGTGTCAGTTTAAAACTGATATTTAAATACTATTTTGCATATGAACTGGCTCACACTACATAACTTCCAAAATGTGGTGAAATAGCACGCCTATGCAAATTCACAGCAGGACAAACACTAGCATGGCAAAAATTGCAAAGGTCACATTACCAAATACATCCAGGAACAAAAACAGAGCCAGTAAGAGGGCAAATAAATTTTCAAATCTTAGTACTCTGCAAGCTAGGCAATAACAGGAAATGGAAGAAAATGCACATTTGAGACAGGCTACTGACACTATAATCACAGCTAATTCTTTGTTAAAGTTAGGGAATGAAGTCTTGGAGATTTAATTCCTCCTAGGATAGACGTACAGCTACACTGGGAACAAACCAAAAATTCTTATCAAGTTGAACACTGCCTCCAGCAGTGGCCATAAATCACTTGAATTCATTTTTATGCTGGAAAGAAATATAATTTCAGATTTTCACTAGAAGAAGTACTTAAAATAATCAAAGTGGAGGGAGGCCCTTTGCTGTTCATTTTAAAATATGACTCAGTTTCACCTCATCTCCAGTCTAGTAACTCGATTTTTTTAATTTTTTTTTTCAAAACTTTGAACTGCCACAGGCTTGTGGCAAAAAAAGGTAAAATTCAGTTTCTTAAAAAAGTTAATTCACTTATCCTGGCTTTTGCATTGTTATCATTTTTATAGATTTAGTTTAAAAGTTTGTAACCCTCTCCACTGAATGGCAGAAAGTCCTTTTGCTTAGGCCCCTCAGTGCTAATTTGACAAGCATGTTTAGGAAAAAGGATATGAAGGGCCCAAGGTCTTTCTTTTTTTTTCTTTTTTTTTTTTTTCCAAGCCATGCCTGAGCAGGCAATAATCAATTTTTTTTCTGCCTCAAAAAATGACCAGCAACTTACTGCAGCATGTGTTACAATGTGCTGTGTTTTAAATCACAAACAAGAATCTGAATAAGCAAAAATAAAACAATGTTTTGGAGACTGCAGGTTACTCAAGAACTAGCGATGCCCTGACTACTACGATTCTGAAATTTTTTCTGTTTAAAAAAATGGCTCTAAGGTGACAAAATCTCTAAATCTTTAACATTTGAAGACGCCAAATCCCCCCTTTGTTCATCTTCTTTTTATGCCAACATATCTCCACTTGGTTCAGTGGATTTACTCCTGAATTTACTTCCTTACAATTAAGCACAGGAAAATCTCAAGCAAGCTTTCTCTTTCAAGATCAGTGACAGAGTAACTGGGCAGGGTGGGTGGGGAATTTTCTTATTTCTAGCTTTCCCCTTTCATTTGACTTCCTTTTCACACTATGTTAATTGCAAGAATTCAAAGTCAGAAGCTGACACTATCCTTTTTATATAAGTGCTTTGTGCATGGAGAGCTCTTTGCAAGGACCAGACTCTGACCCCAAACTGTGTAAGTGATACATACATGCAGTAGGTTGGACAGCCTTCACAATTGAGGCAAACCTGGCAAAAAGAGTCAAGACTTACACCCCTGAAAGTATCATGGCTGACACAATACTTCTACGTCGTATGTCTTAGCTGGCATAAATGTCTCATGATAATTGTTGGTGACTATACCAGAAGTGACCTAAAGCATTATCTAGTAAGGCCACAAATTTGCATTATCTGCTGTCCACAGTATGAAGTTAAACCAAATACTGAGAAGGGCTCCTAAGCTACAATCACTGTCTATCATTTAAAGTAACAGACACAGAATTTATTCTGTATCTTGATGCTTTCTATTTACCAATCACATTAGCCTTATTTAAAAGACACACAAAACAAAAAGAAACTACACAAACCTAGTCAGTAACTTTTGTTTCACTTCACAAACATACAGCAGGTTTGAAACATCACAGTCAAAACTCAGTGCATTTTAAAACAACCAATTTTAACTGGAATTACTTGCCCTAAAATCTGAAACTGCAGAAATTATTACTTCTGTGCAGCTTCAGTTATTTAAAAGTTTGGTTTTTTCCACCCCCCTTTTATGAAAAACAAAATACAACTTCAGACTTCAATCATAACAAAACTGTATGTCTTCCTTACAAACACAGAGTAATTACGCAGTAACACAGTTGCAGATACAGCATGATTTTGACATTTATGGTAGTCCTGGAAAGGGAACAAGCCAAATGCATCCCTGGCACAGTTTTAATAATTTCAAAAAACATTTGCATGTAACCTTGGCTTACCATCTCAAAAATAGTAAGTAGTAATCTTTTATTTTATCTACCTTCTGAACACCCGTTTTTACCTCCCTGTACATAACTTTGTAATTCAAAATAGGTCTTAAATGAGACTCAAAGCGATAGCTAAATCTCATACTGGCAAAAGGGTAAATTTAACTCCTAGGGCACTGATGAGAAGGTTCTCCTTCTCCACTACCGAAATATTTTTTCCAGCCAGTAACTTGCAATATAACTATCATTAACGCCCATATAACAGACTAGTATAGGTCATCCCTTTTAAAAATTCTTTGATATTTCAATTTTCAAGTTCATCAACAGCCTCCTCAGAAATGCCTGCATTCCGAACAATTCAGCCAGTCTTTAGAATAACCCATTAGTCTTGCCACCCACTTCACACTGACCTCTACCCTTTCCAGGCAATAGTTCTGGAAGCTGAAAGTTACTGAAATAGCATTTGGTAAATATCATTTTGCCAAATAAGACTGTTGGTATTATCAACTGGGTGCGTTTATTAACCTTGCTTTGCCTTTTACATTCCACTTCCAAATTTAGGTGAGGGTGGTGATGAGGTGACGATTGAAAAGGTATAGAGAGGAGATATGGAACCATGCGGCAGCTTAATTTGAGGCATTTTTAAAGGCTCCTCTATCAGTCTGTCACAATTTCCAAAGATGACTAAAGAAAAAAAAAAGGGGGAGGAATAAAAAGAAACCCACACCACCAGAGGGCTGCTGCCTGCAGGAAAATGAAACTGCTGCATTTTAACACTGCAGTATAATTCCACCCGCTCCACGGGAGCATAAATAAAAGCGACCAAGTCATAAATCTTTTGTAAGTCGAACATACAGCATCATACAAACATAGCTTTACTCAGTGACATTTTGTTTGAGATATCGGGGACAAATGTCCCTAAGGAAAGAAGCAACAAAAGTCAGTAAAGCCACAAATTGTCAAAATGTGAAAATGAAAGCAATTTTTCTATTTTATTAGGTAGTTAAAACAACTTTAGTTTTACATTGCACCCCCAGAGATTTTAGCATTTATGTATCAGTATTAAAATAACCAAAAGGAGAAGCTATAGAAGACAAATACTGCATGAAAAGCTATCATCACCTGGACAGACCAGGCTGTATGGTTCTGTCTGTCCTCAGGAGATGAAAATCCAGAGGTACATTAAATAAAATGAAGCTAGAACACTAGCAAAAAAATATATAAATAAATAAATAAATAAAAATCACTAGGCCTAAATAGTAGGGTTATCCCAGGCCTTTCCATGTTGCTTTATATTTCTGAAAAAGTTATTAGTACTAGCTGGCTAATCCTGTCAGTATCAGAAGCGAAGTCGAGTGCTACCTTAGTTTTACAGCAGGGCACCACATGGTGGGGGAGAGAAGGGATGTATAGAAAAAAAGATAAATTAACTTGCCAAAGACTCCACCCCAAGTCAACAGCTGAGCCTGTTAGGGCCAGTGAAGACTACATAGTTATTATTTCTGAATAATCTGCCTTATAACTGCACAATGACAAGAACGGAGCCTGTTTTGTACATGACTTTACTACTTTTCCCCTAAGAAATGACCTGGCTAGGACTCTGCAGTATTTTAGAGACTATAAGACTACAAATACGGACCCAACCCTTTGAGAAGTTGAGTACTTTTAATCCAGTGGGCCTTGAGAGTGCGGAATAATCTTTCACACTAGAATTTGAACTCTACAGGATGAAGCACAAGGTTGGTATTTTGCAATACAAAAAAACCCAAAAAACCCCAACCCTGAAACAAACTCATATATACAAAAAGTGTATAGTGCATTATGTATATAAATGCTCAGCTTATCCACATCTGACATACCATATTGATTTGTAGCTGAGGCACAGTTTATCAAGAGAGCAAAACAAAGGCATAACTGGTACAAGTAAATAGTCAGGTAGAGATAGGGGAGACTGGACTTCTACACAGGGCAAGGTTCTTAGGTGCTCTGGTACACTTCTCCAACCCTCACACAGCCTACACTGCCCTATATCCGCTGCTGCTTGTGCCAGCACATAACAGTGTTGCCCACCAGTGCTACAGGTCCACCTCTGATTGCAAGGTAGACATATGCTTTGATCAGGATCCTTTGCCTTGCCATGTTTTCAATTCCCACCATTTCAAAGAGGAGAAAAAGGCCTCTGACTCAAGTGTTTCTCCCCTTTGGTGGACTCTTCAGAAATTTGCAGCAGAGAATCAGACACTTGAACAGTAAATGTGATGTTAAGTTTGCTATTTTAATTGATCTTTTCATGAATTCTTGAGAAGCGGTCCACAGACCACCTGGTTCCGTAGAGCCACAGGCACCAAAACACTGAAAATTAATAAGCATTGGTGGAGCTAAAGAGGGTCTCGGCTGTAACTCATCTGATGCAATGGTGATAAGAGTAATGGTGATGACAGCATTATGACACAGATCCAGAAACTGTGCCTATACTTGCAGCATTTCCTCTGAGCAGAAAGAGCCACCTGGTAACAAGACAGCAACTGTTCCAACCATGCTAGTAGTCTGGCTGTTGCCTTCCCTATCAAACAAGTAGATAACGGCAAGGACATTTTCTACATCCTGAAGCTTAATGCAAACTGGTAGGGCGATTTCAGTATATGTATATGTGGAATACTAGAGAAGAATAACTGCTAAAAGTATTAAAACATTTGTGTGTCTTCATTTGTCTGTTAGCTGAGCAGACAGACTTCTGCTGTAAGGATGAAAGATAGTAATTTGTCAAATGCTGGGCCTGTATTTTCAGTTTGAATTTAATTCGCTTACAGTATCATTCTATTTTGTGCTCTAATTTCCTTGAATATTCACCGCAGAGATGTATTCCTAGGCTGCTCTTAACTAGAACACTGCCAGAGGTCTGCCTCTGCTGCCACCAATGGGAAGCTTACGCATGGGTCAAACTCCCCTCTCAGACAAACTTGAGCAAGGCCTTGAAGTCACTGGGACTGCACAGATGTAACTGAGCGGGGAATTTCACTAAAGTAATGCCTTCACTGAATCAGAAAAGAACCAGAAGAAAAACGGATGTGATTTCACATATATGAGCAATGAAATAAACCACAGACCCAGAAGAAAAGCAAAATGGGACAAAACCCAGAAACACTAAGACAGATCTTTCTTTGTTGTCGATGATTACTGATTTTAATGAAGCTTTACTGATTTACAGAAGTGGGAAGTTTGGAAAAAAGTGTAGCTTTAACTGGTTTCAAAAGCTAATGAAAAACTGTTTAAGGCTGGTGCTCGCAAAGTATAAGAAATCTTAAAAGCTGTGCCACTCATACCATGTCTTTTCAACAAAACAAATGCCCACGTTTAATAGGGCTATAGCACTTGTGTCATTGCCAAGTTCTAACATAATACTTGGCTTTGTCTCTGGTGACGATTTTTGTACAGACAGGCATTGCAAACACACAAACAGCTCTCAGTCTTCCTCTCAGCTTTCTGCAGGAAAGGACTACTTCAAATACTGCCACTGTACCAAAATGGATACATGGAGGAAATACAGAGAGGGCTCCCTTCTTCCCGCATTCCCCAATCACTGAGCTCAGCTTGCAAACAGAAAGGACCAAGTTCTAGCCTCCATCCTCCCTATTTTGCAGTGCTCTAGCAGCAGAAAGTAGGCAGGACTCCAGCCTACCAAGCTGGCTGGGGATTCCCCCAGCATTAGGGAATCACAATGTGGTTTAGCACCACCTTTTCCTCCTAACTTTGGTGTAACAGTCTTAACCAAGGTGAGGCCAGTATCTGCAGAGTAGCTGCATTCCAGCAATTTCAATCTGCCGTAGCAGCATTTCACGGCCTTCAAAACCAAAAGCAGATTAGAGAAGCTGTGCTGTTTAGGACAGCTTTGCTTTAGCCTGATTTCTTAAGGAAATAAAATTTCAATGTTCAGGCTATCTATCTGTAATTCCCCTATAACACCAGAATATAGTAGCAAGTTTCAACCAAGTTTGAAAGAGCAAGGGAAGTCTCTAATGTTCTACAAATTTCATGGAAAGTGCTGAATGTCTAGGGAAAAAAGGAGATTCAAACGATTGCCCTCTCCCACAATAGAAAGAGTAATTGTGATTTAATCCTTAATGTATTCCAAGAGAAAGAAAAAAAGATGGACAGGCAGCAGAGACTGCTCCAAATGAGGCACACGCATTGCATTCACCTAGCCCAAGGGGCCAGCGACATACAGAGAGAGCAGGAGGCGGCAGAAGGGAATACAGGGTATAAAACTGGAGGAAACAGAGTTCCTTAGTTTCACAGTTCACTGAACAAGTTATGGTCTAGTTGCACAGGATAACACAGAATAGCAGAAGAGTTAAAGTTGGAAGTGATCTCTGGAGATCATACAGTCCAATACCCTTGGCCAAAGCAGAGTCAACTAGAGCAACCTCCTCAAGGCTGCATCTCACCTGTTTCTGACTATATGCAAGGATGGAGACTTTCCAAGATCTCTAGAAGCCTGTGCCAGGTTCAACCCACCCTCACAGTGGAGAAGTTTCTTGCTGTTTTTAAATGGAACTTCCTATACACACACAAAGGCCGAAGATTAGTGCCTTACCATGAAAGGGATCACATGCAGGTAATGTAACACAAATTATCTTTCCTCTCAGTTCACAACCTAGGTAAGATACACGAAATGTGGAAAACAAAAGAGAAAATAAGATGTAAGAGAAAATAATTCTCCAAGGTCACACAGTGCATCAGTGGTACTTTCCCAAAGACAATGCATATGTATATGAAGTGGGAGAAAACCCTAGAAGTACCATATTTTTCAGTATACCATGACCAAAAAAAAAAAAAAAAAAAAAAAATCTATCAGTAATACATGCTCATTTGGAGATAGTCTATTTTCTTGCTTAGAGTATTTCTACCAGCTGTCCTAGCAGTAACCATCAACTTACTTAAAACAAGGCTGAAATGATTAAGCTTGAGTCTTGGAACTGTAACATACCCCACAGTTTCCTGAGAACATCCTCCTAAAGTTTTCATGAATTTGCTGTAGGAGATTGCAGCTGTAGAAAGAACCAAATACCTGTCTAGCATCCTGTAGATTAGGATGCCAATCCTGGAACCAGTTTCCAGCTTGAAGAGGCAAGGTAACTTCAAAGTTTTAAAACAAACAAACAAACAAACAAAACCACAAAACCAAAACCCCCCAAAAAACACCAAAACAAAAAACAGATGACCAGAACTTCAAAAGCAAAACCATACACCAACCCTGTACCTGCTGACAGCAGGTCATCTCAACGTGACAGCCAAGCTACCCATCATTTGCAATCTGAAAACAAGACGAAAGCTTTGGAATAGAACACTGGGAGAGATGAAGAGAATCCAGTAAGGTAAAAATCTGAGTCAAACCCACTCCTCAATTTTAGGGACAGGTCACAGTTATTAAAAAGAATTCACACAGTCACTGAGTGAAACTTATCCAGGGCAAAAGGCTGGCATGATCAGCAATCCAATTCTCATCTGGCAGTCAGCAAAAGACCTGAAAAATATTTAAACGTCCCACACGCATTTCTTACCACAAGGATTTGGAATGTAAAGTCTTCTTTTTCTACTTTAACTTGTGGTTTAATTCAAATGCAATAAAATGGTAGTCTTAGCAAAGTCTTGTGCTAGCTAGCTCAGACTTTATCAGAGGAGGACATTGGGTTTTTTGAAAATAAAATTTAAAAAAAAGGAAATCGTACATCACCAGCTCATGTTTAACTGCAAATATGTTATTGCTGGTCCCTCCTCCCCATAAATTACATTACCATAGGGCAGACGAGCCAACATTATGAGCCTTGGCTACAGTGCACCTCACCCTGGTCCAAAGCAACAAAACAATCACTTTTCCAAGAAGAGCACCTCTGTAGAAATCTAGTGTCTACACTGCTAGCCACAAATAAAATAATTAAAAAAAAAAAAAAGAGTGAAAGAAGATAAAGAGCCAAGCAATTCCATCAACATTCCCTGCTGGGTCAGTATGAGGACCTGGTACTCTGATCTGCAGCTGAAGGACTGCTGTTCAAACTCTGGCAGACTGAAACACAAAGTTCTAAGAGTAGGCTTTAGACAGACAGTAGAAAATTAACACATTTTTGGTCCAGATCAGTTTGTTTCTCCCAGAAACCAGTTCCTCCATTATTTTTGTTCCAGTCAATAGCGCTTTTAATAGCTAAATGACAAGGGCAGTCAGCTTACAGCATGTAAGGCTGAACACACAGAGGAATGACACTGCAAAAGCAGAGCTTGTTAATACGCATGTAATGTAGATGTTATTAAAAAAATATATATTATCACACTGATTTTTTTCTCCCACATTAAGCATATACTGCAAAAGATAGCAAATCAAAATTGCAAGAGCTTCAGGATATAAAGAGAGCATGTTGTTTTGTAAGTAGAAGCAGGCAGCCGGAAGAGCACTTACTAAACGGATACCTGAAAACAGCTTTCCATCTTTTTTCTTTCTTGTTTAGTGTTCCAACACTATGTGGAAATTGTAGGCATGATAATATTTCCAGTGAAGTACTTAAAAAAATATTTTTTTTAAAAAAAGGGTAGTACTTGCACACTCTAAGCCACTCAGTGCTGGCTTCTCTCCTCAGTTGCCCCCCTGCAACCTGCGTTAACCCGTTGACTGTCAATTGATGTTACAAATACTGGCACAAAGCTTCTACCAGCTATAACCTCCTTTTGTCACCAACTGGCAAGTAATATACTTTTTTCCAAACTCCTTAATTATCAAGTCACTGATTATAAATGGGTAGATGTTAGATAAGAAACTGAAGAGCAGCTGTTATCAGTGGTAAGCTACGCAAGGAATGATCCCTTCCAGACTAACCTTACCCCTCCCACCACCCCAAATTAAAAATGTTGACTTGAACAAGAAATTTAAAAACTATTTCTTTTCCTTTTAAGTATGCAATAGTCTTTATGCATGGAAGCCAGAGTAGGAATAGCGGAAGTCTAAAAGGCAGAAACTGCCTGGTACAGCCATGGGATGAAAAACAGCAAGCTCAGCCATTAGGACTTTGTGAAAGAGTTATTTAGGGCAGCTTTAAGGCTACTTTATGTCAGTTGACAATGATCTCTGCGGCCTTCCAGAAACAGTAAAATAATGTTCTCAAAATAAAACTGAGAGAGCTGACAGCTCAAGATAAGTATTCTATTCTACCCACTCCAGCACTGAGTAACTATCCATCAGCTACCTGCACCAGTCTGACAGTTACTCTGCACTACTATGAAGGCAACAGTACCATTTGCAAGAGAACGTACCTGGATTTGTTTATATTTAAACACCATCATTTACCTTGTTTGTCCATATTGCTCTTTATCCTCAGTCTCATGACACACTTCCACTTATTATCCTTTAAAAAATGGTTCCCAAGGTCATTGCAAAAGAAACAGTATATTCCTGTTTATACAGTCCATAGGACAATGGTGATCCCATAGGCATCTATGCCACAAATGACACATTCAAGAAAAAAATGCTTGCAGCTACATCAATAGCAAGTAACATACTTTTATGAAAGGAACTAATACAATTTCCTCTGTTACACTTAAATTCCATTTAAACTCAATTTTCAAAGGCTATGAAGCAATGAAAAAATCTTCTGGGTGAATTTTTTGCGTGGTTTTTACCAGAATTTTATCAGTAATGTTTCTAGTCTGTAAACAGAATTAAAAGAATTAATAAAATAATGAAATCACAGAATGGTTTGGGTTGGAAGGGACCTCATAGACCACCTAGTCTAGCCCCCTGACATGGGCAGGGACACTTTCCACTAGACCAGGTTGCTCAAAGCCCCATCCAGCCTGGCCTTGAACACTGCCAGGGAGGGGGCAGCCACAACTGCTCGGGGCAACCTGTGCCAGTGCCCCACCACCCTCAGAGTAAAGACTTTCTTTCTTGTATCTAGTCTAAATCTGTTCTCTTTTAGTTTAAAGCCATTATCCCTTGTCCCATCACAAACAAAGGATTTTTGTTAGGATTTTTGTCCTCACAAAAATGTTATATCCCTACCCAAAATTAAATGTAGAGTAAGTCAAATGGAACTGGATGAACACTACTAATACGCTCTAAAAACAGCCATTTGAAATTCAGTAAGTTTGATTTGGTCACATTTGTGTGCCTTTTATGAAACCTTTACGGAAAACTTCACATCTTCCAGGGAAGGGTGCTCATGGGAATCATGTCTAAACTGTCCAGGAAAACTAAATTTTCAGTTTGCACTTGCAAACATTATGTTATGTTGGAAGTGCTTGCACAACTATCCAAGTAGAATGCAACACTCTTGTGCAACATCTCCAACAGACTACATTCAAGAGTGCAATTCAAATCTCTGAAAATCGTTTAAGTGCAACCAATCCATAAGTGAGGTAAAGACAGTTGGGGAAAGGAGATAAAAACAGTTGTTTACCAGAAAATGTGAAACAAATAAGGACTTTAAGGAAATTACTATGTACTTACAGACACTGCAGATGAAAATGGTTCAAGTTCATTAAGACCACTATTTACAACAAATTATTCATGTTACCCTACAAATCAGTATGGAAAATGGCGCAATCTCCTCACATTCCACAAGCAGAACGAACAGCATTATTGACTAGCACTGCTAAACTTCTTGGGTTTGTTTAAAACAAAACCAGAAAATTTCTTTGGGATATTTCTTAATAGAACAATCCACAACAAACAAAAAAATGCCACCCTTACCTATTTATCATGGGCTTGACTATCTTCCTACTGAACTTAGCTCAACTTAAAACACTGACTGACTTCACAAGGGCAATTTACAGTGTCTCAGCATTTGAAGAGGAGCACTCCCTGAGCATTCATTTATGTCTCTACCTTTACTCTGCCTTCATGGAAATCTATATCCAGGCTTCCACCTCTTCTTATTTTGAGTGCTACACGTATAATACATTCCTCATGAAATGCCTCTTACTTCAGTGGGCTTTACTTCCAAATTTCTTGTTTCCTTTTCAATTTCTTCTGAAAGCTGGAATTCTTTCACCACCTACATTTGTTCTATATTACCTACCTACTAATTTTGGGGTGGATATCAACATTTATCATCACCACTAGAATTACTGTTTAACTCTCTAATGTATACAAAATTAAAGACTTCCCAAAATACAATGTATGGAGTAAATTTATGGTATACTGAAAAATACTGCAATGTTAGAGAATCCAAAACATACACTGGCTGCTCTACTCAATTTACAAAATTAATTGTAAGAACTCACTTGAGATGCTACATTTGCTCTTCTCAAGGAATCACAGGTTTCCCAGAGATCAGAAAGAATTCCTCTCAAGACGTAAATTCTACTGAGAAGCTTTTTTAATTTCTCCAACCTCTCTCATCATTTTAATGCAGTCCTTCCCACTGTAGCAGCACAAAACAACATTAGAGCGGTGATGGAAAGCAGAAAAGTGCTTGAGCAATGCAAGAACTCTATTTGTGAAATCACTGCTTCTGTAGCTCCTACTGATGTTTGAAACATAGGTATATAAATAGTCATATAGTCCTACTCATTTGACAGTATCTCAATTTTAACAAGTCTTGGATGAGAAAGTTTACTGTGCTTTACCAAGAAAAGCAATCATTCAGTAAGCCTGCTTCTTGTTTCAACAAGTTCATCATAATTTTGCTACTGATACTGGGGTAAAAGACTAATGGCGTGCCTCTACAAAGTTTGCAGAAGGATGGAAGCTAAAAATCATTTTCACTGTAGTTAGCAAAGAGGAATTTGCTTAAAAAAAATAAAAAGAGTGAAAGTAAAAAATGGGATGTCTGAACTATGCACTTCAGACACGTGGCATGGTAATACTAGTTTACCTCAGTCAATAACACAGGTAAACAGTACTTTTGAACAATCAGATCAAAGGTATATAAAGATAAGAAAGTCCAAATCTCTCAAAACTCATAACCATTACTTAAAAATCCATTCAGTTTAAGTCACTATGACATAACCTTTCTTGGCAAAATTTCATTAAGACCTCTACTGCCCAGAGTATTGCTTGCGATATTTTATTTGTACGATTACTAATTAACCATTTAAGTCTTCACAGACTATCACAACAAAAGGGTACAGATTCACTGCTTTGAAAGAAACCTCAAGTAAAATATATATATATGAAAACATTAATAGAATATATACTGTTTTGTTGTTTGTTTAAACAGGCCACATGGGGAACTACAACAATTTACACCTCTATAATGACATATTCATCTAGACAGCTAAATAGAATAAAGCTGTACTCTTTAGATTCTCTCTAGATCCAACACACTGGTTCAGAATTCAAAAAAATTTATCAGCATGAATGAAAAGGATATACCTTGTTTAGCCTACTTACTGAAGGAAACCAGGCTTCTGAGATCACATTGTCTACCAAACATTCCTCAAATAGATCTGAAGCTTTCAATTTCAACCAAATTTGACAAATAAGAAAATTAACAAATTTCACTTTCTGCCAGCATCATGGAAACAGGTGGTTAAGGCTGTAAAGAAACATCCTGTTCAAGCTCTCACTGAATAAAAGGCTATTCAACTCGCTGAAGACCCAAATTTAATGATTTTTGTTCTTATATAACCCAACACCTCACTGATGGATCATATATAATGAACATATTATACAACAAAACAGCTGTAAGTTGTATGGTATACAATGCAGAAAAGGGACCCCCTACAATTTTCACAAAGGCTGATGTGTCATGAGTTTCAAGCAGGATTCATTGTATTGAATGTCTGCAGAACCATGCTTAAAACAGAATGAAAGGAACAAGACAAAATTGATCAGCAACATGATATTTCTCATCAAGTTTATCTCAAAGTGAACTGGGTAACTCCCACTTAGAGCCAACGTCTTATTGCTTGTAGACAAAGCAGCACTTTGGAAATTTCAATTAGACATTGAACCGGTGCCACAGCAAATGATGCTGAAGCCTATACAGTGATTGTCAGATGAATACACAAGAAAACCCTCCAAAACGCTGAAGTCCTTCACAAGAAATACTTCAGTTCCTCATCTTCGCACTCAACAAATATTCACTACAGTCAATCTGAATTACTCTTAAAAGTTTCAAGAGTGAAATAGGGGTTAATGAAGCCAAAAGAAACACATGAACAGAGATATTTGTGGAATAAATGAAAAATAAAGCAAGGAATATGCAAAAAGCTGATTTCACAGAACTAGTGGCAAATGGAGAAAAGCTTCTGTTTCATCTGAAGCTAAAATAGTGCTTCATGATCAGGTATGACTGGAGACATTCAAGGCACACTGTTTCCACGTGTATTATTGTAACATGACACACATCCTCTGCTCATCACTGTTAATTACAACGAAAGCCTCCTATAATTAACTGTAGAAGAATGTATCAATGAAACTTAGATAAACCAATCTTTCCCCACACACCTGTATATATATAGCAAAGATCTTTTACACTGACAGTTCTGTAAAATAATTTTTTGAGTACAGTAACTAAGATTATGCTGCTTCTGCTTCTTGTATTCTTGCAAAATCATTCAAATACAGATCCCCTGAGCTATTCCTCCAACTGCAATAAACAAGATGTGCTCTGAATTCAACCTTTTACGAAAACAAACCATCTTACTACAGTACTCAAATTATAAGTGAAATTCGTATGTTACATTACTAAAAATAATATTCCTTCGTTCCTCTATCATTCCCACTACCAGCAAAGAGCTAAGCACAGACATTTTTCAGCACTGCCCCATGTAGCCCTTTTCCAACTTCTCCAATTACGAGGCCCTAATCCTCTCTTTGTGGCATCAGTCACCCTCAGCAGGCTTGACGCACCAGCACAGAAGGCCACTCATGACAAATTTTGCATGTCCAATTTTGAATTCTAATCAACACTTTCAACAACAGTTGTTACACACCAATTTGAACTGAAAGCTTTTCCGTGTCAGTTTTGCCCACTCACAGCCAGATGTCACCAAGTTCCACTAACGTCCCAGATATGGCAATCAGACATCTCTGTGGGAACCAGTGGGCTGCTGTTAGTAAACACTTCTTTCAGCTATTAAAGTGGCAATCCGTGAGAACTTCGCCGAGAGAAAGCCAATGAGATTTCTATTTACCATTAAGTTCTCCCTCCGTGGCATCCTGTCCAAGTCTGTCCTGAACTATGAACCCACACTCCTTCCCAAAACCCCCTTCTTTTGATCTCATAAAAGCAGGTGAGAGCAATTAATACATTTGTATAACGTTCATGTACCTGGGAGCAAAGCTAGACCTGCCTATCTGAAATAACTTTACAGACTCAAGAATTTTTTATTCAAAATAAAAACAACGGACATGAAGATCACTGCAAAATGGGCAGGACTTTGCAACACAACTTCTACTTTCTATTCATCATTACATTTTGCCAGGTTTTATTTTTCACTATTCCCCATCCCCTTGGGAAGAAAAAAAATATTCCAAGCCATCACCTCCTAATCTTCCAAGCTTTAAAGTCAAGCTCTAAAGGAATGATTACAACCATTATTTTCTTCAGCCATATGCCACTGCAACCCACATTCAAAGTTACACACCATGACAACATCAGGCCCTCATACTGCGCTTGTTGTCCTCTCCCTAAAATGCTGCAGGTTGCCTGCGTACCCTCCAAAATAAGGAGGATGAGGACTAGCTACGTACCATACACTGTTCATGCCATTCTGCATGCTCCCAAACGTGATTAGCACAGAAAATGCGAGAAGACCAGAAGGCATCTTTCCATATTTAGCCATGTATGTTTAATACCGAGTTAGATTTCACCTCAGTGCATTATTCCGTTAATCAAGGGTGGGTATAACCCTTGGAAGGAAGGTAGAGACTGACATCAGCTACTTTTAAGATTTCTCTTCCTCTTCCCCCCACCTCCAGCTTTTACGACACCATGCATTGTGCATTTTACGTGCATTCATGTGTGCAAACAGCAGAGACTTCTCTGTAAAGATCAGTTATATGGTAAAACCGCAAAAGGAAACTTTCATCCTTGTCCAGCTGGTTGAATAACTGCAGAGGCCAACAGCAGCAAGCCTCCAAATACATCCTCTTCTCCATCCACCCCCACATCTCTAATCACTTAGGCGGAAGATAGGAAGATTAGCAGACAGGAAAAAAAAATAACCAAAGCTGCAGATAACCCTTTACGACCACAACATCAGGTTATGAGACATGGAGCAAAAGGTTAACGAAGCTGCATTTTCAGGAATCTCAGACACAACTGTATTTAAAGGGGAGGGAGGGGTGCTGAGAAGGTGAGAGAGAGAAAAAAGGAAATGGTGACGAAGACAAAAATTAATGTCATCTACAGCTGGCTCTTTGATCACTTGGAGTATCCAGCAAAGGATTACCGGCAGAAATAGGGCAGTTTTATTACCAATACACTGCAATTTTTTGGTAGAGAATTTTCATTATCATCATAACAGATTTTAGTGAGAATACAGCTGTAGAAGTAAGGGCTTATTGAGCTATGCAAAGAATAAAGGTGGTAACCAAAACAGTGACAGAGAGCTACCTCTAACAGCTGATACATTGAAGACATCTGAAAAAAATTAAATATAAATAAAAGTCACTTTCTCTAGAAGACAATGTCATCTTCATCCACGTCTCTCAACGGTTGCTATGGGGTTGTGAAGAGGAGGGGAAGGATGGGGGGGGGGGTTATAATCAATCATCTCGGAAGAGCATTGCTTCTTACAGAGAAAGATCTGGATTTTGACTGTGTCCCTAAGAAAATTGCGGACTGCAGAGCTGCTGCCACGCAGGGCAGTGAGGAAGCAGGCAGAGCAGAGGCAGCAGCTGGGGATGGAAACGCCTATTAAATCCTTTAGACAACAGATGGGCAAAGCCCGTCTGGGTTATAAAAAAAAAAAAAAATACACCACAATGCATCATGTTTTATTGTCCTACCATAATGAACAACACTTAACACCCACATGCCCAAAGCAGCCCCCCTATGGGTGATCTTCCCCCTTCCCTAAATTATGATTTCAAGTCTCAATCCACTTTTGGGGGCTCCCAACCCAATGAATTTGCCAGATGCCATTGCTTATTGCACCTGTTACCAAAAAAAAAAATTAAATAAGGAAGACATTTGGGCTTCTTTTAAAGGGTTTTTCTTCCAATTAATGCTCCCTTGCCCTTGAAGTGAATATGTTATCCAAGCAAGCAATAGTAAGTCCAGATCTTGAACGCATTTAGGGGATCTAATTATGTCATGTAGGGCAGAAGCACCTGCTCTCTGCTAATTCCCTCCACTCGGTTTCCTCTTTTTAATATTTCTTACCATTGTTCCATTCAGGAAAATCTGCTGGGGGTGAGTTTCATAAACAAGCTTTAAGAAAAATAATTAAATAACCTCCCCTCCCCCGTCAATCCCTCCTACAAAAACACAGCATAACCAGAATGAATTCTGCTACCGATCCTCTATTTTTCTTTTATTTCAGACCCTACCCACAAAAACCACCAGCCCATCCATCCATATTTGCTAAATACCCACAACAGTCAGTGCCACAGACATACTGTATATATTTCTACCCCCTCAACTGCACCTTAAGGACTACACCCTTTTCAATCATGATGTCATGAAATACTGCTGGTGACTCCCCCACTACCACCACCTCCTCAGTACTACAGGCTGTGAACCTTTCATTTCAATATAATTTGATTAAAAAGAAAATGCTCCTAAGTAGAGCAGTGAAGAAATTGATGTGAAAATTCACCACCAGCAGATCATCTATTTTTTCCTCTGCATGCACTCTGGCTGTCATCAGAACAACACCCGTTAGCAGGAGTAATGAACAGAAAGCATCCTGGGCATTTTTTTTCCCCTTTTTTCTTTTGAAAAAAAAGAAAAGAAAAAAAAAAAGGGAAGAAAATAATTAAAATGAAAACTAAATAAAGGCAAAAATCCACTACGAATATTATCTCAACTGACACAGCAAATGGGAAAACCTGAACCCTCAAATATCCCATCCCCAACACCTCACTGGCTGCTACAGCACCTTCCCCCTAGGGCCAGTGCTGCTGCAAAAGAACCAACCTGTCTGTCCTTTTCCTAGGGTTTTCTCCAAACGATAAGGTCCAACATATTGTGCATGTTGAGCTCCGCTGCCTTCTTTCCCTGTTGATGTCATTTCTACCTGGATCTGTAATTCTGCAATGTGTATGTGCTGATGAGCTGGAATTTCTCTCTGCAGTTCTTTAAATTCCCACTTTGCAGCTGTGCAAGCAAAGCACTCTTTTTCTTTGCTTTAGTCCACTTGGTTGCAGATTTTTCTCTTCCTCCTCTTTTTTTCCTCTCTCTCACGTGCGCGTTTTCTCGCTGGGTCTGCCTGGGACGCTGATGGACGAAGGAGTTATTTTAATGTTCAAAGAGGGGGATCTACGATCCAAGCCCAAGGAGCATGATGCTGGTGATCCGAGCTCCGCACGCCTTGTTCTCTCTAGGAGCTGTTCAAGGGAGAGCCAGAGCTAGAGCAGCGGAAGAGCTGGGGCCTGCAGCTGTGACTGACATCAAAAGCAGCCAATCGCCTCGTCTTCCACGTCCTTCTCCCCTCCTCCTTTCACTACCTTTTCCATCAGCAGCAGTTACTGCCTCTGCCTGCTACAGAGCATCATGATCAATGGCAACAGCAAAGACCTAAGTTTATCAGTTTATTGATAAGGCACAATTAAATATAGTTTAATTTGTATATTATTTTTAGACCCAAACATACCCTTCCCCCTCCCCCCCCCCGCGAATTATACTCCACTATGCAGCTGTACTTCCAAAGTATTAAAGGCAGGCTGAGACCGTGGCAGGAAATAGAAAAGGAAGAAAAAGCTACTTCTGAAAATGAGCTTGAGAAATCCATTAATTCTGTTTGATTCTGGAGGACCTACATCTTCTGTGAGTTTTACCCTTTAAAAAGAGCTGGGGGGGAGAGGGAAAGGAAAAAAGCAAGTCCAATCCTGTAACCACTGAAATCAGTGACAGATCTGCTTTTGAGTTTGATGGGAGCAAATAGACTTCAGGTCCTTAGACAAACAGATCAAAAATGGCATGTCCCCTATCTTAATTAGAAACACAGCAGAAAATCCAGGGATTATATGGTAACAGAAACTGATTCCCAGATCCTTGGGCCTTACAGTAGCCAGCATAATAAAATGTTCACTGTTTCATCCAAGTACTTATGCCTGTGTTTAACCTTCAGAGCTTAAGGAGTTGGATGAAATAAAAGATTCTGCAGATATGCTTCAAGTTAGGCACAAGTCTATGTACTTTCTGCATTCAGGACCATACAACAGTTTCAGCCAGACTCCAGGGCTATCAAGCTGAAACCATTACCACACGCAAGTTCCATTTTTACCTTCTTTTCTCCACTCCACTCTGGACAGAAACTGGTCAAGATATTCTCACCAAATTGCAGCTGAGACACAACACACAGCAAGGATTCTTCAGAGAGGGAAGCCTCGACAAGCCTGTAAAAGAAAGGGAGAGTAAAGACAGGGCAAAACTTGAACAAGCCTTATCATTATCTGTTACTCATTGAGAAAAAAGACTATTTCAGGTTGGTTTGTTTGTTTTAAAGAGGGAAATTTACCTTTTTTTAATACCTGTATCTACAGATAACAGCTGCTGATGTAAACTGGAATAAAATTAGAGATTGGCTCTTTACCTGTGTCACAGACAACACAACTCTACCCGGCAGATTGCAGAGGAGTAACCAGATGAGGAGGTGAGAGGAAACCAGCCCAGCAGACTCAAACCAGAAGCCAATTCGATGCCATTCCACACCCCCCCCCCCCCCGGAAACGAAACCTCAACACCTCCTCTGACCTTCCCCTGCTTTGCTCTCTACGATTCATCTTCACTCACTTCCAGACTGTGCCGCTGCAGCAGCCTGCCAGCAAACTCTCCAACACTCCAACCGCCGCCATTCCTCTGCCTCCCCCTCCAGACGCCCACCCTGGGCCACCACCCGCTAAGACTCCTTCTCTGCTGACAGGACTGGGTCTGCGTTTGTCCAACAACCTCTGCTCCCTCCAGCCCCTACAGGTGTTTACTTTCCTCCCCTACTAAACTCAGCTCCAAATTGCCATTTCTCCAAGCTCCCTCCCCCAAATCTTTCATTAAGCATTGTTCTTCCCCCACCTTACCGCAAGCCCGACAGCCGCTACTCTTCCATCCTTGCTCCCCCTCACGCTCCCACCCCTCTCCTCTTAGAGCCCCAGTACGTCACCTCACGCACCTGAGCCCGCAGTCCCTCACCCAGGAGGGAGAAAAAGCAGTTGGGGAAAACGCGTCGGCACTTCCCCACGCCGTGCTCCCCTCCCCTCCGCCCCGCAGCCCCCGGCGCAGCCCCGGGACCGGAGGGGGGAGGAGGCAGCGGGCCCTGCTGGCAGCCGCGGCGGCGTGGTGGCGGCGGGGCACCGGTCTTCCCGCCAAAAGTGGTGATCAGCGTCTGGGGCTGGGAGGGGGGAAGACTACCTGGAGTCCCCCTGTGGACGGGCGTGGGGCGGGTTCTTGGGACCGGCGGCTGACAGGCCTACGAGACCTGCCCCACGGCCGAGGGGTGAGGCACAGCCGGCCCATGGTAGACACTAAGGGGCAATAGCGAATTACGGAATGTGAGCGTAACTTTCAGAAAAATGGAAAAGACTGTTTATTTGCCTAAATGAGCAAATTATCCACACCACCATATTTACAGTGCAGGGGGTGAATCTCGGCATGGATCTTTACACTTACCATCTTCTTAAATTCCAAGATTGGTATTTTAAAGGGCATTTAATAGGAGATAATGATGTCTGTATGTAGGTAAACCATTTATGAGTCATGGTATTAACAGAAAGGTGAGCAATCAGAAATATTGTCCATCCAAGAGCCAGCTTGTGTATTTTACAGTTTGCTTCCATTGGGCATTGGAGAAAATGAGTTACAGAGCTATGGGTGTTACAAATCCCACCTTCCGCAACAAAATGTATGTCAATTTCACGGCTGGAATAAGATCAGAAAGCTTGGTAACGTTAGAATGATCCTGACTGGAGGATTGGTGAGTTTAAAAAAGGAAAACAAAATGAAGCCACAAAAACCACACATACATACATGCACCACCACCACCACTCCGATTTTTAGTCCCAGTTATTGGTTACTATGATTCCATAGGAATACTCTTCTGTATTTTGACCTTGAGTCCTAAACTATTTTTGGAAAGATGTTTGGACACTTCTTGATTTCTGAATAATCAAATGCTGTTTATTTTATTTGTTCATATAGAGCAAAATCCCATTTATCTGTACCCCTTTGATCTGAAACTCTCTCCTTTGAATCTAGGTTATGTCCCCCTGGTGTGAATTACTTATACAATAACTCCCTCAGTTATTTGAAGCCCTGTTTATCCAAATGTTTTGATGTTCCAAAAGTATTTTGAATAAACAGGGCTCTAGTGTCTTTGGATATATCAGATTTCTTTGGGGATGCATATAGGATGATTTCCCCTGACCTTATTCTGTACTATCTTGTGCTTAAATGAACAGGAATTGTAAACTTCAGTGTGTAGTTAGTGTATTGGCACCATCTTCAGTACTTCTTTCCCCATTAATTATTTTTCCTTCATTGTTCTCATTAAAGGACTAAATCCCAGAAATTTCATTCAAGAAGGACTCTAACACAGATGCCAGCAAAAGTTTTGTATGAGTAAGAAGTGAATTAAAAAAGTAATGATCTAGAATTTTGCTCATTTTTATCATACTTCTGAAAAAAGCAGAGCAAAATTATTTACATTTTTTGGCATTTTTCACAGAATCCCACTGACACTAGCTTGTAGCTAATGAAAGTCCTCATGTTCATTTGTTTTCTTAGATGCTTGCCATTGCCTTTCTTCTTATTCCCATGAGGATCTTAAGGGTCAAGATCGATCATGAAATGATGCAAGAAGCTAGAGGAAAAACAGGTCCATGAGGACATTTTATTCAATATTTTTCACTTGTTCAGTTTAAAGTATTTGTGGAGTTAACAAAAAAAAAAAAGGAAGTGTAAGGCTTCCAAGAAAAGGCACCAATAAACTGTGTAATTAGGATAGAATGAATCAATAGTCTTCTCATGGTAAGAAGAATTCTCATAAAGTAGAAGTTTGTTTCCAATTAGAATAACCTAATAGCTAATACCAATGATAAGGACATGTTAAAGATAAACAGGACAAAAATATTCAGCATTTACAATGTCAGGATCCATTATCTCATCCTGAATTACATGTTCCATCCACATACCTATGGACACATGACACCCCTTTGATAAGTGGTATTGGGAATAAAATATCTGGGGAATTAACTTTATTGTGTAGATACTCCATAATGAACCTAGCCAAGTATTTGAGGGACATTTAGGCATCAATACTGTTGACAAACTCATGATACCTATATTGAGGATGATTGTATCAATCTGCAACATCTCCAAAGAGATGCTAACAGTCTAAAATTGAGAATTTTTCCCATTTGCGTTAGGTATCTACCATCTTCCTAAGAAGCCAAGGTAGACGCTAAGAAAAGAAAGGGTGTGATTTCAGTAGTGGATTGTGTTTTAAATTCTTAGAATACACTCGGAGTTCAGATACTTTCTCTACTAACCAGCAAGTGCTGAGGAACTAGTTGACATTGGTCACTGGAAGACATAGCTTCCACAAAGACTCCCACATTAGCAGCTCCTAAACTGGTCCACATAGTTCAGCAGAGGTATACCATGATGGTATTTAGATAGCCACTTTGGAGATTTTTCTGTTGTTGTTATTATTTTGATAAACATTTTATTACAGGATTCTTGGCATGCTATATATTCTAGTACCTCATTTTTAAGGTTCACCCAGAAAAATGAACTGTTAGCTTGACATCTACATATGATATTTGTTTCAAGCTGGATTAAAGTAAAACCTTGTAAAAACAAAATCAGTAACTGCTTTCTACGGTATTGCTTCCGTGGGGCTGTGGACTCTCTTTATCGCTTCGGAAATATTAATGTCCTTTTCTCAAGCCTGCTGCTGTCATTACCTGTGCCTCACAGAACTGTTAATCTATTAAGAAACAAAAAGCTCTTTCCAGCTTAGTTAAGGCAATGTGAAAACCTCTATGTGAATTTTTTCTCATACACTAAGCTTTGTATTTCATAAAAATATGAATACTCTATACAGACACTTTCGTAGGTTCAGTGTGTGAAGTGTTTGGTTGGGTCTTGATGGAAACCAAACTTGAAACAGTCAGACACTTCAAGGTGAGGATGGCTCTGTGGTAGCTGACCTGTCTTTGAGGTACAAGAGACCAAATATTATACCTCCAGTAGTGCCTATAAACACAAACTTAGGGAAGTCCAGGGCAAGTGTGTGTAACTGTTCCCTGCAGTACTCTCTCAGGATCCAATTGTTTTCAGCTCAGGGACTTTCTGAGCTGGATGTTTCTGTGTGTGCCGTAGTCCTCAACAGATTTCTTTTTCCGTGAGCTTGTTTTTGTCTTGTGTTAAAAACTTGACACAATGACAGGTGGCCAGCTATCTCTTCAGATCATGTGCATACTTCTCAGAAGACAGTGAATCCTAGAGACAAGCAATATTTATTGATCAATGCTCATGAACTCCAAAAAGTAGAGAAAATTATGAGTGAGGCACCATTCTTGAAATCCTGCAGCTGTATGGAGCAGTTCCAGCTGCAAGGTGACTACTCAGGAAACCTAAAAACAGTAGAGCTCAGAGACCAGAGCATTTGGTGGTTAACATGTAGAAAATAGGTATGTGAAAACAGAAACACAGTTTCTGGCTGTGCTTTTCTGTTGTAGAGCAATTCCATGCATTCAGCCTCTGCCACAAAAAGTGTGTGCAGCCTGATCACAAACTGATGGACTACATCATAAAGAAGTGACTGTTAAGCATGTATTAGCAGCTATCATGGATGTTTTATGGGCACTCTAACAATATGCAGTGAAGTTGTCTGATGTCAAATACACTGAATAAAGGAAATTTTCTAGATTTTATCACAGATGGTTCAATGGAACATTCAGACAACATTCGAGAATATCACTGCATTTCTCTGCAGAGATTTCAAGCAGCCTAAAAAGTTTTAACCAGAATGAACAAGTAAAAATGTTAATTCTCCAGACCACAGGAGAACTTTTACCGGAGAAAGTAAGAGGTAAAGTTTGAGTTAAACATGCACTACATATCTGCGTGGCTGGACACACGGTTCCTAGACTGACACTTGGAGCACTCATGTGAACATAGGCAGCACTGATGGCCTTATTCTGCTCCACTCTCTGGCTGAGCAGGATAGAAGTGTATTAGTGAGAAAAAAAAAAAATATATATATATATACATAAGCATGCACAAGGAGGATGCCTCCAGCAACTGGACTTACACAGTCAGCCTGCTCAGTTGCTGGCACCTGCACATACAAGCCCGTGACGCTGACATCCCCACTCCCCCTGCATCCCCTGTGCTCTCGTGCCTAGAGATGCGCAGGTGCTCTCACACCTGGAGCTGGCCCTTAGAGACCCCCTGGCCAATTGCTTCCAAGTTACTTCACCTACTCGCCAGCTGGTTTGGCTTGATCT
Source organism: Opisthocomus hoazin (assembly GCF_030867145.1). Taxonomy (NCBI): domain Eukaryota; kingdom Metazoa; phylum Chordata; class Aves; order Opisthocomiformes; family Opisthocomidae; genus Opisthocomus; species Opisthocomus hoazin. Next base: position 17,687,923 of record NC_134420.1, on the reverse strand, counting down.
TGATCACACACTCACTCAGATACCCACACTTGATCAGTCACTGCACCACAGACACACAGGACCTCCAGCCTGTGGTCTGTCTCTGGTTGCTGGAGTTACACGCCTATACACGTATGCGCACAGAATAGAGACCCCCCACCCAGGAAAGGATTAGAAAAGAGTTTAGTAAGAACACAGGGCAGACTGCACTGATCAGGCACAGGCATAGCCAGACAGGCATTCTGATTAGCCAATAAAGTGTATGCAATCGGCCCTTTTTACTTGCTTACCCCTCTGTTTTCCCACTCTTGTCCCTCCCCAAATCACCTAAACCTCTCCCTTTCTCCACCTTTGGTTCCTCCCCTAAACATCCCATAATTAGTCCTGTGTGATCCGGAACTGCTTTTTCTTCGCATCCCGTGATGTGTCCCACTCCTAGGCAGTGAGACCCTTAGTCCAGAAGCGGACTGGGGAGTCCTTGATTTGGATTTCTGCCAGCCCTTGTGCCACTGTGCTTATCTAGGCTTGTGCTGTTGGCCCCTGTGGTGGGCCTGGGAGTCGGCCAGCAGGGTATTATTTGGGCATCTCCCTCCTCTTATTGTCTCTCTGAGCTGCTTTGTGGGCTTTTATCACACAACTTAACATTGTATATGATATGCTGTTGGATAATTTGTCTTTTAACTGCAAGAAGCACTTGGTTTCTTGGTTACAATAGCCTGCCATTTCTACTGCAGGGAGAATTATAGAAATGATCCTCAGACAGAATTTGTCATCTGGAGGCATGCCGTATCTCTTGGAAGATAAGACATGTCTGGCATTTCACACATAGTGGGAAATACCAAAGTGCACAGAACTGTAGTGATTTAGCACCCACTGGGAATTTGAGAAGAGGGCATCCAGCCCTAGGTTCCCACAAACTGTTGGAAGGAAGAGTTAGAGGTAAAGACAGGCCAGTGACTGAGGTCAATGAGAAAATGATAAAGGGTCCCCTGCTCAATAAAAATACACTATCCCAGGTATTTGGTAAAAATCAGCAAAGAGATGGATGAGATGAAAAAGAGGGACTTTGCTCTTTGTATTCACAGCAGTCTCACAGAAAACAAAAGGCATTACTCAAAAACAATAGAGTGCCAAGCTAAGCAGTAGGCAAATAGAACAAATAAGCCAAGAACCTGAGGACACTATGCACCAGTGAACATTTCTATATCTGTTCATCAAATTGCCACATATAGCAGTGTAAGTGCAAAAGATAAGCTCTGAAGGAAGACATATCACATGAGATAGTTGCTGACTTAGGACAGTAGTTGGGATTAAGACTGCAAGGCAGGTGTAGGTTAGCAAAAGACAGCACACCTGACAGCGGAATCAAGCATAAAGCAATAGGAAGAGTTTCATCTGATGAAAAAAAGCAAAAAAGTGAAGAACAATTTGAGGGGTCAACAGAATATTGCTCATCAAAATGAAAGCATCTACAGGATTCTTCTACCACCAGTTGCACAGGCAAGAAGGGAGAGGCTGTTCTGAAGATTTGCGTACTGACAGGTCTGTTAATTGGTGCAAGTGGTTGCTTATACTGGTCAAAATACTGGTTTTATATCACAAAGGAAAAACAGCATCATTTCCCTTAAAATGTATTTCCTCACTACACCAATCATTTGTTTATTCAAAAAAAAATGCCCAACAAAACTAACAAAAAAACATACATTGAAATACTAACCCCTTCCTCAGTAAGCCTTTTTGCTCGATAATAAAGAGGCCTAAACCCATTCAGAGTGGGAGCACCAGATACTAGATGTGATATTTGTTAGATATTAGAACAATATTACTAGATATTAGAACAACATTTAGACAATTGAGCTATGCTAATGCTGCTAACATGAAAGTACAGTTAGTATTTATCAAAAACTGAAAAATCTATCTCCAAAATCCATGAGATATTGAACAGGGCAGTCCAGAATACGGAAGGCTGAAGCATTTTCCCTGCCTTTCCAAAGAGCAAAGAATTGTAGGAAGGGATTTCAGAATCTCTAAAACCTATATGTTAATGACTTTTTTTTTTTTTTTAGAAAAAAGTAAAGGAAGTTCTCAAGTTTCTGTAGAACCATTCGAGCACCAGAAGGTCACAGTTCCTAGCTCCACAGGTGATCCAGCTTTTCAGAGAAAACGCCAGCCTGTTGGGAAAGCCTCTAGCAAAATAAAACAATACGCAGGTGAAAGTTATGAGGATGACCAAAAGGTGAACAGCAAAGTGCTTTTTAAATCCCCACCTGCTGGCAGTCTAAAAAGCTGAAACAAACTATAGCATTGTACGGATTAAATGATTCAGCTGGAACAGGAAGAAAGTGTTACAAACTGGTTGAATAAACAAACTTTGGAAAATAGGACTCAGTCCTGTTATACAGGTTTTGCTTTTTATTTACTGCATGAGCTTCGGCGAGTCACTCTGACCAAGAATTGCCAAACTAACTAGTGAGTTTATGTGTCACAATTATTTGCCCACTCCACTGGCAGAGGCCCAGTTACCAAAAAATGCAGAGCCCCTGCCCTCCTAAACGTTGGCCCTGTTAAAATGAGCTAAAAGTAGGTAGCCCAAAGTTGAGATGTCTAAAATCCCATTATTGCCCTTAGCTTCATTTTCTTTGTTTCATTCCTTTCCAGAAAATATTTCCAACTCAACTGCTCTTCATGATACACTTGGAGATCTTTGAAAAGGATCCTTGAAAAGTCTGAGATGCTGGAACAGTTGTATCAGAAATGTATTCTTTGCATATTTCTTAGACTTTTTCATCTGCCTAGAAATGAGAACAACAAACACTCCAACAGGAGGACTGAAAGATTGTCTTTTTTGAATATGGTCAGTTTGCGCTGGCCTTTTCAACAGTTTTGCTGAAAAGCATGGACACAACTGCTCTGAAGAGTGATCCGTGGACCCCATCGGAGTAGCAGTGCACACATTAGCTTGAGTGCCTGCTTCAAATTTCTCCTGCCAAGGCAAAAGTTATTCCCTCAGAAAAGCAGTAAATCAGATCACCTGCTCTTTTTTTTCACTGTGGTTAGTAGGTCACATACACTTAAGGATAGATTGTGCCCTCTAGGCATGGACTTGCCTTGGATACAGTACAGCGTCTACTGTAAGAGGAGAGTCTCAGTGCTTTTTTTTCCTCTGCCTTTTCCACAATGATCTTTTTGCATCTTTCCTCTATGTCATCCTTTTTTGAGTGTCCAGAATTTCAGAAAATGCTAAGAAAATGGCCTTGATAGATGTAATGTTGTTTCTTTGAGGGCTTCGTAAGAGCAAAATTCCACATGCCACCTTTACCCTTTATACACATAAATGTAAGAAAATGTCTATCCAGTGGTTCACTGTTAAAATGTCAGATAAAAGCCAATGGAATTTCCATAATTTGTCGTCACCTGGGAGACTTTCCATTCCTTCACCTCTTTGCTTTGCACAGCCCCTGAGATGGAGCTAGTTGATTCAGAATGACAAATCTTGTAAAATACAAAATGAAAATAGTACGTCATGGAGAGATTCTGGAATGTTTGCTAAATCTACAGCACTCGTTATGGCAAGGTAGGAAAAAAGTCTCAAGGGTTTCTCTCATGACAAGACTTGCATGACACTTGTTAATAAAGAAAAAAAAATTTTGAATTCAATGTGTGCCCTCATCAGCTTATACACATAGCTCCCATTAATGTTAATGTTGGTGAAAATCACATGGATGATCTGATGGGACAGTAGATCCCTGGTTGAGTTAAAAGTGTCTGCAGGAGTAGAGTAGCAAAATAATAGTGTCTGTACAATGTATCTTTTTTCCACAATGCTCCAAAAGATGTTTTTAAATAACCTAACTCAACAGCAGTTTTGTGCTTTTTTACTAATGGGAATTTTCAAACCCCAAGTTATTTCATTAGATAATACCACTGGTATTTAAAATGTCAGACTCAAACTGCATTTCCCAGTGTGAAAGCTGAATACCAGTGCCCGAAGGAAAGTTTTATAGCGTCGATTAACTGCAATCATTTGTACAACTGACAAAGAGCTGCATAAAAGGTTTATTCTGACTTTTAGATGCGAGTATTGTGCATCATTTTTATAACATGCAAGCCAACAACAATGTACTTTGTTATCACAGGTCAGAACAACTTCACCCCAGCAGATAAATCAGAGAAACTGACATTAGCACTCCCAGAACTTGCAAGGCAGAAGATGAGAGAGGCCATAGAAGAGGTATTTCATTGGGTTTTCCATCTGTCCCACTTCTATTAAGAAAAACAAAATATACCTAAAATGAAGAGCACAAAACTCACTTGGAAAGAAATACTAGTGAGACAGGCCTGAACTGTAATGGTAGAAGTAAGTAAAATGCCTGTAATGAACTTTGATGGGAATAGTGTCGTATATCTCTTAAAAGTCGAAAGACCAGGTCCTGAGCAGATATAAGTAGACTTTTAAAAATGTACCAAGTAAACAAACATCAGTGGTGGTAAAGTTGAGACCTCGCCTTATCATTGTTTCCATTCTGGTGGACATTTTTACAAAAAAGAACACATTTTTAAAGAGGAGAATTCCTGCTGCACGTATGTTGTTCATGTCAGCATTTGCGGATTATTAGATTTTATGTTACAATTTGATGTAGAGGTCCAAACCTGAGTAAGAGCTGTATCTTAAGAAGTACTGATCAGACATAAGCATGTGACAATCCCTCTCCCAGTGATGACCCTCCCCAGTTCACAATGACAGACATGGTACAGAGAGAGAAAATAATTTACCCAGCATCATTTGAGAGGTCTACAACTGAAACAGTGTTGACAATGAGTTTGGAATCCCAATTCAGCAGCCACAGGGCAGCTTTTATTCTCTATTTTGTGCCAAAAACCGTGAAATCTTTGGACATTCTAAAGCAAAAAAAACCCGCAAAATACTTTCTGCTAAAGCTTAGCGACTTTGTATGTGTTATGAAGTCCATCTGACTATCGATGATGTGAAATCAAGCTGACTATCTCAAAGGAGACAAGTAGAAACAATTTTGCTTGTAGAAGAGAGACAATCCTGAAGAGTTGAAAACCAAGAGAGTCAAGATACTGTTCTTGTTCCCGTCATAGCGAAAAATGTGCTATCAGTAACAACAGTTGAACGTAATTGTTACTTATAGGTGCCCTGGATAGAGCTCTAGGTGGCATGAACAGGAACAGAAACATGCAGGGTAAGAGATGAGAATAAGATATATACAGACAGGAAAAGATGTCGGTCTGTGAACAAACTATACTGAATCCTACTGTTTGAGAGATCCTTCTGCAAAATGCACCTGTTTATATATGGCAGACTTCTGGCTAGCTTTTTGACAGCAAGTCAGTTCTCTGTGAACCTAAGTCAGATATTTGAGTACCAAGATCACTTAAAAAAATTTCCACCATACTTGTAAAAATTTGGATAATTACAAGTCAAAAACTTCTTGCTCTCTCATGCAGGAATCGTGCTGGTAGCTCTGCCAGCATTAGTAACTGTACAATACATTCAGTCTATTCCCAGCTACCCATACAACTGTGGAAAATAATGTAGCATGTTACCTTTGTGTTTTGTGTTGTCTAAGGCAAGGTCTGGAAAGCGAATATGCACATGACTAACTTCAAACATTGAATTTCATAGATGGTTCTCCTAGGTGGCCAATAATTCTTGATCTCGCAGATTCACAGTAGTGAATGGTTGTCTGTACAATGACACACGTATGGAGGGCACAACACGCTTACATTGGTGAGGTCTGGCACCTCCTCTCTGTACACCAGATTTCCTTTTTATCTTCTTCCACATCTTACTCCATTCTCCTAGTCTTGAGACACCTAGTGCAAATGTATAGTGGTCTCTAGTGGTCAACGTGGCAAAGTTAAAAATCCTTCTATGAAAGATAGCTGGGGCAGAGGGTCCTGATCTCAGATTGCTGACAGGTTTTGCAGCTAATATTATTGAGATCCACCCCAAAAATGCATTTGTCTAACAGAAACGAAACATGTAAGCATGCGAACAGATCCATTACACACATGGGGGGTCTCCTAGCCTGCAGAGGTAGGTTGGTTACAGTGGGGTTACAGGTAATAACTAATGCTGAAACAGGCCACAAAGTTCTCTTTGCTTACATCTGTGGCTCCTCAGAGAATGGAGCCCCTGCGAATGGCATCTCCAAAATTCTTCTGGGCCTTCTCTGTTGATTGCTTAGCTGTTTGCACAACAGATCCCCATGGCTGCATCTAATCATAACTCTGTCAATCACTTCTCAGCATTGGCAGCAGGCATTTTCTGTTATCAGTTCTAACTCCTTTAAGTGTTAGTGTAATATATAGCATGACGTGAATACTTCAGGGGTCTGGAAGTATAAACAGACAAGCTCAGATCTTCAGCTAGTGTCAATTAGTAGCAGTACCACTGACTTCATGGATTGTATTATTTGAAGTGAAATCTTATTAAGCTTCCTGAGAAATCTTATTAAGCTTCCTGTGCCTTTTCACTAAAAGAAACTCCCCTGTCATCCAGTGCTTTCTATTTAAGCAAAGCTGCTAGTAAATTGACACACACTTGTTTTCTTTTTTTTTTTTTAATTTTAATGACTAATACCTGCACTTCCCTGAAATACTTAAACAGCACATTTAAGACTCCTTTGACCATGAATTAGTTAATCATGTGAAAACACTACAAAAGACTTGAACAAAGCTTTCTTGGCTGGACTAATGCCAAAGCTATAAACCAATATCTTGGTGCTGAAAGCTATAAACAGCTACATGAGTGGCTTAGGATTGCATCTTAAGAACAATTTGTATGCATTATTCTGCATAACTCTACATCTGTTGACAATAGAAAACATGGTGCATAAACAGGCACAGCCAGGGTTACAGTCAAGAACTTCAGGTAGTCACTGGCCTTTTCTATATTGAAGTTTACAAAAAAAGCACTAACAGAGCCTTCTACGGCAGACAAGGAGTCAAAAGCCGCTAACAAATTGGCTTTACTATTTTGGGGAGGAACGGGTAAAGGCCACGGGACAGAGTAACATCTGTGGGCTCTGTCACTTCCCTTCAACTCCTATTACCTGCAAGTAGCAAGATTTTAGATTTCTCTATCATTTTCACTGTGGACACCATGCCTCCTGCAACTGTGCAAAGCAGCCTAGTACCCACCTTGGTGAAACTGAGGGGGAAGTATCCCTTTCAGCCTGCCAAAGTCACGTTATGGTTGGCAACGTGGGACAAACAACCAAAGACATCATCACTGGAAAATGACTGCACTAAAATGATTTTATGCTGTGTATCCATTTCCAGTAGTAGAAAAAGAAGCCTCTCTCCGTAACATTGACTTCATGAGTTCCTGTTGCTGACAAAGGTATTTTGTTCCATAGAAATACAGAAACACCAATTTCTGAGGAACTTGGATTGCTCTTGAACTAAAACGTTCTGCTTAGAGTGCATAAAGGCATTTCATAGGGAATCCTGTACTGCAGAAGTCAGAGTGCAGGATGAAGACATAGAGAAAAATCTTTCTTTTTTTAAAAAAGTTGCATTCAGGTGTTTAATTTCTTTTGTTTCTTGTTTTTCCCCAAACCAACCTCTAATTTTGGATAATGAAAATTAAAGTGGTGCTGTATATTTTCAGAAGTAATCTGTTACTCTTAGGACTGACAAGGCTTTAGCTCAGGACAGAGAGGTGCAATTAGCATATGGTGGAGAGTCTGGTGTTTCAGCTGTAGGTGGTGGTGTTGCTTTATGGGAGTTTAAGTTCAGTGAGGATGGGCTGCTTAAAAGGACATAGAGGCAAACTGGGGTAGCTAATCAATCAGTTGCATTCAGTTGCCTGACAGTAGTCGCCTTTCCTTCATCCTCAGTTGCTCATACAATGTCTTTTAGAAATGTGAGTAAATGTGGAAGTCTTATATTTCAACATGATTTAGGAGCAGAGGTAGACAAACAGTGCAAGCGTAAGTGGACAGATGCCAGTCAGATAATGAGAGGTTATCTTCATCAATACAGTGCTTAATGACAATTCTTTTTATAATTTTGAGTTTTTAATGTAAAGTCATTTTTCAGTTATGTGGTATATTAGATTTCAAAGTACCTTTCACAGTAGCCTTGGGTTTGGTTTCAGCCAACATATAGACAATTTGTCTTGCAGGCAGAGTCTAATCTAATACCCAATAGAGATAACTGACTTGAGTGAGTTTTGCATACGCAGGAATCCCGTTAATTTAGTGTTTGTATACAAATTGAGGAATTAAACCTTACATCTCTATGAACTGATGGGTGACTGTTCCCACTTACAGGAATTTTGATTGATCTTGTGGGTTAGAACTTGTCTGTAAGAACATCCATCTCACTTCATTAATAACTTCTTCTGAGTTACAGTATGTATTCCCACTGATTTCCAGTGGCAGAAAGGAAACAAGCACTGAGGCCTCTGTTTTTGCTGCATGAAAAAATGCAGCTCCAGTCTGTAAACTGGTACCAAAGCGGCTTCCCTGTGGGAAATCAAACTGAAAGGCATACAGGGATATTGTCATTCTCTTCAACGTAGCTGCTGCCAGGTGCCTGTCAGTAAAGCTCTCATACTCCACCATCAATTGTGGGCAGACCCGTGGCCAACAAGTCGATGATGAACAGGAAAAACAACCCTACTTCTCCCCTGCAGCTGTTGATATTAAACCATATACGAGATCCATTGCTCGAAAAACCCTCTGCAAAACCGCAAATTACAGAAAGTGTTATTTGGGACCGCTGGCACACGAGCAAAGGACTTTTTCTACAACCTGTGAGATCTGGCAATGGCCTGGCGTCTCCCTACAGTGTTATAGACTGATGCATGGTCTTTCTCTTTTCTCAGCACAGCAACTTAGCTACAGAGGCATGAGACAGAGTGAGTGGAGCCTTTGCAAAGATTTACAAATGGAAGATGCACTATGGGAAGGGTGAAGAGAAAGCAGGAATAGATAGAGCAAACTGGAGCCCCTTGCTCTTTCTAGAAAGAATGTCATCTTCACCATGCTATTGTCTAAAGGCACATTAAGGAGCAACAGCCTGAGAAGGGTGAAGTTAGACAAACATTTTGAGGATGAGAAAGTGCTCAGGATCCAGAGAGACACAAGCACAAATTCGGTCACGCATTTAAGTGCAAGCATAGAATTAAGCAGTTGGAGTGCTTACTTAGAGCAATTTCCAGACAAGGACACTACTTAGACGTCACTCTTGGGACATTTAATTCAGACATAGTGCTTAACTTACATTTTTCCTCCTTCAGTGGCTCTAAGGAAGCCTGCATTGCTCCCAAGTCTTCTGGGGGTGTAGAAAAGAGTATATGAGGATATTGGTATGAGAAGCTGTCAGTCTCTTAGGCTGTAGTTTTGTTTTTCTTCCCTGGTGACAGAGCTTTCTGTGTTCTCCTGGCAGACACTGTTCAGCTTAATCATCATTTAAACTGCCCAGTTCATTACTCTCATGAGTCTTCATGCCAGCTAACAGTTTTAGAGTTGCTTTTCCCTGATCAGACTAAGACATTCAGACTCCTTCTTCATTTTCTTTTGCTTGATCTTCACAAATGCTGACACATGCTAACTTGACTCAAGCTTGTCACTAACCTAAATAATCAGAACAATTGCTAACCTCCATTTAATGTCTTTAAAGAGGGGATTTTGGTAGTTTTTTGCTATCTGAAAAGTTGGCTGTATCTGTATTATTTGTCAGGAAGGTCATTCAAGTCCAATTCCAAAGTGCCACAGATGACAGATCTCTGTTAGGATGCTGTTTTTAATTAATTTAAATTAATCTGCTTAATGGATTTACTTGTAAGTTATCAGAAAATTCACTCAGAGTTTATATGCTATAAGTTTGGGGATGATACAAGGAGTCATTTTACCTGCTTCATAGAGGCTGATTCATTTTTTTTAAAAAAGCAATGTTTTGGAATTGTAATCAGCAGTGATTTTGCTGTTTTTCATATGAATAACACTAGCTTCTTCACTAAGGTTACAAAGCCAGACAGCTTTGAAGTTGGGAAGTTCCGGAGTTTAAGCTGATTGTAGTGCAACACAATCTTCTGTCAGGATTTATTTTAAGGTGGCCATACCTCTTTTAGTGCAAGAATGTTTTATTTTAGCTAACAAAAAATAATTTCATTATAATTTTTAACTGTTTGGTTAACAGATCTTACTTATTTACTGAATATTAATCAAATCCTTATAAAAAGACAATTATTAATTTCCCTGTGGGTTTTCTTATGGCAGTCATCACTGTACTATGCCAGTACTTCACACTTTTTTCCCCACAACATTCTTGTTAGATTAGTTATTTTTATTCACATTTTCCAGATGGAAATTGAGGCAGGGTGATTTAGATGTAGATTGTTTATTCATTTTGTGTTGAGTGCTACAAATTAAATAGTTCTTATTGATGCTAATTTTAGCTGCACATTCTTAGCACATATGATGAGATACTTCAGGAGTAGGAAGCAGTTAATGAACCCATCTAAAATATATGACTTCTTATCTTGCAGCATGTTATCTGAGGACTTTCACTGTGTCAGGGCATGAATACAGTTTCCCGGAGTATCAGTGATTACTTTAAGCATGAGCCCATCCTGTCCTCTTCTTAACATCCCCAGCTCCATTTGCTACTCACCTTCCAGCCTTGGCAATAAATGGGGGAATATCACGTGGAACCAAGAAACAGCCATGAGATTCAAACTGGCATGTATAAAGATAATGGAAGAACTGGTATTTAGTTGTGAAGAGCCCAGAGTGATTACTTATTAAAGTTACTAAAGCCAGACAGACAGAATCACAGAATCACAGAATGGTAGGGGCTGGAAGGGACCTCTGGGGGTCATCTAGTCCAACTCCCTTGCCGAAGCAGGGTCATCTAGAGCAGGTTGCACAGGACCTCGTCTTAACTCTCCAGTTACTTCATGTGCTATTCAATAGCTGCATTGCCAAAAAGGGGCCAAATCTCCACTTGAATTGGTATACAATATGCTTTGAAACAGATGCATTGATTTATGTTTCATTTAGGTTTGTGCTGACAGTGACAACCTGGCCCAGGAATACTCAACTACTGACTTTCATCACACCCTCCTCAAAGCATTGATGATAGCTTTTTGACACAGGTGGAGGAGGAGCCAAGGAGCAGAGGTGTGCTCCTGGGCCTTGTACTGACAAACAAAGAAGGACTGGTTGAGGTTGTGAAGGCTGGGGGCAGCCTTGGCTGCAGTGACCATGAGATGGTGGAGTTCAGGATCCTGCGTGAAGGAAGCAAGGCAATAAGTTGGATCACAACCTTGGACTTCAGGAGAGCTAAATCTGTCCTCTTCAAGGACCTGCTTGGAGGAATCCCATGGATCAGGGCTCTAGAAGGTAGGGGGTCCAAGAGAGCTGGTTACTATTCAAGCATCACTTCCTCCATGCTCAGGATCAATGCATCCCCGTGAGTAAGAAATCAAGGAAAGGAGGCAGGAGACCTGCATGGATGAGTAAGAAGCTTCTAGCAAAACTCAGATCACAGAGTCACAGAATGGTCGGGGTTGGAAGGGACCTCTGGGGATCATCTAGTCCAACCGCCCTGCCAAAGCAGGGTCACCTACAGCAGGCTGCACAGGACCGCATCCAGGTGGGCCTGGAATATCTCCAGAGAAGGAGAATCCACAGCTTCTCTGGGCAGCCTGTTCCAGTGCTCTGTCACTCTCAGAGGAAAGAAGTTCTTCCTGACACTCACCCTTGAGATATTTGTAAGCATTTATAAGATCCCTTCTCAGCCTTTTCTTCCTCAGGCTAAACAAGCCCAGCTCCCTCAGCCTTTCCTCACAGGAGAGATCACAGAATCACAGAATCACAGAATGTTCGGGGTTGGAAGGGACCTCTGTCGGTTATCTAGTCCAACCACCCTGCTGAAGCAGGGTCACCTAGAGCAGGCTGCACAGGACCTTGTTCAGGAGGGTCACAGAATCACAGAATCACAGAATAGTAGGGGTTGGAAGAGACCTCTGTGGGTCATCTAGTCCAACCCTCCTGCCGAAGCAGGGTCACCTACAGCAGGCTGCACAGGACCTTGTCCAGGCGGGTCTTGAATATCTCCAGAGAAGGAGACTCCACAACCTCCCTGGGCAGCCTGTTCCAGTGCTCCGTCACCCTCAGAGGGAAGAAATTCTTCCTCATGTTCAGACGGAACTTCCTGTGCCTCAGTTTGTGCCCATTGCCCCTTGTCCTGTTGCTGGGCACCACTGAAAAGAGTCTGTCTCCATCCTCCTGACACCTACCCTTAAGATATTTATAAGCATTTATGAGATGCTCCAGTCCCCTCATCATCTTTTTAGCCCTCCTCTGGACTTACTCCAGTAGCTCCTCATCTTTCTTGAACTGGGGAGCCCAGAACTGGACACAGTACTCCAGATGGGGCCTCACTAGGGCTGAGTAGAGGGGAAGGAGAACCTCCCTCGTCCTGCTGGCCACACTCCTCTTAATGCACCCCAGGATCCCATTGGCCTTCTTGGCAACCAGGGCACACTGCTGGCTCATGGCTAACTTGTCATCCCCCAGGACTCCCAGGTCCCTCTCCACAGAGCTGCTCTCCAGCAGGTCCATCCCAAGCCTGTACTGGTGCATGGGGTTATTCCTCCCCAGGTGCAGGACCCTGCACCTGCCCTTGCTGAACTTCATCAGGTTCCTCTGTGCCCAAGCCTGTCTAGATGGAGCAGGGTTGGTGTCTTGCCAAGACAATAGGAATCATAAGTCAGTGAAAACTAAGAAAGATCTAACTAAAATAAACATAAATTTAACAAAATTTAAGAAACTTAAGTACTGTAATTGAGGGGTGGGGGTTGCTGGTTTTCATTTCTATTTTCCCTGTGAATTCACAAGAAAAATGATGAAGAAAGGAACTGTGGAAAAAGCAATTGGGCATAATATAAATGTGACTGTGTATACCTCTCTGATTGATCATGGTGTACATGAAAACCTGGTATTGTTTATACTCAAGTGAATGTGGCTTACTATTCCATGCATTTTTAGTATGATGGTCTTTGTATTTACTTGTTTAATGAAATACGGTTCTTGAGACCCTTTCAGTGCTCCTTCTTCTCAAGAAACTCTGTGAAGTAGAAGGTGAATATGCTCAACCATGTAATGCGATAATTTATTTTTTAATTTAATTCTTTTTTTTTTTAGTTTTTAAAAGTATATTACATCCCAATCATTAGATGAAAGAAAATATATGGAGGTGCAAGTAGTCATAATAAAAAGCTCTTTAAATGAAAGTAATAGAAAAATATTGAACAATTATGCAAAGCATTCAAGATTTATGTAATTCATTGAGTGGAGAACATACTTCTGTAACTCTGTCTGCTTTATGAAAATACTGTTGTTCGATACAGCATTTGTCAATATTTAACTAGCTTGGATTTCTTGTAAGGGCTTTTGCTATGGCTGTTCCTCTTAATAGGTCTGATCTAGAGCCACTGAAACTAAATGGGAATTTTTCAGGTGACAATGCTTTGCACCAGAAGAGCATTACTCTGCCTCTTGTCCCAAAAGCACTAAGTATATGGCAGTAATTAAATGGAGATAAGTTCATAAAAGTCCCTGTGTAGGGGAGAATTAGACTGTTCATTACTACCCTATGAACTACAGATATATGTAATTTGTAGTAAAAATGCACTAACTAATTCCTTTCTCTTTTACAACATACAAATTTCATCCAAGTATCTCCAGCCCTTACCGTGTCCCTGTGACAAGTATTCTGTCTGTAACCTCTCTGATTTATAGTGAGAGAATTCCCACAGAAGTGCCCCTAGAAATCTCAGCCAGGACAGTAGTGAAGGAATCAAGAGGCAGTCCCTCTGGTAACCATATCCCATAAATTTAGGGATTTACAGATTGGTACTAGTATTTTAAACTCCATTTAGAAACGTAGGGGCAGCTGCTACAGGCCGAAAAATATTGGTGTAATAACAATTTTGTCATGATGCTGCCTTGGTCATAGAGTTGTTCCTCTAGCTTGAGTTTCCCAGGAGTAAAGTGTAATGTGGCTAAGTAATCCTGAAGTGATAGAATTAGGGATTACTCTGGCAGGGATTACCCCAGGAAGAAGTAGTCACACTCTTCTCACCAGATACATATGAGAATATTGATAATAAATCTGACTGAGATCCTTCTTTTTTACCTAAGCAGTAGAATTCAGCTGACATCTTTCCAAGCTAATGAGGCCATCATATAGGATACTTTTGTGATGGCTATGCAGCACTAGAGAATCTAACTCAGTCTTTAGCTGGTGTAAATCAGCTCTGTTATCTTCTCACTAAATTGGCAAGTACTGTCATTCCCAAAGCCTCCAATAGCTTCAGGAATCAAGCTGCCATCCTTGACTCTATATGTCTGCCTCAGGACAAAATGAAAGTGCTTCTCTTAATGCCTAGAAATCCCCTGTCCTCACCCCGCTCATTATTACAATGTCTTGAAATTCAGACAGAATGCTTAAGTAACTGAAGAGTAATCTCCAGAGATTAAGAGATCTGCAGCAAAAACAATAGGCAAGTGATCCCTAGAGTAGGGGGCTTTGTGACTCTTCTTCTGTTTATGTAAGTCCGTAGCAGCTTCACAGAAGTTACACCAGCAGAAGAATCAAATGACAAGAGCATCCAGCCCTACAATTATTGCTAATTATATCTTTTAAAAGGAGGATTTTCCTGTAGAAGGGGAATTTGAAAGTGGATGGAAAGGCTTATATATGAGTTCTCTCACAAAAGACTTTTTATCTTTCCTGTTACCTGTTGATCTGCTTTTGCATTTTTTGTGTGTGTGGTTTTTTTTTTTTAACTTAGTGACCTACTTTTGTCCCATACGGGGAAAAGATTTGGGGGTTAGCCTTTTTACTAGACCTCTGTAAAAGCTAGAAATGACAGGCACATGTTTATGAATCTGCATAGTGGGCATAGACTTTTCTTCCCTATAGACTGAAAGCTTATTTACCTGGTCGAGTTTCATCAAGTGTTTAACGTACAGCTCCAGAGATATCTGCACTATCTCTGTAGACAGGCAATTGGTTTCCCTTTTCTTGGCAGTCAGTCATTTCAACGTTATGCTGGGCTGAGCAGAAACACAGGTCTTGGATTTGCCCAGGCCAGAGATTAGATCACATTTAAGTGGCATTGCAGTTACAGCATTTTCTTCTCTTCTTCTTTCTCAGCTTCTAGGTTTACTTCCTACGTGGCCGTCTTTAGCTTCCGACGTCTGCTAATTCCTTGCTTCTGTTTAAAGTAGCCCAGCTCAAAGCATCCTCCTTTACATAACCTGTTTCTTTCCTAAGCTGACATACTTTTTTCCCTCTGGATCTTTTCCAGTATTCATTTTCTGTCTACCGTGGCTTTCAGTAAGTCCTTGTGACATATCCTCTCTCACTGTGCTCCCAAAAACCTGGCTTTTGATCCACTATTCAGCCATTTCACCTCTGGGCTTCCAGTCCTGTAACTTGGAAGATACAGCAATAAAGCCAGCACAGGTAAGACTAATCCCTGATATGGGCTAGGTAATTCTCCCTCCTATTCTCCCCTAAGGCAAACACATTGACATTTTGAGTTAAGTTATATTCTGACTATATAAAAAGAAACTGAATCTTACCTATAAAGTTTCTAATGGCTAGCACAGAGAGTCTCTCAGAGTGCAAAAACTGGGGCAGAACTTGTTGCAAATTCATAGTAAATTTCTCTGGGTAATGGCAGGGAAATCATTCGTCCTCCATATAAGCAAATCTTACACTGCTCAGGCACACTGAGGAAAGTTATTAATCCCAGGCCTGATCCATCTTATACTAACATGAAACAGAAAGAAATCCTCTGAAGCCAGAGGAGTTACACAAATGCATAAAAAATCTTTTAATATTACTAAGGCCAGGAACCCTGTTATGAAAATACGGACTAAGCCCCTGCCGCTATGCATTTGGCATTTCTAAATTTGCTAACATAAGGAGCAATGTGATCTATCAGGCAGAGCACAGAAATAAGAGCTGGGAGACCCTGACTCTATTCCTGGCTCTGACAGTGACATATTAGGTGACAATGAGCAGACCATTTTACTTCTGTAAGCCAACACTTCCCCTTTCACTTTTGGTCTTGTTGGTCTGTAAATTCTTTGGTCTCAACAGGACCTTCTAAATATTGTTGTAATGTATGTAATAACAAACTGACCCTTGCAAATACTAATTCTAAAAGAAAATTAAATGGGACTTACATACACTGAGGTTACTTAAGAATCATGGAAATAACATATCAAGGTATTGTTTACTAGCACTGGGATTACATAACTCCAGAGCAATGAGGCTGTTTTGTTACAGCAAGACCCATTTGTCACCAACAGTCGCAATGTTTTCTTAAGATGCTAAGAGATCAGTCTATCTAACTTGCAATTAGGGATAAAAAAAAAAAAAGCTTGATGAAAAGATCTAACCTTAGTTTAAAAAATTAACACTGTGGCAAAAAGCAAACGAAATGCATTTTCAGTTTAATTAAAATTCCACAATTGCATTGTAAATAATTGTGTTTTATTAATGATCGTCATTCAAGCTTGAGACCGGAGCAATACAAAAGATAATTAAGTTGCTGGTGCTGAGTATGGTGCCTTAATAATGACATAGTAGTTAATACAGAATGCTAACTAAAACTGGGAAGTTCTCCATAGCAATTATGTTATCTAAGACTGCTAATTTGTTATGTTAATTTAGAATTACTTTAGTTTCCTGTGTAGACTGGGCTTGTTAAACTGCAAAGTCCCCTTTGTCACTTCTGTCATATGCAACAGAACTGGTGCTCTCTTTCCCTTTCAATTGAAGTTTACACAACGACGTTTCACATCATCAAAGTGGTCTCTAAGGGAGACAGATCCTACAGAATCTGATACTGTATTTGTTAGTTATTTGTCTGGCATGTGCAGGTAGCAGCATGTTTATAGCTCAGGATGCTTAATCATGAAAAGGACCCTTCTGATTTTTAATGGCAAGGCAGAGTCCACTTTTTAAAGTTGCTCTTATTAGTCCTTTTTTTACAGACAGAAAGACAAGGTTATTTTAAGGGGTATGAAGAAAATGAGGACAAGAAACTAAGCTGGTCCAGCGATAAACCAGAGACAGAATAAAAATGTCATAGGTAATTCCTCCTTGCAGTCATAATATTGAGGACTGTGTTTCAAGGTCTGGGCTCCTGAGTCAGTTTATGGGCAAGGAGCTGTGAAGCCTGAAATGCCGAATCAGTTGAGCTGAATGTAGTGTGAAGCAGACGTTAGGAATATCTTGAGTGCACCAGTTCTCAAAGGTAAAAAGGAATTGAGAAAATACCCTGCAAGGGAAAGTGAACTGGTCAAAAGGCTCCACTTGTCAATTTAAAATTCTCCAGAAATATAGATATCAAATGGAGGAAGATTAATGAGTACTTCTGCTGCGTCTCCAAGGAATGGCTGTCAGAAAAAGAAAGACAGAGGTGCAGCCTTCTTTCAGATAAACCTTGAGTGGCTAGGAGTCAGTAACCTAACGTCCCCATCTCCTTTCACCACCCCACAACAGGGTGGTTGCCCCCCAGTTTGAGAATGGGGGGCATTTCTTCTTTATGCCCTCCCATGAAGTTGTTGCATATAGCCATAAGATCTCCTGTTTGCATTCTCTTCCTAAGACTAAAAAACCCAGTTCCCTCAGCCTTTCCTAATGCTTTTATGTATATATATGCTAAGATCATTAAAGGCACTGGGGCAACCCTCTCAGCTCAATCACCTAAATGCCTTTATGTATCATGGCCTGATTTCTGAACACCACACAATTTCCTCTTTGTTTCCTAGAGGAGTAAGCTGCTTTGCCCCTTTCGTGGAGTAGCTTACACCCACTGGAAGCAAAGCCTTCTTTGCCTGATCCTTCCATTCCCTGCCTTTATGATCTTAATAGGGAGAAGTACATACTCCTTATATATTTACATGGTGGCTTAAGGCATAGCGGGCAACTGCGACAAGTTCCTGCCTGGCACAGCAGATGCATCTCCTCTGTGACTACACCACATTCCCAGGTGCCCTTGCATAACAGGTACAAGGCTCCGCAAGTGGAACCGAACTATGACAAGGACAATGGTTCATCTAGTTGGAGGTGTCACCCAAGGTCAAGTCGGCCTAGGCCCTGCATCAAAACCACTTCCATAAGGAAAAATGATGAGTTATTGTCATAGGAGACTCTCTTCTGAGGGGAACAGGTGGTCCAATTTGCCAGCCAGTCCCACTTCTCAGGGATGTCTGCTGCCTCCCTGGGGCCTGGGTGAAAGATGTGGCAAGAAAACTTCCTATCCTGGTACAACCGTTGGATTATTATCCGTTATTGATTTTTCATGTAGCCATTGATGAAGTTGCAATAAGAAGTCCAGGGGTGATGGAGAGAGACTTCAGGACCTTGGGACGACTGGTGGAGGGAGGAGGAGCACAAGTAGTGTTCTCCTCTTTCCTTCCAGTTGCAGGGAATGATGAGGGAAGAAACAGGAAGACCCAGCAGATCAATACCTGGCTCCGTGACTGGTGTCATCAGCAGAATTTTGGGTTTTTTGATCATGAGTTGGTCTACACAACATGAGGCCTGCAGTCAATAGACAGGGTACACTTGTCTCAAAGGGGGAAAAGGATCTTTGTGCAGGAGTTGGCAGGGCTTATTGCAAGAGGTTTTAACTAGATTTGAAGGGGGAAAGGGATAAAACCAGACTCCCCAGAGATTAGCCTGGGGGCAGCATGCCAGTGTTTGAGGGACGATGTGCTAGTAAGGTCCTTCAGCCTGCTCCACGATGCGCTGAGTACACTGGAGCACATTTGAAATGTCCCTGTACTAATGCATGTAGCACCCTAGCTATCTCAGCAGAGGTAGGGGATGGAGATCCATGTGGCAGCAAAGATGGAAGTGTTGTTGATGTGTTAGAAACCACAGAAGCACCTGAGAACAGTCACATAGTGTTGGCATGGGTTACGGATCTGTTGTAACGATGTGACCCCAATATGAGTATGATCGTTCACCTTTATTAGTCAGCAAAACCAAGGTTTATATAGCAAAACTATTACAGCATCTGAATGGTTAAACCCCCAATCCATATATAAGCAAAACTACTGCAACTCGTTGTGATTGGTGCAGAGCTGCATCTCGATGTGAAAACAGTGCTGTGGCAGGAAACAACAGAGTGGCAGGAAGGAAGTGACAGTGTGGCAGGAAACGGTGACATTCCCTCTGCTCCAGTGTCCCGAGCTCGTCGCTCTACCTTCCCAACAGGGTTCCGTGTCAGCCGCTCCCAAGGCTCACCTCCGGATCGGAACCTGGGTTGCTCAACGGTACCAAGCTATGTCCCCTCTCATCCAGCCAGGACTCCACAACATAGGAATTAGTCCTTCTCCTCCAAAAAAGGTGGCAAGATCAATAGTACAAATGAAGTGCATCTACACCAATGCACACAGCATAGGCAACAAACAGAAAGAGCTGGAAGCCATTGTGCAGCTGTAAAACTAGGATGTAATTGCAATCACAGAAACATGGTGGGATGACTCACACAACTGGAGTGCTGCAATAGACAGCTATAAATTCTTCAGAAGGGATAGGCAAGGCAGGAGAGGCAGTGAGGTAGTCCTGTATGATAGGGAGAGTTTTGACTGTCTGGAGCTTCATGATGGTGATGAAAGTGTCAAGTGTTTATGGGAAAGAATCAGGGGGAAGGCCAACAAGGCAGATACCATGGTGGGAGTCTGTTATACACCACCCAACCAGGATGAAGAGACAGATGAAATATTCTATAAGCAGTTGGGAGAAGTCTCATGATTGCTAGCCCTTTTTCTTGTGGGGGGCTTCAGCTTAACCAGATGTCTGCTGGAAATACAATACAGCGGAGATGAAACAGTCTAGGAGGTTCCTGAAGTGTGTGGAAGATAACTTCCTGACACAGCTGGTGAGTGAGCCAAGGATGAGGAAAAGGCTGAGGTACTTAATGCCCTCTTTTCCTCACTCTTTAGCAGTAGCAGCAATTTTTCTCAGAGTACTCGGCCCCCTGAGCTGGAAGACAGGGACAGGGAGCAGAATGAAGCCCCCATAACCCAAGGGGAAATGGTTGGTAACCTGCTACACCACTTAAACATACACAAGTCTATGGGGCCAGATGGGATCCACCCAAGGGTACTGAGGGAGCTGGCAGAAGTGCTCACCAAACCACTTTCAATCATTTGTCAGCAGTCCTGGCTAACAGGGGAGGTACCAGTTGACTGGAGGTTAACAAATGTGACGCCCATCTACAAGAAGGGCTGGGAGGAGGATCCGGGGATCTACAGGCCTGTCAGACTGACCTTGGTCCTGGGGAAGGTTATGGAGCAGATCATCGTGAGCACCATCACACAGCATGTACCGGACAACCAGGTGATCAGGCCCAGTCAACATGGATTTATGAAAGGCAGATCCTGCTTGACTAAGCTTCTATGACAAGGTGACCTGTTTAATGGATGAGGGAAAGGCTGTGGATGTTGTTTACCTGGACTTTAGTAAAGCCTTTGACACCGTTTCCCACAGCATCCTCCTGGAGAAACTCATTGCTCATGGCTTGGATGGGCTTACTCTTCACTGGGTAAAAAACTGTCTGGATGGCTGGCCCAAAGAGTTGTGGCATTAATGGAGTTAAATCCAGATGGCTTCCAGTCACAAGTGATGTTCCCCAGGGTGCAGTACCCTCAGTAAGTTTGCAGATGACACCAAGCTGGGTGGGAGTATTGATCTGCTTGAGGGTAGGAAGGCGCTGCAGAGGGATCTGGACAGACTGGATTGATGGGCCGAGGTCAACTGTATGAGGCTCAACAAGGCCAATTGCCGGGTCCTGCATATGGGTCGCAACAACCCCAGGCAATGCTACAGGCTTGGGGAGGAGTGTCTGGAAAGCGGCCTGGTGGAAAGGGACCTTGGGGTGCTGGATGACAGACAGCTGAACATGAGCCAGCAGTGTGCCCAGGTGGCAAAGAAGGCAAACGGCATCCTGGCTTGTATCAGGAATAGTGTGGCCTGTGTGAGTTGGGAAGAAATTGTCCCCCTGTACGCGGCACTGGTGAGGCCGCACCTGGAGTACTGTGTTCAGTTTTGGGCCCATCACTACAAGAAAGACATTGAGTTGCTGGAGCATGTCCAAAGCAGAGCAACAAAGCTGGTGAGGGGTCTAGAGCACAAGTCTTATGAGGAGCGGCTGAAGGAGCTGGGTCTGTTTAGTTTGGAGAAAAGGAGGCTGAGGGGGGACCTTATCACTCTCTACAACTACCTGAATGGAGGTTGTAGCAAGGTAGGTGTCAGGCTCTTCTCCCAAGCAACAAGTGATAGGACAAGAGGAAACAACATCAGATTGCATCAAGGGAGGTTTATATTGGATATTAGGAAAAATTTCATCACTGAAAGGATTATCAAGCACTCGAACAGGCTACCCAGGGAAGTGGTTGAGTGACGATCCCTGTAGGTGTTTAAAAGATAGGTAGACGTGGCGCATAGGGATATGTTTTAGTGGTGTACTTAGCAGTGTTAGGTTTATTGTTTGACTCAACGATCTTAAGGGTCTTTTTCCAACCTAAATGACTCTGTGATTCTATTCCTTCATGTCTTTAGAGAAACAGTCTTGAGTGTGGCCAACATGGATTGAAGGGAATGTGCCTATTTTTTTTCTCCTTTCTGCTGGCAGAGTAAGGGACACGAATCAAGATTTTGTGCTAATGCAATGGCAACATCAAGTGCTTTAAACCCTGATCTTATGTTTTCTAACACATGTTCATCTTCTCTGTTGACTGCTTCCTTGTATTGTAAGGATAAGTTTCTAACTAGTGTTCAAACACAGAATCATAGAATCATAGGTTGGAAAAAACCTGTAAGATCATCAAGTCCAACCATCAACCCAACACCACCATGCCTACTCAACCGTATCCCAAAGTGCCATATCTACACGTTTTTTTAACTCCTCCAGGGATAGGGACTCAACCACCTCCCTGGGCAGCCTGTTCCAATGTCTGACCGCTCTTCCAGTAAATAAATTTTTCCTAATATCTAATCTAAACCTCCTCTGATGCAACTTGAGGCCATTGTCTCTCATCCAATCGCTAGTTCTTGGGAGAAGAGACCAACACCTCCCTCACTACAATCTCCTTTCAGATAGTCATAGAGAGCAATATGGTCTACCCTTAGCCTCCTCCAGAATAAACAGCCCCAGCTCCCCCAGTTGTTCCTCAGAAGACTTGTTCGCTAGACCCCTCACCAGCCTCGTTGCCCTTCTCTGGACACTCTCCAGCAACTCAATGTCCTTCTTGTAGTGAGGGGCCCAAAACTGAGCACAGTACTCCAGGTTCAGCCTCACCAGTGCCGAGTACAGTGGCATGATTACGTCCCTACTCCTTGTTTGAAGAGGCACTGTGGCTGTCGGGAATCTCCAGAGACGATGGAACAAAAGAATGCCTCCCTCTTCACTCAGTCTTTTTGCATGCAGGAGCTATTTTTAATTACAAATTAATAGATATGGGGAAACAGATCATCTCAGCAAGAGAGTGTCAGCAACGTCTGAGACTGAAAGATGCAGAGAAGCAGGGCTGGCAGCTGTACTAGTTCTGTTGCCCCAGGCAAAGCAGCAGATCTCCCATGTGGGAGATCCACACATCTTTACTGGGCAATTAGCTGTCCCTAATGTTCTGCAGCACTTGCTAGTCCCATTGATAGGGCTGGCCTTGCAAAGAGGATAAATACACCAGAATAGCTCAGTGACACTCTTTATCCCACAACTAGCAGTTCCTTAACAGCTCGGAGCCCTGCTTATCAGATGTTGAAGGTGTTGCTGCTTACTTTTTTTCCTTGGTGACTTTATTAGATTTTGATCTAGGCCTGAATTTCATAACCTGTGTCTGTATAATTTCATAAAATATCTGATTGAGGACCAAATTGTTCTCCAATTACTCCTATATAATATGATTCAGAAGTGTTGCATGGGAATGGATTAATTTAGTTCTGTGTAGGAACTTTAGGTCATCATTATGAACTTTGGAGTCCATATAGGAAGTCATCCAGGCTACAAAAAATAATGTTTTTTACCTTCCTCAGAAAGCTGCTTGGGTGGAGATGTGAAACTTAATTCTGCCGTTATTTCCTAGATTTTTTCTAAGCTTGCTTTTCACAAGAGCAAAATTGTTTTTCAAGGAGCAAACACTATTCAGAAAGGCAGACTTCTGTTTTCTATGGACAACTTTTCACAGTTATCCATGACTCCAGACACGTTGAGACCACTCATCCAAGCTGCTCAGTAATTTTTATTACCCCAGTTTTACAGAACATGCAGCTATCAAGACAAACTGAAAAACTGGTGTATGCTGTCCTATACAAAAACACTCCTTGCATGTAGTCAGTAACATCCCTTGCAGTATCACAAAGCATTTTGTAAACATAACCTAATTATGTCACCCCAGGATGGGTATCTGAACTACAGATTCACAAACAAGGAAACCAAGACTCAGAAGGTTTAAGTAACTTGGTTAACAGGAAGTTTGTGGTTAAGACATAGACTCTAGAAATCTTTACCAAGTTCCTCATGCTCTAATTACTGGGCTGCACTTCTGAGGGGATTCTCCCCTGAAGCACTGCTACTTTACAACCACTCTCCTGGCTATCTGCTGCACACCATCCAGTCCATGTCTGAGTTTGTTTGGCTGTTTTCATTGGCTGTGGCGTCATCAGTAGAGACAGTTTATCTCTGTTCTGCATGTACAAGCAGGAAGGTCTCTTAGGAAACTGTCACATACCACTTGCTAGCTGCATGTGTACCACCATAGATAGGAGCACTTCTGTCCAGGAAATTTTGAGGTCAGCCACTTAACAAAATGCCTCTACATGGGAGCTTTGTCTAGAAAGATGGAATGCAAAACACTCCAAGGCCTGAGCTGCCTCTGACAGATGAGCCGTTTCTGAATGCTTTTTCATATGCCACAGGGTAAGAGCAATTAGCACAGTTCAGCTGATGTGCAGCAAGGTCATGCCTAGCTTGTTTCAGTATCTTCAGCCCTAGAGTCCCAGCAGAGCACGCATTGGGGCATTTTGAATATTTGGGCTTTTATCTGAAGACAGGTCAGCCTGCATCTGCTTCCCCTTCAAAGCTCCCCCAAAGTACAAACATCTGCACTTTTTCAAAGGCATGGAAGGCAATTTGGCATGCAGCTCCAAATGTTTCTCAAAATCTTCCCCACAAACCCTTAGAAATACAGACCCTTGTGCTCATGCTGTTATCCATGTGCTGAAACAAGTGGAATTACACCACTGTAAGATAGAAGTGAGGGGAGGAAATGGCCCTGTGAGAGGCCCTTCTGGATAGCAGTGGTGAAAATGAAGCCGTTAATCATCATATGGCATGGTGATGAGACTCTGCTGCCAGGCTAATAAATAGTCTGATCCAGCATGGTATGGATGCGCAACCAGATGTGTTCTTGTCTGCAGAGGCAGCAGAGGGATTTCAAGGTCTGCAGTGGGTCTGCTGGAGACAGAGGAATTATTAACAGTGTTAGCAATTTGAATAGTTAAATTGATGAGGGGCTCAGGGAAAATGTCAGTGAATTAGAAATCATTAGAGATTTTCAAAAGCATTAAGGTTGCGAATTTTGTTAAAGGACATGTTTATTACAAAGATGACTGAACCCTGTTAGAAATGGAAAGACATTTTGTAATATCACTTGACTGAAAGAACAAGGATATACATATGTCTGCAAGTACACACACACGTTCACACACACTGGCAAGCTTTTAAAAGAGCAAAGTTTCAGACAAACAAAATGAGAGCAAGAATTTGAATAGGATGGGGAGTTGAAACAGAAGCTTTTAATTGCTTCCTGATTGCTTGAGTCAAGTGTTGACTACGATAAAAGAGAAAGCAGAACAACATGATTTTCTGTTTGATTCTCCCTCCTGCTGTTTTCTGAATGGAAGTGGTGAAGCACTGAAGTGGGCGGTAGGAGAGACAGGGGTCTGGATAGAGGAGAGAAAGAAAAGGCTTCTCAAGTCTTTCTACTTTTGTGCATGAAATGTTTGAAATATTGTAAAACTAATATTTTTAGGAGAAATGCAGTAGTGTGTTGTCTGAATGTCATAAATACTTTTTTTTTACCATAATCAGCAGAAATCATCCATCTCTATAATGTTTTCTAACCTCTTGATTACACAAAGTTAATTTGATGCTTATCAGTCCAAAGCAAGGGGATCATGAAATTAACTTAGGGCCAAATCTTCGCTTCTTTCCTTCACCAACTTCCTTTTGACATGAACAGTCATTTTTTGAATAAGTAATGAGTTTAAAATATATGAGGACTTCATGATTTCACCTATTATGGAGTATTTCCGTGTTATTCAACATGGCATTTTTCTTTCGTGTATTTTATTCCTCCCTCCCTTAAATACAGCAAGACCAGTTTGGCTCTGGTGTAACTCTCTGGCTTTCAAACTTCCTTTCAAACAGAAAATTAGAGTTTTTGACTCCTGTTCTAGTAATACCAATAGATGTATTGATGTTGAATGTAGGTAGTTCTTTTCCTGTTTTCTGACAAGCCACAGTGGTTCAAGGAGTACCTGCTTTTGGTTTTGAAAGCTGAACCTTTTTATCCTCCTCAGTTTTAATATTCCCACACTGGTGTCTACAGGAGTTTGTCTTTCTCTCCTGCATCAATATACAAGACAGGCAGTGAGGTTGCACTTCTACAACAGCCACATGAAATCTTCAAGAGGCAGCACGAAGCCAGGTGAGGAGTCGTCAGCAGGGTTTTTCAGTGATTATCACTCTCCTTAGTCTCCCTTGGGTTTTGTGCAGCTGGTGGAGTGCTGCTTTAGTGAACGTTAGCTGTGATGAACGAATCCTATATGGGTTAAAATATCATCCTAGCAGGGTGTTCCTTTGTCCTGGCTTTGGCTGGGATAGAGTTAATTTTCCTCTCAGTAGCTGCTGTGTTTTGGATTTAGCAGGAGAAGAATGTTGATAACACTGATGTTTTCAGTTGTTGCTATGAAATCAAGGACGTTTTTCCAGTTTCTCGTATTCAGCTAATGAGCAGGGGTGCAGGAGCTGGGAGGGAGCATAGCCAGGTGCCAGTGGAAATATTCCATACCATAGATGTCATGCTCAGTTTATGAATGGGGGTTGGCCAGGGGTCAGGAGTCTGCTCTTCTCATTTCCGTGAGTTCAAATCCTTTCTTGGCCAGGAGTTCAGACTTTTCTGGGAGTTTGGTCTTTTTCAGGAGTTTAACAAAATTCACAAAATCACTGATTTGCAGGTTCCATGATTGCTGCTCAGGGACTGGCTGCGAATCGGTCATTGGGTGGTGAGAAGAATTGTATTGTATATAGTTTGTTTTGCGTATTCATTATTATCATTATTACTGTCATTATTAGTATTAGTATTTACTTCATTGTCTTATTAATCTGTCTTTATTGCAACACACAAATTTTACCTTTTGTCCATTTCTTTTCCCCATCCCACTGTGGGGGAGGGGAGGAGTGAGCGAGTGGCTGTTGGGTCCTAATTGCTGGCTGCCGGGTTAAGCCATGACATCCTTCCATAGAAATTCATTGCACGTTTCTGAATCTCCTTCTCTCTTCCCTTTTTGCTTCTTAGTGAGGTGTGTCTTCAAAGATATTTTAACATAAGTGAGTTGCTCTATATGCAGAGCTTCTGCATGTCCAGAACTTATTAAAAACAATAAGGAATTCGCACACTGAAAGTGAGGCTAAGAAGCACAAACTTTACAATGCAAAACATACCACATTCTTGTTTGCCCTTTCTTCCCATGTTTTCCTACAAGATTAGTGGATGCTCCCACTCAAGATACATTTAAAAAGGACAGCTTTTTGAGGCCACTTGGAATTGCCTCTCTTGGTACAACTGATATCTCTACAGAAATCTAATTTGCAGCATGGGGCTTTGTAATTTCATGCTAGAACAGCACAAAATGGAAGAATAACTCATCCAGAAGGAGGGGATTATGTAACAGTAGTGAAGGAGAATCGGCAGAGACAGTGAAGATCCTTTGAAAAGTCATGTTGCTGGTTCTGCAATGCCATACACCTGCTAACCGGTTTCAGACAACAGGGAGATATATTGCCAATACGCGGAAGACAAGAGAGGGAGGAAAAAAGCTTGGTATTAACACAGTTCACCTAAATTCACTCAGACAAAAAGATATATTTCAGTTGAATAAAATCCTCCTGTATTGCCCAGTCTCCATCTCATGAATGCCTGCTTTTCCTTCTCCTTTCCTTTTCCACAGTACTACAGACTGTGACAAAAACAGTATCTTTGGTGTCAGTGGTGTACTTCAGCCATTGAGAATGAAGAATGAGACGTTAGGTTCAAGGATGCGCACAGCCTGTTACAAGTCATGTCAAACAGGAGCAGTGCAGTTGAGTGCTGAGAGAGCCATAACACACCATATTAAGGATTTGGTATGAAAGTGTGCTGAGTTAATGGAACCTATGGGCTCTGCCCCAGAAAGGACACTCATTAGCAAAGCAAAAGAACTGCTGACAGACACACTGAAGAAACTTTGAGGGTTGATGAGCTGGACTGGGAAACCTCATTAATTATTCCAACATATGGATGCTCTGAAGGTGCCACAGATCTCCACTGGAGAATAGGGTAGACAGCCGTATACAGCTCACTTTGCTTGTTCTGGTATTGGATTATGTGAGGATGGGACTAGTGTGAGAATAGCAATGCTAGTCAGTGCTGTGTACAGCTATTTTAGGCTGCTCCTTAGCTTTAAAATAGCCACAGTAGAAGCACAGATGAAATATGCCGCCAGTCAAGAGAAAAGGATACACTACCACAGGCTCAAGCTGAGGAAAAAACAAGAAGGTGAATTGCCATGGATAGGAGCAGGAGATGGGCGGGAGAGGCAAGGAGAGAGGAGTAGAGGAGCTCTGCTGCAAGAATGCCCCCTAGGTGTTTGTTCGCCCTATCATTTTTTTTTTATCCAGTATGAATTCTCCCTGCTGCTGCTAATGGTATGGAGATTGTTGTTTTCTTGATTTATCCACCATGATTTCCATGATTGCCTCCTAAATGGTTATGGTTATCTAAGAATCTGGTGTACAATTCAGCTGGAATTGCTCCAACATGCAATATTTATCTATCAAAAATGTACCTATCCTTACATCATCAGCCTAGGTGCCTTTTAAATGTCTTAGTTTTCATGATACTACAGAATGCTATGTCATCTAAAAATTGGGTCACTTCACTGTTCATAACAGTTCGCTGAACATTCATTCAGTAAATATACCAAAAGTATCAGTTGTAGCATGGTGCTTTTCACCACTCTTGGTTAATAATTAGTTGTTTTGAAAAATGGTCTATTTCTGCTCACTGTTTAACCCTTAACAAATTTCTAATGAAGGCACTTTACCCTAAAGCTCTTAATTTTCTTAATAACACCTTCTGATACTTTTTATCAAAACATCTTGCAAGCCACGGCCACCCAGTGGGAGCAGGCAGTTGGGAACCATGGGATTGTGATATCCACACTACGTCATGCTTGGGCAGGCTGGAAGCTCTCAGAGCACAGCAGTGTCCTGGCCCTTTGGCCATGCCTTCTCCCTCTCAATGTACAAATTTTCCCACTTCTACCTTTCTGATTCTACCCCTAATCCTGCTGGAGGGAAAGTGAGCAAGTAGCTGTGTGGTGCTGAGCTGCCTACAAGGGTTAAAACACAACACCCCTTCTGTGCATTAATATATAAGGTCATGTGGTTTTTTAGAAATCAAATAAATTTTAGGTTCTGAGCATGGCTTTTTATAAATTAGATTGTTAACTGTGAATATATTTTATAGTAGATAACTGCATGTACTAAAAACCCAACGGAGAACTCACTGCCTCAGGCAAAGGAGACAAAAAAATTGCAGTTTGTGCTAATTTGACCCAAAATGGGCAATGTGCAGTACTTCCCTACTCAACTGCCAGCTTCTAAGTTTTTTCACCTATGCGTCACATTGAAGAGTATATATTTCCTCCAGACTTTGAGAAAGAGCATGGAGGAATGTAAAGATGTAGGAGGACTTAGTATGTTAGTAGACATTGCTTAAGAAGGGCTTTCATTAGAGGACATTAATTCAGACAGCGCACATTTACATTTGGCTAAAACATTTTGTTTGTGCATCTAGAGACAATAGGCACAGGGATTTTTTAAATACAAATAAAGAAATACATGCTATTTTGTGGATGGAAAGTTAAATCCTAAAGATTTAACATGGCAGCTGGCCAGCTAGTAGTCACGCTGAGCCTTCGGAATTATCCTTAACATTTATGCACAAAGCAGGTAGATGAAACTTGCCAGACAGGAGCTAGCAAACAAACAGTACTTTGAATAAATATATAATACAATGATACAGGGAAAAAAAATCTTAAACTGTGAAGGGAAAGCTGTGACTCCAGGACATCATTTTCACTGTAGCTTGTAGCAGTGGTAGTGGAGAAAAATTCCAGAGATGAAAAGGATGGAACAACCCCTTAATCTCCTTCGTGCCTGTCTTGTGTGACAAGTCACCCTTTGAAATCCGAAGAGATACAGTCTAGAAAAGCGAAGTTTGAGCATAAAGAGATTGGGCAATGCTCAGAGGTAAGGTGAAGTCAGAACAAAGAAGGTTTCTATTTAAGATGCTGAACTGTGACTCACAGGAACTAAATTTTCTTCCTGCATCCTTCCTCCTTTTCCTCTGGCAAGTCACTTGATGTCTCCGTCAGTTCCCCAACTGAATGATGAGGCAGTATTATTACATAGTGTGTTTCTTTTCATACTTGAGAACATTTGTTTGTTTGTTTTAAACTAGAATAATTTTACAGAACTGAGGGAATGATAAGATAAATACTTAAAAGAGCAAAGAGGAGGGGGCAAAAGAGAAGGAGTTGCGGCAAAGGCTGAGGGTCAGAATCTTTTGTCCTGGATCAACAACATCAGTCAGAACAGTTTATGTACTCATAAAAACGGTTTAATCAGAGAACATGCCTGGTACAATTAGGACCCAATCTAAATAGAGACCTTTAAGTACTATTGTTATTGGATAATACTAATAATGAGAAGTGAACTGCCTGTAAGGGGGTATTACTGCCAAGGCAGTCTGAAAGGTATTACTTGGCAATTCATTGACAATTGCAGCTGTGCAAAGATAGATTGATGTTACTTAATTCTTGTTGCCCAGTGCCACAGGGAAAGCCATGAGAAAAACAAATGTTCAGTAGAATCAAAGTTAAAAAGGAAACATGGTCACAAAGAAAGTGTTCCAGAAATACGTCCTGAGAAGAGTCACAGAAGATAACTCTGCAATGGGGTAGATAGCTCTGTTGCCCTCATTCTTCAACAGATCTTCTCAACCAGCTTCAGGTGCTGTCTTGTATGCATAACACATGTGAAATCTGAGAGTGGCTTACATAAAACTTTAGAGGCTTCTGTAGGAGCCAATGGCAGCATTACATCTTGCAAATGTTTTTACAGTATAAAATTGTTACTTCACATAACATAAATATGTGGTGAATTCTGCACAGAGAGAAAACAAATCTCTCTCTGTTTTTGATAAACTATTTCAATAGTAGTATTTATAGGTCATACAAAAATAAGTTTTTTCTGCTAAACCAGGAATAAAGAACTAGAAGGAAGCAAAAAATCACATATGCAGCACTGTCCTTTCTACAATTTGCTGTCTTTATGAATGATATATGGGAGGCTCAGATAATCTTTGCTTTAGAAAAAAGAAAATTATATATGTGCTTGGTTATTACAAACAAAAAAAGCAAATTCATCTTTTTAATTCACACATTTTTCATGTTCTGAATATAGCTGTAGGGCTGAATTCCTGCAGGTGAAATCTGTACAATTACAGTCAGGTGACAACACCTTTCCGTTGAAGACACCATATGTGCCAGAAAGTGCTACACAATGCTGTAAGCAGCAGAAGGGAAGCTGAGCAAGAAGTGACTTGAAACAGGTATATGAGCACGTGTTACACAAACTTTTGCTTTCTTCACAGTGTATTACAACTTCAGTTAAAACCACACTTACAGCAGCAATTCATTGCTTTTAAACAGCAGTCTTCCTAATCTGAAAACTTTACATATAAAGAAGATGAAAACTAGCTTTCCTTACTTGCCTTATTTCATTTTCACTCTTTGATTTGATCGATTAGTTTTTCTGGCATTCATTCTTTCCAAGTGCATTCTTGCAGACAACTTGGGATGTACATAAGGTCTCATTAGGGTTCATATGCACACATACTTCTGCAGTTATCCTAACTAGAACACCAGTGCATATTGATGAGTTAGTGATCTATGGAACAGTTAACCTGAGATACAAGTTAACCTTGTGCTGTGCTGTACATTCAGCTTGATATTTGGGCCTGTGGTGTGCTGCACATATCCTTTGGCTACAGGGGAAACCTAGCCTGCTAATCATAATGGAGCAGCTCCCGTGTGGCACCAGTCATTACACCACCCGCGTATCCTGTATCTTAAAACACACTTCCATTTTTCTAAGTCTTTCTCCAGTCTGTCAGAAGATAGAAACAAATGAAACAAACTCTCTAAATACCGGGTTTGTAATTTCTTCATGTAAATTACAGTATGTATATGACATATTGCAGTAAGTGCTGAAGACCTTGACCCAAACGACCTTTTGTGCTAAACACTCTATGCATGTTTATTGACATAGAGATTCTGCCCCTGAGCATGCAGAATTGTAACACACACCAGGTGTGTTAATATTGCCTTGTTTGGGAGTGGAGAGGCAGTATGGCAAGACCAAATTACTTGTTGAGATAATAGAGTCTGTGGAAACTGAACTTAGATCGTCAGCAAGTCTAAGAAGATGAATATTGCTCTTGTGTTTAAAGCAATTGACTTTATACCCAAGACTAATAACTCATTAGAAGTCTTCCTTGTAAGGAGAAAATTAATTTTCTTCTTCAGTTAGATACTTGTGTGACTGAACACCAAGGTGAAACCTTATATAGCGACACCTAATGATCAGTAAACAGAAGCAGGAGCTGGGAAACGCTTGAAATACTTAGCCAGAGATGTAGACAGTCCAGATGTTTGAGAACTCTGATGCTACAGCTGACTCAGTATGTAATTGCTCTTCCTCAGCACTGTCTCTAGTACCCCAACAACTTTGATGTTGTTGTAAGAAGCCTGCTAAAAAGTTGCCAGATGTGCTGCATTTTCAGCAGTTCTGCACTCCTGCAGCTCCTATCAACTTCCCTGACGCTGAGGTAAGGCAGCTCTGCAGAGAAGCAAAACTGCTGTCCCTCCCTGGACAGAGCTCCAGATCCGCTTTGTACCTCAGTGCTGACTTCAAAGGAGGCTGAGGATCCAACCACAAAGAAACCAGAGCCACTATGTGTAAGAACCCTTTCACTGCAGGCACCAACTGTATTTCTGTGCGACTTACCTTGTTTCCCATAACCTGTCACATTCAGCAAAAAAGACTCGAGGAAAGATGGAAATAGTAAATGAGGCTATTGTATTATTTGAAAAATAATCTTTTCCAAAGGGAATATAGGCTAGGGACTTTTAAGAAGATGGGGCTTTAGACCTGACAAGTCTATCTAGCGTGTCAATGTGGTAATGAAGTTAGTTCTGCTCTGTTTGGAAAACAGCAAATTTCCTTGCAACGTTTGTGATTAAACATCTAACAGAAAGTAATTATTTCCTTGCACGCACTTAGGCACCAAATATAAAGACACAGAGGGAGAGCCAACCAGAGAAAGAACCTGCTAAATATCACTATTGAAAGCCACTATTATTGCAGAGTCCTCATAATATTCACTATTAATTATAAAACCTAGTATCTATAAAATTGAAGTACCCAATGGGAGAAAGTAGGACATTTAACTTACAGAATTCCTTCCCCTTTCAATCCTTTTACACTCACAAAAAGGTCATGCTTATTCTGTAAAAAAGCAGTTGGAGAGGAGAGATAGCGTATTGATTTGCATGTGTATCTTGTTATTGAGGAGGAGCAACAAATTAGCTAAATTACAAAGGAGAAAAACTATGTTTTGCTGCATATAAGCAAAGATTTCTGTAATGAACTTGACTAAGCAGAAGAGCAATGTTTGTCTGCCTGGGGATCGAGTGGAAGAAAAAGAATTTCTGCCCATTAATATGAGTGTGGGGAATTACACCTTACGTGAACCAGTGGAAAATGTTCAAGCAGAGACTGACTTTTGCACTAGTGCCTACACAAAATATTAGATCAAATGGAAATGTATGAACAAATTGAGTATTAAGTATTTGGAAGAAATCTGAAAAGAATTTGGGCTTGTTAGTATTACTCTAAAACAATATCTTTAACTTTTTGGGAAGTTGTCGCTTCTTCCTCTTGTCATTTTACTCTTTGTTTTCACTGTTTCTCTCCTTCTGTGTCTTAATTTATATTTTGGTGAGGCAAAGTTTGGTAAGCCGACAAAAACAATCCCTTCATTATTCTACATATTTATTTTCTGAGGAAAGGAAAGGAAAGGAAAGGAAAGGAAAGGAAAGGAAAGGAAAGGAAAGGAAAGGAAAGGAAAGGAAAGGAAAGGAAAGGAAAGGAAAGGAAAGGAAAGGAAAGGAAAGGAAAGGAAAGGAAAGGAAAGGAAAGGAAAGGAAAGGAAAAGGAAAGGAAAGGAAAGGAAAAGGAAAGGAAAGGAAAAGGAAAGGAAAGGAAAGGAAAGGAAAGGAAAGGAAAGGAAAGGAAAGGAAAGGAAAGGAAAGGAAAGGAAAGGAAAGGAAAGGAAAGGAAAGGAAAGGAAAGGAAAGGAAAGGAAAGGAAAGAAAGGAAAGGAAAAGAAAAGAAAAGAAAAGAAAAGAAAAGAAAAGAAAAGAAAAGAAAAGAAAAGAAAAGAAAAGAAAAGAAAAGAAAAGAAAAGAAAAGAAAAGAAAAGAAAAGAAAAGAAAAGAAAAGAAAAGAAAAGAAAAGAAAAGAAAAGAAAAGAAAAGAAAAGAAAAGAAAAGAAAAGAAAAGAGCAAACAAAAAATGAAACGTCCTGGGTTCGGCCAGGACAGGGATAATTTTCACCAGAAGCCAGGAGGGGACACAGCCAGGTGGGCTGACCCAACCTGGCCAAACAGAACAGGGTATTCCATAGCATGTTTTATCATGCTGGGTTCTGGCTGGAGGGAGCTGGGTGGCGGGAAGGCAGTCGTGGCTTGGGAGCGGGCGCAGCAGTGGCTGGTGAGAGTGGCTCTGTGCATTCTGCTGTTTGTGTTGTGTATTGTCCTGATCCATATTGTTCTTGTTGTTATTGTTCCCTTTGTTTGCTGTTCTGTTAAACTGCCCTTATCCTGACCTACAAGTTTTTGCCTGTTTTTTTCTTTCCATTCTCCTCCGCACCCCAGCAGGGGGAGGGGCAGCAGAGAGGCCACGTGGCCCTTTTGTTGCCGGCCTCGGCCAAACTATAACATTGAATTAGGCGCCCAAGCGTGGGGCAGGGATAACGGCAGGGCTGATCAGAGTGTGTTAAACAACTTTCTTAGATTTTGTTATATGCATTTATTGTGTTAGCTAAATAGTCACCGGTAAAAAATGTTTCTGACTCTGACCAAGTGGCTGTGGTATTTGAACCCGTACCTGCTGTACATGTTCCCTGTGGTGATGTTCATTATCTCAGGGAAAAGGATCAGGATGACGATTTTGCTGTACTGTATAATATCAACTTATGACATGATAACATCACTGGGTATGATTTTAGGCTTGTATTTGCATGCGGCACTGCAGTCATTTCCATACCTTGGGTGTTATCTCTCAGAATTTATTAATAATCGAACCCACTCTGTGGGGAAAACTGGAGGGGATACTTTCCCCACTCTTCCACCCCTTCTCTCTCCTTCATCCTGGTCCTGACAGCTTTTGAGAATTTCGAGTACCCGTGGGATGCTCAGGCCAGAATATTTCTATTGTTCTGCCTCCTGAATGGGTTGCAGGTCTTGTTTAGGGTTAAACAAGTAGTTAAGAACATCCTGCAGAGACCTGCCCCGGGGCCGGATAGCTGTGAGTGGCTGGGTGTGTGGGACAGCAGGGGCAGGTGTCTAGAGCAGTGGGCACCACCGGTGTTTTTGAAACTTACCCCTGAACAAGTGCAGAATCTGGACAAACTAGTAAAATATCTGTAAAAAGTGTGCTGCCACCCTGGGAACTCCAGAGAGACACAAATCACCACAACGTGCTGGGGTCTGGCCCACGCCTACCGAGCCATGTTCAACACTGTTCAGTGCTCTAAAAGGGAAGGGGGGGGGAAAGGAAGCGGCAGGCACTGTGACTGGCACTGCCCCCCCCAAGCCGGCCCTGCAGCCCCTCCAGCCCAGCAGGCAGTCACAGCTCCGCTGACCGGCACCACGGCTGCCGCTGCTGCTGCTGCAGCCACTGGCACTGCCCCGGCTTCCCTGGCGGGCACGGCAGCTGCTCCAGCCCCAGCTCCAGCAGCAGGCACCGCTGCTGAGCCCCAAAACCAACCTGTGCCAGTAGCAGTCACCTCTGTAAAAAAAAAAGAAAGACCCAAAGAAATCAGATGGCTCAGGGAGGGATGACAATGAGCCAGGGTCATCGCGGGAGACAGAGACAGAGATCATCACCCAGTCCCTGTCCCTGAGTGAGCTTTGAGACATGCGGAAAGATTTCAGCCGCCACCCAGGCGAGCACATTGTCACCTGGCTGCTGCGGTGCTGGGATAACGGGGCCAGCAGCTTGGAGTTAGAGGGCAAGGAAGCCAAGCAGCTGGGATCCCTGGCCAGGGATGGGGACATTGACAAGGCCATTGGGAAAAAAAGCACAAGTCCTCAGCCTCTGGTGAAGACTTCTGTCAGGCGTGAGGGAGAGGTACCCCTTCAGTGATGATTTTGTATGTTATCCTGGCAAGTGGACCAATATGGAAAGGGGTATTCAGTACTTGAGGGAATTAGCTGTGCGGGAGCTGGTTTACTATGACACAGACAATGAGCAGGTACCCACAGACCCAGATGAAGTCCAGTGCACACAATCCATGTGGAGGAAGTTTGTGTGGAGCGCACCCTCCTCATATGCCAACTCACTGGCAGTTGTAAACTGGAAAGGTAAAAAGGCACCAACAGTGGATGAGGTGGCTGTCCGACTCCGGCAATATGAGGAAAGTCTCTCTTCCTCCCTTGTCTCAGCTGTGAATAAATTGTCCCGGCAGTTCCAGCAATTCAAAGAGGATATGTCCTACTCCCCACCTGTACAGGCCAGCATCTCAGCTATTAGGTGCAAGCGTTTCACTGCTCAGGAGAGAGAATACAGAGGCTATACACCATGGGGCACCTTGTGGTTCTATCTGCGTGACCACGGAGAGGACATGAGGAAGTGGGATGGAAAACCTACCTCAAGTCTAGAGGCACAAATGCGTGAGTTGCGAGGTAAAACAATCACAAAAGGGGATTCTCTTAGGAAAAATGCCCCTCCACTTTCCAGCGGCCAGCTCTCCAGACCAGGTAAACAGTTTGATCTTGATTCCAATCCTCTGGAAGGGACCTCCAAGTCATTTTTACAGCAGGTGAGCAGCAAATTCTCTGACCAGGATTAGAGAGGGCCTGCCTCTAGCCAGGTGGAGGAAAGGGACAACCGTGTTTATTGGACAGTGTGGATTCAGTGGCCTGGCACGTCAGATCCACAAGTGTATAAAGCTCTAGTGGACACTGGTGCACAGTGTACTTCAATGCCATCAGATTTCAAAAGGTCAGAGTCCATTTGTATTTCGGGATTGACAGGGGGGTCCCAAGAGCTGAGTGTATTGGAGGCTGAAGTGAGCCTCACTGGGCAGGAGTGGCAGAAGCACCCCATTGTAACTGGCCCCGAGGCTCCATGCATCCTTGGTATAGACTATCTTAGGAGAGGGTATTTCAAGGACCCAAAGGGGTATCGGTGGGCTTTTGGCAGAGCTGCTGTGGAGACAGAAGAAATTAAACAGCTGTCCATTTTGCCTGGTCTCTCAGAGGATCCTTCTGTTGTGGGGTTGCTGAGGGTTGAAGAACAACAGGTGCCAATTGCGACCACAATGGCGCACCGGCGACAGTATCGCACCAACTGAGACTCCCTTCTCCCCATTCATCAGCTGATCCGCCAGCTGGAGAGTCAAGGAGTGATCAGCAAAACTCGCTCACCCTTTAATAGTCCCACATGGCCAGTGAGAAAATCTACTGGAGAGTGGAGACTGAAAATAGACTACCGTGGCCTGAATGAAGTCACACCACCGCTGAGTGCTGCCGTGCCAGACATGCTAGAACTTCAATATCAGCTGGAGTCAAAGGCAGCCAAGTGGTATGCGACAACTGACATCGCTAATGCATTCTTCTCCATCCCTTTGGCAGCAGAGTGCAGGCCACAGTTTGCTTTCACCTGGAGGGGTGTGCAGTACACCTGGAATCGACTGCCCCAGGGGCGGGAACACAGTCCCAACATTTGCCGTGGACTAATCCAGACTGCACTGGAAAAGGGTGAAGCTCCAGAACATCTACAGTACATCGATGACATCATTGTATTTTGACAAAGGGGAGAAAATAGTTCGGATCCTTCTGAAAGCCGGTTTCACCATTAAGCGAAATAAAGTCAAGGAACCTGCGCAAAAGATCCAGTTTTTGGGAATAAAATGGCAGGATGGGCGCTGTCAAATCCCAATGGATGTCATCAACAAAATAGCAGCTATGTCTCCACCAACCAGCAAAAAGGAAGCACAGGCCTTCCTGGGTGTTGTGAGTTTTTGGAGGATGCACATCCCAAATTACAGCCAGATTGTAAGCCCTCTGTATCACGTGACCCAGAAGAAGAATGATTTTGAATGGGGCCCTGAGCAACGACAGGCATTTGAACAAATTAAACGGGAGATAGTTCATGCCGTAGCCCTTGGTCCAGTCCGGTCAGGGCAAGATGTTAAAAACGTGCTCTACACCACAGCCGGGGAGAATGGCCCAACCTGGAGTCTCTGGCAGAAGGCACCAGAGGAGACTCGAGGTCGACCCCTGGGGTTTTGGAGCCTGGGATACAAAGGATCCGAGGCCCGCTATACTCCCACTGAAAAAGAGATTCTGGCAGCATATGAAGGCGTTCGAGCTGCTTCAGAAGTGGTCGGCACTGAAGCAGAGCTCCTCCTAGCACCACGATTGCTGGTCCTGGGCTGGATGTTCAAAGAGAGGGTCCCCTCTATGCATCATGCCACCGATGCTACGTGGAGTAAGTGGGTCGTGCTGATCACCCAGCGCGCCCAAATGGGAAACCCCAGTCGCCCAGGAATTCTGGAGGTAATCATGGACTGGCCAGAAGGCAAAGATTTTGGAGCATCGCCAGACGAGAAGGTGACATGTGCTGAAGAGGGCCCACTGTATAACCAGCTGCCAGAAGATAAGAAACAGTATGCCCTGTTCACGGATGGGTCCTGTCGCATTGTGGGGAAGCAGCGGAGGTGGAAGGCTGCTGTATGGAGCCCTACACGACAAGTCGCAGAAACTGCCGAGGGAGAAGGTGAGTCAAGCCAGTTTGCAGAGGTGAAAGCCATCCAGCTGACTTTGGACATTGCCAGTCGAGAGAAGTGGCCAGTGCTCTATCTTTACACCGACTCTTGGATGGTGGCCAATGCCTTGTGTGGGTGGCTGCAGCAATGGAAGAAGAACAAGTGGCAGCGCAGAGGCAAACCGATCTGGGCTGCCCCATTGTGGCAAGATATTGCTGCCCATCTGGAGCAGTTGGTTGTAAAAGTGCATCACGTAAACACCCACATCCCTAAGAGCCAGGCCACTGAGGAACATCAAAACAACCACCAGGTAGATCAGACTGCCAAGTTTGAAGTGGCTCACATGGATCTGGACTGGCAACATAAGGGTGAACTGTTTATAGCTCGGTGGGCCCATGACACCTCAGGCCACCAAGGAAGAGACGCGACATACAGATGGGCTCGTGACTGAGGGGTGGACTTGACCATGGACACCATCACACAGGTTATCCATGAATGTGAAACATGCGCTGCAATCAAGCAAGCCAAGCGGGTAAAGCCTCAGTGGTATGAAGGATGATGGCTAAAATATAAATATGGGGAGGCTTGGCAGATTGACTACATCACACTGCCACAAACCCGCCAAGGCAAGTGCTATGTGCTCACAATGGTGGAGGCCACCACCGGATGGCTGGAAACCTACCCTGTGCCCCATGCCACCACCCAGAATACCATCCTGGGCCTGGAAAAACAAGTCCTGTGGCAACATGGCACCCCCGAAAGAATCGAATCGGACAACGGGACTCATTTTCGCAACAGCCTCATGGACACCTGGGCCAAAGAACACGGTATCAAGTGGGTGTATCACATCCGCTACCATGCACCAGCCTCTGGAAAGATCGAGCGGTACAATGGGCTGCTAAAAACCACTTTGAGGGCAATGGGGGGTGGGACTTTCAAAAACTGGGATACTCATTTAGCAAAGGCCACCTGGTTGGTTAACACCAGAGGGTCCACCAACCGGGCTGGTCCTGCCCAGTCAAAACCTCAGCGCCCTGTAGAAGGGGATGAAGTCCCTGTAGTGCACATGTGGAACATGTTAGGGAAGACAGTCTGGGTTAGTCCTGCCTCGGGCAAAGGCAAGCTTGTCCGCGGGTTTGCTTTTGCTCAAGGACCTGGGTGTACCTGGTGGGTAATGCGAAAGGATGTGGAAGTCCGATGTGTACCTCATGGGGATTTGATTTTGGGTGAGAATAGTCAATAAATAAAATGTATAAAGTTAATTGCTAAATAACCCTGTCACTGTCTGTTATCACTACTATAACTGTTATGTGCTATACCAGTAATATCATAGTAAGAATCGCCCAGACTAAAGAAGGATGGACTTTTTGATGAAACCTGCGATGATGGGACTGGACGTGGTTTTGAACAACTGGCACCCAGCAACTTCATCAAGATCGACATCTCCAACCTGCAGACTGTGGGCACGGGCCGCACCAGATACATCAGCCGTGAGCTCCGGATGCAGCAAGCGATCGCCCATCACCACACATCACTTCTCCTGCCATGAAAGACAGATGGAGCCGGAAGTCATGGATTAAATGAACTCCATGGACACTTTAGAGTGATGATCCATAGACTAAGGGAATGATATCTGGAGACAGGAGAAGTGGTGGTGATCAACTGGAAAATGGGGGACCTGGTCATGATGTAGATGGTACAGAATAAGAGGTAGATAATGTCCTGGGTTCAGCCAGGACAGGGTTAATTTTCACCAGAAGCCAGGAGGGGACACAGCCGGGTGGGCTGACCCAACCTGGCCAAACAGAACAGGGAATTCCACACCATGTTTCACCATGCTGGGCTGGGGGGGAGCTGGGCGGTGGGAAGGCGGTCGCAGCTCGGGATTGCGCATGGCAGCGGGCGGTGAGAGTGGCTCTGTGCGTTCGTTTGTGTTATGTATTGTCCTGATCCATATTGTTGTTGTTGTTATTGTTCCCTTTGTTTGGTGTTCTGTTAAACTGCCCTTATCCCGACCACCAGTTTTTGCCTGTTTTTTTCTTTCCATTCTCCTCCGCACCCCAGCAGGCAGAGGGGCAGCAGAGTGGCTGCATGGCCCTTTTGTTGCCGGCCACAACCAAACTATAACAAACAAATACTAGAATGCCAAAATCTAAGTAGCCTTAGTCTTTCTTTTCAAATAACGACTTCTGAATTCTGTCTTTTTAAAAATGAAGCAGCAAGGAATTCTCCTATTTGAAAAATAATCTAAATAAAAAAAGGATAATCTGATTCAATAAAAAGATGTAATTTTGTTTTCAAGACTTCCCTCTACAGAATAGAGCGGCTTCTTTTTAAATAAACAAACATGTTGATTTATTCACAGTTCTGTGGGTAGGTATTTTTGCCAATCAAACATAACAGGTATACATTGTAGAACAACTTCAGGAGGAGTTGAGGGGATGCAACTTAACAAAAACAAACAGGTCACCACACTTTGGCAAGAATAATGAATTGCAAAAACATAAGGTGAGGAAGGACAAGCTAAGTAACAGCCTGGCAAAAAAAGATTTGGATGTTAACATAGATCATAGGCTGAACAGGAGTAAACAATGTTATGCTGCTGTAAAAAGGGCAAACCCTTACTGCAATTTATAGCTACTGTGATCACCTACAAAACATTTAGTAATTCTTCAGCTCTCCTTGGAGCTGTCTGTGCCCCAGCTGGGATGCTGTGTCCAATTTTCGATACTTCAAGGAAGGTATGGTCCCACTGGGAAAAAAACAGAGAAAGACAACAAAAATTATCAAGCTTCATAAAAGTATACTTTCCAGGAAAGCCTGAAAGAATTGGGTTAAGTTTAGACTGACATTCATCTGGACAGCTGAAGGTCAAAGAAAAGAAAACTGAGAGGTAAAACAACAGCAGTTTTCAAACACAAGAGGTAATTTCAATGAGAGGAACAAGCTGTTTTCTGTGTCTATTGTGGACAGGACAGAGACATTTTGCTCTCATAACTGTTTGCTCATCTCTTTTGAAGTTTGGTCTGGAAATCGACATGTAACCCAAATAACACTAAATACGGTGTTTGCACTACTACAATTTTCCTGGTGCACTACAAATACACTTAAGAAACACAATTTGGGAAAAGCATGGTGGAACTGGAGAAAAGGGAAAAAATCTTCCTAAGATTGTAGATTGCTCTCCTCTGAAGCAGTTGCTGCCTGAGATTGTTTTCAAAGAACCTTCTCCTCACCTCTGTGCTGAATGAGCCAACAGAAAAACCTGGCACAAGCTTGATTTGAAACGAAATAACTCCCATTTCAGAGTGGTCTGTGTGATGAAGATGTAGTTATAAAATAAACAGTGATTCTGCTGTAACTTTCAATTTTATCCTTATTAAGTTGCTCAGCCAGGTGTTGAAGCCAATAGAATCTGCTTTTCTTCCGTTGGAAAGCTATTTTGAGTGCAGTGTGACTGAAGAACAGCCACTTATTAGCTACTCAGCAGTGCTCTCGGCTTTTCTGCTAGAATCCCCCGCAATTGCT
This sequence comes from Opisthocomus hoazin, assembly GCF_030867145.1. Lineage (NCBI taxonomy): Eukaryota > Metazoa > Chordata > Aves > Opisthocomiformes > Opisthocomidae > Opisthocomus > Opisthocomus hoazin. Next base: position 17,645,891 of record NC_134420.1, on the reverse strand, counting down.
CGAACAACACCTTTGCCAATACTCATCTAGCTCAATCAGTAGCTGTAATGGTGGGGTATGAAATTATGTGGTGGTTGCAATGGTGGTAATTTGCCTGCTGTTTAACATCTCTGTTTCGTGGCCTGGTGTCGGGGGGGATGCAACGCGTATTTTGAGCTTCAGTTTGTATTTAATTCTTTCTCTCTTCAGTCTATCCAATTGAATTCCCACGTAGTTTCAGTGCAGCATGCATGCTGGCTGAAGTTCCTGGGTAATGTTGTTGTGTGCAGAGTTGCCATGTTTCATGCTGGAGCTATCTTTCCTTTGTGATGAGGGATGCAGTCCTTCTGCATCCCAACTGGACTGTGAGAATTAAAGTTTGCAGTGCACTGTGAGTACTGACGTGCGGAAATCAAACTTCACAACTCAGAGAGTTATAAAGCAGGTATGTTTATTGCGGCGCCGGGTGCAAGGGGGATCGCTCCTCCTAACTTGCACACCGAGTCACGAAGCATGCACCTATTTATTACAAAGCTTATCTAAGTAGGCTGGACTATTGTAATTATTTCTAGGAATTCATTATCATACTCCACCCCCCTTTAGCACTTGCACAGTGTCGTCTGGTGGTTGTCTGTGGGGGTCTTCTGGATGAAGGCTCGTAGTCTTCCTTGCTGTGTGCTTTCACCTTTGGCTCAAAAATTCCTGAGTTGTCTGTGTTGGCTGAGTCCCAAACCATAGAAACAGTTTCAGCTAGAGAGTTGCTTCTTACAGACAACAAAGTTCTGGTTATCAGTCCTTGTTTCTCTTCGTCTGTCTCGCAAGCAGTCCTTGTTAGCTACATTTGAGCCACAACAGTCCTTGTTAGCAAGATTACAAAGAACAGAACTAAACTGAATAACAGTGTTTAACATAGATGCAAAATTATATAACAAAATTAAACTAAAGCTATAGCAAAATCGAACTAATTGTCAATTCCCCACATCAGTACCTTGCATGCCATTCAAGTGGAAATTATTGTGTATACAGCCAGTCTGAATGCTGTCTGCGATTTCCATGTTGTTGTTTTAGCTCTGTTGTACATCACCAAGCTTGAGCTGGTACCATGAACAGAAGATTAGCATTTGGTGCTGTGTCCACACGCCTGTGTCAGGGCACATACATCCTGAGAAGCTGTGCTCTGCACACTGGGACTTGGAGGGCTTTTCTGTAGCTTGAAGCCTGCAACATCCCTTTCCTTCTTCTGCATTTCCACTCTGGTATGGGTGGGATCCACAGAGCAGTGGATTCCTTTGGCCTTCTTCCCTGTCACCCTTGCCTGCTGTTAACTTTAAGTCAGCTTTGGGAGACTGCCTATGAAATGATGGCGGAATTGGGCTCTCCGTTTTGCAAAAGATGCTTTTTCCCATGCAACAGAATTGTATCTTTGTGTGGCATTTAAAGTCCTATACGGACAGGCTGATCTTGCCTGAGACCCAAGCCAGTGATGAGCCAGTGATGTGATGTGTAGCCATCCCACAGTATTCTTTTATGCTTTTAACACCTACAAAACTTAACCCCAAACCTGTTTTGACCCTGAGATCCTTCTTCAATCTCTGCAGGGCCAGATTCATATCTCTGAACTAAACAAATCACACCCGTGATTTATTACTCTGCTTTTATGCACCAGCTTTAGTTCAGCTAAGAGTGCATTTTAAAACACATTCCTGTGACCTCACTGTCTTTGTAAGCCACAATAAACAAATGGGGTTTAAATGACTGTGGGAACTCCCCCAGCATCACGACAGATACTCATTATTGACAGATAAAATGGTATCAAATGCAACCCCCCAATTCACTTGTGAGCTTTCCCTGGGAAAGAGATCAGCTATCAGTCTGAAGTTTGCTTCCTAACTGAAGGATTCTATTATGTGTCTTACCTAAATACACTGGGAGGCCTGACCTTCCTCAAAGGGCACTATTAAAGAGGTACAAATGTAGTCCTCTCACCACACTAATTACTGCTTTTTACATTTTTGTAGATCTGACATGTTTCAGTTTTAGAGTTAGACCCCAATGCTGAGTGCTAAATACCTACCAAAAGTCAGATGCTATCCCGCTGAGCTTCATGTTCCCTCCCTCCTCCTACAGCATCAGACTCTCCTCAACCTTTGAAGTCTCCCTTCTGGTTTTGTGAACAAGCACAAAATTAATTTGGCAACAATTCTGCTGTAACTGTTCTTCAGTGAGGACAGCATCGTATGCATCACTACTCTTCTCCCCTCCTCCCTGCCATGAGACAGGGGAGTCTCCTGAGTTTCTGCTTTTATGAAGATAAGCATAGGTGGTATCTACACTTTCAGGTTCTGGAGCCAGCCTAGGTGATGATTTTCCACCACACTATCTGGATGTATAATTGTTTATCTGTACACATCTCCAACCTGCTGTCCAGTTTCAATCAATTTTTACTTAATGACTTCAGAGATATTAAGCTTAGAAATGTCATAAAAAGAGGCAACTGGTTACAGAAAATACACTGTATTCGTGACCCCACCAGGCAAAGGTTTCAGTAATCTTTCGCATTTGGCCTGGTATTGGGGGACCAGCATAGAGAGCTCAGAAACATGTGTTTCCTCTTACCCAGCCAGTAGCTGGGAGCAAGTAGATGAGGTTATAAAAAATGTGAACAGAAAGCTCTAGGGGAAATTTCAGAGAATACGGGGCTTACAACAAATCTGTAGGAAGATTTCCTATTTTAAACAGAAAGATGTAGGTGATGAAACAGAGTGTCAAAGAAAAAGAGGGAATGGAGAGGAGATGTAAAAGAGGTGGAAGCAGTTTGGAAGGAACAGATTGGGCAAAGGAAAAAAAGGGGCAGATTTGGATAGGGGAGATTCTAGGAGGGACAGGTGAAGAACTGGGAAGAACAGAGAAGAGACTGGGAATCAGAATGAAAGACTGATACAGGAGAAACTGACATCTAAATTTTTATTACAAGATAAATGCAATTTATTGCCTTTATAGCATCTTTAATTACCCTTCAACCTTTTTCTAATGATGCCCATATGTTGCAAATAACAGGGGTTTATGACTTTTGTTCTCTCGCCTTTCCCATGGCTTACATTCCCATTTTAATTACTACATTGACATCAGATGCCTCGGCTAATGTTTTTGCACCAGTGCTCCCTATTTGTGGTGATACCGCACTTGGGGAAACAAAAACACCTGTCTCTCCTGGTCGAAGGCTACTTGCTGTTCTTGTGGATATCCACCAGATGGCAAAGCCCGGCATTCTTGTAGGGTTTCCACGCCACCTTCACATAGCTACTAATTTACCCTAGGGAGAGTGGAGGCTTGTTTAACAACAGATCCTTTACTGCATAGATTAAAAATAAGTTATTAGATTCTGTGTGGATTTCCTGGGAATAATAATAAAACAGGAAAATAAAAGATGCAGTTAGAAAATGGTGGTGCTGTCAGGAAAGCACAATATTCACTCTAGTCACTGCATATCTTTGTATGAGGAAAACAAATCTCAAGAATCGCTGAGTTAATATTACTCCTTTTTTCTGTTGCTGTAAATTTTATGGAAACAATAATGTATTCTTATGTCTAATCACTTTGAAATTGTTGTGACTAGACCAAGTCTTAAAACGAAATTCATGGTAAGTAAAACTGTAACTGCCCATGATTCACCTAAAGCTAATTTCCTAGCTCGTGTGATTATAGACGTAAGAATAGCAATGAGGCTTGTTAGCACTCTTTTCCCTCCGACCTGCCCTGATGATGTCAAGACTGTAATTACAGAGATAAGCACTGATCTCCTTTCCCTACCTCTCTGGGGTTGACTTACTGTTTTAACCATTTTGGCTCAAGAAACTTAGAAACTTCTATCATTTAATCCCTGAAACTTGCTTGCACGTACACACAGTACGAAGAAATGGAGAGTTTGCTGAAAGAGGCTACATCTGGATAGCGTTTGTTATAAACTAATGTGACTCTATCAGTGCACAAGCTTTGTACAGACAGGGCACATATCTGACATTTTAAGATGCTAAATGTTCTTAATCACTTAGCTTAATTTTACATTGCATAGCCCCTTCATATAGTGCACTATCTACAGCTGAAAGGCCTAAAGAAGAGGCAATGAAAAAAATCTAGTCCCTTTAGCTTCCTCCAAGAAACTCAAGCCCTTCTCCCTGCAAAAAAACCCCTATGGCAAGAGACTGTTCAGAGACTTAAAAAAAAATAAAATAAAAATGGGGTGTGTGTGTGAATTTACGCTTCTGCAAAAAAAATCCGTGTCTTTTCAGGTTTGTTTTTTCTTCTAGTGGTAGGAACAAGGGAAGGATGATTTGCTTCTTTAATGGTTTTGTAAGTCGACCTGAATTCTGCTTCCAGCAGAGGAACCGTACATAGGAGTAAGGGGGAACGTTACAGCCTTTCTTTTCAGCTGGCTGCTTGACTTACAGCTGGCATCAACTACTTTCGTTCAATGGCTCCCAATCAGTTACATCCTGTAGTACTCGTTTTTCTGAGTATCGAGATACAAGTAAAAAGATGAGGCCGTTCCCACTCCCAGTAGAAGTCAGGGTAGCGTGGAAAAAAAAGCTGGTGCTATATTTGGAGTGCTCCTAATTGCACTGTTCTATTTCCAGCTGCCAAAATCTGCGCTAGAATTTTAATGAAGGTCTAAATTCATGCAGCAGATCCTAACAACAGGAAACAGTTATTTAAATAGACTGTGAAATGATCAGATTTTATCTCCCAAAGCAGTGCTCGGATGAATATTAAAGCCGCTTTTGTTCTTCTGGAAAGGGCTGCAACTGCTGAGCGCTATGAGGGAGGTCGCGGGCGGTCTCCGCTTTGGAAAGCTGCCAACGCTGGGCCAGCGGTCCAGAGGACAGGCCGGGCGAGGCAAAAGCTCGTTTCCTTACACACATGGCACCTGTCAGCAGAAAACCCCGCGGCGACCGCTGCGCGGCCTCCCACGCAAAATGTCTACCCGCCGCCCCCCCCATGGGAGGGGGCTTCCCTCAGGCCGGCAGCGGAAGGCGCCCCCGCCACCAAGATGTCCGCCCCCAGGCCGCGCGCCCAGCCCGCCTCCTACCCGGCGCCGCGGCGCCCCCTAGTGACTGCAGCGACCCTCCGCAGCGCTCCGCTCCGTTGCGGCGGCTGCAGAGCAGAAGACCGCATGCGCAAGAGTCGCTCCGCACCCCACCTCGCTCCCCTCCCAGTAGGTCGGTAGGCGCATGCACGAGGAGGTGCTGCTGCGTTTCCCCGCCTCCTGCCAGTGGCGCATGCGCACGGCCCGGCTCTGGAAGCCGCCAGAAGGGGCAGGGGAAGAACTCGTTGCTGCAGGCACGCCCGGCGCGGGGGGTGGGGCCGGGGTCAGCTGACTGGGGAGCCTGGTGCTGAGTGACGGTTGGCGGCGGCCGTTGCAGTAACGGTAGCGAGGGCGGCGGTGGGCTGGCGGGGCGGAAGGAAGGGTCTCGGCCCGAGGGAGGCGCTATGGCGACCACCGTCACTACGCAGCGGGGCCCGGTGAGTACTGCCGGGTGAGGGCCGGCCGCAGCGGCCGCTGAAGGTTGTCTCCTGTCAGTTCTCGGGCCGGGCAGGCCCTGCTCGGACCCTTCTGGGCTTCGGCTTCTGCCCGCCTCCCCCTCGGCCCGGCTCCCGCCGGTGGGCCTCGGCGGGAGGGTGACTCGCCCTTCTTGTGTCCCTCGCTTCCGCCGCTCGCGGCCTGGGGAGGAGGGGAGAGGATGCCGTGATACGGCGTGGGGGGTGGGGTGGGGGAAGAAGGGACTGCCTCGTCTCCTGGTTCTCCGCCTTGCGAAGAGGCTTTGGGAAAGGGGAGGGAAAAGCCCCTCCTGTCTGACTGTAGGGCTGGGAGAGGCTATTCTCCCCGTTCTTTGTCTGAGGGCCTTCCAAAAGAGGGAACGGCTTAAACTAGACCAAAGCTAAACCGCTTCCTCTTTAAAGCAGAGGAGAACTTTTGTGTTTTGGTGGTTGGGCTGGGCAGATTCAGGTTGCTGTCTCTGAAATCGCTGCCTGAAAGCTGGAACGTGAGACGTGCTGAAAGACGCGTTCAGTGGTAGTACGTAGGCGTCTGTGCTGGGGGGGAGGAACCGAGCAGGCTTAAAACCCGTTTGACGCTCTGCCGGGAGTTAGTGTTGATATTTTATTGGGAGTGTATTCTTGTCTCGTTTTTGTCTGGAATCATCTTGCCCCGCAGCGGGATGTTCTACCGTGTGGTGTGTAACGCTGCCGTGTAACATCAGCTCGCGATTGATGTGCTGTTCCCGTGTGCTCCTCCTGTATGGAAGGATCTGGTAGTAACTGACAATATGGTGTTGCTCTGCAGGTGAAGTAAGATTTTCTTAAACGATCAATTTAAACTGCTGTATTTTACGTCCTAGAAACAGCTACTTTTTTTTGTATGTCTGTGCAGCCTTAATGAAAGACCACAGGAGTGAATTATTAAACTGCTAATCTTAACAACAGACAGTGATGCAGTTTTTCCATCTCGTGACAGTAATGATCATCAATTTAATTTGTTAAAATGCCTTATGTGTTTGGTCTTCTGGAACCGATTCTTTTTACAATGTATTGTGATGATGGTTCTGTTGTGGGAATAAAACTTTTAAACAGAGAATTAAGGTAAAAAGAGTGAATTAAATTTTTTTTTGTTCTTTCTTGATGGTATCGTAAAAAAACAATGACTGCTGTTCTGGTTGAATCTGTGGTGAATTAGGTAGTTGCTATCCCTAAAGTCCTGGTGTTTGAGAGTTGATTCTGTGATAGCACCCAAATAAAATTCTGTCACCATGTAACAGGTTTTACTCAAAAAAAGCTCAAAATAATATAAATACCTGAAAAACACTCAGAGTTTGTTTAGAAGTAACTTCACTTCTAGTTATCCTTTCGTTTGTGTTCAGAGAAGGTTGGGGAGATTGATGTGCGAGTAAGGATAGAAGGAATTGGTAACAAACAAAGTGGTTTGGCTAAAGCTGAACAGTAGGCCTGATTGCAGTCCTGATTTGTGGAGAGATTAAATTACTCTGGTATTTCTCTCTGAAATGGAGTGGCATTTCTTTTTGAGAAATTTTACTTGCCTGTGGTGCTAAACGCCTTGTTGGTACTGAGTGGATTACATTCAATATCTGCGTGGTTTACCTTGGTGAAGTCCTCTTCCTGGGTTGAGATAAGATTTTAGTGAGAACCTTCTTGGATATGGCTATAATCTTGCAGATGTTTGAATATCATAACTGCCTAGTCTTTCTTAAATGTTTTAAAGGTATTGCATCTCAACACTTAGAATGTTATTCTTCTAGATTTCTTATTTTAGAATTACCCAGGTACTCCTGTGTAACATCTTGGCAACATTTTACTGCTTTAGATTGATTTAAGCCTGACAAATAGAAAGGTGTACAATGATTTATCTTGTACGTTTTTGGCTTTCTGGTTCTTGTTTTTTTTTTCTTATGTGTTCCTAACATTGTTGTCCATGCTTTTCTTCCTTGTCATAACCACGTTAGAGATTTGAATGTTTTCAGATGAATGAATAAATTATGCAATATTAAGCTGCTATTCACGGGTGAGGGTGCTGATATAGTACATGCCAGCCTTTCTTAATTCTCTCTAGAGCATAAGATAGAATTCTACTCATTTCCATGTATACAGCTGCGTTACAAATAAATAGCCACTAAATGGTGCTAAAGGATGGGAAACAGTTTCTCTGGTGCTACAGAGAACAGTTCTCTCTGTTTGAACAGGCAAGCAAATATTCAAAGTTGTTTCATACAGGTAAGAAAATAAAGTATACTGCTATGCTGTTGCCGGTCTTGTTCTTATACCTGTGCTTTCTGGTTTGTGACAATGCTTATTTGGTGAGTAATTAATAATTCTGATTGCTGTTTAGTTTCTCAGATGAAACAGAACTGGAATTCATCCTGTCTGTTACTGTTAAATACTCTGCTAGAATATAGATCTCTCTGACTCTTTTCAGGATGTTATGGAATTAGCGTGTTTTCACATTTTGTGATCTTCTGAGAACATAACAGCTTTTGAAATATAAAATATAGCTGAATGTGGCTGCTAAATGATACCTTTTCCAAGTGAGAGGTATTAATGAACAGTTTGATCAGGCTTCAGGTTAAGTCTGAGAGACCAAAACCTTATATTTGTGATTCCTTAGCTAGCCAAGCACACCCAAAATTAATCTCTGATTATTCACCATGCTGGCAAATATGTCAGGTCCTCCAAAATTGGATTGTATACCAAGCTAGGACTACTTAGACTTCTGCACCTGATTTCCCTAATAATCACTACTGTGATTGGAAATCTTGTAGTGGGCAGACTGTATTTATGATTACTTCTCTTTTCTTGTCTTAATACTGTCATTTCACTGGGTCGTGTTGTCAGTGATTTTACTTGAAGTTTTGTTTTGAGACTCTTCAAAACATTGGTACCTTTTTCTGAATGAAGATGACAAAGAAGCAATTCCTGTTAGCATTGTCCAGGATCGATATGTGTTATGCTGTCACATGAGCAATTTTGAATAGAAAATCCCATCACCAAAATAATTGTGTTAATAATTCTGGGTGTATAATGTCGTGCTATAACACGTGTTCTATAGAATCATAGAGTAGTTTGGGTTAGAAAGGCTGTCAGGAGGCCATGTAGTCCAACCTCTTGTTAAAAACATGGTCAGTTTTTAATTCAGACCAGGTTGCTCAGGGTTTTGTCCAGCAGGATCTTCGAAACCTCTAAGGTGAGAGTTTTTGCAGCCTTCCTGGGTGATTTTTTTTTTTTCCCCATCAGTGGTTGTCCCTGCAGCAATTTTTTTTTTTTTTGCCTTGTTTCATGTCAGACCTCCCCTGTTTCAGTTTGACAGCTGAGGCCTCCTTTATTCTTGCCTTGCATCTCAGAAGAGAGCCTGGCTCTGTTTTCTTAATGACCTCCTTATAGATACTGGAAAACTGCTAGGAGGTGCGTCCTGTGTTTCTTCTACTCTAAACAAATCCTCAACTTGTACTCAAGTCTTGTGCTACAGCGCTTTTCATGGGCCATCTTGGTGGATCTTTGCTGGACTCACGTAAGTTTATAATTTTTCATGTACTGCTGCGCCCCAAACGGGTTGCAGTATTCCAGATGTGATCTGATGAGTGCTGAATAGAGGGAAACAATCATTTTCGTCAGCCTACTGGCTAGGCTTTTGTTGATCCAGATAGCATGCTGTTAGGCTTTGTTGTTGCGAGAGTGCTCTGCTCATTTATGTTTAGCTTGCTTTCCAGCAGGACCCGCATGTTTTTCTCTGTAGAGCTACAGCCCTGCCAGTTGTTCTTTAGTTCATACTGGTGCCAGGGATTTTTCTGTGTAAAGCACAGGACTTTGCACTTGTTGAATTTCATGAGACTACTGCCATTAAATTCTTATGTCTCTCTGGATGTTGGTCCTTTCCTCAAGTATACCAGTCATTGCCCCCCAGGTTTGGTGTCATCCTCAGAATTGATGAGGGTACTTTCTGTCTCCACCTCTGGTCACTAATAAGGAAAAATATTAGACACATAAGTTAGTCTCAGTACAGACCGCTGAGAAACTTTGCTTTTAACCAATCTACAGTGTCATTAACCACTGAACTTCAGCTTCTGAGTTCAGTGACCCAGCCAGTTTTGTCCATGCAGTGGTCCACCCATTTGGATTGTAGTGACCCAGCTTTGATATGTACTGCTCTGGTTAGTCACAGATTCTACTGATTTTATTGTAGAAGGCAGCTGGGCTCATTAGGCTTTTTTTTTATATAAAAAAAAAAACCCCAACTTGGTAAAGGCTGGCTATTCCTAGCCCCTGTTTTTTCCTTCCTGTCTCTAGAAATGGCTTTCAGAAGGACTTTCTTAGGAATTTCTTAGCAACTGAAGTGAAGCTGACCTACTTGTTGTTCCTCAGGTCATCCTTCTTGCCTTTTTGAAAGATGAGCGTGACATTTATCTTTCTCCAGTTATAGAGGACTTCTGATAATCTCCATGACCTTTCAAAGATGATAAGAGAGTAGCCTTGAAAAAATATCAGCTAGCTCTTTCAGGACCTCTGGATGCATCCTCTCTGGTCTCAATTTTTTCTTTAGTGTGCAAAACATAAAATAATAGTTCAAAATGTTCTCTCTTCCTAAAAAACAGTAAGTCTGTTTAAAGGAGAACGGTTAGAACTCTTTCAGAGTAGCTAGGTGTTTAAAGCTCTATTAAGATGAAACTTCTCTGAAACCTAGTATCAGAGTTTCTTGGTAGTTGCTAGTGTGGAAACTGTAGTAATGGTTCCCTGAATGTATTATGTCTCAAGGTATGCTAAGTCAGGGCATTTGTGGTTGTCCTTGGTTCTGCGGTCCGTTTCCCTCCCTTATGTAGGTACCAGTACTCACATGATCGGTTAGTGAGGTAAGGATCCTCATGGCTTCCCCTCCTCTTCCCTGTAGCTCCAACCGTTGTTTCATTTTCTTCTGATCAGCTCTCTCCACTAGTGTACATTACAATTGCCTTGGCACCATTTAATGTTGCACAAGAAAAGGGGCTGAGAAGAAACAGGAGGGTGAGACTGAGACAGCCCGGTCCTAGATTAATTCCCACAGCTGCAGAACATCACACCGCCTTCAATTGGAAGAAGCAGAGATGTGGTTTTTATACCTGCAGTGTTTCACTTGAAAGATCCTCAAAACTAGCTCTTAGATGGTTTTAGCAGTTAGGAAGGGCAATATTTGGGCCATATGTTTCTAGATAATTGATATTTTTGATATGCAATGCTGTCAAAGTTTATTGGGAAGTAATTCCAAGTCAGGCTTGTTTTTTATGAATACCTGCTCAACACTTGTCTTCTGAATTGTAGTTCTGACGTAGCATTGCCATACTGCTGTCTTGCTTGAAAAGCAAGTTCTAGTAAAATTCAAGTGTTAAATACAATTAATTTTTTGTTCTACAGTTAGTGGCAGAGCAGGGTTGAATTTCACATTTTTCCTTAAATGTTGTTATAGTACAGGGAAGTGCATTTGTTGTAAAGTGGGTGTTGAGTAGGATCAGTGCTACAAGCTTGTCATGTTCTTCTTGCTTTAAAAAAACCTTGTGGTTGAACTCTGGTTATGTAAGTCTGTATTTTTGATTGAGGTTTGGAGGTGGCAGTTACGTACCTGCTTTTAAGTGCTTTGAGGAAGACATAAAATAGCCTGTTTTCTTTACAGATAAAAAGATTGCACGCTAGTGATTTGTCTCCATTGATATGGAATCAGCTGATAATTAGCGTAAGAACTTACTGAGTAGTGTATTTTCCTCAATAAGCATCTCTGAGGTTTCTTACTGAATATATCACCAGCACTTGTATGCCAGATCTCAGTGTGAGCCGAACATTTAAGATGGGAGTGTTTGCATCTCCTGTTCCACACTTTTCGTTTTGGAAGGGTTTACCACTCGGATCTTTTGAGAATTTGGTTACATTAGCTGGTTTTAGTTTCTGTGTATGTCTGCTCTGCAATTCCAGGATAAGAAGTAGCTTTGTGTGAGAACTGAATGACCTAAAATCAGCTTAGATGCTGTAAAAAAACTTTGGTCTCCCTTATGGATTTTGTTTGTCCCTTTTGGACCTCAGAACAGAGACTAGCTTATGTATTTTATTTTGGAGCAGTATTATAGAATCATAGAAAGTTTTGGGTCGGAAGGGACCCCTAGAGGTCATCTAGTCCAACCCCCCCGCAGCGAGCAGGAACACCGCTAACTAGATCAGGTTGCTCAGAGCCCTGTCCAACCTGGTCTTGAATGTTTCCAGGGATGGGGCCTCCACTACCTCTCTGGGCAACCCGTTCCAGTGTTTCACCACCCTCATTGTAAAGAATTTCTTCCTTATATCCAGCCTAAACCTACTCTGTTTTAGTTTAAAACCATTACCCCTTGTCCTGTCACTGTTGTCTCTACTAAAAAGATTGTCCCCATCTTTCCTATAGGCTCCCTTTAAGTACTGAAAGGCTGCAATCAGGTCTCCCCTTAGCCTTCTCTTCTCCAGGCTGAACAAGCCCAACTCTCTCAGCCTGTCCTCATAGGAGAGGTGCTCCAGCCCTTGGATCATTTTTGTAGCCCTCCTTTGGACCCGTTCCAACAGTTCCGTGTCCTTCCTGTGCTGAGGGCTCCAGAGCTGAACGCAGTACTCCAGGTGAGGTCTCACCAGAGCAGAGTGGAGGGGCAGAATCACCTCTCTCGACCTGCTGGCCACCCTTCTTTTGATGCAGCTCAGGACACGGTTGGCCCTCTGGGCTGCCAGCGCACATTGCCGGCTCATGTCCAGCCTTTCGTCTATCAGTACCCCCAAGTCCCTCTCAGCAGAGCTGCTCTCGATCCTTTCATCCCCCAGCCTGTATTGATACTGGGGATTACCGCGACCGAGGTGTAGGACCTTGCACTTGGCCTTGTTGAACCTCATGAGGTTCACACAGGCCCACCTCTCCAGCTTGTCCAGGTTCCTCTGGATGGCATCCCGTCCTTCTGGTGTCTCAACCGTACCACTCAGCTTGGTGTCATCTGCAAACTTGCTGAGGGTACACTCGATGTCGCTGTCCATGTCATTGATAAATGTATTGAACAGCACCGGTCCCAGTACGGACCCCTGAGGGACTCCACTCGTCACTGGTATTTGGGTGACTTAAAAATAAAGTGAAAGATACTCTTAGACTTCTCGCTTCCTGTGAATGAATTAAGCTTTCCAATGTCCACGTTGAGATGGTTGAGACCAAATATGCTATCCTGTTTTCTGAGAAGTTGACAAAGGGAGCTTGCATGTGTGGGAATGTAATTTCAGGGCTGCAGCCGCCACTTCTGACTATGGAAAATTTTTGTGATGTCTGTTCTTAAAGATGCGAATAATACTAGGTTTGAAAATTCCTGGTGGTGAAGGGTTGGAGGGGGCCTGCAGTGTTGTAAATGCCATTGCCTTGCTAATTCTGGTGCCATTTCAAGTATTTCCTAAATGGATAGTATTTTATTTTAAAGGTAGCTCCTTTTTTTATACGTGTATTCTGACGAGAAGGCTATTACAAGACCTGTCTAATTTCCAGCCTAGCTTAAATAAGCTTTCTTTTAATATTAGCATTATCTTCTAGCTTATTCTTCTCCCTCGTTGCCCCCTTCCCCCCCCCCCCTTTAAAACTTAAGCTACTTAAGATGTTAATTGTAAAATTTTAAGATACTTGTAAGCAAAACTGATTCCCTATTTTCCCTCCTTCCCAATAGCCTAGCAGCAGGCGTTCAGTATTTCCTCCTTAGCTTTTTTTGATAAACTTCCTTTCTGGCATGTAACACCTCCTGTTGCCAGGATCCTGAGGCTCTCAGAAATTGCAGCTCTTGCCAAATAACATTTTGTATGACTGTTGCTATTGCCAAGATGTAATCTTGACATTTAAGTGTTGTCTAATCCTCAAAAGCTATGTCCTAGAGGCCTGTTAACTTCTTAAAGTATGTTCTGTAGGCACGCATCTGCCAGATAAACAATTAGATAATCTTTCCTGGGATAGCAACATAAGCAATTGCACTGTCTTTTGTCTTGATACGGTAGTCAGTTCTGTATTAAATGTGTAAGCAACTCTATATGCAACAGAAATAAGTACACTTAATTGTAAATTCTCTATGCCACTTTATTTGCCTCTTAAAATTTATTATTATAGTATGCTTGTTACTTTAGTGTCATGATCTCTCTAAATGTGTTATTGATAGTGTTCACTTAGCATTTAAAACCTAAAACCAACCTGAGTTATTGAATTGACAGTAATAGAAATGACAAGTAATAGGTAGAAGCTTTTCCTTCTTTTACCGTAAAGCTAGCAGAAAACATGTGGTGATTGCTGATTCATAGTGGCACATGTGACAGAGTTCCTGTAAGATTTTTCTACTTTGAATTTTTCGTCATGGTTCTTTCTTGTGATAGACCGGATTTTTAATTCCTCCGTTATTGTTTTGAGTATGGTGGGATATTATCCCCAAATTGTCCCTGAGGTTAGTTGCAGGACGGTTGCACTTAACATTGGAAAAGTATTAGGACATCTTTGTTATGTTGAAGGATTCTTAGTTACTTTGAAGGATTTGGTTCATAGGAGACAGTGTCTTTATGATCTGTCTTGAAGGTGATTGTGCAAGTGACTTTCAAACTAAAGCAGCGTGCTAGGTCTTGTCATGGGAATAAATGGATGCAATATGAGTGATGAATAAGTGAAAGAGCTGGGTGCCATCAGATGTCATATGTGAATGGGTTGTAAAACTTGGTAGCTCTGACTTCTGTATGGACTACTTAAATATTTAGTTGCAGAACAGCCTTGGCTCTGTATGTCCGACTTTTTTTCAGAGGCTGTTGGAAATTAGCATTTTTGAAAGTGAATATGAGAACATTCTCTGCGTGAGTTGGCAGTTTTGTCATTTAATTAGTTCTTTGTTCATGCTGTCAAAGCTAGACTAAATTCTGCTGAATGTTTTTGCTAAGCTTTGATTTATATTCTTCTGTCTTTTTAGTTACGAAAACGGAAGACTTAAGCTTGAAGGTTTTTTCTTTTCTTTTTTAAGGTATATGTTGGTGAGCTTCCTCAAGATTTTCTTCGCATTACCCCAACCCAGCAGCAACAGCAAATCCAACTGGATGCCCAGGCAGCTCAGCAGCTACAATATGGAGGACCAATGGGTACAGTAGGCAGACTCAGCATTACTGTAGTACAGGTATAAATTGTACCATCTTTGTACAATTAAGTAATCGTAATTAATAGAATTAATCTTTTTTGATTGTTGGCCACAAAAATATTTGTATTGGAATGTGAGGTACTAAATTACTTCTTTGTAAGGGATGCGTAATTTTTAAAGTTTTTGTAGCTTCGTGTTTCTATATGTCAGCTTTTTTCCAGTTTCGTGTTTCACAGCTTCATTGTGCATGGTGCAGCAATTTCCTGTAAACCTTGCTATTATAGCACATGATCAAGTAAACTCATGGTTTTTTACAGTGCACAGTTTTCTCTGAAGACTTCTGTTAAGACGGCTTAAAATTGGAACACTTAAAATTGGAAGACATTAGCAATTTTGAGAATATTGTAGGGAACTGCAATTGCCTTATGTATTTTTCCTTAGGTGACTGCTCTGTTCCATCTCCGTTTCTTGTAATGCATTTGCTGTTTTTCCTAGTGCTTTCTGCAGGTTTTCTTCTTAATCACAAGTGCATAGTCCTAGCTCTTTATTTTCTGCCTCCTCTTTTGCCTTGTTATCCTTTCTTTTATCTTGGCAGTACTGTATTACTGCATCCATTATGCAGAAGATTTTAGTTTTTAAAACTTGTCTGTCTTAAACAGAATGGTGTTTATCTACCTTAGCATACTGGATATCCTTCATGTTAACACACTTTATCTATTTACAAATGGTATTTTCAAGCCATTTCTAAAGCATACCAAAGAGATGTTTAGCCTCAAATTTAGCACTGAGTCTGGAATAATATGTATATGTTTGCAGCTTCCATGGTGAGGTCCGTATTGGGGAGTAAACCTGTATAGGGTCTCTCAGGAAAAGAGGCACTTATCCTTCCTTTCTATGTCTTTCACTGCTCAGTTTGCTGCTTCACAGCCAGTGTCCTTTCTTTGGAAACTGAGGGTAATGCTTTTTCAAACTTAATTACTTCTAAGGTCTAGACACTTGAACTTATTCATTGCATTCAGCTGCAGCCCTCTTTCTAGTCCTGATGAGTTTCCCAGTCCGTGTGTTCAGAAAGTGTAAGACTGGAAGCTTCTTCTGCAACTTTGAACAGCAGAAAAATGTTACTACTTTCAGAGCGTAGTGGTAGAAGCTTTAGCATATTTTTTTTTTCCAGAGCTAGGAGTAGATGATTCAGGTTAAACCTCAGGCCTATGAGGAAACAAAACATTTATCAAACAATGTGCCATGCCTCTCTTAAGTCTCTAGCAGTTTATACCAACTTGTATGCTACTCCATAGGTTGTTCATCTTTGGTTATTTGCTTGAACAGCTGAAAGTGCTTTTTGTCACCGGATGTTGATGCAATCAGTAGAGTGGTTATGTACAGAAGGTGCTTGTGCAGACAATAAAGTATTTATCTTGCTTGAAGAATAAAGCCTAATGGCTGTTCTTCATGCCATGGCTAGAAGTAACCACTTATTATAGAATCAGAAGATATCTGAGGTTAGAGGAGACCTCTGGAGTTTATTTTGTCCAAACCTCATCCCACCCCTACCACCCCCCACCAGCCCCTTAATCGAGGATTAAGGAGGATGTTATATACAAGGAAAGGCTGAGAGAGCTGGGGAAGAGTCCTGAGGGGGAATCTTATCAACAAGTAGTCCCTGCCTGCATGTATTTATGAAGATGACAGCTAGGCTCTTTTTGGTGCTGTCTAGAGGAAAGACAAGAGAAGTAGTGAGCACAAATTGAAGTACAGCAAACTCTATTTAAATATATGAAAAACCTTTTTACTGTGAGAGTTGTCAAACATCAGAACAGGTTGCCCAGAGGGATTGGGGAGCTTCCATCTGTGGAGATACCCAGAACTTGCCTGAGCTTTGAGCAGGGAGCTTGGGCTAGACAATCTCTAGAGGTCCCATCCAACCTCAGCCATTCTGTGATTCTGTGAAACCATTAAATGTCTTAGTGGCCCTTTGCTGGACTTGTTTAAGTGTGGCCATGTCTTGTGTTGAGCACCCCAGAACTAAAGAGAACAGGACTCCAGATATGGTCTCACCAGTGCTGAGTAGAAGGGATCATCTTCATTGATCTGCTAGCTGTGCTTTTCCTAATGCAGCCCAGGATGCTGTCTGTTGTCTTTGCTGCCAGGGTGCATTGCTGGCTGATTTCCAACTTGGTGTCCACCATTTCCAACTTGGTGTCCTTCTCAGCAAAGCTACTCTCAGCTGGTTGGCCCGCAGGCTGTAGTAGTGCATGTGGTTATTCCTCCTCAGGGGCAGAATGTTTTAATTTGTTGAACTTTGAGATTCCTGTCTGTGCACTTTTCCAGCCTCTCAAGGTCCCTCTGAATGGCTGTATAACCCTGTAGTGTCCCAAGAGATAGTCTTCTGTACCTGTCTGAGAGTTTATGCAAGAATGCTGTGGGAATCTTGGCTGCATATTGAGGCATGTGGCATTCTGGATAGGAGACTTACTGTGGCATAGTTAACCTGTGGAACATGAAAAGATGGTTGAAGGCTTTTATATTTAAATATGTGTTGATAAAGTATATAGAGCAGCATGTCTTAATTCTGTTACTAGTAAACTGGTGAAAGACCAGAAAATGTTTTTAGGAAGGTGATTTACTGCTTTTTTTTTTCCTTGCAGATGTATAGGAATGGTGGTGAATTTGTCTAAGTTCACAGCTGATTGTGTCTGCTTAAATTACTACACAGACAACTTATATGCTCTTTTTTCTTTTGGTGAGGTTTTGTGGTGAGCTGTTTAATGTCAAGACTTCAGAGTCTAGAGAGTGCATAATTTAGAGAGTGCATAATTTAGGTGCCAACTCTCCTACTTTAATCATTACGTGCACGTTTACAAGGAGCAGTTTGAGATATTTCTCACTAGCTCTAATGTATGAATTACTGAACCAGCATGTGCCTTGAAGGAGAAAAGGGCTTTCCAGGCCAGAGCTGCAGCCATTGTAACTAAACCTTACACAAGTCTGAACTGTTCCAGTTCTTTAAATGTCCTGTACGCAGGAGGCATCCTAGGCACCATATTATGTCACTTGTCTTACTATAGTAAGAACTATAGATTGCTTAGTACAGGCCAGAGAAATACCATGTCCAAAAAGTCCGATTTCTACTTTGACGTCGCTATGCAACAGTAATCAGTGTTGTCTTCAGAACTGTCATCAACTTGTTTTGTTCTATTCCTCTGATGTTACAGCAAAAGTATGTTGGATATCTTCTGATTCTGTACAGCATGTGTTTTTATAGTAACATAGAACTTAAGTTGCCCACTGAACTAAGCAATATCAAATGCACACACTGAATTAAGTAAGTTTTTTAACCACTTTGAAAACTGTGATCTAGATTTTAGCTCAACTGAACTGCTTTTGCAGTTTGTGGTTTTGTATTGTGTGATATTCTTGAAGCTACTGGATTTCTGTATTTCAACCATTAAAAGTACTTCAGTGAAAGAGGACAGGCTACCTATCACGTTAAGTTTATGATTGTATTTTGGAGAGCAGGTGCCTAGGCAAAAATTGAACTTACTACTATTTCCTTGTAATCATGTGTCTTTTGGTTTGGTATGAAGTAACTTATATTAGCTATGGTGAAGGTGTGTATTTTCTGCAACAGGTTAAAAAGGGGTTCCCTTTTCAAGTCTCCCAGACATTTAACAGTGTCAGTGGCCATTCTATGTTTTAATCAGAATGCTGGCGTTTTTTCATTTTTTTTCCTTCCTGTATACCTCATAATTGAATCTAGTCCTTTGTTCAATATCTGATTCTCTTTGTAAACTAATAGTAATTAACTTCTCAAGTTAATGTAAATATTAAACACTTACAGGCTTTTTTCTTTCCAGGCAAAACTGGCAAAGAACTATGGAATGACCCGCATGGATCCATACTGTCGAATACGTCTGGGGTATGCTGTGTATGAAACTCCAACAGCACATAATGGAGCCAAGAACCCCCGCTGGAACAAAGTGATTCAGTGCACTGTTCCCCCGGGTGTGGACTCTTTTTACCTAGAGATATTTGATGAGGTCAGAACTACGATATTTTTTCCCTCCTTCCCCATCGCCTGTTTGGATTGAAGTTTGGGTTAAATCTTGCATAGAAGGGTTGAGTTACCGAAGGCTGTTGTCTGTGCTCTCTGGGAGATGCCAAAAATTTTTCAGAATCCCAAGAGCAGCAATGCATAAGGCTTCACTCTTCCCCAAGTATGTCAGAGCTATTACTTTTCCTTTGGTAGTGGATGAGGGGCATTAGCAGGGTTCACTGCAAAGGAAGAGAAGTGAAAGTGTCTGAGTGGTGTTTAAGCTCCTCTTCGCAATCAGAATGCCCAGCAGCTTTATATTCTGTACTGTCCCTGTTACAAATAGCTTGTTTACACAATGCAGTTTTACTCAGGAATTCTTCAGTGTTATTCTAACCCAGGAGGAGTGTGGAAGCTTTCCCAAACTCGGAAATGCTGAGAGTAAAACTTTTGAATATAGACTGCATGTCATCAGTAGGATTTGTTAGCAGAAACATAACTTATTCTCTTCTGTACTTGTCTGAATTTCATTCCAAATGGGCATGTAGTCACTTGTCTATGATTTGCTGAAGACACTGTGGTAATAAATACCTAACCTGTGAACAATTTGATTTGCTTAGTGACTGAAAGGGTCTGATTAACAGCTCTGGTAGGTAATCTGCTCTACAAAGCTTTTCTAGAAGAGCACGATCTTGAATTCTAGTATGTTGTTCTGCTAGATGATGCTGTTGTTGGCAGCAGGGGATATGTGCCTGCATCTCAGCTGGTCCAGTTCAGGATATCGACTTTGACTTAGAACAAACATACCTTCCTGAACCGTTTAAACTAAGAGGCTACAACTGAGGCTGAAGTCTCTGATTTGCCTTTTTTTGCTGCCTCCGTTACAGTGTGTAGTAAAACTTGACACTGCACCAGCTGTGTGGTCATTACACAAGTGAGGCTTTTGGATGCCATTTTGTGGGCTTAGTAGGTTGGCTGACATGTCTGTTTCATTGCTGCAAGAAGGGTGGCAGATCAGTACTTATATCTGCTCTTGGAAGCTGTTTACATTCATTTAATGGCCTCTGATATGATGTTGCTAGATTGACACAGACTATGCTCATATTAGTATGTTGTATTTCTAGAAGTGTTCTACTTCAGGCTTTCAATTTCTTATTATTAAATATCTGCTGTGAATCTATAATCCCACTTAAAGCATCATTTGTCTTTATGGGAAAGGAGATGGCTAAGGTGTTTACTGACACTTTAGTAATTTCCAAAGGAATAGCTTAAATATAAAATTAGCAAAATGAAATAGCATAAAACTGAAGGAAGTGTTAGTCAAGAGTGATTTTAAGAATTTTTTGTTTCAGGACAATTAACTTGGTAGTACTTTTTCAATTATGTTGCAGCGGGCCTTTTCAATGGATGACCGCATCGCTTGGACACACATTACAATTCCGGAGTCTCTGAAGCAAGGAAATGTGGAGGATGAATGGTATAGCCTGAGTGGAAGGCAGGGTGATGACAAGGAAGGGATGATTAATCTGGTGATGTCGTACACGGTAAGCCAAGTTTGGGTTGGGAGGAGGAAGGGACAGAAACTTCTTGGGTAGTGGGAGTGAGATACTTTAGATGGAAGTAGAAATAGTTCCATTGTACCTTACTGTGTGTCTGTGTGTGTCATCATTTAAAATAGTCATACTTAACTTTGGGAATAGCAGGCAAAAATATTAAAGGCAGTGAATACCTATTGGTGAGGTGGTAAATAGGTAGTCATTTATCTGGTTTTGCAGTTACAAAAAGTCAGCTTATTCCTGTGCTAATAAAAGCATAAAAAAGAAATCCTCAGTCAAATTTTCCATTGTAATTTCTAACTTAATAATAGTTTTTAAAAAGCTTAATGGAATCTAACAACGTATTTTTTCCCCCTAAATCATTAGAAAGTCATTTCAGTTTAAAAGTAAAAATAGTAGAAACTCTTCTCTGTCTTAAGTCTTTCTTGGATAGTTTGTATGCTCTTTCTGATGACTTTGGTTTTTTACTTCCATTCTTGTTCGTTTGGTGCTACTGGTCATAAACTGCTGACTTACACTGGTCCGTTCAGCAGCTCATGGACTATTCTCTCATCTATCACCTTTCTCTTAAGTAGCGGTTTGATAGCATGTGCAGCCCTGAATGCTTCCTACTATACATGTACATTGTCCAAAGTTCCAGGTGCACATCTGAGGACAGATGTTCCATGCTGTTTGAAATTCACATTCTGCCCCACATCTGTACAGTTGTTCCATTACACTTACAAGAAATGAGTGTGTAATTAACCTTTAAAACTGTCTGCCTGTGAATGTATTGTACATAAAATCTGACCTTTTAATATTTTCCAGGATCAGACTGAACAGGAATTGTGGTAGTGAAAGGGAATGGAATTAAATTGATTTTTTGTTTAAAGTACTTCAAAAATAATCATTTTGAGCTAAAATTTGCTTCTAGAAGCAGTATACTACTTCTAATAAATTTCAGGTTTGCTCTAATTTTTCCTTTATGATGAATATGTTGTATAATCCTTTCTTAGGAATAAGGCATGAAGCTGATTAAACCCGTATTTTAAAATAAATTGCTTCAGTAACAAAATTTCAGTGGCAAATTTTATCAAACTATTGCAAAAGGCTAATTTGACATGATGTGTTTATATTGATGTACAGACAAATTGTCATTTTAAAAGATGATTGTTCAGTTAATTTGCTAGAGATTTTGCTTAACATAGATTAGCACTTAGTAGAGTAATACTGTAATATTGAACAACATGGAACATGGATTTGCAATGTAATGATTTTTTTGCAAATATTGTTTCAATTGTTTAATTTGCTGGTTTTAGTTTTCTTCTATTTCTTGAGTAGTTCTAATCTGTCTGTTGTGCTTTTTGTGTCAAGTCTTTGCCAGCTGCCATGATGATGCAGCCCCAGCCAGTGGTCCTGATGCCCACTGTGTATCAGCAAGGAGTTGGATATGTGCCTATAGCAGGTATGTTTTCTCTCCTGGAAGGCTCGTAAAACTTCCAGATGAAGGGTTTTGCAGAAACAGCTACCAAATTTCTCCTGTTTTTTGGAATGTAAAGGAAGCTATAAATAATTTTGTCTATGACCACTTTTACCATTATACATTTTTGGGAAGAGTGAGCAAATTAAGTGTAGGTCTACTTTCAGTCTTGTATTCTGTTTAAGGGAGCTGTATGACTTTATTAAGTGGATTAAAATGACTTTCAAAGTTGGATCAATTAGCTTGAAGGCCTCTCTTTTTGAGTATTTATTTCAGATTTATGTCAGGTCACTGAATAACTGAATATCTATCAGGCTGCACTCTCATATAACGTGCTTATTTAAATGGTGGCAATCCATGTGTGAAACTCTTCAGACTTCAGGAAGTGCACCCAATGACATGTGCTATCATAACTGCAGCTTTGGTAGCCTGTAAAGGGATTGGCTCTTCTGTGGTCTTTGAAGATGCTTTGTTGGAAACTTGCTACACCGCATGTGAAGTGTGTAGCACAGCGAATGAAAAATGTTGGGGAGTCTGAGACAGTTACGTAAATACATCAAGAAGAGCTAAAGCAGGTATTGTCAATTCTCTTAGTCTATGCAAAGCAAGTTTTGAACTTGTATAGAAAGATGTGTTAAATTAGGTTTTGTAATTTTTCTATCAAAGATGAAAAGCTTAAAGTATGTAAATAAGAATTTGTTCTACTTAGATAACTGATAAGTAAGATTCACTTGGGGTTTTTTGTGTCTTTCACTTACGGCTCTTAAAAGCTCCAGTTTGTTGTATGGACATGTATTCAGTAATATGTGTACTTTTTAGGGAAATAGGGTATAATTTCACACATTTTGATTTTCTTTGCATACAAGTGTATGAGTGAGTGATAGTGTGTGACATAATTGCAGTGCTAAGGGCAGACACAACAGATATATACATATTTTTTTAGAAGACTCTATTCCTGATTGAATTTAAAATTTCACTCTCTATCAAAACAAGCATCCTCAACAGAAGACTGGATATGTAACTTAGAGTCATAACCTCCAGTTTCATTTTTACAGAGTTAAGTTAGAGTAAAACATGGAAAAGTTCAGTTACATTCTTTATTCTCTGATGAAAGCATGCAGTTTGTTTAATTTAAAGTGCATTTATTTCCATAGCTTATTTCTCAGGATTTAAGTTTTCCTTGCTTTGCCAGTGAACTATTTAAACTTGTGTAAGCATCCTGAAATGCAATTCCATTGTATAAGCCAGGTTTCTGTGTAGCTCTTCTGTGTTTGAATTAGATGCCATATATTTTTTGTTGTAGGTTCGTCACATCCCTATATACTGAAGCAGTCAGTGAACTTCAAACATACTTATCTTGTGTGTGGTTAAAAGAAAAACAATAGCTAGGGTGGTATATATAGCAATGTAATAGAGGATGTGATAGAGTTTCTTGTACAGATCAAAATGAGAATATTCCTATTGTCAAATTACTGTGCTAGTCAGAGTACAAACAGTAGAAACGAAGAAGAGACTAGTTTCTAGTATAATTGAAAGTAGAGTACTGAGGAAGCTGGCAGAGGAGCTGGCCAAGCCACTCTCCATCATCTGTCAGCAGTCCTAGTTAACAGGGGAGGATCCAGGTGACTGGAGGCTTGCCACTGTGATGACCATCTAGAAGAAGGGCCAGAAGGAGGATTCCAGGAACTACAGGCCTGTCAGCCTCACCTCGGTGCCGGGCAAGATTATGGAGTGGTTCATCTTGAGTGCACTCACTGGGCATATGCAGGACAACCAGGGGATCAGGCCCAGCCAGCATGGGTTCATGAAAGGCAGGTCCTCCTTGACCAACCTGATCTCCTTCTATGAGCAGGTGACCCGCCTAGTGGATGAGGGGAAAGGCTGTGGATGTTGTCTACCTGGGCTTTCGTAAGGCCCTCAACACTGTTCCCTACAGCATCCTCCTGGAGAAACTAGCTGCTCATGGTGTGGATGGGTGTACACTTCACTGGGTAAAAAAACTGGCTGCAAGGCCAAGTCCAGAGGGTTGTAGTGAATGAAGTTAAATGCAGATAGCGGCCAGTCATGAGCGGTGTTCCCCAGGGCTCAGTATTGGGTCCAGTCTTGTTTAACATCTTTATCAGTGATCTGGATGAGGGGATTGAGTACTCCCTCAGTAAGTTTGCAGGTGACACCAACTCGGGTGGAAGTGTTGATCTACTTGAGGGTAGGAAGGCTCTGCAGGGGGATCTGGACAGACTGGCTTGATGGGCCAAGGTCAATTGTATGAGGCTCAACAAGGCCAAATGCCGGGTCCTGCACTTGGGTCACAGCAACCCCATGCAATGCTGCAGGCTTGGGGACAAGTGGCTGGAAAGCTGCCTGACGGAAAAGGACCTTGGGGTGCTGATTGACAGCCGGCTGAACATGAGCCAGCAGTGTGCCCAGGTGGCCAAGAAGGCCAATGGCATCCTGGCTTGTATCAGGAATAGTGTGGCCAGCAGGAGTAGGGAGGTGATTGTGCCCCTGTACGCGGCACTGGTGAGGCCGCACCTGGAGTACTGTGTTCAGTTTTGGGCCCCTCAGTACAAGAAAGACACTGAGTTGCTGGAGAGTGTCCAGAGAAGGGCAACGAGCTGGTGAGGGGTCTAGAGAACAAGTCTTCTGAGGAGTGAGTGAGGGAGCTGGGGTTGTTTATTCTGGAGAAGAGGAGGCTGAGGGGAGACTATTGCTCTCTACGACTACCTGAAAGGAGGCTGTAGCGAGGCAGATGTTGGTCTCTTCTCCCAAGTAACAAGTGACAGGGCATGAGGAAACAGCCTCAGGTTGCGTCAGGGAAGGTTTAGATTGGATATTAGGAAAAATTTCATCACTGAAAGGGTTGTCAAGCACTGGAACAGGCTGTCCAGGGAAGTGGTGGAGTCACCATCCCTGGAGGTGTTCAAAAAATGTATAGATATGGCACTTTGGGATATGGTTGAGTAGGCGTGGTGGTGTTGGGTTGATAGTTGCACGTGATGGTCTTAGAAGTCTTTTCCCCTCTTAATGATTCTATGATTGTAGGCATAGAACTGAACAGATAAAACTGGTAGACCTTCAGTGTTCAAAACCGAGTACAGCAGTGTATCTTGGTGTGCAGACCTTGGTGTTCTGTTAGTTTTATATTTATCTTGATAGTATTTTTGGTAACACTTATTAAATCTACTTGGACAAGTGAAGAATAAATAATGTTTAGCAAGTGATAGTAGTGCCTGACATTTTAGCATACAGGAATTTGCCTTTGTGTAGCAGTTTTATTGATCTGTGTGTTGGAGCATTGCCCGTCTGGAAAGATCCAGCATGTTTGTTTTAATTACTGCTGTGATAATCTTCTGTATTAAAAACTCCTCCTGATTCTATGAGTTGTATTTTTAAAGCATTGCGAAGTCCCACGTCTTTATTTAAACTTTTCTTTTGTTCTGGGAAATCCTGAATGGGCTTCCTTGACTTCATAAATGCCAAACTTCTTACAAGCCACCTTTGATGTGTTTAGATTTTTGAAGTATTTTTGATTTTTTTTCTTTTTTTTTAATATTACTGTGCTTTGTGTTTGCTCTTCTAGAATTTCTGTGGGCACTATTAAAATTTCTCAAAGCACTGAGTTTTAAAGCTTTTGCATATTCACTAATCAGTGACCCACTCATAATAATTAGGTGGATGATTAGATTTGGACTTTGAAAGTGGCTTGACTTCAGCATACTTTACTGTTTTACACATTTAATTGTATTGCTTAATAAAAGTAATTTGAAATTATGAAAGGAACCAGTAGTGCATCTTGGAAGACATGGTGTATTGTCAGAATATTTTTCTGTATATTGAACTTGATGATCCTCCTGGATTCTGTAGACTCTCAGAAAGGTTCATGCGAGCTACTTGCCCAGCTCTGGTACACTTTCTTTGGAACACTGTACAGGGTTTTCTCTCTTCTTGAGACTGCTTCAAGAACGGTGATGGTAGGACATCAGTATGCTCTAGAGGAATATGTTTACCTTCTTCCCATCTTCTTAGTTCAGGTTTTTTACCTATCCAGTTGAATGAGTGTAGTCAATAAGCAGGTTCTATTTGTTTACTTCAGAAGAGTGGAAGAGCAGCACTGAATAGTTTATTACATCTGAAATGGAGGAAATTCTGGTGTTGGGCAGCACTGTTAGAATCGAAGTCTTATCGATGATGGAAATACAGTGAATGGACTAAAATGCTTGTCCAGACAATTCAACAGTTATTTGTCAACTGTCCAAAATAATTGCATTTTAAGGAGATGCAGTGTTAAGTCAAATTCAGTTGTGTCACGAAGGTCAAGCTGTTTTTTCTGTAATAGATAATTTCTGTTCAAAACTTAGTATATGTAACTAACCTTCTAATTAAGGTTGAAACAACTAATTCCTCTCACACTTACGTCTATCATACAGAGGTAAATAGTAGTAGCAAGCAGTTAATTACTGTGGTAAGCAGATAAAGCTTGAAATGCCAACACAAATAATGCTTTTTTTCCCCACATTTGACGGTAGATGTTACAGAATTGTGATGAAAGCAGAAACGGCTGTAAAGTATCCTTGCACGGTGTTAATTCATTTTAAAGTTTTTAAAAATTAAATTTCTGACAATAATGCTAGTTGCTACAAACTAGAGTTGCCATAGATTGTATCTATGGATTTGGCTTGGGAAAATTTGAATTTGTCAATCCTGTTACTCTTCTAAAAGTTGAGTTTATCTGCTGTATTTTCCCTTCCCCCTCCTCCCCAAAAGATTACTTCATTTAAGCTGTAGAATATTGTGGTATACTGGTTGCTGACAGTCCAAGCTGATCTTCTTGACAGGGTATCAAAGCGTAAGCTAATAAAAGTTAGTTCAATGAAGCAAGCTATGTTTCTTATCAGCTTAGTATTCATGGGATAGATAGGAAATCTATTTGTGCTTGGCTTATTAACACCTGTGTAAAAAGTAGGTTAAAACCCTGTGTATTTCAGAGCTCTGTCAAGAGTCCAGAATGTCATTTTCCATTGAGGCTAAGTTGTGTGTATATCTACTGTACTCGTTTAGGTGTCTGTATTGTTTCATGGGTTAGTTTGTGATGTTACGGGTATTTGTTCAGAAAACCATGGGTGTATGTTGTCCTTTGTGAGCTATAAAATGTGATCCTTGCTGCAAGTGTGTGGTGGTTTACTAATTTTGAAAACATTTCCTGTAATCGTTACTTCTGTAAAAACAGCACATTTAGGAAACTTGTTCAAAATGCTGAAGCAGTTTAGTTGGGAAACTGAATCCTAGCAGCATTTAGTTTTTGATATTAGGAAGTTCAGGTTTTACCCAATTGCCTCAGTTTATCCAACTTTCACCTTTGGAAGCTAAATGGTTCATTTCCTTTTAAAAATAGATTAATATTTCTTTCCCATGTCTTATTCCTTTCCCCTTACCCCTTCGTTTTCACCTATCTTTAGGGCTTGAGTACTTTTCTCTGGGTAAGTTTCCAAGCTCTTTTCTCACTCCCGTCCTCATTGACTCAACAGTCTTTGCATGAACTCATCTAAACAGCTTTATTTGTTACAGCAGACTGTATCACAAGGTATTGCCACTTGGATGTCACAATAGAACAATTTAACGCATCTCCTGGAAATTGTTAAAGCCCCTCTGAATGTTGGAAAGTCTTTTTAAAGGCATCTGCTCAGCTTCAAGCT
The DNA here is from genome assembly GCF_030867145.1 of Opisthocomus hoazin. NCBI lineage: Eukaryota > Metazoa > Chordata > Aves > Opisthocomiformes > Opisthocomidae > Opisthocomus > Opisthocomus hoazin. Next base: position 17,618,505 of record NC_134420.1, on the reverse strand, counting down.
ATAATGATTGAAGTAATTGGTGATAATGGTGTTGATGGACAAAACATGATGTTACTGTTCTGCTGAAACTTTTGTATGTCATTGAGCTATTCTAGGTGATAGTACTGGTTTCATAGAAAAACTTTAATCTTGTTGTTCTGCTACTGCAAGGTTTGGGGAAGAGCAGGTAATGTCATGACTTTTGTAAACTTGAAAGCGAAGAACTCAGTTCTGCAATGAGAAGATTGCTTTGCCAATTGCCTTCTGTTAATCTTCAAATAAACCTTTTTTAAAAAATACAGTACTGTTTTGTCAGTGTGTATCTTTCATGCACATCTATTTTAGATCCATGTAAAGCTAAGCATCTGACTTCAATTCTAAAGGCAAATTATGTTACAGGAAATTAATTTTCCTTCAATTTAGACTTACTTTACTATGACACCTTTGATTTTGAATTGTTCAAAGATATTGTGACATCCTTAACTTTGGTAAAAGCATTGGTCTTCAATCAAGTATGTTCAGAAAATTCTATAATTATTTCTTGTGAGATAAAAATGTAATTTCTTGATGCTCTGAATTTCAGAAAGATGCTGTAAATAAAACTGATGTGGTTGTCACAACATATTTGATCTATTCAAAGCAGTGAAATTGTAGAATTTTTCTGTGGGCCCATATGCTTCAGTTTTCTACTAGTTTACAAAGAAGCAACGTTTGAAAAAAAAAATCAGATCATGGCTTGCATATTTTACCATTGAATTTGTTTCAAAAGCAAATATTATTGACCTGCTTGTGTATTTTAAAAAAGGTAATACTGACTTCTTCCTTTAAATGAAAGAATTTGTGCGGAGAAGGTTCCTGAGTTTACTCTGAAAGGGTCTGTGCATGGGACAGAATATTAATAAGTTAAGAAATTAAACATAGGGCACTTGACTGAGCAAGAAAATAAAAAGTGTGTAATGCCTTGTGTGCAGGTAGAAAGAGTTTACCCTGTTAATGCTGCTTTGATGCTTTCATTGCTGCTTGTACTAATTGTCTTGCTATTGTACATACTTCTTTCATGTATTGGAATGTCACTGCTTATGCCAGCATGTTTGCCATTGCTATTTCACTGAATTGGAAAACAGCGCTCCATTCTTCTGGTTTATAACACTTACCTAATATCTGAGAGCAACACAGGAGTGTGAAATTCCATTTATAGTGGATTCTTACGCGGTTTAGTTTCGTTTTTCACCTGGAAGTGAAATGAGGTGCTTAATACATAAAGCGGCTTTTTACTGAACATTGATATTTTTGAAGTTTATTACAATTTTCTCTAATGACTGCATATATATATATATTTTGCTAAATTTTAGTGTGTAGTTCTGAAGTTTATGCTTGAGTCTTGCATACTATTTGTAAATCAGAAATTATGGATGCTTTTAGCCTGAGTATGGAACAAAGCAAGAAACCAAGGTACTCATTAAATTGGTATTTGTATAGCTTGAATGTTGAGTTTCATTAAAAGTGAGCATTTATTATGGAAATATTTATTAAAAATCAGTGTGCTGCTAACTTCCATTTGTATGCAGTGTAGGTGTAGACAGCATAAACTAATTTTAGAACTGTAAGAGCTGAAAAAATGGATTTTGAAAATTATTAGCGACAGTACTAACAAACAATACTGTCAAGAAATTTCTAGTCTCTAAAATTCAATATTTAAATTGAAAATACTTCTTGAATACTGCCTGTGCAGATGTCTAGCTTCATAATAGTCTTGGTTTGATGAAAGCAGTCAGAAAGACTGTGCTGGTCTTGATTTTTTTTTTTTTTTTTTGACACTGACAAAACAATGAAAATTTATCGGTAAGCTGTAGGATGCTGGGGTACTAAAAGTGAGCTTCATGTTTCATTTGGATTAATATTTTAAAGTGACCTCTTCTATGGACAGTTCCTGCACAATTTAGGCTGATATTTGGATAATCTTAGGGTGCCAGTAACTTACTGAAGAATATGAGGAAGCTTGTTTTGGAAATAAAATATAACTTCTATTGCTGTGTTCTTTCAGGTACTTTGCAACTTGATTTTTGAGGCTGTACATCTTTGTTCATCTCTTGTAAATGCCTAGATTGATTGAAGCGTGAGGAATGAGTTGAGGCTCCTTGAAGCTATAGCAGAGGTAGTCTGAAATGCTGCTGAATATGATTATTGGGTAAAGCGTATTTGCAGGGTTGGTGAGGACTGCACAGTGGTTTGCTTCTGGGATGCACACATGGTCTGATTTGCTGTGTGTTCAAACACATAGTGCCAGACAGAATTCCAGGGACCATGGTCCAAATGGCGTAAGAAGCTCTTGAGCTAAAGTTTAGGTTGTTGCAGAAGAGAAGATAGATATTCTTGGTAGTGCTGTGATGCAGGTGACATGTCAGAGATGTAGTTCCATTGTGTAGGTAATAAATTTACAGTGAGAGGGACAATTCTTTAGTTGCCAGCATGAACCTTTTTGAATAGATGCAGCCTGTACATTAGACATAAAGCATCTAGGATCCTTTTTAGATTCTAATGAAACTTAAGATGATTACAATGGGAATTTTAAAATCAAAATTGGGGAACATTGAAAAGCATGGAGGTGCTTACAATTCACTAATGCGTCCCTTCAGATAGGACACAAGTCCAAGCTGAGGAGAGAAATAGCAAAGAGTACATTAGGTGAAATCACAGTTGCAATGCAGACAGTCAAACTATATTCACTTAGAGTACCTTCTCAACCAGAGTTGACGTGAGTTAAATGAAGGGATGTGAGAGAGATTATATATTGAAACTAAACTGGTACAAGGTTGGGTAACAAAGCTTTTGAAGATCCAATGTGAAAGGTATTGACAACTATTTATTTTAAAGAAGCACAGAACCTAGAATCATTTAGGTAATTGACTATAGAGGTAGAAGTATTTAAGGGAGTAAAAAAAAAAGAAGAAAAAAAAAACCCAGTTGGAACATGAGACTGTGATGGGGGAGGAAGAAAGTATTTGGTTTTTTCCTTCTTAAGAAGGAATGCTTTTTAGCCGAGAAGGAGCCTCAGATGATAATTTCAGAGTTTAACACTAATTAAGATGATTTGTTAAAAAAATGCGGGTAAGATAACATTTATTTCCAGTCTTGTATTCTGGATTTTTTTACCAAATGCAATATGTAACCTATTAGTCTTGCTGTCAGAGGGCTGGAGGATAGCATACTGAATTTTTTTTAAAAACAGCTCTGAAGTAACTATTTTCCCTATTGCATAAACTGATAAAAACCTATGGAGATTAGAACGTGCTGATTTAAAACAAACAACTAACTAGGTGAACTTTAGGAGGAGGTGACATGGTTATGTGGGGAAAGCCTTAAACATTATAGGTGTATTAGTATGTGGGTAAGAATGACATTGTCTGTGTGTATATCATCTTGTCACATTTTGAAAATGTTATTTGCTGATACAATATAAGACCTGTTGTGGTTTAATAGCTATTTTGAAAAGCTGATGAACAGATAAAAATAAGTGATGAGTCATCCTGTAGTGGAAGGAGGCCTTTGGTGGGGTGCTTCATATTTTTAAAAAAACTAATCAAGGGAAGGAGACTAATAGACAATTTATTGAAACAAACTTTTAGCGATTTTCTAAGTCTCTCTGCAGCAGGTTGCAGAAGGATCTCATTATAGTAAATGGGAAATAAACTCACATACTAAGGCTGGTGTTACAGTATTATGTGCAAAGAAAATTCTTAACTAATACGTGTTTGGTGATGATTTCTTGCTTGGTTATTACTACACATAAAGATTTTTTTTCTTTTTTTTTTAATTACTGTAGACAATACCATGTGAATAGTGTTTGAAACAGTGGATAAAATGCTTGAAAGCAAATGGAGGACAGAATCACAGAATGGTAGGGGTTGGAAGGGACCTCTGTGGATCATCTAGTCCAGCCCTCCTGCCGAAGCAGGGTCACCTACAGCAGGCTGCACAGGACCTTGTCCAGGCGGGTCTTGAATATCTCCAGAGAAGGAGAATCCACAACCTCTCTGGGCAGCCTCTTCCAGGGCTCTGTCACCCTCAAAGTGAAGAAGTTCTTCCTCCTGTTCAGATGGAACTTCCTATGCTTCAGTTTGTGCACTTTGCCCCTTGTCCTGTTGCTGGGCACTGCTGGAAAAAGTCTGTCTCCATCTTCTTGACACCCACCCTTAAGATATTTGTAGGCATTTATAAGGTCCCCTCTCAGCCTTCTCTTCTTCAATCTAAACAAGCCCAGCTCCCTCAGCCTGTCCTCACAGGAGTGATGCTCCAGTCCCCTCATCTTCAACAAATCTAAAAACTTTATCTTGCTGCTGTATGAAGCAGTGCCCTGTTTGCGTCTAGGTGCAGGTAGTTCTTCTTTCCCTACCTTAGAAACAATACAGCAGAACTGGAAAAGTAACGCACAGCAGTGTGGGACTAAGATAATTAGGGGTCTGGAACTACTTAGAGAAGTAGTGAAATATGCCATTGTCAGAAGTGATAACAAAAGACTCTAGGTGTATACTATACCTGATTTTAGTTTTATAAAAACAAATGGTAGTTTTCAGCAATGGATCTATGCTTAATTAATGATAAAAGTTAAGTGATGAAAAGGGACTTTTGTCTGGTAATACCTGCTAACAGGAGTTAGAAAACTCATTTTCTAAAACTGTCTTTGTAAACTGATAGTGCTTTAATTTTACACAGAAATACAAGAAGTTCATGAAAGTCAGATGAATTTTGTTCTCTGGCATAGGAACAGGGAAAAGCAGTCTGCACTCCTATAGGCATAAAAGGAATTGCTCTTTTTTCAGTCTGTGACTTTGCAGGCTGAACTGGGTGGAGCTTTAACCAGGGGAAAACAGTTGCTTGAAATTTGTTTACGAGTATGGTCCAGACTCCGAGTGGACCTAAGTGCTTTTCTTTTCTTTGAATGCAATGGAGATTGCATTAATTGAATTTCTAAATGTTAGTTATGTATATTGCTGATGTAAAACCATCTTTTTCATCACAACATAAATAGACTAGGAACTAAAATATGATGGGAGTGGGGGGAAAAAACGAACTGCGCCTTTCTGTGGTGCACTTACTGTTTAGTGATTTATGTGTAAACCTGGTTAATGCAAGTTGTACTTAATTTTGAGCTGTACTTGTTGACAAAATGTAGTTTAGCACTTTTGTACATAACTTGGGCAGAACCTGGTGCAGAAAAATGTCTTCTGATTGCAGTAGTCTAAAGAGTCTGGGTATAATCTCTGCAATTTAGGTTTGTTTTTTTTTTTCTTGGAATTCCCCTTTAAAAAAAAAAAAAGCTGTCAAGTCATGAGCTGCTTTCTTCTTCAAAATCATCGACATTTTTTTATTTTTTCCACTCATGTATGTTTTGGTTTTTTTCTTCTGTTTGTTTTTTTTTTTTTTGCCTGCAGGGATGCCTGCAGTCTGTAATCCAGGCATGGTACCAGTGACAATACCACCTCCTGCGGTCAACCCTCAGCACCTGTGTAATGAAGAGGACCTGAAATCTATCCAGGACATGTTTCCCAACATGGACAGGGAAGTGATCCGCTCAGTGCTGGAAGCTCAGAGGGGGAACAAGGATGCATCTATCAACTCCTTGCTTCAGATGGCTGAAGAATCATAGATCCCCACTTCAAGCATAGTCCCCATCCTTGATGCCACTTATTTTTACTTGCCAAGCCAGGGATTTAGCTAGAGGAAGAATTTCCCAACAGCTTTCTGTTGGCACATCCTGTATGAAAGATTACACCCCTTTTCTCCTTGGACGTTTGGATCTTTTTCACTTTCTTTCTCAATCTGTACATACTCAGTTTAGCTTGTGTCCTGCAATATAGTATTAAAGCATCTTTACTATCAGCTGTGCCCTTTATGGCTATATTCTGATGGATTGGGGAGTAAAGCTACTTTTTTTTTTTTCCTCTCCCCCTTTTCATAAACTTGTTCTTACAAAGTAAGTCTATGCAGTACAGGATTTACTACTGTTTGTTAGATTGAAAATTTTTTTTTTCTGTGGAGGGTTTGCTCTTTAAACATAACTGATTTGTTAAAGTATTTAGCATATTTCATCATGCAGCCTATTTCTGCCCCTTTCTTTGTCCTGTGGTGTTTAGATATTGCTGTGATGTATTCAGCTGTTTCTGATTGAATATTTTTAATTTAATAGGCTAAATTTCTTAGGTTGCGCTGTTGTAATGCGCGTTTTCTGTTCAATCTATTCATCGGGCACCAAAGCAATATGTTATCTGGCATGGATTTGGGGCTTTATCCTCCCGTATGGTGTTGTTATGTATCTGTAAAATCTTAACAGGTAACTTTTAACTCCTACAGTATGTATTTCTGTAGCTGAGGACAGGACTGGGCCCTAATGTACTCCCACAGTTAATTGCACTCTACTACCTTCTGCATTCCCGTGGCTATTTCGAAGGATAAGTGCAGAAGGAAAGATTTTTATAACTGGAAAATTACTGAAGCCGTGAACAATTATTTAAGGTGTTGCTTTCTTTACACCTATATTTCAGCAAAATTATTGTTTTATGTTAGTGGAAAAACTCTGGTATTTTTTCCTGTAATCTGAGATAAGGAGCATGAAAAGTAGCTTCAGAATCTTTGAATGGCATTGAGTTGCTCAGTGACTTGTTAGACTACAGTTGCTGTAGTCAGTTTATTGTTTGATGCAGATGGAAATAAATTTGTGAGAGAAAATTTAACATATCTGAGTTATAGTCTGATCCTCAGAGGAGGTTGGAGGTGGCTTTTATTTATTGTTAATATTCCTTTTTCGGGTAATAGTTCATTTTGGAGCTGCAGAATCTTACCGTGTGCACCAGTTACACCTGTTGGATAAATTTCTGTGGTGTCTGTTTTTGTAGATGGTAAAGTAATGCACTTTAAATAGTATGTGCCAGTTTATTTTTCCAGTCGTGCAATGTTGCTGTTTTATCTTTTTAATGTTTGATTTCAAATACTTTATACAATAGCCATAGTGCTTTATATCTTCAAGAGTTAGAATGAATGTACACTTGAAATCTAGGCTCTTGAGTGATTCATGAGAAGATTGAAGTCAGGTTTGGAATAGTGAAAAGCGAATTGTATTCCCTTCTTCCACATACTTTGTTTCATGTCCCACGCTTAAAATATTTTCTTTATTTTCTGCTGAAAAGCTGATTTTGTCCTCCTCCCCTATAATCAAGAAGCCTTTAGGTAGCACTGGCAGTAGAACATGAAAATTTATTTTTTTATTATTAAAAGTGATACTGAAACTTTTAAAATACAGCACCAAAAATCATCCCAGTTTCTGAACTTTTAAAGCTGTCTTTTCATAATGTGTGATTTTAAGTTTTGATATGAATCCCTTACCATCTTAAATGTACCACTGGAAGCATAAGTGTCTTTATACATCTTCTAATTGGCTTTTCAGTTACTGAGATTCAAGGCTATAGTTTCTATGTGCTTTAGTTGTAGATTCACCACATTTTTATTTTCTAAAATAAAATGGGTGTTCTTCAAGCAACTAGTCTTGCCCCTTCTCTGCAGTCATGGTAAACTTTGTGATTGAGTAAGCGTAGAGGCGTTTGGTCTTTATAGCACAGTGGTGTGCGATATCGTCACTCAAAAGGGTAAATCTTATTAAGGATTTGATGCTTAGTTATCTCCAGGAATAGTCCCTTGCTCTAACTTTTACACAGATAGCATCAGTTGCTAGGGATGGAACAATTCAGGGAAAATGTATATATTTAAATTTTTATATTAAAACGTTAGGATCCGTAATACAGCTTTTTATAAAAGCAAGTGATCATGGTTCAACTTAATGGCTGGTAAATTGTACTGCATCCTATTACAGCTCAGTTTCAGGCATAGAATAAACACTTTTCAATCCTAACAACCAGGAGGCGTAAGTGCAAATATTAGGTTAGCCAGGTTTGTTCATAAACTAGGCTCTGGGCCTCTGAGGGAGGCTCATGTTCTTAGAATTTTTTTGTTTGTTTTGTTCTAGGCAAATGTTGTGCAGAACAGGGTAGATGTATGAGTTGAAGACTGGATATGTAGGAGCAGTATGGCCAGTAGATGGATTTCAGCATGTTATGTTATACTTCTGGTGATTTTTTTAATCTTGATTTATTGAAACATTATAGCTGACACTCTTACGTCAAGATGTGCTATGTTATATTGTTGAAAAGAACAAAACACTGATCATAAGCCTACTCAGCTTTTCAACGTACATATCCTCTCAGTCAAACTGTTGTCAGGTTTAAATTGGAGAGAGGCAGGGAGTGTTTAGTTTTTCAAGGGTTTGGGAAGTTAAGGTATTGGAACTGAAAGTCTATTTCTTGATTTAAAACAAATTGTCACTCATAATGATTGTAGCTTTTGACAAAATGCTAATGGGATAATACTGTGTTTTATGCTGCTCTTCTGCTCAACACCTTCAAGCAGCTTAGAGCCAAAGCCAGATGTAGAAGACTGGCATCTGCTAAAAGTTAGTGCTCTTAGTACTAGTTTGAGTCCTGCCAATAGCCTAACCTTGCTAAAGGTAGGAACATTTTTTGTCTAGCTAGATCCTTGCTACTTTCTTCTCTACTGCTCTTTGCATCTGCTGATGGTACTGAATGTTTTCGCCCTTACAAATGTTATTGCTTGTTTGGTTGATATGTAATACCGTACAGAGGATGTTTTTTGCTGTAATAATGCTGAAGACATTGTTTCTCTGTATTGAGGTCCATTGTCCAAATGTGTTTCTTGCACTCTAAAGTACATTAACTTTTTCATTCTAATTTAATAAATGTATCATCTAAATGAAAGTGTATTATGTCTCTGGAGAGCACCACAATTTGAGTCTTTGTCTATGGACTGATCTAGAATTCAGGTATCAGTTACCATCTTTCATTCAGTCTTGTGCATTTGTTAACAAGTTACACTGGTTCTTGATGTGATCATCTGGTGGGACTAGTAAAGTAAACACTGGTATATATTTTAAGCATTCATCTGTAGGTAGATGCCTTTTTCTAACTCTTCTAGGTGCTACTCTGGCAAGAAAATGTTGCAGTACTGAAGATCTAAATGGCAAAACGAGGCAGTACTGAGGTTGCATTGTTCAAAGGACGGCGTTGGAGGGTAAGGGAGGAGGGAAGAGCAGCATTGTGTGTATGGAGGAGAAGCTCTGAAGCGTGAAGGGGTTGAGAACTCTAAATGAGAGAGGTGCCCACGTGAGGAGTTATGAAATAGACCTTGTTATGGGCTATTTTAGCTACAATAATAGCTGGCTTTATCTGCTAATGTATAATTAATGAATTTTAAAGATTTGCCTTGCATAACATCTCTCTTTAATTCTATGATTGACTGCAAAGCTGTCTGAGGTCCTCTTTCTCATTTAACAGCATTGCTATGCTCAGTGATTGTTAATCTTAACTGCTAGTCTGTAGTATTAGTGTATTATCAAGCTAACATTTTGGGTTTTACAGTCCAGTTCATAGTGTGTTTTCTATCAGGAGTTACATTTTTTTTAAAAAAAGATAGTTGAGAGGACTCTCACGATTGAATTTCCTTTGATTTAGTTTCTTAGTATACTTAATTTACTTTAAGGTATTTGGTGTACCAACGATGAAATGAAATTGTGTTCAAATTGTGCTTTCTTCTACTGCTTGAGTATCAGTTCCTATGTCAATTTACATTCTACAGCTTACAGTTTGCTTTTCTTATCTCTCTCAGTACACTAGAGAAACATGAAAGTGAGAACTGATTTACTTAAATGTTGGCGTTCTTGTGGCTGCTAAAGCATCTATTTAGCATTTTAATATTAGTTTTTTCATTCCAATGTTAATCAACCAGTGGTGGTATGTGGGGGTGTAAAGAGAATTCGGTGTATTTTGAATTATTAAAACATTTAAGTACATCAATGAGAGCAGAGCCTCTAGGAAGAAATGCACACATTTGTTTTCTTAGAATAACAAGGAAGAATGAAAACCTGTATTAACACTCTTCTCTGCTGCAGTTTTAAGTTGTAGCCTACTGAAGACTTCAGCTTTCTCTCCTAGATCTTTAGGAAGCTTGTTTAGAAACTCAAGCTGATCTATTTTCATACTGCAGTATATTTTAGAAGGATTTTGTTTAGCATCTTGTCAAAAAAGCTTAATTAATTTTGCAAGAACAAATATATTACACTTATGGTATACCATAACTTTTGAAGTAAAATTTGCACAAAGATGGGAAAAGTGAATTTGTGGAAAGCAAGTAGATTGACATTGGTCTTAGCTACATCTGTATTTCCATGTGTGGGAAAACTGTGAAAGTACAGCTTTTTATAGTATTCAAAGAATTCACTTAGAACATGTTTTTAGAACAGGAAGTGTACTAATCCGGAATGTGAAGCAGACTAGATACAAATTGACTACATCTATAATTTTATTGCATTTATCATTGGAAGAGGTTGAAGGATGATTCAATTTATTTTAAAATTATCTCCAATTGTAAAATAACAACAGTGAATGATAAGTGCACTGAACTTATTTTCCATGCCTTTCCTGTCCATGCTTCTTTATGGATTAGATTCAGGAGCTTGGCACTGTCACAGGACAATGTTTCTCCACCTTAATTGCATTATTTCTGTAATAGTAATGAGCTTAATGTAGAACATTCAGGTTGATTTGAAATGCTTAATGCTATTTTAAAAATTAATCACTAAGTAATTATAAAATTGCACAAGGGGGGGGGAATGGTGGCAAGTTCTTTCCCAGCGCAGCAGATACATCTCCTCTGTGACTACACCACCTTCCCAGGTGCCCTTGCATAACAGGTACAAGGCTCCGCAAGTGGAACCGAACTATGACAAGGACAATCTTTCATCTAGGTTGGAGGTGTCACCCAAGGTCAAGTCGGCCTAGGCCCTGCATCAAAACCGCTTCCATAAGGAAAAAAGATGAGTTATTGTCATAGGAGACTCTCTTCTGAGGGGAACAGGTGGTCCAATTTGCCAGCCAGTCCCACTTCTCAGGGACGTCTGCTGCCTCCCTGGGGCCTGGGTGAAAGATGTGGCAAGAAAACTTCCTACCCTGGTACAACCATTGGATTATTATCCGTTATTGATTTTTCATGTAGCCATCGATGAAGTTGCAATAAGAAGTCCAAGGGTGATGGAGAGAGACTTCAGGACCTTGGGATGACTGGTGGAGGAAGGAGGAGCACAAGTAGTGTTCTCCTCTTTCCTTCCAGTTGCAGGGAATGATGAGGGAAGAAACAGGAAGACCCAGCAAATCAATACGTGGCTCTGTGACTGGTGTCATCAGCAGAATTTTGGGTTTTTTGATCATGAGCTGGTCTACACAAAGCGAGGCCTGCAGTCAATAGACAGGGTACACTTGTCTCAAAGGGGGAAAAGGATCTTTGTGCAGGAGTTGGCAGGGTTTATTGCAAGAGGTTTTAACTAGATTTGAAGGGGGAAAGGGATAAAACCAGACTCCCCAGAGATTAGCCTGGGGGCAGCATGCCAGTGTTTGAGGGACGATGTGCTAGTAAGGTCCTTCAGCCTGCTCCACGATGTGCTGAGTACACTGGAGCACATTTGAAATGTCCCTGTACTACTGCACACAGCATGACGAGTGAACAAGAGAACTAGAAGATTTAGCCCAGTCCCAGAGCTATGACGTCATTGGCTTAAGCGAAGCCTGGTGGGATGTGTCCTGTGACTGGTGTGCCATGATGGGCACTTACCGGCTCCTCAGGAGGAATAGGCAGGACAAGTGAGGTGGGGAAGTGGCGCTGTGTGTAAGAGTTGAGGAATAGTATGGCACTTGCAGTTGATGACAGCGTGGTTGAGAGCCTCTCGGTAAGGATGAAGAGGAAAGCAAATAAAGCAGATGTTGTTGTGGGAGTCTGCTATCGGCTACCCATCCACAACAACACCACAAATTAATTACTCATACAAGGAGTTAAGGGGTATCTCTAGAACAACTGCCCTTGTCCTGATGGGTAATTTTAACTTCCTAGGCATCAACTGGGAATATCATGTAGCGGACACAAACAGGTCCAGGAAATTCGTGAAGCACATTAAAGATAACTTCTTGGTGCAGGTACTAAGGGAGCTGAGTAGGTAAGGTGCCCTCCTAGATTTGTTTTTTGTAAACAGAGAGGGACTTGCAGGTGATTGGTGGCTGGCTAGGTCACAGTGACCAAGAAGTAGCTGAGTTTCAAATCACTGGTGGTAGGTGAAAAAATGCCAGCTAAATTTTGATCCTGGGTATGGGGAGAGCAGACTTCAGGCTGCTGAAGGAGTTACTTAGAAAAGTCTTCTCAAAATCTGCTTTTGAAGGTATTGGGGTCCATGAATGCTGGTCGACTTTTGAAGAGCTATCTCTTAAGCATGTAGGAGTAGGCAATTTTGAAATGTCAGAAGTTGAGCGGGCAGAAGGCCAGCTTGGCTGAGCAGGGATCTTATTCTAGAACTTAGGCAGAAATGGGAAGTTGATGGGCATTGGAAGCAAGGACAGGCAACACGGGAAGACTACAGAGGTGCTGTTTGCAACTGTAAGGAGAAAACTCATGTAGCCAAAGCTGGATCAGAGTTCAAGTTGGCCAGCACTATGCAGGACAACAAAAAGGGCTGTTTAACATATGTTAACAGCAAAAGGAGGAGGATCAGAGATGATAATGTTGGTCTGTTGCGTGATGAGGTTGGTCACCTCACAAACAGGGATGTAGAAAAAGCGGAGACATTTAACGCCGCCTTCGCCTCTGTCTTTAACACCAATGATGGGCCTTGGGACTGCTGGAGTGCTGTGCTGGAAGATCGTGACTGGGGGGATAATAAACTCCCAGCCAAGTGAACTCATTTAAGACTTGCTGTTCCAGATGGATGTGCATAAATCTATGGGGTCTATTCATCCCAGAAAGATCTGTCCGATGTTATTGTGGAACCTCTCTCCATTATTTTTCCGTAGTCTTTGGAGTCTGGAGACGTCCCAGTCAACTTGAAGATGGCAAATGTTGTCCAGGTTTTCAAGAAAGGAAAGAAGACAGACCCTGGTAATTACAGGCCTGTCAGTCTCACTTCAGTGCCTGGTAAAATTATGGAGAAGGTTGTTCTGCGAGTTACTGAAAAACATTGAGAGACAGTGCAGTCATTGGTCACAGCCAACACAGGTTCATGAGGGGAAAGCCCTGCTTAAAGGTCACCATCTGGTTAGCCAAAGAAAGCTGGTAGATGTGGTGGTTTTGGACTTTAGCAAAGCTTTTGATACTGTCTCTCAGAGCATCCTTCTGGACAAAATGTCCAGAATACAGCTAGGCAAATCCATAATACATTGGATGAACAATTGACTGATGGGTCAGGCTCAAAGAGTTATAGTAAATGAGGTTACACCAGGCTGGTGGACAGTCACCACTGGGGCTCCCCGGGACTCATCTTTAGGACCAGTGCTCTTTAATATTTTTGTAAATGGTCTGGATGCATGAGTCGAATGTACATTAAGTTTGCTGGTGATACTAAACTAGGAGAAGCTGTAGACTCTCTTGAGGGCAGAGATGCCTTAGAGAGATATGGATAGACTAGAGAGCTGGGCAATCAACAACTGTATGAAATTTAATAAGAGCAAGTGCCGAATTCTCCACCTGGGATGGGGTAATCCTGCTTATACATGCAAACTGGGGGACAAGAGGCTGGAGAGCAGCCCTGGGGGAAGAGATCTGGGGTTTGGATTGATGGCAAGTTGAATGTGAGTCAGCAGTGTGCCTTGGCAGCCAGAAGAGCCAACTGTGTCCTGGGGTGCATCAAGCACAGCATAGCCATGAGCTGGCGGGGCTCATTGAGAGGGCTTTAAACTAGGTTCGAAGGGGGAAGGGGATACTGCCCAGCTCACTAGGGATGAGCCTAGGCTTGGAGTGCCAAGGCCAGGGGTGAGATTGACAGCCCAGCTCAAGTGTGCTTACACCAATGCACGTAGTATGGGCAATAAACAAGAGGAGCTGGAAGCCATTATACAGCAGGACGGCTACGACTTGGTCGCCATCACAGAAACGTGGTGGGACAACTCGCATGACTGGCATGCTGTCATAGATGGCTACAGACTCTTTAGGAAAGACAGACCAACAAGGAGAGGTGGGGGAGTTGCTCTATATGTGAGGGAGCAACTGGAATGCATTGAGCTTGGCCTGGGGGCAAGTGAAGAAGGAGTTGAAAGCTTGTGGGTTAGAATTAAGGGACAGGCTCACACGGGTGACATTACGGTGGGTGTATACTATAGGCCACCTGACCATGAGGAGGAGGTTGATGAGGCCTTCTACAGGCAGCTGCAAGCAGCCTCACAGTCACAGGCCCTGGTTCTCATGGGGGACTTCAACCACCCTGACATCAGCTGGGAAGACCATACAGCTAGGCAGGCGCAATCCAGGAGGTTCCTACAGAGCATCGATGATAACTTTCTGATGCAAGTGGTGGAGGAACCAACAAGGAAAGGCGCGCTGCTGGACCTCGTGTTAACAAACAAGGAGGGACTGGTGGAGGACGTGAAGGTTGGAGGTAGACTCGGCTGCAGTGACCATGAAATGGTCGAGTTCAGGATCCTGCGTGGAGGAAGCAGGGCGATCAGCAGGATCAAAACCCTGGACCTCAGGAGGGCTGACTTTGCCCTCTTCAAGGAGCTACTGGGAGGAATCCCGTGGGCCAGGGCTCTCAAAGGCAGGGGGGTCCATGAATGCTGGTCGCTTTTTAAACAACACTTCTTCCATGCACAGGAGCAATGCATCCCCCTGAGAAAGAAATTTAGCAAAGGAGGCAGGAGACCTGCATGGTTAAACAAGGAGCTTCTAGCGGAGATCAGGCAGAAGAGAAAGGTCCATGGAATGTGGAAAGAGGAACAGGCCACTTGGGAAGAGTACAGAAACGTGGTGAGAGCATGCAGGGATGCGACGAGGAAGGCCAAGGCTCACCTGGAATTGAAGCTGGCAAGGGATGTCAAAAACAACAAGAAGGGCTTCTTCAACTACATCAGCAGCAAAAGGAAGGCTAGGGACAACGTGGGGCCGCTGCTGAATGAGGAGGGTGTCCTGGTGACGGAGGATGCGGAGAAGGCAGAGCTAATGAATGCCTTCTTTGCTTCAGTCTTCAGTGCTAAGACTGGCCCTCAGGAATCCCAGGCCCCGGAGGTAAGAGAAGAAGCCTACAAAGAGAACGACTTTCCCTTGGTCGAGGAGGACTGTGTGAGGGATCGCTTAAGCGATCTGGACGTCCACAAATCCATGGGCCCCGATGGAATGCACCCACGAGTGCTGAGGGAGCTGGCGGATGTCATTGCTGAGCCACTCTCCATCATCTTTGAGAGGTCCTGGAGGACAGGAGAGGTGCCCGAGGACTGGAGAAAGGCCAATGTCACTCCAATCTTCAAAAAGGGCAAGAAGGAGGACCCAGGGAACTACAGGCCGGTCAGCCTCACCTCCATCCCGGGAAAGGTGATGGAGCAGCTTATCCTGGAGGCCATCATCAAGCAAGTGGAAGAAAAGAAGGTTATCAGGAGTAGTCAGCATGGATTCACCAAAGGGAAATCATGCCTGACCAATCTGATAGCTTTCTACGATGACATGACTGGCTGGGTAGACGAAGGGAGAGCCGTGGATGTTATCTACCTTGACTTCAGAAAGGCTTTCGACACAGTCTCCCATGATATCCTCCTGGGGAAGCTGAGGAAGTGTGGGCTGGATGAGTGGTCGGTGAAGTGGATAGAGAACTGGCTGAATGGCAGAACTCAGAGGGTTGTCATCAGCGGCGCTGAGTCTAGTTGGAGGCTGGTGACAAGTGGTGTCCCTCAGGGGTCAGTACTGGGCCCAGTCTTGTTTAACTTCTTCATCAACGACCTGGATGAAGAGTTAGAATGTACCCTCAGCAAGTTTGCTGATGACACCAAACTGGGAGGTGTGGTAGATACACCAGAAGGCTGTGCTGCCATTCAGCGTGACCTGGACAGGCTGGAAAGTTGGGCAGAGAGGAACCTGATGAGGTTCAACAAGGGCAAGTGCAGGGTCCTGCACCTGGGGAGGAACAACCTCATGCACCAGTACAGGCTTGGGGTGGACCTGCTGGAGAGCAGCTCTGCGGAGAGGGACCTGGGTGTCCTGGTGGATGACAGGTTAACCATGAGCCAGCAGTGTGCCCTGGCTGCCAAGAAAGCCAATGGGATCCTGGGGTGCATCAAGAAGAGTGTGGCCAGCAGGACAAGGGAGGTTCTCCTTCCCCTCTACACTGCCCTGGTGAGGCCTCATCTGGAGTACTGTGCCCAGTTCTGGGCTCCCCAGTTCAAGAAGGATGAAGAGCTGCTGGAGAGAGTCCAGCGGAGGGCTACAAGGATGGTGAGGGGACTGGAGCATCTCCACTACGAGGAGAGGTTGAGGGAACTGGGCTTGTTCAGCCTGAAGAAGAGAAGGCTGCGAGGGGACCTTATAAATGCCTACAAATATCTGAAGGGTGGGTGTCAGGAGGATGGGGCCAAGCTCTTTTCAGTGGTGCCCAGTGACAGGACAAGGGGCAATGGGCACAAACTGAGGCACAGGAAGTTCCGTCTGAACATGAGGAGGAACTTCTTCTCTCTGAGGGTGACGGAGCACTGGAACAGGCTGCCCAGGGAGGTTGTAGATTCTCCTTCTCTGGAGATATTCAAGACCCGCCTGGACAAGATCCTGTGCAGCCTACTGTAGGTGACCCTGCTTCGGCAGGAGGGTTGGACTAGATGACCCACAGAGGTCCCTTCCAACCCCTACTATTCTGTGATTCTGTGATAGCTAGCTGGTGAGGGAGGCAATTGTCCTGCTCTACACCGCCCTGATACAGCCCCGCCTTGAGTACTGTGCGCAGTTTTGGGTGCCTCAATATAAGAAGGTCATCAGACTATTAGAGTGAGTCCAGAGGAGGGCGACCAAGATGGTGAAAGATCTCAAGGGCAAGACTTACAAGCAGCTAAGGTCACTTGGCTTGTTTCGCTTGGCGAAGAGAAGGCTGAGGGGTGATCTAATTGCAGTCTACAGCTTCCTCAAGAGAGGCAGCAGAGGGGGAGGTGCTGATCTCTTCTCTCTGGTGACCAGTAATACGACATGAGAAAATGGAATGAAGCTGTGTCAGGGGAAGTTCAGCTTGGACATTAGGAAAAGGCTCTTCACTGAGATGGTGGTCTGTCACTGGAACAGGGTCCTCAGGGAAGTGGCCATGACTCCAAGCCTGTCAGAGCTCAAGGAGCGTCTGGACGATGTTCTTAATCAAATGGTTTTTTGATTGTCACACATAATGATTTGTTTGTTTACAGATAGTAAGGCATTGCAGAACATTGAACACGGGAAATCAGATGTGCAGTTCCAGCACAGCCATAGCACTACTGAAGAATATACAAAACATAAAAGTCTGTAACAGCATAGTTTTAATGGCATAGAATTTTGTAGTAGGTTCAAATCTCCCCTTAACTTACAAATGGTGTTAGAAGATCTGGAGAAACTCTTAAATGACTGCACAGGGGTGTGGGGTGCTATTTTTTCAACTTTTCACTTCAAGTGTTTTCTACAGTAGTGAAGTGTTAAAATGTTTAGGTTTCTTTCAATAATAATTTTCTTCATCCCAAATATCCTAAATGTTATGAACAAAATTACTACTTGAGTTATTTTTTACAAAGTGTAAATTTGAATCTTACTGAATACTAGTAAAATTTCTAATTGATTAGACAGGACAGGTTCATGTGCAGCTTAGAAGTTCTGACATTGTGTCCCCCACTTTGAGTTGTTAGACTATCTATGCACACAGTCGGCAAGGGATTTCTTGTGTCCTCCTGTTTGATGTTACCTTGCTCTTAGGTCAAACTAAAAATCAGCATATGTGCTGTAATAGGAGGACTGAGAATTCTTTCCCTCTTCATCCTAAATAAATATGTTTTCAAGTAGTGTTTTTTTTTTTGTCCATTTAAAAAAGGTCACTTGAAGCTAGTAAAATGTAGGTGTTTGAATAAGGAAACCTTAACAGGATGATGCTAAAAGAAATGATGATTTTATTTTTCTTTTATGACACAGAGTATTATGGGAATACTTTTAAAATTATAAATTCAAATACTTCAGTTAAAACAGCCGGTAACACAGATGTGATAACCTCTCTGGACCACATTGCCTTTTAAAAGAAGTGGAAGGATGATTTGTGTGTCTCTGGGTTTCAGCATGTTCACACAGCATGGAAGTAAGAAGTGGCTAAGTACTTTCTGACAAACTTCAGGACTTAAATTCATGTGATACAGAGCCTCATTACCTGATGACCCAGACTCAGCCTTCATATTGAGAGAATGTTTCAAAAGAATATAACATGATCTGTGTCTTCACTATTGAAATATAGCAGAAGTGCTAAAATGTACCTCAGAAATGGCTCAGCCTGTTGAGATAATCTGAATATTTTTATACTGAAGGTGATCCATTACTGCTATCTTCAGTGAGGGGAACATAACAAATAGTGAAAGCAGCTGGGAAAATCGTGGAGCTAAATTTCTTCGGTGTTGTGGTATGGTCAGCTGTCAGCAAACAGCATGACAATAAGGACTGTGCTGTGACTATCTCTGTATGAACAACCACAAACTTGCTGTGATACTGGAAGTTAGAACACAGCATTTTTGTTTCTTTGTTGCTTTTATGTTTTAAATAAAAAAGCTTGTTTGTGCTGTTATGTGAGTTGGGTTGGATGGGGTGAAGAAAGCTTATGCAAAAGAAATCTTCAATCCTTTTCTACCAGAGGCAAAATCTAGTTAAGCATCTTTACTCTCTAGAGGTGAAAAGGCAGAGGCTTTAGAAAGAGGAATAAGTAAAATGGATTCGAGATCTGCAGTATCTTAATTTTTAGATTCTAAACTAGTGTAAAACAAATGGAGTATGATTGGTCATTTGAGGAAGGTCAGCATACTGTGTTTTAATAGTCCCTTCTGACTCTGTGTAGAAAAGAGATGTTCTTTAGTTTGTAGCCAATTTCTTATAATGTACGAGATCCCCCAAATCATGAAAATGTCAGGGCTGTGTATGACAATCATACATCGGGCATATACCTCCTATTTTGCACATATCTCCTATTTTCAGGATTACAATAAGTGAACTTTATATACTTCTGTTAGCTACTGGTGCAGTATCTGGGGAGCCTGATAAGCCAAATCAGTGACTTATCCTCCCG
Source organism: Opisthocomus hoazin (assembly GCF_030867145.1). Lineage (NCBI taxonomy): Eukaryota > Metazoa > Chordata > Aves > Opisthocomiformes > Opisthocomidae > Opisthocomus > Opisthocomus hoazin. Next base: position 17,599,343 of record NC_134420.1, on the reverse strand, counting down.
TTGGCAATGTAATCTTGAGGCTGAGGAAATGAAAGTGTGAAAACAGAAGATATAAAAGTAAAGGTATCCATAAGAATGTTCTGGTATAACTCATTGCCAAGAAGTATGTTGCCTCTTAGAAAATAGAATCTGTGCACTATCAACAGATGGAGTTGTGTTATGTGTAGTGGCCAAGTTAACAACGCAGAAACCCCATGTTTTCTTGAGAATCAAGTAGGTGACATGAATGAACATATCAAACTCCTTAGACATGATGTTACTGTCTTAAAAACATGGGAAGTGCTGTCAAATATCAGTAGAGGGAGAGAGGTAAGGGAGGTGAATTAAAGTCAGAAGACAAAATCAACGAAATAGCTCCTTAAATCACTGCATGGAGGTGCAGTTTCAAAAGAGGAGGAAACAGGATAAGTTACACTGAAAGGGGGGGGGGGAAGAGAAATGTTGGCATAAAGGGAGAAGTATTTCTCTTGTTTAGTATTCCTGTATCATGCAAATTTTTTAAAATATGCAAAAGACTTAGGCAAAGATTGATAAATAGGGACCTACTGTTCTTTATTAGCCAAAGTAATTTGGAGCTATTGTTTCCCAGTTTACAGGGCAATTGATTTAATCTAATCTTTAAAATTACTTTTAATGTATTTGGTGTCCTGGGTTCGGCCAGGACAGGGTTAATTTTCACCAGAATCCAGGAAGGGGCACAGCCGGGTGGGCTGACCCAACCCCAACCTGGCCAACCACAGCAGGGTATTCCATACCATATGCCATCATGCTGGGTTCCGGTGGGGGGGGCAGCGCGGCGGGAACTCACTCGCGGCGCTGGTCCTGTCCGGGAGAGCGGGTCTGGTCTGCAGTCTGTTTTGTCGTGTTTTCTCCTTATCTGTATCGTTGTTGTTACTGTTCCGTTTGTTTGCTGTTCTGTTAAACTGCCCTTATCCCGACCCACCAGTTTTTTGCCTGTTTCTTTCCATTCTCCGGCCGCGTGGCGCTTTTGTTGCTGGCGGCAGCTGAAACTAAAACATTAAATTTGCTGCCCAATGTGGGGCTCAATTACGGCAGGGCTGAGCAGCGTGTGTTAAAACAGCTTTCTTAGATTTTGTTATAATGTGTTGTACGTATTTACTGTGTTAGTTAAACAGTCGCCAGTAAAAATGTTTCTGTCTTTGATCGGATGGCTGTGGTTTTTGAATCCATACTTGCTGTACTTGTTCCCTGTGGTGCTGTTCATCATCACGGGGAAAAGGATCAGGATTATGATTTTACTGTACTGTACGATATCGGCTTATGACATGATAGCATCACTGTGCATGAAATTAGGCTTGTATTTGCATGTGGCACTGCGGTCATTTTCGTACCTCGGATCCTATGTTCTAGAATTTGTTAATAATCAAACCCAATCTGTGGGGAAAACCGGAGGGGATACCTTCCCTCACTCTGTCACCCCTCCTCTCTCCCTCAGGCTGGTCCTAATGGCTTTTGAGAATTTCGAGTACCCGTGGGATGCTCAGGCCAGCACTCTCCTTTTGTTCTGCCTCCTGAATGGGTTTTGGGCCTTGTTTAGGGTTAAACAAGTCGTTAAGAACACTGTGCAGAGACCTGCCCCGGGGCCAGATAGCTGTGAGTGGCTGGGTGTGTGGGACAGCATGGGCAAGTACCTAGGGCAGTGGGCACCACCGGTGTTTTTTAAACTCACCCCTGAACAAATACAGAATCCGGACAATCTGGTAAAATATCTGCAAAAAGTGTGCTGCCACCTTGGGAACTCCAGAGAGACACAAATCACTGCAACATGCTGGGGTCTGGCCCACGCCTACCGAGCTGCCCTGTTCAACACTGTTCAGTGCCCTAAAGGGGAAAAAGGGGGAAACGAAGCGGCAGGCACTGTGACTGGTGCTGCCGCCCCAGCCGGCCCTGCAGCCCCTCCAGCCCAGCAGGCAGTCACAGCCCCCCCGACCGGCAGCACGGCTGCTGCAGCCACTGGCGTGGTCCCGGCTCCCCCGGCGGGCACAGCAGCTGCTCCAGCCCCAGCTCCAGCCACAGGCACAGTGACTGAGCCCAATGACCAACCTGTGCCAGCAGCAGTCACCCCCGTAAAACTAAAGAAAGACGCAAAGAGAGCAGATCGCTCCGGGAGGGATGACGATGAGCCAGGGTCATCGCGGGAGATAGAGACAGAGATCATCACCCGGTCCCTGTCCCTGAGTGAGCTTTGAGACATGCGGAAAGATTTCAGCCGCCACCCAGGCGAACACATTGTCACCTGGCTGCTGCGGTGCTGGGATAACGGGGCCAGCAGCTTGGAGTTAGAGGGCAAGGAAGCCAAGCAGCTGGGATCCCTGGCCAGGGATGGGGGCATTGACAAGGCCATTGGGAAAAAGGAACAAGTCCTCAGCCTCTGGAGGAGACTTCTGTCAGGCGTGAGGGAGAGGTACCCCTTCAGTGATGATTTTGTATGTTATCCTGGCAAGTGGACCAATATGGAAAGGGGTATTCAGTACTTGAGGGAATTAGCTGTGCGGGAGCTGGTTTACTATGACACAGACGATGAGCAGGTACCCACAGACCCAGATGAAGTCCAGTGCACACAATCCATGTGGAGGAAGTTTGTGTGGAGCGCACCCTCCTCATATGCCAACTCACTGGCAGTTGTAAACTGGAAAGGTAAAAAGGCACCAGCAGTGGATGAGGCAGCTGTCAGACTCCGGCAATATGAGGAAAGTCTCTCTTCCTCCCTTGTCTCAGCTGTGAATAAATTGTCCCGGCAGTTCCAGCAATTCAAAGAGGATATGTCCTACTCCCCACCTGTGCGGGCCAGCATCTCAGCTATTAGGGGCAAGCGTTTCTCTGCTCAGGAGAGAGAGTACAGAGGCTACACACCACGGGGCACCCTGTGGTTTTACCTGCATGACCACGGAGAGGACATGAGGAAGTGGGATGGAAAACCCACCTGAAGTCTAGAGGCACGAGTGCATGAGTTACAAGGTAAAACAATCACAAAAGGGGATTCTCTTAGGAAAAATGCCCCTCCACTTTCCAGCAGCCAGCTCTCCAGACCAGGTAAACAGTTTGATCTTGATTCCAATCCTCTGGAAGGGACCTCCAAGTCATTCTTACAGCAGGTGAGCAGCAAATTCTCTGACCAGGATTAGAGAGGGCCTGCCTCCAGCCAGGTGGAGGAAAGGGACAACCGTGTTTATTGGACGATGTGGATTCAGTGGCCTGGCACATCAGATCCACAAGCGTATAAAGCTCTAGTGGACACTGGTGCACAGTGTACTTTAATGCCATCAGATTTCAAAGGGTCAGAGTCCATTTGTATTTCGGGATTGACAGGGGGGTCCCAAGAGCTGAGTGTATTGGAGGCTGAAGTGAGCCTCACTGGGCAGGAGTGGCAGAAGCACCCCATTGTAACTGGCCCCGAGGCTCCATGCATCCTTGGTATAGACTATCTTAGGAGAGGGTATTTCAAGGACCCAAAGGGGTATCGGTGGGCTTTTGGCATAGCTGCTTTGGAGACAGAAGAAATTAAACAGCTGTCCATTTTGCCTGGTCTCTCAGAGGATCCTTCTGTTGTGGGGTTGCTGAGGGTTGAAGAACAACGGGCGCCAATCGCAACCACAATGGTGCACCGGCGACAGTATCGTACCAACTGAGACTCCCTTCTCCCCATTCATCAGCTGATCCGCCAGCTGGAGAGTCAAGGAGTGATCAGCAAAACTCGCTCACCCTTTAATAGTCCCATATGGCCAGTGAGAAAATCTACTGGAGAGTGGAGACTGACAATAGACTACCGTGGCCTGAATGAAGTCACACCACCGCTGAGTGCTGCCGTGCCAGACATGCTAGAACTTCAATATCAGCTGGAGTCAAAGGCAGCCAAGTGGTATGCTACTACTGACATCGCTAATGCATTCTTCTCCATCCCTTTGGCAGCAGAGTGCAGGCCACAGTTTGCTTTCACCTGGAGGGGTGTGCAGTACACCTGGAATCGACTGCCCCAGGGGCGGGAACACAGTCCCAACATTTGCCGTGGACTAATCCAGACTGCACTGGAAAAGGGTGAAGCTCCAGAACATCTACAGTACATCGATGACATCATTGTATTTTGACAAAGGGGAGAAAATAGTTCGGATCCTTCTGAAAGTCGGTTTCACCATATCTGCAGTACATTGACGACATCATTGTATGGTGTGACACAGCAGAGGAAGTTTTTGAGAAAGGGGAGAAGATAGTTCAGATCCTTCTGAAAGCCGGTTTCGCCATTAAGCGAAGTAAAGTCAAGGGACCTGCGCAAGAGATCCAGTTTTTGGGGATAAAATGGCAGGATGGGCGCCGTCAAATCCCAATGGATGTCATCAACAAAATAGCAGCTATGTCTCCACCCACCAGCAAAAAGGAAGCACAGGCCTTCCTGGGTGTTGTGGGTTTTTGGAGGATGCACATCCCAAATTACACAGCCAGATTGTAAGCCCTCTGTACCACGTGACCCGGAAGAAGAATGATTTTGAATGGGGCCCTGAGCAACGACAGGCATTTGAACAAAGTAAACGGGAGATAGTTCATGCCGTAGCCCTTGGTCCAGTCCGGTCAGGGCAAGATGTTAAAAACATGCTCTACACCACAGCCGGGGAGAATGGCCCAACCTGGAGTCTCTGGCAGAAGGCACCAGAGGAGACTCGAGGTCGACCCCTGGGGTTTTGGAGCCCGGGATACAAAGGATCCGAGGCCCGTTATACTCCCACTGAAAAAGAGATTCTGGCAGCATATGAAGGCGTTCGAGCTGCTTCAGAAGTGGTCGGCACTGAAGCAGAGCTGCTCCTAGCACCACGATTGCTGGTCCTGGGCTGGATGTTCAAAGAGAGGGTCCCCTCTATGCATCATGCCACCGATGCTACGTGGAGTAAGTGGGTCGCGCTGATCACCTAGCGTGCCCGAATGAGAAACAGCAGTCGCCCAGGAATTCTGGAGGTAATCATGGACTGGCCAGAAGGCAAAGATTTTGGAGCATCGCCAGAGGAGGAGGTGATACGTGCTGAAGAGGGCCCACTGTATAACAAGCTGCCAGAAGAGAAGAAACAGTATGCCCTGTTCACGGATGGCTCCTGTCACATTGTGGGGAAGCAGCGGAGGTGGAAGGCTGCTGTATGGAGCCCTACACGACAAGTCACTGAAACTGCAGAGGGAGAAGGTGAGTCAAGCCAGTTTGCAGAGGTGAAAGGCATCCAGCTGACTTTGGACATTGCCAGTCGAGAGAAGTGGCCAGTGCTCTATCTTTACACCGACTCCTGGATGGTGGCCAATGCCTTGTGTGGGTGGCTGCAGCAATGGAAGAAGAACAAGTGGCAGCGCAGAGGCAAACCGATCTGGGCTGCCCCATTGTGGCAAGATATTGCTGCCCATCTGGAGCAGTTGGTTGTAAAAGTGCATCACGTGGACGTCCACATCCCTAAGAGTCGGGCCACTGAGGAACATCAAAACAACCACCAGGTGGATCAGACTGCCAGGATTGAAGTGGCTCACATGGATCTGGACTGGCAACATAAGGGTGAACTGTTTATAGCTCGGTGGGCCCATGACACCTCAGGCCACCAAGGAAGAGACGCGACATACAGATGGGCTCGTGACCGAGGGGTGGACTTGACCATGAACACCATCACACAGGTTATCCATGAATGTGAAACATGCGCTGCAATCCAGCAAGCCAAGAGGGTAAAGCCTCAGTGGTATGAAGGATGATGGCTAAAATATAAATACGGGGAGGCTTGGCAGATTGACTACATCACACTGCCACAAACCCGCCAAGGCAAGCGCTATGTGCTCACAATGGTGGAGGCCACCACCGGATGGCTGGAAACCTACCCTGTGCCCCATGCCACCGCCCGGAATACCATCCTGGGCCTGGAAGAACAAGTCCTGTGGCAACATGGCACCCCCGAAAGAATCGAGTCGGACAACGGTACTCATTTTCGCAACAGCCTCATAGACACCTGGGCCAAAGAACACGGTATCGAGTGGGTGTATCACATCCCCTACCATGCACCAGCCTCTGGAAAGATCGAACGGTACAATGGGCTGCTAAAAACCACTTTGAGAGCAATGGGGAGTGGGACTTTCAAAAACTGGGATACTCATTTAGCAAAGGCCACCTGGTTGGTTAACACCAGAGGGTCCACCAACCGGGCTGGTCCTGCCCAGTCAAAACCTCAGCGCCCTGTAGAAGGGGATAAAGTCCCTGTAGTGCACATGCGGAACATGTTAGGGAAGACGGTTTGGGTTAGTCCTGCCTCGGGCAAAGGCAAGCTTGTCCGCGGGATTGCTTTTGCTCAAGGACCTGGGTGTACCTGGTGGGTAATGCGGAAGGATGGGGAAGTCCAATGTGTACCTCATGGGGATTTGATTTTGGGTGAGAATAGTCAATAAATAAAATGTATGAAGTTAATTGTTAAATAACCCTGTCGCTGTCAGTTATCACTGTTATAATTGTTATGTGTTGTACCAGTAGTAGCATAGTAAGAATCATCCAGATTAAAGAAGCATGGACTTTTTTGATGAACACCTAGCAGAGTACAGCGATGATGGAACTGGACCTGGTTTTCAACAACTGGCACCCAACAACTTCATGAAGATCAACATCTCCTGCAGACTGTGAGCTCCGGATGCAGCAAGTGACCGCCCATCACCACACATCACCTCTCCTGCCACAGGACACCATTACGACAGATGGAGCCCGAAGTCGTGGATTAAATGAACTCAGCGGACACTTTAGAGTGATGATCCATAGACTAAGGGAATGATATCTGGAGACAGGAGAAGTGGTGGTGATCAACTGGACAATGGGGGACCTGGGCATGACATAGATGGTATGGAATAAGGGGTGGATAATGTCCTGGGTTTGGCCAGGACAGGGTTAATTGTCACTGGAATCCAGGAAGGGGCACAGCCGGGTGGGCTGACCCAACCCCAACCTGGCCAAACAGAGCCGGGTATTCCATACCATGTGCCGTCATGCTGGGTTCCGGTGGGGAGGGCGGCGCGGCGGGAACTCACTCGCGGCTCGGGAGCGTGCGACGCCGGTCCTGTTTGGGAGAACGCCTGTGTGGGGTCGTGCGGTTTGTTCTGTGTTTTCTCCTTATCTGTATTGTTGTTGTTGCTGTTCCATTTGTTTGCTGTTCTGTTAAACTGCCCTTATCCCGACCCACAGGTTTCTGCCTGTTTCTTTCCATTCTCCTCCGCACCGCAGCGGGGGGAGGGGCGGCCGCGTGGCGCTTTTGTTGCTGGCGGCAGCCGAAACCAAAACAATTTGGCTATTTTGAATGTTGTTGGCTTTTCTGTTTTGGAAAGCCTAGAGCAAGCATAGGTCACCAATTTGGACTGGGAGATAAAGGACCCTGCATATGAATGTTGTACAGCTATCTTACCCAGTTTAGATTGTTAGTGATATTGAATTCCGTCCTCCACCTTATGGACTCTGGGTATGTATTATAGATATCAATTTAATTTAAAACTTAACAATTGTCTTTCATGTGGTTAAGTATTACAGTTCCACAAATGCACTGACTTTTACAGAACAGCAGCATAACTTTCATGTTTGCCCAGTTTAGATCATCAGACAATCAAGCCTGTAGATGGTTTTATTCACAGTGGGATATTTTATTCAATGAGCTGTTTAAGATTCTCAGTATGGTCGACAGATTTTCTTTAAAAGGCATTATGTTGACACATCAATAAAATGTACCAACTGGGTAGTTTCACCATATACGTGTATATTACTACAGAACATTCCCTAATGCAGTAGTGTCTGTGACTGACTAGTTGGTGGAAAAGAAAAATGAATGTTCTGTTCCCTGATGTAGGTAAATGCTTTTCTATGGTAATTTTTAGGGAAGCATCAGTATATTTGATTATGTTAAATATCATAGGATGAAAAGTGAGCACTTTCTGATTAATACCCCGTGGAAATGACAAGAAAGAGCTCAGGATTTGTTTTGTATTATGTACTACCTCTGGTTTTAAATATTATTTATTAATCTGTAGTTCTATAACTGGAACTATTTTGCTGCTATAATTGTACATTTAACATATTTGGAAATTTTTCTGTAAAATTAAGGCATACATGCATTTTATAATTTCAAGTTCTAGGAACTTGACAGAATACAGAATAGATATATTTTAACATAAATGGTAACTTCTTGTGTATAAAACAAATGTATGTCTTCATGTTTTCCTATTTAGCTAATTTCTCTGCTTTGACGTAGTTACTAGAGGTTATTTAGATTTGTAATTGTAGTATAGCATTTGCTCCAGAGAGAAATCTACATGTTTATCTCCTCCTGAATCCTGTTTACTTAACATGCAAATTCCTTGGTTTTCTTCTGTGTAGGTTTGAGAGAAAAAGGTACAAAAATAATTTCCCTTAAAAAATGGAAGCTGTATTCTAAGGAGAACAGAGAAAATTCTGTTTCTGCTCTGGGCTAGTTTTCAAAGAAAAAAAAATTAAACCAAAATAACTCAAACCCCCTAAAAAACCCACTAATCAAGATTACCTCTTGTAAACAGTGAAATGTGGTGCTGATTTTTCTATTTTATGAATGCGGTACATGAACACTTGAGGATTGCAATGGCATCTTGAAATTAAACTAATGGGTAACTGATCAGCTACCTGGAAATAATGTGATGTTCAGCTTTGAGAAATAGCCTCTACATCTTCCATAATTCGGGAATTTAAAATAAAGATTTTTACATGCTAATGCAATTGATCTGTGGATGAACATGCTTTGCAAGGCTTGATGTTTCCAGTGGAACTAAGGGTTCCTGGTTTAGTTTTCTTTAGAGCAGAATAATGACCGTTAGAGGGCAGCTTTAGACTTGGAATATACTGCGAACATGTTAATACAGTGCTTTTAATTGTTGAGGGAAGCCTGTAGACCAGAAAATGTTAGGGAAGCTTTTTAAGTGGTGAACACAGTGCTCAGAACGTAGGGACTAGGGAGTTACGGAGGTAGAGTGGAAAGCACACAGATTTCATTGACTTCAGTCTGAACTCAAAGCCAACTTTCAGAAGCACTTACAGATGTTTGTTTGTTATATGTTACAGAAGTGTCGCTGGGTTGTTTGCGCTCTGCGCCCTGACCTGTCAGCTCTGCACTCATCAATTTGTCTAGCTTGGATTAGTATTGCTAGCTCTGCATTATAACGCCAGGTCTAGCATGGCTGGCAGATGTGAATGCCTCTCGCACAGGAAGCGCTCCTACAGCCAGCAGTGCTGTTTTTTCACTGCAGTCCAGTTCTAGATCCCATCAGGCTCCCTCTGTTCTTATGGTGCTATGCCCAAAGTGCTAAACCCTCTGGAAGCCAGAAACTTGGGAAGCTATGCTGAAGTTGTCCAACTGCTTGACCCAGTGGTTGCTCTGTTCAGTACTGTTTGGATGTCTCCTCATAGCAATGCCTGGCGTCTAGGGTCTGAGGATGCAGTGGTGAAACTGTAGAACTGCTGGTGCACAGCTGGTCTGGCTTCAGCCCAGGTCCCCAGTGAAAAGTGGCGTATTCCTGGCTCAGAGAAGGTGCAGGGAGTGGTACACCTGTCTGCTCCACTCACAGCTAGTAACCCTGCCTGGAGCCTGGTTACCTGCTGTCGGACAGACAAACCATGGATAGCTGAGAGGTGGATGGAGTTCAGCAGTAAAGGGCGAAGCTTACAAACCTGCCTACTTCTCCCCTCTGGTTAATCCTAATAAGATATCAGGTCATGCCTGTGAAGGCCAGTAGATAGGACTCTGCTGATTTTGTTCAGGGATTGAATTTCACTGCTAAATACACACGTATAAAATGTGCAATGATTTGATCAAACAGTTCCTCCTTTGTTTTTCAGCCAAGCCTTCAGGGCAGGTTTCAGGCTTTGTATTATAACAGCTGTTGATAAGGTGAGTGCTGCAAACAGTTCAGGTCAACATGATGAACTACTGTGGGAAAAGGCAGCCAATTTTCTGAGTAGTGTAAATCCATTCAAAATATCTTAGATAGCAGAGGAAACAAATGCACAGTTTAAAATCATATCCTGAACTTATTTGCAAATATTGATAAAATAACAAGCAGGAGAATTTTCTGAATTCCCTGCCTTCATTGACTTCACCTTAAGTATTCTTCAACTAATTAGAGCTTTCATTCATATGTAGGATTTGTTTCTTCAACTGAAGAAGCAAGTGCTGATTTCTACAGCCAGATACCTTTTGATCTAAAACATGAAATGGTAGTGATGAATGAAGTTTTCCCTCCTTTTTTTTTAATATTTGTCTTCTGGACCTCTCCACCAATTACAGGGAGAACAAGCTACAACCTGCCTGTTATCACACCATCTTGGCAACTAGAATACTGTGAGCAAATGAGGGTTTTTTTTATCTCTACCTTTTATGCTGGTGAGCAGTGCTATTTCGAGTTGAGTGGGTGAATTTAACCTGACGCAGTAAATAGGTTTTGAGAGCATCTTCATTCCCAAAGGCTGCTAGAGAATATACCCATCGGAGTTAGAAAAGTCCCTGACGCCATTGGACTCTCCATCATTTAGTTAATGAAGATGGGTATTGAACAGTCACTGAAGCTGAAAAACGCTGACAGTTTTATTGATCAAATAAGAGACAAAATGAACAAGAAACCGGTCTTGTACCTGTCATTGTGAGGTCTGTTAGGACTATTGCATCCATTAAAATGACTGGCAATAAAGCCTTCTCTACGCACAAGAGTTAAGTGCAAGGTAGCTACAATATTTTCTGATTTTCTTTTTGAGACACTGCTTAAACCTTTTTCCCCAAAATGTGATTTTCGTGATCAAATTGAAATATATTTCAGAAAAAAAAGCCAAGATTTCATTATTTGATTTTTTTTTTAATGAGTAAGAGATGAGAAAAAACAGAAACTGACATAAGATCTGTTGAAGAAGGAGCGCAAGTTATTCTGAGGAAAACATGATTGCAGCTTCCCTAGGATCTCCGTTTTCTTCTTCCAAAGAACATCTCTTTCTCCTGCTGATACTGGAAACCGTATGCTACAGTTGTTTTCGATTGGGAGTCATATGTTGCAGAGGTTTCTGAAGTGCATGCATTCGTACACTGACATTGTTCCACGTAGATGTAGTTATAACTTATGCTTGTTCCATTTTGGCAAGTCAGGGTCACCTCTCTTGTTTGGCTGCTGTACTCCCGACAGCAGCTACACTCATATTGCATCTGGTTTGCTTCAAGAGAATACCTATGTTCCAGCAGGAAAAGAAAATATCTTCTGATTATAAACTGTCACAGAGAAACCCTCCAGTGATGTTTGTTTTGGGGTTTATTGGGAGTTTTGGGAGTGGGTTTTTTTTATCCTCTCTTCATCCCTCCCACTCACACACTTATGAATGTGATTTTAATTCCATGTCTCTTCAATAGTGAAACTGCTCTTGCTTCCATTGAGTCTGATTCCGCTCAATGGGATTATATAAATGTATTAACTTTATTGCTATTGTGCAATCACAGAATCATTCAGGTTGGAAAAAGACCCTTAAGATCATTGAGTCCAACAATAAACCTAGCACTGCTAAGTCCACCACTGAGCTATATCCCTATGTGCCATGTCTACACATCTTTTAAATACTTCCAGGGGTGGTGGCTCAAGCACTTCCCTGGGCAGCCTGTTCCAATGCTTGACAACCCTTTCAGTGAAGACATTTTTCCTAATATCCAATCTAAACCTCCCCTGATGCAGCCTGAAGTTGTTTCCTCGTGTCCTGTCACTTGTTGCTTGGGAGAAGAGAGCAACACCTGCCTCACTACAGCCTCCTTTCAGGTAGTTGTAGAGAGTGATATGGTCTCCCCTCAGCCGCCTCCTCTCCAGACTAAACAGCCCCAGCTTCCCTCAGCTGCTCCTCAGAAGACTTGTTCTCTAGACCCTTCACCAGCTTTGTTGCTCTGCTTTGGACACTCTCCAGCAACTCAATGTATTTCTTGTAGTGAGGGGCCCACAGCTGCACACAGTACTCCAGGTGCGACCTCACCAGTGCCGTGTACAGGGGCACGATCACCTCCCTACTCCTGCTGGCCACACTATTCCTGATACAAGCCAGGATGCCGTTTGCCTTCTTTGCCACCTGGGCACACTGCTGGCTCATGTTCAGCCAGCTGTCAACCAACACCCCAAGGTCCTTTTCTGCTGGGCAGCTTTCCAGACACTCCTCCCCAAGCCTGCAGCATTGCGTGGGGTTGTTGTGACCCAAGTGTAGGACCCAGCACTTGTCCTTGTTGAGCCTCATACAACTGACCTTGGCCCATCAAGTCAGTCTGTCCAGATCCCTCTGCAGCGCCTTCCTACCCTCAAGCAGATCGACACTCCCACCCAACTCGGTGTCATCTGCAAACTTACTGAGGGAGCACTCAATCCGCTCATCCAGATCATTGATGAAGATACTAAACAGATCTGGCCCCAGTACTGCACCCTGGGGAATATCACTTGTGACTGGAAGCGATCTGGATTTAACTCCATTAATGCCACAACTCTTTGGGCCAGCCATCCAGACAGTTTTTTACCCAGCTAAGAGTAAGCCCATCCAAGCCATGAGCAATGAGTTTCTCCAGGAGGATGCTGTGGGAAACAGTGTCAAAGGCTTTACTAAAGTCAAGGTAAACAACATCCACAGCCTTTACCTCATCCATTAAACAGGTCGCCTTGTCATAGAAGCTTAGTCAAGCAGGACCTGCCTTTCATAAATCCATGTTGACTGGGCCTGATCACCTGGTTGTCCGGTACATGCTGTGTGATGGCATTCACGATGATCTACTCCATAACCTTCCCAAGGACCGAGATCAGTCTGACAGGCCTGTAGATCCCTGGATCCTCCTCCCAGCCCTTCTTGTAGATGGGCGTCACATTTGTTAACCTCCAGTCAACTGGTACCTCCCCTGTTAGCCAGGACTGCTGACAAATGATTGAAAGTGGCTTGGTGAGCACTTCTGCCAGCTCCCTCAGTACTCTTAGGTGATTGATTAACTTGAGAGACCAGTGTAAAGGAAGCCATAGAGATGCTAAATTACATTTTTGGAACTTACACTGAGGAGCCAGGACAAGTTCCTTCACAATATGCCAGCTCAACAGGTTCAGAAGATTCACAGTCATCATGGCTGATCACAGTTTTTTTGCTGTACGGTTTGCAGTTTGTGGCTTCGTAAAAAGAGGGGAGAAAGAACACATACGTCAAATCTCTAGCTCAGAGCTAACTGAATATTAAAACAGTTTCAAGGTGTATGATGTCTGATTATTGAGGATCTGCAGTATGTGACAGTGTGTGGGGGATACTGTGTAATGTATCTGGAGTTTTCAGGTTATTCTTTGATCTCAGTTGTACAGTGTCTTTGGAAGATAATGTGGAGGCTTAAGCATTGGTAGTTTGACTTGTGGTGTTCAGTATCAGTAAAAGAAATTTGCTTCTTCTTTTTGAATTGATAGTGAAACACAGGGTCTTGATAAATAGAATAAGTGAAAACTGGGGGAGTGAAGAATCCTTGCACCACTCAAAGATAGAAGTTAATTACAGGGCTCTTCAAGCAAAAAGCATGAACACAGCATTACTTACGTTTACATATTTTGCAGCATCCATCGTGAGTAGTTTCTGCTTCATCCTTGCAAAGTAAAGCAGGAGGATTTGTATTAATGTGCAGATGACAGCCATGAGTATCAATATGAATTAACATTACTGATACTGGGCAGAAGGCTCCTCTGTGAGGAACACTGAATGAAACCGTGGGTGTCTTACTGTCCCCACAATAGAAGTCTTGAATCCTTGTAGCCTCATGTAAAAACACTGGGCTTTTCTTATTACTGATGTTACAGCAAGATTAATTCCATTCTTAAGATATTCTTGCAACTTTAGTGAAAATGATTTGTCGTATTCTTCCTTGCCCTGCCTTGTTCATTTAAAGTGCATTCAGCTGGTGAAGAATTGATTAAAACTTACAGGATCGCACTCTCCTGGGTCGTACTCGGGGCATACTTTTTTAGTTTGGACTGCAACAAATTGATCTTCAATTTTTTCACATTTGTAATGGCTGCAATTATCAAGTGGCAGGATCTCATCAACCTAAGATTTTATAAGAAAAGAAAACAATTACTTTTTTAATTGCAATGACGTATAGTATGATTACTTCGAAAATGCCTGAGCTAATTAAGTTGTCACACCTCAAAGATTCTCAGATGCTTCTAAACTACTTTCAAGTGGCAAAAGCAAAATTTTGCACACTGTGGCTAACTTGAAAGTTTAAATCCTGAATCTGAACACTCACACCACAAATTAGAAACCGTTGCCCAGTTAACCACACACATCAAGAGTTTATTATTCCAAGTAAGCATTCAATTCAGAATGCTACTGTGTTGTTTTTAGAGTAATTTCAGTGTTAATTTCATTTTTACGAGTAAGGCATGTGAGTTTACTCTTAGCTGTTCTAGCCTGTGTTGGTAATAAAGAAATCTGAAAATGAAAGGAATACTTACATTGAGCACGTGAACAGTGTTGTTACTTAATTTGATTGTGCAAGATACTTCAATACACTTCCCACAGCACTCTCCATCCTCTGTCATATATTGATAACCCTACTCACAAGGAGATGAAAGAGAAAGTAGGTTGAGTTGGTGATGGAGAACTCTGGTAACTGAGAGCTGAGTGGGCAGCCTATAGAATCTGAACTCACCAGTGGGCAAGATGTTTCACATTGAACTGCTTCGCAATGCACAGTATTTGCATGAGTCACTGGATCTGTCTCAGAACTGCAGGTACAGTTCTGACATGAATTGGTTACTGTTGACATTCCAACCTGAAAGATATAAAAAAAAACCCCAACCAAACCCAAATGGCAACAGTTTCTGTATAATGTATAGGCAGAGTTGAAAGCATTGCAGAGAACCATTATGGTTGCTGAAATGCATGTGCAACTGAGTTCTTCAGCTCTCTTTGAATATAAAGTTGGCTTTATGCCTTGCCAGAAAGCACATGTTAGGAGGAAACTAAATGAAGCAATAGAAAAGAGAAAAGTAAATTAAAAAAATGTAGATAAGACTAGTTTGTAATGCCTCATTGTTTTACCAGCTTTTCAATGCTCCATTTAAGAATTATTTTTCCAGGTAAGTCATATTCAGTGGTTATAAAACAGTTGTAATTTAAAAAAGGAGATTAAAATAACTGGATACATATGCAGATGCATAAGCAGAGATACAAATTTACACATGGATTTTAGTCTTTTGGAAATATACCCCCAAAAGGCTCCAGTGCTAATGTTTAAATGTTGACTAGATGACCAAAGTACCAATGTTGGCAAAAGATTTAGGTATCAATTAAAGCAAAAATCCTAGCTTTATTTTTGAAGGTTCTCTGGTCTCATTTCAGAAAGTAGTTGAGTTTGGGCTACTGATCAGCTCGTTTGGAAAATTTGTTAATTCCAGAAGTGGGAGAGAGTTTAAAAAGAAAGTACATCACTAAAAATGGTACACTTTTCTTTTATGCTACATGTTCTATTCTTCCGTGACAATTTTTTTTTTTGACATTAGAAAAAACCCCACATTTCAGTTAAAAGCCAGAGATAAAAAAACATGTACTGGGAAAAACACTTTCTCAAAAGCTAATTTTGGTAGAAAGGGCGTACGTTTCACTTCCAGCAATATACCACTAGAGGTATAACATTCTTACCATGTATATGGTACCGTTAATCACACAGATGCCAGGAATTTGTTCTGAAAAACAAAACCAAAAAAACCCTGAGTGAACTCAAACTGTGAGACTCCCTGAGAAGTCAAGCTTAGACCTCATGATGAGTATAGCTGGAAATTTAAGTGAAGTTTCATCTTTGAAATATAGCTAGAAGAGTTGAGGATGAATGTCTTCAAACTTGAGCTATTCAAGTAAAATCCCTTTTTTGCCCTCTTGATATCAGGTTCACTTCAGATTAAATTAGTTGTTCCCTCTTTGAGCCCTAGAAGTCCAGTAACCTTCAAAGATGCCTTTGTGATTGATTCTTTATGACCTCTCAGATCATGGTTTGGATGGAAGATTGACTCTGAGCTGAGAAAAGGTATTCTTACCATGGTAATATAAATAATTTGACAACATGGCAGAGATCATTTGTGTCTTTCACACAACTACTTCAAACTTGGCTGTTCCTTTGTTCTGACCTTCCTGTTTTGGGCTTAATTTATGGCTGCTTTTTTCTTTTTATAATTTGTATAAGTATATATGTATAAAAATACATGTATATAAAAATTATGTATATAAAGAAACATATATAACTTGGATTTTTAAATTTTCATGGGCATTCAACTACAGTGTAGGTTTCATTATTATTTTTCATACATTGACAATGTAGTTACTGATTATAATTCACTTTGTATTATTGCTTCGTGTTACTTGCTTTTGTAGTTAACTGCAAAGCTTTCTGCTGGCTTATTCTTGTGCTTATGCATCTTAGTTTAGCTACAGTTAGGCTAAGGTTAATGTGCTGCAATGTTACATTAATAACATTGAATAAAATGCATTAATAACCTTTATAATTACAGATACATAGATAGCTGAGCTACATAGACCACCTGAAGGTTCAAAGCATTATCCTGCTCTCCCACCCATTCCAATTCTCTCAGCAAGCTTCACTGAAAATAACATTTTGTTTTTAAACAAACTTCTAATGCATATTTAGCAAAAAGTCGATGCATGTTCACTGAGCCAGAACAATTTAAGGAAGGTTTTGCTGTTATTGTGATACATGAAGAACTTGCTTAGATATTAACAGAAGGGCAAATGTAATTCACCAGGATGTGTAGCCTGGTAATTATATATGTATTTTTAATACTTACTGCATTCAAGTTCAGGACAACATTGGTCTTTTGATGTTAGTACAGGCATGGAAACAAATCCTAGGTCACAAACTGGTGTCTGAACTGTTTGGCATAACAGCGGCTGGCATTGTACAGTAGCATTGAGGGGATCACAGACACACTTCTGGCATTCACTTATCCAGTTGTCTCCAGGCTGAAAATACGTAAATGATTTATTCTTAAGTGCTCTCTCACCCTAGCTGTTCTGTTTCAACTTGAGATATACTCTCAAAATTGGTAGACAGTTCAGATAAGAGTTTTCTTAGCACTTGATTTCAGGCCTTAAGAGCAGGCAAGCTAAGAACAATCACGGAATTTTCTTCTGTGTAGAAAGAATGATGTTTTAACACTTTCATAGCTGGTCTACTTATTCCTATGTCATTTAAATGTCTTTTCTTAAAAGAAAACGTCTCTACCATGGTATTACTGACCTTTTCTGTCTCCAGATTACTTAAAAGCCTGGTAATGCCAGGTTGAAGAATTCTATGCTGTCAGGTCATTGGTAACATGGCAAACTTTGTTATTGAAATATATACAGGTTGGCTGGAAATGGCTATTACAGGACAGAAATTTGGCTCATTTTACAGTGGTTGTATATTAGAAAACAATGAGGGGAACCACCTTTCGTGGAGGATTGACATCAGTACAGTTTCTTTCTACTGAAGTAGTGAGGGATGTTGCTGTGGTTGATGAGACAGAAGCAGATACATGTTCTGTGGATGTTGTGGCTTCCCAGGTGACTGAAGTAAAAGGAGTTGTCGAAGGACATGGCCCCTGGAACGGGTCAATTTCGCATTCCTTACTGCAAAGTGCATAAAAACTACAGCCGGCTCTGTCTGTTCTGTTGTATACCACTTCCCCTGTAGAAGAAAATTGGAGGAGAAATTAAAAGACTGATGAAAATACTTAGGCGAAAAAACTCAAGAAAGTATTGTGAAAATATAAAATGTATTCGTGTATAAAAAGTTCTCTCTTTGGATCAGTGTGAATTGTTATCTTTAATTGAATAGAGTATCAAGGGTTTATATTGCTTATGAAAATTTTTATAACCATAAAATAAGACACTTACCAGGTGAAAAAAAATTACCAAACACGTGGCAAAAACATGGAGTTGTTCTGCTTGATGTAACATATGTACTTGCTTCTGTTGTGACAAGTGTGCTGGGGGAAGAACTGAAGATTGCAGAAGTGCTTGTAGTAATATGACTTGATAATGATGTACCAGTTGTAGCTACTGTTGAGCACAAGACACGCTTTAGTTTGCAGCACAACATTTTGATATCATAATTTTAACATATTGGAGAGGACCGTTCAACATTCTGCAAATCAAGCCAACGATTTTCTTGCATGCATCTATTTGGCCTACTGCTAAGTGCAGGTTGTAGAAATCTTTTAGCTTTATGCTGAGTATTATCTAGAATTTGGCAACTCCTATGACATTCAGCTCTAATGTTTTAAAAAGTTTCAAAGTTGCCAGAGACTCTGTCAAGTTCAGGATAAGTAATATCAAGCTATGGGGTCCACTCACAAGCTTGTCTAACAGATAATAGTACCAGAGGGACAGATAGATAAAAAAGTGGTTTATGTGCTGGAAAACAAAAGGATGATAGAGGAAGAAGTCACAGAAGACAATGATAAAGATGTTGTTCTACTGAAAAAGCTGCTTGTAACCTTTCCAGAAATACATGATGACATACCTGGGACAATTGTATTAGTGAAACTTCTGGAAAAAACAGTGGTAACAGTACTTCCTCCAGTAGAAGAAACAGATGTTGGAAGATTATCTGTACCACCTACAGTGCTTGTACTTCCTGGTTGGGAGAGAGTGGAGGCAGTAGTGTGTGATGTTGGAGGCTGTGTTGCCACACTAGGGGTGTGCGTTGGAACAGATGTGTCTGTGGTCTTTGTGGTGCTTCCTGCAGTGGTCCTGGAGGTGCTGGCAGTGCTAGAGGGTGAGGTGGGCACTGTTGGTGTGTATGTGGTTGTGGTGGTTGTACCTTCTGATTGAGAGGGAGAGGTCCTGGTGGTGCCAGTCTTGCTGGTGGTCGTGATGATGTTTGTGCCTTGTGTTGTTGGGGCAGTGGTAGTGGGGACAACTGTGGTGCCAGCGGTTGTTGTCATTGTTGATGGTGGGATGGTGGAGGCAGTAGTGGGTGCTGTTGGAGGCTGTGATTCCACACTGTGGGTGTGCGTTGGAGCAGATGTGTCCGTGGTCATTGTGGTGCTTCCTGCAGTGGTCCTTGAGGTGCTGCCAGTGCTAGTTTGTGAGTGGGACACTGTTGGTGTGGGTGTGGTTGTGGTGGTTGTGCCTTCTGATGCACTCATAGAGGTCCTGGTGGTGCCAGTCTTGCTGGTGGTCGTGAGGATACTTGTGCCTTGTGTTGTTTGGGCAGTGGTAGTGGGGACAACCGTGGTGCCAGCGATGGTTGTTGTTGTTGATGGTGGGGTGGTGGAGGCAGTAGTGGGTGATGCTGAAGGCTGTGTTGACACAGTGGGGCTATGTGTTGGAACCGATGTTTCCGTGGTCGTTGTGGTGCTTCCTGCAGTTGTCGTGGAGGTGCTGGCTGTGCTAGTGTGTGAGTGTGACACTGTTGGTGTGGGTGTGGTGGTTGTGCCTTCTGATGGAGGGGGAGACGTCCCGGTGCTGGTGGCCCTGGTGATGGTTGCGATGGTGGTTGTGCCTTGTATTGGTTTTGTGGTGCCAGCAGTGGTTGTCGTTGTTGATGGTGGGGTGGTGGAGGCAGTAGTGGGTGATGTTGGAGACTGTGTTGCCACAGTGGAGTTGTGTGTTGGAGCATATGTGACAGTGGTCACTGTGGTGCTTCCTGCAGTGGTCCTGGAGGTGCTGGCAGTGCTAGTGGGTGAGGTGGGCACTGTTGGTGTGGGTGTGGTTGTGGTGGTTGTGCCTTCTGATGGAGGGGGAGAGGTCCTGGTGGTGCTGGCCCTGCTGGTGGTCGTGATGATGGTTGTGCCTTGTGTTGTCCTGGTGGTGCCTTGTGTTAACCGGGTGGTGGCAGCAGTGGTTGTCATTGTTGATGGTGGGGTGGTGGAGGCAGTAGTGGCTGATGTTGGAGGCTGTGTTGCCACACTGGTGGTGTGTGCTGGATAGGCTGTGGTGGAGGAGCCTGTAGTGTTTCCTGCTGATGGTGGTGTCGTCTGGCACTGTTGACTATCACAGCAGAGCACCTTGATCTCGTAGTCGAAGCACATTGGGTATTTTGCGATTTGATCCTTATTTCTGCACACAAAACCAGTGTCAAGGCTGCACTCAAATTTCTGTTCCAGTATGGCCACAATCTTGTCAGAATAGTCTATAGCACGACACCTTATGTCTTGTGGATTGTCGCACAGTGCATACCCTGCAGCCCGGATTTTTTCAAATGTCTCTGTGTCCCCATTTTCACTACCAGGGCTGGGGGAATCCAAGTCAAACCACTGTGTCCAGGAACAGCGCTGCTGGCAGCTGTTTGTGGTGTTGGAGGTGGTGGCAGTGCTACTTGCTGAGGTGGGCAGTGTTGGTGTGGGTGTAGTTGTGGTGGTTGTGCCTTCTGTTGGGGGAGGAGAGGTCTTTATGGTGCTGGCCCTGCTGGTGGTCGTGAGGATGGTTCTGCCTTGTGTTGTTGGGGCAGTGGCACTGGGGATAACCATGGTGCCAATGGCGGTTCTAGTTGCTGATGGTGAGATGGTGGAGGCAGTAGTGGGTGATGTTGAAGGCTGTGTTGCCACAGTGGAGGTGTGTGTTGGAGCAGACATGGCTGTGGTGGTTGTGGAGCTTCCAGTAGTGGTCCTGGAGTTGCTGACCGTGCTAGTGGGTGAGGTGGGCACTGTTGGCGTGAGTATGGTGATGGTGGTTGTTCCTGCTGTCACAGGGGGAAAGGTCCGGGTGGTGCCGGTCGTGCTGGTTGTCGTGATGATGGTTGTGCCTTGTGTTGGCCGGGTGGAGCCAGCAGTGGTTGTCCTTGATGGTGGGATGGTGGAGGCAGTAGTAGGTGATGTTGGTTTCTGTGTTAACAACGTGGACTTGTGTGTTGGAAGAGATGTGGTTGTGGTGGTTGTAGTGCTTCCTGCGGTGGTCCTGGAGGTGTTGGCAGTACTAGAGGTTGAGCTGGGTACTGTTGGTGTTGGTGTGGTTGTGGTGGTTGTGCCTTCTGATGGAGGGGGAGAGGTCCTGGTGGTGCCGGCCTTACTGGTGGTTGTGATGATGGGTGTGCCTTGTGTTGTCCGGTTGGTGCCTTGTGTTAACCGGGTGGTGCTAGCGGTGGTTGTTGTTGCTGATAGTGGGAAGGTGGAGGCAGTAATGGGTGATGTTGGTTCCTGTGTTACCACAGTGGGGGTATGTTTTGGAGGAGATGTGGCTGTGGTGGTTGTGGTGCTTCCTGCGATGGTCCTGGAGCTGCTAGCAGTGCTAGTGGGTGAGTGGGACACTGTTGGTGTGGGTGTGGTTGTGGTGGTTGTGCCTTCTGATGGAGGGGCAGTGCTCCTTTTGGTGCCGATCTTGCTGGTGATCGTGAGGATGGTAGTGCCTTTTGTTGGCTGGGTGGTGCCTGGTCTTAACCGGGTAGTGCCAGTGGTGGTTGTCGTTAATGATGGTGGCAAGGTGGAGGCAGTGGTGGGTGCTGTTGGTTCCTGTGTTGCCACACTGCGGGTGTGTGTTGGAGCAGGTGTTTCCGTGGTCTTTGTGGTGCTTCCTGCAGTGGTCCTGGGATTGCTGGCAGTGCTAGTGGGTGAGGTGGGCACTGTTGGTGTGGGTGTGGTTATGCCTTCTGTTGGAGAAGGTGAGGTCTTTGTGGTGCTGGCCCTGCTGGTGGTCGTGACGATGGTTGTGCCTTGTGTTGGCTGGGTGGTCCCAGTGGTGGTTGTCGTTGCTGATATTGGGATGGTGGAGGCAGTAGTGGGTGATGTTGGTTCCTGTGTTGCCACACTGGTGGTGTGTTTTGGAGCAGATGTGGCTGTGGTGGTAGTGGTGCTTCCTGCAGTGGTCCTGGAAGTGCTGCCAGTGCTAGTGGCTGAGTAGGACACTGTTGGTGTGGGTGTGGTTGTGGTGGTTGTTCCTTCTGATGGAGGCGTAGAGGTCCTGGTGGTGTGGGTCTTGCTGGTGGTCGTGATGATGGTTGTGCCTTGTGTTGTTAGGGCATTGGTAGTGGGGACAACTGTGGTGCCAGCAGTGGCTGTCATTGTTGATGGTGGGGTGGTGGAGGCAGTAGTGGGTAATGTTGAAGGCTGTGTTGACACAGTGGGGCTATTTGTTGGAACCGATGTTTCTGTGGTCATTGGGGTAATTCTTGCAGTTGTCGTGGAGGTGCTGGCAGTGCTAGTGTGTGAGTGGGACACTGTTGGCGTGGGAGTGGTTGTGGTGGTTGTGCCATCTGATGGAGGGGGAGAGGTCCTGGTGGTGCTGCCCCTGCTGGTGTTCGTGATGATGTTAGTGCCTTGTGTTGTCCGGGTGGTGCCTTGTGTTAACCGGGTGGTGCCAGCGGTTGTTGTTATTGATGGTGGGAAAGTGGAGGCAGTAGTGGGCGATGTCGGTTCCTGTGTTGCCACACTGGTGGTGTGTTTTGGAGGAGCTGTGGCTGTGGTGGTAGTGGTGCTTCCTGCAGTGGTCCTGGAAGTGCTGGCAGTGCTAGTGGCTGAGTAGGACACTGTTGGTGTGGGTGTGGTTGTGGTGGTTGTTCCTTCTGTTGGAGGCGTAGAGGTCCTGGTGGTGTCGGTCTTGCTGGTGGTCGTGATGATGGTTGTGCCTTGTGTTGTTGGGGCAGTGGTAGTGGGGACAATCGTGGTGCCAGCTGTGGTTGTCGTTGTTGATGGTGGGGTGGTGGAGGCAGTAGTGGGTGATGCTGAAGGCTGTGTTGACACAGTGGGGCTATGTGTTGGAACCGATGTTTCTGTGGTCATTGTGGTACTTCTTAGAGTTGTCGTGGAGGTGCTGGCCGTGCTAGTGTGTGAGTGGGACACTGTTGGTGTGGGTGTGGTTGTGGTGGTTGTGCCTTCTGATGGAGGGGGAGAGGTCCTGGTGGTGCTGCCCCTGCTGATGTTTGTGATGATGGTTGTGCCTTGTGTTGTCCTGGTGGTGCCTTGTGTTAACCGGGTGGTGCCAGCGGTTGTTGTCGTTATTGATGGTGGGAAAGTGGAGGCAGTAGTGGGCGATGTTGGTTCCTGTGTTGCCACACTGGTGGTGTGTTTTGGAGGAGATGTGGCTGTGGTGGTAGTGGTGCTTCCTGCAGTGGTCCTTGAGGTGCTGGCAGTGCTAGAGTGTGTGTTTGGGACTGTTGGTCTGGATGTGATTATGCCTGCTGTTGGAGGCGTAGAGGTCCTCGTGGTGCCGATCTTACTGGTGATCGTGATGATGGTTGTGCCTTGTGTTGTTGGGGCAGTTGTAGTGGGGACAACTGTGGTGCCAGCGATGGTTGTCGTTGTTGATGGCGGGGTGGTGGAGGCATTAGTGGGTGATGTTGAAGGCTTTGTTGACACAGTGGGGCTATTTGTTGGAACCGATGTTTCTGTGGTCATTGGGGTACTTCTTGCAGTTGTCGTGGAGGTGCTGGCAGTGCTAGTGTGTGAGTGGGACACTGTTGGCGTGGGAGTGGTTGTGGTGATTGTGCCATCTGATGGAGGGGGAGAGGTCCTGGTGGTGCTGCCCCTGCTGGTGTTCGTGATGATATTTGTGCCTTGTGTTGTCCGGGTGGTGCCTTGTGTTAAGCGGGTGGTGCCAGCGGTTGTTGTTATTGATGGTGAGAAAGTGGAGGCAGTAGTGGGCGATGTTGGTTCCTGTGTTGCCACACTGGTGGTGTGTTTTGGAGGAGCTGTGGCTGTGGTGGTAGTGGTGCTTCCTGCAGTGGTCCTGGAAGTGCTGGCAGTGCTAGTGGCTGAGTAGGACACTGTTGGTGTGGGTGTGGTTGTGGTGGTTGTGCCTTCTGTTGGAGGCGTAGAGGTCCTGGTGGTGTGGGTCTTGCTGGTGGTCGTGATGATGGTTGTGCCTTGTGTTGTTGGGGCAGTGGTAGTGGGGACAATCGTGGTGCCAGCGGAGGTTGTCGTTGTTGATGGTGGGGTGTTGGAGGCAGTAGTGGGTGATGCTGAAGGCTGTGTTGACACAGTGGGGCTATGTGTTGGAACCGATGTTTTTGTGGTCATTGTGGTGCTTTCTGCAGTTGTCGTGGAGGTGCTGGCAGTGCTAGTGTGTGAGTGGGACACTGTTGGTGTGGGTGTGGTTGTGGTGGTTGTGCCTTCTGATGGAGGGGGAGAGGTCCTGGTGGTGCTGCCCCTGCTGGTGTTTGTGATGATGGTTGTGCCTTGTGTTGTCCGGGTGGTGCCTTGTGTTAACCGGGTGGTGCCAGCGGTTGTTGTCGTTATTGATGGTGGGAAAGTGGAGGCAGTAGTGGGCGATGTTGGTTCCTGTGTTGCCACACTGGTGGTGTGTTTTGGAGGAGATGTGGCTGTGGTGGTAGTGGTGCTTCCTGCAGTGGTCCTGGAAGTGCTGGCAGTGCTAGTGGCTGAGTAGGACACTGTTGGTGTGGGTGTGGTTGTGGTGGTTGTGCCTTCTGTTGGAGGCGTAGAGGTCCTGGTGGTGTGCGTCTTGCTGGTGGTCGAGATGATGGTTGTGCCTTGTGTTGTTGGGGCAGTGGTAGTGGGGACAATCGTGGTGCCAGCGGAGGTTGTCGTTGTTGATGGTGGGGTGGTGGAAGCAGTAGTGGGTGATGCTGAAGGCTGTGTTGACACAGTGGGGCTATGTGTTGGAACCGATGTTTCTGTGGTCATTGTGGTGCTTTCTGCAGTTGTCGTGGAGGTGCTGGCAGTGCTAGTGTGTGAGTGGGACACTGTTGGTGTGGGTGTGGTTGTGGTGGTTGTGCCTTCTGATGGAGGGGGAGAGGTCCTGGTGGTGCTGCCCCTGCTGGTGTTTGTGATGATGGTTGTGCCTTGTGTTGTCCGGGTGGTGCCTTGTGTTAACCGGGTGGTGCCAGCGGTTGTTGTCGTTATTGATGGTGGGAAAGTGGAGGCAGTAGTGGGCGATGTTGGTTCCTGTGTTGCCACACTGGTGGTGTGTTTTGGAGGAGCTGTGGCTGTGGTGGTAGTGGTGCTTCCTGCAGTGGTCCTGGAAGTGCTGGCAGTGCTAGTGGCTGAGTAGTACACTGTTGGTGTGGGTGTGGTTGTGGTGGTTGTGCCTTCTGTTGGAGGCGTAGAGGTCCTGGTGGTGTGGGTCTTGCTGGTGGTCGAGATGATGGTTGTGCCTTGTGTTGTTGGGGCAGTGGTAGTGGGGACAATCGTGGTGCCAGCGGAGGTTGTCGTTGTTGATGGTGGGGTGGTGGAAGCAGTAGTGGGTGATGCTGAAGGCTGTGTTGACACAGTGGG
Organism: Opisthocomus hoazin; assembly: GCF_030867145.1. Taxonomy (NCBI): domain Eukaryota; kingdom Metazoa; phylum Chordata; class Aves; order Opisthocomiformes; family Opisthocomidae; genus Opisthocomus; species Opisthocomus hoazin. The sequence goes on along the minus strand of NC_134420.1, from coordinate 17,574,125 downwards.
GCTATGTGTTGGAACCGATGTTTCTGTGGTCATTGTGGTGCTTTCTGCAGTTGTCGTGGAGGTGCTGGCAGTGCTAGTGTGTGAGTGGGACACTGTTGGTGTGGGTGTGGTTGTGGTGGTTGTGCCTTCTGATGGAGGGGGAGAGGTCCTGGTGGTGCTGCCCCTGCTGGTGTTTGTGATGATGGTTGTGCCTTGTGTTGTCCGGGTGGTGCCTTGTGTTAACCGGGTGGTGCCAGCGGTTGTTGTCGTTATTGATGGTGGGAAAGTGGAGGCAGTAGTGGGCGATGTTGGTTCCTGTGTTGCCACACTGGTGGTGTGTTTTGGAGGAGATGTGGCTGTGGTGGTAGTGGTGCTTCCTGCAGTGGTCCTGGAAGTGCTGGCAGTGCTAGTGGCTGAGTAGTACACTGTTGGTGTGGGTGTGGTTGTGGTGGTTGTGCCTTCTGTTGGAGGCGTAGAGGTCCTGGTGGTGTGGGTCTTGCTGGTGGTCGAGATGATGGTTGTGCCTTGTGTTGTTGGGGCAGTGGTAGTGGGGACAACCGTGGTGCCAACAGTGGTTGTCGTTGTTGATGATGGGGTGGTGGAGGCAGTAGTGGGTGATGCTGAAGGCTGTGTTGACACAGTGGGGCTATGTGCTGGAACCGATGTTTCTGTGGTCATTGTGGTGCTTTCTGCAGTTGTCGTGGAGGTGCTGGCAGTGCTAGTGTGTGAGTGGGACACTGTTGGTGTGGGTGTGGTTGTGGTGGTTGTTCCTTCTGTTGGAGGCGTAGAGGTCCTGGTGGTGTCGGTCTTGCTGGTGGTCGTGATGATGGTTGTGCCTTGTGTTGTTGGGGCAGTGGTAGTGGGGACAATCGTGGTGCCAGCGGTGGTTGTTGTTGTTGATGGTGGGGTGGTGGAGGCAGTAGTGGGTGATGCTGAAGGCTGTGTTGACACAGTGGGGCTATGTGTTGGAACCGATGTTTCTGTGGTCATTGTGGTACTTCTTAGAGTTGTCGTGGAGGTGCTGGCAGTGCTAGTGTGTGAGTGGGACACTGTTGGTGTGGGTGTGGTTGTGGTGGTTGTGCCTTCTGATGGAGGGGGAGAGGTCCTGGTGGTGCTGCCCCTGCTGGTGTTTGTGATGATGGTTGTGCCTTGTGTTGTCTGGGTGGTGCCTTGTGTTAACCGGGTGGTGCCAGCGGTTGTTGTCGTTATTGATGGTGGGAAAGTGGAGGCAGTAGTGGGCGATGTTGGTTCCTGTGTTGCCACACTGGTGGTGTGTTTTGGAGGAGATGTGGCTGTGGTGGTAGTGGTGCTTCCTGCAGTGGTCCTTGAGGTGCTGGCAGTGCTAGAGTGTGTGTTTGGGACTGTTGGTCTGGATGTGATTATGCCTGCTGTTGGAGGCGTAGAGGTCCTCGTGGTGCCGATCTTACTGGTGATCGTGATGATGGTTGTGCCTTGTGTTGTTGGGGCAGTTGTAGTGGGGACAACTGTGGTGCCAGCGATGGTTGTCGTTGTTGATGGCGGGGTGGTGGAGGCATTAGTGGGTGATGTTGAAGGCTTTGTTGACACAGTGGGGCTATTTGTTGGAACCGATGTTTCTGTGGTCATTGGGGTACTTCTTGCAGTTGTCATGGAGGTGCTGGCAGTGCTAGTGTGTGAGTGGGACACTGTTGGCGTGGGAGTGGTTGTGGTGATTGTGCCATCTGATGGAGGGGGAGAGGTCCTGGTGGTGCTGCCCCTGCTGGTGTTCGTGATGATGTTTGTGCCTTGTGTTGTCCGGGTGGTGCTTTGTGTTAAGCGGGTGGTGCCAGCGGTTGTTGTTATTGATGGTGGGAAAGTGGAGGCAGTAGTGGGCGATGTTGGTTCCTGTGTTGCCACACTGGTGGTGTGTTTTGGAGGAGCTGTGGCTGTGGTGGTAGTGGTGCTTCCTGTAGTGGTCCTGGAAGTGCTGGCAGTGCTAGTGGCTGAGTAGGACACTGTTGGTGTGGGTGTGGTTGTGGTGGTTGTTCCTTTTGTTGGAGGCGTAGAGGTCCTGGTGGTGTGGGTCTTGCTGGTGGTCGTGATGATGGTTGTGCCTTGTGTTGTTGGGGCAGTGGTAGTGGGGACAATCGTGGTGCCAGCGGTGGTTGTCGTTGTTGATGGTGGGGTGGTGGAGGCAGTAGTGGGTGATGCTGAAGGCTGTGTTGACACAGTGGGGCTATGTGTTGGAACCGATGTTTTTGTGGTCATTGTGGTGCTTTCTGCAGTTGTCGTGGAGGTGCTGGCAGTGCTAGTGTGTGAGTGGGACACTGTTGGTGTGGGTGTGGTTGTGGTGGTTGTTCCTTCTGTTGGAGGCGTAGAGGTCCTTGTGGTGTGGGTCTTGCTGGTGGTCGTGATGATGGTTGTGCCTTGTGTTGTTGGGGCAGTGGTAGTGGGGACAATCGTGGTGCCAGCGGTGGTTGTCGTTGTTGATGGTGGGGTGGTGGAGGCAGTAGTGGGTGATGCTGAAGGCTGTGTTGACACAGTGGGGCTATGTGTTGGAACCGATGTTTCTGTGGTTATTGTGGTGCTTTCTGCAGTTGTCGTGGAGGTGCTGGCAGTGCTAGTGTGTGAGTGGGACACTGTTGGTGTGGGTGTGGTTGTGGTGGTTGTGCCTTCTGATGGAGGGGGAGAGGTCCTGGTGGTGCTGCCCCTGCTGGTGTTTGTGATGATGGTTGTGCCTTGTGTTGTCCGGGTGGTGCCTTGTGTTAACCGGGTGGTGCCAGCGGTTGTTGTCGTTATTGATGGTGGGAAAGTGGAGGCAGTAGTGGGCGATGTTGGTTCCTGTGTTGCCACACTGGTGGTGTGTTTTGGAGGAGATGTGGCTGTGGTGGTAGTGGTGCTTCCTGCAGTGGTCCTGGAAGTGCTGGCTGTGCTAGTGGCTGAGTAGGACACTGTTGGTGTGGGTGTGGTTGTGGTGGTTGTGCCTTCTGTTGGAGGCGTAGAGGTCCTGGTGGTGTGGGTCTTGCTGGTGGTCGAGATGATGGTTGTGCCTTGTGTTGTTGGGGCAGTGGTAGTGGGGACAACCGTGGTGCCAACAGTGGTTGTCGTTGTTGATGGTGGGGTGATGGAGGCAGTAGTGGGTGATGCTGAAGGCTGTGTTGACACAGTGGGGCTATGTGCTGGAACCGATGTTTCTGTGGTCATTGTGGTGCTTTCTGCAGTTGTCGTGGAGGTGCTGGCAGTGCTAGTGTGTGAGTGGGACACTGTTGGTGTGGGTGTGGTTGTGGTGGTTGTGCCTTCTGATGGAGGGGGAGAGGTCCTGGTGGTGCTGGCCCTGCTGGTGGTCGTGATGATGGTTGTGCCTTGTGTTGTCCTGGTGGTGCCTTGTGTTAACCGGGTGGTGGCAGCAGTGGTTGTCATTGTTGATGGTGGGGTGGTGGAGGCAGTAGTGGGTGATGTTGGAGGCTGTGTTGCCACACTGTCGGTGTATGTTGGAGCAGATGTGTCCCTGGTCATTGTGGTGCTTCCAGCAGTGGTCCTTGAGGTGCTGGCAGTGCTAGAATGTGTGTTTGGGACTGTTGGTCTGGATGTGATTATGCCTGCTGTTGGAGGTGTAGAGGTCCTGGTGGTGCCGATCTTACTGGTGATCGTGATGATGATTGTGCCTTGTGTTGGCTGGGTGGTGCCTTCTGTTAACCGGGTGGTGCCAGAGGTGGTTGTTGTCGTTGACGGTGGGATTGTGGAGGCTGTAGTGGGTAATGTTGGATGCTGTGTTGTCACAGTGAGGGTGTGTGTTGGAGCAGATGTGGCTGTGGTCATTGTGGTGCTTCTGGATGACGTGGGCACGGTTGGTGTGTGTGTGGTTGTGGTGGTTGTGCCTTCTGTTGAAGGAGGAGAGTTCTTTGTGGTGCCAGTCTTACTGGTGGTCGTGATGATGGTAGTGCCTTGTGTTGACAGGGCAGTGGTAGTGTGGACAACCGTGGTGCCAGCGGTGGTTGTTGTTGTTGATGGTGGGGTGGTGGAGGCAGTAGTGGCTGATGTTGGAGGCTGTGTTGCCACACTGGTGGTGTGTGCTGGATAGGCTGTGGTGGAGGAGCCTGTAGTGTTTCCTGCTGATGGTGGTGTCGTCTGGCACTGTTGACTATCACAGCAGAGCACCTTGATCTCGTAGTCGAAGCACATTGGGTATTTTGCGATTTGATCCTTATTTCTGCACACAAAACCAGTGTCAAGGCTGCACTCAAATTTCTGTTCCAGTATGGCCACAATCTTGTCAGAATAGTCTATAGCACGACACCTTATGTCTTGTGGATTGTCGCACAGTGCATACCCTGCAGCCCGGATTTTTTCAAATGTCTCTGTGTCCCCATTTTCACTACCAGGGCTGGGGGAATCCAAGTCAAACCACTGTGTCCAGGAACAGCGCTGCTGGCAGCTGTTTGTGGTGTTGGAGGTGGTGGCAGTGCTACTTGCTGAGGTGGGCAGTGTTGGTGTGGGTGTAGTTGTGGTGGTTGTGCCTTCTGTTGGGGGAGGAGAGGTCTTTATGGTGCTGGCCCTGCTGGTGGTCGTGAGGATGGTTCTGCCTTGTGTTGTTGGGGCAGTGGCACTGGGGATAACCATGGTGCCAATGGCGGTTCTAGTTGCTGATGGTGAGATGGTGGAGGCAGTAGTGGGTGATGTTGAAGGCTGTGTTGACACAGTGGGGCTATGTGTTGGAACCGATGTTTCTGTGGTCATTTTGGTGCTTTCTGCTGTTGTCGTGGAGGTGCTGGCTGTGCTAGTGTGTGAGTGTGACACTGTTGGTGTGGGTGTGGTTGTGGTGGTTGTGCCTTCTGATGGAGGGGGAGACGTCCCGGTGCTGGTGGCCCTGGTGATGGTTGCGATGGTGGTTGTGCCTTGTATTGGTTTTGTGGTGCCAGCAGTGGTTGTCATTACTGATGGTGGGATGGTGGAGGCAGTAGTGGGTGATGTTGGAGACTGTGTTGCCACAGTGGAGTTGTGTGTTGGAGCATATGTGACAGTGGTCACTGTGGTGCTTCCTGCAGTGGTCCTGGAGGTGCTGGCAGTGCTAGTGGGTGAGGTGGGCACTGTTGGTGTGGGTGTGGTTGTGGTGATTGTGTCTTCTCTTGGAGGGGTAGAAGTCTCTGTGTTGCTGGTCCTGCTGGTGTTTATGAAAATTGTCGTGCCTTGTGTTGGCGGGGCAGTGGTAGTGGAGATCACCATGGTGCCAGCGGTGGTTGTCATTGTTGATGGTGGGATGGTGGAGGCAGTAGTGGGTGATGTTGGAGGTTGTGTTGCCACACTGCGGGTATGTGGTGGAGGAGATGTGGCTGTGGTGGTTGTGGTTCTTCTTGCGGTGGTCCTGGAGGTGCTGGCAGTGGTGCTCGCTGAGGTGGTCACTGTTGGCATGGGTGTGGTTGTGGTGTTTTTTCCTTGTGTTGGAGGGGCAGTGGTCTTGGTGGTGCTGTCCCAGCTGGTGGTTGTGACGATGGTTGTGACTTTTGTTGGTGGGGTAGTGGTACTGGGAATATCCGTGGTGCTAGCGATGGTATTTGTTGTTGATGGTAGGATGGTGTAGGCAGTAGTGGATGATGTTGGAATTTGGGTTGCTGTTGTGATTGTTTGTGCTAGAGCTGATGTGGTCTTGTATCCTGTTGTTGAGATTTGTGATGTCTTTGCTGTAGCTGAAGTTGCAGTCAGTGGTGTGGTGCTTTCTGTATCTTTCGGTGGTGTTGTGGATACTTCAGTTTTTTGCGGTACAGTTTCTTTTTTGACAGTTGTTTTTGTCTTCGTCTGTAACGTAAATTGTGTTGGTTTTACAGTACTAATTGTTGTGAATTCTTTTGTGGTGATTGGTGTTGTAGTTTGTATCTTTGAACATGGTATGTAGCTGCAGCATAATATTCTGATTTCATAATTATAGCACAGCATAGATTGTTGGTCTTTGTTATTGCATATTAATCCTCTGCTTTGACTGCATTGTACCGTTTGGTTAAGACTGGATATTTCAGTTTCTGGGTGTTCTTTGGCTCTGCATTGAACACCATCTGCATTTTTGCACACACTGTATCCTTTATCTCTGAGATTTTCAAATGTTTCATAATCTCCACTGTCCGTTTTGTTTTCAGGCTGTGTGCAGTCATACCATTCTGACCATGCACACACACTCTTCACACATACAGTTGGCACTGGTGTTGCGGTTGTCATTTCTGTAATTAAAAAGGAGGAAATGTAAGTCTTGTCTGTTCTTATTAAAGAAAGTGCCAGGAAAAAACTATTCATGTTCCATAGATTTTAATGTTGTATGTGTTAGTATGGTATTTTAATTTTAATGAACTTGTTTTGGCAGTCTTAATTTCATTTCTAAGATGGCTTTTGATCTCATGCCTGTATTCTTTTTTCTAGTGGTACTTTATATGAGATTTATTTAAAAGTTGTAGTTAAATGTAGCTAATATGATATCCTTTGTGTGGAATGTCAATATCTAGAATAATGTGATCTCACGATTGCTATGGTATAAGTAAGAGGAGGGTTTAGTCTCTTTACTATTATCTCTGTCCTTAAACTTAACTGCATAGCCATGCAGGCTTTAAAATATTTTTACAGGTTAATTACTTTTCTACTTATTTTAATATTATAACATGTAATATATTAATAAATACAAAAGATAAAATAGATATTTAACAGATATGTATTTTATGTATAATACATTATAATATAGAATACGCACGTACAATATATATGAAATATACAATCTAATAAGTATTTTCTATTTATTTTAGTAAGATTTCTTTGCATACTCTTAGCATTATGAAGATAGCCATGTGGAATTTATATCACTTTCTTCATATGAATTTTACTTAATAGAAGACTTAGAGTTGAATATTTAGTTCTTGCTGTAGCATTGTATAATTTTGTGGAAATATTTCTCGCAATTTCTCACAATTACATGTTCAGTATAATGAATTAACTGCAGGAATAATGTAGAAGTGTACTTCAGCAGTAGAAGGAAACTGTTGATTTGGTTATCAAATACAATTAGGAAAGGTTCCAAAGAAAGGTTTTAAATAATTTGAGCATTCTGTCAAAGCAGATATCTTATCTTTAGTTTGCACCCATATAGTAAATAATTTTTAAAATGGCAGTAATTGTCTTTTGTGTTTTCAGAAGTTGGTTTAGAACCACGAAGTTTTGTTTGCAAGGATATGAGGAGATTCTCCAGGGTGCAATGATTAATAAGCTCTATTATTTTTTTCCCCTTGAAAAACCATGGTGAAACAGTGGAGACTGAGTTTGTCAGAAATGCTGTACTCACTTCTACGTCCTTGATTATCATTATCTTTGCCAACTGAAGCTGCCAGATGGATTGGTGGCTCCAGCAGAAGTCGACAGTTTCAAGTGAAATGATATGCCATTAACTGATGAAAGAACTCTCCCTTTCAGGCAATTTGCTGTCCCTTTCTGAGATTTTTCTGTAATTTGAAAGAGTATTCATGCATACCTGAATCAGTAGTTGTGGGCTGACTTGTAGAAAATGTAAATGGTATTGTTGTTGTTAATACGTCACATTTAAAGATATTTCTGTTTATTGTTCCATTGACGTCGCATGTTGCACTGAAACACCATCCAGTTCCATCTGTGGTATTGTAGATGAGTTCACCGTATTTATAGCTGTTCCCTTCATAAATGCAGTGGCATGCTATAATGCAGAAGAAATTCATTGTCAAGCATCTGTGAAATGATAATATCCAGTATTTCTTTTTTTTAATAATTCTTCTTAGCTGTCTTACCTTTATCATCAAACTTGCACTGTAAACCTTCTGATGTGCATTCACTGAAATAAAAAACATAAAAACCCCATATATTTTTGGATTATGAGGTAATTTTATTAGTCATCTTTCTGCCAGATGCGAACATCAAAAGACAGGACACTTTGTGTTTGTTCCTTGAGTGTCCAGTTCATGTTGGCTTGTTTTTTGCCATTGTTTTCCAAAATCTTTCTTTATATTAAACCCAAACTTATAAACAGAAGTTAAGCTAAATATTATGTAAAGCTACATACAGAAGTCTTAAAAAACACTTTTCTTCTTTCCTCCTTGTCACTTTCCTTGCACCTGCAATGTTTTTGTACTAAAAGGCAGGCTAATAAGGGAAAGAGTCTAAATACTACAAGCAGTACAAGAATGTAATAAAATCCGTAGAAGTACACCCCTATTAGATATCTGTGCTCCTAGAACAATATTTTTCCTGCCACAGGAATGGAAAATAGAGAAAGCCTGGTCATAAAGGACATACTTTTCCTGTTGTATCTTTATGCTGAGGATTTACAACATAATCAGGAACAGATTCAACAGAACATAAAGTTATGTAAGAACTTCTTTCTACTAATGTAGTAAGAAAACTGGCATCAGATAGTAAGGCAATCCTTCTACACAGGCAGCAGAAACTAGTCCTGTCATGTAACAGGAACATGCAATTTCCCACTGCTGTTTTGATTGTTTTTGTTTGTACATGATTAGGCTGGTATGTTAAGTCTTACCATAAATTACATTCATCCCGTCTATATATCTTTCCATCTTCATTATCATAACAGTCGCAGAGACTGACGCACTTCATCTGATCCTCATGAAAATACGGCTTGTCTGGTGGGCAGTTAGGGTAGCAGCCTGAAGGAAGGAGAAGTGCATATAGAAGGCAGAAAAAGAATGAGATACAGCCAGCAAAAGTTTTATTTGTGCATAATGCGTTCGCAGGTCTTGTTTTTAATAGTCATTATTTTTACTACTTATTTTTTTCCAGTAATTCTAGGAAGTAATGCAGAGTACTAGCATCAGCAGATCCCGCCCACAAGGACTTAGTCCTTGGGAAGTTTTTAACTCCAGTTTCCATACTTTGACTCCTTTCATGTGGATGCAATGATGTTGAAGAGAATTGAATGGTGCAAATGCAGCTGGTGAGGGAAATACACTCCATTAAAGACCATTAAAAACATAATAAAATGTACCCACTTAAAGGTACTTGTAGCTCTTTTTACCTTCTAAACCCGGCAAGTTATGGAGGCATTTTCCACTTGGGTTCCTACAGGTCTTCATACAGGCGGCTCCACAAGGCTTATAGTGCCACGCACATTCCCCTTGTTGATTATAGTAATCACAAAACAGTGCTAAGGAGAAAAAGAAATTTGGACATGATCAGAAAAAAATAAAAGCAGTTTTTTTGACTCAGGTCTGTTTATCATATCCCTGCAATGCTGCTTGAACAGTCTTGAAAACTGTGAATGAGAACGTGAAATTGTGTGACCGTCTAAACAGCTTAGTGTGAAAAGTCTACGCAGCGAGATTATAATGCACATACTTAAGATACCCAGTATGTGTTCAAGGACAGGACATCAGCCAAGCACTGTATATTTAACCACACTCTCAGAAGAAGTGTTTATGACATAAAACTCACGACAGATTGATGGTGTTCTCCAGGCTATGCAGACACCAGCTTCACTACATGCTTGAGCATAGGCAGCTACTGCTGTACAAAAGCAATCACAGTCTCCTCCAGTGTCACATGCGCAAGCATCTGTCACACATGCTTGGTAATATTTTGCAGGTTCAACCTGTTATGAAAAAGAAATGTAATACTGTACATCCTACCTTCTAAATTCTTTCTTAGCTTTGCTATGGTAATCTTCTTAAAATTGTAATATCTCAGAAGAAAAGCCAACATCAGTAATTTCTTTTTCTTTTCTTTATATACACTGTTAAACACCAGAGGTGATGCCAGATGATACATCCAAATCACATACTGACAGATTCTTAGACACCCAGACTTGTGTCCTAGTAGAAGATTAGATTCATGTTCCCAAGCAACATTAGGCAACTGCCCTTGAAAATGAAGGTCTCTGCCAGTGGAAAGAACTGAGGTAAGAGCACAAGTTACCTGCATTGTTTGGTATGTACTTAGTGTCAGATAAAGGCTATGCTGATAGTTTGTTGCTATGTTATTATTTCATTGAGCTTGTGTTCTGTACATGGTATATGAGAATTTTTAGTTGTCACACTAAAAGAAAATTATTATTCATTTGTAATAGGTCAAGATTTTCTATGAACTAAATGTCCTTTTATTTCTTACAGATAGGGACTATATAGGGATGCGAAAAATAACAAGAAGGGCTTCTCTACAGGTATGTCAGCCGCAAAAAGATGGTCAAAGAAAGCGTACCCCCACTCATGAGCGAGACCGGCAAACTGGTAACAGCAGATGAGGAGAAAGCTGAGGTACTCAACAACTTTTTTGCCTCAGTCTTCATTGGCAACCTCTCTCCTCACCCCTCCCAAGTCGATGGATGGCATGAAGGAGACCAGGAGGGTAAAATCCCTCCAGCTGTAAGTGAAGACCAGGTTTGGGACCTCCTGAAGAACCTAAACGTACAGAAGTCCATGGGACCTGATGAGATGCATCCCAGAGTCCTGAGGGAACTGGCTGAAGTAGTTGCCAAGCCACTCTCCATGATATTTGAAAAGTCATGGCAGTCAGGGGAAGTCCCCATTGACTGGAAAAAGGGAAACATCGTGCCCCTTTTCAAAAAGGGTAGAAAGGAAGACCCTGGGAACTACCGACCTGTCAGCCTCACCTCTGTGCCTGGGAAGATCATGGAACAGATCCTCCTAGAAGCTATGCTAAGGCACATGGAGGCCAGGGAGGTGATTCGAGACAGCCAGCATGGCTTCACCAAGGGCAAGTCCTGCCTCACCAACCTAGTGGCTTTCTATGATGGTGTAACAACAAGGGTGGACAAGGGAAAACCAATGGACGTCATCTATCTGGATTTTTGTAAAGCCTTTGACACGGTCCCCCACAACATCCTTCTCTCTAAATTGGGGAGCCATGCATTTGATGGGTGGACCGTTCGGTGGATAAAGAATTGGTTGGATGGTCGCAGCCAAAGGGTAGTGGTCAATGGCTCAGTGTCCGGATGGAGACCAGTGACGAGTGGAGTCCCTCAGGGGTCCGTACTGGGACCAGTGCTGTTCAATATATTTATCAATGACATGGACAGTGACATCGAGTGTACCCTCAGCAAGTTTGCAGATGACACCAAGCTGAGTGGTACGGTTGAGACACCAGAAGGACGGGATGCCATCCAGAGGAACCTGGACAAGCTGGAGAGGTGGGCCTGTGTGAACCTCATGAGGTTCAACAAGGCCAAGTGCAAGGTCCTACACCTCGGTCGGGGTAATCCCCAGTATCAATACAGGCTGGGGGATGAAAGGATCGAGAGCAGCTCTGCTGAGAGGGACTTGGGGGTACTGATAGACGAAAGGCTGGACATGAGCCGGCAATGTGCGCTGGCAGCCCAGAGGGCCAACCGTGTCCTGGGCTGCATCAAAAGAAGGGTGGCCAGCAGGTCGAGAGAGGTGATTCTGCCCCTCTACTCTGCTCTGGTGAGACCTCACCTGGAGTACTGCGTTCAGCTCTGGAGCCCTCAGCACAAGAAGGACATGGAACTGTTGGAGCGGGTCCAAAGGAGGGCTACAAAAATGATCCGAGGGCTGGAGCACCTCTCCTATGAGGACAGGCTGAGAGAGTTGGGCTTGTTCAGCCTGGAGAAGAGAAGGCTAAGGGGAGACCTGATTGCAGCCTTTCAGTACTTAAAGGGAGCCTATAGGAAAGATGGGGACAATCTTTTTAGTAGAGACAACAGTGACAGGACAAGGGGTAATGGTTTTAAACTAAAACAGAGTAGGTTTAGGCTGGATATAAGGAAGAAATTCTTTACAATGAGGGTTGTGAAACACTGGAACGGGTTGCCCAGAGAGGTAGTGGAGGCCCCATCCCTGGAAACATTCAAGACCAGGTTGGACAGGGCTCTGAGCAACCTGATCTAGTTAGCGGTGTCCCTGCTCGCTGCGGGGAGGTTGGATTAGATGACCTCTAGGGGTCCCTTCCGACCCAAAACTTTCTATGATTCTATGATTCTATAAATCTGTCCCATTGGAGGGGATTCAGATGGAAGTTTTCCTGACATAATTCAAAGTGAAACATGCTATTAAATAAGGTACGCATGTTAAATGTGTGAGGATAGCAGCTTCAATAACACACCGACCTAAGTCTTTACACAGTAAACCTCTGCCCTGGTAATACCTGAGAGTGACAGGCAGCAAAGATGTTGCTGTTGATGATGCTGCACTTCTTCTCTGACCAGGACTTTCGATAAGGGTTGGTGGAACATGGGTCCTTTATGCTGTTAGCATCAGGACACGTAGAGGATACTTTCCAGCTGTTTCCAAACTCTAGAACATTTTCTACCACAGACTGACTCCTTGTAGTAAAGTCATTGATGCCGTTGCCATCATAATTTCCACAGAGGCCACAGATCTGGCCCTGCAAAAGGAAGTAAATAAAAAAATAATGGACGTCAGAAAACTTGAAAGAACACCTGAGACTGAAAGAATACTTGAAATTCAGGTCTTATCATGGTATCATTCTATTCTAACATTCCTGACCATCTTCATTCTTTGTTTCTTCAGCAACAGAACACGACCACTAAGGCTGGAAGGACACTGCGGCTGACATTTCCTCTTTTAAAACTGAACAATAAAACCTTCTTTGTTATTGCAACCTTCTGTCTTTGAGGTATGTCTTTAACAAGGAAAAGAGGACTCACAGTTAGCTGACTAAGCTTTTCATTTAAGCCTTGTTATATAAAATAAGATGTACACATAAAAAATAGCCTTAGAAAGGTGTCATAAATACTACCAGTCCAGCCACATAGTCTACTCATTGAGTCTTTACTGTTGTGACTGCTTACAGCTATAAAAAGAAATGACATTTTCCTTGTACATCCAGAAATATCCCTTGCTCTAAATTTATGGATCTCTAAAACAGTGATAGGCTACAATAGATGCTATGCTTGCTCTATGAATCTAAGGTGCATACTTTCCATATTACTACTACTTTCTTAAAGTGCCAGTGGGTGAGGCAGCAAAACAACCTATGATACTGAAATAAATTTGTATATCTGGTTCTAAATTACAATTAATTTGTATACCTATTTGAAATGTCACTGTGGTATACAATAAGATAGCAAATTCCTCATTTACTACAGTTTTTAGTGCTTCTATGTCATAAACTAGAAGAAGAAGTGCAACAACACAAATACATTTTCCTTATCGCCTGTGTAGATATATGCTTGAAAAAGACATGGTAGCATTTTATAAGAGGCTTTCACTCATAATATTTCACTTCCTTGTTCTTGAAGCATGATAATTTGATTCGTGTGTCAATCAGAGCTGGAATAATGGATTACTTTCAAGATCAAGACCTTTACTAAGGTTATGTGGGTAATTTTAAGAAAGTCAAGTCCAAAGAAGCTGTTTGCCAAATGTTCTGTCTGTCAGGACAAACGGGCACTGAAAGCTGCCTTCAGAGCTCAGAGCAGAAGCAGGATGATGACATGGCTTCCTGAGGGATCAGAGGAATGAAAGCAACTTGGGATGTCCTGCAGGAATGCTAGAGACATCACCTGTTTCAGATCTTGACAGGGTCTCAACAAAATTCACACCCAGTCCAAATCTGGACTGTAAATGGCCATGTAACTGCTAGTTTCGCACCTTAAAAGCAGGGCTGAGCTTGATGAAGATGCTGGTTTTCTTGTCCCATATGAGGATCAGTCCACTTGTGGTCTCAATCACCAAGTACACACCCATATAGCGGACTGTGTATGGCACCTCATCATTTTGTCCTCTCTTCACAACACTGACATGCTCCTCACCAAGTATCAGTTCATAGCTCTGAAACAGGAGGAGAAGGTGTTTAAAAATTAACTCAGTAGTTGCAGCTCTGCTCTTAAACATGTTTTCCTGCTCTTAACAGTACTACAAATAGTTTATATAATGAAAACAAATAATCCAAATACGATAAATCAAAACTATATAGTTCAAATCTCAGGTTCCTGGAACTATTGTAAAAAGGTATTTTAAAAGGCATAGGTCAAAAAAGAGTGTTTTGGTAGTCATGGAGGAACCACAATGCACAGAATAAAATAACCTTCTGACATGATAGGTTGAATTTCTGCTAAGGACAGTCTTCCTGTAGATCTGTAGTTTGCCCAAGAGTGGTATAAGATAGGGTGGGATATGGAAGATAGAAAGCTGGGAAGCTTTACAAAATGTTTCACTTGAGTCTGATTTAAGCTTAATTTACATGTTGATTTGCTCTTTAAAATATTTTTCCAAATTCCTTGAAGCAATGTATATCAAGTCTTCTCCTAAGCCCTAAACAGATACATAATAAAAATGGTCTGTGTGCAAAACCTTCTTACCTCTAAGAAAACTTTGATAGATTTTGAGCAAGTTGTCCCAGTGTTGCCACAGGGAATATTTTCAGTGATAACCCTGAAGGTCCCATTGGCCGTGCCACTCTTCCCGCAGTGGTCCTGGGTAGAGAATAACATTTAAAAATATACTATTTTTGAGAACACAATCAAGGTTACGTCTCATTTGCTGTTGCTAATTATCTGTACCTGGATTAGTGTGTATTCACAGTTTCCATTGAAGCTAAACGTTTTGTCATCAAAGGTATTATAATGACCATCTCCATAAACAGCACAGGTGCCCAGACATTGATCTTCGGTGCATTCCCACTTCCTATTCTTGCATACACTAGAAATGACAAGAAAACATTTTAATAATACAGCAACTCATCGTTTTGTGTAGATGTATCCCAGTAACTCAGTATTTGTCTGGCGGCAACTCTTCCCTGGTTAATGTTGTATTGATTCTGGAGTTAAAATAATCTTTTATATTTTTCATATGAAGAATTAAAGCAAAGTTCTATTCTGCTACTCTGAATGCATTAACTGCAAAATAGGATAATACTTCATGAACACTGTAGTCCCAAAGATTTGCTCCCACTCTATGCTTTGGCCATCTGCCTACATCAGACGGAAACCTGTTTGTACTGTTTAATCCAAACCTAAAAGATCCATCAGCTGATGAAATGTGCAATCCAAATCTTTCCTCACTGCTGTACTATTAAAGATCTTTGGAAAGGCAAGTGATAGAACTGGAGTGCTACTTCTGAGGAAATATTTACCATGTGTTACAGTCAACATTGATCTTTTCCCCGGGCTGATACATGGCTTCATTGTGAATACAAGGACAGTCCTCTTCAGGGATACAACCACCATTCTCATCTAACACAAGCCCAGCTGGGCACACGCAGCCAGATATGCATTGCGTGCTATACTGGAAAAGTCAAGAGGAAGATACAATTTCAGCATGAAATAATCACAATAGGAAAAGGAAGATTAAACTCTCATAAAACATCTTATATGGTCTTATTGCTGTCCAGCTTAAATGGGAGAGGACTGCAAAGTACTTACGGGACAATGGAACAAAAAGGAAGTTATTAGCCATTGATTCAATAGAATATAAACCTGTTCAAGATAAGTGTTTAATGTATACCAATCCTGATTACACTGTTGGAATCTGTGAAATTCAAAATACATTAATCTTAAGTCTTTCTCTGTGTTAGCTGAAGAAGCCTTACACTTTGTAGTGGGTGATTTGTGATTGAATGGAACTTTAAAAAGAAAATAAATAATGTATTTTTCAGTTTGGTTGAGTTACATTGAAATCTGTTTATCTCATATGGTATTTATTCATGAAATGGCATGTGGCTACCATGCACTTAGGTGGAGTAATATAATTAGATGTGCAAGAAGTTCACCATTGCATCATGGTATGGGAAACAATGATTTCTCCTCATCAGTTAATAGCCAGTAATTTTCTGCTTAAGAAGTAAAATGTGTGGCAGATCCCTAGATACTTTCACTACTAGTTACAGTTACCTGCAGTAGCTGAAGAAAGGTAGATGCTAATCTTATGGATTAAATTGGATGTTACTTTATTGTATTTTGGTCTAAGGGTCCCATTGTTCATGCTTCAAAACACAGTTTTAGGCTTTTGCTACAAGCACAAATTATATGCTTTGTAGATTTGAAGCAGATCAGCTAGATCAATTAATTTAGCACTAAGAGCACAGACAAAACCTGGAAGCACCACTTCATCCAGCCATGGCATACTTACACACTGCATATCCAAAGTCTGGCAACTTTTTTGACATTCTGCTCCAGTTGTTCCTGCAGTGATATTTCTACAGTTGAAGTAGACCATGGGAGATTCACAGACTAGAGGAAAGAAAGAAGTGAGAGCACAGGGTTTATCCCACAGCTGTAGCCATTAAAGCCATCTAGAAATTCTTTGGAAATTGTATATTCCAGTTAGTAGGGATTGCTGTCCCTATTCAGTCTGCTAAATAGATTCACGTCAGACCGCTCAATTCCCAGAACCCCCCCCTCCACTGCTTCAGAAAAGAAACGCTATGAAAAAGAGGTCTTAGCATTAATCTAGGTTCACTCCTGTCTTTTATGTTAACAGTTGCACTATAACTAAATGAGAAATATTTCTGTTATTAAAGATCCACTAAGAAAATATTTATGTCCAAAATCTGGCACAGAGAAAAGGATTAAGTCGAAGGTTTTTTTTTACCTGGAGTTGGATTGGGTACTCCAATGCAATTCAAACTTCCCTGGATGCAAGTGCTGTAATAGAGGGAAAACCATATTTTTTTTCCTCTCAAACCATGTATGGAGTCTGAGAGCTCCTTCTCTCTTGTCAAGTTCCAGAATTTTTGAAGCCACAATGCTGTTTTGCAGTCTCAGGAAAGAATGCTGTTTTGCAATCTCAGGAAAGAATTTCCCTCAGTACCACTACCAGTGCTGCTTTCATACAATATCCATTATTGCTTAACAGGAAAAATCATAGGTTGAAATGAGTATATGTCCCTACTTGTTAACTACTTTTTCATAAGATCTCCCCTTGCTAGGATTGTCATAATTTTATGCTGGAAAAATCATGTAAGTAAATAGAAAATGTACCTGAATACAATTGCTCTATCAATCTGGAAATATCATAGAATCACAGAATCATGTAGATCAGAAAAGACCCTTAAGATCATTGAGTCCAACCGTAAATGGACTGCCAAATTCACCAATAAATCATGTCCCTAAGCACCACATCTACGTGTTTCACCAACAAATCATGTCCCTAAGCACCACATCTACGTGTCTTTTAAATACCTCCAGGGATGGTGAATCAACCACTTCCCCGGCAGCCTGTTCCAGTGCTTGA
Organism: Opisthocomus hoazin; assembly: GCF_030867145.1. Classification (NCBI taxonomy): domain Eukaryota; kingdom Metazoa; phylum Chordata; class Aves; order Opisthocomiformes; family Opisthocomidae; genus Opisthocomus; species Opisthocomus hoazin. Next base: position 17,557,002 of record NC_134420.1, on the reverse strand, counting down.
TAACCCCTTCAGTGAAGAAATTTTTCCTGAAATTTTATCTAAACCTCCCCTGGTGCAACTTGAAGCCACTTGCCCTTGTTCTATCACAGAATAGAGCTGCTGGAGCAGGTCCAGAGGAGGGCAACGATCTGAGGGCTGGAGCACCTCTCCTACAAGGAAAGGCTGAGAGATTTGGGGTTGTTCAGCCTGGAGAAGAGAAGACTGTGGGGACACCTCATAGCAGCCTTTCAGTATATGAAGGGGGCCTATAGGAAAGATGTGGAAAATCTTGTTAGAAAAGCCTGTTGTGATAGGACAAGGAGCAATGGCTTTAAACTAAGGGAGGGTAGGTTCAGACTAGATATAAGGAAGAAATTTTTTACAGTGAGTGTGGTGAAACACTGGAAGGTTGCCCAGACCAGTAGTGGCAGCCCCATTCCTGGAAATATTCAAGGCTAGGTTCGACGGGGCTCTGAGCAGCCTGGTCTAGTTGAAGATGTCCCTGCTCACTGCAGGGGGCTTGGGCTAGATGACCCCTAAAGGATCCTTCCAACCCAAAGCTTTCTATGATTCTATGATTCTACGATTCTGTGTTATCTGGGAGAAGAGATTGACGCCCACCTTGCTACAACCTGCTTACAGGTAGTTGTAGAGAGCAATAAGGTCTCCCCTGAGCCTCCTTTTATCCAGACTAAACAACCCCAGTTCCCTCAGATGCTCCTCACAAGAATTGTTCTCTAAACGCTTCTCCAGCTTCATTGCTCTTCTTTGGATGTGCTCCAGCACCTCAATGTCGTTCTTGTAATGAGGGGCCCAAAATTGAACACAGTTCAGCTCATATTCAGCCAACTGTCGACCAACACCCCAAGGTCCTTTTCCACATGACAGCTTTCCAGCCACTCTTCTCCAAGCCTGTAGCGTTGCATGGGGTTGTTGTGACCCAAGTGCAGGACCTGGCACTTGGCCTTGTTGAACGTCATACAATTGACCTTGGCCCATCAATCCAGCCCATCCAGATCCTTCTGTAGAGCCTATCTCTCCTCAAGCAGATCGACACTCCCACCCAACTTGGTGTCATCAGCAAACTTACTGAGGAAGCACTCAGTCCCCTTGTCCAGACAATTGATAAAGGTATTAAACACAACTGGCCCCAATACTGACCCCCACTTGTGACCAGCTGCCATATGGAATTAGCTCCATTAATGCCACAACTCTTTGGACCAGCCGTCCAGACAGTTTTTTACCCAGCGAAGAGTAAGCGCAATTCTAGCCATGAGCAGCGAGTTTCTCCAGGAGGGTGCTGTGGGGAATGGTGTCAAAGGCTTTACTAAAGTCCTGATAAACAACATCCACAGCCTTTCTCTCATCCACTAAGTGGGTCACCTGGTCATAGAAGATCAGCTTAGTCAAGCAAGACCTGCCTTTCATAAATCCATGTTGACTGGGCCTGATCACCTGGTTGTCCTGTACGTGCTGTGTGATGGCACTCACGATGATCTGCTTCATAACCTTCCCCAGGACCAAGGTCAGACTGACAGGCCTGCAGTTCCTAGGATCTTCCTCGAATCCCTTCTTGTAGATGGGTGTTACATTTGCTAACCTCCAGTCAACTGGTACCTCCCCTGTTAGCCAGGACAGATGCTAAATGATTGAAAGTGGCTTAGTGAGCACTTCTGCCAGCGCCCTCAGTGGATCACATCTGGCCCCACAGACTTGTGTATGTCTAAGTGGTATAGTAGGTAATTAACTGTTTCCCCTCGGATTATAGGGGCCTCGTTCTGCTCCCCATCCCTGTCTTCCAGCTCAAGGAAACATGTACCACTCTTAAAAGTTGAAAACAAAGCTGAAAAAAATGAGAAAGCATTGTATTTAAATTCAGGCAAGGCAGGGTGACACCATTTTAAATATAGCAGATTTGAATATGAAAATATATATACTATTTCTTAAGTATTTTGCTGAAGATTCACTTACCATACAAGCCTATTTTCATGGACAACTTCTCCAAATGGTATGGGAGATCCTCTGTAGTAGCAGGGGCATTCATTAGCAGGCACACATTTCCCAGTCTCATCCATGTAGGTTCCATTTACGCAGGTGCAGCCATCAACTGGAACAAACTTAATGCTGCATGTGACATCAGGCTCACTCAGGGACCGGCAAGTCGGTTGACAGGAAGAGATGGTATAGCTGTAGTTTAGGGATTTGGGACATGAGGTGGTGTATTTTGCTTGAGAGAGGAAAACAGAATAGGGTTGTTAGTTCCAGATGGTAATTTCTAGTGGGAAAAAAAGAAACCATAGGCAGCAGAAATAACATGTAAATGATATTGTGTACCTCTGCCTATGTTGCATCTTTCACGTAAATGTATGCCTGAGTACTTCCAGAGTTAGACCTGAAAAGCTACTGTACATGTGGAATGAATGATGTATGCAAAGAAGAAAATACTTTTTCAAATGAAATTTCAGAAAGAAACCTCCATTTGACACTGGCATTTGTTTCCTAGACTTCTAAACCTTTTGAAGTATTAGACAAACTGTCTCCTTGAATGTCTCCTGGTATGCTGAAAAGAGACCTACTGGATCAGTGGAACCCAGCATGCAGCTTCAGAGACCTTTCATTTGCAAGTCTTCTGGTTAGTATTACTAGTACTGTTATTCTAATACATCCCGTTTTCTCTACAATAACTTGTGATACATAAAGCTATAGTGGAATTCAAAGTTGCACAGAAACAGGTGGAGGCACTTCCATAACAGCAGTCTCTTTCCTAAGCAAGCTGTATCCCCCATCTATTCACATTCACTCTTGCTAGCAATGGATTGATTCTAGGGAAACAGTAAAGAATTACTTCCAGCAGTACACGTAACAAAATCCCTTCCTTAACACTTACTATATTTGCCCAGAAAGCAGTATAAAATAATCTCTGATCAGCAATTTTTATTGATGTGTGTTCTTAGGAAATGGGATAAAGAGTACTTACAGCAGACATCAGTCCTCCATCCATGCAGCTGGATTCCTTTTGCAGCACAAGCTCTCACATAGGACGACAGGGCTGCACACAGACAGTCCTCGCTATTTTCACAGTTACATGTGTCAAACATGCAGTTCTAAGAATGCAGAGAAAAATAAAGTCTCAGCACTGGTAATATTGTCAATCTGAAAAAATTAATGTTATCCTTCTTGTTGTATGCACTAATCCTTCTTCAGCTATGCTTACTTATAGACAAGACTAGCATAGCTTTATCACTTTCCAGTCTTTTGTCTAAGTTTCCTGGCAGGGGAGAATGATGGTAATGGAAATCCAGTCAACGTCTGCAGTTATTATTGGGAAATAGTGGTCTTAAGGACTGTTATACATTTAACAGCTTCTTGTTCCTCTCACCCATATTTATGAATATGCTGCACAATGGCATACAAATCTCTATTCACAGTATGCAGTCTAGACACATGATTTCACCAGTGTCCGTACCTGGATGATTCATAGTGAAAAGAAAGATTGGCAACACACTGATAGCAGAATGATGGTAATTAGCTGATGGGCTTTCTGTGCCAAGTATTAATGAGGTATGAGGCTGATGAGACAACAATTCACTGATATTCAAGCAAGCATCTGTCACGCAATTACATACACTTCCTACCATACGTACATATCTATCCAGGAGTAAATAGCTGCCTTTTCATTTGCAAGCAACTCAGGATCCTGAAGCCAAGACTGGCAATTGAAATAAGGTAATGTTACCAGACAGACAGAAATAGATGTTGAAAGAAGCAAGTGCTGCAATACAGAAATGAAAATACAGCCACTGCGTAAGACAAGAGACATGTCTGATTTTCTGGTAGCTAGTTGTAATGATCCTGTTTCTATTGTTTCTAAAGAGAAAAACAGTCTAACAAAATACCGTGTGGTAAACAGAGGGATTCACTGCATAGTGACAATCAGCAAAAGGTCCTTTGCTGTCAGTTAATAGTCCACACCAATGCTGAGCATATTTTTCTGTGAAGAGAACAAACAATACAAATGCACATTACTCTTTGTATTTCCTTAGTCACAAAAACACACTGCCTTGGCTTTATGAAGCCAATTCTGGAATTACATCAAATCTCTCCTTCTCCTGTATGTTTTTCACTCAGCTTCTACGCTAAGGTGAAGACGACTCACTGAAGGGGATGAGTAAAACATTTCCGAAGATACTCCTGCAATCCACTCCTCTGACACCAAGTTGTAAGCTTAGACATCCTCTCTGTTTTCAATGACAGTACAGTTTCCTTCGGTTATGTTTCTGTGACTCCTCCTTTATTTTGTTACTTATCCCTAGTGCTTTCATTTTGGATATTTGTTTCTGATTTCAGATATATGTTTTTACCAAGTGTGTAAGTCTTTATTCTCTTATGTTTGCTTTCCAACGAATGTGTTTTCCTCAGAGATGAGGAAAAAATACCTAGAAAACATTCTAACAAGCACGCACCATTGTCGATGCTGAGTGCGCAAGGGTTCTCAAAACTGCGCTGAATATTAGGGCATGAAGCCTGAGTTCTCCACGTATTAGCAAATGCTGTTGCTGTTCCTTCAATTACTCCACTTATGGCCTTGAAGTCATCAGTTTGGATGTCATTGAAATTTCCACAGAGACCTGTTGAAAAGCAGTGAAAAGTTTGTACTGCTCGTACTAGACAAAAGACATTAAGCAAGATGTTTTTATATTTCATTCACCTACCACAGGTCTGATCTTTGAAAACAGGATCCAGTCGCACAAACACTTGCATGATGGGTGTGAACTGGATTTCAAGGTGGACACCAAAATTTGTCTGCATCATGATGAAGAATGATGAAGGTCTGAACATGGTGACATCAGCTACAGATGCAAAACAGAACGATCACTTTCTGAATGAGGTCAAATGCTGAAAACAGTGTATACTTATACTGTTCTTCTTGAATTTCTATCATAATTGTTGCAAATTCTGAGGTGAAATAAAGCCAATCTCTATGAAAATGAATCAGAAATAGAAATCAAAATTTACAGTTCAGAATTTGCTTGTACCTACAAAGTTGTTACCTTTATTTTCTGTCTCAACATTAAGCAGCTGGAGGTTACTCCTTCCAAGAGAATGAGAAGCAAAAACTGTCTGGCACTGAGCATTAAAAAGAATACTTCTCTTTTTGTTTCTAGGCTTGTACAGCATACATTGGAGCCCTCACTCCACTGGAGAGGGAAACTAAGCAGATCTGGAGGTCAGAGATATCGCATAGAATCATTAGTTATTGAGACAGAAAGCAAAAATCAAATTTCTGTCTGAGTGTAAGTGCTGTTTGCTTCTGTTTGAACTCTTGCCTATGCTTGTACTTTCTCCCATTTCTTTGTGAAATAAGAGCACTTGTGTGACTCAGGAAATATCCAAAAGAGAACTGAGGTGTGAACATGCAGGTTCTGAACAACTCACAGTCCTTTCATCTGCCATAGTTTAAGAAAATAAGCTGATTGGAGTTGAAGATCTGATCTTATTGCTCATAGGCTGTTACCGAAAAAAATACCTGCTGAGATGGGCAGCTGGGTGTAGATGGAGTTCACAAACACACCACCATCAGGTTTGACCTCAATGAGCTGATAAGAGGAACAAGAGACAACAGTGTGAAGGATAATTACAGTCCAAAGAGTAATGACGGGGATGACTCCAGTGATATTCATTTTAAAATATTAAATAAAAAGGGGAGTTTTCTGTGATTTCACCTCCTTCCTCATTCCACTTTGTACACTTCACTAATTTCCCTGCCATAAAAGAATTACTTTTAAAGACACTTTCTCAAATCCTTAGGAAATTACATGATCTTGGTTTCTTTGAACATGTCTTTGTGATGAATTACATCCCTTACTGTTGTCCTTGTAGTTTCTAACCTAAAAGCTCAGGTTTTTTTCCATCTAATTGGGAGAGAAAACAGCTTTTTTTCTGCTTTGTGGGTACAATGTTTTTCTGCATGAACTTCCACAAAGCCAAATTTATGGCTGATCTGATTTTCATAATAAAATAAATTTATTTTCACTTTCTTAAAGTGACACACACTTATCACATATGCTGACCATTTGAGAGAGAAATGCAGTTCCCTGACTGATTAAGGCCTAGCTTCTTTGCTCCCCATATTTTTATATAGGCATTTCCCATGCTTATTTTGCATTCTTACAGTTTGTCCTTTTTTCACGTTGAGGGTCACTGCCTTTAAGCATGTCTCAGTGTCTGTTAGTCCACATTTGCGTAGTTCTACCAGGATGGTGAATGTTTCATCTTTACAGTGCTGAAAAAAAAATCCAAAAGTTATTTCATGAAAGGCTAATTACAGAAGCTTTCCCTGTAAAATTTTCTCTCAACTCTGAAAAAATATTTCTGTTTCTGGAGAATCCCAAATCCAGGCCTTCTTTGGCCTTTTGTAATGATTAGGAACAACAAGAGAATTAGAATCTGGTTTTGCATTTTATTGATTATATCCATATTTGGAGTTTTTATTCATGTCCACTTCTAATGTTTGATTTGATTCTACTGTAGCTCTCATCTTTCTGTACCTGGCATCAATGCTAGACAAAAATTCCAGATAAAACATTTTTTCAGGAGGACAGTAACATACAGCTTTTTTTTTTGTTTTTTAACTGAATTCTGCATATGGGGAAAAAGGAAAGCAAAGAACAATGAGAAAAAGCCCCTAAAAGATCAAATAATTTCACTTGCACATTGCTGTAATTAAATATTTTTATTGTAATTAACTTTTCATTTTTCTATTTCTTTTCACTTATTTTTAAATTTGTTTAAAAATGTTCAAAACCAAAATGAATTATATCAGTTGACTTGAACTGATTTTCTGTATTTGAATTTCCCAGAAATGAAAAAAAAAATTAGTCTTATAAATTCAAAATATTATTTCTTTTCAAAACAGTCAGTGTAGTTTTTCAGACTTGTACCATTTCACCCAATACCATATACTACACTAACATGGCAAAAATTATGCAACTCCGTAAGAAAGATAGATTAATTGCATTGAAGAATGTAGACTAGGCAAGTTCTTAAAACAGGCAATGCTATTCAGCAATTACTACATCACAGAACTGGAAATACCCCAGTAAACACCATACACTGTTACATGACATCCTCATAGTTAACTGACGATTGTCATTTGTATGGCAGCATATGTTCTAGTAAACATCTGGCTAAGTGAGAGGCAAGTTAACGTCTGTATATCAAAAAAGATAAGTTCCAAAAGTGTGGATTGAGATCACCTTTCTATAAATGACCTGGTAATATCTGATTCCCACCTTAGAAAGGACGTAAGTGCAGTCTCCATGGTAATTGTAATGTTTTTTATCAAACGTAGAAAAGTGTGAACCTCCCTCTACTGAACATACTCCTGGGCACGACATGTCTTTGCAACTCCACTGGCCTCCATCACAGGTACTGGGAGGGAGAGAATAAAGTTAGCTGAAATCAGTAACAGTGGTCCAGAGTAAAAGGAATTATGATGACACTAGGTTCAGTTACTTTGCTACTGTTTTTCCCTTCAAGCTGTAGTTTGATACACAGTAAATTTAGATTTAATACTTTCCAAAACATAGTGAACAGGTGTAGAAGGAATGACTCTGGTATGCATTCACTTTGCTTATTTAATTGTTTTCCTTCTTTGAGCAGGTGAACTCTCCTGCAAAAGGTATTGGAAGAATAATTGCTTGTTTTTCACAGCTAACACAAAGCACAATGACAAAAACAAAATCTATTCTGTCTTGTCATATACATGTACCAGAAACTAACGGAAACATAACCCCACATCTACTCCTGACGTACAGCATATCTGTTTTCTAAGGCGATGTGGTAGCGCGCAGGTACAGGATTAATAATTGTGAAATTAAGGTTGTATTGTATCATCCCTTGCTTTCTCCAGAGAAAATAAATATTTGCAGATATATAAATGACTGCAACTTCATTCCCCTTAGAGGATTCCAAATGTTTGAACAAAATAAACTAAGAGGAAGCATTTTAATTGACTGGTGAGAAATCTAAACATTGTAAATCCTTGCTTTGATCACCCTGAGTTAGAGTGCAAAGCTAGTTAAGCCTGTTGCTAAACAAAATGAAGAATGTTCTTTAGGGATACTTTAGAACTGTAGTGGTCAGTTAAACACACATATCAATTACCAATGATGCAATTGCATATAATAAACCATTAAACTCATTAAATATATGACAGAAAATCGTAAGTTAGAAAAGTAACAAAGGTTACCAGGATTGGCACTGCTCTGAAAAAGAAGTGCCTGTAGCATAGGTGTTGCCATTGTAAAAACAGGAGCACTGCTGACGAGGAATGCAGCCAGAATTGTTGATGTCATCAAATACAGTCCCTAGGTTAAAAAAAGGACAAAAAGACGCATTTCCTATACACCATTTTTGTTTGTTACAAACCATAAATATCATCCTAGAGACAGATCTGCAACTGTTGTGAATGGACGTAGCTATGCTTAGGACAGTAGGACTATGCCAGTTTGCACAGTGAAGGAGTCAACTTTTGTATTCTTAAATTCTTTGTATTCTTAAATTCCACCTGCTTTGAAAGAGGAAATTATTGTAGCACAGGTGGCTTGCTGAGACGCCGGTCTTGATCTGTTTACTGTTCTCCTTTCCTGCTTTCTGAATATTGCACATGTACTGGAAATTAATTCAGATACTTTTTCTCAGCTGAGACACGACAAATGCTTGTCACTTGCAGGTGTGAAAAATGCATATACAGGAGGCTTAAACCCCATGGAACCTGCCCAAATACTGCAGGTAAGCTGTTGTTGTTCTTTAAAGTCAGAGACATGAGTACATAAAAACTTGCCTAGGGGGCAGAAACAACCATCCATACAGTGTTCTTCACAAAACTGAGATCGTTCAGGGTTGGTACATGTGTCAGCACAGGGGGAGCTGCATTCCTGGTACTGCATGTTGTAAGGACATGTCTTGGCTGAAATTTTAAAGGAGGAGAGAATTTTTTAAAGTCAAAAATATTTCTGGTTCACAGTATATGTAAATATTTATATGCATTTAAGTTTTTCAGCTAGATGTAAAACCACAAACTGAACCGCAGATCCACTGCCAGCTCTCAAAATCTGCAAATTTCGTCACCTAGATCCGTATTTTACAGTTGAGACATGCTTTCCATGACTGTCTGGTGCTGAACTGGCTCAATGACTGGATTTTAGGTGACAGGAAGTTAATGACCCCACAGAGTCAGCAAGGTCTCTGTTTCTACCGCAGGCACTCTTCTCATGAACTATTCACTATTGCTAGTGAAATGTAAGACTTAAGTTCCCAAAGCTTTAGTATATTTGCAAGCTTTAGATACCTTTTGAAGGGCGAATAGAACCTCATGGGGTTTTGTTTTGGAGGAAATACTGGTGACAGTATCAACAGCTACACCCCATGACCTAATATGTGTTTAATTCAGTGCAAATCTCTGTGAAGATTACAGTGGTGCAAACTCCTCACTACCAAACAAAAGGAGATAAATAAGTGCATAACTAGCCAAAAACCTGTGACAACCCAATCAGTTAATAATTGAAAATGAAAAATACTGTAGCCATCATGAGAAAAGGAGAGAAACAGGAATACAAGCAAGAAAGTACGCCTCATTCTTTCTCCTTTCTCCTTTATTTGCTTCCTTTACTGTCCTAGTTAATTAAATAACACTTTGACTCTCCATTAGAGTATCCATGTAAGTGTTTGATACTGTTTAATCCAGTTTGCATTAAAACCCTTAGCTCGTTTGCTGAAGTCTTTATGCTGGAACTTGTACATCAGAACCCTCCGAACAATACAGTCTTAAATAGCCTGTAATTTCCCATGCATCCTCAGCATCATTTGACAACTTGTTGTTTGTTAGTTACTGAGCATAAAGTAAGGCTATCTCCAGTGATACTTACGGCATAGTGTTGAAGTTCTCCAGTTCAGAGGATGCCCACCAGCATGAGCACACTGCCGGGAGTATTCAGCAAAGGTATCACAGATACATGAGGCATTTTCAGATTCTTCAGAGCGGCACAAGTCATCCTGGCAAGCCATAATGTACTCTCTAACATCAACTACGTCATTACACTCTGCAAATGCAGAGCTGGTCAATGTTTTCCGGCATATGTCATCCTTGTGCGAAAAAAAATTAAACAACTTTCAGAAAATAGAAAGGACCATTTTTTTTATATTATTACTTTGTATACTTATTTTTTGATAGAATCTTATATTCCTCTTTAAGTTGCTGTCACCTGAGGGCTTTTCATATTGACCTGTCTGAAGCTGTAGAAGGGTACAGAAAAATTTGAAAGTAAAATAAAAGAATAGTCAAAGGGTCCTTACAAAATTATCAGTGCAATTATCTGGCAGGGTAGAAGTGGTGTCTTCACAGTGTTCTGTTGGCCCATCCATTTTCTGCATATTCCCAAATTGCACAGCTGTCATCTTAATATCTGCACAAAAGAAGTTTAGTAATGAATGTTGAGGTTTTTTTGTTCAGTGTAACTGCCTGTTATCTTTCTCTCTTCACAAGAATTCTGCTCAAGACTGGCCAAGGCAGCTAGTTCCCTTAAGTCTTAAAATTTGATCATTATCCCTTCTGAAGGAAGCACTACATCACTGTCTCAATTTACCCTGCACAGCACCCTGGAAAAAGTAAACATTAGAAAACAATTCTCAGCCTATTACATCTAGATGCAAACTAAGATTTTTACCAGAATAATAAGAAGCTTTTTTCAGATTATATTGAACCCATGCAGGGAAGAAAGAAAATAATCTAAATGGGGATTTGAACAATGGACACTGCTGTGAGACAAGGTTTAGGAAAAAGCTCAAGATGGGAATAGATAGCCTGATGCAGATATGATCTTATAAAGACCACAGTTCTGCAGAGAAATGTGGATACACCAATTTTTAGACAGAACTCAAACAATAAATGTACTGACTACACAATACAATTGCCTTTTATTTTATTGAATATATTTCTTTATTTATTTATGTCATTAGTGAAAATCTGGCTCACTTTTATGGGGTTAGATGATTAGGTAAATAAACCCATGGCACAAAAGACATACAATCAGTTGTTAGCACCAGTACTATATTTGTACTTAGAGTATCAAATCACATCTGATCTCTGTACCATATGTGGATCTCTGTACCACATATTTTTCAATAGAGGTTAAATCATATCTTAACACTAAATCATTGCATAGGATAGGAAAGAGGAATGAAGACTAATAAGTTAGAGTTGAAAGAACAGAAAAAAACCATGTTGGAGACTTCAGAAACCAACTTTTATTATTTAAAAAAACTTACTGTTTGAATAGAACTCGTTGTAAATTGGAAAGCCATTGAAGTCTCCACAAAGTCCACAGGTCTGATTGGCATATTTCTCATTCAATTCCAGCTAAAATGATGTGCAATAAGTTGATAGAAATTACTATGAGCATTCTAAAATATATTCAAGTTCACTGAAAGCACCTGCACCTGTTGCCTCTAAGTATTTTTCATTAGATCTGTGTAATTTTATTTAGCAATCTAATTCAAACCAAGGGGATAGAATGAAGAGTTGTCTTGGATTTGATTCACAATGCAGAGTCCAAGCTATTGATGCTATTGATGCAGACTTAAGTTTTCACTGTAATATCTATACTGCTCTCAGCCTTTTTCTCTCTATTCATTCCTCAGAAAGAAAATCAAATCCACAGTAAAAATGAAGTTCTAAGAGAGTGAAATTCGCTAGAAAATGATATTTGAAGGGGTAAGTAGGTCCTATAGCAATGCCAATACGTTAATGACATAATGAAAGTGATTTTTCACCCTATTTTAAGCAGAAGTCTGCTAGCCACCAGAAGTAAATCTATGTAACATTTTTTAGGACTACCTGGATGCAAACCTACCTTTATTAAGAAAGAGTTGCTCAACAGTATGAGATGGGATGGCAATAGTAATCTCCTAAACAGATAGGGACTGGCCTAATCAAAGGTTAGCTCTAGTCTCTGAAATTCTAGACCAGTCCAGGAGCAGTTCTTACCAGGATACTGTCATCTTCATTCCACATTAAGACAATACCCATTTTGCTGGCAACTTTGACATAAATGCTGCTTTTCTCTATTGTAATTCCAGATTGGCTGTATGGCAGTTGAACTCTGGGAAAAAGCAGAAAGAATGCTAGGTATTTTCTGATCCAGATGTCTGATAAAGAAAAAATAAAAAAGGCTTGTGGTGTCCAGCAGCTGTAGAAATTCTAAAATAATGCAGTTGTGTGGAAAGAAAAGTGATTAAAAAATAAGATGGTCCAACCTCATCAAATATGGATCTGAATTTGGATCCAACCTCTCAGGATTTTTTATCCAGATTTTATTTTTGAGGTAATCTTTAAGGGAAGGATTGATTTACTGTGAAAGGAATTAATAGCAACTTGCTCATTATTTATATTGGTGAAACTGTCGGATTTATTGAAGAACACATTTTTTTTTCCCCTAAATACACCAAAGTACTTGACAAGTTTGAAAAAAGATCTGTGGTTACCAAACACATGTTATAAATAAACTTACCTGTTGCTGTTAATCATGACACCATCCTTTGTTAGTTCAGCAGCTACACCTTCAAGTTTCATGGTGATATGGTTAATTGTTGGAGCATTTTCCACCACTATGCGCCTAATCTGGATGTTGAAATCCTCATAGGGAGCATTGCAGAGTGATGCAAAAACATAATTACATAGCCCAGGGAAGGAATATATGTCTCCATCAAAGGTCTTGAAGTGGAAGTTGCCCCATGTGCTGCACACACGGCCATTGTGAGCAGGATTGGAAGCTGTGAATTAAAACTAGCTGTAAAAAAACGATTTAAAATTCCCAGCCTCAACATGGTGAAAATCAGCTTCATTTTGTCATCAAATAGTTTTTGCCTGCCTACCTGCATTTCTCATTTTCTGCCTATTCATTATAGAACTATGTATTAATACTTCACTCATATCTACTACTCATATAACCCTATAAATGGTTATAGATACGTTCAGCTAAAGCTTTATTAGTTGTCCACATTTCAGCTAAGATAACATTCAATATTATGCTTCTTAATCACCCTCTTTATCCTCTTAATAATCCGTGACTTCCTTTACTAGTGTCTCTCCCTTTTTGTATTAGATTCCTCTGTCTACATCCCCTAAAATTGAAAATTTCGTTGAACACATTTCATATAATTTACTTACGTGTTATCACTGGATTTGTCAGCATTGGCTGGATGATGTTCACCTTAGATGAAACCACAGCAGAAGCTAGAAAAAAGTAAGAAAAAACCCCAAAACTAGTAATTCCAAAAATGGCACCCAAAATTCACGTAGAAAGGACTAGAAAGTTATATGGCAGATCCAATGAAACAATGTTAAGCCTGTTTTGTTTTACACAGGGCATGGACCAGGTTAAAAATGAGTACTGAAATTCAAAATCAGGATAGGTAGATCATAAGAAATTGCTTTCAGCAGTGATGATCTGCATTTTCTACCTTTTAATTTTGACCCTTTCTTGAAACTCTGTGTTATGACAGGCAGGAATTCACAGCTTTGCATATTGGAATGCTTCAGGCACGCTGAACAATACAAAAGGTTAAGCTGCACTAAATTAGACTGTTACTGGTACAAAAGCATAGTTGCCTTCTCATTACACCTCCTCTTTCTGAGGAGGGAATAAAAACTTTAATTATTCCCTTTGCTCTCTGTTTAATATTTTTCCGTTAAGTGGCTGAAAACCATTAGAAATGACCTGGAATCCACTGTACAGGATGATCACAAATCATTACTTGGTAAAAAGCAGTCTTGATTTCCTAACATCAGCTGCTGACTTTACAACTTGCCAAAGTGTTCTTATTTCCTTGTTTATAAGGAACTGTCCTGATTTCGTCTGAGATAGAGTTAACTTTCACAAGAAGCTGATTGGGCTGACCCAAACCAAGCAATCAAATGGGCTATTCTATACCATGTGACATCATGCTTGGTATTTAATTGGGGGAGCTGGCTGAGAAGTGGTCTTTTGCAACTCAGGAGCAAGCTGAGCATGGGATGGTGAGAACATTGCACGCTGTATATTCTTTTTATCAGTATTATTGTTTTTCTTTTCTTCTACCTTTGCTATTCTGTTAAACGGTTTTTATCCCAACCCCCGAGTTCTGCCTTTTCCTTCTGGTTCTCCTCCCTATCCCACTGCGGCAGGGGAAGAGTGAGAGAGCAGCTGTGTGTTTCTTTGTTGTAGCTGGGGCTAAACCATGACAGAACCAAACATCCTGCACATAGATTCCACTTTGATTGTATATATACATATTCATGCATATGTTCATGCAGCCTCTACAAACATACATCTGTTTTCTTAGTTATTAATATTATCTATTATAATACAAAGGTAACCATGCCATGTGTGTTTAGCAATTGGTATCTAATAAAGATATTACTATTCTTTGTATATAAGGAGGCTTGTTAATACACATTTGTCTTTATTTGACATTACTGGCAATATGCTAAGGAGTTTTTTTTGGGCTTGTTTATTGTTTAGTAGAGATGTAGCAAATAAATACAAATACACATACAAGTTTGAATACATAGTATAGACAAACATACTGTTTTGGTTTTGCCGAACAGCCTCAGTGTATGTGCTTCCTGTTTCCTGTGGGATTTCAGTCTGGGCTCCTGTGCAGAAATTGTGAAAATCATATGAAGTACAATGTCCTGTATCGGAACTTAAAAGCAAAGCATTTAGATAGTAACAAAGGACTCAGATACATCTCTGTAAGACAAAGGAGAGAGTCCTTTATCAGATCAGAAAAAATGAATTGGGCCCTCAAAAAAGATAAAATGTGATTACAGACAGAGACTTTCTGTTACAAATATGCAGAGTTTGAAATCCAATTAACATTTCATGTACGTCTGCACTCTTTGTTTCCCTTAAAACTCACTACACAGGATTCTAATGACTGGATCACAGCCCTTATGTCATTGTTGCATGAAGTCTTACTAACATGTGAAACAAGTACAGGAAGATTTCACAAAATGTAAGAGTCATTTATTAAACTGCTGTGTAGCAGATAGGCAATAATAGGAAAAGGCACAGAACTGGTTAAAAGAAACAAGAGACTTAGGGCTTGATCCAGTAATGACTGCAGATATTTATATGTGTTTCTTTAGTGCCTAAGCATAGGACCTTTTCTTCTGGACCAGATCTAAACCCACAATCAGGGATACAGATTTTCTTTACAGCTGGATGGAAGCAGGTACATCTAAGTGATAATACAGGCACCCACAGCCTGAGCAGTAACCCAGGAGAAGCAACCAAAAGATCTGCGTGTCCTGTTCTACCTCTCTTCTCACTCTGCAACGGTTCAAATGCACATCTTCTCTGTGGAAAATGTTAAGCATCATACTGTAAGTCTATTTGGCCAATGGTTCTTGCTACCCAACCTGAAGCTGAGGCACAGTGTCAAAAACATTGGGACAGTGACAAAAAAGGAAAAACTAGACCATGATCATGTGACCACGTGATTAGGGCACTCAGCTACATCAAAGCGGTCCTATTTTTGTGCCTTGCTTCAAGGATTATTTTTGTACCTCCAGTTAAATGGTTACTGTATGAACTGCATGAGCTGTCTTTCAGATGAGTTCTGCTTCTCTCTATCATGATTCCATAAGTTTTTAATTCTTCTCCATGCATGGCCCAGCAGTACCATACCAGCGGAGGTGTTGGCAAAGACTTTTGAGAGATGACAAATAATGACCTGAACAATTTCATACCTAGAAAAAGACTGACACTGAGCTCCTTGGTTGGTGCTCTAGGCTCTTATCTTTTATAAGTAAACATGGCAGGCATTTCCTGTAAAAGAAAAATGGCTACAACTTCATCTTGTGAAGGACTGAATCCTGTCAGCATGTGCTAACAGTGCTTGGAACACATTCATCACCATGTACATGTAACCTGTCAAGTCTAAATCCTCAAAGGATTTGCATGATGAAATGACTAATGTCTGAATCCTAATCAGGATTATGTGAATGACTACTCTACGTGTCTAAAGCATTTCTTGGTCAAAGAGGAATTGTCTATATAATTTAGTCCTAAAATAAGCCCCCTTTTTCCTTATACAATAGCTGGGAAGAGTTCACTGACTCAGAACTGGATCCATAACACCCTTCTTGCTGAATAGGGAGCCACACTGGTGGAAGAGGGGGAAATGCTGAAGTCGGAGGTCTGCCATAAGTGTCAGTCCCCATTGGTGCTTACATCCCTTGCTGAAAATTTCCTCCACTTAAGAACCTCAGCCCAAATAGCTCCATGAAAGCTGGACAACTACCTTTGCCTTAAAAATAACTGGATCAAGAGCAATTAGAAAAAAAAAATTGTAATGTAACTTCTATCACTTCTATCTGTGCCCACCATATAAGCAGATTGAGTACTTGATCTCAGAGCTGAAGGATGCCTCTCTGAATGGATTCAAGCCCCCACTCCCAGACAGGTCCCCAAGAGACTCCTGTCTTTGGAGGAGAGGATTCTGGGCAGCCTCACCATATCTAGAAGTTGCTGCAGTGTCTGCAGTTTCTTTCAGACATAAGCTTTTAATTCTTTTCTCATTTAACTTTCTGCTTGACCACGAGTGATGTACAAAGAAGTAAGACAGAGTTTAACCATTTTCCATTTCCTGTTAGCCTTTCAGTATCACAGATAATATCATTAGGTAAATGCATTCATATAATTATAAATTATAATGATCAGGTGAGGAAAAAATTATACTGATCAGGTGAGACAAATGCCTCTAAGTCTGAATAATATGCTAGAATTTGCTCTCACCCAACATATCTATAGGAATCTCAGCAGGCATAGAATCATAGAATGATTGTTTATTCTACCATGAGAATATTTTGTAACAGAGCAAAAAGTATATACGTGTATTTTAGTCAGTCAGTTTTTCTGGAGGAAACTGCAGGCTTTTGTTTACTTAACAAATGCATCGTTTCCAAGGGAATTCTAGCTGCATTGGTTTATTTAGCGATTGCACAATGCTACATTTTGACCATTATAAAAACAAATGTGTCTCAGTTGTAAGAATAGTCAAGATAATTCACTGCTTGATAATTTGAGAACTGACTTAATTATTAAGAATATTTCTGGATGCACTTTGCTAAGTCTATATCCAGCTGCCAATCTGCATATGCAATTATAGTTACAATCGATTTATAAAAGTTAGTATTTGACCCAAAATATAAAGTCAGGTACAGAGTGTTCGTGGACATGGCATGGGATTGTGCCAATATTCTTCACTCAGGACATCTGAAAATATTTTCCACAGAGTGTGATTCTAATAAAGAGAGTTTACTGGACAGTGTCAAACCACTACTCATATTTCAAAGCAATCTATCAGATTAGCATTGCACAGTACAAAGAACTTTCTTGTTCAATGAATGGCTGAAGATACTTCTGACTGACATTGCATAACTCTAAACGTAAGCTTATAGTCAAAGTGATTGTTGTATATTGTGCTTAAATCAACTTGCCAGTATTTTAGTGTTTATTTCACAAACTATAAAGTAGCCTAAAATTGTATT
Organism: Opisthocomus hoazin; assembly: GCF_030867145.1. Taxonomy (NCBI): domain Eukaryota; kingdom Metazoa; phylum Chordata; class Aves; order Opisthocomiformes; family Opisthocomidae; genus Opisthocomus; species Opisthocomus hoazin. The sequence goes on along the minus strand of NC_134420.1, from coordinate 17,539,427 downwards.
TGCACTGGTCAATGTTTTGAAAATTATATGCAAGATAAATTTACATAAGCAATCTGAAGATTTTTAAATGTTAGCTGACAGGGCTATAATTAATGTACATGAATGGGAATAACTTATCAAGTTCATACTCATGCAAGTATTCTCAATTTGAGCGGCCCCATTGGCTTAATAGGGGTACTCATAAGAATGAAAACTGCCAAGACCAGCCCTAATGGATAAAACGCTGAGGAGAAAAACATACAAAATGATGGATTGCATGAGCCAGATAAATCTCCCAGTCCTGCTCACAGTCAATATCAGTAATTTATATAAATATTTTGTGTAGGGTATTATCAGTGCACAATTGGTTACTGCAAATCATTGCCACATGAATATTCCCTTCTAGTCTCTTTTGCAAAAGAAGTTGCAAGAAATCTTGAGGAATCTGGTATTAGCTCCTGGTAGGTGACAAGATTCCGGAAAAGATTGACCAGTGGTTTGCTCTAGCAGATGGAAAATGCAGTGTTATAAATTTCATAAAAAACATAATATTCATGGCCAGTCCTAATACAAAATGGAGCAGTAATAGAATGCTTTTGGAAGGCATAAGTGATACTGAAAAACTGACATTTAAAAACATGAAAAATGGTGCTTTTTGATTTGATCTTCAAGGCTACCTACCAAATGTAGTTACATGCAGTAGGTTCAGGCAATATTGAATTAAATCAGTCAATTAACAGACAGACATTAAGTATTTAATGAAAATTAAAAAAAGAAAGATATAAAGAAATGTTGTTTAAATGCAACCAACTGTTAAGTGAAAAAATAACATGAGTATAGCTGTTTAAAATATATTACTAGATCTAAATAGGTTTATTTTTTTTCCAATAAAGAAATGGAACTTCTTACCTATCTGATGGATACAGCAAACTGCTAACAGGAAAGCCCATTCTGGTACCCATATCCCTCTGCCAAACCCCATCTTGAGTGGAGTCTGGCACAAAGATGTTGGGTTTAGTCAGGAGGAGTAGAGTAGTTCACCTGTGCTTTGCCAGTCTTATATAGTAGGTGACTTTGGCTTCAGTCCCAGATTGATTCAGAGAGTCTAGAAAGGTGGGGTTTGGGGGATTTTAGCAAATGAGCAAGTAAACAGAAGATGCTCTTCCTTCCTCAGAAACTGGTCGATGGTATTTGCATTTTGGGAGGAGTATATACATATACGTACGTATATTTTGTTAATGTTCAGTCTAATAAAAAAACATAGCACGGTGGCAAATAAAACACAACTCCTCCTCCACAAATAATAGGTCCTGGAACAAACTTAATTTGGTGTTGCTTTACAGATATGCAGATGGCATGCAAGTACCTATGCTAAGTTTTTCAATGCTGTAACTGATGCTGGGGAACCCAGCTTTAGGAAGTCACTCCATGTCGCTTGGGGCAGGTAATCTTCTTGCAAAAATAACAGACTAATAACCTTGAAAGATCCTGCACTATCACAGGATCACACTGAGTGTATGCCACAGAAACCCTTCTGTGTCCCTGACAAGCATTAGGCACCTATCTGGTGAACATTAAGCTAGCTTCACCTAGACTGTATCCTACATTTGTTAGAGGTGGGCCTAAACCTTGAAATTTAGTTCTGAATTATCTGTATGATCTGATTTTGCCTTCTTGTGGAAAATGTCAGGAGTAATTTGAGGCACGCAGCCTTACACCAGCTTTGTAGGAGAAAAAAGGTGTTAAATGCATTATGGCCTGCGACCATGATCACATGGTTTCAGTATCTTTCCTGTGTAATTCTGTTCACACCCATGGAGTTGAGGACTACAAATTAGAGAAACAGGCAGTTAATCAGGCATATAGGGCTTGCTAGTAAATGTTTCACATACTTTTTTTCTTAACATTGACTTTTGCAATTCTACTGGATTATAATTTCAAAAGCAGGAATGAATGTGTACTTGAATAAACACAGACAGTATTGCTACTTAATGTCACTTTATCCTTTTTTAACTTGGCATCGGAGATAGGTAGGATAAGTTGCTCTGGGCAGATTTCTGTCTCTTCCAAGATCAATAGACCTTACTTTAAGATGGTAAAAGACGTACAAAAATGTTCAAAGTCAGTGAAATGATTCTTTTAAAGCTGCTACTTTTGGCAAAAATGATGCACAGTCCAGCACTTAATATACACAGAATGTTTGCCCTCAGTTCTTCATCTTCAGCCTCCTGCCACTTTACAAGGATGAAGGTAGCTCATGGCTCCAAAAAATCTTCATCATAAGAAAAGCAATAAGAGCTGCTGCTCAGTGAAGGCTTTAGCAAGGGGCACCTGGGAGATATAATTGGGGTGGAGGAGCCACAGGAGAAGGAGCAAAAAAAAAAAAAATTACCTATACTAGGATGCATAGAGATGCAGAAAGGACTGACTTTACTTAAAAAGGGACGTTATTATCTTCTGCATATCTGGTAAGATGCAGTTCAGCAGTCTCTACTGATGTTTGTCTTTTCTGCTGAAGCAGGGGAAGGAGACAAAGTTGGGAAGGTGTCCTAATTGTAAAACGTGATCACAGCTAGATGCCTAATTCCCTTGGGTTCCTATCAAAATCCTACCACACAACTATAAATTAACAATATTTCCATAAAAGAATAGGAGAGTATAATAGAATATTCCATTCAGGTGTTACTGGATTGAATTGTGTCATTTTTTCAATTTATTTCAGTTCAACCCTTATTGCAGCTTTTGTTTAGCACCAAATATAGAAGATCCTCACTCATTTAGTATTATAAAATAAACAAAAAAGAGTTCCTTTATGAAGTGTCATCTGGATTTGATTTTTGGACTGAAATGAGTGGTAGTTTACTATGGCAAGGTTGGGGTACTTAAGTCAACATATTGGCCTGCTATAGCATGAAACATGTGCCCTGTTAAAATATCCAGGATGTTTATTGAAGTTACATCTTCATAATCAGTAATAAGCTGTTTACACACCCTAGATCTATATCTTCATGCTTCAGCAGACCAGGAGAAAAGAAAAGACTGGATTTCCTGCCCATAGAACATTGTTATATTCTTTGCCAATACTCATGATGAATATAAATTCATCTGTACATAGAGAAAGCAAATGATATCTTTTTTACGTGACCAGTTAGCTGTATTAAATAAATACACACTAGTCTCACTTAAGCAATTAAATAAGCCACCCAATAAACTAGACTTTCAGCAACTAATGTGCATACACCTTTAGCAATGGGCTATATGTGATGGTCAGAAGTTGCAGAGCTTGCTTCCTTTCTTAGTTACACACACCTCAGCATGAGAGGAAAAACAGAGTACCAGGATCTTCTTGTGTTACTTTAAAACATTTGGAGAGAGCTTCTTGTTTCCCATTGGGTACACTAGAGTGAGGGTCTACTGGTGAAGGGAGGAGTTTTCTGAGGGGGCAGTTAGTGCTTCTGATACCCGGTGAAGGTGAGGAGGGTGTCTGTGCTTAGGATCACTAGGTGTGTCAGTGGGGTCAAGGCTGTTTTTTCCTTTTCCTTATCTCTGTTACTGGAGTTGTTTCTAAGCAGAGTGCTAACATCAAATGCTTCTTTAACTCTTTGTGACTAGAACAATGTGTACCAAACTCAAATATGCTACTTCACTAAGCATTTATCAGTGCACAGTATTATATAGCTGTTACGAAGGTTGTCCCAGTTGTCTTTGAAGGTGTTCTTCAAAAGATGTTGCTCAGATATTTTTCTCAAAACTTTACATCTTCTGGAGTTATGATTGCTACTGCTCAGAATGATTTTTTTTTTTTTTTTATCTCCAGGGAATAGTGGCATTTAAATGATGTTCTAGTGTTCATCTTATCCAGCCATACAAGCTCTTTCTCTTCCCTCCTCTTCACCATAAGGAGTGGGTGAAATTGGTAATAACAAAACAGGTACAGAAGAAAATCAGGTCACTCTGTTAGATGGCTTATGGAATGAAAGTTATCAGGCTAGGAGATTTTACTGACTGCTGAGGGAATCACATCTCTAGATGAGAGTACCACAAAAACCAGAAGAGTTTAAATAAATTTATTTGTTGGTCAAGTGGGTGGTTGCTCCAGGTCATTCTTGTAGATTAATAAAAAGTAGTTGGAGGACTTTGGAGTTTCCCGGGTCATACAGTGAAAAGAGCTTGGCTACATAGGAGGGGAGGAGCAAGCTCTCCTCTTCAGTTGTGTGAGAGGAAAGAAACCCCAGAAGCAAGTTTTGAAGTATTTTAGTAACAGAAACTGAAGCAGCTGTCTTTATTGTTAATCTACACCAGGAATCCACTAAAGGAGCACAGTTTTGATATTGCCTGGCACTAAAACACTTGTGTTGCAGGAGGGAATGTTCAGGGAGGTGTTGAAAGTATTTTTGTTTTTCTTGCTTTTCTGTCTGTTTTTTCTCAATTGTAATGTGAAACTCAGAAGCTTATCTCGACATCTCAGAGTCAAATAACATGGAGATTAATTTAGGGTAGATCTGTAGAGTTGATAGAGACCAGCTCATTTTATAGAAGGTTGCTGGAAATTAATTACAACAGCCAGGGATCTGGCTGACAAATATTCTTCTGACTCTTATTTTGATCTTGTATCAAAAATCTGTACCAGTGGATTGGTCACTAAATTACCTCTTGTAAACAGTAAATCCAATATATGTGCTATTTGACTCATAATTCTGACAATAGATGTAATCCCTCTAATTTTACCTTGTCTTGTTGGTTTACTGCATAGAAGTAGGGACAACATTTGAGACTGATTATACCAATTTAATGTAAAATTTCAAATGCCAGATAAAATGTGGATATTATATATATTATACTATAATTACAACGTGAGAGTACATCATATAACGTAAGGGTGGCAAAGGTAAGCATTCAGAAGTTAGGAAGTGGTAGTATTAAGGCTATTAATGAAACCAAAATTCATCTGCCTTCCCTGTTCAAATTACAACTCCACTAGTGTTGCGAACTTCTACCTCCTCACAAGAATGATAAACCACAGATAGTTGGGACTCGGGTAAAGCTACACTGTTCCTCAGATCTGTGAAGTCCTTGCTTGCCATGTGAACAGGGAAAATGAATGAATAGTGAGATTGGTTAGAGAAGAGAATATTTATTGTGGTGTTGAAAGTAAAGTAGTGATGTCTGCAATGAAGGTAAACCAAGTTGTGATTAACTTAAGCAGAGGATCTGGCACATCCTTTCCGCCTAGGTCTGCGGAGGTTTAGTTGTTCTCCTTGGGTTGTGCTGCTCATGCTTTTCTCACCTTTCTCTGATAGCCTCAACTGTTCTTTGCTTCCATCTGTCTACAGGTGAATCTCCAGGATTTTGCTTTCCAGCCCTACCCATGGACTGATGCTCACTCTCTGCCCTTTTTTCAATGGCCTGTTAACTTCCCCCTATTAAATGTGTGCACTGCCACTGTGGAAGAAAATGGTAGGCACGCTCTGGCCATAGGCTCTTTTCCCTTGTTCTTGGAATAGATGATGCAGTCTGTTTTCTGTTTAGTATAACATGTTGCACCACTTGAGATATCTCAGAGAGGTTTCTTCATGGAAAACAAAGCTGCACACAGCCTCACGGTGCTTTTGCATGTGGAGAGGGTGTTAAACTCCTGCAGTGAATGGCACATGAGCTCTCTGTTGTATATAGTTATTGCTTTTTAGTTTGTTACAGTAATTTCAGAACTGGTTATGCAAGGCACTATTCAATGTGGAAGAAAACTCTGGCTGTGGAGATCAGATTGTCTAAACGCAAAACAAGTGAGAGCTGAGTAGTGAAGTTTTGAAGAAATTAAGTAACTTGACTTGTTTGTCAGTGACATTAGTCATAGTTCCTTCATTGCAGAGTGACATCTTAAGTGCACGGTTGTACTGTTTTCCCCTTTCTTGATTTTGGAAGAGGAGCCTGTAACTGGTATCTTGAACTGTTGGCAGGCAAGGAAGAACAGAGCTCTTGCTCTGTTCACCTTATCTAAGGGGAATGAAAGATGCAAGAAAAAGAAATTAAACTTATGCATAATACTTTGGCAACAATGGCTTCTGCATGTTTCAAACTGAATTCATGAAATGTGGTCATTCATGTTGTGGATTTCAAATGTAATAGCTCTTCTTAAGCGCACAGCTTACTGGGCTTCTATGTCAGTATACAACCCAGGTGAGCTCAACACCTTCTTTCTCACTGTAATTCTTACTCCTGGGTTTTAACTCTGTGAGTACTCAGTTGTACTGGCTGATTTTTTTTTTTATCCTTTAAAAATATGTGGAAAACTTTTAGTAGCTTTTGCTGCCAGAAAGCTGCCATGCCTTGTCTTATCTGAGTACTTTTGATTGTTAGGCGCTATTTATTAAGTTGAGAAAATACATACATGTATGTGGTGCATTATTTTTATCAGATTTAATGTCCTCAGGTTCATCGTGCATTTAATTCAACTAAAAGCACAACTTTTCCATTGTACCTGCTATCTGGAAACTCAGCTGGTAGATTTTTCGCTTTCAGTATTTGCTTGGTTCTCACTGTGTTAGGATGGTGTTTATAGCTCTAATTTGGTTGCTTTGTCTGGATTTCAGTTTTGTTTTCTTCTTCTGCATAGTGCTAAGTATGGCTTTCTGAACTAATATTGCCTCTGATGCTTTGTTATCTGTTTGGCATTCACTGTCCTGTATGTTATTGTGCTTTTGCTTTGCTTGTGCGTAGTTTCTTGGTTTCATGAATTGCTTATTCTGTGGATGCTAATAAAATACACAAGCCAAATCTGGCCTGTTGAATCCTTGGTGGGAAACTTCGATATAGTTCATTTTTTCCTTTGTTTTTCTTCTCCACAAGCTTGGCTTAATTCTTTCTCGTGCTCCACTAATTGTATGTAGCCCCTCATTTAAGGGATTCTTTTTTCCAAGCACATTCAAGTTTTCATTTGCATTTCTTTATCTACTTCAGAATCTGCTGTTGAACAAATTTTGGTGTGTTTTTCCATGTATCATGAGGCTTTCTCAGTGATACTTGATGAGTCATTTCTGCATCTGTTCCTCAAAAGTTTGTCTTTGAGTATGCTCAGATTATTAGTGCTGCACATATCCTCAACACTTGAAAGGCTACATTTATGCCCATACTGAAGACTGTATGTGGGGACCAGGCTATATGTTTAACTCCTATCTGCAGTACTGACTGAGTTTAGAGGCTCAGCTGGACTTCTGCCTAAGGACTCAAGGTTATCATCCGTTATCTCCTCGTCTGTCCTGTTCTTCAGATTAACAGAAGTGTCCTGGGTTTGGCCAGGACAGGGTTAATTTTCACCGGACTCCAGGAAGGGGCACAGCCGGGGGGGTGGGGGCTGACCCCACCTGGCCAAACAGAGCCCGGTATTCCATACCATGTGACATCACGCTGGGTTCCTGGGGAGTGGGGGGGGGCGGCGCGGCAGGAACGGACTTGCGGCTTGTGGGGGCGCGGCGTCGGTCGTGTTCGGGAGAGCGGCTGTTTGGGTCGTGCGGTTCGTTGTTGTGTTTTCTACTTATCTGTACCGTTGTTGTTCCTGTTTCCCTCTGTTTGGTGTTCTATTAAACTGCCCTTATCCCGACCCACAGGTTTCTGCCTCTTTCTTTTCATTCTCCTCCGCACGCCGGCAGGGGGAAGGGCGGCCGCGTGGCGCTTTTGTTGCCAGCGGCAGCTGAAACCAAGACAAGAAGTTAGCTGGTGTCCTTCCTGAGCAGACAAACAACAACACAACAATTTAGTTTTCGGTTCACCGGTCTTCTGCTCCCTCTTTCCCTCTCTATCACCAGTAGAGAGTATGAGTATGTACTCAATCTACAAGCTGAGAAAAGTCAACTGGAATAGTCCGATTTGCAAATAAAATCTCAACATAGATAGTTATGTTGTGGGCTAAGTATGCAGCAGAGTCTATCTGTTTCGGGATGGCCGATGCTAATGGTCAGTGCACATGACCACAGTGCTTCCTCCTGTCGCTCTCCTCTGTAACATCCTCTTCTACCCCATTAGTTCAGATGTGGTTGCCAAGAAGTTCAAACCCACCTAAAGCAAAGCTGCTGCTATCTTCTTTTGCTCTGTACTGGCTACATGTGCCCAATCCCTCCCTCGCCTCCAGCCTTGGCACTCTCATGATCCCCACAATGAACAAGGTTACTGAATGACCTGGCTCCAAAATTGTATTGCCCGTTTGTGCAAGATTATCGATCACAAATTTAATTATTTTCTAAAGTTTTGACAAGTATAAGAATCAAAAATTTTTTGTGGTTTAAGATCTATTGTTTCTACAAACTCTTGGGTATGTGAGCTGAAAACACAGCTTTTATAGATAACGTATTTGCATCTTGAAATTTTTTGGAGGGAGCTTCCAGGACTTCATACAAGCCCTCCTTGTCTTCTCGTAGCACATCTAGACGGTGCAGGAAGCCTGTAAGCCTTTTCCTCTTCCTGTTAATTCTGTTTCAGTCTTTCTTTTCCTTACTAGTTCCTGTTTAAATTTCAGAGCTTCTCTTTAATGTCTAAAAACCACCATGAGATTGTTAGATGCGCTTCTGTCTACTCAGGAACAGGGAATCAGTATTCTAGTTTAATTGCTTTTTCTATATATAGTCATCGTTCCTCAAATGCTTCCTAAAAGTAGGATTTTCTGAATCTCTAGGCATTGTCCTGTACATAAGACATTGCAAGGGCTGCCGTATCTGTGGAGGAGAAGGGCTATGAGCTGTGCAGCTGTGGCTTTATTACCCTCAAAAAATGCTCCCCATATGTTATCTGTCAAAACACTAGTAAGGACTAGATATTCAAAACAGAGTCCATCCTGGTGCTGAGTACAGCACCTGCTCTCTGAGTATGTTCTTCAGTTAGCAAACAGAAGAAGAGAGGCAAAGAATGAATGTGAATTTGGTGTTATTTCTCTTGCTCCAGTCTAATCAAAGAAGCTAGGCAGGAATAGGGGTAAGCAAGCTTCTGCTTTCCACAGATTACAGCATCATCCTTTATTTTAAGACCAAACAAAAATTATGAGAGCGCAAAGTGCTGCCTGCCACTTCTGAGGGCAGGTGAAGCAGTAGAAAGAACTGAGTTTCAAACCACTTGCAACTCATTCAAAGTACTTAGGAAACAAAAGCTGGGTATTTCTGCTTATGTCTGAGTATGAACGTGGATAGGACACAATTCACGGTAAGAATCTTGATGTTTCTCTGACTGCAGTGTTTGACTGCTGCTGATTGCAGCAAAAGGTTTCAGAGTAATAGAGCCATATTAATTACCATTTTTCTTCTACTGCTGAGATGAGTTTTAAGTATTGTTCCTTAGAAACAGAAAGAACATGCAAAGTAACTCGCACTTGGGTTAAATTAATTGCCACTCTGCATACAGTATTTAAGGGCCAGTCCAAGCAGGATGTTGATGGATCTCATGCAGCCAGGTTTTGCTCTGACAGAGGCTGCAAGTCACCCATTCAATCTTTATTTGCACATCATACCCTTTTTGTTGTATGCACCTAGATACATGCTGCTCTCCTAGTTTACCATAATGTATATATTGCATCTGCTGAAGGAGATGATCCTGACAGCTATAAAGGGGGTTTGTTTCTTCACTTCTAGTTTCAAATTCCTGAAGAGAATTTGAAATGAACCAGATTTGATTTTTCCTCATTTCTGTGGCATACATGTGTAAACAAGGGAGCTTCCACAACTTTAGCAATTTTATTTCATCCAAACTCAACTATATTTTAGGACTACATTCAATAAAGCTGCTGACTGATCTGTAGAAACATTGCGAAAAACAGTTAAAACTATTCTTGTGGCTTTCTAAATGTAGTGAGCAAGATTCTGATCTTGTTTACATTCTAGTATGTCATAGCCAAAGGCACTCAGGTACCCCGTTACAGATAAGAAGCTTGAGAATCAGATCAAAAGCAGATAATGTGGTATTAAAGTGGTTTAGTGAAGACAAGAGGTTATTCAATGCTGAAGAGGTGGTCTGAAATCCTGAAGGTCATTATCCCAATACCTGCCCATCACAAGCTCTTTATGAAAATCATGTCACTGCATATAGGATCTCTTCAAATTTGTGGGTTAAGGTATGAACTGTTTGGATCCGATGTAGAAAGGGTAGACTTAAACATGAAAACCAATGCCTGGGAATAAAAATCTTGCTGCTGTCTCATTGCTGAGCTTGTTGGTTCTCTGTCAGGAAACAGTAGGCAATAGTATGAAGTGCTGTACACTGCTGTGAACTTTCTCCACTGTTCTACTTTTTTCTTTGGTGAAGAGTTTCCATGCACCTAAGCTGCATGCTCTACAGTAGCCCTCACTCCTGTACCTAAATCTTCAATTCTGCTGCTATCCACAGACAGCAAATAGCCTCCTCTGCAACTCCAAGCTGTTTGTATTCACCTAAATGTCCTACCAAATGGCCTTCGATTCCTTTTAAACTGAACCTGTGCAGCCTGCAACACCACTAATTTTATTCCAGTATTCACCCTGCCTATCGCTTCATAAACCCCTCCACACAAAATATCTATCAGATGCTTTCTATCTCTTTATGTAAATAAGATCCTTGGACATATGCTTGTCATGTACTCCTGAAGCAGCCTCTCTTCTTGACCACTGTTCCTGGATGCAGAAGCATGTCTTGCCCTTCTGATAATGGTGACTGGTGAAGGGTATAATATGGGTATAAAAGAAGAGGAAATACTGGGAAAGGCATTGGAGAAGTAGAGGTACAGTTGCGTTCCGTAAAGACATGTCTTCCAGCTCCAATAACAACAATTTCCAGTTGCAGTTTATTGTAGCTCAAGTAACTGCTCAAACATGTTAATTCTATTCTTTTGATAGCATCTAAGTCATGAGTAAATATCAAAGAAGCTTATTAAAGAGCATTGCATATATAAGTGATTGAAATTTCCCATCAAAATGGAAAAGGGAGGACACAGATCTTTTCATCACATGTTCCTTAGGGTATCCCATACTATCCTGAGATACTGTAGCTCATTGTCTATGTAGAGCATAATATTTAAACTCATGTACCCAGTGCTTAGGACTAAGATAAAATGTTTTAAACAACCTGTCAGACTCTCTCAACCCATCTGTTAATGGGCTAGGTAAAGCAGTTGAACAGAGTTTCAAATGGCTTGTAACTCATTCAAAGTACTTAGGAAAAAAAAGCTGGGTGTTTCTGCTCATGTCTGCGTAGAAGAATGTGGATAGGACACAATTCACAGTAAGAACCTTGATGTATGTTGCAAGAAATGTTATTAGAAAGGGCGTAAAAATAAATTGACTCTAATTCAGAAGCAAAGTAGTGGAGTGGTGTGGTCGTTAACAGGAATCTGGTGAGAATATGGTCTCTTACAGAAGTGGCTACGGCAGTTTGCTGAGAGTCAGAAGTCCTTGGATTTATTTTTAACTTTATGATTTCCTTGCTGAATGCCAGTGTGCAAAATTCCTCGGTGTCTCTGATTTCCCTTCTATCTTCTGCCTGGCTAAAATATATTTATTATAAATGTCTTGAGAAGGAAATAAAAAATTCTATATTTACATACCAGTATGATAGGAATTTCATACTGGTTGCTACTGGAGTAAAAAAACCCTAACTGCTCGTTAAGAATGCTAACCCTTTTCCCCAGATTTTGGTGTGCGGAGGATAGGAATAGGCTCTTCCACCTGCAATGACTTTGTTATATCCTGGCACTAGGAGCAAATTAAAGTATCTTTCAGGTTGTCCTAATCTGAGCAAAGGAACTCTTGTTCCACTCGTGTAAGCAGTGCTTCACCTCTGACTTTGGCTGTATTGAAAAATGCTCAGGTGAAGCCGAACATCTGCTCTGCAAGGACTTCCCATACATGGAGGCATATGCAATGCCTTGCGTCTATCCTTTGTGGCTCACAGATCAGTATCGCAGCAGCCCTGAGTTTGGTACAGTGGTTCTGTGACATTTCAGATGATAATTTCAAAGTAACATTTAAAGTTTCAAATCACAAATTTGGCAAACTCAAGGACTTTCTAGGCACGTTTTATACATTCAAGAGATAAACTGACTTATTTTTTGTTCCCTTTCAAGTTGACAAGGAGTTTTTCCATTGTATTCAGTTTGAACATAATCATATCAACTGTGAGGGAACCTTTTGGGACTTTTGTACGTAATAACATATTGTTGGATTAACATCAGACACAGCTTGATTGTGAAGGCGAAGGTGGTCTCGATCACAGAGCATACTGCATATACATTCTGGACAATCCAGTGGGTTTTTCATTTTGTGCTACTTTGCTCCTAACAGAAGCAACATTCTGTATATATCGAGATCAAAGACAAGTAGGACTTTGGGAAAGAATTTCTAGTTTGACCACTCATGGAAGAACTGAATGAGCTAATTCTGTATGTGGTTGTATCCAAGAAGACATCTGGCTCTAGAACTATTTGCTAGGATATTTGTGGATCAAAACTATATAAAAGTTCTGAATGGTGCAAAACGTTTGGTATGTTATATTTTGAAACCAAGGAGAATAGAATAGGATGTCAGGAAACTCTCATTGTTGTTCTTTTGGGCGTACCTGTTTAATAGTCACTATTCTAGCTAATATTTGCTCATAAAGAGAAAGGAACGTAAGTCTATTTATGCAAGTCAGTAGTTTCTACACCAAAATTATTTTAAAAATAATTTTCCTCAGATATTTTTCATTTAATAGCCCTTGAATGTTGATGTGATAAAGTTGTTCCTGGGGGCTTACAGGCAGGAATATTATCTGAATCGATTTAGTGAAGAACACCTTGAGAAAAGAACGATCTTCAGGTATTTTTTCTGTGGTCCTGAGGTCCAGATAATGAAAGTGATGACAAAAATCTATGAAAATTCTTATTTTTCTTAAAGTATACTAATCTGCTAAAATGTAAGAATTTTCACTTGTATTTTGGTGATTATCCTTAGATATCCTCTATTCTTCACAGTTGAGTAAGAATTTAACATATGTAGAACATTATTCAACTCCCACTGAAATCAGTGACTTCTATGGAAGTTCATACATATTTTATTAATCCTTTGGTAATATATTCATTGATGATGACTGTATCCTTTCACATGCTGACTAAGTGGGCAAAATTGTTCCTATCCCAAGGCAATGTATAACGCAGGATCGTGGAAGCTGAATGACTGCATATCTACTGACATGAATGATTCTGAACCATCAGTTGTGTGTTAGAATGTGACCAACTCTAGTTTTGATTAGTTCCTGAATCTTTTTTATATCTTTACCTTATAGCACTTCGAGATGTAATTATAAATCTTTTTCCATGCTAAGACCCTCTTTCCAATTGCTATGACTTTGTCAAGATTTTAATAGTTTAGCTGACATTTTACAGACTTTTGATCTACTTGTGTCAAGTATTTTTGGAAGGAGGAGGTGGAAATATTTCGGTCAGAATGATCTAGCTGTTCAGAACGTGGTAAGAGAATAAATTGCTTGATGTATCACTTAACAAATCAGTGTGTTGCAGCACACGGGAATTCGGGGGGTTCTTGCTTCTGTTTAAAAAGCATGCCTTGACAACTACACTTGACAAGCAGAACACTATTCATTAGAATTTACCAGAATTCAAGTTGTTCATACAGCTGCTGATGCCTTCCTAGGAGGAGGTTACATTTAGCTCAGAGAGATCTCGGTGTTTCTATTGTGTGGTAAAGCATTTAATGGATGCCAAATAAAGCTCTTAACCTTTCTGTAATTCAGCAGATAAGCTAGGTACCGGGAAACAGAATCAAACCTTTCTGAAAAACTTGTGTTTGCTTTGTTAATATGTTGAAGGTTTTTTCCCCCCAATACTAACATAAAATAAGAACAATAGGTAAGTTGGTTTTGCCCAGAGGAGAACTAATTCCACTCTGCTCATGTAGTATAAGAATGACCACAGTAGATGAGAGGAAATGACCATCCAACCCAATAGCCTATCTGTGGCAGTGGCCGACATAGCATGTCAAGGAAAGAAAATGGCAAGCACAAAGTGATAATTCTGAAGAATACCCTCCTATGCTCCACAAATACGTTGCTCGGCATCCTGATGTGGTTGCCTTTTGGTTCGCTATCTCTATGGCTTTGTTGTTGCTGTTAAGATAAAAGGGCATACGGATCACGGCTGCAGTCAGTATGGAGAAGCAGCATACTTAAAATAGAAACTAAAAAACTTTGAATACTGACCAGTTTCATTTTTTTCATGACTTTCTGTTGCAACTCAGCTGTTGCCAGCAGATGAGCTTCCTCTTCACTGCCCCTTTTCTTTCTTCTCTTTGCTGTTGCTGCTACTGGACTAGGAGTGTGACAGCTTCCTCATACAGAAGTCAAAGGGAGACGGAAAGGAGAGCACCAACTGGGAGAGAGGGGAGAGGAGGAAAGTGGGACTTCAGGATCATAAAGGGGGAATAGCTAGAAAGAATGAGTGAGGACACAATGCAGAGAGGTGTCAGAGGGAAGTGTATACGTATGCATGAGTGAGGAATCTGAGAAAATGTGTGAGGTAGCAAGCGAAAAAATGAATGGGATAATATAACTGTCCCTTCAGATACTGGAGGTAAACTAAATTAAATGCCACAAAAGTTATTGGTTGGTCTTTGTGACTGAAAGAGTTAAATAACTTGGTGTAAAGCATTCCTTTCTGTACTGTTCTGGGCAAGCCATGGAAAGGACGTCATGCTTCTGAATTTTATTTGTCTTGGGGGTGGTGTACGGACATCCTTGTCTCTGAGTCTCCTTTAAATGACATTGCTTGCTGGTGTTTAAGAAAAATTTCTGTCCTGAGTCAACTTTGATCCCTCCCCGCTGATGACTACTGTTCACTCCATGAACACTGGGACTGCTGTCCTAAAACTAGCAGAGCAGGGGCCACACTACTACAGAAATAACTAGTAAAATCCCGGTTTCAAGCAGTTGTCTGTTTCCTTTAAGCTTCATAAATAGCACAGGAAACCTTAGATGCCTATCACTGTTCTCCGCCTCCTCTCTTCCGTGTCTTTATGTTACCTTTTATCTCTAAGAATTCTCATGTTTCATGTTTGTACAAAGCAGCAGAGAGTAATTCTACGCCACTCTACTGCAAGCACCACCATGGCTTAATAAATATCTAGATAACTAGTAATAGGACAAAGCAGACAGATGTGAACAAAATGAAACTCTAGTCTGGTTTGGCAAAGTATGTATATGCATATTTCAAAGAATTGATTCTGACCATAGAACATTATAGTGTCTAGCACAGGAACATCCTGGTCTGTGTGAGTGGGGTTCTTAGCTGTTGGGGTAACTCTAATGCCAAAGCAAGCATTTAGTTTATTCTGAAATGCGTATGTACTTAAACTACCTTTCTGAATAAGTATGTGGAGTGGAATTAGATATTAAGTGGAATCTGACTTTACAGAGATAAGTAAGCCCCGTTGTTCCAACACAGCTACTCATGAGTTCAGAGTTTCGTAAATTCTCAAGAATGTTGCTGAGTTCACAGCTAAGAACTAGTACTCCACAGCCCCGAAATCAAAATGTCCTTAATGAAATGCAATCAGAAAACTAGAAAAAAACAACAGAGAATGGAGGGGGAAAAAAAAAGAAGAAACAGAGGGGGAGAGAGAGTAGTCAGAGTAGGATCGACTTTTGCTTGCTACTCATTCCCTTCTATAAAGGAATGTTACTCATGTTGCTGTAAAGATTTTACAGAAATATGTCAGCCAAAACTCCCAGTCCTTGTTCTGTGTTCCTGTAGCCTTCACAAGGCTTCCAAACAGAGTGTCTTGATTACTTATATCAATCTTTTCAATAGAGAGTACATTTTTGGTGAGGATTTACTTTATCTACCAGCAATTATTTTACAAGGCTCTGATAGGCCTGCAAGTGCATTGTGTTGGTGTAGAGCCAAGACAATCCCTCAAGGACATTTTTAGGCACAAGGCTGAAAGTAATACAACTCTTCCACAATGGCAGTCTCTGTCTGACTGTTTGCTCTGTATGGATTCAATTTATGTGATGCTTGTTAAATATCTAAGCCTTTGTCAAAATGAATAGGAGATTTATTATCAGGGATAAAATAACAACTACTCTCAACCTTTGCAGAACTCAAGGGCAAAGCAGTTTTTCCAGTTAGAAGGAAGACTTTGTTCACTACCAGCAACTAATGGTGTCACACACATGGATAGAAATGGAGGACCGTGAAACAATCTACCATGAAACCAGATTCAGTAAACCAAGCAACAACCACCACCCCTCCACATCAAAGTTAATACTAGAGGGACCAATGTTTTCTGCTGGGAACAATCCCTCAAGACCCAAGACCCTTTCTGGGATGTGTTTACAGGTAAAATAGACTGCTTGTTTAGAATTTGTCTACATTGTTGTTGCATATTTATGTGCCTTATATGCAGTGTGGTGATATGCGAATGTAACACTACAGTATGCTCTACTTCAAATAAGAAAACAATATTGCACCAGTACAGCTAGTGGGAGTAAATCCTACAAGTCTCTTTTACATCTAGTGACATATATATATTACAGTAGTAGTACTAATTGTTTAGAGTGTCTGCAGTGAAACAGAAGTACATGGAGAAAGCAAACCCCTAAACATATTGCCGAAATAATGCAGGATTTTCCTTAAAGTGTCTATGATGCAAATATTTTCCTGAAGCTAACTGTGGGCAAAATTCTGTCCCGACTGTGCAAATCCAGTCCTCCTGGCTTCAGCTGAATGGGCTAGGAAAGTAGGATTTAGCTGTATTTCACCACTTTTTTCACCACCATTTCACACTTCCTTAGGTTGATTTATCTATGACGTAACTCTGATGGCAAAATATTTAGTCATCTTTTTTTGAAGCTGACTGGAGGGCTTCTCTGCCAAAAAGCTTGCTTAATTTTTCTAATCTGCCAGCTGAGCCAACAAAACATCTCTACATACAAACCTCATACCACCTATGACCTTCATTTGGGAGAGAGAAGACTGAACAGATTTCAGGGAAATAATGGTACAAGTAGCTTCAGATTAATTACTGAAAAGAAGAGGAACAAATTTGGTTGAAATAGCGAACAACAATAGACCACAAATCTGGACTTTCCCTGTAGATCCTTTCCCCTCTGGATCCTGGTGCACTAACCACAGAAAATAGTCTTAATGTGAGAGTTCATATATATATATTTATATATAAAAATCCAGATTGTCTAACAAACACAGCTGAAATATCTGAGTCGCATGCTAGACTGACATACAACTTTTTAGGAGAAAGGAACAAAATAACCTGTTGCCTCAAGGAAAATACCCTGTTTTTGTATTATACTAAAGTTTAAGTCTGACTAGACAGACCAATGATCATCTGTGCAGCTGCTGATAGGTGAATAAGTGAAATGCACAGCTGTGAAACTTCCTGTGTGACTCCGAAAGCAGCTAGCTATATTTCCTGGAAACTGATACAGTTTCTTCAGAAAAGTGAAAACGTATGGACTTCATTTAAAATATGAATACTCATTATTATTTAAGAAAACAATATGCTTAAAATACGTATTTTGAAACTTTAAGAAAACACATACATGTTAGTAAACAGAATGAAGCTGTCAGTAGCCTATAGCATGTACAGAAGACATGCAATAGAATAATCAGTACAAATATGCATTATGCTGCATGAAACAACAGGCATTAAGAATGAAAGAAAGAATAAATAACAAGACAGACATAGCGTCAAGAAATATAAGAAATGATAGAATTGCTCTTTTAGTAAGGTGGCAAACAGGCTGTCCTTGCATACATTTTACTCTTTTGTTTTAAGTGACCTGTTTGATCTTGACAGTCATTACTTTTGCAGTCAGGATACCTGAGTTCATTGGTATGACACATCAGATTCTCAGCAGTGCCAGAACACAATTTGGCACACCTTATGGAGAGGAATATATACAGCTTTGAGTCTTTCCTATATTGTCCTGATTCAGGCCAGTGTTTGAACTAACAGAATCCTCAGTCTCGCCTGAAGACCCTGTGAACGACGCAGAAATACACATCAGGCAGAGACAGGGAAGCATCTGCTAAGGCACACAGATAGCTGTAAAATGCAGTACCTGTGCAATTTTCGTGTGGAAGGCAACCAGGATTAAGCAGCAAAACTCACTGATAAAAACAAAGAGGTTTGGAAAAAGGACATACTTTCAAAAAATGGCTGGAGACATTTATCTCTCTTCTCTCTTAACCTTTAAGGAAGCTAAAAATGTACCAAACCTCAGTGACGTTAGAAACTGGACGTTATGGAGAATGGTGGGGCAGCTTGCTTTGTTCACCTGTGTATAAATACTGTGTGTTTGTACCACCTGTATAAACACTGTATGGTGTGTGCTTTGCGGCAGAGAATATAGGAGGCAGCCAGGGCACTGCTGTGCTCTGATTGCGGGGACTGACGGAGGCTGGCCCTGGGGCTGCAGCAGGGCCACAACAGCCCTACCGCAGCATAGGGGGGGTTTGGGAGGCAGTTTCCCACCAGCGCTTTTCCACCCTTTACATGTTATCTCAGGTATGAGTTAACAGGTTACCTTGCTGAGGCAGATTAGCTTGTGCTCTACCAAGTAATTTTGATATGGAAAGCCTGTGATTTCATTTGCGGTGCCTGCTTGCACAAGGGGATGGGGTGTTTCCACCCCAAATTCCTGTCCAGGGGTGAGGAAGGAGGGATCAATTAAAAGAAAGGGGGTAGAAAAAGTCCCAGGCCTTTCAGGCACAGTTTTTATTGCTGTCCCAGGAGCAGAAATGCAGCAAACTTGCCAAGTCATCTCAGAATAGGTTTCCCGAAGAGGTAGAAGCTACCCTGCTGCGGGAGCATACCTCGCTGCCTTTCTCCTGAAGAAGTGGTGATGATGGCGAGCTGCCATCCCTGGAACTCCAGGCACCCTGCGCGTGTGGTACAGTGCCTGTTAACCCTACGGCCGGGGGACGCACCGTGGTAAACTACATCCGACGGCCCCCACAAAGGGCTGCACTTTCTCTGGGAGGCAGGTGACGCCTCGCACTGGGCGGACATCGTCCCTAGGGAATGTACCCAGCCTCAATGACAGCCAGGGAACATGGCACCCCTCAGGCCAGCCGCCTTAGCAGCTCAGCTGCCAGCTACCCAGGAGCAAGGCAGTTCCTGCTGCTGGCCCTGCAGGTTGAAGATGGCATACCTGAAGGCCACGTGGGGAAGGGGGTCCTCTCTCTGTCGTATTTCTCAATATTCTCAGGAGGACACTTCGGGAGCTCCGTGAGTTTTGGGTTAGGCCCTGGGAAGGACACAGCCTCCTTCTGCCCATCCCTCACAGCTCCTGTGCTGTTACCCTTTTACAGCATAATCTTGAACAGCGTCTGACAGCTGTGATGGTGTTTTAAATGGGAAAAGCTCTCTGAAGGTAGTGGGTGGTTGTTCTCTTTCCTCCCTCCTGAAATGCTCTTACATCATGGATGAAGAAGTTGTAGCACATTGACATAAATTTATTTCATCCTGTACTGTTTACTCTGAGCTCTAGTAAAAGGAGTTTTCAGAGCGCTGTGTCGGGTACAGTGGTTTGATTCTTTATTAAGTAATGGCATTTGGGACTAGATTGTGTGTGAGAAATTATTTGTAATGCATTGCATTAATTCTATCTTTGATATAGGCTTTTAAAAAACACAGCTCCCAGGATTGAAGCAATTTGCTACTGGGTGGCTTTATTATGAGCAGTTTCTGAATGCTTAGCTTGGCCACCTCACCAGATCTGTTTAATCTCAAATTGCTCAGAGTGAATTAACAACTTGAAAAAAAACCCGAAACAACAAACCTACCTTTAGAAAGATGGCCCTTTCTTTATCGTTGCTGTCATAAATCCAAGAAAGATTGTAATCCTCATCCTCTGCTTTGTGTTTGATTCCCAGCATACAAAGGCCTGATGCTCCTATCATGTGTGCTAGAAAAACCGTGGAATAACACCAGTGAGACCATACCAGAATGAGTGAACCAAGGCAGGAGAAAGTCTCTGCCCCTCTCTGGTAATTTTGATCTATTTATTTGTTTCGAACTTTTTGTGTGTTGGTCAAATGTGCTTCTTCAGTTGGGTAAGAGAGGTGTGCTTACTGAGGCATTTGGGATGTTCAGTAATTTTTTCAGTTGTGGTGGATCACCTGTAAAAAAGAGTCTCCAAGTAATTTTCATAGTTTCCTGAAAGTCTGAGTGATGAGTCACAGTGTATACTTGTATTTTCCTGTGAGGTAAATTGAGATCCTGCTAATATCAAGTCCACTGTACTTACGTCAGTGTAATGCTGATAAGTTTTCCTGTGTCTCTTGGAGTGCAGGCTAGCTTTGATGGTCTTGTGGCCTAGGACTGCAGTTTTATGTGAATTTCTGCTTCAGGAGTGCGATAATGGCTTCTTTGGTACGGAGGCAGAAGAGCTCATGAGCTTTGTGAGATTTGCACGAGTTGAGCAGATTTGAGGAATTCTTCGCCCTGTCCCTGCAGTGCACTCTGAGCCTGGAGAACTGAGAGGGGTGGGATTAGAGTAGATCATGTAGTCTTTTAATCAGCTGAAGTCTTCCTCATGCAAAATAAATGGCTGATGTTTTAAATAAATTTCATAGTGCAGTTGTATCACAGGAGAACTTGTAGTAGCTTAAGCATAAACAGGGTTGACCCAGATTCTTGCACAAATAAATCTCTGCATTTCATATATAAAGGCAATCAGTAAGATCAAGTATTCCCATGAGGTGAACTTTTTCATTGTGTTCCCTCTGCTACCAGTCTGTTTTTTGGCGATCCTACAGAAGCCTCCTCTCTCTTCCAGGGTGTGATTCAGCAGTGGCTATGCTGGTTTTACATAGATGCAACTGATGCCTTGTTGCCCACTGCTGTGGAAGGGCTCCCTTTCATGAGTGAGTTCTTGCACTGGTGGAAAGGCACATGTGAATCTGTGTGGTCTGATGGCTGACTGAAGATCATATGCTTTTTGGTGACATTCCTCCTTTTCACTCAAAACCACCGTTTATCTCGCAAAGAAGGTGACATCGTGAAATTCTTCAGGAAAGAATTTAAGAGCCAATCTAATAAATCAATCATAAGCTAACATGGTAAGGGGCTACTCTTTGTTTGTGTAAAAAGTCAGATTTTGTGAATTTTCTGCTAGATGTTTCTATTCTACTTGAAAGCTTGCTTCAGAGATGTCTTTTCTTCAGGACCTCCAGCTTTCTAGGGTGAAACAAAATTGCAGACTACTCTGTTATTTCTGGTTAGTAGTTGCTATGAATTAACAGGCTCTATGTGTGAAGCCTCTGGTACTAACAATTTCAGACTGAAGATAAAAGACAAATAGGAGGTAGGATTGTTGATGAGTTTGTTCTATATATATCTTGCTGGTCTTTATACAAACATATACGTATATATAAATAAATATAGAATCTATAACAATGTAATATAAGTTTACAGTGACTAACAAATTTTTTTCTTTCATAAAAGCCCAGAGTATATTTGAAATCTGAGAATGGTTTATGTTGAAAAATCACTTCTGACGGAATCTCAGCTGAGATTGAAAGACTGTTGAAATACTGGTCATTAAAATCCTGTCTAGGATGACTGAGGGACAGATTATATTGATCGCATTATTTCCTTGCTAAAGGTAAAGGTTTTTTACATGTCTCTGTTAGATCAAGTGTACTGTGATAACTTCTCTATTATGAATCTATGCAACTGCACCTTGCCATGAGGTATGTGATTCAATATTGTTTTGCATTATCTTCAGTCAACACAAGTTTAGTGCAAATTAAATGCTCATTTCCTATAAAATACCAGAAATCTGAATAATGAACCTGAATTTCTGTTGGAATGAGGTCATAATAAAGCACAAAAGTGTTAATTGCAGATCAAGTGATAAAACTGCATCAGGTAGAATAATCTCATTCTCTAGAACAGAGCAACCACCAACTAATGTAAATAAGAAGGTTAGGTCTGTTGTGGCAGGAGATCATTCCGTGACAGTGCTTCTTACGCCTTTTCCTCAGATTCTGTATCACCTACTGTCGTATTTTTTCTGCCAATTCTCATATTGTGCCTGTGTTGCAGTTGGCAGTCATGAGCCTCAGTAGGTGTGACACTGAGTTCAGTTTTGGTCCCAGAGCTCCCTAGAGATCTGCTGAAGTGGAAGGAGAGGTTTTGACTGGCTTCTTGTTGGGTAAGGGAACAGATGCAAAGTCCACAACTGATATTCTCCAAGAATAAGTCCAGTTCCAAATTTGCCTTGGAATCAGCATCCCCTCAAATATTTCTGACATTCATTTTTTTGAAGTCAGTGAAAACCAGTAACA
This sequence comes from Opisthocomus hoazin, assembly GCF_030867145.1. NCBI lineage: Eukaryota > Metazoa > Chordata > Aves > Opisthocomiformes > Opisthocomidae > Opisthocomus > Opisthocomus hoazin. The sequence goes on along the minus strand of NC_134420.1, from coordinate 17,517,133 downwards.
GCCATGGGGATGTCGTTGAGCTTAGACTGGTGCAAGTGCAGAAGTAATGATTTAGTTTCAGGATTAGCCACTAGACTCATGCAGTTGTCTGCAGCATTTTGTGAGAGTTAGTGTATGAGATGTCTATAATTGCTCATGCTTACTTGCTCCAGTTTTGACGGCCTGGACAGCCTTTACTTTCTTAAAACAGAGAGACAAAAGCGGGATTTTATTTATGTGTATGACTGTAACAGCAGAAGAGGAGTTAGCAGACAGAGTAAATTTCTGTCTGTTTTAAAGATTTTACCTATGTGAATAATTGTTAGTAACAACAATTATTGTAACAGTGCAAACGTTAGTTAGTTCCTTATAAGCAAATTGTAGTCATAAAAAAGTTATAATGAATGCCAAAGGAATCTGAGACTAGAGAAGGAAGACAATTTTTGAAACCATAATGAGCATGTGAAAATCTGAGAGTCATGAGGACTGCATCATTTATAAAAATGCACTTTCTGTGCATTTATAATTGTGTTATTATTACATTAATAGTGTTCAAATAGAACTAGTCTCCTGTCCTCCTAAAATTCTGTTTTAATTTGGCTGTTGCAACAGCTGCTTTTTTTCTTTTTATTCAATGGTAGAACAAAAACTATGGAAGAGAGCTCCCTCATTTGAATTGGGTTTTGCTGTTATCGAGTCGTTTCCACTCTTGAGTTGTCTTTTAACAGCCCTTCTCCTGGGTTGTGCCACAAACAATCCTAAGTATTTCCATAGCTGCTCTCAGAATGTGATGAGGCTGAAAAGCTGGCTGCTGTGCTTTTAACAGTCAAATGAATTATTTGAAGTGGACTCCTAGGCAGTAAATCTGAATGACGTATAATTACAGATTGTATTTATATGTTAACGGTAATTACAAAGTATAGTTGCAAAGTGATTATTAGTGATTTGTTATTTACATTGCAGAGTTTTAAAATGCTGTGTGGAAAAGGGGAAAAAATAAGCTGGTCATGCACTAGTTAGACTACGTAGTGCAAGTCCTGAGTGGGGAGCAAGTGTTCAAATGCCCAAGATAGAACTGCTGCCAGCCAATATTGAAATTAGACACAAAACCTTTGGAAACTTTTTGTACAGCTGGAATAAGTTCTGTCCTAAGTGAATGATTTGTCTACTGCAATTTGTGTTCCAAAGATGATCAGATAAGAAAAAAAAATATCAAGTAATGTATGAACAAGTCTTGGTATGTTATGTGGAATGGATGCCTGTGGATTCAAGACTAAGTTAAGAGCAAAATTTATCTTAACTCTAGCCTCACTTTCAAATCATTATGTGGTTCACTTCTAAGTGCCTTGAAAGAAACCCTTTTGGCAGAAACCCTTTCATACAGGTTTGTAAACTGTGGGCCTAGAGCCCTCTAGTGTTGGATTGGTGTAATATACATTAATTATCTACACTAGCATAGTTCAATGGCCTTCACAGTATTCTGATCTGTGTCGATAAAGAGCTACCAAGCCTATCACTTTCTTCCACCTAATTGTTTATTGACTCTATTATTTATCTACAGCTTAAAAAATCTGCAATTTATTTTTGAGAGATATAACTGACCTCATTTATCCCAGTTTTTAGAGAGGTTTACTTTGGAGCTGTTACCCTGTCTGTGTCAGCAATAACGCAGCGCAGAGACAGGTCCTATGCAAATGAGAATCTGAGAAGCCTGTAAGGCTGGTCTACTACATCCACTGCATCTCTCTATTTTTCACTTACTCCATGTCTTGTTTCAGGGAGTCCTTGCAATTCCTTCAACTTGATCTTTCAAGCCCAAAATATGTTGTCCCCTGTTCTCCTTCTCTTGAATTGAGGGTTCCCATTTGCTCTTCCCCAGCACCGAGACTATATCTGTGATACAGATCCTTCCTTGTCCAAGTTGGCATCTGAGGGAACTGGCGGAGGAGCTGGCCAAATCACTCTCCATCATATATCAGCAGTCCTGGCTACCAGGGGAGGCCCCAGATGACTGGAGGATCGCCAGTGTAGTGCCCATCTACAAAAAGTGCCAGAAGGAGGATCCTGGGAACTACAGGCCTGTCAGCCTGACCTTGGTCCCGGGGAAGGTTATGGAGCAGATCATCTTGAGTACGCTCACTGGGCAAGTGAAGGACAGCCAGGGGATCAGGCCCAGCCAGCATGGATTTGTGAAAGGCAGGTCCTCCTTGACCAACCTGATCTCCTTCTATGAGCAGGTGACCCACCTAGTGGATGAGGGAAAGGCTGTGGATGTTGTCTACCTGGACTTTAGTAAGGCCTTCGACACTGTTCCCCACAGCATCCTCCTGGAGAAACTAGCTGCCCGTGGTTTGGATGGGTGTACTCTTTGCTGGATAAAGAGGTGGCTGAATGGCCGAGCACAGAGAGTGGTGGCGAATGGAGTTAAATCCAGCTGGTGGCCGTTCACAAGTGGCGTTCGCCAGGGCTCAGTTTTGAGTCTGGTCTTGTTTAACATCTTTATCAACGATCTGGATGAGGGGATTGAGTGCTCCGTCAGTAAGTTTGCAGATGACACCAAGTTGGGTGGGAGTGTTGATCTGCTTGAGGGTAGGAAGGCGCTGCAGAGGGATCTGGACAGCGGTGGATTGATGGGCCGAGGCCAGCTGTATGAGGCTCAGTAAGACTAATTGCCGGGTCCTGCACTTGGGTCACAACAGCCCCACGCAATGCTGCAGGCTTGGGGTCAAGTGTCTGGAAAGCTGCCCGGCGGAAAAGGACCTGGGACTGTTGGTTGACTGCTGGCTGAACATGAGCCAGCAGTGTGCCCAGGTGGCCAAGAAGGCCAACAGCATCTTGGCTTGTGTCAAGAATAGTGTGGCCAGCAGGAGTAGGGAGGTGATTGTGCCCCTGTACGTGGCACTGGTGAGGCCGCACCTGGAGTACTGTGTGCAGCTTTGGGCCCCTCACTACAAGAAAGACATTGAGTTACTGGAGAGTGTCCAGAGAAGAGCAACGAAGATGGTGAGGGGTCTAGAGAACAAGTCTTGTGGGGAGTGGGTAAGGGAGCTGGGGCTGTTTAGTCTGGAGAAGAAGAGGCTGAGGGGAGACCCCATTGCTCTCTACAACTACCTGAAAGGAGGTTGTAGTGAGGTGGGTGTTGGTCTCTTCCCCAAGTAATTAGCAATAGGACAAGAGAGGAAATGGCCTCAAGTTGTGTCAAGGGAAGTTTAGATTGGATATTAGGAAAAATTACTGAAGGAGTGGCCAGGCATTGGGACAGGCTGCCCAGGGAAGAGGTGGAGTCACCATCTCTGGAGTAGTTCAAAAAACTTGTAGATGTGGCACTTCTGGATATGGTTTGTGGGATTCCTGGAAGAACAGGCACATATTGTGAGCAACCCAGACACTCTGAATATGGACTTGATCGGTCTGTAGCAGCACAGACCTCAAGGCCATCGAGAGGCCGGCTGCGGGTAAATGGGTGTTCTATTAATAGATGCTTTATGAATAGTGACCAATCATAACCAAGTGCTGTACCGAGTGCTGTCTATGTGCTGTCTATATAATCCAGATTCTCTGCTAATAAAGTTGACTGTTATGGATCATACTGATCGAGTCCTCGTTCCCACCGCAACAAAGGTTTAGTAGGCATGGTGGTGTTGGGTTGATGGTTGGAGTTGATGATCTTAGAGGGGTTTTCCAGCCTTAATGTTTCTATGCTTCAATATGTCCTCAGGCACAGGTTCTGTGTGCCTTCATGGTTTGCCTTGGCTTATGTTTCCCTTCCTTGTTTCTTTGCCTCCTTGTTGCCCCATGCCAGAAAAAAAGTCTGTCCATTCCTTTGCTTCTCTTTCTGTTTTTTTCTTTGCCACCAAACTCTGGGCTGATTTTGGCCTTTGCTGTCCCTGTCATTATCATATCTTAGTCTTCCCATGTGCCACAGATTATATGTTTCTCATTCCTTTCTTCCTCATCATATTAGTTTTCCCTCTTTCATTGAGTTGTATGAAGTGTCACAGACTTGACACACAGGAAGTTTTCCATGGAAGAGCGTAGCTGCTGGGATGCTGAGATACCGGCATTGCATGGAGAAACAACTAATGATGCTCAAGCAACATGCAGAGAATCTGTTATTTCAGTGGGTTAGCTGTGGACAAGGAGCTGCTGTGGACCAAAGAAGTGCAGAATAATTGATTTTGTATTATAGACAATCTCTTTTCCTTTCTGCAGAACGAGTGGGAGATGAACAACTTCCTAGTTTGCTTGGGAAGGCCAGAGAATCTGTCACTCACTGAACTGGTTGCGAATTCAGTAGTGGTGCTATATTGGAAGCCTGGTGGGTTAGGTGGAGAGGAGGGACCAGAGCAGTATGCCACCTGGGACCTCACTGGAAAGTGGAAGAGCCTAAGGACTGGAAAAAAGACAGCGAGATTACATGTTGTCAACAGGAAGCTGGGAGGAAGTAGGGATTTTTGCCAGCAGGAAGTATGACGTTATTAGTGATCCTCAGGGAGAACTCAGTGCTCACCTCTGAGTAGGGCAGTATATGGATTGTTCTCTTTCTGTGAAAGAAAAATGGGTGAGAAACCAGGGGGGACACTTGCAGAAAGCCTGTGTTGTTACCCTGTTACTCCCTCTGCTGAGCTGTCCAAACTGTGGGCTAGGAGAAAGATCTTCACCTTTAATTTTTTACTATTCCCTCTACCGATCTTTGAGCAGTCATTTGTAGATTGTGTAAAACATATTGCTTGGCATTATACAGTCTACAGTCAGATCTCTGGTGGCTGGTTCAATGTATAGTGTAACTAAAGCTGCATAGTAACCTGTCAAAACTTATAGACTTACAACAGTGCGATTTCAGGTTTGAGATTTATGTATGCTGCAGTGAGCTCTAAAATATGAGACTAATTGATTTGGAATACTATGGATAGTTCTGTCCATCAGGTAAAGAACTTTCAGAGCTACAAAGTATGTACAGACTCAAAGATGTGTTTGCTTACTGAAAGCTTACTAATTGATAGAATCTGAAGTGAAGCCACTTCAGAAGACTTGGAACCCTTTCAGTATCAGCTTTTGAGTGCCTTCCATTCAAAGCAGTGTCAAAGCTCTATAGGGGGTTAGGTACCGCAGTTTAGACTGACATTTGACCTGAAGCTATTGAGAAATGGCTGCAGTAGGATGGGAAGCAAATATTTTAAGGGGCCAGCAACTCTCATGTAAGTGATTCACTGAAAAGTCAAGGGAGACATGCTGTAAAATGCTTAAAGTTTATTGATCATCATTACTGTTTTTTGTAACGAACAAAAATAAGACAATATTCCAAAACAAAATAGAAGAAGAAAACACACCACACCCAGATAACATGACTAAGACTAAGAAATGGGAGAACATTAATTCTTAAAGAAATGACCAAATAAATCAGTTTTCTAAAAACAAAATAAATAGCAGTGGTTCAACTTTTAAAAGCTTCCTAGGAAAGAATTTACATTTATTATTATTATTATTATTATTATTATTATTATTATTGTTATTATTATTACCTTTTGTTTACAAAAGTCCTTCATGTGCCCCTGTTGGCAAAAATATATATATAGTTCTTCTGTAAACAGTTAACCACAAACAAAATAATTCCATATTTTCATACAGTTACTATGCTGATGGTGTTATGTAAACAAAGAGTAGTAGTATGCAGCAGCTTCTTATGATAGGATTTCTTTCTATTTCTCATGACAATATACAGGGAAATTTACCCATTATAAATAGTTCAAAATATTGAATTTATAGTTTTGAGGAGGTATGGCTTTCTGCAGTCTGTTTTCCTGAATGCAAAAAGAAAAATGAAGAAACAGTAGGGTACATTTTTCCTTGGGTTTGGTTTGCTTGTTTTCTGGCCTTCAGCACTTGATTTGTCTCAATGAATTGGAATTAAATGTTATAAAAAAAGGTCAGTCTATGTCAATGGAAACACAAGATATTGTCAAGTGTCTATACTATGCCACCACAGGCAAGCTTCAAGCCAGAAAAGAATGTTGTTCTCATAATAGACTTTGTGCAAGTGTAAATCCAGCTCTCAGTCTTAAGGTACAGCACTTCTCAGAAGACAAAAAAACTAAAAATGTCAAAATGATGTTATGCTGTACCTCTCAAGGTGTAAAACAAAAGACATGAAAAACAATCGGAGATATGTTGGTAATGAAAACTGAAATAATTTTGACAGACCTATTGAGTTTGTATGCAGAAAATATCATCTGTTCATCCAAAATTTTAGCTGCTTTTGACACTTTTGTATTTTTTCAAAGTTTTTTTTAAGTTTTATGTGCAACTCTTCTTTGACAACTTCTCTATAGTTCTGATTTTAGACATTTGCTTGTTCCTGAGAGGCCTTTATCTGGTTTGTTGCCTGTTGGGTGCTGACTTGAGGAATGCACTCAGCGCTCACACAGCTGCATTTCTCCACATAGGTGTATGAGTGATCAAGGTAGGTTCCATCACTGCATGTCAGAGTCACCTTTCTTTGGCTGGTCTTGGTTTCCTGACAACACGAGCATTTATGTTCCATCGTGTTCGCCTTGGGAGAATATCTGATTTCAAAACCAATGAAAGACAAAAATTCAGAAATTATGTGAGAAATACCACTTCCCCTCCCACTCATTACTAAGTATAATCAGAAGTGGGCTTGCATGTGGGACTGTCGATCAGTAATGCAATTCTTATAATATTGTGGAGAAATATAAGTAAGTTGCTCCTATTGTAAAAATAGATGATTCTAGCTCTTCATTTAGGCACAGAAAAAGTAGATGAATTCATTCAGATCACATATTAAGCCAGTCCAAAAAGAAAGAATAGTGAGAAATAATCTTCTACTTCTCCAAACTTGGGCCTACTATGACACTGAATAGGCTGTTAAAACATGAGTATTGAACTAATTAAGCTAGTGCAACATCATGTCTGTTAAAAAATCTGGTTAGTACAATGAAAACAGCTGATGACTGGGTGGATGTTGGATGTATCAGAAAATCACTTGCAATGTGCTTTATGTAAGTAGTGTAAAGAGTGGAAGACAAGAGACAAGTATCTTTTGTACCACTTACCGTGAGTAAGCGTCACAGCTGCCTTCACAGTATGTCATCTCAACAGGTGCAGCAGATACACATTCATGATATTTGATGACAGTCATAGTATTGTGCTTCGTACAATCTGAGGTTGTCACAAACCAAGGGAAAATATGTTAAAGTGTATGTGTATGTAAATAGGTATCTGTGTATGACATACAGTTTGTAGTAGAAAACTGAGATGGATGGAACAGAAAGGGGAAATTAGGTCAAAGTGCATTTCTCTTTTAATTGCTATGGGCCAAATGATGACTCTTGCTGCTTGTGTTATCAATGAATAAAAAATTCTGTTTTGCTTATACAACTTTGGTGCAGGATGCAGAAATAAAGAGCAGTACAGTGGCAGCTACTCAATGCACATCCCTCCTCCCAGGACTGGCTTTAGTTTCTTCCTTAAAGACAATGTGTATATGTGGAAGTTGGAGAACAGTCATAGTTCTCTGCCTCCCACAAAAAGGCTACCATGTAACAATAGGGGATGGGAAAGTTCACTATATCAGTGTTTTCCAAAGCGCATTCCAGAAATGTTCCATTCCTTTCTTTTTCCACCTGTTTCCTTTCTCACCCCAGTGTGAGGTGGTGGTCCCAAACTGTTCACCTCTTCTGCCTATTCAATTGCCATGCAAGATGGACTAATATACCTATAAGGCACATATTATTATTACTTACTCCTTGGTTTTTCAAGGCACTCTTTACAGCAGCCATCGTCAGATAGCTTGATGTCATCCTTGAGTGGGAAAACAGAAGAAGACAACTCAAGTTTCGTATCTGCATACTAAAGCAGAGCCTTGCCCTGCTTCCTACGTTTCACTAGCACCAGAAAGTTCTTTGTATTGACATGAAATCTAATTTCAAGCTAGTCTTAAATATTAAGGGCACACTACTTCAGTGTTAGTAACAGCTGTTTTAAAGCTGACATTGAGGGGGACTGGAACAGGTTTGCTCTTATCAGAGTTCAGTAGTAAAATTTCAGAAATAAAGCTTGTAGCATGTGTGGGATATTTTGAGTGACCAAAGCCAGTACAGGTGAAGGATGATGTCAGACATGGTAACACAATTAATGAGATAACTGACTCCCCAGATGTGTGGGGCTGGTTCTAATCTACCCTGAGCTGTATTAAGTTGAATGATGTTGTGAACTGAAGTAGCTTATTTTCCTTCACCTTTGCTCTCAGTAGGTGAATTCTAGAAAAGAATTTATAATCTTCAATAATTTAGGAATAAAAATCCCATTACTTTTCAATAAGATTCTTGCTGCTAGGCCATCTGACACTTTTAGGAAACCAAAACACTGTGCTGTACCCTTTTCTCTAGTGCCAATCCTCAGGAAGGATTAATATATCACCCATTTTAATTTTGATTTGCTTTTCTGAAATGAAATTTGATGGGGACCAGATTCAGAAAGGTTAAAATGAGAGCCACATCCTGTGTGATGCTTCTGCTATTAAACACCAAGATCCCTCTCTCACTGATGCTAGCCACTGCAACCTTTTCGAATATGAGAACTGGTAGAGGAGTACTTACTGGATCACACTCATGGTTAAAGGGAGGACAGCTTTTCAGTGAGATAACTGGAATGAACTGGTCATCATGTTTTTCACATCTGTAAGTGGTACAGTTATCACCAGGTGGGTTCCAGATTTCTTCAACCTGAAAGCAGTTAAAATTTAAAGTGAATAAAAATCGTCTTACATAAAAATGAAACACTCGCCACCCCCCCCGCCCAGTGTCTTATCATTGCTGCCTACTGTAGTTTGATTATTCAAAAAAATTTCCTTGAATTTCAGCTGACAGTTACTTGTCATACTATCACAGTACTGTAAGTCTTTTTCATTAACCGGATGAAAAGGCTGTATTTTTATCTGAGTATGGACATGCTTTTTGTGTTAATAGAATAAGTATGTAGACTCATTTGGAAAGATTGATTTGTGTTTCAGTGGTTTTGTCATCACAATTGATGGGAATGTCCATTCAGACACACAGCAGAATTTCTTCAGGTTTCACTGACTCATCTTGTGTGTCAGCTAATTTGAGATTTGTGGTTTGGAGCAGAAAACTGCCTCCACAGACAAAAATTATCTTTGGAGCAAAATGGGTGCTATCTTTTCAGACCTGAAGGCCCATTGCTTTCGTTTATGTATATTTCTACATTGATCTCTTGAAAGCCATTGCTCATTTTCACAGTTGCTTCCAGAAGTCTTAGTCAGAACTGGCATTTCATGGCTCAAGATACTGTTCAAGCTGTGTGAGACAGACCATTCCTCTGCCTGAATAAACATTTGTCTGACATGAAAAAAGATGCAATAAATAAATGTGGCAAAGACAAGGAGAGGAAAGAGTGGAAAGTCTAGCAGAGTTCACCAAAATCAAACTGAAACAGGGACAGTTACTTGAAGCACGTGTGTAATGTTGTCTCCCACAGTCACTATACAAGCCGCTGCCTTGCACGTCCCACAGCACTGTCCAGGTGTCTTTGTATATTTATAACCCTGTTGTGAAAGAAACAGGAAATGACATTGAATTGGGACACTGACTTTAACTGGTGGATATTTGAACTGAGTGTGGTAGAAATTGCTGACAGCAAAACAGGACTCACAGCTGGGCAGTATGTGTCACAGATAACAGGCTTGCACTTGACAGTAGCGTGGTGAGGGCTTGAGTAAGAGGATTCAGAGCAGGTGCATTCTTCACAGGGGCCTAATGGAATGACAGCTCCAGGCTAGGGGAAGGCAGAAAAAAAGTCATCATCAGTCAGTAAAAGCAAGTTACTTTGCATATGTACATCACAGAACGCAAAGCTGAACTAGGTCTGGGATAAACTATGCTTAAATAGCATTTTGGTTGTTTTATTTAAGCAGAGTTTCTGTTGTTGCTAATATCCATTTTGGAATTAAATTCTGCTAATGCAGAAAGGAGAGCAGAACACGTTTTCCCTGTATGGAGGGTGTTGACATGCTGACCTTGATTAAGTAATTAATAAATTTTTATTTTGGGCTTTTCTGCAAAATATGGTCAACTACAGGAATCTCAAAAATATTGCATTGTGAACCTATGTGAAGGTATATTTTTATAGTGAGTTCCTCCGTGTACTTACTGCATAGTAGGTTGTGTTGATTACACAGCCATGTCCTGTAAAGAAGAAAGAAAGATGGTGTCACTTACACAGAGGTGTAAGTTTTCAGGAGCAGAAGTATGTGAAAGAAGTGCTGCTTTGTTGGCCTAATATGATAACACAGACAATTTGCATCTTTCTCTCTTAAGGTTTTTGTGTTCATAAACTCAGAAAAATATAACTGTGAATAAGACATGAAGAAGATGCATAGTACTTACTGCATTCAAAGGAAGGACAGCATTTTCCAGGCTGCACTGTTGTGACTACTTCCTGTCCCTCTAAGCACTGGGGTGTGACCTCAGGGCAGAGGCTAGTGTTGCAGTCTGTTTAATGGAAGACAATATAGAAAATAATAAACTCAGAATTTTAAAATGAAAGTAATTTTGGTTTGCATGAACTTCAGAAGTTTTCCTGTGGGGCAAATACGGTGTTGTTTACGCAAGCTAGTTTAATGACTGATTCAGTATATTTGCCTAGCTATTTGTAAAGTGAATGGGCTTTTCCATAACCTTTGTAAAACAAAGAACTGTCTGAGAAGAATAGTGGTGATTGCTGGAAAGAGATACTTCTAAAGAGACATTTGTATGAATTGGGAAATCTGATGACTGCCAGAGGTTCAGGAACTTTCTTCAGCAATTTTTCAATGTTAAAGATTTTTTTTTAAATTAAGATCATTTTTTTATACTGTTCTTCAAAACAGAAAATGCTTTGAATAGTTTTTGAATATTGTTTCAGGTGGTGGCAGCATTAAAAGTTGCAAATGTTAAATTATAAGAGATTTCCAGTTGCTTTTCTGTATCTATATAAAATCTTTTCAACTTTAAATTTGTTGTCTTCAGGCATCTAGTGAATGCTCTGCAAGGAGGTTCTAAAAAGTGAGATGAGGGAGAAAAGTGTTATGAAATAAATGAAAAATATTTTTAAAAAGAGAAATTATTGCTGTAGTTCCCCAAAATGAATATAGTTTATTCACCATGATAAGAAAAACTAAGACAGTACTTACAGCACTCAGTCCTGGTACAGCATGGATCTTCTGGTATCTGTATCTGAACAGGCATGTAGCCTGGTTCATCACAAAATACTTGCTGTGTCAAAGAACATTTGTGTTTTGTACAGTGCACTTTAAGAGTATTTTTGTCACAGACACATTCCTGGCAATCTTTTGTCCATTTTTCTCCTAGCTATATAAAAAAGAAAAAGACAGAAGAAAAAAAATTATATGTAAATTCAAACCAAAATAATTTTAATTGTTTCTAGTTGACTTACTAATGGTTACAGTGATAGCTGATTACATCAACCTTTTCATATTTCTAGTATTTTCAGATTTTATAAGAAACCGTCAAACTGAAGCTTATTAGTGGAAGATACTGGAGATCACTGAAGGTTCTGAGCATGTTCACACAGCTATCACTTTTTGTTTATCAGTAGTGTCAGTATGAGGGATGCAAGAGGTCTAAAGAAGGAGTGATTGAGATTTGCATGCATTTTTGAATAGGAAATTATCATACGCCATACTCATTTGCACATCAGGTTACAGAGAGAAATTTCTGTACTTTATATGTAGCTGAGGAACTAAGAATGCAGATTATCAACACTATCTGCAACAGGTAAACTTTGTTATCTATCAGTCCCTTGATCCCTAGTAAATTTAGCAAGCCAAATTTATGGAAATAAGCACATATGCCAAAGTTCCACTGCTACCATCTCTCTCTCTTTTTCTCTCTATTTTTTTTCAGTATGTGAGGTGATGGTTATTGAAAAAATATCCTGTCAATTACTGCTGAATTTCTTAGGGAGTAATGCGGTTTCTGCTCTGGCACTCACAGTTGTTGTTAAGGTTAAAGGGGAACGAACATTTGGAAAAAACCCTGAAGTCTCCCCCAGTCTAAGCAAAACTTTGGTTTTGTGAAACAGTAAATATCCTCTTGATTCACTTATCTGTGCTTGACAAACCACACTGATTGTGCTACTCACCTGTCTGGATACTCCATTTGGTTCACTACAATCTGGAACGGGGAAAAAAAAAGATTAATGAAGATTTACACCACTGAAAACTTACACAAAGGAGTAAATTCATGCAGTTTCAAATAGAAATACTGTGCAGATAAAACTAATAAAAAAAAGAATATGCAGACTAGTTCTTCCAAGATGTAGATTTCTTCCATCCTGACAGGTCTCATGTAAGGAAGGAGAATGGAAAAAATGTAATACTGATTAGTATTTGATTTTTGGATGGGGAGACTAAAGGAGCTTAAAGAGGGTGATTTTCCCATGATATGACCATGTAGAAGACAGCAGTAGAATACAGGCATCATGATGATGAATCCTTATCTCTATTTATTCCCCAAACTAGCTACAGACTACTTACAGCATTCAGAGACACAGATGCTGCTGTCTTTACTCAGGAATGTCTTTCCTTCGGGACAGAAACAGCCTTCAGTTACTGCATAGCCAGGAAGCTCGACAAGGCTAGAGTGGGAGGAATGTATATATTTGAGTACAAGGTTTTTGCAGTGAAGCAGGAGAGAAAGCAGCATATGTAGAAGGTTGCTGTGTCAGATACAAGGGACACAGAAGACTTTATATTTTCTGAAGTGCAACAGGAAGTGCATATTCATAGAGCTGACTGATATTTATAAATCTTGAATAATGTTCCAATTTCACAACACATTTTATTATGAAGTAGCTTCATTTTCTAAGGAAAGTAGATAGATGGGTAAAAATAGAAAAAAAAAAAGAGAAAATGTAAGCAGTTGTTTTGCAGTGGATTTTTTGGTCTTTCCATACCTTGGGTCACAGGTAGCAGGATTAATAGGCCCGCATGGTCTGTATACCATGCTTGCTGGACAGTTGTATGCTGTATTGGAAAAAGAAGAAATAAGATCAAATATAGACAGTAAATGCAGTTTTGCAGCAAAAGTGACTGCAGCTTTGCCACCTTAATCTGCAGTTTGTGAGTAACAACGTCACTGTATTTTTGTAGACAGTAGTCAACTGTTGTAAAATGTGTTTACTGAATAGACACTAATTACTACATTTCTCACACATGATTTTGAGTTTGCCAATACTTACGGCACGTATTGTTCGTCTTTCCTCTCCAGTCAATGCAGACACCTCTAGCAGCACACTCTGTAGCATATATCTCCAAACTGGAACACTGCATGGATTCATCAGCTATGCGACATCCATCAAAAACACAGCCTTTGAAAAATGGTTCTGGTGGTATCACAGCATGGCATTCTGCAAAAATCCTGTGTACAGGAAAGAAATCAAATCCCTTTCATGCTAACCAGTCATTACATAAAATCCAGCTCTTTCCAGTTAATGGCACATGACTCTGATTCAGGAAGGAATGTATTATGAGGAAAAAAAAAACCCCTAAGAATGGCCAATAATCTGGAAGGTAGATTCAGGAAAGGAAACACTAGGAAATCTGAAGCCCTATTGTTTGTCTAAAGAGGCTAATGGTCGTAGTAAATTCCTATGCATACACAACTTTTCATTAGTCTGACACTAGAAATTTCATGAAAAAGACAACTGTGTCAGATTGAGGAAAAAGGATGGCAGAAGTGGCTGGGAGACAGAAAAATTGCACATACGATAGCTCACAACTTATCAGACACTACAGCAAACATGTGTAAGAGGGCCTTTATAAGTGACCCAGCTGAAAAAAAGCTTTTGTCAGAGCTCACACAAGTATAGGAAACAAGCCTTTGTACTTTTGGAGCTCTGTATTTTACATAAAATGTACAAAGAATGAAGGAAGTTTTTCAGCTGAGATGTTTGTCTCCTCTGTTAACCTGGTTAGTAACCAGGTTCTTCACAGTTCGTACTGAAGGCCTACTTCAAATTTAGGGTTCAGTCTTTACTTAATAGCATAACTAAGAGTGAGTGAGCATAACCAGGAAGGTTGGGAAGGGGAAACAGAACCTAAATCTGTGTGTTTGCAACCCAGGGAGTTGATTTTAGTGCTTGCTGCATTCCTGAATTTTTGACTTCACCTCTCCTTGCTCAGTTATCTTTGGCATGCAGGTCATCAAAGAAGAGCAGTTTCTGTCGCAACAGCCTTTCACTGTGTATATCCTGTCAATAAACTGACATTTTCAGCTATTATCACAGGCTAGGATGATAGTTCTTACTCTTCTTGTAAGATACTGAGACAGTTTTGTTTAGAAAGAGTGAATTCATTCAGGTTTTTTTCTTACTTGCTCCAGAAAAGCTTGCAGAGATGAGGTGTTTCACAGTGAGGCTTTGGTGGAGGTGTAGTTACAACTGGTGGTATTGGTACTCCATGGCATGACTTGTTGTTATCAACGATCCAGTGATGAGCCATTTGGGGACAGGAGGAAATGATTTTGCCACTCGGTAAGCGACATTCATCTGATTTATTATTTGTGCATGTTCCTGGAAGAGATAAGTTATGTAAGTCTAATAAGCCACATCAGAGATGCACAATACATTATTGAGCTGATATCACATTTAGACATAATGTGCTCATGAAATGTATAAGGTGCCTTGCTTCATAGGGAGTGCTTTCTTTACAGTTATATGAATTTTAATTTAGGTTAGGGAAAACCAAACAAACCTAAAACCCCAGCCCCAAATTAAAAAGAATAAATTGCTGAAATACTGAGCTTTTCATCCTAGAGAAACTGAAAAGGAGAACTGTTTTCATTTCCACTTTACTAATGTTTACAAATTTCTGTCAGTCAAGAGACTGCACAGTCAGAGTGCATGAGAATAACCATGTTAGGGTGGGGAAAGAGTCCCACCTCCAATTAGTGCATCTGTCTTACCACACTGTCCTTCTGTGTTGTTGCCGAATTTGCTGTACGGGAGTTTCACGGAGAAAATCAGCCCACTAAAGGTGATGGTTGCACCAATCCCTGGTATTTCAACAATCATGTTGATGCCAAGTGTGGAGAAAGAAATGCCATCTTTTTTGAAGCCTGGCTTGACAATCTTTTTGTTGAAGTACATCTGCATGCAGGGTTAAAAACAAGACAACATCAGAATAAGCAATGCTTCTGCTTGATTGCTTTAAATAATGTATTTTCTGATCTTCATAATCATGCATAATTCCATATTGTTGTGCATCACATCCAATGCCCATAAGCATAGCAATAACAGCATATATATGCATTAATATCTCAGCTTATACAGCTATACTGCTACAGTAAGATAGCAATCTAGGTGGCCTCTATGTGCCATGGTTGTGCAGATTGTGAGCTAATGCACTGCATTCTAAATGCAAATATTTTCTTTGTATCTCTCATAATTTTGTTTGCTGTAAACACTTTTCATATGAAAATGAGTGGTAGTTTTCTTTAACTACAGAAATATTCCTGCTACTATTACATAATAACTTTGTTGCAAAAGCACTTTGTCCCTATGCTACATGTTGCTTGGTGTTGGAAGAGTTGTCTGAATTCAAAGTGAAGTCAAATGTCCCTGGTGCTAGTTTTAAGGCATATTTATTTGTTAATCTAAGCTGTTCCATTTGCAGCCTGTATCTTATATGAGCTAATGAAGGTGGACATATTTGCCTAATAACTTTTTGTCAGGAATTATTCTGCAACTTTCTTCTCATTGAACTGGGATAAACTAAGAGCTAAAACTGTCAGTTACTGTTTTCTTTCACAGGGAATCACTGGACTAACTGTTTCATCATGCCTTTCTGACTGTAGGTAAGGAGAAACTGGCATGGGTCTGTAGGGGGAGAGGGCGTATTGAGACGAGCTTTTCCTCCCACCACTTTGTGTTTTCTAATCAACTAATAAATTCTGAAGTGTAACAGTGGGACTGACATTTTGTTTTCACTGGCTTGTCAGCACTAATTTAGGATCATGAAGGTGAAGCAACACCCCTGGTCACCTCTTGTCTTCAGCTATGCCTCTCTTCCTAGCAGGGAATTGGATGGGGAATGATGTCCTGGCTCTGTTTGGAGCTGGAAGTTCCCTATGCAGGGGAAGCAGGCCCTAGTCATCCAGGTGATGAGGGATACATACCCATCTTCACCATGAGAGAAGAATCATGCTTGCTATTTGCATTCGGGTTTCTTCATAATGTGTTTGTTTACATAAGTGAATGGCATAATGTACTAGTTTTCATGAAACGTGAATCAAGCAGCAGTGTGAGCATTTTTTCTGTCTTGTGTCTCTCTCAGCTGTATTAGGCTGTTTCCTGGTGTTATTTATATGTACACATACATGCACATAATATATTCATGTCTGCATGTGCTAAGCTGTTTCCGAAATTTTGTTCTCAGAAATTGGTACAATCTTTTGTTTTTCCTAACAATACCCTCTGCCCTCATCACCTCTGAGACAGGATATTCTAACATTGCATTTCAAATGAGAATCAGTAACACCTATGGGTCTTATTATTTTTTGCAAAAATAGAGAAATAAAAAGATGTGTATTTTACCACATTGGTCATCACACCATTCACGAGTTGACGGGTCAGCACTACTTCTGCAGATTTGTAGAAAATAATAATGGATTTTGGGCAGGAAAGTCCGTCTTCTGCATCGCAGTAATAATTATCAATGTAAACACGGAAGTTGTCGTATTTAGGTACAATCTGTTTCACCAGGACGTAAGTGCAGTTTTCAAGGAAAGTATAGTAGGTTCCGTCAAAAGTGATATAATGAGGATCACCCCATCCACTACACACACCTGGTAGAGAGAAAATATTTAGATTAACGTGAAAATTATTGTAGGAGAAAGAACTTAGAAACTGAAGTGAATATATTATAATTTTTAAAGCAAACCTAAGAAAACAAAATGCCTATATAATCTGTGCAAAGTTTTGCTTTTTTCAAAAAAAGATTATTCCTGAATCTACTGGTGCTTACATTGACACTCATAGTGGTAACAGCAGCCATTTTCATCAGGTACCAGTATTGCTGGATATTTGTTCGCACAGGTAATTTCCTTTACAGGTAGGCAATGCGTTGGAATAACTTCTACCTTGTTGTCTCCCTTGCAGAGGAGTTCTGTACAGTTGGACAATTTGTATCTTTGTCCACGCTGCAAAAGGAACAAAAATTCCTGTCACAGGAGTTTTTAAGCAGATATGAACTTCACTTATATTTCTAGTTTAATGGTATATTGTTTCCAGTAATGGTGGAGTTGGAAAGGAAGTTAATATCTGTTATGTCTCTTTAATCTGTGGTACTAATGGTTTGTAATGTTGACCAGAGATATTCATAATTCTGACCATGATATGGAGGATCAGAAACTGTCTTGTTTTCCAAATTTCAAGCAAAGACTAAAATGAAAATCTTCACTGATAGTACAAGTTTTCAATATTCTACAGAATTTTTTTATGCTAACAGGAGGTGGGAACCTTAATTCCAGCTATTTCTTCTGCATGAGGAGCTCTTCTGAGGTTTGGGGGGCTTGGGGGATTGGTCTTAGGTTAAGGGAACTGATGTCCTTTGTACTAAATGTGTATACTGTACTTCATTACCAGCAGAGACCATCACTATCAAAAAAAAAAAAAAGAACATGTACAGAAGAACAGAAGGTTAGTTATTTCTGCAATGCAGTGCATGAGGGCTTTATGCTAGCGCTAAAGTCATTAGAAAAGATTGTTGTAGCTTGCTTTCTCAGTATGAAAAAATATACAGAGAAGGCAGATACAAATTTTACGGCATGTCTATTGACCATCATTAGCAACACTTATTCAGGCAGTCTGAACATGTAAGATTTAAAGACTGCAAACTATTCCTTTCTGGTGTCAACATAACATCGATGTTACTTCAACAATCATAACATACGACAGACAATACATACCTGTAGGGGAGGGTAGGAAGCAGAAACACAAACATTAACATGAACGTTTCCAGAAGTGGTAGATAGAGGAACAGATGTTGTTGTGGTAGACCATTCAGTGGAAGTAGTCGTTAGAGGCGTCGTATTGTTACAGTGTGCAGTGTATCGTTCAACTGTACATCTCCGACTACAAATGGCATAAAATCTACATCCATCACTATCCATTTTGCTGTAAATCAAATCACCTGAAAAAAATGAAACAAATAAAGTAAGAAAAAAAAAAAAAAACAAGAAAAAATAAGGAATGTACTAAAAAATAATTGGGGAAAAATGTGATGCAAAATAAGTAAAAAACATTAATTAAGAGATACGCAGCATGAAAAAAAAACAGGTACACTAACCAGGTGAAAAAATATCATCCGCAATTTTGCAGAAACATGGTGTTGCTACAGAGGGAGAAGAAGTGCTGGTGCAGGGGGATTCGGATGTGGTACTAATTGTAGTAATGCTGGTGGTGGTAAAAGGGGTGCTGACTAGGCAGTTGTAGTTGGGGCTGCAGCAGCGGACGCGGATCCTGTAGTTGAGGCACATCTTGTACTTGCCAGTCTGGTCACTGTTCTTGCACACGAGTCCAAAGTTGACGTCGCACTGCACGACCTGTCCGACTTGTTGGATGGCAACCTCGGGGTACTGCTCCGCTTGGCACTCGATTTCCTTTGGATGTTGACAGACTTCCTTGCCGGCGGCGCGGATGTGCTGGTAGGTTTCGAAGTCTCCCTGGCTGGGCCCTGAGGAGGGGAAGTCGACGTCGAACCATTCGCTCCAGGAGCACACTTCGGCACAGGTGGTAGTGGACTGTGTGGTGGTGGTGGTGGTCACGCTGGGCGAGTATGTGGTAGGCGTCGGCACGGGGCTGGTGGTGCTGGTGGAGGTTTGCCATGTGCTTTCTGAGGAGGTGGGCACGGTGGTGGAGGTGGAGGTCGTGACTGAGGTGGAGGTTGGGGCGGTGCTGGTTGAGCTGCGGGTGGTGATGGTGGTGGGGCTGGTGATGGGCAAGGAGGTGCTGACTAGGCAGCTGTAGTTGGGGCTGCAGCAGCGGACGCGGATCCGGTAGTTGAGGCACATCTTGTACTTGCCAGTCTGGTCACTGTTCTTGCACACGAGTCCAAAGTTGACGTCGCACTGCACGACCTGTCCGACTTGTTGGATGGCAACCTCGGGGTACTGCTCCGCTTGGCACTCGATTTCCTTTGGATGTTGACAGACTTCCTTGCCGGCGGCGCGGATGTGCTGGTAGGTTTCGAAGTCTCCCTGGCTGGGCCCTGAGGAGGGGAAGTCGACGTCGAACCATTCGCTCCAGGAGCACACTTCGGCACAGGTGGTAGTGGACTGTGTGGTGGTGGTGGTGGTCACGCTGGGCGAGTATGTGGTAGGCGTCGGCACGGGGCTGGTGGTGCTGGTGGAGGTTTGCCATGTGCTTTCTGAGGAGGTGGGCACGGTGGTGGAGGTGGAGGTCGTGACTGAGGTGGAGGTTGGGGCGGTGCTGGTTGAGCTGCGGGTGGTGATGGTGGTGGGGCTGGTGATGGGCAAGGAGGTGCTGACTAGGCAGCTGTAGTTGGGGCTGCAGCAGCGGACGCGGATCCGGTAGTTGAGGCACATCTTGTACTTGCCAGTCTGGTCACTGTTCTTGCACACGAGTCCAAAGTTGACGTCGCACTGCATGACCTGTCCGACTTGCTGGATGGCAACCTCGGGGTACTGCTCCGCTTGGCACTCGATTTCCTTTGGATGTTGACAGACTTCCTTGCCGGCGGCGCGGATGTGCTGGTAGGTTTCGAAGTCTCCCTGGCTGGGCCCTGAGGAGGGGAAGTCGACGTCGAACCATTCGCTCCAGGAGCACACTTCGGCACAGGTGGTAGTGGACTGTGTGGTGGTGGTGGTGGTCATGCTGGGCGAGTATGTGGTAGGCGTCGGCACGGGGCTGGTGGTGCTGGTGGAGGTTTGCCATGTGCTTTCTGAGGAGGTGGGCACGGTGGTGGAGGTGGAGGTCGTGACTGAGGTGGAGGTTGGGGCGGTGCTGGTTGAGCTGCGGGTGGTGATGGTGGTGGGGCTGGTGATGGGCAAGGAGGTGCTGACTAGGCAGCTGTAGTTGGGGCTGCAGCAGCGGACGCGGATCCGGTAGTTGAGGCACATCTTGTACTTGCCAGTCTGGTCACTGTTCTTGCACACGAGTCCAAAGTTGACGTCGCACCGCACGACCTGTCCGACTTGCTGGATGGCAACCTCGGGGTACTGCTCCGCTTGGCACTCGATTTCCTTTGGATGTTGACAGACTTCCTTGCCGGCGGCGCGGATGTGCTGGTAGGTTTCGAAGTCTCCCTGGCTGGGCCCTGAGGAGGGGAAGTCGACGTCGAACCATTCGCTCCAGGAGCACACTTCGGCACAGGTGGTAGTGGACTGTGTGGTGGTGGTGGTGGTCACGCTGGGCGAGTATGTGGTAGGCGTCGGCACGGGGCTGGTGGTGCTGGTGGAGGTTTGCCATGTGCTTTCTGAGGAGGTGGGCACGGTGGTGGAGGTGGAGGTCGTGACTGAGGTGGAGGTTGGGGCGGTGCTGGTTGAGCTGCGGGTGGTGATGGTGGTGGGGCTGGTGATGGGCAAGGAGGTGCTGACTAGGCAGCTGTAGTTGGGGCTGCAGCAGCGGACGCGGATCCGGTAGTTGAGGCACATCTTGTACTTGCCAGTCTGGTCACTGTTCTTGCACACGAGTCCAAAGTTGACGTCGCACTGCACGACCTGTCCGACTTGTTGGATGGCAACCTCGGGGTACTGCTCCGCTTGGCACTCGATTTCCTTTGGATGTTGACAGACTTCCTTGCCGGCGGCGCGGATGTGCTGGTAGGTTTCGAAGTCTCCCTGGCTGGGCCCTGAGGAGGGGAAGTCGACGTCGAACCATTCGCTCCAGGAGCACACTTCGGCACAGGTGGTAGTGGACTGTGTGGTGGTGGTGGTGGTCACGCTGGGCGAGTATGTGGTAGGCGTCGGCACGGGGCTGGTGGTGCTGGTGGAGGTTTGCCATGTGCTTTCTGAGGAGGTGGGCACGGTGGTGGAGGTGGAGGTCGTGACTGAGGTGGAGGTTGGGGCGGTGCTGGTTGAGCTGCGGGTGGTGATGGTGGTGGGGCTGGTGATGGGCAAGGAGGTGCTGACTAGGCAGCTGTAGTTGGGGCTGCAGCAGCGGACGCGGATCCGGTAGTTGAGGCACATCTTGTACTTGCCAGTCTGGTCACTGTTCTTGCACACGAGTCCAAAGTTGACGTCGCACTGCACGACCTGTCCGACTTGCTGGATGGCAACCTCGGGGTACTGCTCCGCTTGGCACTCGATTTCCTTTGGATGTTGACAGACTTCCTTGCCGGCGGCGCGGATGTGCTGGTAGGTTTCGAAGTCTCCCTGGCTGGGCCCTGAGGAGGGGAAGTCGACGTCGAACCATTCGCTCCAGGAGCACACTTCGGCACAGGTGGTAGTGGACTGTGTGGTGGTGGTGGTGGTCACGCTGGGCGAGTATGTGGTAGGCGTCGGCACGGGGCTGGTGGTGCTGGTGGAGGTTTGCCATGTGCTTTCTGAGGAGGTGGGCACGGTGGTGGAGGTGGAGGTCGTGACTGAGGTGGAGGTTGGGGCGGTGCTGGTTGAGCTGCGGGTGGTGATGGTGGTGGGGCTGGTGATGGGCAAGGAGGTGCTGACTAGGCAGCTGTAGTTGGGGCTGCAGCAGCGGACGCGGATCCGGTAGTTGAGGCACATCTTGTACTTGCCAGTCTGGTCACTGTTCTTGCACACGAGTCCAAAGTTGACGTCGCACTGCACGACCTGTCCGACTTGTTGGATGGCAACCTCGGGGTACTGCTCCGCTTGGCACTCGATTTCCTTTGGATGTTGACAGACTTCCTTGCCGGCGGCGCGGATGTGCTGGTAGGTTTCGAAGTCTCCCTGGCTGGGCCCTGAGGAGGGGAAGTCGACGTCGAACCATTCGCTCCAGGAGCACACTTCGGCACAGGTGGTAGTGGACTGTGTGGTGGTGGTGGTGGTCACGCTGGGCGAGTATGTGGTAGGCGTCGGCACGGGGCTGGTGGTGCTGGTGGAGGTTTGCCATGTGCTTTCTGAGGAGGTGGGCACGGTGGTGGAGGTGGAGGTCGTGACTGAGGTGGAGGTTGGGGCGGTGCTGGTTGAGCTGCGGGTGGTGATGGTGGTGGGGCTGGTGATGGGCAAGGAGGTGCTGACTAGGCAGCTGTAGTTGGGGCTGCAGCAGCGGACGCGGATCCGGTAGTTGAGGCACATCTTGTACTTGCCAGTCTGGTCACTGTTCTTGCACACGAGTCCAAAGTTGACGTCGCACTGCACGACCTGTCCGACTTGTTGGATGGCAACCTCGGGGTACTGCTCCGCTTGGCACTCGATTTCCTTTGGATGTTGACAGACTTCCTTGCCGGCGGCGCGGATGTGCTGGTAGGTTTCGAAGTCTCCCTGGCTGGGCCCTGAGGAGGGGAAGTCGACGTCGAACCATTCGCTCCAGGAGCACACTTCGGCACAGGTGGTAGTGGACTGTGTGGTGGTGGTGGTGGTCACGCTGGGCGAGTATGTGGTAGGCGTCGGCACGGGGCTGGTGGTGCTGGTGGAGGTTTGCCATGTGCTTTCTGAGGAGGTGGGCACGGTGGTGGAGGTGGAGGTCGTGACTGAGGTGGAGGTTGGGGCGGTGCTGGTTGAGCTGCGGGTGGTGATGGTGGTGGGGCTGGTGATGGGCAAGGAGGTGCTGACTAGGCAGCTGTAGTTGGGGCTGCAGCAGCGGACGCGGATCCGGTAGTTGAGGCACATCTTGTACTTGCCAGTCTGGTCACTGTTCTTGCACACGAGTCCAAAGTTGACGTCGCACTGCACGACCTGTCCGACTTGCTGGATGGCAACCTCGGGGTACTGCTCCGCTTGGCACTCGATTTCCTTTGGATGTTGACAGACTTCCTTGCCGGCGGCGCGGATGTGCTGGTAGGTTTCGAAGTCTCCCTGGCTGGGCCCTGAGGAGGGGAAGTCGACGTCGAACCATTCGCTCCAGGAGCACACTTCGGCACAGGTGGTAGTGGACTGTGTGGTGGTGGTGGTGGTCACGCTGGGCGAGTATGTGGTAGGCGTCGGCACGGGGCTGGTGGTGCTGGTGGAGGTTTGCCATGTGCTTTCTGAGGAGGTGGGCACGGTGGTGGAGGTGGAGGTCGTGACTGAGGTGGAGGTTGGGGCGGTGCTGGTTGAGCTGCGGGTGGTGATGGTGGTGGGGCTGGTGATGGGCAAGGAGGTGCTGACTAGGCAGCTGTAGTTGGGGCTGCAGCAGCGGACGCGGATCCGGTAGTTGAGGCACATCTTGTACTTGCCAGTCTGGTCACTGTTCTTGCACACGAGTCCAAAGTTGACGTCGCACTGCA
Source organism: Opisthocomus hoazin (assembly GCF_030867145.1). Classification (NCBI taxonomy): domain Eukaryota; kingdom Metazoa; phylum Chordata; class Aves; order Opisthocomiformes; family Opisthocomidae; genus Opisthocomus; species Opisthocomus hoazin. The sequence goes on along the minus strand of NC_134420.1, from coordinate 17,493,711 downwards.
CGACCTGTCCGACTTGTTGGATGGCAACCTCGGGGTACTGCTCCGCTTGGCACTCGATTTCCTTTGGATGTTGACAGACTTCCTTGCCGGCGGCGCGGATGTGCTGGTAGGTTTCGAAGTCTCCCTGGCTGGGCCCTGAGGAGGGGAAGTCGACGTCGAACCATTCGCTCCAGGAGCACACTTCGGCACAGGTGGTAGTGGACTGTGTGGTGGTGGTGGTGGTCACGCTGGGCGAGTATGTGGTAGGCGTCGGCACGGGGCTGGTGCTGCTGGTGGAGGTTTGCCATGTGCTTTCTGAGGAGGTGGGCACGGTGGTGGAGGTGGAGGTCGTGACTGAGGTGGAGGTTGGGGCGGTGCTGGTTGAGCTGCGGGTGGTGATGGTGGTGGGGCTGGTGATGGGCAAGGAGGTGCTGACTAGGCAGCTGTAGTTGGGGCTGCAGCAGCGGACGCGGATCCGGTAGTTGAGGCACATCTTGTACTTGCCAGTCTGGTCACTGTTCTTGCACACGAGTCCAAAGTTGACGTCGCACTGCACGACCTGTCCGACTTGTTGGATGGCAACCTCGGGGTACTGCTCCGCTTGGCACTCGATTTCCTTTGGATGTTGACAGACTTCCTTGCCGGCGGCGCGGATGTGCTGGTAGGTTTCGAAGTCTCCCTGGCTGGGCCCTGAGGAGGGGAAGTCGACGTCGAACCATTCGCTCCAGGAGCACACTTCGGCACAGGTGGTAGTGGACTGTGTGGTGGTGGTGGTGGTCACGCTGGGCGAGTATGTGGTAGGCGTCGGCACGGGGCTGGTGGTGCTGGTGGAGGTTTGCCATGTGCTTTCTGAGGAGGTGGGCACGGTGGTGGAGGTGGAGGTCGTGACTGAGGTGGAGGTTGGGGCGGTGCTGGTTGAGCTGCGGGTGGTGATGGTGGTGGGGCTGGTGATGGGCAAGGAGGTGCTGACTAGGCAGTTGTAGTTGGGGCTGCAGCAGCGGACGCGGATCCGGTAGTTGAGGCACATCTTGTACTTGCCAGTCTGGTCACTGTTCTTGCACACGAGTCCAAAGTTGACGTCGCACTGCACGACCTGTCCGACTTGTTGGATGGCAACCTCGGGGTACTGCTCCGCTTGGCACTCGATTTCCTTTGGATGTTGACAGACTTCCTTGCCGGCGGCGCGGATGTGCTGGTAGGTTTCGAAGTCTCCCTGGCTGGGCCCTGAGGAGGGGAAGTCGACGTCGAACCATTCGCTCCAGGAGCACACTTCGGCACAGGTGGTAGTGGACTGTGTGGTGGTGGTGGTGGTCACGCTGGGCGAGTATGTGGTAGGCGTCGGCACGGGGCTGGTGGTGCTGGTGGAGGTTTGCCATGTGCTTTCTGAGGAGGTGGGCACGGTGGTGGAGGTGGAGGTCGTGACTGAGGTGGAGGTTGGGGCGGTGCTGGTTGAGCTGCGGGTGGTGATGGTGGTGGGGCTGGTGATGGGCAAGGAGGTGCTGACTAGGCAGCTGTAGTTGGGGCTGCAGCAGCGGACGCGGATCCGGTAGTTGAGGCACATCTTGTACTTGCCAGTCTGGTCACTGTTCTTGCACACGAGTCCAAAGTTGACGTCGCACTGCACGACCTGTCCGACTTGTTGGATGGCAACCTCGGGGTACTGCTCCGCTTGGCACTCGATTTCCTTTGGATGTTGACAGACTTCCTTGCCGGCGGCGCGGATGTGCTGGTAGGTTTCGAAGTCTCCCTGGCTGGGCCCTGAGGAGGGGAAGTCGACGTCGAACCATTCGCTCCAGGAGCACACTTCGGCACAGGTGGTAGTGGACTGTGTGGTGGTGGTGGTGGTCACGCTGGGTGAGTATGTGGTAGGCGTCGGCACGGGGCTGGTGGTGCTGGTGGAGGTTTGCCATGTGCTTTCTGAGGAGGTGGGCACGGTGGTGGAGGTGGAGGTCGTGACTGAGGTGGAGGTTGGGGCGGTGCTGGTTGAGCTGCGGGTGGTGATGGTGGTGGGGCTGGTGATGGGCAAGGAGGTGCTGACTAGGCAGCTGTAGTTGGGGCTGCAGCAGCGGACGCGGATCCGGTAGTTGAGGCACATCTTGTACTTGCCAGTCTGGTCACTGTTCTTGCACACGAGTCCAAAGTTGACGTCGCACTGCACGACCTGTCCGACTTGTTGGATGGCAACCTCGGGGTACTGCTCCGCTTGGCACTCGATTTCCTTTGGATGTTGACAGACTTCCTTGCCGGCGGCGCGGATGTGCTGGTAGGTTTCGAAGTCTCCCTGGCTGGGCCCTGAGGAGGGGAAGTCGACGTCGAACCATTCGCTCCAGGAGCACACTTCGGCACAGGTGGTAGTGGACTGTGTGGTGGTGGTGGTGGTCACGCTGGGCGAGTATGTGGTAGGCGTCGGCACGGGGCTGGTGGTGCTGGTGGAGGTTTGCCATGTGCTTTCTGAGGAGGTGGGCACGGTGGTGGAGGTGGAGGTCGTGACTGAGGTGGAGGTTGGGGCGGTGCTGGTTGAGCTGCGGGTGGTGATGGTGGTGGGGCTGGTGATGGGCAAGGAGGTGCTGACTAGGCAGCTGTAGTTGGGGCTGCAGCAGCGGACGCGGATCCGGTAGTTGAGGCACATCTTGTACTTGCCAGTCTGGTCACTGTTCTTGCACACGAGTCCAAAGTTGACGTCGCACTGCACGACCTGTCCGACTTGTTGGATGGCAACCTCGGGGTACTGCTCCGCTTGGCACTCGATTTCCTTTGGATGTTGACAGACTTCCTTGCCGGCGGCGCGGATGTGCTGGTAGGTTTCGAAGTCTCCCTGGCTGGGCCCTGAGGAGGGGAAGTCGACGTCGAACCATTCGCTCCAGGAGCACACTTCGGCACAGGTGGTAGTGGACTGTGTGGTGGTGGTGGTGGTCACGCTGGGTGAGTATGTGGTAGGCGTCGGCACGGGGCTGGTGGTGCTGGTGGAGGTTTGCCATGTGCTTTCTGAGGAGGTGGGCACGGTGGTGGAGGTGGAGGTCGTGACTGTTGTGCTGCTGGTTTGTGTTGTAGTTCTCGTATGAATATTTTCTGTCTTTGGAGGAGGTTTTGATATTGTAGTTGACTTATGTTTGGTTTGTAAGTGTGGTGTTTTTGTGACTTCAGTGGATGATGTACTTGGTGTAGTTGATAAAATAGTCGTTTTTTTTTGTTTTGTTGTAAGCGGTACTGTAGTTGTTTGGCATGATTCTGTTTTATTTGTACAGCATTTAAATCTAAGTTTATAGTTATAGCAGATTGGTGGTAGTTGGTCTTTATTGTAGCATTTCAACCCTTCTTCTGTGTTGCATGTTATGTGTTGCTCCAGGAGGGTATATGGTGTGTTGGGGAATCTTACTGCTCGACATTCCACATCCCTTCTGTTTTCACAGACTTTGTATCCCTTTTTTTTAATGTTCTGAATTGTATCAAAGTCTCCATCATCATACCCTGACTCTGGATAACTTACATCATACCACATTGACCAGTAACATTCTTCTTTTATGCAGAGAGGAATTGTTGAAGAAGAAGTGGTGATAGGTGTTGTTATTTTTGTTGTGATTGTGATTGTTTCCTTAGTAGCTGAAGGTGTGAATGTTGTGCTTTCCAAAGTTGTAGTCACTGGAGATGTTTTAGTGGTTGAAAATGATGTGGTTTCTTCAGTTGAACTTGATGTTTCTGTGCTCTTAGCTGCAGTTGTGATCTGTGTTGATGTGCTGAAATGTGTTGTGGAAGAGCATGGTACAAAAACACAGCATAAGATTCTAATTTCATAATTGTTGCACATCGTTGAAATTTGATCTTTGTTGTAACATATAAGCCCAACTGTTTTACTGCATTCTACTTTTTGGCCAAGATCTTTCAGTGGTATATCAGGGAATTTCTCTGCTCTGCATTGAACAGCCCGTGGAGCTTTACAGACTTCATAACCTTTAGCTCTCAAATCATCAAAGGTTTCAAAATCTCCGCCATCATAGCCAGGGGTTTGCAGACTCCCATCATACCATTCTGACCACTCACAGACTTCATGAACACATACTGATGTAGTTGGTGACACTGTGAAAGAGAAAAATAAGAGACCACTGAACTTAGAATAAATTCCTGTAGATATTCTCTTTTTTATCATACTAAATGGGCTGAAAATTTTCTGAAGGTCATTTGCTTGCATTATCAGCCTGTAGTGCATCAGTTCAGTGTACTTGTAATTTAAACTGAAGTAGAACAGAAAATCCATCACTTAGTGATCTAATGTACTGACACACTTGGAACTGTCACTTCTCAAGAGAATGCCAGTTATCTTTTACCAAGTGCTGAAATAGGTTTTGGACATAATTTGTACACATTAGGGGAAAAAAAATCTCAGTTTTTTGCATTTGATTCAGTGTCATTGCTGGGTTTGTATCTTGCTTCGGTATTCATTAGTCTCTCTATAATGTCAAAAACTGAATTCAAATCCAGTGGAAAGAATAACATTAAGTCTGCACATCAAGATTCATAGGTACTTTTTTCTTCCAAATGAGTTGACTCCTCATATAATATGCCTCATTGTCTTTACTCTTCTATTAGAAGTAAAAGATGTCTAATGCAACTTTATTACAACCGCTACACTTCGTACTTCAGCTCTGGTCTTAAGAAACCATTTATTGGTTGGAGAGCAGTCCATAAACCTTTGCAGGTGAATTCTCATTTTGAAATGGTTGGAAAATGGCTAATGAATTCCAGCAGTGCTGATGGTTTCTGTGATTTCAGAAACCTGTAGTTATAAATTTTAGACTGAATGCTTATTTCGCTAAACAACATATGCTCATAGTATTTAGAGATTACCAACCTGAAGAATACTAAACAGGAATTTTAGAAATGAAAATTTCAGTATCTCAATGCCAATATATGAGCCATCCACTTAGTACTGTAATTATAAATACCATGAAGACTACCAAAAATTTTACAGAAGGTCATCATTCTGTAATTTAACAGGAAAAATAATGAATTATATGTTCAGTAAAGATTATTCCAGGTATAGAAATAGTTAACAATTACAACTAAAAAACTTTAATTTTTTTTTGTCGTTCACTATGTAGATAAGCAAAATAATAATAGTGCAGTGCAGTGGTTTCCATTTTAGTGTTTCAGAAGTGGGTTTCTTTTCTATATTTACTTCCTTGTATTAGTTTGGCTACCAAATACTGACTAAAACTGAATGCTAATAACAAATGAGACTTACTGTAATTTATTTTTAGGTTATATTAATTCATTTATGTTGTGAGTGTGGGCATGTTTTTGTAGCTGTATTTTACTCGCTAGTGAGCAGAATATGCTTTTATAGGCTATAAAGGATGTACCTGTGGAAGTCGTGGCAGGTGGTGTAGTGCTGAAGTGAAATGTTGTTGCTGTTGTGGGTGAAGTTGAGACTGCACATTCATAGACAGCCCTTTGAAGCGTTCCATTGGGACCACAGGTTGCAACAATACACCCTCCTGTGCCATCTGTAGTACTGTAGATCACATCTTTATAGTTGTATTTCTGTTCCTCATAAATGCATATGCATTCTGTAAATCAAAAGAGAGTGTTATTCCTTGGTGTCCAAAACACAGCACAGAGTACCTTGGATGCATCCTATTCAGATAAAAACAACTTTGTCAACATACCATATTCATCATATTTGCATTTTTTGCCATGATTTGTGCATTCACTGGAAAAGAGAAAAAAAGGGAGATAATGAATGTGAAGATATGGGTTCATGACATCGTTTTATTTTTTCAATGTTTTTTTATCAATCCTTTGCTATTCATTGTGTGTTTAAATGTAGAAAGACCCTGTCTTCTCTGAGGTAGATATTCAGTTCTGCTGTACAAAGTCAGGTTAAATAGGATCACTCAGTGTTCTGGCAAGGAAGACAACTCTATGCCAGTATACTAAATATGCAGTATCCTTATCGGTGCTTTTGGAGACGGAGCAAAGAGGTGGGGAGGGGTGATTTGAAATGTTCTTATCTCCCTGACAAGTACACTTGTTTTTTGGAAGGGAAAGTGCAGTAGATGTATCATTTGAGAAAGGATCACTGTGTCATGAATGTTGAGTTTGTCTACACAGAGAATTTCCATCAGACTTCTAAAAGATACCAGAACTCATTCTGTTTTTAGAGGGACTTTATCTATTATCTGTTAAGAACTGAATCTGGATACATTTATTTACAGTGACTAGGCGCATCTGTTCATTGAATAAACATAAGTAAATATAGATATGTACGTAACAGGATAGATTTAGTGCTGTTAGTGACATAGATGATGTAGGCAAAGCTGTCTACGAACTGCAAAACATTCCATGAAAGCTGGGGTAGCTCAGATAGGCTTTGTGCTAAGCTCCTTGCCATTCTGGCTGTACTGCTTACAGTGTTCAAGTGTAGCTACTTTAAAGGTGGTTCTGCTAACTTTGTGCTATTTGATAGAAGGCTTAGCAGCACTTGTCCCAACGTGTCATCAATTCTGATGCAATGTGTGGGAAAACTTGCTGACTGTTGCAAATATTCAAGTACCAGTGCAATAACAGGAACAAGCTTAAAACAATGAAGATTATTTGCCCACTAATGTCTAAATAATTTCACGTAATGGTTTTGGGGATATCTTGACAAAAATTCTCAGACTATTGTTGTAACTATTATTATTTTGTTTTTACTTATTTTAATAATGATAATAATTTATAAGTACTTCAATAAGAATACAGAATATGTGGTAAATCTCTCTGTGATAAAATGTTTCACCATGTCATAGTTTAAGTTCCTGGGAACAGAGGAAAATTAGACATTATTCAGCAGCCTATGACTGGCCTAGTTCCTGCTGGCAAACAAAATAAAACAAAAAACTTAATGCATGATGAATTATTTTCTGTAACTTTAAACTCAACATTTAAAAATCTTGACTAATCCTACCATGATTGACAATTCTGCTTTGAAGGCATCTGCAGTCCTGGTTTGTAATTTTTTCCATTTTCATAACAACCACAATCAGAAACACAAGTCATGGTTTCTTCATCAAAATAGGGCTTATTCTTTGGACAGTGTGGATAGCAGCCTGCAATAAAAAATGAGTTATGTTGACACTAGACCTTCCACAAGTAGAAGTAATTCTGTACTCCACTTATGTCTGCTTTCCTCAAATTATCCCATATGGTAAGTGGAATTACAGACTCTGTTACTGCTATTCCTTTGGTTGCACACCAAGCTTTGGAGCATCTTGTCCTCATCTTCACTCCAAACAAGTTCATGATCCATTAGGGAGTAAGATACTAATTTAAAAATATCTTCTTATAATTTCTAATATAAACATGTCATATACTCAGTAACATAAATTTTGTTAACCATATTGTGTTTAAACTTATTATAAGTAGAATGAGATATGCATAATTATGTTTACCTTCCAAACCTCTCAACTCATGGAGGCAGTTCCCACTTGGATTATTGCAGGTCTTCATACAAGGGGCTCCACATGGCTTGTAGTGCCACTCACATTCCCCTTGTGGATTGTAGTAATCACAGAACAGAGCTAGAGGAAGTAGAAATGACAGAAAAAGGCCTTTGATCTTAATGCTCTACAGTTTTGATGGATAAAAATCCCATATGATCAGCATAATCACATTGGTGGTGAATAGTATATTCTCTTCTTTCTAGTTTAATAGCATTGTTACACTTCTACCACCTTTTGACACCTATCAAGTTATAAAGCATAAAACAAAGTTACAAATTAAACATGAAACATCGATTAATTCAATCACTTATTTTAGCTAGTATGCACTAATGTTTATTTACACTTAACCTGATGTAGACAGGTGGGAGTGTAATGTAGTATTATAGTTCACCAGGTGTGTGCCATGATTGACAAGTAAATCAGACACTCGTGACACCACTGGTAAAGTTACTATGAATGGTTTCATTTTAAGAAGGTAGATTAGCTTCCAGTGATTTTTCCAATTTGCTTTGTGGTTTTTTTGCTGTTTTTACATACAGCAGTGCCTCTTACAAATACAGTTTTTTCCTTCCTTGCTTCCTTGCTTCCTTGCTTCCTTGCTTCCTGCCTGCCTGCCTGCCTGTCTGTCTGTCTTCATTGTGCTTGTTGTTCTTTTTTTCTTCTCTGTTTTATTTCCCTCTGGACCCCTTCAAAAAGTAGTAGGGTGAGACTCACGACAAATTGATGGAGTTCTCCATGAAATGCAGATATCCAGCTCATTGCACGCTTGAGCATAGGCGGCTACTGCTGTACAGAAACATTCACAGTCTCCTCCAGTGTCGCAGGCACAAGCATCATCCACACATGCTTGATAATATTCATTTGGTTCAATCTGTTGGAGAAAACATTGGAATTTTCATGCATTTGTCCTCTTTGTAAAGGTATTCACTGTGCTAGAAAAGCTGAATAAAATGTCTGAAACTGACAACTCTGTAAGTATGAGAATGATAAGAAAGAAAGAACCCATAAGTAAGCTTTGAAAAATCAAGAGGAAAATGTAGAGTAAAGCTATTACTAATAAGTTGTAATGTGAAGAACTATTTGATATTGAAGATAAATTTGCAGAAAGAATACTGTTACATTACTACAAGCTAGCACACAGTCAAATTCATCTGGTGGCTGGTGTTTATATTAGTAGAAAATGATGGCATTAGAAAATAAATGTATGCAGAGATATATCTATGATTGTCCCTTCTATTGAAAAAAACCAGATATCATTTTCTTTAGTGTACTAGTTCAAGGTACAAGCTGAGAAAATGAAAGTGAAAATACTTTCACACTCCCTGTGACCCTGGACCTTAGTCTGACTTTATTTTGTCAAGCTCGACAAAGCCTATTTTAGTGTATTTTTCAGTTATCACACATAAAAATCAATGTAATCTCTGGCTTAGGGAATTTAAGACTAAAGTTTCTGTCATACCTGTGAGTGACACTTTGCAAACACTTCACTGGTAATTATGCTGCACTGCTTCTGCGCCCAGGCTTTCCTATATGGGTTCACAGTGCATGAATCCTTGGTAAGATTGGCATTTGGGCAAGTAGAAGACACTTTCCAGCTATTGGCAAACTCCAGCACATTTGCTACCACAGACTGACTGCGAGTAGTGAAGTCGTTATTTCCATTGCCATCATAGTTTCCACAAAGTCCACAGACATGTTCCTTTGTGGGGATAAACACAAAATTACAAAGATCAGGAAGGTACAGTTTCTTAGTATCTGCAAGTAACAGACTTCATTTAAGATTATCGAGGCCTCTTCAGTAACAGTCCTGGACATTTCATAAAATACCTCTCATGAAGAGATGTCTAACTTGTTGTTAGCAAGGGTAAGGATAGGAAGCAAAGTAGACTCATGGTTTTTGTTCTTAGTATTGAGCGAATTAATTTTATCTAATCCTGAACATACCTCTTCAGTAAGGGCTTTTCGTGAAGAAAGTTACTGAAGTAGTTGCCATTATTCCATTGCTGAATAACATAACTTAAGGAAAATCTGTAGTATGCAATCTAAGTCAATGCTACAAGGATAACAACATGCAATTGCTGCTCTTCCAGTCTTCCAGTTACAGCCTAAATGTTCATTTTTGTCTTTGAGTGATATCCTGAATAGGTTTCAGAAATAATTTTATCCAGGTTTTGGAATTTAAAATGTACCTGAAAGCTGGGGCTAAGTTTGATGAATATACTGGTTTTCTTGTCCCACATGAGTATCAGGCCAACAGTAGTGTCAACCACCAGGTAGATGCCCATGGAACGGATTTGGAATGGCATTTTTCCTCCAGGTGTCCTCTGGATGACATCAGAGTGTCCATCATTGAGTACCAGCTCATAGTTCTAGGACAGTAAAAGAAGAAGTTAGAGGCCAATTAAAAAAGTCACCTGTTGGGTACAGTTTTAGATATTGCCAGTTACTGTTATTGAAATAACTCGGTTATCATCAAAATTATTCTATTCAACAACCTGTTGTTAAGCAATTTCTCTTTAGAATTCCCTCCTTTGCTTTCTTTAGCAGAGAGCAGAATCGCTGACAGTGACCAAAGAAGTGTAGTAACATTTTCACTGTCTTGGAGGACACTTCTACAATGCAGTCCATCTGGGACTGCTTGTTCCATACTTCTGGCACATTAGGCCTGAGACAAAACTTATTAAAGAAAATATTTACCCCCAGGAAAACTTTAATAGACTTAGAGCAGGTGGTTCCTGTAGTGCCGCATGGAACGTTCTCAGTGATGACTCTGAAGGTTCCCTGATTCATACCTTGTTGACCACAGTAGTTCTGAAACGGGAGTGATATTCAGTATTAACTATGCTACATGGTCATATGTGAAATGCAAGGTACTTTGATAGTGCAAAAATCTGGGAAGGACTGTTACCTGGATCAGAACATATTCACAGTCTCCTTCAAAATCAAAGCGTTTGCCATCAAAGGTGGTGTAATGCCCATCTCCATAAACAGAACAGGTTTGCAGGCAAGGTTCCTCAGAGCAGTGCCATTTTCTGTTTCTACATGTGCTACGTAAGACGAAAAGCACTTCAAATGTAAAAACCAGATATACATGTGATACTGCTATATGTACATTCCTGCATGTACATCAATCTGATTTTAAAATGTGTTAAGCTTATAACTAAAAAATTAAGTTTGCTTATTCTCAGAAATGTAGCATAGCTCAAGAGCCTTTGGGATTTACCCAAGGACTGTATTGCTTCATAATGTCATGAATAATTTGAGTTAGAAAATACTTCAAATGTTTCACACTTCCAAATCTTGTTGGATGTATTGGAATGTAAGCATTGCCTGTAAGGAAAAAAAATCTTTCTTAACTTAAATGAATATGGCAACATCCAAACTGTATTTTTCTTCGGACCACTTGCAATTTCTGTGCTGTATGCCATTCATGCTGTATGTATTGTAAAAAAACAGACAGAGCTTGCTTTTTAGGTACCAAGTGGGTCATCTTATGTAGGATTTGTTCCTATAAATCTTGATACTGCTAGAGTGAAGTACTATAATTCACCTAGAGCTTACACTATTCCCTTCAAAATAATATTTTTCAGTATGCTCTTACCAGTTGTTACAGCCAACTCTGATTGATTCTCCTGGACTGTAGGAATTCCCATTGTGAACACATGGACAGTCTTCTGGAGCTATACATCCACCTTTGCCGTCTAACACTTGTTTATGAGGACATACACAGCCAGAGACACAGTGGGTTCTGTACTGTAAGGACCATATAGAAGACATGATGTGAAACATTATGCTGATGGAAGAGTCCAGCTGCAGCTGGTAATTGTAAAAGAGATCTAGTTTAATATGTTTTCAACTGGGTATAGAGTCTATACTTACACATTCCATATCTAGAGTCTGACAGCTCTTCTGGCATCCTGCTCCTACTACATCTGCAGTGGCATTGTCACAGTCAACATAGACCATGGGAGGTATGCAGACTGAAAGAGAGAAAAGCCATGAGGAATGTGAGATCAACCATGTATTTATATCTTTGTGTTTCCTTAATGTATATTGAATGGGAAAAAAAAAAGAGATTCCTTCTTTGAGATATGTGTACCTTCATATAATATATTTGACCAGAAAGAGAAACTGTATATTGTTTTGAAGTCATGTTTATCTGTTTTTTGTGCTTATGCTTGGACTACTCATGGAAATTAATATTTTGTTAACTTTTTGAAACCCTTCCTTTCAGAAAAACAAACAAGAAAACAAGGATCGTGGACTACTTTGTATGTTTTAGGCTTTTAGTACTTCTATTTTATTTAAAAAGTGGACTGTTTTCTCCTCACTTTCAGTGGGGTGACCAAGTATTCTTTTCCCCAGGGTAACCCAGGGGGTTATAACTTGTTTCAGCCATCTGAAAGGTAAGACAGTATTTATTTCTATTTTGCGAATATCCTCTACGTAACAGAAGTCATCTGTTCATATTCTTGTTTGATTTCACACTTGTACAATTCACATAATTATGACAGAAAAAGAGAGAACTGAAAAGGATGAAGATGGAGAGTTAAAGAAAATCTTAAATTATGTGTTACCTGGTTCAGGTTTCTCTCCAATGCAGCTCAGCTTTCCATAGGTGCAAGTGCTATAAAAAAAAGAATGAATATGTTTTTGCTTTTTCATGTAAACTTTCAGCTTGTTTCTTAATGAATTTGAAATAATGAAAAATTACCATGTGATAAAACAGAGAAAAAGTGTCCTTTATGAGAACAGTATCAGAACAGTACCATTCCAAAATTTTTATACTAGAGCAGACCGAAATATGAGTATATTTTATATAGAGGCAGGTTTGCTCTGTCCATGTGCCTGGTTAAAAACTGTCCTACAGAATAGTTCAGATTCCATTCATAATGGGAATAATCTGTAAGGGGATTATCAAGCATGGAAGCGTTATCACCAAGGAAGAAGTCTTTTATAGTCATGGATAAGACAAGCATGTGTGGTGAGGAGTGAGTGACTGACTGAATGGGTGGGAGTCTGGCTGTTAGCCAAGGCTAACCACCACAGTTTGTAGTTGAAGTACAGTTTTCCAAACATTAATAGCTCTAACAATTTTTAAGGATCTGTGATTTTTTATATCAAAATTATTAAGGAGAAAAATGCATTTGATTTGAATAGATTACTGAATGTATATAAGGTTTCATGACTGCCTATTTCCAATCTCATTTGTTTACAAATCTCTTACCAGACAACACCGTTATCACGAATAACTTCTCCAGAAGACAGAGGCATTCCTTTGTAGTAACAAGGACAGCTAGAAGCAGGCACACATTTGCCACTTTCATCCATGTAGGTTCCATTTATGCAGGTGCAGCCATCAACTGGGACAAACTTGATGCTGCATGTGACATCAGGCTCACTCAGGGACCGGCAAGTGGGTTGACAGGAATCGACATTGTAAGTGTACTTCAAGGATTTCGGACACAAGGTGGTATATTTGGCTTGAGAGTAAAAAGGTGAGTTACATTTGTAGTTCATTTAAGAATCAATGTAGGTAAAAGTGCAGTACTTGAGCTAAAGTATATATGATAAACATGGTAATGTATGTACTTGTGCTTTCCTGATATCCTCGATAGAGTGATTTCTTTTTGTACTGCCAGAGCAGAATTTTCCCTTATAAATGTGTCATGCATACAAATGTTCTGACCAGATTAAAAAAAGGAAAAATATTCAATTATATTAATGCACAGTGTGTTTTTAACTCATTGCTATTTTTATATTTTTTGTCAAAGTAAATTGAGAAACATGCTGCTTATTTTATTCCTATTGCAAGGGTATTGAGGTCCATGTTGCTTCAGCTGGTTCTGACGAAGTAATCTAACAAAGCCTTCTATTTTATATTTCTCCCTGCTTACTGCTTGTCTATTATGGTATTCCTTTCCTACTCAAATACTTGAAAATCAATGCTATACTTAAAACACAATTTAACAAAATTTACTGTGAGAATCCCTGAGAGCTGTTGTGTGTGGCATTCTCGATGACCATTTTCCAGAGGCAAAGGGATGTAGAACTTACTGCAGGCTTTGCTCCTCCATCCAGTGAGGAGAACTCCTTTAGCAGCACAGGCCCTGACATAGCTGGAAAGGGCAGCACACATGCAGTCCTCACTCTTCTCACAGTTACACGTGTCAAACACGCAGTTCTAGGGACAGAGGATGACATATGATCATCAGATTGTCATGTCAAAGCCACAGTGCTCTGTACTTCTAAGACTGTCACGTTTGTTAGAGCTAAAAGTGAGTGTAATCCGTATGCACAAGTAAACATAAGCCTGTTTTTCAATTGAAGAATTCTTTGAGCACTTTCAAAAAAAATTTTTTGCAAGGAGAGTGAGTAATTAGAGGTCCATAATTTAAAGCTATTTTTTCTTTTTCATGTTCTTTTTTACTTTTTCAGGTGTTGATAGCTTTCCCAACTAGTTGCAGTTTGTAGGCACTGTGCTATATATGCTTAGAAGTAGTAGAGGGTATTTGATACCACCCAACTTTTAGGGCTTAGGCTTAGGAGCCTGGGCTCTCTGCATCAGAGGAACAAAGAAAGCAAGAAGTCTGTGTTGCTATGCAGGTCAAGGTCTCTATAGTGTTATCATTCCAGAAGAGGTTTTTTGGACATAATCTTACATATTTCCAGTAGCAGGAAGACTTTGTACAGTCCCCAGGCAGTCTGTTCCAGATCTTCATCACCTTGAATTTCTGGAACATTTTTGTTCACGTCTTATCTAAATCACTTTGCTGCTTCTTATACGCATTTCTTGCCTTGTCCTTGGATATACGCAAAAGCCTTTTGAAAGCTGTTCAGAGCAACTAAGCAAAGTGCTATTTAAGATTCTGACTAAAGCTTTCTCTGTGTCTCAGGAGCGATGACTTTTGTCGTTAGGCCTGATAAGGAGTCCAGGGAGTCCAAACGCCTAGCTTATGCATTTACGTTACTACATAAAAATATAGGCAGCAGGAATATGTCTGTGAGGTTATACTCCTGGGAATGGAAAGAAAGATGGCTTTGCAAATGAGTAATTATTATGATGTGTAGATAAAAGTGAACCCTTGGCTTGAAAAAAACTGTCATGAATACATCTTCTGCCAGTTGGCAAGTTATTCTCTCAGGTGTTACTAGCACAAATCTGAGTCTTTATCTTTTAAATAGAAAAGAGTTAAGAGCCAAGTACCTTCTGGTAAACTTCAGGATTCACTGTTGAGTGACATTCAGCAAAAGGTCCCATGGTATCAGAGAGCAGTCCACACCAGTGCTGCGCATACTGGTCTGTGAATTGAAAACATTGTAAGAATTTCTATTGCACTTTGTTGTCTAAACTTTTGTCTTGGTGTAACTCTGCTTCCTGCAGGGAAAATGCAGAAGCTTAACTTTACAACAGAATACAGCTCTGAGTTTGCTGAAACACAAACAATTTTTCACTGCCTCTATACAGAAATACACTCTTCATAAACTGAATGCTCTTAATTCATAGTAGTTGTCATGGAATGAAATAAGACATCCTTAGCTGGATTTTGAAAAAGAAAGTTCACATTGTGATTTAAAAACATACTAGTTCATCTCAGAAAACAGAACAGTGGCTTGTGATGAATACTCAAAAACTACATATTTCATTGGCTGAAATGGAAACAGAGAGCTATGAAACTCTGAACTGTAAGTCTGGTTCTCAGTTTAACAGTGGAAAGACCACATTGAGTCCCACCTTCAGTGCAGTTATGCAAAGCATTTTTCTTATATGACAATCAGTCCTTTCCAGGAATGGGTCCCTGATACGCTGTATGGTTCCAGTTTCCCTTAAGTAAGTTGGCAAAAACGCTTGCTTTCTATATCCAAAGGAGTATTTTTAAAGATCCAAAATATGATCCTAGTTATTATTTATTATTTGAAGACTTCTAGTGTCAGCTAGGGAAAACAGTGTGTGTGCAAATGGTCCACTGTTATTTTGGCGAAATGCTTGGTGATTGATCAGCTTATTCCTTCTTCCCGTCTTAAAAGAGAATAGAAGATGTCACTATATGCTGAAGTTACCATTTTGTATGCTGACAGTACAGGGGTTCTCAAAGGTATTTTTGGCATCAGGACAATCAGCCCGAGTTTTCCAAGTATTGCCAAAGGCAGCTGAAGTACCCTCTATTACACCACTGGTGGTTTTGAAATCATCTGTCTGCATGTCATTGAAGTTTCCACAGAGACCTGAAAGGAAGCAGATGGGCTGTGAAAGTCTCCTACAGAATGAAGTATACTTATGAAGGCAGTTGTTACGATAAGATCACTTACCACAGGTCTGCCCTTTATGTGATGGGTCTAAATCTATAAAAAGTTGCATGAGAGGCACGAGCTGAACCTGTAGCTGAAGACCAAACGTTGTCTGCAGAATGATGAAGTAAGATGATAGTCTGAAGATGGTGACGTTTGCTAGGGATGTAACAACGTAAGAGTTATAATTTCATCTGAGATGAGCAGTTGAAATAACTGTTCATTATATATAGGGATTCTACAGCTGTGTTTGATATGATCCTAATTTCTGAAGAACTGGGAGAAATCATTGTCCATACAGTATTTCAAATCCAGCACCAAAGCTGGCTGTATTTACTCTAAGCAACAAATGCATAAAACCTCTCCACTTTCTGTGAGGTGTTTTAAAATAAGAGGAAGAAAACACAATTCTATTGCTACTTAAAAGACCATCTTTACTTGATGAAAATGTTAAAGCATGATTTAGTGGTAGACTCCAGACTGG
Organism: Opisthocomus hoazin; assembly: GCF_030867145.1. Classification (NCBI taxonomy): domain Eukaryota; kingdom Metazoa; phylum Chordata; class Aves; order Opisthocomiformes; family Opisthocomidae; genus Opisthocomus; species Opisthocomus hoazin. The sequence continues at coordinate 17,477,481 of NC_134420.1, read as the reverse complement.
ACCTATTCTGTCCTTTCATGGTTTGTTTTCTGTTCAGCTGCATTAGTCTCTGAGTAGAACTGTCCTGAGAGAAACTCTCCAGTGAAAAATGTGCACCAAGCAAAGGAACAGAGGGAAAACAAGGAAATAGAGAACTTGAAATAACGGATTCTTGTTGCATATTAGAATTTTTCTTTCCTCTCTTATGGCAGTGTTTGGATCTGGAAGTGTGCAATGATACTATTTGCTTGACATGAATTTCCATTTAATTAGATATTGCTAAAATTAAACCATAATTCTGCTGAAATTATGAAAGTTGAATAGGCAAATCCTATTACCTTAAAAACGAGAGACTATGCTCTACTGGAGTACCTTGGGTTTGCTGCAGTGTAACCCAAGGCAGAATTGGACTTTAGGTTAACCTCTGTAATGACATACTAAAGTCAAAAATGAGAAACATCACAGAAGTCTTCAAAGGAACTTACCTGCAGAGAATGGCAGCTGTGTGTAAATCGTATTCACAAATACACTGCCAGAAGGCTGGATGACAATATTCTGCCCACAAGAAAAGGCAATGATTATCAAGCACATTTAGAAAGGTAAACCACGTTCCAAATGTTTTATATCTACTATTGTTCAGGATAAATGAAAAACAAGTGGGAGGAGACTATGATGATGTTTTCATTCCCATACTATTTCTTTAATCTTTATTATTATAGTCCATTGACTGTCAGAACAAACAAGCAAAAGCCCAAAGATTACTAAATGACAGAAAACTATGAAGACCTTCACTTCCAATGTACCTATTTTTCTCAATTTTTCTTTGAATAATGCTTAAATGAGATAAAACAAAAAATCAGTTCAGATTTCCTGTCTGTGCTGTTGAGTGTCATTTGAAAACTATTTGTCTGTTAAGCTTTGAAAGCATCTCTGCAGAATGTTAGGTGTCTACATTTGCTACTTACAGTTTGTCCTCCACTTAGGCTGATGGCTATACCCTTCAGGCATGTCTCAGTGTCAGTCAGGCCACACTTGCGTATATCTCCCAGCACCGTAAATTCATTGCTGTCACAGAGCTAGAAGAAGAAAACAAAATATATTGTTAAAAGGATTTGTTATATTAAAATATTGTTATGTTAAAAAGGTTCACACTCAAATTGCATTCTTAGTAAAGTGATTCTTCTAAAATATTGCTTATTCCTTTTCTTCCTGCTCATATGTTCTTACATATATGTATACAGTCATCAGGTAATCTGACATTCATGCAGTCTGGACAGTGGAAGTTATCCATTACTTCTGACATTTAAGGGGAAATTAAACACACTGAGCTGAACATTAAAACTTCCTAATGTTTAGGTAATAATAGTTTAATACGCTAGAGAAGAAGAAAGTAGTGTGCCTCTTTTGCCCTTTGGTTATGGTGTTTACGTGGGAGAGAAATTGTTTCCAGTCTCTTCTGCAATGAATAAATTACCAAAGTGCTTGGTGATTTGGACATTCCTTTTTAACTTTTTGCATTTAAATGTGCTCTCATAGGAGAAAATTAAGATAAAATCACTTTTCGCTAAGCTACTGATTAATGGCAAAATTCAGTTTTTATCTTGGTTCTGCTTTTTGTTGGGGTCTGTCTTGTGAGCTATATTCAAAGTGTGCTTAATGGCCAAGATGTTACAAGGAAACATGCAGAAGGCTACGATTCTGAGCATGTCTTATCACTTTCTTGGCATAATGAAGATTAAATAGAGGAAAACTGAGATGCAGAACTACAGCCATCTGAAATTTAGTGTTAAGATTGTGGGCTTTTTGACTTTTTGTGTTCAAGTGTAGGGTTTTTGGTACCTCCAGAGCATCTGAGAATCTAATTTTATGTGTTGATGCCAAAATGGGAGTTTAACGTGTAAGTCTGACCTATGCTCCCATTGTGGATTGAGCCCAGTGCTTGTGTATGTCATCAAAAAGTTTAATTGATTTTGTCTAATCTATTTTTAAATTACCTCATTATAGCTCATTTCTAAGTTGTTATGGTTCTCTTTCTTGGTAGCATTCAGTTTAAACTTTTTGAGAATAGGTTTTATTTAATATGAAGTCTTTATGAAAGCTGTTTACATCATTCATCCAATACAAAAAAACAACAAATATACTTAGGATTCTGAAATATGCAAATCTGTAGTCATTATTTTAGATATATCTACTCAGAATACAGTCCCTACAAATCTAAATACTCCAGTAAATCTTAGATATTTTTGTAAGTCATCAATTTCTAATTCAGGTTTTAGAATACACTTACGAATTCTTAGATTTTTGCTTTTAGACTCTAGTGACTTCTGTGTTTACTGGGAAAGACTATTTGAAAGGTCGATCATCTTAGTGAAATAAGTCCTCTCCCATGAATTTTGTATAATAGTAATTCTATTACGAATTATTGTTAATCAAGCCATTGAACTATATTGACTGTGACAAAAAGGACAGTACCAACGGACATAATAGCATATTGCTCAGAAAGAAGTAGTTATAAAACAACAGACAGGAAATATTTTGTTAGAACACTAGTGGGAAGAATGGAGTTTTTTCATGGAACCTAAAAACTCAGTAGAATTCTTAAACGATGATCAAAGAACACAAAACTACCACAATATGTTTAGTTAATATAACCCTAACAGAAGGCCCCGTGGAATCCATTTAAGGCTCCATGTTGACCCTCTAAGTTTCAGAAAGATTGTGATTCATTTTTACCTTGGTGAGAACATAGCTACAGTCTCCGAAGAAGGAATAATATTTCTCATCAAATGTTGAAATGTGGGAGCCTCCTTCAATACTGCAAGTCCCGGGGCATGACTGGGTAACACAAGACCATTCACCTCCAGCACAGGTACTGAAATGAAGTAATGTAAATATAAATAAAATAAGAGACAATAAGGGCACTTGATGCCTTCATTTTCATCTTGAAGCATTGATCATACTGTCAAAGAAACCAGTATTGCTTTGAAATCTCAGAAGGTGTGGGACAGGCACATTTATATTAGTAACAAATTTTTATATATTGCTGTTCTTTTCCAGTCTTTGGGCAGAGTTCAGTCCTGGTGAACCTAGCATCCAGTCTGCTACGTATGAAGGATCGCCCCTGATCTCCATTGGCATGGCTCAAGCTTCAAACCTGTTAAGTATGTCTTGGAAAATAACATGCATATTTGTGGTTCTTGTATTCATAGATAGATAGGTGCATTTGCATACACTTAGGGAATAATACTTCAGTATTATACACTTATGCAATATATATATAAACATTATAGCATACACTTATGCAATATATATATAAACATTATAGCATACACTTATGCAATAATACCCCGGTAATATAGTGATATTGAAAAAATATATATCTATCAAACATGCTTCTCAAATGTGATCTCCCACTCTGTCTAATGCAACATCTTGCTAAATGTCATGTCTTCCATAATATTCATGTGAGCATACTAATGCACAGTATTACAGTGTAGTGCTGCAAAGTACAGAATCACAGAATCACAGAATGGTAGGGGTTGGAAGGGACCTCTGTGGGTCATCTAGTCCAACCCTCCTGCCGAAGCAGGGTTGCCTACAGTAGGCTGTAGAGGACCTTGTCCAGGCGGGTCTTGAATATCTCCAGAGAAGGAGACTCCACAACCTCCCTGGGCAGCCTGTTCCAGTGCTCCATCACCCTCAGAGGGAAGAAATTCTTCCTCATGTTCAGACGGAACTTCCTCTGCTTCAGTTTGTGCCCATTGTCCCTTGTATGTAACACAGTGATGCACATTTTTAAACACCTCTGATATTTGACTTTGATTGCCTCCTTTAATTGCTTGGTCTTGAAATTGGAGTACCTATATCTAAACTCAAATTTTTTGCTTCCAAGTATAAGGAGAAAACAGAGATGTAAGTATCCTCTAAAAATGTGAAATCAAAGAACTTCAGTTGACAAGTAGCTCCTCATTTCTTTTTAAGGGGAAATAAGTGATTTTCCCCTGTCTTCAAAATGTTCAGGTAACGCACCCTAATAAAAAGTTATGAGAAAGAGAGTATGTTACCATGATCTGCATTTAGATGAGAAAGAGGCACCAGGAGCGTAAGTTTCACCTTCATAGGTACAGTGGCATTCTTTACGGGGAACACAGCCAGCACCATTAATGTCATCAAATACCATTCCTAGGGAAAGAAATGGTCTGTTAGTCATTCTGTGCACTATAGAACCTGCTTTTGTACACGTATCTGGCAGATGCCTGAAAGCAAGTTCCATGTCTTCTGTATTACACAGAAAATGAATAGAAAGTACTTTAAAATAATAGGATGCCAGCTACGTAGAATTGAAGGGCTATATTCCTTATAAGCCTATCTAAAATCTTGGGGTGATGAAAAAAGATGTCTAGGGAAACACCTTTCTGTTATGGACGTCATTAGACTGGAATTAGGGTTAAAATTACTAGATAATAAGGTGAAATAGATGAACCATTTGTAAGACTGCCCAGGGACATATTTGTACAGTAAATATTTTTATACCCAAAGGCAGAGCATTATCTAAGAGAAGTCAGTGCTATTATACAAAAAAGTGATGGTGAATTCTGTGAGCCTTCATGAAGGATGGGCAGAAGACCCACAAAGGATGAAGATCCTACCATGCAGTCACTCACAACAACAACAGTTCTCAGCCCCAGAAGCAAGCGTGCACAGAGAACACACTTCTGTTGTTTGTCTTGTACTGATATTCAGTTCTCCTGCATAATTCTCTGAAGCACCAAATTTTACACACTGTTTAATGCTCTCTCAGCTCCTTGTTTAGACACGCAGTGCTGGACAGGAAGCGTTTGGTAATCTGGGGAACCAGACACAACTTTGCTAACACCAGGAGTTATCATTGTGGGCAAAATTTGACTGAACATACATGCTTGCTGTGAACTGAATATAGATGCTGAGAATAGAAGACTTCCCCTTATTGTTAGGAGTGAAATATCTTCTTCTCAGGTCAGTCATTATGTACATGTCTTGGACACGTTTGTTGTTTAAAAGGGCATTTTTAATAAACTGAATAGAAATGTGCAGCAAGGAAGAAATGTAGTTATTACTTTGATGATAAGAACAGCAGTAATGTGGTGAGAATGATAAAGTAGGAAAGCCGTTAAATGTGTACAGGTAAGTGTTCTAGCAATTTTGCCTATGAGAAAAGGGCAGGAAAGAAGCTTGCCTGGAGGACAGACGCAGCCATCTGTACAATGATCTTCACAAAGTGCGGATCGTTCCGGGTTGCTGCATGTGTCAGAGCAGGGGGACCCACATTCCTGGTATTGCATGTTGAAAGGACACACTTTGGCTGAAAGTAGAAGGAGTATCATAACGCTGATTTTTCCTTTGAAATGCTGAGAAAACAGTATTTGCAATTGAAGATGATTTCTGTCAAGATATAACGGAGAATCCCAATCCAAGTGGAGGCTGTAACATTTTAGACTTTCTGGTATACACTGAAAACCCTTAGTAATGCAAAATCCTCTAAGCTTCTGCATTCCCAAAGTCTTGAGTATGCTCAGGTTAAAACTGATCTTATGAAAATTACATGCACCTTTAAATGGCTGTCTTCTTCAGGAAAAAAATTCATATATTTAAAGTTTACTAGATGTGGGTAGTAAGCACAGGTGAAAGTCCCTTCCTGAGACACTTACAACACAGTTTTGACGTTCTCCAATTCTGAGGCTGTCCACCTGCATGAGCGCACTGCCGCGAGTATTCAGCAAAGGTGTTGCACATGCAGAAGTCAGCCATAGAGCTATCACAGTGGCATAGGTCTTGTACACAAGTTTCGATGTAGTCCTGAACATTCACAAGTGCATTACAGCTTGTAAATGCATTACTGGTTAGTACTGTCTCACAGATAGAAGCCTAGGAGGGAAAACAGAGAAAGTAGAGCAAGAGTTTAGAAAATATGAAATTAGTTATTTAAGGCATGTAGCAGAACAAACCAAAGGTCCATCTGGTCCAGAGACCTGTCCAACAATAGCCATAAGCTGATGTTTAGGGAAAAGTCGAACAACAGAGCAAGTACACATGGAACTCCTTTGATTAATTCCCATATCTTCCCATATCTTGAGTTACTTTCAGCTCAGGTGACTTCCCAAGCATTATATTGTTTCATTGTAGTAAGACATCCTCAGTGAATTCCTCTTTCATAAAAATATCCAGTCTTCTCTCAGAAGGGGAATGCATCTTTTTAGCATTCGCTTTAGTAAAGAATAAAAAATTAAATTTAGAAAAATTTTCTTTTGAGACCTACAGTTGAGTCATATTCATGCTGTATTTTTCCAATTCTACCAAATTTTCACCAAAGACAGGGAGAATGTGTTTTACACTGACAAAACAAATTTTGAGAGAGAGGTCCTTACAAATTCAGCTGAGCAGTTCACCAGAACAGCAGGAGGAATAGGATCAGCACACTGCTCTGTGGGTCCGTCCATCTTCTGCCTATTCCCAAACTGTATGGGAGTCAGTTTTGTCTCTGTAGAAAGCAGTCCAAATGTTAGAATGATATTTACTGTTTTATTGGCTTTTGCATGGAGATGTTTTCTTTTCTGACACTACCTGCTGTGACATGAACAGCAATTACCAAATAATATCACTATAATATGAAAGGCAAAAGGAGATGAAGAAGGTATACAAGGAACTGGATCCTAACTATTGAAAACAAGTGGAAACTTGATGTGGCAGGTCTTAAAAGATCTAACAGTGATGGAAGCAGCCTAATACATATCAAAAACATTATACGTAACTGACATCATAGAAATACATAAACAAGTATCACTAGTTTGGCAGTTATGACCTACAACATATGTTACAGTAAACTGCTAAAAGAAAGAAAGACAAAGTGCCGATATTTCATAATGCTTTTTATTACTTACTCTCTGAAATAAATTCATTGTTGATTGGAATTCCATTGAAGTCCCCACAAAGCCCACAAGTTTGATTGGCATATTTCTTGTCTAGTTCCACCTAAAAGAAATGAGGAAAGAGAGCTTAGGTTCATAGTAATGTTAGTCCTGGTGGTTAGGAACACAGCCTACGTCAATATTGCTTATGTACTCAAAATTTGACATATATATGCTGTGCAGACTGTGTCATGTGGTAACAAGGTAGGCACCATTGGGAAGGTCAGTGGTCACCAAGAAAAACTTGATGTTGTTCTAGGGCTGCGGCTGTGAACATCAGCACATTGTCAGGTCTGGAATCTGAGGAGTACTTCACTGTGAGGTGGGGATGTTATAATTGGACGTCTATTGATCCTGAGCTGAGCTTGATGGAAAAAGAAGGGAAATTGGGACTAGAATGGAAGACAGAAAAATACACTAAAAATGGACACAAATCCAAAGGTAACTAATGTCTGCCCAGCTGATTAAGACTGTGAAGATGTAAACAGACTACTTTCAAAATACAGTCTTTCTGCTATGTTTTGGATGTTTTCTTACCAGGAGGGCATCCTCTTCATTCCAAAGGCAGGTCAGTCCTAACTTGGCAGAAACTTTCAAATAGCTATTACTTCTCTCTATCAAGACTCCCATATGGCTGTAAGGCATCTGAACCCTGGAGAAAGATCACTGTAATTCAGTGGGGGGTAGATACAAAATATCCGTTGAATATCCACACTGATATACTTTCTCATTCTGTTTGAGAAACTTCAACACACAGAAGTGAGGAAATTAGTCAGAGCAGTAACTAAATACAGACAACACAAAATTGTAACACTTTGTCTGTTTCCTATGCAGTTGCTTCTCATTGTACAAATGGATTAGCCTTGCTTTGCCTGCTGCTCCTTTTGGCTCTCTTTTTTAAAGTTGTTTTGCTAGGTAAAATGTTGTCACGTGTCTTCAGCTGTGTTGCTCAAGCAAGTGCTGGGAGGTTCTGTTTTGCAGGCAACATGCTTCAAGATATTGCTATTTATCCATTAAAGCCCTTGATAATGCAGGGATAGACTCTTCAGGCTTTCTGTGACATGAGTGCCTTTTACGAAGGTGTAGCAAAGACAACCTTTAGACTAGCTTGCTGTACATACCTGCTATAACACACAACTCACTGTGGGATAGCTGCCCAAATATTTACCCAGCCTTTTGGACAGTTTCACACCCTATGCCAAAGTCAGTGCTACCGCTGCTACACAGGTAGCAAGTTTCCAGACTAGCTCATTTTAACTGAGTGCAGATACAAGCTGCAGTCACTGCTTACTGCATACTGTTCAACACAAGGACAAAAACTGTCAAAAATTCCTCCCAAAGATCCTGTTCTGGTAAAATTAATTGAAAGTGGAAACTGAAAGGGTGTAAAACCCTAACACTTTTGACTGAATCCAGTTTATAGACTCAACTGTATACATACATACACAATTGTAGCAGTGAGACAGCATCTGGGATATAGCTCATCTGAACAAAATAGATACTGGGATAATCTACAGAAGTGGCACTTAGCTCACTGTCAGGCCCTCTTATTTTTGTTGATACTTCAGGAAGGGCCTGAGCCTTCCAGCTGCCTGGGAGCGGTGTGAGGTTGGGTGAGGGAAAGGGAAGCTCGCTCAAAGAGCCCACTAGGAGCAAGAGCAGTGATGGCAGCTTCAAGTTATGAACATACGGTTTGCCATCAAGCAGGACAGAGCCACGGGTCAGTTCAATCACTGTTCCTTCCAGCTTCATGAGGACATGAGTGATCGTGGTAGCATTTTGCACCGTTGAACGCCTAATCTGGATGTTGAAGTCCTCATAAGGAGATTTGCAGTTGGATGCAAAGATGTAATTGCAGACTCCAGGGAAGTAAAAGATGTCTCCGTCAAAAGTCTTGAAGTGGAAGTTACCCCATGTGCTGCACACACGGCCATTGTGAGAGGGGTTGCCAGCTGTGGATTTGAAATAAGCAGTAAGAATTTTCTGTAATTTGCTGTAGATACCCTCCCTTTAAATGCTTTTCCCCTTTGATTTCTTTCACTAGCCTCTGTCCAGAAAGCCATCCATTTTCCTTCTTGTCAAGCTATTTGTTTATCAATCTGTTATTTGTTTAGTTCACTTATCTTTTGCGTTTAATCTGTTTTGCATAGGGATGTAAGGCCTAAGATCGAAAGAGACCTTCCGGGTCGCGATGTCCAATGCTCTGGTACTGCTGACAGCCATATTCTATAAATCATTTCCTAAATATATGAAGTTCTAAAGTTTCACCATAAAACCCATTTAAAGTTAGTTTAAAACTAGCTGTTAGTCCTACTAGAGAAGACCACTCAAAGCTGCATGCTTTGAATGGTTGGAAGACTTTTGCCATCATCTTCCAAAATGTATTCCTGTCTCATGTATTTCTGGTTGTTCTTGTACAGTATTACACCCCACTTTGAAGCAGTTCCACCTCCCTGCTCTTCCCCCAACCCATTACAGAAATAACTTAGCTCATTTCAGTCTTCATTTCCTTAGAAGCAGGGTCTCCTCTCTCCCTGATATTCCTCACAGTCCCTCTCTGTGCCTCTTCCAGATTTACACTCATCCTGCTTGAACACAGCTAGTCAGAATTGTACTTTATACCCTAGGTAAGATATCTCACCAGTGCTTTGAACACATTAATATTTCACTGTCTTTACTGGAAATATAATGTGTGATTTATCCTAGTATTATTATAGATACATAAAAATATAAATTTCTTTTTTACAGCTGCATCATATTAACAAAATGCAGACTGAGTACTGGGGTCACATTTAGATTATCCCTGTTACCTGGTGATCTGACTACTTTTCTTGTTCATTTCTTATTTATGATGTTAAAGGATCTTACACAATTTATTAATTTCTTCAGTCACTCCATGCTCTACGTGTGTGATCAACAAGAACACAGATCTCTGAGCCATGACATTTGTTTAACTTACCCTTTAATTTCAGTGTGTTTTTAAAAGGTGGTATGATTGCCACTTCTTGGGATTTCGAAACTGGTGGAAAATCTGAGGGAAAAATAATCAAGTTTAATCTTATTAGAAGTCCTAAAGTATGGATAGAGATTGCCTAGTCTCTTTAGTGTTAACTTTTCCTACTATTAGTTACACTCTAGGGGGAAGTATCCGCAAGGGGTTTTATTGGTTGTTTTTACACAGTGCTTTGCGTTCTGTCTTCCTATATATTTCATTAACAGCCAAATCCCATAGACCATGTTCTTTAGCTGTAATACTTTCTTCCATTATTTGTTCAAGACACTCATTTGATGCTGGCCCTGATGTTCTGAACTCAGAAGCGGGAGTCTGATCCTTAGAGCACAGTGTTGTAATAGCGATGCAGAAAAAGCAGTGCTAATGTCTATGTCCGAACCTTTGCCTCTCAGTACACTTAGAAGCAGAAAGTTGCTGAAGTATATTAGAACCTGAGGATGAGAAAGAGGAGCTGTTTTTTTTCTGAAGCTCATATCTTTCTTTGTGCTGAGACATACACTTTTGCATAACCAACTCTAAGCAGATTTTTTTAAAAAGCAGTTTAAATTCTGTGAACTTTGATCATGTGCTTTTCATGCAAAGACTTCTACTGGTAGGACGCCGCCTTAAATTTTCCATGTCCAAATACAATATTTCCTCTTTGGATCCAGCAATGAAAAGGATAGAATACTTAGAGAACCTACAATGAGATTTTCTTAACACGAGAGTCTGAAGAATTGATGTAGTTTCCTCCTCAAAATTATCAAAATCATAGAATTTTGTGACTTACAAACTGTAGACTGTGAAATATCAGTCATTGACTTCTGCATTTAGACCAAAAAAAATCTAAGACAAATAGATGTTTCAGAAAGACAATCTCATTCATTCTTGATGTAAGGATTTTAAGAGAAAGCACACATATTACCTTCCTTGACAATCTGTTCCAATAACTAAATACACTATTATTAAATAATTAAATATTTAATTAAATATTAAATAATTAAATAAATTGTGGTACCTGTTTTAATTTCCAGCTGGTGACCTAACAAACTGCAGATTGCAGGGCAGGCTTAATGATTAATTATTTCAGCCTGTCATCACTAATATACCAGTCAACATTGTATCCTTCCACTCTGATTTTGCTCTGTACAGTTATGTGTCATGTATGATCTTGTAGTGCTTAATTATTCTAATGTTTAAGGTAGTTACCCTTTTCTTATTCTCCTGTGAGTGATGCAGCTATCTTGATGCAGCATGAAATATGTACCATTTATTACCTACTATCAGGTACCTGGGTGATAGGTATGTATACACACACCTCTTCTGAAAATACACTTTTAGATAGAAGGTACATACCTTTCGTGAAGTTAAAGATTAGATAACTCTGTCATATCCGTAGACCAGATGACTGGGCCAGACCTCAGAGGAAGTTCTCCAGTTTAGAGAAGTCAGAGATTGGCTGGGAATTGGATATATTGTACAGAGGATTTCTCTCTCTTTTTTTTTTAAATTTTTCTTTGTTTTGTTTGGGGGGGCAGTGGAAGGGAAAATATGTTCTAGCTAGGAATGAGAAGATTCTAGTAATCTTATTATTTATCAATTTAATTCGGAACAGGATCTTAGAAATAAAAGTCTTACATTTTTGTCGCTGCAGGATGGATGGAGAAACAGAGTTTGATTTTGTTTGTTGGTCATTATCCTGGGCTTGAACTGCATCAAGAAGAGTAAGGAGGAAAATGTTAATGTCTAATTTTCTTAGCTCCCTCAAAATTTCTCAATTCTGTCTATTTAAACTAGCAACAGTCAGTATACCAAAAATCAGCAAAGCTATGTTCATGCACATGAGGTCAGATTTGCATCAGGACCTGTGCTACATGCAGCCATGATGGTCATATACCACTCCTTCAGCTTTTTTTTTTTCTTTTTTTCTAATAAATTACTGCAGGGAAGCCTTCAAAAAGGTGCCTGTGATAATTTGAGCAGATCCTTATTCTATTATTGTCACAGTACTCCTGGATGCCCTTATAAGCTTTTCAGATAAAGAACTGCATTTTCTTAGTTTTTGTGATCACTGTGTGCTTTAAGCATCACTAAAACTGCTTGTCTAGCCAGAGGGCTTTAAAGTTTCAAGCACTTTTTGTAATAAGCAGCTGAAGGAAAACAAATGCAAAAGTCAGAAAGAAATAGGTCTTTTCAATAGATACATTTGTGACTGTGGATTTTGCCCCAAAGCAAAACTTTTTGTTTCCAGCGAAGAAATAATTTTTCATTGCGTTCCACTGCAGCTTTAGAATAGGAATACGCACAAAACCTGCAGGGGCCAGAGGGGCTTTTAATGCACCACTTAGTGAGAGTTCATCAGAGGGCAGATTGCAGGGGAGGCTATGCTGGCCGGAGAAAACTGAAAAGACAGGCTCGCCCTTTGCCGCACCCCATGACAAGGGCAGCCCGTGGGTAGCACCGCTAGAGGGGCTAATGCTGGAATCAGAGCTGCAAGACCTCCCCAAGTCCCTTCCTTTTTGCACCAGCTGGGGGTCTGCGGCTGGTGTTGGAGGGACACATTTTGCCTGTTTTTAAACTATGAATCATTTCGGCTCCCCTTCTCCACTGCCTAGCCTCAGAGAGCTTTTTGCTTCTCTCTCCATGCACTGTATGGCTCCAATGCTCTGCCTCACACCATGTGTCTTGCAGATTCCTGTTTCTGTTGCACAATGTGGTAATGCTACAACAAGACTTTTAATGGGCTATCCTTTGACACTACCACTTATTAACATAAGTTAGTGTGGAACTACCTGGAAGTAGGAAAAAGTAAAATAATACAATCTACATCTGAGATCAAAATGCACTAAAATGTTGTTGTTACCTTAAACTTTAAGGGAAATTAACAGGTGAAGTATACATATAAAAGATTTCCACTCATCTGTGAGTATTAAGTGCCCTCTTAGAATATTTAAGGAAACTCCATTCGTTTTCACTCTATCAGAAAACAACCCTGTGCTCTGTATGCAAGAATAGATGAGCTTTTAAAATCTGTAGTCTGATGTTTTTGAAGCAAAATCCCTTCTTTTTTCAATACTGTATCATCAGCTGATAAAACAGACAAAACTTTTAATAATGCATGCAGATAGACACCACTGATTTGTTCCTTCCTAAAGCCACTTCTGCACATTTTGGTTTGTGCAATTAGAAATGCTGTACCACCTTGAAGTGGACATCAAAAGCTAAATGCGAATCGTGAGGCATTTTGGTAGAAATGCATGTTCTGAGTGAGTTCCACTGAATTTGGGGAAGCTATTCCAGATCTGAGCTGGAGAAAATAGCATTAGAACATGGACTACAATATAAATTTTCAAGACAGTCGATTTCCTCTTCTTAGGAAGGAAATTATTTGTAACAGAAAAGCGAATCTTGCATAAATGTAACAGGTTCATTAGCTTCACAAAGCAGAGGAAAAAAAAACCTTTCAAACTCCAAAGCCAGTTATAAATTCTTTAAAGCAGTAAAAACACCAAGCAAGTGAATCTTCCTACCTTTGATCTCTATGAAGGCAAGTGCTAGTATTGATATCCATAGTGGTATTCGCGTCCCACCACCTGTGCCCATCTTCTGGAAGTCCGGTAGAAACTACCGAACTTGCCTCTGAGGAAACACCTGTCTGCTCCTGAGTCTTATATAGTGAGAGAGGAGGTTTTGGCTCAGTTCCCAGATTGTTTCACAAGGTTCTTAAAAGGTGGGGCTTCAGACATTTTAGTTTTCCCTTGTAGGTGCACAGGTAAATAGAGGATGCTCTGACTTTCCCTCAGATATTTGCACTCTAGGAGGAGTCTTCTTTCTACAGGTCTTTTTGATGAGATGTCAAGAAGTGAGCAGGAAGAATTTTAGCTCAGGCTTAGTCTTCCCAAATCATTATATATTATGGGATAAATACAATTTAAGGGACTTCCGAGTGACTTTTGAGTAGGAACTTGGAACGAATTACTTCACTTTTTAAAAAATTTTCATCCTTATGGTAAATGATAGCAACTTAACTTCTCAAAAAACACAATAAAGTTTTATCAGACACAGGTTTTTTTAATGAGTTTGCACCTGTCCATGTAGCTACTTTGCTTCTGAAAATGGAGAAATCAAACACCATCCAAGGTCAGCATTTATCCACAGGCCAGGCACAACACAGGACTTTGCAGCGAAAATCCTTCAGCATTGGAGAGACAGTAATACAGACCTTTCCTTGAGGGATTCTTCTTTTCACATGAGCAGTTTTAGTGCTACTTCAGCTGTTTCCTTTCCCAGAGAACACAATTTCACCATAACAAATTAGACTGATTTTACCAACAATAAAAAACCATAGATTTTCTAGGTGCTTGTTATTCCAGGAGACATAAAATTACAGAACTGAAAGAACGTTCTTTGGAATGTTCCTTATCTTAGGAGCAATGAGAGAGTGAACAATGTTCTGTGCATATGTTAATATATTTATTTACAACTATATTACTTTGGTGAATTAATCTTTTATCTTGTTTTAACCTGGGGTGCAGAGAAACACAGTTTGGTGGGTGGATAGGTCCCATAATTCCACATGTAATCAAACAGATCCTGCAAAGAAGAAGGTACTGTGACGGTCTTCGTGTTCTCTAGCAAGAGGACAAGACATAATTAGGTTTAAAACTGCAAATGAAGATTAGGTTAGAGACTGAATGAAAATTTCTCTTTGCAAGGATAATGAACTACCCCTATAGGTTGCCCAAGAAGACTACCAAATTCCATCACTGGTGGTTTTTAAGAACAGTTTAGAAAAACACCTATCTGAGAATGGTGTAAGTGCTGTTGACAGTGCCCTGGGGCAGGGGAATAGACTAAATGGCTGTTTGAGATTCCTTCAAACATGATTTTCTGTGATTTTTTTTTCTGAAAAAGAATACGTATTCTCTCTGTTGGAGCAGTTATATTTGAGGAAGTAACTTCAACATTCAGAGAGAAATAAAAGGCGGACTTTTCTCCCTAAGCAGTAAACAGAAGCAAGAAAAGATGCTGTCTTTCCTGAACATTTTAAAAGTACAACTGGGTATTATTATTTAAATAAAAATTACATAACCAAATAAAATTGGATGTGTCGAGAAAAAAAATTGGTTGATTTCAGTAATGAGTTATACCTCTGGCAACTTCATTGGTGTAGAAGTGTCTAGAATTTACATGTATAAATAAATACATGCAATGAAAATTTAAGGGACTGTTATTGCCTCTAACAGTTACTATCAAAGTTCCAGGATGAAGATCTGAAAAAGAAAAATTTTAACAGATATATCTGGTGAGTAATTAAAGAAATTATCAAATAGTATGGTAAATTTATGGTAAACTCAGCTGGGTAACACACAAAAACCTATTAAGTAATTCTATTGGTGAGAAGTAAAATATGCTTTATGAATCATTACATTGCTTACAACTGAAAAATCAATGCATATGAACAGTCAATATGCTGTGGTTTCATATACCCAGGTTAACATTTCCTGCATGTTCAGGAAAGTACTATGACCTCTCAGAGATCCCATTTTTGTCACTACTGATGATTTCCTTTGTGTGACCATCAAAAATTAGGCTGAAAGTGATCTACCATTAAATTTAACCCCTTTAAGGCACCATCAAAAGTGGTTCCCTATATCTGCATTTTTGGCTGAAAGTCTCAGATCTGTTATACACCATGGATCACATTATCCTTACACTCCTAAGTGGTTACCACATCAATTAATCCTCTTGTCATGTTAACTTCCATTATCTTGTGCTGATTCTTTTCAGAAATTATTATGAAATGTTTCAAAATACATGAGACTTGGAAAAATAATTTCCAAATATTTATGATAATATAATTTTATTGTTAATTATGGTATTATTTATATTTTTATGACTTCTTATTCTAAAATATTTTATTAATAATTAATAGTATTACTAATTATTCAAATAAATATTGCCTCTTCAAATTGTATTTCATCTCCATTCACTCAATAGACCTATACAGGTAACATGGGAGAGTATTTTTTAAGATTGGTTTGGAGTAACATGTCCAGATTTGTGTAACTGTTTGTGATCATACCAATCTACAGTTGGCTGCATAAGCAGAAGTATTAACATATTAAAAAAAATATTAATGTATGGGGAGGGTAGCAGAAATGTTAAAAGATGCTGACATTGCATTTGATCTGAAAGCCCTTACACTTCTTTCTATAGCTTCTCTTTCTTTTTCACGGGACTGTATTCCTACTCTCTGCATCTGCAATATTAAATTGAATGAAACATTTCAGTAAAGCTGTTGTTGGCATTTTCAGATCCGTTCTTTTTAATCTTACATGATCAAATGCTCTATGATAATGATGTGGTTCACTTATCTTACTTATGATTTCTGGATCTGATCCTTCATAATAAAAAATGAGACTGTCATACCTTATTTTCATACCTCCTCTCCATAGAACGCAAATAAAATATCATAGCATATTAGGTTAACTTTCAGGTGCAATAATGATTTAAATCAGCGTCTCCATTTATATTTCTAAGAGAGAGAATGATGGACTCAGAGGCATGCAGAAGGTCTCTAGTTCACCTAGTGCTATATTGGAATTGCTTCTTTTTGAGGGAAAATCAATTCTATCAATTAGAAATATTTTCATTGACAGAAACTACCGCACTTCCTCTGTACCAGCATTAAAATGCAAGTTAACAAAGGTCTATCTGCTGGACTTTTCTCTTACTTGTCATTTTCTTGCTTCTGAGGCCAAGTTTAAGCTCCAGATTTGATGCTGGGACATTAGGCTTTGCATTCAGCTGAAACACCATTCTGATTGTCCCTAGTTTTTGACCTATGCAAATCCAAACCCACATTTTTTGTCTGAAAGTTTCTACAGAGAAGTGAGGCAACTGATCAATTTCTACTCAAAAGCTGATCATTAACATTATAAGTGTTCTCTTAACTATGTGAAGATGAACTACCTAATAGTTGCAGCAGGTATTTTATAGTATGATACAATACAGTCTACATAAAGTAAAGCTATAGTTAAAGGCTAAAATAGGGATACAACTCCACTTGTGTCCTTTACTAGATCTTCGTCAAATATGGTGCCATTGATCCATTCCTTTACTTCCAAATGCTTAGATAAAACCCATTGAAAATCAAATCCCATTACTACTGGAGATTTGAATCCCTGTTTTGTTAACATGAGTCATTGTCCTGCTGTCTTTTAGTGTGTGCATTGTAAAGTACCAAGTACATAATCATTTTATCTCCATCGCAGCCTCTACGCTTTACTGTAAAACAGGTAATGCATAATAAGATTAGAATCTATTTCTGGGTTTATTTCTATTATCTATTCATTTCAAAGGTTGCAGTGTCATTTAGAAGAACCCAAGCAAAGCATAACCAGTTAAATCAGGCATTGGAAACTGTCTAGCTGCAAAATGAGAGGCTAGTTTACACCAATATGACTAGGTCATAAAATGTATAGAGTATGGTACCTCTCATTTTATTTAACAGATTTCCTTTGGGAAGAAATTCAGTCACAGAACATCCGAGAGTCCTGTAAGACTCTCCACCTGTGCAAAGTTAGTAAAGAAACCTCACTCTGTAAGTATTGCATGTCAAATCTACCCATGCTTTTATATTAAATGAGTTCCTTTTCCTGGGAAAGATCTGAAGTGTCATGACTGGTGTGGACTGGGTCAAGGGACAATAGTATTAGTATTACCACAATAACCCAAGATTACCACAAGTTCCCAGAGTAACCCTGTGCTGGTAAGAGGTGTTTTCCCTGCAATAAAACATTCAGAGGTTGAACAGAATTGTTTAACTCATGCCTTCCTTCACACCTTTTCCGCAACTCCAGTCCCAGATTTCAGATTGTCATTCCCAGGATTTTTGCATACAGAATAACCCTTCTCATGACTGGCTGCTTCTGCCATGTGTATTGTTACTGTTTCTTTGCTTCAGTTCTACCTGCAATCAATGCAGAATGCTCTGCATTCTTCTCTTCCTCTTCTACCTCCAGTGTCCTTTATCTTCTTCTTGACATACCTAGTTGAACACAACTTGGGATCTGTTTTTTTTTCAGAGTACTTGGCGGTACATGCAATGCTATATGTTCAGAGTATGGTTCCCATTGGTTTCAGTAGTAACCAAAATTTCAGCACTTCTGCATGTTCAGTCTTAGTGTTTCAAGCTCATTGTCCAGAAAATAAAGAATGCACAGTTAAAAACCACAGTTCTAATTTGATATAAATCTTCTAACTGGCTTCACAAACAAACTTAGTGGCACTCAAGCATCTTGATGATACTGTCCTTGTTCTTTTCAGCATTTTCCTCATTCAGTCACTTCAAATTATGAATTATAAATGTTCTGCAACAAACAAACAAATAAACAAGCAAAGCAGGAAATCTTAAAGACAATTTTACCAGAAAGATCCCTGCAACACTCTGAGTAAGAGAAGGTTCTGCAGAAAAAATGATGTGCATCCTGTACCATGAGGAGTATGAACACATGGGTCAGAGTAAGGTTTCCATGTTGTCTGAACAGGTCCAGGATATCTCTGTGTATAAAGGGGATAAACACTTAAGCGTCTTTATAGCTTGTAAACACAGACACCACAACCGTGCATACTAATATTTGCAATTGATATTATAGACTAAAAAAACGATGTACACACACATACCTGAGGACATATTTACATTGTGCCATGCTGCATGTTGCGGAGATCCCTCTGCTGACAACAGCCAAGGTCAATTTATGATAGGAAATAGTTTTACTACACTGATATGAAGTTGCAGCTAGGAGAACTGGCCTTTCTCTGAGGTACTGACACTGATTATGTTTGGGATCTGAGCTGATATCTCTACCCAGGGCTATACAGTTGTCATGGCAGCACTGCCTAAAGCCATCTGAAAGCTGTGCTCTACTATGCAGTGCCACAGTGCCCCAAAATAATAATAATAAAAAAGTCTTTAGAAGCAATTGGTAAGTGTTTGCAGGCTCAGAGAAATAAATGGTACAACTAGTAAAAAAGTGGGTGAAACAGCGTGCTGACCTGAGCAGTACATCTAAACCCTCAAAGGTACCTATTAGTGATGCAGACCCTCAAAGAAGTTTACAGGTTAGAATGCTCTGGTGGGCATCATTCTGCTGAATGACACACAGATACATCTCTAATAATATAAGCAACAGACTGTGTAAGAAGTGGGTATATATATATTATTACCACTAGTAAGTTTTGTCAGAAGTCCTGTTATTAGTGGAAGTGGTATGGTTCGTCTTCTGCTGGACCCTTGCAAATATAGCCTTAGTTAAAATCTGTAGCAGACTTTCTTTATTCAAAAAGTGAATGGAAGATATAATCAAATGCATGCGAATGAAGACAAACATGTAGAAGGAAACAAAATCCTTCAGTCCATCTACAATTCAAGACTTTGAGAAATTAATTAATTTTGTAGTTGTGGTATAAAAGTTAGCAGAGACCTCTTTAGCATTTCAGTTCAAATATTGCCATTCATTTCAATAATTGAAGTTTCTGTTACGTCATCATCCTTGAGGGGAGAACGTATTGCATAGGAGATGTGTGTGTGTTGAATTTCTATTGTAAAATAACTTTTAAAAGTTCCTTTATGTATATATTCTTGCTTTATATTTAGCATATCAGTTTACAAACTTAGGTAATGGTACAGCAGAAAGACTTGAACTGATGGAAAATGTTGGACAAAATACAAGGAGGTACAAACTGGTCACAAATTAATTTCACTTGGAAGTTTGGATAAGGTTTGTAAGTGTCAAAAGATTGCCATCAGTTCTGAAAGACCTTATTGCTGTAGCAGGGATCAGGACCATAAGTACTTTAAACACAATCTGGTGTTCACTCATGTGGTTATTGGTATGATGCTTTATATTAACATGGACTTCATTCATTGTTTTGTTTTTAGTTTAGCAAATTTTATGCAGAGCTTCTATTTATTTTTATAAGTTATCATTAAGTTTGCGAGGTCAAAATCTGGGAGGTATTGCTGTTTGGACCTTCAGTGCAGTTTCATGAGATCGTTTTAAATTACATGAGTGAAATCTGTTTCTTAGAGGGTTCTTGATTTTGTTTTAGACAGAGCTTAGATAATGACTCTCTCTTCAGTCATGTGTTCAATTATGTCTAACTATGTGTCCTAACATTTTGCTATTGAGTGTTATTCAAACCTCACTCTGAATATAGACTCATCAATTTCCCCAGTTACTTTTCTGTGGTGCCCAAGACTGGAATACCTGAGAAGTTCATCAATAGTAATGTATTGCTTTTGAAAATATGTTTGGAAATGCTTGGGATTTATTGTCTTTGTTTTACATATTGCTAGATGAGGCATAGAAAATTTCTGGGTATCCAGGAATTTTGAGTGAACTGCCTGACACCCTTAGAACTGATTTTTCAAAGTACGGAGCTTTATTTTGGTAGTGCGCATGTTTAGAGTGTAGACTTCAGGTAAAACTGTGAAGGTCCCACAGCTCTGCAGCTGAGATGCTGAAGTCTCCAGCACAGCGTCTAGAAGTAAACAAATCCCTCACTGTGAAAACTGCAGTTTAGACAGACATGTGCAGCATCAAAAAAGAACTATTCAAACCAAGGGAGAAATTGAATCCATTTCAACATGGTGACATCTGTGTTCTACATTCACTCTGCAACAGCCAAATTCTCCAGGCAATGAGAGAGAGGACTGTGGACAACTATCACACTCACAACATACTCTCCTTCAGCCTCAAATCCGGTTTCACCCTCCCTACAGCAGGTGCTTGATGTGCACCCAGTGAAACAGAAACCCAGTGGAGAACAGGAGGATTTAATCATATACTTAGAGATTGTGCAATACTGCATGACTTCAGATAGCCTGCACTCATTACTCATGTAAGTAATCCTTCCTCATTGAGTCTGATTAAGTAGAGGAGAACTTCTCACGAGAAACTGTCATTTCTCTGGGCTCTGTGTTGTACTTATCATAGACCGTGGTTTTTAGATATATTCTCTAAATATGCATCATGGAGGTGACTAATCGGTCTGCATGGTTTGCTAAGCTGAGCTGTTAGCCTCCTTATCATTTTGGAATGCCAAAGTATGATATAAAACAAGAATGCTGTCAAACTTGAGCAGCTAGACTTGTACTGTATTGAACATTCTATACGTCAGTGGATGGATTGTCTGTTAACCTCTTTCATAGACAGTTTTCAGCTTTATAGATCTGAAAACTATGAAAATCCTTATCTCCTTTGATCTGTTGATGCAAATGACTGAAAACTGGTGTTGCATCTTCATGTTTTGCACGTAAGAACTGTATTGGCTGAAATTTCTTCCCTTGACCTGAAATGACTGCCAGAGTTATGGATGAGTAGAAGATGATTCTGCTCCTTTCTATTGTGATAATCATTCAAACTTTATGGAAGGCAATTTGATTGTGAAGCAGTATTCAGTAGAAGTATGATGCTGTAAGCTGGTAATGACTGCTGTAGCCATTGTCTAATCTGCAGCTCCTTCGTGTGTTAACAATATTTGTGACTGAATGAAGGTCGAATATGCATTATTAATAATAAAGCAAATAGAGAGAATCTCACATAGATTTCAGATCTGAAGCAGATTTTGGTGAGCTGCTGATTAGAAAAATAAGACTAAATTATAAACTGTTTATAGCCATGCTAGAAATCAAAATAATGATATTTCTAGATTCCCTGGACAGTGTCATATTGACCTAGCTTTCATAATAAAAGCGGTACTTGATTTTTAGTGGATAGATTTGCCTTTTCATTTGCCTCTCTAGATTTTTGAACACTTGATCTTCTTCTGTATCTTGTCTGTCTCTTGATATAGTGGTCATTGTGGTAAAGTGGAATATGTGGATTTTTTGTTGTCAAATTCTATCTTGCTGATACTTTTGTCCTACATTATGTTATCTTTAAACTTCTTCTCTGTGTGGTTAGTTCTGATACATGCTTGTGGGCTGAAGTCATTATACAGGTACAGAGTAGAAGATCTATGATTCCTTTTGTATGACACAACAAAGCATATTTATCTCTGTCTATATTGCCCTACAACCAGCTTTAGGGAAACACCCCTTTGTCAGTTCTGCATGTGTCTTCTGTACTTGTTTCCCTTCCTTTGAGAATATGGTATGTGACAGAACGAGAGTGATTTGTGCTAGAACTTATTGAACTTCTTGGCTGCAATATATTGTATGTGTATGTTTCAGTGTTGTGACTGAACTAATAGTAATCCCACTTATTGGTGAAAGCTCTAAGCCCTGTTGTTGAAAAAATTCAAGTAATTTTGAGGAGAGCAAGCTTTTGACTGTTGAATCAAAGTAAACTCAACACTGTTATCCATTCCCCTCTTATTAAAATAGGAATGTTATTACTGTTGTTTCTGGAAAGTGTTTTGGACACTATAGATAGAAAATGTTGCATTAGAACAAATAAGATACGCAATAATGAATGCATCACATGCAGATCTGAACTGACAATCTTGCAATCTCTACACAGTGGATGCTGAAGAGACTTGAGGAAAGCTTGTCCATTGTAGAATTAATTACTTCACCATGGAAATGGCTGCAAAACATATTTCTGTAAAAGGCTGAATTTTCTGGAAATTGAAAGCGAAGTAGGGTTTCTTGCTGAAGTTTATCTCAGATAATATTGACACAAAGGGTTGTCTTCTGTTGTTAGCCTTATCTCTTGATAGAGAAAATGTTGTCATGAAATAAGGAGACAATTTTCCTGTCCTTACAAGAAGGAACAAATAAATTAGTCTAGTACTATTCTTAGAAAGAAATAGCAGATAGTGAGATCTTAAGCTTTCTGAAACAAGCACAATCGAGAAGGCTGTCCACCTCCATTTTCTGTTTCTGTCCAACAAGAAAAGAAACAGGAAAAGTAAGTTTGCTTTTATGGTGTGGATCCTGCAGTTTTGGAACTCCTTTGTATGCTCATTTGTTCTCTCTGAATCATTCTTGCAAACAGGTGGGGAACGCTTTCTTTTCTTACAGGTTTTGGATTGAATTCAAGACTCCAGGAAACTGAAGTCTCTTATGCTGGTGTACTTTCAAAGCAGTTCAGCAGAACTCAGTTGAGCTGCGCAGAAGTAAATCTGCATGTGAGTTCCATGCTCTTTCAATGATAAACCTGACAACTTCTAGTACATTTCAAGATTCAAAGATTTAAAGCCATCAGGGATCATTGTCATAATTTTTGTTGAACCAGATCTCCTGTATAACCCGGACTACACTCTCACACAAATTTTATCCTGTATTTTTTTTGTGTAACTTTCCAATTTACATTTGATCTAGGGCAAATCATTTCGGCAAACCTCTCCTCTTGGCTCAGAGACTCCCAGTGATATAGAATTGTCTGCATCTGTTGATAAGCTGTTCTTGTTGTTACATACTCAACATTGTGAGATGAGAGAGTCTTATTTTTATAAGGGAAGAGTCAAGGGAAAGAAGCATACATACACCAGCAGCTGAAACATTGCCTAGCTGAGCACTAAGCCAGTTTGCTGAAAGATTGATGTTGTAATTTGGCTAAAATAGTTTTGACTGCCTTGTTTTTCAAGGAGAGTTTCAGCTCCTAGGAATTCAGTCCAGTTTTATCCCACACCCAGTAACGGTGGATCAGATCAAGATGAAATACTGCCTGTAGGTGAAAAAAGTGAGAGAAGCCATTCAGTGTATTAGGAAATGTTTGGGCCGCGTGTAACCAGAGGTGTTTTGACCACACTGGAGCTGTTGAATGGTCACTTCAGTATACTCTTTCAGGCTTTGTGGTGTATTTCAATTTTGCTTCAACTGCTGTGTAACACATGGCTTAAATGATCTTGTGTTTGGTCTGACAATTTGTATAATGCTTAGTGATTACTGAGCTATTTGTGCACGTTATAGCTTGAAGTTCCATCAGGCTAGACACCCATTTGAACCAGCTTGTCATGGCTCATATGAATTAATTGTATTCACACTGATTAAACTAGCTGAGGAAATGCAAAATGTTTTCTTATTGCAATCACTTTCCCCTCTAGTGGTTCCAAGCTGAACTTCTAAGTATTACTAAGAGTTCATAATGTAATTTTTGTACATTTTCTCTCATGCAACATTCTAATAGCCAAGATTCTTAGGTAGTAGAAACAGTTTTCAGTGTGTCTGACCTGTAAAATCTTCTGATATTCAATTAAACTTTGTCCACTGAAGGATTCCTTTGCAGATATTCACAAAACTTACTAGGTTGTTCTTAAAGCCAGAGGCAAAGCCTTTGCTCATCTTGCCTTCGAGTCTACAGGTACTAACGATCACGTCTGTGTTATGCATTCCATTAAATTCAGTGGTCCTGCGAGATGATCCACCTTGATAAGCAATCTACATTGACAATCTGCTTTTCCACAAGAGAAGCTAGGGGAAAATTCCACGGGCTTGGAATATGAGTCCTTCTAACTTCTAAACTGTGAAAGGTGGGGGTATTTGTGTGGTAAGTAAAAATAGATATGTGCAGTTGGCTTCTAGCTTAGAAGTTTAAAAATCAGAGGCATTGAAGTGATGGTGATTTGTGCTGGTTCCCACCTTGGTAAATAAAAGAATAGGGTAGAAACGACTGAGAAACCTGGTCAGAGCCAGAATTGTAAATGAATAGGTAAATAAATCGGTCTAAGGACACTTTACCTGTGTAAAGAGCAATGACTCTTTTACACTGTACAGTTCCAACGTATAAGATTAGCCAGGACAAATCCCATTAAAATCTTTAACACACAACAAGCCTAGCCACTGTCTAGAGTGGTGTACAACAAAGCTCAGTATTTAATAACACAGGAGGCAGGCAAAGTGCTAAGAAAGGGTGGACGACAGAGCTATGACATTGATGATGGCTTTAAATGCCCACACTCTAGAAACACGAGTTCGATCACTCTTCCCTTGGCCATTCCCTGAAAACAAGGCACTTAAAACTCAGAGCCACATTTCATAGTGTGAAAACAGTGTTTGTTGAAATACTGGAAGTCTGAAACAATGCTTTTGTTGGCAGCCTTCTTGACATGCACCTATTAAAACCAGGGAAGAAATGGTGTGGTATGCAGTACTGGAGAAACAGCTCCAGATAAAGATCTCCTCTGCATTGCTTTTTCTCTTCATTCAAAGAACCACAAAGAATAAAACTACCTTTGATGGAAGTGCTGCCACAGAATGTGCCCCAGCAGGCGTGCAGAGAGTTTTCTTGTGTCCCTCTTGTGGGAATTTTGGGAGATAAAGGAGGAAAAGTAAAGGAATGACAGTTGTTAGTAGTGTCTTTTAGAATGGTAATGTTGCGTCTTAAGCTCTGGCCACAATCACAAAAGAGATTTGCTTACAGAGCACCGTTTCTTGAAGGTATTGCAACACTGGTTAAGGTAAGCTAGAAGAGCACCTTCTCGAAGTGCAGTTGAAAGGGACTGAGCTGAACTGAAGGTGTTGTGAACAGACTTCTTCCTTTATGTGTCACTACCATAACCTGCAAGTAACATCTTCAAGCTTGAAGGGAACATTTACCCCTATAATGAATAATGTATTTAGAGAGTTATGTAGTTATCCAGCTTGCTGGCAATTGCTCCTCATATCCTCAACACTTTGGGTCTCATTAATATATGGTTGACTGATTTATTTGAGAATAGCTTTAAGTCTGATGGTGATTCATGACATTCTACTATTGCCAGCAGGATATGTAGTCATTGTAAGAACCACTGGTAGTTACAGACTGAAGTCTGATTTAAGATTTTCTCTACTAAGGATGAAGCTGCCATATAAACTGCTGGGAGCTTGCATACATAAGATTGTACAGCAGTGCTCTGAAAGCATAAGAGTTTCAAAATTACTCAGTGATAAACAGAGAATAACTGAATGGAAGTAATATGATGCTATTTTACTAACAGACTAACTGAAAATTATAGCAAACTGTATGTCACTTTCCTGGCTGGCTTTTGGCACCTAATTCTCTCTGCAATTCCTAAATTAATTTTGCCAACCCAAAATTAACTGCTCAAATAGTTTTTATGTTCTGGTCTTAATATTGGATATTTTCCCAGTTTATCTGGAGAATTTTGATGCCAATTCTTTTTACCAGTATTTCTGGTATCAAGAAATTCCATTATCCAAATCATGAATGAAACACTGAATGGAACTATGTCCAGAACAGATACCCACACAAAGAACTAGAATCATAGAATGCTTTGGGCTAGAAGGGACGTTTTGGGGTCATCTAGCCTAACGCCCCTGCACTGAGCACAGGCACATCTTTAACTAGATCGGATTGCTCAGAGCCCAGTCCAACATGACCTTGAATGTTTCAAGGGATGGAGCCTCCATCACCTCTCTGGGCAACCTGTTCCAGTGTTTCACCAGTCTCATCGTAAAAAATTTCTTTCTTGTATCCAGTCTAAATCTACCCTCCCTTAGTTTAAAACCATTACTCCTTGTCCTGTCACAACAGGCCTTGCTAAAAAGATTGTCCCCATCTTTCCTATAGGCCCACTTCAAGTACTGGAAGACCGCAAAAAGGTCTCCCCGCAGCCTGCTCTTTTCCAGGCTGAACAGCCCCAACTCTCTCAGTCTGTCCTTGTAGGAGAGATGCTCCAACCCTCAGATTGTCTGTGTCACCCTCCTCTGGACACACTCCAACAGTGCCATGTCCTTCCTGTGCTGAGGGCTCCAGAGCTGGATGTAGTACTCCGGGTGTGGTCTCACCAGCGCAGAGCAGAGGATCAGAATCCCCTTCCTCGACCTGTGGGCCACCCTTCTTTTGATGCAGCTCAGGATACGGTTGGCCCTCTGGGCCGCGAGAGCATACTGTCAGGTCATGTCCAGCTTTCCATCCACCAGTACCCGAAGTCCTTCTTGGCAGGGCTGCTCTCAATCACATCATCCCCCAGCCTGTATTGATACTGAGGATTGCCCTGACCCAGGTGCAGGACCTTACACTTGGCCTTGTTGAACCTCATGAGATTCACAGACGCCCACTTCTCCAGCTTGTCCAGGTCTCTTTGGATGACATCTCATCCTTCTGGTGTGTCAACTGCACCATTCATCTTGGTGTTGTCAGCAAACTTGCTGAGGGTGTACTTGATCTCGCTGTATATGTCACTGATAAAAATATTAAACAGCACTTGTCCCAGTACGGACACCTGAGGGACACCACTTTTCACTGATCTCCATTTGGACATCGAGCCGTTGACTACTGCCCTCTGGCTGCGACCATCCAACCAATTCCTTATCCACCAAAGAGTCCACCCATCAAATCTATATCTCCCCAGTTTAGAGAGGAGGATGTTGTGGGAAACCATGTCAAAGGCTTTACAGGAGTCCTGACAGACGACGTCCATAGCTCTTCCCTTGACCACTGATGTAGTCACTCCATCACAGAAAGCCACTAAGTTGGTTGGGCAGGACTTGCCCTTGGTGCAGTTATGCTGGCTGTCTTGAATCACCTCCCTGGCCTCCATATACTTGAGCACAGCTTCTAAGAGGATCTGTTCCATGGTCTTCCCAGGCACAGAGGTGAGGCTGACAGGTTGCTAGTTCCCAGGGTCCTCCTTTCTACCCTTTTTAAAAATGGGCACAATGTTTCCCTTCTTCTAGCCACCTGGGACTACATCTGACTGCCATAACTTTTCGAATATTATGGAGGGTGCCTTTGCAACTGCATCAGCCAATTCCCTCAGGATTCTCGGATGCATCTCACCAGGTCCCATAGATTTATGTATGTTCAGGTTGCTCAAGTGGTCACGAACCCGATCTTCTCTTACACTGGTAGAGGCTTTACCACCCTGGTCCCCATCCTGTGGTCCATCGACTCTGAAGGGCTGAGGAGAGAGGTTGCCAGCGAAGACTGAAGCAAAAAAGTTATTGAGCACCTCAGCCTTCTCCTCGTCTGTTGATACTAGATTGTAATTCTTGTTCATTGGGGGGGGGTGGGGTGCTATGCTTGCTTTAAACTTCTTATTCTGGTTGACTTACCTGTAGAAACCCTTGTTGTTATTCTTTGTATCCCTTGCCAATTTCAGATCCAGCCGCACCTTGGCCTTCCTTACCCCATCTCTACACAACGGAGCAGCGTACCTATACTCTTCCCAAGATACCTGTCCCTGTTTCCACTGCCTGGGCAGTTCGCTCTTGCTCTTTAGTTTGACCAGCATGTCTTGACTCAGCCACGCTGGTATCTTCCCTTCCTTGCCTAGAATGATTTGTGATATTAGTATAACATATAACAATTATTTGCTATATTATTTTAATATATTATTAATTTATTATTCGTGTCTTAGCAATTTCCAATTCTGTTAGTTATTAGTGCAAAATCTGTCCTGTTTGAACATGTCAATATTTTCTATTGGAGTGAAGAGCAGATTCTTATCATGACAGTATTTTTAAACAAAATTTTTAGTAAGTACACAGCCATAAAGAATGCACAACACTGCCAAAAATTTGTTCTCTCTGGTGACAAAACACTAAATGAACAACTTTGAGCCAAGCATCTGTGAAAATAAAGACTAGCCTGTTCAAACCATTGCCTAGGAGAGCAAGAACAATAGCAAAGAATACTATTTGTTGGTTGATTTCCGCCCAGAAATGTATGTTTAATACTAAACTGTGCTGTGCAGAGTAGTATCTGAAATCTCTCATGTTCAGTAAGGACAAAGTACAGAACTCTCACTTCTTTTTATCCCAGATAAAACAGCATGTCAACCAGGATTTCTCTTGGTAGTAAGCATACAGCCCGTAACCATTCAGGTCCCAAATTTGGAACTCTTGTTCAGCCAAAATGTCTCATCTCAAGCACTACGAGGTTAAATCTGTTTGTTTCTGCAATGACTGCAAAAAACAAAATTGTAGTTTTACCTGAAGGCATCTCCTGGTCAATCAAATCTAAGTAGATGAATCATTTATTCCTGGTGAGTGTAATGGAGCAATAAGGAGTTTAAATATACTGAGCTGAATATCACAGTCAGCCAGCATATACACTAAACATGCCAGTTTACATATGACTTTTGGGGGTGTCAGACGGCATCTTTCACATGATAGAAGCAACAAATGTTACTGTATCTGTCGCAGCTCCTTGGAAACAGCCCTGAACATCAGCACAAACTTCATTCTTGACTGACTAAACAGGGAGCAACACACCTGAAAGGGCATCTTCACGTTGGTAGCTATGGTGCAGCAACAGCAGGAAATAAACTGAGTCCTCGGAAATCTGTCTTGCCACTGCCCATCCCCCATGGTCTTTCCATAATTACATTGACTTGCAGATGAACACTTTTCAGCCAGGAAATTAAACTCTATTTTGAACCAAAACATCATGGTCAAATTAAACCTTGGATTGTGAAGTACAATCTGTCTTTATCTGTAGTAAAATCTATGGCTCAGGTAATGAAATACATTGACCCTATAGTCCTTGTAATTAATTATGTCAAACACCTGTGTAATTATCCCATGACTTCTGATTGTTTTCTTGGCTGTTTGAGAACATGACTACCTGCAGCGTGCGACTTCCTGTTGACAAGATAGTGCATTTTCATTGCTTGGAAAATTAGTATTTTAAATTCAGAAAATACTCTGGTGCTGTCTGAGTGGAATTCAGTCCAAATCAAGCCTTGTTCCAAGTCCCATTTCCCACTTGTTTGGCAAAGATTTGGTGAATGAGTCCTGACTATGTCTCTTAGCAGGTCTACAGGGAGGTAGCAAGACTCTGCAACTGAGGAAAGGCAGAGTCTCTCTTTAACTGCTTTTTTCCTGGCAAGGAATGAAGTAGGGACTCAAGGAGCAAAGCTCGTGTGAGAATAGAATGATGGTGCTGAAAGAGCTGGAACTGGGCAGTTTAGATAGAACAGACTCCTTCTGTGGCTCAAAGGGGAAAAAGGCCATT
Source organism: Opisthocomus hoazin (assembly GCF_030867145.1). Classification (NCBI taxonomy): domain Eukaryota; kingdom Metazoa; phylum Chordata; class Aves; order Opisthocomiformes; family Opisthocomidae; genus Opisthocomus; species Opisthocomus hoazin. The sequence continues at coordinate 17,447,653 of NC_134420.1, read as the reverse complement.
TTTCTAGTTGGTAGGGTCAGAAAACGAGGGAGGAAGTTTTTGACGTTTCTCACCATAATTAATTTCAATTTCAAATATCACTTACAGAGGAAATTCTGCATTCACATGAACTTCATAGTCAATGGTTCTGGCTACAGGTGCTTATTCTGACAATTATTTGTTTCAATGAACAGTTTCCAGATCACCTGTTTGTATCTGCCATCTTTGGAATTTATAGAATATTTCTCTACTTTTATTTGTTGAAGTTTCCATATTTGTTCAAGATGACATCTGGGAAGTAGCTTTTGGAAAGTTCAGAATATAACACCGACCTTATCATGGAAAAAAATATAGGCTACATTTCTAACACGACTCTTACATTGGGAAAATGGGTGGAAGTTGTGCTTTCCAGACTATAATGCCATCTTGGGATTATATAGGACAGTCATGTTTAATGCTGTTTGAAAGGGAAACAGGATTCACTGGTAAGATCCAACTTGAAAGATGCAGAGGAGTGAACCAGAGATATCCAAGGCAAAAGGTGAATTGCCTGAAAGTGCTGCGTCTCTCCACTCAATTAAGGACACAGATGCGGGAGTACTTCAGGTTTGTGATGAGGTACCTTGGTCTCTTGCTGCACATAGCAACCAGTCATGCAAAAAATTAGAAGGAGAGCTCTAGTCTCCCAAAGAATGAGGCAGTAAGAAAGGCTGTCTGAAGGCACATCACTCATGCTGATCTCTTGCTGGAGGAGAAGAAAATAATCTTCATCTCAAATAAGATGAAGGGAATACGCAAAACCTTAGAGAAATGACGTTTTCATATGAAAGCATAGAATGCAATTTCTCATATGAATGGTGGGATGGAAGCAGATTTTTTTTCAGAACTCTTCAGGTTTCTGTTTTCATCTGCTGTTTGATTATTGACCCTTAACTAGCTGAAGGAAGGAAGGCACCGTCCTCGACCAGCGAACACTAGCTTTTTCTGCCAGATCAGACCCTCTGGTTCCTTTGTGAAACTGTTTCCTGTGACATTTGCTGATCTCTATTAATATCCCCTTTCATAACCAGCCTTCCAGAGGTATCTGACCACTGCAGTAGCTCTGCAGCCAGCAAGGCAAGAGACAGTAATCTTGGAAAAGCTGCCATCTCTGAGACTGTTGCTGGATTGTTTTACAGAGAGTGACTTAGAAGAAATCCTGATGACAATGTTTGAATCATAGAATCATAGAACTGTTTAATTTGATTTTTAATAATGTAATACTTAAAAATAAGATAAAGATATTTATAACTTAGATGAGTCCTTTGGAAAGACTGATAAAGTATTTTTTAAAGGAAAAAAATTCAAAGCAAGTCAAATTTGGACTTGAGGTAAAGTTCAGTTAAACTTGCAAGTTAGGCCTGTCAGGAGTAACTATTGGCCAACTCAAATTTTTTATAAATGGGGAAAAATCCACTAACTTTGATTTACATGTACACAAAGCTAGGCTTGTATTTAGCCTACTCTATAGAGGGGAATGACTGTTATATCAGTGTGTAGACACTTTTTAAACTAGATATAATGCTTTAGGATGTGTAGGAATTCTTTCCTTTATCCAAAATTCAGTGCATGTGAACATCTAACTATAGAAGACCTGTATGTCTAACATATGATCTCGTTAAATGAGGAATCACATTGGTCCCTTAAATGAGGTTTCAGAACAAAGGTTGTGCTACACTTCAGTCTCACACTGAAGACCTCTAAATATTCAATTTAAAGTGAGATTCTAGCAGGGTATGCATTCTTTGCTGTCTATCCACGAAAATGGAATTTAAGCCAATGAGAACAGCATGTGTTACTCCTACACCTGTGAAAGTCCTGCAGTCTTGCAATACTTTTCTGATACAAATTCTCCCAAAGAACCTGAAAACTGACATTAATTTAAATAAATATTTACATCAAATGTCATAGGAAGCCATTGTTTGGAAAAACCTGACTGGAAAATTTATGTTCTGTTACCAAAAATTTACGGAGTTAAATTCTTTGGTACTGTAAACACTTCTTCTAACTTAAATTTAGCTCTGTTGGTTTTATTATGAGTCCTGTCCATGGTGTGCTATAAGAGAGGAGCACACAGACACCAGAGCTAACCTTTAAAAGAGACGCTAAACTAGGATTCTCTGCCCTCCACTGTGGTGATTCAGATATACACCTGAACACTAACACTGAAATTGTAAATTACGTCTTCCAAAAGCCTGAGATCATGCTCTTTTCTCTTACCTCTGGTTACTGACTGGGCTTTGCACTTTCCGTATTTATGGCAGGCAAAGGTCTGTTATTTTGTAACACATGGCTTAGACTAAGTGTGTAGTAAAAATTAAGTGTTCGGAACTGAGGAAAGATGGCCCAGTACAGGAAAAATGAACTGAAAAGAAAGGAGTTGCTTGATCTACAGTCAGTCTTGAGTAAGTTGCTATGGAAAGTGGTATGAAATCGTGAACATACAAAGAGAAGCTGAATTGCTGTAATTCTTTTATATATATCTATATATATATCTAGGTCTGAGGCCAAACCTCTGCTCTGCTAAATGTGTAACTACAGGTCAAAAAATTTCTGTCTGCAGCAAAGGTATTGAAACCAAATGACGAAAGAACAGATAGCAAAACAAGCTGTGGATGGCATGCAAGTATTAGTGGATGGGAAAATGATCTTAGTTAAAAACAAATGCAAAGCTAGAAAGCATGGAAGCAGGATATAGTGCAACTGTTCCATAGAACATGCACAGAGGACAACTCTATGAGTAAATATTAGCAAAGAACTAACGCAGATTTATGGAGGTGCAATGAAAGTGGATGTGTGTGTGAAATTGGCTGATCTGTTTGGCCACTACACACCTGTTCTCTTGGAGGCATTCCTCTGACTGGAAGGAGCAAGTGCGAGACTGAAATGGCAAAACACCCTGCCACAGGCCATTCTGCCAGGCTCATGGCATTGCATAAGGTGCTCATAAACAGAGAAGCCCATGAAACTGCGTGCAAAATGAAAATATCCTGCAGGAAAAACCTCTGCCCCCTCTGAACATTTACCTCCAAGATGTTACAGTTAAGGCTGGGACTAGGTCAAGGAGGGAATTGAGCTGCATTTTAAACCTCTTTACCCTCCGGTTATTTGTGCTCAGTCAGTCACCCACAGCTAATGTATCTGCTTTTTTTTCTCTCTCTGTTATGACACATCTGAGCTAGACAAGACAGGTACCATTTGCAGAAACAGCTCTTCAGTGAATGAGAAGGTTCACAAGGACCACCTTCAAGATGTATTCACATTGTCATGCTGCTGATGGAAGAGGTTCTCAGCCAGTACTCACACTGATAGCCACTGTCTATTGCTGCTTCAACAGCCATGTCAACAGAAAGCCTTGTTCAGAGTGGAGAATGGTCTTGATAATGACCTTCCTTTTGTAAACTTGATTTTTTTTCTAATAATGCTCTTAAAAGCAGATTCGACAGTGCCGCACAGATCACTAGTTCCCAACAAGTTCGCTGTTCCAACAGGATAAATGAGATTTGGAGCAGAGAACAGTCTCAACATAAACACTTCTGGTCTTCTCGGTGCAGTCTGGCAGGTTGATTCCAGACTTCCAGGCATTGCCACTGCTGTGAGTTTGCAGCAGTCAGAGGAAGAGGGAGAGTGTTGGGCTGAGGGGGAGATAGCCAGGAGGTGAGGGGGAGGAAGGAAGCAGTGACTGGGTTGGAAGGAGTAAGAAGAAAGAGAAGAATGTATGAGCAATGAAAAAGGCTGGAAACTAGCTGCTTTTATACTAGGGTGGGAAAGGTGATGTGAATTAAGGGAGATAACAGAAAAGGTGCTAGTTTTTTTTAAGTGTAGTAGGATTCACCGATATGTCTTTAAACATTTAGTTAATAAAATGGATTGAAAAGCTTCACTGAAAATGAAATTGCTGGCTTTCCATGTAAAGTTGTTCAAAGAGTTGTGAACATGTCTCTTAATAACGTGTTGCTTTTGATTTGTGGCAAACAGGTAATAATCTTTTGGAGAAGCTCTGAATAAATTGCTGAAAAGCACTTGGATCTTGCTGGATGGCAAGCTGAAACAGCAACTGAAACAGAATAGAGTTCAATTCAGATACAAAGGATAACAGTATGTGATTTTTTTTTTGTTGTTATTATCATTTTAAAGACCTGCAGGTTGGAAACCCATAATGCTGAGCACCAGAGAATCACAGAATCACAGAATGGTAGGGGTTGGAAGGGACCTCTGTGGGTCATCTAGTCCAACCCCCCCTGCCAAAGCAGGGTCTCCTTCAGTAGACTGCACAGGACCTTGTCCAGGCGGGTCTTGAATATCTCCAGAGAAGGAGACTCCACAACCTCCCTGGGCAGCCTCTTCCAGTGCTGTCACCCTCAGAGGGAAGAAGTTCTTCCTCATGTTCAGACAGAACTTCCTATGCTTCAGTTTGTGGCCGTTGCTCCTTGTCCTGTCACTGGGCACCACTGAAAAGAGTCTGGGTCCATCCTCCTGACACCCACCTGAAGATATTTGTAAGCATTTATAAGATCCCCTCTCAGCTGTCTCTTCTTCAGGCTAAACAAGCCCAGCTCCCTCAGCCTTTCCTCATAGGAGAGATGCTCCTGTCCCCTCATCATCCTCGTAGCCCTCCACTGGACTTTCTCCAGTAGCTCCTCATCTTTCTTGAACTGTGGAGCCCAGAACTGGACACAGTACTCCAGGTGGGGCCTCACTAGGGCAGAGTAGAGGGGAAGGAGAACCTCCCTTGAGCTGCTGGCCACACTCCTCTTGATGCATCCCAGGATTCCATTGGCCTTCTTGGCAACCAGGGCACACTGCTGGCTCATGGTTAACCTGTCATCCACCAGCACTCCCAGGTCCCTCTCTGCAGAGCTGCCCTGCAGCAGCTCCACCCCAAGCCTGTACTGGTGCATGGGATTGTTCCTCCCCAGGTGCAGGACCCTGCGCTTGCCCTTGTTGAACTTCAAACATATGTAGAGTGAAATTTAGTCCCTCCCTAGTCCAACTCACACTCTGAATAGACACAAATACTGAGAAAGAACTATCAAGTTGCTTGTTCTTTGCCCTCACATATGTCTGTGGTGGAATTCTGGAGGGACTGCAAATTTCCTGCTCTAGTTACAGCCACTAGTTTGCATAATTTCCCAAATTTCCTCTCCTTATTGATATCCTACTCCACCTCTCCCATGCTATAAAGGAGGAAAAGTTCTAGTGTTAGGGAGTTTATAATTATTTTCTGAAGTTTATTGGATTACTATGATTTAAGCAGGTCTTATTCCAAATTATTCTTGTCCTTCACAATTACATCTCTTTAAATATTTCAAAATCACCAATCTTTGGTGAGCAATCAACTATATGAGCTTTGTATATTAAGTTTATGAAGTTTATGTATTCTTTTCTGGAGCCCAGTTCCAAAGCAAATTTCTCATTAAAAAAAAAAGAAGAACGTTGAATATTCCAGAGCAAAGCATACGGGAAAATGTTTAGAGTTCTCAGTAAGTAATAGACATCATGAATGTAGCAGTCAAGATTTGGCACGTATTTTTCCTCTCTTCCCCTGGCTTTCTTCGTGGCCCCTAGTTCAAATCTCAAGATACCTCCAAACATCACTTCTCATTTCCCGTCCTTGTCCAGAACTTTTGTGACAGTATTTCTTACATTAACAGAGTCTTACCACTACTAACCAGTTCAGCACCTGCACTCAGCTCTTTCAGATATGATGATCTTGTTCACCAAGTCAGCTTTTGATGGTAAAGAGTAATGATGAGAATGATTCATGAAGAAATAACTCATCTCCACCTGTGTACAGAGATACAGTCAGAAGTCACCAATTAACAGCATGGGATCCTTGTTCTGCTCAGTGGCTTCCTGAAATAATATTATGTCAGTTTTAAGATTAAATAAGTACCACTGCTCCATGTCAACATAGGTCTTTCTCTTCCTGTTAGTCCTGTGCATACGCAGATTGGTGATGGATCATATGCAGATCTCTGGGAGGAAGCTGAGCTTATGCAAGTGCTTTGTCCCTTTGGAATTTGCACTAATCACCCTTCCACAAGTAATGCTTCATGGAATAAAAAGATGCATAGACCTTAACAGAAGTAACACACTCTAGTTTATGTCTGAAGACCCCGTGATTTCTTAGTTGCATTTCTCAAAATTAGAGTGTCCTAGCTGGCAGCTCCTCCCAAAATTCACATCCAAAGCCCAAAGCTATTGGATAAAACAATTTTACCTTCCCAACGACACAGGGCTGTGCTGTATTTCTGTACTCACTGTGCAGAGGAGCAGAAGCTACACTTCAATCTATTAGCTGGTGTAGGTTCTATAGACAGGTTCCTGAGGGATAGATGCATCACCAGTAGTGAGAAGGGAGAAAGAAGAAAAAGTCTTTAAACATGCAAGCCCTTTACTGAACAATTGTTTCTGCTGGTGTGCTAAAACATCTCTAAAAAGATAGAAGTTATGCTGCCTACTGGCTGTGGTTGTTTTGACTGATGTTTAGGAATAAACTGATTGGCCATTTGCATGTTAGAATTGCAGCCAAAATCAGAAAAGACATGAAGCCATAACAGCAAGGACACTTCTTAGATATTTATAATGGGAAAAATGTGTCAACTCTTTTTAAGAAACAGGTAAACCATTTTTAATATCTAATAAAACAAAAGCAAACTCATTTACTCTTCCATTTGACACACTAATGTGTCAGAGCAGAGCTCATATTCTCTCTCTGACCAATAAAAATGTTAACGGTGTGTGGAAAAGAGAGAAGTACTTTCCTTTAAAGAAAACACAAGAAAGATATAAAGAAAGAGTACACATATATGAAATATGCTTCAGCAGGGGGGTTGGACTAGATGATCCACAGAGGTCCCTTCCAACCCCTAACATTCTGTGATTCTGTGAAATCCATACATGTTACAATAAAGGACTTGAGGTAGGTATATGTATATCAAAAGAAAGCAAGCCAGAAGCTTGTATAAAGAAAAAGGGACTTAGAAGGAGGAGGGGAAAAAAAGTCAGTTGGCATTAGTGAGCGAATATCAAACAGAAAGTTGCCTGCTTTAAAATACATTAGAAAAAGATGTAAATTATTTTTAATGGAAAAATGTGGACAGAGGAAGTAAAAATGTAAAAGAAGCAGAAATATAGTTTCATTTAAAAAAATTCCTTTGGCAACAAATCTAATGGAAGTAGCTTGAGAAAAACATTATTTTCATATTAACAGGAAGCAGAGAAAAACTAAAAGCAAATATATAAAAATAATGTACAGGAGTAAGATAATAGTTGTAAATATGATTATTTTTTTTATAGACTTGCAAATTCCCCCATTCCTCCACTCCTTCACTCATTATTTTTGAAGTACATAATTTATTTTTTTTGCATATGCAATGCTAACATAATGTATTGCAAGCATGTGCAAGTGCTTCTCCGAACGCCCGCCACTGGTAGCTCTAGTAGTAACGCTGTGTAGCATTAAAAATGGATTTCATCACCCACTTGGAACTTACATGTCTCAACATGCTGCTCATTTAATGTGCAGCATTTCAGTGTCCTTGTGACTGCCAAATTCCTCAGCTTTAGTTCTGAACTGGAGCAAGTGTTTCCCAAGGAAGCATTTAGACTGAGATAATCTTTGAAAGTCACCTTGATAGGTTTGAAAGAATGAATATTCACAGCCAAGTCCAAATTAAGTTGCCCTCCCTATCAGTGGAATATACCATTCTTGCACTAGGATATGAATGCAAATACTTATTTCCTTTGAAGTCAGGAAACCCCACCATTTACTGTCTGAAAATGGAGGTGAACGCTGAACCAGGAACCTCAGAGGAATCTAAACCCTCCCTTTGACTGGAAGATCCTAATTTAATGACTCAATACAATCTTGGCTTCCATGACAGCTTAGTAAGGTAGGTGCTATAGGTTGTTTTCCATGCGTGATAGAAAAATGTGTAATCCTCTGTTCACCTCTGTGACACTTTCCCCTTAAAGCTCTGCTCGCTTTAAAGTAAGAACCACTGCTGTAAGAAAACTCATGCAGTGAGTAGAATGCATGGTGGAAAATCACATTTCCACTGGATGTGTAATAAAGATGTATTAGGGGTGTCAAATTATCATCTTCAGTACATTCTTCTTCCTGACCTTTCAGATGTTTATGAAAATGAGAATGGAAAAAAGTAATTTATCTGATTTTCCTTTTCATTTCTTTTGGAGCTGCTTTTTTTAAAAAGGTGAATTCACATTTACTCAAAAAATCTTTTTAATCTTTTTATCTGATGAAAAATCTTTTGACTACATTATTGTACATTATAGCTAGAAAAGTAAATAAAGTAGAATGTTTTCCTGCTCTGTCATTTATTTTATGTCTTTTGATCTTGTCTGTCCTGGAGATGATATTATGGTGAAAAGTCTGTGGCAAATCACCAGGGTGAGAAAGAAGCTTAGGTTTTTGAAATAAATACAGTCAAATTTGTGTTACACCCTCTGTGATCTGATAACAGCAAATTTAACATGGAAACCATCAGAGAGACATACACATGCAGGTAATCCTTTTATTTGCAGACTTGAACAAATATTGACAGAAGAATCACCATGCCCGTGGGTAATGACCTGCCACACTGATGACAGATCACAGCCCTGACTAGAGCTTATGCATGAAAATGCTGGATGTACAGGGCTTAGTTCTATTTTTCCAGCAGTTTAACGTGTTTTTTCCTTTTGAGTTAAAACTGATGAAGTCAAAGGAGCTACACCAATTTTCCTCGGTCAGGTGTCAGAAGTTACTTCCGAATGCTGGTTTCATGGTATTTGCTACTGAACAGTAACTTCAGGTGTAGCTACACTACATGTTCCGATCAGGTTTTAGGTGGGCTGAATGACCTCTTGGGGGTGCATCTCTCCACTGTTATAGAGGAGGACCAAGAAACTAAGTGCTGGATTGAAGAGACTCAGCTAAGTGCATTTCACACTCAGTTTTTCACCTCCTCTGTAAATCCAGTTTGCATTTTGGGTAGGATGTTGCAGACTGGGTGTGAGAAGTTTTGTTAGACCAGTATAAACTGGAATGCATGTGAAATCCCTTCTGTAAACTGCTTTTTGGAAAATAAGCCATCCAGTTTTATAGACGCTAGAGCTTTTGATGTGATGTCTATGGTAGAAATATCCTACATTTTGGAGTTACTATTATCGCATTTTTGTTATATAGAGAAGTTTGAAAATGTAGCAGTAATTTTTTGTAATGGCAATGGTCTGAAGATTTTGTAAGGTAAATTTTTTGGGGAAAGATGGAATAAAACAGACATACAGATGAAAATTCTTAGATTGGAGATCTCTTTCTTCTGTTGGGAGGAGTTTAGATACTTGCAAGTTCCTAAATTTCGTATAATATCCTCCTGCTTTCACTGACTTTTTTTCCTGGATCTCCAGCCTGGAAAAAGGATTTCAAGTCCGAGATGGGCCAGTGTCATCATAGTTCAACAGAGAAAAAGAAATGGAATCTATTCTGTTATTTTTGGAAGAGAAAGTGCCTTCCCACATGCTCACCAAATAGTCTTTCCTCTGTATATCTTGCATGTCTTCTTGATGAGGAAACACAGGCTTCATTGTAGCTGGCTCTTCAAAGAGTATATTTTTGTAGGTGTGATGCCAATGTGCAGTTATGTAGTCACCATACCACCGGTCAAAACATGGGCCTTTCTGAGTCTCTTCCTGAGCATCTCCAAGTTGCTAGATCCCTATCAATACAAGGGCTACTACTAGAAGAACTGATCAGGAATGTTCTGCCAAGATAATTTTTCTAAAAAGATCTTTCTAGCAACCAGTCCACTCCAAAAAAGAAACAACTCCTTCCCTCTATTTGAGTCCCTTCCCCCCAAAAAAAGAAGCAGCTCTCCATCCACTTGCTTGTTAGGCTTACTTTTAGCCTGCAAAGAACCTTAATGTCAAAACCAGCCAGCAAAGACATTACAGGTTGATCCCCTTCCTCATATATCTTCACGTATTTTTTTTTTCCATCCAGGTATGGGGTGAATATTTCCTCCAGGCACATTATACCTTTTTCTTTTCTTTTTTAGAACGGGGAAGGTGTATCTGATTTTAATACCTCTCTAATTATGTTCCATAGCTTACTACAGTGAAGCTAAAATTGTACCTTTTGTGATGGTAGTGAACCAACTTTTCTACCTATTTGAGTGAATATGAAGGCCTTTGTCGTCTTGATGCCATTGGCCCAGGACTGCTGAAGGAAGTACATAAAGGAAAGTCTTCTCTTATCACTTGGCATTTCTGACTTGCTAATCTGATTTCAAAGAAAAATTGCTTATAAAGTTCCTGGTTCAGTTCCTCTTCCTTGCTCAAGTTGATGTCAAAGCATGTGCAACAGTAAGTGGACGAGCAAGTCAAGCTTGCTGAGTTCGGACCCAGATATGTTAACAATTTACTGATTTAGCAGCTCCAGATGCCAGTTATTAACCAGAGAAATAGCAACCCCCTCAAAGTTACTGAGTCAGACTATCTGACTTCTTCCTGTACTGCTGCCAAAACCCAAGTCTGGGTGATGTTCCAACTCAACAAATATCTGTGCCAGTGATTTATGTTTATCTGATGCCCCCAGCTAGATGAACTGATAAAAAAATAGCCTGTGTTTTCTCCTGTCCCTCCAAGCCCTCCCCCCCCCCCCCCCCTTAACTTCCCATTGATACTTACATGGTTTTATTACCCACACTGTCTGTCTCTCACAGCATAGTCTGACCAAGCAAGTGATATGGTGAAAAAATAATGCAACTCAGGCTACTTTTTGCATGCCCATTCAGCTTCTTCCTGGTAGCAAGGGGGTAGTATCAGCAATAATAGTCTGCACTCAGACACATCAGAGATAATATCTGACTGGGGAAATCGTGTGAGGTGGGAACAAGCTATATGCTACCCTTCACAGGATCAAATGGTATAGTAGAGAAGGTGATGAGCCCACCACACTTTGGACAGAACAGTTAGCATTTTCCAGATGTTTTCCTTGTGCCCCAAATCAAGTTTCCAGTTCAGTTTTTAAAAGTCTGTATTCCTGACAACATATAAAATGTATTACAGGAAACAGACATCTGTGGTCACAAAAAGAAGATTTCACGAGTTTTGTTTTTCTTTTTTTTTTTTTAACCAGCTATATAAAATCATCTCCCTAAAGTATTGACTTGAATTGTTCGAGAGAGAGGTCTTGACAAAGTCAGTAACAGGACTCTTACTTATTAACTCCAAAGTAGCAAAGGATTCACCTTCGTGATGCCTTTCAGGACTCTGTCCACTCAGTCGGTAAGAATCTTTACATGTACAATATTGGGTATGCCCACCAACAGAAAGCCTGTATCACTCAGGGTTAACAGGGAGGTAGAAATCTTTTGGGACACTACAGGATTCATTTCTGCATGGCTGATGTCAGCACTGAGAGCCCATGGGGTTCAGCTTGTCTGCGCTCATGGCCAGTGGCAAGCCATATTCCTTTATGGTAACACCAACCATATATCAGTTCCCTGCAAAAAAAAATGATGTCTCCAGAGGTGGGCCATTTGCATGCTTTTGGCACGGTCCACATTAATGGTTGTTCCTATTTGGCTTCTCTCCCTTGAAGAGGCAAAGAGAAGCTATGCAGGAAGTAAGTGATGCCCACACCGCCTAATGCTTCCTCCTGTACAAACAAAAGGTGAGCTACACAGCCTGGTTAAAGACATGCACAGTAGTGCTGAAATCAATTCTTCTCATGCCCACACCCATAGCACAACAGATGAGGGCTGCCAAAACTGGTGGGCAGGCTGGAGATATTCCATAGTGCTGGGATCTGACCTCCACAGCTCCCAATATTGCAGAGGCTTGTGAATGACAACTCGACATATCCATCTCTTCGGCAGCAGCCCCACGGAGCAAAACAAAAAAAGGGGGGGAGTGGGGGGCTTCTCTTCTCTGAAAATAGAGTTAGTTCCAGTTTTCTACCAAAATATAAAAAAAAAATCAGTTAGCTTAATTCTATTATAAAAAGCTTTTAAACTCTTTTACACTGACTATTCTAAAATTATATGGGGGGGTGGGGGAGTGGGGGTTTCTTTCTTGATTTTTCCACTTGTTACTGATCAGAACTTTCAAATGGAAAGTAAAACTCCTGTGCCACATCACTATGACAACACTGAGCAGAAAATTAACAGGATATAAACCCAAATGTACAAGAGAAAATATGAAAGTAAAGGAACCTCTCTTATTATTATAGTTGTCCTAAAGAGAAGAAGGGATTGGTGATGGAGTAAGGAAGGGAAAGAAGTCAAAGGTGGAAACAATAATCTGATCATTTGAAGCATTCAAAAGTACATTTGCTAAGTATGCTTGAAGGAATGAAACTGTGTTGGACTTCAGTGTAAAACAATTTCAGACATCTAATTTTTGATGGGCTGGTGTGTGTGTGTGTGTGTGCGTGTGCATGTTTGAAGCTGTAGAGATTAGTGTATAAGAAAGTAAAGTATTTGGCTTTAGAAATCAAAAGTTAATATGAGATACCAAGTTTTAGCTGTATGATTGTTACAAAGGAGAGTGAAATTAGTTTGTAGGCATAAATACTGTACTATGCCTTCACAGATAAAGACATCTAAACAATCTCTGACTGCCAAGGCTAGTTTCCTCTGGAGCAGACTGCCCACATTCATGTTGAGAAGCTCTTGACCTAGATTTCCTCTGGGTGCTATGAGAGGTTTCTGTGGCACTAAAACATAATTATTCTGTGTTTGGTTTGGGCTTTTTACAGTCTAAAGTGCACAAATCAGTGGGAGGGGAGAGGGGTGTAAAAGCATGATGACAAACACTTGGGCTGTGAACCTTGGGCATGGAACTAGGACATCTGATGATTTACGACCTGGTTGGATAATGCTAAAGGACTATGTAGGTCAGATGGACCTGCTCCTAATGTCAGCTTCTCAATTCTGTCTCAGGAGGGAAACTCCCAAATGGAGGTATCCCTCAAATCCAGGTTTCACCTTGGGTGGAGTTAGTCTGTTTCCAAAAAGAGCCTGGGTGTAAGCTGGCATACGAGCAACATGAGTAAGCAATTGAGAGCAGGACTTAGGAATGAGTATAAGGGCGTAGAAACTCAGTTAGTTGTGAAGGAGTTACTAATGTCTAACTTCCCAGTTTCATGGCACCAGGGATGTGGAATAATCGGACTTGCCAATATATATTTACAACATTAATTTTTTTTCTGTTCTGCATTGAACTTTTTAGCAGACTGCCCACCTGCCAACCTTTGTTGGCCTGCAAAGCCCAGTTAGTCTTTAGGTTGAACAGTAATTAAGGGCTTTTCAAATCCACAGGTGGATTTTGTCCAGGTGACAAACACACCGAAACATTAAATATGGTCATGTTCATTGCAGTATCTGTCTGCCTGGAAATCCCCATCTCTTTTTGGTCAAAGTATGAGCATGGTGGAAAATTGCTTGAAATGTTCTTGAAGAAACCTTTACGTTTCACATAGAGATGGGCATCGTCTCCGTGTTGTTTTACTTGACTGGATTTTCTGATGATACAGTAGATCGTTATGGTTCCAAGAGCAAGTGCATTGCCTTGTCATCACATCAGAAGATGTTGTCATAGAGGGGTTGTATGGAGTTCATAGGTCTTTTTCCATAAAGAAGAGAATAAACAGAGAAAAGGGAAAGATAACAAGCTGGTAAAAAATAAAGTTATAGATCTGTAAAATCTGACTTCCTCATTTTCAAAATACAGTTACAAGAGCAAGTGTAAAAGAAAACACTGCGTTTTATTCACCAAATTAGAGAATCTAAAGCATTAGTGGCTACCTGAAGGTTCCCTCTCATATCATGAAGTCAGATATGATTTGGAAAATGTTTTGTAGTGATGGAAAAGGCACATATCCAAGTAAGGTAGAATTCAGAAAGACATTAACTGCTCAGCTATATGGACAATGAATATGTCTTCAGATCTGTTAGGTAAGCTATATGCATCATATTTCAGAACATCTTCTAATTATTAATAGACAGGAATTAGACAGCAACTTACATAGTGGTTGATCTATTTTTTCACTTGGCAGATGTGAGATTTTTTGCACCAGGAGGTTGAATTTGTTAGACCACTGTAGCATCTCCTAGCTACCTAATGGTGTAAATTTCAATATGTACCAAAAAATGGAAAAGAAACTTTGATTTTGTTTATTTCCTGTAATTTTAAAAGGGAAACAACAGGCTCAAAGAATGGAACACTCTGGGTTCTTATACTCTTCATGTAAGAGAAGAGAAAAGGTATTGCTTGTTAGCTTGCTTTCCATGAATAATTGTTTATCATTTCATTTTGCAGGCTTGTTGATGTAGATAGAATTTATTTATGTTTTCATATGATAATTATATAGACCATGGATACTATTGAAGTTCTGTCAGGGGTTACAGAAGGGGTTTCCCAGACTGTACAGGGAGTGGACTTGTACTTGCGATGCAAGTTCAAGCTCAGCAATATGAGCCATTGACATATCTGCCAAAGTCAAAGTGGATTGCAAAGCCCACGGAAACTCACTGTACTTGTACACCTAATACATTCCAGTGAGGCAGAACACCAATATAAGGATTCTTCCTCTTGCTGCACCCTCTAGTGCAGCATGTATAGTGCCATAAAAGTGTAAACATTAAGCAGCAGTAATTTATACTTGGTATGCACCTTAGCAAGCACAGTGTAAGGACAACACATGTTACTATTCTGAAAAAAAGGTGGTGCCTGTTTTATTCTTCAAGAATACTCCCTTTTAGTCTTTGAAAAACTAATTAAAAAATAATCTCTTAATGTATCTGTTTAACTTAGGCTTGGAAATTTAGGATGTTATTGTCTATGTGGCTTGAAAATAGGAACTGGAATTTTCCATGGGCTCTGTTGACAGTGAGTCAGATGAGATTGGGCTTGGATGGTTATGGTTATAGATAATGCATCACACTATATTTTTCCTTTACATTTTTGTACATTCTTGTGCCCTCTCTCTTTTCCAAATAGGGCTGAAAATGGAACTGTTATCACTGAAGAAAATTACTTGATACACTAGCAAGGAGTTGTTACTTAAGAATGAAAACAAAAGCTTCCTCCCTCAGCACTTTGTTATGTTTTTGCATCTGGGAGCACTGGGGACTCCCAGGCACAGCCTGATTTTGGATATTCTTCTTTAGATCCCAGAACTAGGATCTAGTTGCCTGAATATAGTGCCAATGAAAAAGCCTTGTGGCCCTTTAAATGGCCCAGGATACCTGAGAGGCATTGTCATAGTTTAACCTGTATTCACTTCCTTGGAAACCTGGAAATTAGGGCATTCTACATGACCAGATAAAAAGCTGCATTTCTGGAAGGCTGTTTGCAATGTTGTGATTTGATGGCAGCCATCCTAATAGGCAGCCACTGAACTACAGCATAGGTTTAGCTGTACCACATAGCAGTAAGGAGATGGTAAATCGCAGTCAATGGAGCTAAGGCTCTGAGTTGCCTCATTGCTGGTGGAAATAAGACTTGAGTATTAATTCTCTAAAAGCCCTTCAGTACCTGTACATCATTGTCAGGATAAAAACTGTGTAACCTGAGATTATCCAATTCTCATTTGGACAACACACTCTTTATTATTATCTTATACGCACCAAGTGAACTAATCTTCTTTAAAGTTTATTACTACACTGGTCTTTAGCATGACACAGTTACTCAGTGATACAATGAACTCCTGTGCATATGCGTATGTCATGAAACAGTGAATCAATTTCCAGTTTAGCTGGGGTACCTTTGTAAGGACAATACAGCTTTCAAATTCAAGAAGCAACACTCAAACTAAATGTCTTCTTCATTTTGTAGGATACACTGGGAGGTTTTTCTTGCAAATTTGTAATGAACATAAGTGGTTTAATCTTTAAGGCTTATTGATTTCTTGTGTTAGCTGATACCTTCTGTTCTTCCCTGTTGCTGTTCCTCCTTTTTAACAGAACAAAGTTATTTATCCATTGGATGTAGTGTTTAACACCTTTTCTGACATAAGACAAAACATTATATTTGATGTGCCTGATCAGACTATTGCATTAAATAAGTGGGAAGAAAGATGAGAGAAGTCATAGTCTCCGTCTGCCTGGTAAACCAAGCGCTGATGGTGTTTGTAACGGAACAGTGAGGCTGAGTCCCTGTGTGCTCTATGTGCTTCGAATGCCATACAATGAAACCCAGCACACTGTAACAACAAATTGGGCACTTCTGTCACATGTGTGTTTGTCAGGTTGAAACTCACCCCTGAAAGACAGGTGTCTAACTACCACCACCAACGAATTAGACACTGGTAAGTTGGACTTGATGATCCTTATGGGTCCCTTCCAACTTGAGATATTCTGTGATAAGAAAAATTTCCGTTGTGTCCGACTTCTATATTTGCTTAATTCTGCATTTAAAAGCATTATAAGGGGCTTAAAAGTGAACCAAAAATTTCTAATATGTACATAAGATGTTTTAATCAATGTAAAGATTTTTGGTTTGATTTAAAAAATATTGTTTGCATGCTGATCTTGTGATGGCTCATAACACAGTGCTTTGTTTTCTCTGACTTAAGGCATTAGCAGCTAGATGATGGCACTAGCTTGAAAGCATTTTTTTGAGTGGGCTTTGCTAGGATTCTACAAAGTGTTAGCTGAATGCCTAGGTTTTGTTTATGGACTCATTCTCAATTTATAGACAAAAAAAAAAAAAGGAAGCTAAGAAAACTCTAAGGCACTGGTTTTCATGCAGGAGTACAACACCAAAGACGTAGGTACCCAAGTACTGGAGAAAATCAAAGCCAAAGTCTTGCCAGAAGTCATGCAAGATTTCAAGTATTTAACTGGGAGTCATCACAGCCAGATCTCCAAGGTAAGATGTCCAGTTCTGACTGGCAGCCGTTCTGAAGATAAAATTTTCATAAAGCTGTGAACTCCTTTATTCATACTGTTCATTTTTCTTTATCTAATATGACTAAGTTGGTTTCCAGATTAACTACACAAAAAACTCAGAATGCATAGAACACATTCAGTTTAGCTAAACCTAAATCTCAGCTATATGGCGGTTGAAAATCAGTGGAACTACAGTTGTTTGTGAGAAATTAGGCCCTAGGTTAAAAATATCACACAGCATTGCCAAGGCAACAATAGCAAATCATGATTAGCAGAATTACTCTGAACAGTAAACACAGCTAAAAACAAGGTTAAAACAGCTTTTTCTGAAGGTTGACAAGGGCCACAACATGCATCAAGTTGCCTTTAAGTAAACAGCACCTACAACACCTACAATAGCTTTAGCCTCTATAATACATAGCATTGCCTTTGTGCTAGATATCCTATTGACTCTGTATGAGTCATTTTTTATGACCTCACCAAAGAGATAACACCCTCATTCAATAAAAGGCTGTATCAATTAAGAAAAGCCCTGCTGTCTGATAACCTGATTAAGAGCTGAGTACTCAGGGTGGTGTTGTGAGACCTTTCATTTCTAATCACTTCTGACTTCTTGTTGAGCAGCTTTGTGGAATTATACAGCCTTTGGTAAACTTTCCTATGATGCTTATTGCCCCTAAAGATAAATTATTCTTTATTTGTTCGATTTGCTGCAAGGTGGGGCCCATCTGCATCTGAGGATCAGTTTTCTAAAGACTTGGTACCAGAAGGCTCCTTTTCCGTTTGAGTGTCCTTAGGGTTTTTGTATTTTTGCCATCTTTAGAGGTGAAAAACTGAAAGGAAAAGAAAAAAGTTATGCAGAAACTTGAGTGTTAAGATCACAGGTGTATGTGCTGGTGTATAAGTTATCTGACCAGAAATGGTAGCAATTTATATAAAATTTGAGAGAAATTCCCAAATCCAGAATTGGAAGCAAGGTTTTCCTTCTTTACTTAATCCAGTAACTGTAGATCATAAAATATATTTGTTATTCCCACAGTGTGGCCAAACCCTTCCCTCTGTGAAACTGTTGTCAAGCATCACTATCAGAAAGTAATGGAAAATTTGATAAGTATTGTGAGACTTACTTATAGGCTTACGTTTCCTTTTCCAAGAGTGGAAACATCTATGGAGAAAATGCCATGTAGTTTATTCATAGTTTGTTTCTCCTTTTGTTGCTCGCCTTTGGACATCTAATCTTAGAATCGGTGTTGAACTAACGAAGCTCTTAACAAAGCACCTGTGTAGGAAGGAGATGTGTCCCTTCTTTCTGTTTCAGTTTAAACAAGAAAAACTTCTGATAGCACTGATGTAGATAGCAGTGAGGTTTTGCTCCTTGGTAACCAGCAGTGTTTTGTGGTGGCAGCAGAAACTCCAGGCGGTTCTGGAAGCCACTGGTGGAGCACTGGGTCTTGGGATAAGCCTGCCTTCACCCTGCCTAACAACATGAAGGCAAATCAGAAAGCACTGGGCTACTTTTTTTTTTTTTTTTTTTTTTTTGTGAGATTCAATACTATCTGTTTAAAACCATCCTGTTAGTCAGTTGGCTTTTGCTGTTAGGATGACTACATTTTTACTTCATGAGCTGAGTGAGACCCAGTTCAGAGAGTGTTTCCTCTGACAGCAACCTTTCACAACTACTTTAGAAGCTACTAAACAACATCCCCTCTCTTAGGCAAAGACTGTTGGATCAAAATTCAGTCCTCCCAGGACTTCTCAAATTCAATCGAAGTCCTGTGTCCATTTTTACATTGTGTGGATTAAGTCACGTCCTTTTGCCTAAATCAGAGCCTTCTTTTTCACCTCTGGTCCCTTTTGTATTTTCAGGCCTCCTTAACCATGTGTATTCACTTAAAGGCCACTCTGCCCAAGCAAAGCTTAGGTGGAATAGGTATCTGCAGACATCTGACACTAAAACTGTCGTTTCTTGCACAAAACCTCCCTTAGCTGACTCAGCTGATCAAAAAAGTGGTTGTTAAGAGACAAGTAGCAATTATACAAGAATATATACAACTAGACAATAATCTTTAAATATTCTGTGTTCATACATCAATCATGCTTCAGTAAAATGTTTGAACAGTATATAATTTTACAACCGTCTTCAGAATAATTTATGAGAGCCTGAAGGCAGAAAAGCTGATGATGCCAGCAGGCCTTAAAGGAACAAAGTGCCTAGAAAAGCACTTGCAATGTTGGGAAAGCATGATGCCAGATACAAACTACAATCTAGGTAGACCAGGCAGAGTTGGGATCAAAACAGCCACTTGCCATTGCTGGCAGAAACGCAGACAAAAGGAACATCTGTGGGATCTCCAGAAGTGGAACATAGACCTACACCAAGAATGTGGACATTATGGGCCAACAAATATTCTTCTGAAAATATAAGAACCTAGAAATTGTGAAGAATCAGGCAAATAGCAGAAAATTCTTACAGAATATTTTGAGAACAGGGAGTGGGTAAGATTGGGTAAGATACGTTATTTCTCTGGGATATCTCAGTCCTACCTTACAGTGAGCAGTTCAGAAATTTCCTGGAACATGAAAAACAGCAAGAAAACTAACCATCAGATATTTATACGTGATGCTAAGGCACCTCATGAGCCTCCTCTACTCCAGGCTAACCAATCCCAGCTCTCTCAGCCTCTCCTCACATGACAGGTACTTCAGTCCCTTCATCATTTCCGTGGCTGTTTGCTACTCTTGCTCCAATAGCTCCATATCCCTCTTGTACCAGAACAGCACACAGCACTCTGGATGTGCATCACCAGTGCTGAGTAGAGGGGAAGAATCCTTCCCCCTATCAACCAGCTGGCAACACTCTGCCCAGTGCAGCCCAGGAGGCTGATAAGACAAATTGTACTGGCAGTACACAGGTAGGTGGGACAGTGTACAATAAAAGCATTCTGAGACAGCGGGCAAATGCAGTTGAAAACTAATGCAATAACACATATTGCCACTTCTGAGAGTACCACCCACTCCTGGGCAGCAACACAACAGAAACTGGATTCAAACTCAGAGCATCAATGTAAGACCTAAGGCACAAGTACCATAGTGATGGACACTGCCCAGAACTGCATCAGGATTCAAGGACGTATGGCAAGGAGACAGTCTGGTGAAGTTAGGACCAGGCACCTTTGAGATCATATTAACTGTACCATATTATACTATATCATATCTAATAGATACATGTAAATATATAGACTTCTATGTACAAGCAAAGGCACTGAGGAATGTACTGGAAAATCTGTAAAGAAGAGGAAGACTTCCCAATGCGCATAGTCACATTGGTAAATTTACAGTTTGGTAGTGGTGAGAAATCCTTAAGGTGCACCACAGGTCTGCATGGATCCCAAACTGCTTAACAGTCCGTTGAAAAGCAGTCATTAGCTGTTACTGGTAGAAGATCTACCATCTGATTTACCCTAGGCAAAATGTCAAGAGGGGATGGTGGTACATTACATTAGATGAGCCACCCATGACATACCTTTCACTTGTTATCAGGTGTGGGTGATAAACCGATACCAGAGGAGTTCCACTGTAAACTGAACTAGGAATACTGCAGACATAAAGAGTTTAAATTTTGCAAGAAGTAAATGTCAAGGAAGCGTCATGATAGGTCTTTGTTATCAAACAAATGAGGGCCAACGTACATTTGTAGTGAAAGCAGGAAATGGAAATTATAGAAAACGGAGACCACGTTTATTGGCTCTGGAATTAAGTAGTGAGGAAATGCTTAGTCAAAACTAGAGACCGTGAGTCCAGAAGTTGTGGAGATCTTTACAAATTATACACACCTCAA
The DNA here is from genome assembly GCF_030867145.1 of Opisthocomus hoazin. Classification (NCBI taxonomy): domain Eukaryota; kingdom Metazoa; phylum Chordata; class Aves; order Opisthocomiformes; family Opisthocomidae; genus Opisthocomus; species Opisthocomus hoazin. The sequence goes on along the minus strand of NC_134420.1, from coordinate 17,426,896 downwards.
TTCTTGTTCTGCAGTTCTGTTTCTCCTGGAAATGCTTTCATTTTTTTTTCCCTCTCTAGAGTAATATGCCAGCTATGCAAAACTTGACCCTGTGAACATTCAAAAATTAATTGTGTTTTCTGGCCTTGCTGAACACAAGGCAACCCGTATCTGCAGAAACAGTATTTTCCAGAAGCAGCAGTGAGTACGAACAGATGTGTGCTCTGCTTTATTAAGGGCACTTGTCAAAGACTTGTGAATGTGTCCAGAAAAGACAAATATTCCTGGTCAGTCAAATCACTCCAACCTTTACCATGAGGACTTAGTAGAAAAGACCCCCTTTTTAGATAATGAGCTCTTATTTATGCAATATGTGTTATACAATAATAATGTGTTCCCTGGTGTAAACACCTGTCTGTTCCCCAGAACATTTTCTAGGCCTTCTGCCAATTTCAATCAGATTTGGCAGACAGCTAGATGTCTCAAGTTTCTGTAAGTTTCTGTGAGGCTAGAGAAATTAGTTAGCCAAGTAAATGAAAGAAATTTTATTAGGACATCTCTGTTAAAGACCTTTCACTGCAGGAGAAGTTTCAGCAGTAATTTACCCCTTATTGCACAGGGAATCAACAGGGGAGCTTAACATCAAAATGCCTACCTGTTGGAAACAAGGCTTCATTGCTCCACACCTTAAAAAACCTCTGAAGTCATGGGTGGATTTTGTGATGTCTACTAAGATGTATATACTGACCAAAAGCTGGTGCATTTGTAGCATTCTTAGCTTGAATGAATAATGGTAGTGTAGTTTAATTAAAATTCCATTTAGCATAACTCAGTTAAAATTTCAGTGCATCAAGAAGACAGAACCGTTGAGCAAACCAGACTTTATTAGGTCTGATGCTTGCCGAACTACTGTTCAGGAGATTTTTTGCCCTGAAACTGAATGAATCCACTGTGGTTATCCCTTATTGCGCACTACTGTTCTGAGAAGAACGAATGATCTCCCCTTTTAGCTGTAAAAAAAGATTTACTTTTTTATGCAATCATGTACTTTCCAGTCATTGTGAGTCAGGAAGGTACTTTCAGGTCTCCTGCCTTTTCTTCCCCATTCTTCCTTCTCTTTGAGACTGAGACTGTCCTGGTTGTCTGAACTAGTTCTTGTGCTCTGTTTTGCCATCTGTGCACACCAGGATGATGAGCTTGCTTTCCTGTGACTTTTAGAGCTTCAACTCATCTTCCTATTTCAAGCTCTTTGTTCCTGGTACTTTAATTGAACTGCTATTCCTCCTTTATAAATTCAGTCTAAAGTTCAAATTTTTCTCGTTTGGCAAACTCTTTGTTGTTAATTCTTAACTCTTAATTTCAAAATTGTTTCTTCAGTATTCAGTCAGTTCTTCTGTGGTATTCTCTTTGGGTCTCAAGCTTAAAACCACTGTGTTTTGAGAGACACATAACTTGAGGAATCTGGCAAAAAAAGCAGTACAGTTTCAGAGCTATTTTCTTCCAGCTGCGTTCATGAACAGGATTAAAACCCACACAGTGCATCAGAACATGCCACTGTCAGAAGTTAGACTACTTTCTCCTTGTCCTGCTTTCAGCTGGCACTCATCAGTTGTAGGTATGGAGAGAAATGCTCCTGAAAACTCTTCCTTCATCTTTATAGATCCTTACCACTCCATTTCCCCAATGGGGCCACTTTCTTTTGTTTCTATTTATTTTTCACTATACATCTTATTTGGGAAACAGTTCAGACTCCAATACAGTCAGAGTGACTTGATAGCTGAATAGAGACATCTGCCATGCCTCTTCTCAGCTTTTTTGTTTCTTAAGCCATGTGTTGAAAGTGCGCTTGCCAGAAATACCATAGCAGATTCTCTGCACAGCAAGTAAGCACTCTTTTCCACAAAATCACAAGGATGGTCTTCAAAGTCAAATACTGAGGAGCAAACTCCAGTGCATTACCATGAAGGTGCAAACTGTAGAAAGAAGAAAAATGATGGACTTAATTCAGATGTGAGGATGCTCCCTAAGGCTGGTCTGCAGAGGCAAGTACTGCTTCCTTGTATGGATGTGTGTTGAGACAGGGAGCTCTCGGCAGCTGCTCATCCTCCCAAGATGAGTGCATTGCAAACCTGGTCCAACTTTTCTTCTCGTGCACTTGGGAACTTTGGAGGTAAGCTTGGTCTTTATTTGGGCTAGTTTTGTTACTTCTGGTAGAGGGGGGAATGTGGGAACAGCATACAAGTTCTGCAGCCTCCACTGATGTCCCAGGAAGCTTTTCCTGGAGGAATTCATGAACATATCTACCATGACATTCACCCAGAAAAAAATGCACAACACAGTGCTGTACACAAAGGTTCTGTGTCATCCTCCTCGTCTCCCTGCATACTGGGGTCTCCCTTCCTTGCTGGATTTAGCCAGAGCCATCTTCTCGACAGTATTTTGGCTTTGTCACATGTTCAAAGCCCAATCACATAGGTGACTTCCTGCCAGTCTTTAGACTTGTACAAGAAATAGCCCCCTTTATCATGCTACTACCTGAAAGTTAAGTTATATTGATCAACATTTTCAGAAGTGAGGACTGCTCTGCTGTCCCCATAGTGCAAAAGAAATTACTTTACCCTCTGTTTGGAACTTGGGTTTGAATGCCTGTAGGTGAAGACGTACTATTTCCTCAGTCAAATGCTTCACGGAGTGTGAGTAGGATGCAGACATTACTGTCGGTGTCTCAGGCAGAAAAGGCAGCAAACAGACACACCTTGTCAAATGCACGTATAGCTCCTGGAGAAACTGGGAAAGCAGGCTGGGGGGATTTAGCTCTCCATGCGACAGCATTTTCATTTGCATTGTTCTTCGTATGAATCCACATTTTCTCCTTTCCTCCTGTCTCCTTAATCCACATGCAAAGGTGAAAGAAAATCTGTTCATGAATGAGTTATCAAAGTGCTACGTGAGGGTCAGTCCTTCTCAAGTAATGTGACATATTGTATTTCACCACATGAGTTATTGGTCTTTCTCATGTCCCAGGGCATGGGGGTGGGGAGTGCTGGGTTGCGTTACCAGCAGTGTAAATTTTGCTGTAGACTGTGTGTGACTTGGGGAATCAGATTCTCTTCCTGGTTCTGCAAAGTTATGCATTTGTAAGGGCCATCTAAGTAAGTCCTTCAGCAGCTGAGAAGGAAGTCTCTAGTTGTGTTCCAGTCACAACAAAAAGGTTTTGTGGAAAATACAATATAGGAAATAATACAATTTACTTATTTGCCTGGGGAACTATTTTAACTCCACAACTCCAGCATGTGTAATGTTCAGCTCCAGCTTCCTTCAGTCCAATTCTCAGTCTCCAGTTATCTTATTGAAGATGTGTTCCAGGAAACATTTGCAGATCTGGTGTCTTGATTTTCTTTTTAAAGCAGAGCTCCTTTGGCATTAGCACAGTAGCAGAGCATATAGTCTGGCAGCCTGTGGCATTAGAAGGTGGGAAAGGGCAAACAGAGAATGAGCAAGGGTTGCTGGCCTTTCTGCTTTCGGAGAATACAGGCAAGGACCAAAGCATGTTGGGAACCAGGTAGCTGAGGACAGATGGGACAAAATCAGAGGCAGCTTAATAAATTAAGAAAGCTGTTTCAAAACTGATACAAATTGAAAGAGAGCAAAACCTGTAGTAAATGGATTGTGTGTTTCTCTTTCCCAGAGCAGCTTCAAAATTCTGAAGTTTGCAGTTTCATAGAGTGAGGCACAGGTCCCCTTGCACATTTGGCTTGGATAGCTCTTCTGGGCCACTCATATTTAAAGAAAACAGTAAGATGATTAAAAAAATAAAAAGACCATGGCTTTGGGAGGTAGAGCAGCCTGCAAGAGCTGGACTTCGAATTGATCATGTTTCATTCCATCTTCCCTGTTTCAGATTTTTTGCAAGCTATGGCCTTTGTGGTGAAGATTTTTTTCCAAAAATCGGATTGAGAAAGGCAAAAGAAAGACTTAGAAGCCTGGTTTTCCGAAAAAGGACCTTCTGCTTATCAAAAAATTTGATAGTGAGAGGAGTTTTATTTTTATACGAAATAATGTCTTTCAGGTTCTGGTAGGAGGGAGGTGACTAATACTGTTTTTCTTCTTAGTGTAAAGAAGCCCAAGAGTCTATTTGCCTTACTGACTTCTACACAGCTGATGCCTCCATGTCCCTGTATTTCATATAACTGTGATTCACTTATTAAATAATAATAACCTTATTTATATTATTCCTCTCAACTTCTTATTTTATCTGTATGTTTAGCTAAGGAGGCAACACATCATACATGTTGCCGAACAGAAAACGTGCTTAATGGACGAAGACTGCAAAAATTCCATGAGAGAAGTAAACACAAGAAACATAAAGATATGCAAAACAGGAGTTAAGCTCCAACATGCCTAGGTGGATGCAACTCTACAGCCCTTGTCCTGTTTGTCCTTCAACATTTTTTCTGCCACAGTGAAATAAAATTAAAATCATAGAAACATAGAATGGTTTGGGCTGGAAGGGACCTTAAAGATCATTTGGTTCCAACTCCCCTGCCATGGACAGGGACACCTTCCACTATAGCCAAAGCCCAATCCAACCTGGCCTTGAACTCTTCCAGGGAGGGGCCATCCATGTCTCTGGGCAACATGTCCCAGTGCCTCACCACCCTCATTGTAAAACGTTTCCTCCTTATATCTAGTCTGAATCTACCCTCTTTTAGTTTAAAGCCGTTACCCCTTTCGCTATCACTACATGCCCTTGTTAAAAATCCCTCTCCAATTTTCTTGTAGGCCACTTTCAGGTACTGGAAAGCTGCTACATGTTCTCCGTGGAGCCTTCTCTTCTCCAGGCTGAACAACCCCAACTCTCTCAGCCTTCCATCGCAGAAGAGATGTTCCTCTGATAAATTTTGTGTTGTGGCCCTCCTCTGGATCCACTCTAACAGGTCCATGTCTTTGGCACATGTGAATCCTGGAGATCATTCCTGGCTTATACAGCCTCTTTAACTCATTTCTGTAAAAAAGATAAGAAATAACTGGCATGCCTTGAAAGAGGCACCCAAACAGGCTGTATCCGCAATTGTTGTTGACAACCCCTGCTTCTGCAGGTCCACTAGGCTTAACTCAAGTTTTAGCTAGTGGAGGATTTGGTCTATTAACTCTCTCAATGTTTCATGGAGATATGCTCCATGTCGTAGTTTAGCTCCCCGCTGAGAGGTTTCTTGAGGGTTTGCTGCTGATGGAGAAACTATGTGACAGGAAAGCGCAACTTTTTTCCTGGTTCTAGTTTTGTGTTTGCGTGACTTTTAAGTTTCCGACCACAGCTGTAAGATGAAGATATGCACAGTCTCTAGGAAATATTGTAAGTGTCTTAGAAACTGCATTGACTAAAGTCTGTAACGCTGAGACAAGTAGGAGAGCAACTCTGTCGTCTACCTCTGCCATCAAATTTGCTCACAAGGCAGTGCTGACAGACTGAAAAGCATATTAAAATACTACTGAACTACGTCTAGATGAGCAGAAAAAGACCAACTATATATGTCTGAATTTGGGAATATAAATATCCCCCAAGAAACAGTAGGAAGGTGGGTTTTAAGGGAAATATAAGGAAAAAGGAGAAATATTAATACACTTTTCTACTGAAAATCCAGAAAATGTGAAGTTTTGAAGAGACTGGGATTTCTTGTTAGATTAATTTTTCAAGCTGTGTTTTCATTTTGTCTTTTTTTTTTTTTTAATCTCAGTGTCTTGATAGATTTGGATCTGTGTTTGTAATAAACTGTGCACACAGGCAAAGCTTCCATGGGATGTCAGTTTGCATACTGTTTTAATTCCAGTCTATAAGCCTTTGATGTGCACATTTTTAAGGCAATAGATTATGAACGGGAATATTTTTTCATCCTGTAGCTCTCTAAATCAGACATTGTTCAGATTAAAAGAAAACCGCTAGTGTCTCAAGGAGAAAGGAACTCTAATCTGAATCCAAAGTCACCTTCAGGGCTCACAAAGGGAGATGTCCTCCTTCACAGCGATTCAGTCTTCCACAGGCTGGAACTGCCAGTCTCTCCTACCTACCCTCTGGCCTCACAGGACCTTCCTTTCTCTCTGCACAGTTCATCTGTCTGGGGCATAAAACAGCGCTTTGTCTTGAAATAAGAGGGACTGGTGCTGGCAGACTCCACGTACAGTCTTCTCAATTGCTGGCAGCCCAAGAAACCCTTCTATGATTTCTTGGGAATTGCTGCACACCAAGAATACATTTACAAAGAGCTGCATCAGACCAACTCTAGCAGCCAAGCCTGCAAATCCTGTAAACTGCCTTTGGTAATGACTGGCAAAGTTGCACCTTCCAAGGAAAGTGCAAGAAACGTCACAACAGAGAGCATAAAAGAATAGCTCACCAATAAGAGGAATTTACTCCCACCTCTCCTCAGGCAGTGGAGTCTGAAAGTTTGTGTAATGGTATTTTCAGTACCTGCCTACCGGTCAGAGAGACCTAGCCACCCAGTGCACGGTGTTAAGGGCTCCAGGGTGAACTAGCAGCTTTGTTTGCTGCTGTTGATGTGGATGTCACTGCCATGTAGCTGACCTATGTAAAGGAGCTTCAGTGATATTCCAAAGAGGGGAAAATACATGGATTTGAAGGATATCCAAATGAGAAGTACAGACACAAGGAATGATGAACTTGCCGCCGGGATTTGTAGTTCTGGTGGAGTTCAGGGTGATGAGTGAGGAAGGGTGGAGACGCAGCATGCTCTGTATGAACCTCTGTATGTACCTCTAATGAATCAAGGGGATCCCTGATATTTTACCCTGTAGCTAGACTGAGCTAGCTTTGGCATTCTCAGAAATAATTCTGCTACTGTTGTGTAACAAAACCACTAGATTGAGACTAATACTCTAGCTGTAAGTAAACATGTTGGGTCAAAAGCGTAGATGTGCTACTGTTCACATAAATGGTGTTTTATCAGTTTGCTTAAGTGCTGAGTCTTCGCTTATAAAACACTTGAATTTACCATATAATACAGTCAACTTGGAGAAACTGCTTGTAAATAAACGTTTCGCATGAAGACTGATAAGTCTTAAAGCCACAAAACCATTTTTGTTTGCCATTTAACATTCTGTGGCCTGAAGAAAAAGTAGATAAGGGAACAGATATTTGTTCTTTACAAACAGCTTCTTTTTACTTTGGTAGTTCATGCATGTTTCAGATAAACACCAGATAAACAGGGATAGTTTCTAATTCTTTCTACATAGTGCCCATGGAAGGGAAATAATGCCTTCGTGATTTTGTGCTGCCTTTTTAACCTTAGCTCTTATATAAGAATATATTGCTGATGTCAGAAAACAGCTGCTTTTCATTAAAATGAGAAATCAGAGAATTTCAGAAAGAACCTAGAACATGATGATTTTCATTATGTAGTGTTTAGTTTATTTTATGGCTTTGTTTCAGTTGTTCATATTACTTTGAAAGACGATTATAAATTATTAAACAAGTAGTACACTCACGTAATAGTGAACAGTGCACACCCAGTGGTATCCAGCCTACATTCAGCACATTCACTGTCAAGGCTTCAGGGCTCTCAACACCTTGCATGAATCACCAAACAAACTGACACCCCATTTCTTAAAGGCATGTCTTACCCTGCTGTCACTCCAACAGCAGCAAAGTGCAGTCATATCACAAAACCTATGTAAAATGAATTTAAATTAGCCTGTACTACTGCAGCTGATTTATAAAAGCATCTGTATTTTTACGAAAGCTAAAATCTCTAAGGATATACACTGTCATGTTAAGCAGGACTCCTTTCACTTAGCCAGAAATATCTGAAGATGGCTCTCTGGCCTTATGGGTTGGAATAGAGCTCCTTTATTCCAGAAGGAGAGAGATGGGCACCTCTAGAAGATGCTTGCTCTCTCTTGGGGTGACTGGGATAGGGGAAGTAAGATATTTATCTGGTCTTATGTGCTCAAACTTCAAATGTCCAAAGTTAGGTGAAGAGAGGCTTCTGCAATGTGGTTGTTCTGTGTGTCTATCCAGTTATTGTGCCCTCACACATCCCCCCCAAATTAGGGCTAAGCCATTTTTCCACGTGACACAAGAGTCCAATAAGGCCTCTTTTGGCCTCCCCACTGAAGGTCCTAACACAGTTCTGTGAAGAACAAAGTCTGATAAGAAGTTGAAGTCGTGCACATACAAAATGTGAACTGAAATTAGTAGCCTGTGTCAGGCTTTTTAATGTGTCAGTACTTGAATGTAGAAGGCAGTCAACTGGTCATGTAGAGGTATTTATTCACTATATTAAAATATTTAACTCTAATGGCCATAGGGCTGTGTAATCAGACAACAGTAAGTGTTTGAGAGGCCTTGCTAAAAGCTGCATTAATTGCTCAGACAGACAAAAGAAGGTATGAGCACTGAACATGAGAATAAATGAAGTACATTATGATTTAGGCTAATATAAGAACGGTCACATGGCTGCCTTTCAAGCAATAGTATGAGCAATTAATCTTGTAGTGCATTCATGTGGTAAGACTGAAATCTTTATAAATTACACATTAAAGATATTTTAGCATCAAATATCCTTTTAAGTCCAGCAGTGTTTTTGCAAGACATTTACAAAGTTAATATTTGTTATTATGTTTCTAGTGATATTAATAATATAAAAGTGATGTAATTATAATGTTAATCAATAAAATAAGGGGTATAAAATGCAGAACTAATGCAAGACTCTTCAAAACAACTAATCAAATAACTCTTCCTTTCCAATACCTGCTGTTCTTCCTTCCCTTAAGCAAAAAACTTTGTAAGCATGAGAAGAAAAATTGTTGTGATATGATGTTACTACGGAAAGCTTCTAGAGTATTAGGACTGCTTAAAATAGATCCTACTATACTGTAATAAATATTGTGATTGTATTGAAACATGATACTGATTTAAAAAAATAGCTTTTTAACTAACCTATCATTATTTAACATTGTATGCATGTATTTCTATATCATTGACTTTAAATAGTTTGAATAGTTTGAAAGACTTATTTGAATGTGTAGCTTTTACTCCACCTTTTCCATGTTGGTAATCTCTGATTTTTGTTAAAGTTGAGTATTCCTGATATACCTAATATTCAATATATCTTGACATATAGTGACCTTTGGTATGCTCTTTAGCAGATGTTTTTGCAAGCTTTCATGATCGTTGTTATAGTGTGTGTGACGGGTAAAATGTTGAACATGGAAAGTTTAACACCTCATAAGTCTGTTTTTTGACAAGCTCATGATCAAGAATTCCATTCCAAAAACAAACTGAACCATTTTAAAGCAAGCAGTATCGTATATCATTTTCATGTAAACCTGAAACCTTTTGGAAAGATTCATCAGTGACAGAGAACTGGCTAAGGGAGCCCTGCTTCTAACAAAGCCCCAGGCTTAGGAGCCGAAAAGCTGTTAAGTGAAAAAGGTGTTCCTGGATATAATTTTTACTGAGCAACTGTGGCATCCTGGGAACACGCTAATATTTTTAAAACACCATGTGCTAGCTTATGACCTAAAGTTTTGTCTGGATTTCCAGCTTTTTTTTCTTTTGATCAGTTTGGTCAAAAACTTTCCCTTTGTTCTTTATCAGCATTAACAGTTTCACTACAGTCACCAGAGTGATGCTGCACTATTTTTTTGCAGTATTTGGAGGTATGAAATATGTAGCTAGACGTATACAGTAGGCACTAACTTGAAGCATTTTTGTTCTGGTGAGAGCTGAAGGCAAATATTCATAGTTTAGTTATATTTGCTGAAAAGCAGAGACAGCAAAGTAGTAAAGCTAAGAACAATATTATTGTAAGTTATTGTGTAGAGTACCCACACTTGGAAGAATATACAGACCTGGTACAGTCACATTAAATCAGTCTATACTCTGATTCTTTCCTTGCAGTTCTCCTTTTTTGATGTTATTTTCAGACTTGGACCTTTCAAGAAAGAAAGCCATGCTGTCCATGTGGTTGCTTCCTCTGTTTTATTTATTGCTGCATGGCAGTCCAAGCAAAACTTTGTTGTTTCAGTAGTGACCACCAGTTTTTGGTGAGATAGGTTCTTTATGTCAGCAAAGTGACCACTTGTAATGTTCAAAATGCTTTCAGACATGGGAAAAAAACAGTCACTTGGCAATTGCACAAGGATTTCTGTATGTCTTAGAAGAAAAGTTGTTATGTATTGATGAGAAAAATGCATTCCTTCCTTTCAAATAACTGTAATCTGACACCCCACCGATAAATATGTCCTTAGTCAATAGGTTCAGTGCCTCTGCAGAGCTTCATCCTTGAGACCTGCTGCAATTCTTCTAAGTTAAAATCCCAAATCAAGGTAATGATAATAAACTTTTAAAGTAATTTTCCCACTCTCATCCCTTCTGTCCCAACAATGGTCATTGGCAGTCCTCAAATCAAATTACAGCAATTGCAGCCCATTCCCCAGAAAGTTGTACAGTACTGAGGAAATCGCTCATGGAAAATGTGTTGCAGCATGGTACGACATAGTCAAGATCTTATGGGTTTATATCACACTTGGATTTAAAAGGGCTCATTCAGCAAAATCAACTTCAGTAGCTTGTACTCTCTGTCCCTTCTTAAAGCATCTGGAAAACTGATGCACACTTTTTCTCTAAAACTGGCGTGGGATACACAGGGTTACTTGCTACTTCTATACTCTAAGAAGATATGAACCACTGGCAGGCTAAAGCTGGTTCTTTTTTCTTAAACAACCTAAATACTTTTAATTAATTTGCAGTTGAAACAGTCGCAGATGGCAGAACACAAAGCGGTATCTTGCAGTTGCCACGTGGGAGGTGTTGTCCTTTCTACATCCTGGAAATGAATGAAGAACTGAAGATATTTGTTGAGGAAGGGCTGAAAGGAGTGGTCCTCATTATTGGATCTGTTTTGCTGTTGTGTCACACAAGATGGAAGGGAATGTTGGGAGAGAAATGCCACATTACAGGCGATTTATTTTGCTCCAGCATATGCCAGTTGATCGTTCTCACTGTGAGTCAAGATACTGTCTGAGAACAAGGTGAGTTTGGAAGAGAGGCACCCACCAGGTGTGCAAAGCACGTGGCACAGACATGACTGTGTGATCATCCTTTGCTGGGGAGTGTCTCATTCAAAAGTTTCCTTCTTTCTCCAGCAAGGCTTTTTACACCACTGCTTTGTGCTACAAGGCAATTGATCCTGGGGGGAGGGGAAAGCTCACTGTGTGATTTTCGAGGTAAAGGGACTCTTTGTATAGGTGTGTAAAGTTCATTGTCCAGGATTATACAAAGAATTGATGTGGGAGGAGAGTTTGGGTTCCCTTTTTGCATAGACAGCAACAAACCTTTCATTGTTATCTTGCTTCACTCCTCCTCAGCCACCTCTAGGGTCCTGTCCCCTGCTGTTCCACATGATGCCCTTAGGCTTGCCAAGAAAGCTATGCATCTGTGCAACACCCCACTGCTCATCACTGGTCATCACTTCCTTGGTTGTGCTGCAAGACGTGTCAGAAAACGCAGTTTGCTGAAAGTCACAGGGACTTTCTGGAGATTCAGCTGTTCTAAGGGAATTTTTGCACCTCTACCAACAAGGGTTTTTTTCTACCCCAAGTTGCAGTGCTCCATTTAACCGATATACTGGACTTGGGAACAGAAAGAGGAAGAGAAAGAGCAGAATATTGGACAAACGTACATTTAAGTGAGTATGAAAACCAGCTAGTTCCATCTGTCTACTGTATTGAATAAAACCTGGATTTTTTCTTCTTGCTTCAGTTTTTTTGTGGGAGTTAAGGTCATTCAGTGATGCAGTGCGGGTCTGTGTCTATTCATCTGCTGTTCCCAGAAAACACCTCAAGTCAGTGGGTGATTTCAGTGAAATCTGACAGAGGTATGTGACCCCAGAGGCCCTAGATTCTTACAAGCTCCATGAAAATAGGGAGTCAAGGAAATGACAAAATGTCGCTATTAAAAGAAAGACCATTGTGTGAGCTCAACCCTTGTTATCTATCAGAGAAGCCATGAACTAATCAGCCACAATGCAGATCTACATGAAACCAGGCCTTCTCGTTCAACAGCTCATGTAACATGTTGGGTTTTAGCTCATAACCTTTCTTATTTTGCTAAATTTTACATGTGTCTCTCCAAGCGGACAATGTTTTTTCATTGTTTCAGATTTGCTTTGTCTATACGTAGAAGTCATACACCTTTACCAGAACAGAAAATATAGCATGGCTATAATTTGAGTGGTATACGTGTGGTGTGTTCATAATGTTTATTTCTGCACTAAGAGGAACCACTTACAATAGAGTGTAATACCTCTATACTGCTATAATCATGGTCATGCTATGAACTGTGCTGGTGCAGGAATGGCAAACCATGCCACAGGAGAATATGGCCCATTATTTTTCTTAATTGAATGACGGGTATTTCTCCACATGATCTTGCGCACAAGTCAGATGAACCAATGTTTTACAGAAAAGGCAAATGATTTGACATCCTTATAAATAATGAATTTTCACCTGTCTAGAGGCTGCAGTGCAGTTCACTTGGGCGGTCATCCAGCTGGCATATCTTTACTCCTCACTGTCCAACCCTTGAGCTGGGCACTAGATTTTTATCTTTATTATATCTGTAATACTTTTTATTGGAGGAACATATTTCACATAATCGAAGAACATCCTGAAAACCTGTTCTGCACCACGTCATCAGTGTAGTCCATGTTTCAGCTTCTATGTGATGAAACCATCTGTGCATTACAGACTTTTGGATACTTGTCAGTTCTTCCTAGTGCAGTGATTTAATATGGGTTTACAAATTACTCTGTGCTCTTCAAACCAGATCAACCAGATTCAGACCTGGTGATCCACTGAGCTAGGAGTGTAGATGGGAAACACAGTCTCTACCTTGCTTCTCTGACTGTGCTTGACACTTAAATATAGTCACATATAGCAATCACTCTCCCTTTGGAGTAGTATTTACCCCATTGACTCACTAGTACCAAGAGATACTGTTCCTCCATGAGCGGAGGAACAAAACCATTGTAGTCTGTTGAACTTTGCATTATACAAGTATCCACAGAAAGTTGGTCTAACCTAATTATTCAGCTAGAATATGTAGTCTAGGATTAACGGCAGGCCAAGATGTTGTCAAGAGTGGCTTATACAGGAGCGTCTAATCAGGAACTACTGTCCCTGGGAACGAAGTATGTTTTGGAAGAATATGTAAGCTAAGATGTTTTTGAACAGTTTAGAACCAACAGCAGAAGAATGATAAAGAGTGCCCTTAAATGAAATGTCCTCATTATAACACTAAAAATCACACCCCCTGAGCTGGAGACCCCAACCCGAGCAGAGACCCTTATTCACTGAACATGCACAGTAGAAAGGGAGGATTTCGAGTGGGGACAAGATATGTAAGGACCAATGGGGAAAGAGGGTTATTAAATGTAACTCTAGAAGTACTGATGACTGTTGCTCAAAATGCATAAATGTTTACCGCACATTAGCCAAAGTGCGCTAGCTTTGTGGAGTTACCACCTAGCACCCATCTCTGCGCAGACATGAAATAAACTGGTATCTTGGCTGTCTGTACATGTTGGATGTTGCACACCAGGTAACGAACTCCATTTGTGAGACAACACCATCACACAAAACTGGCCTTAAAAAAGGCAGGGGGTGGATGTGTAGATCTTTATCTTTAGTAACCATAACAAACCTCACTACATTGTATTATATATTTTTACGTTAACAATATTGAATGAAAGGGTATGACGTAAAGGAGCACCTCCCAATAGATCTGTAGGAATGATAACAGTTTACAGATATGGCTACTATTTCTAGAACGTAATTAATTATACATAAGAAAAAGGTGGACTTCCTCTTATGCCCAGTTGGATATCTGAAGTGTTTGTATCAGATGCCTGTGCCTCACTTTGGAATGTCTGGACAGAAATGGGCTCTTTCATGGTACTGTTCACACAAAATTATTCATAACATAGTACTGAAAGAAAGTTGGATGAACTTTATCGTAAAAGCTGTGATCTCAGAGCTCCTGGAAAAGAGGTTGTGTAAGGAGTGCAGTACTGGTGGACCTTCTCAAAGATGGTACAATCTTGTTACACTTTTGTCCTGTTTCTATATAATCCAAGAAACTGGAATCAGCTGAAAGCGCAGTTAAAGCAGCAAACTGAGATCATTTTATATGCAGTTATCATCTAGTTTGTTCTCATGTTGACTTATTTATCTTTTTTGACAATTAACAGTCTATAGTAAAAATATTATTTTCACAAGAGGTAGACCCAAGCTTCCTCAGTGTTTGTGGACATACTTATACTTGCTTGTATCTTAGACTAATTGCATAAAATCTTTATCATACTTTTGACATTATCTCCAAAGGGGCTTAAATTTCCATTTCCTCAAATGAATCTGACAGTGATTTCTCCAGGGCCTCAGCCTTTCCTGAACTTGTTTCAGCTTTCTGGATTTCAGTTAGGTCTCGAGAAACATTGATTGAAATTGATTGACAGAAAAGGTAAACTCCTCTAACTTAGGTAATACTGCAGCATTCATTAACTTCAACAAAAAATTGGCTATTTGAATCCCTTTTCATCTTCCTGATGCACAGATAGCAGGTGTACGACTGTAGACAGAACACCTACTACTTTTGGTTCGGTGACATATTAAAGGCATTGATCAATGAATAGACATATGGACAACAAATGAGCAATATAAAATAAGTTCACTGCAGTCAATGGAAAGACGCACAGTAACTACTTCTTGGAGCGTGTCCCACCTGAGGAAGCAAAGCTTGTTTTCTCACTGTTGGGCCAACAAGAGGCAGGCACCTGAAAGTTTATTGTGAAAACAGCTCATCACAGTTGAAAGAAGGTTGCATCCAGTTAATTCACTGGCAGGTTGTTTTGATTTGAGGTGGGGGAGGGAGAAAAAATCCCAAACCGAACAATGAAAGCTCTTCCAAATTGGTCAAAGCACTACTTCCTGTGTGTGGCTAATAAATAAATAAATAAATAAAACAATTACAGGAGGAATTTGCTGAGGCAAAGTAGGAACTGGTTGCTGTAAGGAGTTTCCAAACCAACATTAGATTGCTCTTCTGGGTGGAAATCTGATGGGATGTCACCGTAAATCACAAGCACTCAGAAGTGTACTAGACATGGACCAAAACCTGTTGAGCCACTCTGGTACAGTCACGCAAAGCTCATTTACAGTATCTCACCTGTGAATAGATTATGATACATGAATGTTTCCATGAATCTTGCTGTCTAGGTAAAAACAGTGAACCAACAGCACGGCCTAAGTAAATATCCATAGAGATTATATGGCAATGTGTGTTGGTCAAAACGGATGCCAGTAGTAGAGATTAGGAAAAGGTCTTTGGGAGGAAGTTTTCACATATAGCTCTTTTTTTCTCCTGGGGTCTCTGAGGTTTAATCACTGAAGATAGTGGGGTAACACCTAATATCTTCAAGATGAACTTTACATTCCTAAGTATGCTTTTACTATATCAGTAATACTTCAAAATTTGGAACAATACTCTAAACTCTAGAGTAATTTGCCATGTAACTGTTCTTTTCTTTTTTTTTTCCTAGTAAAGCAGCAGCTAAAAATACCAGGAGTCCTGACTTTTAAACTATCAAAAAAAGGGCAAGCAAAGCAGAAGTGACCATTGGCTCATATCCATTGAAAAGTCAGTAATGTATGTACAAAATCACATACTTTCTGATCTGTTCCAATGGAAAATACAGAAAAATCTTAGTCATGGTGATCTCAATAATAATGTCAATAAAATCAGTTGAAAGACTCCACTTGATCTCACCGTGCTTTAGAGCAGAACCACTATGATAATAACTGTCAAAAACCACAAGGTTTTTAAAGGGATTCTGCAAGAACAAAGACCTGAGAGATATGTTAAGATGTTGATTGTTAAGACCAGCCCATAATAGCTTTGTTTTGGATATCTTTTTGTTCGTGTGTGTATTTATGAGTTTTCCAGTGTCACAAAAGACATGAAGCTTTAATAAAAATGTTACTTAAGGAAAGTAATTATACTTTCAGGAAAGTAATGTCAGAGAACAATTGTATATCTGAATTTGGCAAAGATTTCTGATATTTTACTTCTTTAGTTTTCAGTGCTAGTAGGTGTGCATGATATCTGCGATTCCTGTACTTACTTTTGCTGGATACTGTCTGATACTATAATCTCAGCCATTTTGTATTTGAATAGCACCTTTCAGAGACCTTTAATGGGTGGCATAAACAATTCAATAGATGACTCTTTCATCTTTTATCCCAGCATTTGACCATTGTTTCCCATCCATCATGCATATCATTAGAAGATGATGTTTTGCTGGAAGAACATTTATACAGATAAAAATTGATGATCAGAGGTAAATTCAGCAAAGGAGCAGATACTAATCCCGTGGTGATCTGATTCCAGTTTGGGAGAATTTTCGTGGCTAGAAAACTTGCCTTACATTTTCAACTTAACATAGTACTATTATTGTCCTCTACTCTGCAGTGTTTCTCTGTTCTCTGCATTGCCTACAAATGGAAATCACCTATCCACACAATATGTTTAAAACAGCTTGTGAAACCATAGAGGATGAAAGGTCCTGAATTAATGTGAGAGAGAGTTATTACCGGGGGTGTGCATGTGCTTGAAGTGCAGAGAATGCTGCAGGTTAGATCGTAGGAACATTTATTCCTGTAGTTTTCATTCTCATTCTGGTTCATTTTTGTCATAACTGTCTAGCATTACAAACTAGTAGGATTAAGGGAAGTGAAAGACCAGCATTTTTTTCCCCAGATATGTCAGCAGTAGAGATTATCACTTGGGAAAACTTTTCTGGAGAAAGGCAACACTTTCCTGCTTGCCTGAAGCCTATTCACTGCAAATAGTGGGGTGACCCAATGAATGCATTCAGTGAGGAATCTGTGTACCTGTGTCTTACCCATTTTTGCATATTTCTGCTATATGTCAGTGAAATTGTAGCTTTAATTGAAATTATATTGTCCTTAATGTTGGCCTTGGTCCCCTGTCTGCCGTTCATCTCAACCCTAAGGTTTTTTATTTGACCCCAAACAGCAATGCAGCCTGACAATGGTGGGAAATATGGTCACCTCCACGTAGCAGACTGACCCAGCTGCTGCTGACTTTCCAGCCAGTGTCTGTGGGGTTGGGGTCTATCCGCGTGCAGATCTTAACACAGAAAGTCGATGGACAGGAATTGCACAATTCATTGTTCCTGGCTTCTGACCTGTCAGCATACCATCTCTTGTATTCTGCATGGATTAGAGAAATGTATGGAGGAAAAGCAAGTGTCTGCAGAGGTGTTCCCCACAGGAATGGAGATCACATGTCAAGGTGATGCCCTTTTGGCATCGTCTGGCCTTCAGCAGAAGTTTTGGTGCTGACTTAAGAAATGAATGTAGTACGTATGGCTTCAGTACAGAATACAGGACCTGATGTAAATGAGGGAGGATGGCTGGTAGAAGGCAAAACAAGCCAAATACGAACATCAGTAGAGACAACTTCTAAGTGATCTTCATTCTTTGGCAATTGCAGCAAGGGTGTGCATTGAAGCCAGGTTCCAATCTACTTTCAAAATAAGACTGAATAGTTCTGGCACACAGAATGTTTCTAGTCGTCTGCTTATAAATCAGTGTATGGATCCTTAAAGAACACAGCATAAATGACTCAGCTCTTCAGGACAAGTCAGGTCTTTTCAAACGTAGCAGATGCAGCAGCATCCTGTTCTCAGTGGTGCAAAATGAGTGAAATCAGTGAGCAGCAGCTCCTAGGGTTGATGGAGATGGGGACTGCTGGAAGCCGTTTTATCAAGAAAACAGTGGAGGTATATGGGAAATCTAAAGCTGTAAACAAAGCTGACAAAGGTAGTGGCAAGACTCCTTGGCAATGTGATAGGTTTTGAATGAAGACAACAACCAGTTTCTTTCAAGATGTCTCTTTTTCTCTTAAAAGAGAAAGTAGGGGGTGCGGTCTCTTACAGATCTTGCCTTTCTTTTCCAATATTCCTTGCTTTTAACTCTTGGGCTCCCTGAATTCCTATTATTCTAGACTCCAACCAGGCAGGCAGCAGTGCTAGCTTGCTTATGCCCTGCATTTCAAAGGGAGTTAGCCAGGCTTCTCAAACTTTTGTTCATTCAATTCCTAACACAAAATTAGAAGTGGTATTTCTAATAAGTTAAAATTTACTTTTGGATAATACCTTTCATCCAAAAGGATTCCCAAGAGGATTCATCAATACATGTATGCCAGAAGCATCATCGTTCAAACAGCAAATTGAAGCCAGAGAAACGCATCAGATAATTTCTCATTCCTTGGGTAGAAACATGCAGAGATTAAAACTGCATGCCATAGACCTCCTAGGAATTTTCATCTCTCTAAAATTTCATAGCAGAGGAGAGATCATAAAAGGCAACTGCCAAAATGGTATGTAGAGGGAAGTAAAAGCTTAAAGGACATATTGACGACTCATGTCCTCATCAAGATTAACCATCTGTATTTAGCCAGTGTTACTGCTGCAAATAAGTTTGTGCCTTATCAGCTTCACCAGAAAAGGTTAATTAAACTTCTTTCTGGATTTGGTATCTTTCCAGGAATATGTAGCAAATGATTTGTAGAGGCTAGCCAGTTTGCTACAGGTAATGCTGTTATACAGAAGAAAAGACAAATAAATCAGGGTATAGTGAACCTACCAGAAATCTGCCAAGAAAACAAGGAATAGGATCCACTTGCATAAAATTTCCTCATGTCAAAGAGACTATATGCTTAATGCCAGGCTTGGCATCACTCACTGTTTCACGGTAAGCCTCAGAGTCCTCTGGTGCCTGTCTTAAAGCAAATAAAGCTGATGTTGAGAGGATGCATGAAAAATCTCAACTTTCCATTCAATGCAGTGATAGCAGGATAAAGCTCTAAAGTAAGCATGGGTATCTCAATAAATAAACAGTGCTATGTAGGCAGAAGACCTCATGGAAATGCTAGATCAGATGTCTGCTTGTCACTAGTGCTGCACAGGGGAGATGCATGAATTTCACATGTCACTGAGCCCTACTATATTTTATTTCCCAAAAACATTCGCCTTCCCTCTTGAA
This sequence comes from Opisthocomus hoazin, assembly GCF_030867145.1. Lineage (NCBI taxonomy): Eukaryota > Metazoa > Chordata > Aves > Opisthocomiformes > Opisthocomidae > Opisthocomus > Opisthocomus hoazin. The sequence goes on along the minus strand of NC_134420.1, from coordinate 17,407,774 downwards.
TGGATGTCACATTAAAGGCATAATTTTGAAAAACCGCTTTCCTAGATGAAGCTCGACTGGAGGTCATAAATCAGGAAACCATAAACAAAACAGCCTAGCCAGAGCCTATAGCTTTAAAGACATCGTATTTTGAGGAACAGGGCAAAGGATACAGAAAAGAATGGATGTAGAATTTGCTACGTAAATCGACTTTGATGAATCACAGCCATATCAGAGAAAAGAGGAGAAACACTCCAAACCCAGCAACCCCTTCCAACACACTTCAGTGAGAAAAATATCCTCTCTGTTCAATATCTGGTTTAAGTCTCTGTGTGCAAAAAGTTTACAACAGCTGGGTACCTGTGAGAGGGGAATGCCACAAGAGCACTGCCACACCCTCTTAGCTCTGCCAAATCTCCAGGACTCCAGAGTCTGAAAAAAAAAACCTGGAACCCAAATCATGAATGGAGGGACATGGGGGAAATGATTGCTTCCTAACTCTGTCCTTCAACACCCTCCCTGTCCCTGGAGCTATTGTGAGGATGGTGGAGGTGGGAAGTATCACAACCATACAGTCTAAATCCAGGATATCTCCTCCAAACTTAACTCAGCCCTTCTGTAGGGATAAAGCTCTATCTTCAAGTTACTTAATGTTCTAACAGACTTTTGCAAGACCATTGCCAAATCTGCTACTTTCAAGGTCATGACCAGTTTATCACTGTCTGATGTTTCACCTACTTCAGTTTCCAGTTTGCATCATTCTCTTTGCATCTTTGCATTCTTCTCTCCACTTGAGATTCAAACCTCTTATGGGTATACAAAGAAATGTTATAACTCCATTTGAATCTTTGGATAAATAAGCTATGCTCCTATAACCTGTTATAGTAAATTACTTGATAGTTCTTACTCCTTTTGAGTGACAGAGACTCAAGAAAAGAGAGATGCATGCTAAAATACATGTATTTTATAGAAAAAGAGAAAGACTGAGCAGATCAGACAAGTGAAGTTTTGAGTGAAAGACCTGGGAAAACAAATTGTCATCCATAATTATATTCACATGTATATATGTACGAGTGCATCCATGCACAAACCTGTTTTTCACTTCATATAAACAGAGATTTTACACAATGAACTGTCTCAGTCTCTTATTATCATAGAATCATAGAATGCTCTGTGTTGGAAGGGACTTAAGAAAATGTCATCTAGCCCAACCTTTACAGGTCATCTAGCCCAACCCCCTTGAACTGAGCACAGGGACATCTTCAACCAGACCAGGTTGCTCAGAGCCCTGTCCAACCTGACCTTGAATATTTCTAGAGATGGAGCCTCCACTACCTCTATGGGTAACCCATCCCAGTGTTTCACCACCTTCATTGTAAAAAAATCTCTTCTTTATATCCAGTCTTGATCTACCCTCCCTTAGTTTAAAACCATTACTCCTTGTCCTGTCATAACAGGTCTTGCTGAAAAGATTTTCCCCATCTTTGCTATAGGCCCCCTGCAGTTACTGGAAGGCTGCAATAGGGTGTCCCTGGAGCCTTCTGTTCTCCAGGCTGAACAACCCTCTCTCAGCCTGTCCTCACAGGAGAGGTGCTTCAGCCCTCAGATCATTTTTCTGGCCCTCCTCTGCACCTGCTCCAACAGGTCCATGTCCTGCTTGAAAATGATACAGAAAAGCTATGAACATGATGTCTTAGTATGACATGGAATTATGTACATTTATAATATTAGAAGATACTCAATATAACTGCCTAACTTCTCATTACCCTTTAGTAATTTCTGTCCAGACAGGAGCCACTAGTCAAGATATCTCTGATTTCATGTGCAGTGACAAAATAACTACATGAGGTAAATCAATTTCTTATCTTTCTGGACAATGGCTGAAAATCAGAAACTTTGCTGGGTATCTTCACAAAGAATGGCATTAGTCGAGAGCACTTGGGGATTGGACCGTTTTTTTTTTTCCTAAATTCTGTCTTAACCCACATCATAGCCAAGAGTTTCTGAATCTGAGTTTTGGGTCTGGGTAGGTTTTGTCTGTTCATTTGTTTTGTTCATGGACCCTGTCAGTGCAATAAACCAAACGCATTGAAAGTCTTCCACTTCCAAAGTTTCTGAAATCCAGACCTGATTTATTTTATGCCTTGAGCCCTTTCTTACATTCTTGCAGCCAACAGCTGAAGAATTAGCTCTCTGATGAGACATTGCAGCAGATATTCACAGTGATTGATATAGATCCTCTGAGTTATACTCTGGTTTCCACAGATATCTATACAATCCCTATAGTGATTGTTTTGTGATTATACAGTAATCCATATAAGTTCCTAAATCTAGTTCTCTTCACCGTGTGTAGGATAAACCTGAACCAAGTTATATCTATTCTATTGTCTGCATATTAGGGGGATTTAAACAAATCAACACACAGTAACAATATTAACTTTAAAGATTTGTACCTTTTGAAAAATACGTTAAAGATGATGTCCACACATCAGGTGGCTTCCTCGTAACCAAGGGAAAGCTACAGAACAGCATTAAGCTCTGTCGCTTACTCTGGTGGACCCTGTGCTAGGTCCAGGCACATCAGAGCATTTTAGTAGACTATAAGAGAACTAGTTACATATAAACAGAGTTGGATAAATGATGATATTATCATGTTAAGTGAAATTAATGCATTCTTAAGGTATAAAACACCTATTTTTCCATTGGGAATCATAATCCACTTCTGGTTTTTACCAATTATGATTTCAGAAGATGTAGTAGAATTTCAGAGCAAATGTGGTATATAGTAGTAATATGTTATCATTTCAACCCAAACCGCTGTGTAAATACAGAATACCAAAGTCAAAATAACTCAGAGGTCAAGTGAGCCAATCTGAAAAATATTAATGAAAATGCCATTGAAGCATTTTTGCCTTGAAAAGAAAAAAATAGAAATATTTTGCAAGACTGCGTTAAAGAAAATGACGCTTTTAGTCGAGAATAAATTGTTTCAGCAAGGTAAAAATGCCATTTTAGAGCCACTTTTTGTGACTCTGACTTGCATTAATTTTTGGTTATGTTTTATGTTATGGGAAAATATCAATATAAAATACGTGGACTGTATTTAATACTAAGAGAAATGCATATGTATGTTTGTATACTTGCATGTGAGGGCATTTAAATAAAATAAAACAGTAATACTATAACAAATAAACTTAAAGGTGAGAAAAATTTTTTTTTTCTGCCTTTACACGTCAAAGAACTCATTTTAAACCGATCTGGATGTTGGGTAACTCCTGGTTTAGTTTTCCCGTTGAAATCCCAGCAGCTGAAAATTTCATACTTCAGAAGGTGTTGACAAAAGACAAATTGCTGAAGAGACGCTGAGGAAAACTGAGGGATGAAGGTGTAAGTCCTCTTTATCCAAAACTTTGTGGATAGTATTCTGCGCAGACAGCTGTGTTAGTGATTTGATTTTATGACAATCAAACAGTGCTTACTAAAAAGGGATTTATTAAGATATATGACAGCCTACCTTCTGCTTTCCTGCAAGTGTCAACATTGCTAAAACCTAATATTGTATAGACTTTATTACACTCTTAACCAGCGCATGTCTGATCTTTGCTACTCACATAACCTGATAAGGCACCACTAAGGCATGTAACTTGTTATAAATGCTGTATCTTTTTTTCACTTGTAATCCTGTTATGCCAACATCAGATAGACTTATAAATATATTTATTGGTTCCAAATGAATTTTCTGTTTGCTGTAATGAAACAATCTGTGTTTTTTTGTTGAAAATATAAGAAAAAGCTTCTTACACAGTTGCCAGGTTTCAACGAGCCCCAGTGGGAATACATAGGCTTTTGGTAATTTCCAAAACATGCTATTTTTGCTACATAATTAAGGTATAATATTTTTTGCTAGCTCTTTACCATCGCAACTCCAAACATACACACACACATGCATGTGTGCAGAGTGGCCTAACCCCTCAGGTAAACTACACTATCATAAATTCAGACAAATCAACATCAACTTCCTCTTCATGTTTTTGAATGAAATCTGCAAAATGCCTCTGATCATACTGAAATTTAACCTTTTAAGATTTTGTCCAATTCCATGCACTCCTTAGCATCTGCAGGACTAGGACTTTCACATGTGGAATTGACTGGTTCATTTCACACAGCCTTAGGGTAGCAGCTGTTCCAGCAGATTTTGGGGTACTTCTTCTTTTGGGCTGCTACATCCCATGAAGTTTAATAGAAAATAGGATCCTGCTTCTTAGATAAAGAAAAAGAGACATCATTTGGGTAAAATATTCAGCTGCTCTGTAATCAGAGTTTTGCTGTTTTATCCTCCCCACCTCTTTGTGGACTTGCTAGTCCTGCTCTGTAGTGGTGCTATGACAGCTCCAGCACAAATTGAGACTGGTTTGAGGTAAGGGGCAACTTACTCTTTGGGTTAACAGTTTCATACAAATATTTGGAAAAATAATTTGGAATGAATTGGGCAATATTCTAATGAAGAATAAGCACCTCAGTTCTCTTTAACTAGCTAATCTGTCATGCTTAAGCCATTGATATCACTGGCTTTCAAAGTTTGAAATAGCTCCCATGACAACTCGTATTTAGTTGTAAACTTCATGATTGTCTCAAATATGGGGAAGAGAAGCTATAAACATATAAAATCAATGGCTCCTGGCCATTCCAGTGGTGTAACATTTTTGTCAAGAGCCTGTTTATATCAGATTTTTAAGCATCCTGACCAAAAAAAATGTATGATTTATGGTAGTTAAACCCTGAGAGCTGTCACGTAAGTAGCCACTATGAAGCAAACAGTATGCTGTGCATTTTAACTACTTAGAGTACGGGGAGGGGTTCCCTGGGGGAGAAAGCAACCTCCCCAAGCTACAATAGATTATGTTTCCTTCACTTCTATTTTTCTGGGACACGCATCTGATAGATTTTGGTGTAACAGCTGACTGTTGTCCTACTCTTATTCATCTCCACTCCTGCCTACTCTAAAGTAACTTCTGCAGTAGAAGTCAAGTATTTCATCTTACTCAAGCCTTTTCAATTGCTTCTGTGTCAGTAGGATTTCCAACCTTGACCCATTGCTGCAAGAGTGCCTTGAATGCCCATCCAGTGAACCTTGCTGTGTTCGCCAATGACAGCACAAATGTGGTCTTAAAATTAAGTAGACGTCTGCTAGGAAAACAACTCTATACAGGGACATTCACTGCTATGAGAAACCTGCTAGTTACAGCTCAGGAATTTCTCCTTCTCTCTTGTTCCTCACTAATGCCCATGTACAAGCAGCACGGGTGATAGGAGGGGTGCATCTTCATGAGGATTAGAGGAGGTAGAATAGGGAAGGGACTCAAAGTGGTAGAGCAGACCTTACTATATCTCCACCTCCCTGGTCAGTTCTAATAACTGATGAGGTCTAAATTGAGCAACCCATATCAGCCCTTTGGGGTTACCTGGGGCTCTGGTTCATCCAGTCAGTCAAAGCAGACTGTTTAACATAGTCTTGAACAAGTTTGTTTTAAAACAGGTAACAGTATCCCAATAAAGGAAATATTCTGGTCTGAGTACAGCTATGCAAACATACAACCATTATTTCATCACTATGGAAATGTTATCTAAATATTCCCTTTTATTTCCCTGTGACTTCATCTCCCCTCAAAAGGAAGTGAATAACATTCATTAATGCACATTTATTTTTGTATAACAGTTTGGTGATCATGTAAAGCTATAGGAATATTTTCTTTAGTTCTACCAAATCAGGATGGTTTTAATCTAGGAAACAAACAAAGTCAAAGAAATAAGTGTTCTTCTGAAACTGTGGGTGAAGAAAGAACAAAATCCCAACATGTAAAGACACTGGGTTAACACCATTGTTTTAGAAGTCCAGCCATTTAACAGTACCGGATAATACTATACCCCAGAGTTGACAGGAAAACCTGATACATAAGGAATAGTTACATTTTCCTGGGTCTTGTAATATTGACTGTCCCTGTTATTTTACTTAAAGGCTTTGTGGAAGGTTGGTAAACAGGTAGAGGCCAAGCGTAGGATAAAAATCCAGCAGCTGAATTTAGTAGGAGGGTCCTATATTTTAAAAAAGGATTAGCCTTCATTAAGTGACGCTTCATAGAATAGCATGAAATACAGTATGAGGATCCTCAGTGTCCTGATAACACATCAAAGTAACCTAGTAAGTGTAAGCTTGCTGTGATGGTTGGGATGAAGAGAGAGAGCTGGGAGGGAAATTCATAGTGCAAAGTTCTTCATGGAATACAAGGAAACTGGATGAACTGATGCTAATAAAGGTGGAGACTTCTGACATTTTGCAAAAATACATATTCTTTATAATTAATTTTAGTCATGCTATAGGAAGGTCCTACATGTTTACAACTTCTATCCCTGTTCACCAGCAGTGGATATTAATTGCAGCTGTGGAGATGTAAGGCCTTTTTCATATCGACTAATGGGTGGCCCTCTTTGTTGCCGAGTTATTCCTGCCATCCTGCTGAAGAAGGTCCTTTGATTTCTTGCAGACCCTGCAAGAATACAAGGCTTCCCTCCTGGCACCCTGTATTACATGTAGCTACAACCCTATTTTGGAGTGCTTTCCCTTTGCGTCAGCTGACACATAAAATCACCAGAGGCAGTGAAATGAAGATGACAGATGGGATCCAAACCCAGCCATAGTCAGTGAGGATCTTTCCCTTGACTTCTCTGCCCTTGAGATCTGATGCTTTGTATTAAATGGACTGCTTTGCTCAGGATGCTGATACCATCCCCGGATGTTGAATCCCTCCTGGAAGCTCATGTTGGCTTGAGCTGACTTCCATGAAATGCCACTGATCGCAAGAGTACACATGAAACGGGTGATGCTAGGACTGGGCAGCTTTGCAGGGCTAAGAGATGGAATCAGTGACTGCCTTCAGAAATCAAAGTAATATTTAACTTGACATTTGCTGACGGCACAAATGAACTCTGCTTCCCCAAAGTTATGGAAAATTTCCTTGATCATGAAGTTACTGCCATTTTTATGTTGTTTTTCTAATCTTCCCTGAGAGTCTGTAATCTCCAAGCAGACCCATCTCAGGATTTGTTGTGTTTATTGCTGCATCTTTGAATGTAAATGTATGTTAGACTGTGAGATTGTGGACAAGAGGGTTTACAAAGCATTTGGTTTCTTCAAGAAGCACACAGAAGGAGTTGCAAACCATCTGGATGATAAATTTCAAGAAAAAGAATGGAAGGTCAAATCTGAGGCCTGTTCCTTATATCAGACCATAACCATTTGATGGGTTACAGGTAGGGAGGCTGAGAAACACTTGGTGTTCTGTAAGTCAAGGCTGGAGCCCTGCTGAATATCTTTAAATGATTACTCACAGCAAATTCTAGTTTTAATGGATGACAAAAGCTTACCTGCCAATAAAATATGAGGGCCCTAAATACAATCACTCTGAGGTGGGAACTTATCTGAGGTACTTAAATTAGGATATGAGTCAATGAAAAGTAACACTAGGAGGTTTGTATCTCTAATGGGCTGAAATGCCTCAGTGGAGTATTGACTTGGTGGACAACTGAGGGTCTTAATTCACTAACACACTTAAACAGATGAAATTAGGAAATATAAGCCCAAGGTGACATTTGGGGTATTCAGGGTCTGACCTCATCTATACAGATAAAAACTCTAAGAATATCATAGGAACCAAAATCTAATTTGACGAACCACTGACACTGAAAATTTGTATTTACGGGAAGTCCATTGAACTAGGGAAGTCTCCTTGATGTCTGTAGCTGTGAACTACTGCCTAAGAACTGACAACTGAGCTGCTAGGAGTTTCTTTCATGCCTAAGCATTGTTATACATTGTTATATGATACAGCATGCATTTCCATCATGCTACAATACTACAATTTGTTTCTCTGCCAAGCAAAGTTGTGCTCCAGCTCTTCTTCTGGCTCATGTAAACATATGCACAAATGGAGCAAGGAACTACATGTGCATGTACATCAAGCTCCACAAAATTTGTGACCAATGTAGGTGTCATGCCAATCTATGAATATGCAGGGTTGCTCCAGTAGCAGGTGGTATTTTCTTATTAAATGAGCTTAAACCAGTGTTTCTATGGAACTGAAATGCTGGCTATCTTCATGAAGAATGCAAGTACTTAGAAATCATCTTAGTTACCTTGGGAAGAAGCAGTTATCTAGGGAAAGACAAGGTACAGCGTAGGAGAGAAGAAAGACTGAAAATGAGAACTACTGGTCAACAAGTAAGTGAAGACGCTGTCATGTATTGTTTGGTACTACGGAATCTGCATAACACTTTTTCTAGAGATATTTCTTCTAGATGCGCTCATTTCTTTTTCTAGAGATAAAATTATATTTACAGATAGTTCTGCATAGCAGCTAAAGTTGTATTGACCAATTGAACAACATCTTTCTTAGAAGAGGAATTTAAGAGGGTGTTAATACAGTGGATAGCCTTTTTTAGTGATTCAGTGTTAAGACTGGGTTTTCTATGTGTAACTCAAGATGCCTTGGTTATCCTTTGAAACACTCATCCCCTTCAGCTTCGACCAGTCACCCCCTATTGTCCCCCAAGGTTAACAGAGCAGGAAGACTCAGGCTCACATATATCCATCCAGCATACTTCTCCCTGCCCATTGCTACAGCTCTAATCACAGATGTTAAACACTACAGCTCTGATCAAATGTTCTATCTTCACTGAATGATATATCAGGAGGAAGACTAAACAATCTCAAAAGTTTTGGTTTATTTGAAATTGTTTGCAGGGAATTGCTAAGACTTTTTTTTCTAAAGGTGTGACTAGACTCTACAAATCCCAACTGCCTACAACAGGAAAAGTTTTGACTTTCTTCTCCATATATGAACTATTAATCCAGAAAACAATGCCTCCATTCTTAACATCTCTTCCTCCTCTCATGTTGCCTGTTGCCATTTATTCTTCATTAACTCTTTCAGCTGCACAGATGCAATAATCTTGGAGCAATAACATTTCTGCTGTGAGCATGGGCTGTGAGGCCATGTGCTTGCTGTTCCTGCAGTTGCATCACAAGCACATGATCAAGGAAAGAATGAATAGAGGAATGAAGATAAGCAGTGGGAGAGGCAAGTTGAAAGGAGCTTAGCCTCTGCAATGCAGAGCCACATCCTTCTAATTTCTCTTCTAGAGAGGTTGTGAAATAGGGAAAGGTCCCATATGGAAAACCAGAACCCAGAATTTGAACACCTTCAAGTTTGGTTGTTTTTTGTTTCAGAATCTGGTTTGAAAAATACCTGAAGTCTTTCTGGTTTGCTTGAGAGAGAGAAAGGGTTCTGGCCTTAGGCATAAGGAACAGTGTGCGTACACAGAGTGCCTCGTTTTATTTAGTAACGGAAGATGGTGTGTGGTGAAAGCTACTCTAATTATTCTCACTTAGAACTTTAGGAGTTTTAAATCTTCTCGTTCATTTTCCTTAAGAGAAATGTCAGCTGATATGAAGGAAGATTACCTATCTCATTGCAATCTCCCTCTTCTTCTGCGAAGATGGAAGTGAACAAAACAACAACAGGAATGGCCACTGAAGAGGAGTAGTTGTATGGAGTGGGTGGGAGGTCTCGCATCATGTAAGGGTAACAATCATGCATGGAATCAGCTGGGAAGGGCACTGCACCCTAAGGACCCTTTCACTTACAGCACAGTTTTGAACATCCTTGAACTGGTCTATTTACACCAAAGACGGTCAGGTCCCAACCAGGGCAAGTTCTTTACTCAACTAGTAAATTTTAACATCTGTTTCATACCAGGTCTAAGTTCCACTGACTTCATATAAAGTCTCATTCAACTGAGGACCAAAAAAGTGATGTTTTAAGCTTTTTTTTCTCCATTTATATTATATTTCATTGACTGTACTTTTTGCTCCAGTTTTCCTTTGAAATAATGCTACAGACCAACAGCAACTATGGTTATCAGCTGTGCTGATGCTGTTCTTGGCAATGAATGCAGGGAGACTAGAAAATTATTTTATTCATGGAATTTCCTCAATACCTTCTGCATTAGACACAATGGAGTGAACATGACTGACGTAGTAAATTCATTGGGCTATTTGTTTAAGACCAACCCTCTATGACTCTTGAACGTATCTCAGTCAAGAGGGGATGGGCTAGAAGCTCAGCAACTAACTTTTTAAAGGAAAAATGTCCTTTTTCTTTTTGGGAAATATACACAGCTTTAGGATCTATAAAGGCAATAGGTTGATAAACTAAGGATTTTTCATTATTAGGACAGATACGGTCCATCAAACACTTGACAGTTCCAATATGGTATCAGCAAAAATGTAATCAACTTCCTGGTACTGTGTGTGCTCTGAAGTCACAGAACTTCATGCTGTGACCCTTTAAGAAACAGAGAGATTCCTCTATAAATGTAACAGGATTGAAATTTTTTCTGTCTTAAAACTGTCTCTACCTTCTCCTACTTCTTGCACTAAGCAGCAAAAGAGTAGCAGCTGCAACTCTGGTTTTGAAAGGGACCAGCATGAAGAGCTATCAATTAGTGACTGGTCCAAGACCAGACTAAATGATGACTAAAATTTAGTGGTAGCCAGTTTTCACTTACTTCCCTGAAAACAGCTAGAGTTTGGAGCAGTGGAATTTTCCCAAAACAGAACAAAAATCAGGTGATGTGTGCGAAAGGTCTTATAGTATTGAATGTCCAAGGATAGCAAGAGAGGCAAGAGGAAGTAAATTCCAGCCATGCAGAATCCTGTTTCTGACTGCAAACTCAACGAAAGTCAAATAAAATTTATTTGGAAGGCAGTGAGTCAAAGCTCAGCTGCAGGCAAAACATTCTGTACATTCTGCAGTGGAGAGGTACAAACTTTTGTTCCATAGCAAGCTGGACTTTGATGACCCCTCAGTAGGACTGGCCAGACCTGTCCAGGGCCACACAAGGCTCATAGCAGCCCACCACACATTTGCCTTCTCAGACTGCCTCTCCACTTTTCCTATTCCTCCCTCCTCATGTTGCTTGACCCATACATCCCTAGGGAAGAGAATACCAGTTTAGGAAGGAACAATCTCCCCAATTTCCCAGTGGCAAGGAGTCCCAAAAGATGTGAGCCAGTGTACAGGCAGAAGGTCCATAGCTGTGGCTTCAGCTATTCCACAGCAATTTCTACTTGCAGGTGCCTAGGCTGAGGGACATATGAAGTATCAAAAAAAAAAAAGGAGCAGGGGGAAGTCCACGTGGGTGTATGCTGTGAAGTCGGTAGCCAGATGTAATTCAGTAAGGGGTAGACATGGCCTACAGGATTGCCAGAAGGTCAGAGCTCGAGGTAGTGACTTGTATTGCTTACACCCGGAGCTGCCAGAGAGTAATCCGGTTCTGGGATAATCTTGAACAAATTGCAGCTGCCACTTCCTTCCCTCCATCTTCCACCCCACCAAACACTCCTACCACATGCAAACAAGGCAGCTGGGGTGCAGATATCATTCTCAGAGAGTGGTTCGAGCTGGTGAGGGAAAGGAGATGAGGCAGGCTTCACAATATCATTCAGGAGGAACTCCCCCTACCCTCCTCCACTGCCATGTATTTTTTTTGGCTATTTAAAGAGGAAACGTGTTGACAAGCCTTAGCAAAGCCTGACTGGGATTGCTGTAAATCCAGAGATTCTGCTGGACTGGAGATCTTGCAGAACAGAAGGTGACGCCAGAGGTGGTGATGAAAAAGCAGCACTGGAGCTCTTTCACTCCTTCTAGGAGAGAGGCTGTGCCAAGAAAATTCAATTGAGGGACAAAGAGAAAAGCCAGTAGTAATCCCCATCTACCTTGAGAAACTCAGAGCCAAATGGGCTCAGTGTAGAGCCCAAATGCATCAGGCTGGGGACCATCTAGTTCTGTGACAGATGCACTCATTCAAAATACCGGGCTGCTTTTTTTTTACTTGCAGCAAGTTAAAAAAAGATATCCACATGCAGCAGAGTGAAAAAAATGCCAACACTGGCTTTAAAAGTCTGTAGGATATGGAATAAAGGGTTTTTCCCCTCAGCTCATATGTGCTAGGAGCATTATGTAACCTTGTTTTGTAAGAAGTACACTGATCTCCTGACACTTGAAAAAAAAAAAAAAAGATGTTGACTGCAAAAAATGGGAGAGCCGGGAATGTATTATACAGGAACGGATCTTGCCAAAGTAAGCAAAGTCCAAACATCCCACACTTCCCAAATTATCTTTCTTTCCTGCTTAATGCACTGTAAATGAAATTCAGTTGGACTTTGACATTATTGTGGACTGGATTCAATCCCATTGTACATAGATAGGAACTGATGATAAAATGATATTGTTTGAATAAATAGCTCACTTCCTTTGCAGTAATTCTTATGATTGTTAACGTATTAATAATTACAACCATGCATTGCATTTATAATAGCACCTTTCTTCACCAAGAATCCTAATGCTCTTATGAAATTTGAAGTGTGATTGTAGTGTGTATGCTATCTTAACTGAAAATATATCCGACGTCACCGCTCTGCCTGTAAATCATACCTTCAAACATAAGGCGGTTAACTTTCCCACCAAGCCATTGCATTTTCAGTGCCTTTTTTATTGTTAAATATGCCTCTGCTAATTCCTCCATAGAGCTTACAAAATGCTTTCCGTCAGAATAAACATGTGAGAAATCTGCAACATTAGGCAATCTTCCTAGGGGAACTCTTCATTTCTTTCCATTGCTGCAGCCATTCCAGCTAAGTTTAATTTCTCTTGATTTTCAAAAAAAACAAGCCAAAAATCGGCAGCAGAAAAAAGACTCCTTAATGAACAGCATTAGTATTTCAATGATTCCATTCAGCCATTACTGTTGACACTCTGGGTGTGCAGAAAAACATCAGGTAAGCCCTCATTGCCCAGTCTTGAGTGAAGCAGGAAAGTGCATGCTCTTTTTACTCAGGTGAGGTATGTGAGGTCAGCCCTGGGAAAAACACTCTTAAAAGCAGCTCATGCTGCTTAATATCATTAGGCTATACATTCCAGCAATTTAGGCTAGGTATATCAATTAAAAATAAGCAAAAAATCACTACATATTTATGTAGATGAACTAACCAAAGTCCTCTTAATTCGCGATTCAGTAAAAATAGACAGGCTTTGCAAGGCTCGTACAGTCTTGTTTAGGTCCACAGGGACAGTCGCATCAGAAGCTAAAACATATGGAGAAGTGTTTAAGGGAGTTGGGTATCTCTTTAAATCCAAAAGTGAAAACTTGCCAACACAAACTTAACATGAAGGATTCCACTTTCTCTTATTGGTCAGGGGTTAAACACGGGTGCTCTGGAGGACTTTGGTAAGAATTGGATGGTGAAATCTTTCCAACCTCATACAGCACACAGCAATTGTAAATAGAACGTGTCCCATCACTGCCTTCACTGCCTCAACATCTCTGAGCGATGGGGTTAAGAGCACAGAATCTGTGCTACTCTCTGAGAATGCTGAGAACTTTTTTTTTTCTCTCTTAGGATCTGTGAGTATATTATTATTATTATTATTATCATTAGCCAATGTAGACAGTAGAAGTAGTCAATACTGGCACTGGTTACAAGCCTGGTGTCAAGATTTAATCAATCTTTATTCTTCTTGGTGTAGATTTTTATTTGTGATCTTAGAGTTAGTATGCTAATTGTATCTATTGGCTCTTTTAATCCTATCTAAAGATCAGAAAATAGGGAAAAGAGAAAGAATGGCAGTCACTCACAATGAAAACAATGTCAGAGGAAGAAGCCAAACTGCATTTCTGAAACACAAAGTCTGGAAACTCTTTTCCCAGTAAAGACAAAACAAAACCCAAATCTCTTGTTGGCCAGTCATGGAAAATGCCTATTCCTCAGATAAATGTTTGAATAGTTAAAAAAATGAGGGAAAGATGGTGTTAGCTAAAATGTTTTGTGCATGAGTGATATAACAAGATTTCTTTACCAGGCAGATGTAATAACAGTGCAAGCTGTAGGAACGCCCTGCCCTGTGAGTTAACAGACTGACAACATGGCTATTATTTTCCAGATTAGAACAAGAAGCAAATGCTTTGGCTACTGGAGCTGAAACTCTAGGGCTAACATGGGTAAGCAAAATGGAAGTATGAATGCTAGAACATCTCCAGGATGCCAGGTCGTTAACACCTCTACCTCTATTAAAAAAAACCCAAACTATAGATACTGTATTGCCTACAAATAAGGAAGCATTGTAAATATTGACCAAGATTCCAAATTATTCACAGAAGGCATGTGGAGACTTAACAGCAGCAAATACACGTCTTTTGTACGAGCTGTTATCTGCTTGTGTGGGTTATTGGAAAAGGTGGTGGGTTGACGCTTAATGCTCTATAGGGCAGATAGCACAGTGCTTGTCTTCAAACCCTTCCTGCCTCTTTTGAGGATCTCATGCTAGGACTGACACTCACTCCCTGTGTGACCCTCTTATCCCAGAATAGGTGTACTTTGTAGATGAAGCTAATTCAGAAAAAAAAAGCTTTCTGAATCTGGAAACAGTGTCTGATTCTGAATTGGCTTTGTGCACAGACCACTCTTCTTTCCCAGATAAGAGAAATCACCCAGGAAGCCAATCAATGACAAGCAGCACAGTGTAAATTCATACACACCCCCTTAATCCAAATTCACTTCCGTAAGGAGATAAGCTTTAAGTAAGTTCACTAATCAATGAGTATAAGTGGAGAAAGCAGAATGGGAGGTGTGGTTTCACTACTTAATTTATTTTCTGGGATTTTCATTTAATTTAAGTCGAAAGTAAAAAGAAAGAAGTGTTCCCATACTAGTTTCCATCATAAACATTTCTTTTTTAACAAGCCAGCATTTGCTAATAAATTCAATTGAAAAAATAAACCAAGAACCAAGACAAGAAATGGGTGCAAAATTATAAACAACCATTGGAAAGGACGGACTGAACATAAATGAAAGAAAAAAAAGGCAAGGAACTTCACTAGGCAGCAGCTTCTCCAAAGCCAGGGGTGTCACTGGGAGTTGTTTTGTTGTATACTTGAACCATTCAGGACATTGCATTATGTGCAATACATCTGACACACTGAGAGGCAAACCCTCCAGTGACTTTCCTAACATGTGGCTCTGCAGAGACTCATCCTTGGCGAGTCATCAAAAGAAATGGAATTCTTCTACAAAAATAAGCAATCTTTAGTAACATCACTGGGAGAAAACATGAATGTAGTAAGTTTTATCCCATTTCTTAGGAAGTTTGTTGCACAGGAGCAGTTCCAGATTGTGAGCCTGGGGTTCAGTTTAAAAGGGAGGAGATGGGTCCACCGTCTTTGCAACTAAGTTGTTTCTCTAAGTCTGGGTCATTTTTACAGGAAAACAGTGGTCCTTGTCTAGCAGACACGGGTTTGTCTCATTACTGCTTTATTAGTATCTCCAATTAACACATTAAAAGCTTTTTGCATCAATACCTTTTTGCAGTGTTGGCCCTTGTCATCTTCCACTGTATGTGTTTTGAGTGACAGGCCACAGGACTTCTTCAGACTGCATCTAGATCATCTGCTGCTCCCCACGTAGCTCCTGTCACTTATGCTGACACTGCAAATTTACTAAACTCCTAAATTTGTCCACCTTTGAAATGGAGCTCACTGGTATGTTGTGAAAAAGACTCAGGGCTGGACACAGGAAGAATGAAGTCTATAGTGCCTTAAAAGCCATTCGAAAGCTCTTGCTAAGTTATGGAATATAAGAGTTTTGTCTGGTAGCACACAGTTTTCAGAAATGCAATGACTTTAAATTGTAGCTGCTTCCTTGTAATTAACTAAGTACAAAAGCTGAACCCATGGAAATTGTAGAGTAAACACTACTGCTTACTTCTATACTGGAAAGAACAATGTGGGCACAGACTCCCATGCTAAAACCTAAAAGCAACACAATATACTGTATTTTGGGGTGATTCCATTGTGCTGGCATTTGATTTAGGGAGAAATAGTTGCTTTTGGCAACACAGAAACAAATTTTCTCTTGACATTATGTTTGGACCTCTTCTCGTCTCTCCTGTGGACAGTGTTTGCTGAAGTCTGTCTGGCCAGTTAAGCAGGAGGTTAGCAGTGCTGCAGCAGACATGTGGAAAGCAATTAAATGATTTATTACTTCTGTTGAACACAGGTTTTGAAAAGCAAACATTCTCCATTGCAAGAACACCACTAGTGACACACAGCAGTTTGCTTCACTAATGTTTTCCTTCGGGACCTCGCAAAGCACAGCAGAATACCACTGGAGTAACACTTGGTCCCACAGGATATACTATCCTGAAAAGAAAGTATGTCTGAGCTCGGCTGGAGACACAGTCACCTTTTTTGCAGTATGAACACCGAAGAGAGTGTGGACAGTGAATTTCAAAGGACACGTGAATCACGAAAAAGAGACTGTCTTACAAGCCTCCACATCTCTCTATCAGGCACAGCAAAAAAGAGTCAGGTCACTTGATTTAACTTCAAGCTTTGAGATCAGCATACTCATAGTGAAGAAAGGGTCACAGATAAGATAAGGTGCCATTCAGTGACACTACGGCAATTATAATAGAAATTATAAAGCTAGTGTTGAAAAACCAGTGTGTGAGCTAGGTAAGGAGTGCTAGCTCAGGACGTCAGCTACATTAAATGCTCAGTCTGCCAAAGGTCCTGGACATGCCATTGCAGCCATGATTTATGTCAAATCACGTACTGAAAGCAAGAGGATGAAGTTTAACTTGGCTGTATGTGCAGAACTACGCCAACGGTCAGGAACATGTTCAAACAGGCAATATGGACTTTAATGTGCATGAAAGTTATCAACATGGCCCTCCTGATTTGTGCCACTAAAACTCACATCCCTGGTCTACCCATGAAATTGATTAAGAACGTCAGAGGGGAAGAGAGTTCTCAGGTCACCAAATTCCCTTGTTGTATCTAGAAAACATCATATCAGGTAATCTCTCATAAATATATTAATCTCTACCTTAAATCAAATAGTTTTTGTGGCTTTGCCATTCCCCAAGAAAAATTGTTACAGAGCCCTTCACTTTTGATGGCTTACAAACTATATCTGATTTTGGATTAAGGAAAAAAAAGCAAATACCTTTGTAAAACCTGTTAATTATTCACCTTTCTTGTATTGACTTTCTGGGTGCAGATGGTGTGTGCACCAAAATATGCAAATTGGCTCCTTATCCTTCATCTGAAAAAGCTCTGTCAGCATCAGATCTTCTTCCTTCTCAACAAACATATTTACAGACAGAAGGACCATGGTTGTAAGTAGAAATTAGGACAACTATAATACAAGATACATGAAATAGCAGGACTGGTATACAATCAAATGGATGTGGTACTAATACTAATACTAATAAATCTAATGCTTTACTGTAAACAGTTCTGTTGACTTCAGTGAATTTTGTTCTGGCTTGTATTGGCCTAAGTAAAAACAGTAACACCTGCAATAGGAACACAGGGTTGTTTCAAGTGGACTTAAAGGGTAATGCAATCAGCAGTACTTAATATTTTCTCTATACATGCATAAACTGTACTAAAAATATATATAAAGTCATCCATAATAAGATGTTCTGTAACTGATGATATAAATGTATTGAGAGAAAGCCATTAGTAGCATGACTGCACTAGATCCTGGTGCAAGTAGAAGAAAAAAAAAGGGCTTTCAAAATGCATAGTAGGACATCATAAAGTATATCTAAAAAAATGAAAAAACACTCAAGAATTTTTAAGTATAGACATAAGGATTATAAACAAAATTCTGATCATGCTAAATACTCTGACATTTTGTGAAACAGAAGTCCATCAAGTAATTTATCTCCAGAATTGGTTTAAAAACAATTTTTCTCTGTGTTTCACTTAAATCCAAAAATAATTTCCAGTAAATCAAGAAAATGTTTACCTAGGATCGACACATGGTCAAACTACGGCTTTTTTTTCTTAAAATTTGACCTTTGTGGATGCAGTTCAGTCTAATCCTCTATCAAAATATGAGAAAGCATCTCAGTATTTTTAAGTGTAACACAGACATTTGGCTTTTAATTTGTTCTGTTAATAGCTACATTTTATTAATTGTGGTCTCTAGATATGGTAAAGAAAAGATGCAAGACTGTAAAGAAAGGAAAGCCTGCCAGATGGAATGAACTGGTACTTTACAAAGTTCCATTTCTGGAATGCCTACAATACCCCTGGTATGATTCAAGAGCCAGAGGACAAATAATATTATTAATATAGCAGCATAGTAATCTAATCTAAGTCAAACAATTTTTTAAAAAATGACTTCCGGATGTTTTTCAACTTGGCAGTTTGTCATATTTAAAAATAACGCAAAAGGTTCTGACTAAGGTTATTTTCTGATGCAGTACTGCAAATCTTTGCTCAAAGAAAACCAGAATTTATGTAAAATAAATAAGATGCCATGCTGAGTATTTGTAGTGAGCCGAGGAGTAACAATGTCACTGAAGGGGAAAGATGAGATTTGGACAAGGTTTCTGTTCCATGGAGGCAATTATGCATAAAATATTTTAACAGCTGAAATTACTAAAGCTTGATGTTACCTTGCTAATATATTTATGTGACAAAAGCCTGCAAAAAAGCTGACATCAGCTGCAAGTTAAACAACTAGAAAGCCAGCTGGTGGTGTGCCCTGGCAGGTTAGAGACAGAGCTCCAGAGAACAACAAAGGAGGGGTTTTGGTGGTGGTGGTAGGTACTGGAGTGGTTTTCTCTGCCTAAGAGGGATGCAGAGCAATGCCATGGCTTTCATTGGCCTTTATGTTTACTAAAAATAAAAGCCCCCAAAGTAACCATTATTGATTTTCAGTTTGGTGAAAATAATTGCCGTTTGTGGCACGTTCTGTTAAAGCGTGTGTCTCTGTAGAGGAAAACATTTAGAATTATAGATTCATAGAGTGGTTTGGGTTGGAAAGGACCTTCAAAGGTCATCGAGTCCAACAACCCAGCCATGGGCAGGGGTGTCTTTCACTAGATCAAGTTGTTCAAACCCGTGTCCAACTGGACTTTGAACACTGCCAAAGATGGGGTGTCCACAACTTCTCCGGATAACCTGTTTCTGTATCCTACTACCGTTATAAAAAAATTCTTCATTATATCCAATTTAAACCCACCCTCTTTCAGTTTAAAACTGTAGTCCCTTGCCACATCACTACAGGCTCTGGTAAAAAGTCTTTCTAGATCTTCCTTATAAACCCTCTTTATACGTTGAAAGGCCACTGTAATGTCTCCCAGGAGTCTTCTCCAGGCTGAGCAAACCCAACTCTCAGCCTTTCCTTACAGGAGTGCTGTTCCAGCACTCTGATCATTTTTGTGGCCCTCCTCTGGACCCGCTCCAACAGGTCCATGTCTTTCCTGTGCTGGAGGCTCCAGAGCTGGATGCAAGACTCCAGCTGGGGTCTCACAAGTGCAGAGCAGAGGGGTAGAATCTCCTCCCTCAACCTGCTGGCCACATTGCTTTTGGTGCAGCCCAGGATGTGATTGGCTTTCTGAGCTGCGAGTGTACATTGCCAGTTCATGTCCAATTTTACACACCCATATCCTCAAGTCCTTCTCTGCAGTGCTGTTCTCAGTCTTTCATTACCCAGTTTACACTGATACTGGGGATTGCCCAATACTTGTTGCAGACTAAAGCAGACCCTCTCGAGGAAGGGGAGTTGACTCCTTTGCTGAGAGTAACTGCCCAGGCTTAGCTGGGAGAAGATCTGGGTAGGCAAATGAATCTAGATAGGATGTGAAAGATACAGGATGAGCTGCAACAGGAGTGCGGACAGAGAGAAAAGGAGTGGGGGGCTTTCTGCTGCTGAGAGCAGACTCAAAGCTGAACTTCAGAAGCAAGGGAGAGAAGGAGGCTTCCCAGGGACCCTGAAGAGACCTGGAAAACCCAATGGGTGGACTGGGGGAAAGGACCCACTCTTCACGAACACAGCTGACAGGGGACCTGTTTAATCAAACCTGTTAAAATCAGATTCGACCAACAGCTCTACAGTTCCTCTGCTGAGACTCACCCTGTTGCAGATTATTTAAAGGTCCTTTCCAACCCAAACTGTTATATGTTTCTACAATTATTTTTACTCTAGTAAAATACAGCTGTAGGGACTGGGAGTATCTGGTTTTTTTTTGGCATGGGGAGGCCCTTTTTACTTTAAAAACATTCTGCTTCAGTGAACTGGCTGGCTAGGGATCCTGTCACACCATGTTTCTATCACATCTTAACACTGCTTTCAATGTCAGCTCGTATCGAATGACAGGTTGGGTTTTTCACTGAGAGTAAAGGTTTTTCTCTCTTTCAGGTTCTGCTGGTGTAAGCATATATTTCACTCTAAAGGACAGTACTGACCCATCTCATGTCTCCAGCTGTAGTGCAAATAGAACACGTAACTAATTTGTATTTCCTTCAAAGCAAGCTGTGCAGACGAAGCAGGACCTGCTAGTCCAGTCAGAATCCATTAGCAACAAACATTACATATTTCAATGCTTGGTCCGTTGTTTTAACTGTGGGAACAAGGAGGAACAGTTCTTAATTACTAATAATCCCTTGCATGTACTATTAACAGACTATTTTGTTCAAATAGTTGGAGCCTGCAGGGTTTTACAAGCTCCATGTACAAAGTATTCATCTTTGCTGATGATAATGAAAAGCTTTGTTATTTATTGTTTTGTTAGAAGAATCTTTCTCAGGCAAGGCAGCCGTTGTAAAAAAAAATCCTGAATTATCACAGATTTATAAACTAGAAACTAAAAGAGAATCAGGCCCAAAGCTATTAGAAACCAGAGGATTCAAAGTGATTCAGTAGTGGTGAAATGTAACTATATTATGGAATCCCCCAGTATCTACAAGCAAGGGTGATATTATACAGTGATGTAGAACTGTTCATCAAACAAAATAATGACTAATTTCTTTGTGATTTTTATAGAACAGACAATTTTGTTATCAGAAGTGCCATGCTATCCCAGGACAAGTATCAGTCGGTTAGACCTAAGACACAGTGGTAACAAACTCATGTCCAGGATGCAAAGAAATTAATTTCACTCAGTCTTACTCCACAGTGGAAAATCAACATCAAAAGCAAGCAGCTTAATTTATTAGTTATTAACAAAAAACTGTCAGAGAAGTCGAGCATACTCTCAAGCATTACTCTGAAAGCAAAATATGATTCCGCTGGGAAAACATATTTTTTAACTTGGAGAGGGGTGTTCAGATGTTTTTCAAGTCATTGAACTTGAGGGAAAGGTGACCTAATAGGCATAGCTCTTGTTTCTGCCAGAAATCTTTGCATCACCGGTAGTCGAATACCTTATTATCCAGTTATGAAAGTGTGGATGCCGGGTGAGTATGTATGTGCCTGAAATTGTTTCTCCTTTTACAAAAGCTATAAGGGTCATTATTATGATGTGGACTGAGCAGCATAACACAGGATAAAAAATGTCACCCAGTCAACTACTTGCTGCTGGAAAGGCACAGATGTCTTTAGGAAGATGTCCAGCTATTCTGGTTCTCAGTAGACAGCCTCCAGATATGCACTTCACCATACAGAGCAAGCATTGATTGCAGGCTATAAAAATTCTTTGAAGGATTTCCCAAACTAGTTATTTAGGAAGACTGTGATGAATTGTAGCAGTTCCTGAAAATTTTCCTGGGGTAACAGTAAAGAAAGATGGATTTATGGCATATATTGCATACTCAGGAAATCTTTTCCATGCCTAACCTGAAACGACTGCACCTGAAAAAGCCAGAGAACATCATCAAGAGCAAACAGAAAGTGTAAGTGGGCAAGCTAGAAGTGGCCCTTGAGAGAAATAGCCCTGGGGGAAAAACTAATTCTAGGCCATAAAGCAGCAGCTGGTATGGCTACACTGCACGACTGTAGCCTTTTGTTTACAGAACACTGCTCACGGAGGGTCAGACTAAAGTCTGGTTTTAAGCCAGGTTTTTATGGCATTATGAGAAATGGATCAGTCAATATAGAAAAATGTCTGGATATGTAAAGTAGCAAAGGCAAGATACTGTAAAGGAGTGGCAATGAACTTGCCTCATGACTATCTTTCTTTGAATAGCAGTGTAGGGAGAGGTGGTGACATGGAAAAAAAATATTTCTGAGCTGTAACAGAAAAGGGGTTTACACACTTCTTCTGTGGCCTTCAGAAACTTCAGCTGAATCTAACTTAGATACAAAACACATAGGAATGGCAGCAAACTCCCTGCCTGCTAAGTTAGCCCAGTTTTAAGCTGCCTTTGATTTACTGGAGTCATACTAAGGGACATTGGTGTAGGTCAAAATACGACTCACTCTGTGTCAGAGTTGAGAATGAGATCAGTTACTAAGAACTACATTTAAAAAACCAAAAGGGAGTAAAGGGAAAAATCACAAGACCGCTACAAATGTTAAAAGTAAGTGAGATGAAGCCCTTGCCAAAGAACCTATCAAAAATAATGAAACTGTTCTCAGCATCATTCTTACTAGAAATCATGGTGAAAGGGTCTTTCACTGAAAGTTCTGAGGATGGTTGAGATGTTCAAGGTAGGACATACGTCTGGCAGAATTTGCAGTAAATATCTGATGCTCCTGGTACAAATATACAAAACTGGCATTTGGGATCAACTTCTTACATTGCTTTAAAAGATTCAGATGAGATAGGACTGTACTTACTTACTTAGGGCTGTACATACTGCCTGTGAAGTCAAAAGAGGGAGAGGTGGGGGCATTTGCAGAATACAATTGAGCTCTCAGGTAAGATGCATAGCAATTTTCAGTAACTAAACAGAAAGTTCACAGTGCCTCAAGTCCTAATATATACATATGGTTTTTTAGGTAGATGGGATAAACCAGAGCCTGTCCTCTTTGATTTCTTCACTCATATCAATGGGAGACCTGACTGGACTGGATCTTCTGGAGGATCAGTAGTTAAATAATTTTCTTTCCAACAGGGAGGATATTTCAAAAACAGGCCTTCAGGGAAAGCAAACTCGAGTGAAACAGGGATATCTATAAACAGAGATGTCAGCCTACAGTTACAGGAAGCCACTGGACAGATTCCCTTTTAATCAGAAGAACCATTAAATTAAACTGCCTTAGATCTACTGATGAAAACTGGGTCTTCAGACCTAGAGAAAAGAAAAGGACACAAGAAATTACAGCATCTCTGTAGCTTTGTGGTCAAACCCAGGGCTACTTTTGACACAAAGCCAATTGCCTGGGCCACACCGACAGAGTTGCTGTCCTGAGAGAGGGATTGCTGTTGTCAAAGAACTGAATGGATGTTAGAATGGCCTTGTACAGGGTAAACTGAGACTCCTTTGTTGCCCTAAAGATACTGAATAATCAGATCGTTTGAAGTGTTAAATACAGAAAGATTTTCACAACTGATACCTTTGTCTTGGTGTCTTTGGAAAATTGTCACAGTTCTTTTACCTAAAGAATGTTTGGAATGCCTGACAAAGCAAGTGTAGCCGCTTCAGATTTGCAAACAGCATGCTGTATACTACTGCAGAAAGGCTTCATGAACTTAAATGTTACAATCACATAACAGAAACAAAGGCCTATCTTTATCTTAGATCAGAAAGGAAATATAAACAAGGCCAAGAACATGCATTTGAGCACACACATCTGTAGCAGAGTCAGGCACAGCTCTCAGACCACCCAGTGCCTGGTCTTCCCCTTACTTGCAAGCCGATCCATCGAATTTGCCAGATTATTTTCTCTTCTGGTTCATTACTAATCAGATAACTTTCCTGAGTTATGGGGAAACAGACAAATTTTTTTATGTTTACACTTTCTCATTCTAATTGTTAAGCCAGTCTGAAACAAAATAGGTGCAGCATTCTTTTAAACAATCCCTTCTGTATTAGAGGGCATTTACAGTTCACAGTCTTTGTTTTCAGCTCAAGATTCTAGATACCGGAATAGATTGATATCGATACAGCACACCACAGATAACATTAGAGTTCCGATTCCACAGCCAGCGGATCCGCTCAGTGGAAAAGTTTGTGAAAGAACAGTGCCTCTCCCCAAGTAAAAATCCAGAGCACACCTTTACTTTTGTTTTCTTCCATGCAAACATCAATAATTGGTAATAAAAACCAAGAAAAATTTAGCTAAACTATGTCAAAGTAGTGTTGGGAACTGACCTTTCCAAGCCACAGACCAACAGGCAAGTTAGAGTTCATCTCATAATGGCAACCCAGGCTCAGAGCACATCGGTGACATGACAAAGTGTCTTAGGACACGTTCACCTGACATGAGGCAGTATCTCTGGCAAATATTTATTTTAGCAATATGGGACAGTACTTCCTGGTGTGTTACCTCAGAACTGTTCGGTGAGTGGGAGCACCATCCTCGCATGATAAGGAAAGAATGGCTACAGGCTAAAACCAGCTGAGCCCTGGCCCAGCTGGCTCAGCTGAATGATGGTTCTCCTGGGGTTACCCTATTGAAGTGGATGGTGGTGTAAAGAATTCACGCAAAAGGAAGAAACAGTACTTGGAGCAATGCCACTGATTTTTGTTGAGTTACGCCAGGGAAATGTTTGACTTGCAGAAACTAGTCACTAACTGGAAGAGATGGCCTGGGACTAGAGATGAGGGCTTGACCACGTACACGTGAGAAGCAGCCACACAGCAGCGGCAGCAGGATCATGGTCAAGTAAAGCATTCACAGAGAAGCTTTTCCTGGAAGAGGAAAATTTGTGTTCAGCTATGCCAGTTCTGGTGGGGGCTTGTGACAACAACCTGCAGAAGGACGCACAGATTTTAGCTGCAGTCCAGCTTGCTCTGTACAAGTGGCACTACTGATGCATGCAGAGGCTGAGCCAATCAGCAAGAAGGGCCAGCTTGCAAGTGGGTCATTATACCTATTCACTTCCAGTGTAACTCCTTCCCAAGACTGGGCAGCATTCAGGCTGATTTTTACTTCTGTGCATGTGTGTGTGGGTGGCTGGGGGAGATGTTTGACCCATTTGCTGTCTCTGAGCTGGAGGAAGCTGGAAGTTCTTACTAAAGTGGCTTTGCCTTGCTGGCTGCATCTCAGCTAAATAGGACTCTGCACCTGCAAACAGAGGACCAAGGAGTTCAGTTTAATATCCAGCCATTGGAGCTGTAAATAGTGTTGCACAGACCAGTTAGGTGCTGGACTGGGTGAGTAAATGAAGTGCCAGGTGTCACTGGGAATGGAGAAGGAGCATGTGACGTTCCACATGATCCTCTGTTCAAACGCACTCTGGACATGGGAATATGCCTTTGGCTCCAGCACTACACTCTCCTGAAAAGAAATATGCATGCCAAAAATGAACAGAAAAGTATACCTTTAAATCAGTGCAATTCTCAGTTTCTGCATAAAGTTTCATCATCACTAAAACACAGAGAAGAATGGAAATCTAAGTACACTTGGTGAGTTTAGATTGTGTTTTATGCCCTTCTCCCACCTGAAGATAATGCAGAGATGGGAAAGGTTTCTGATTGTGTTCTTACTAAGCCATCCTGCTGAGAATGATTGATTTGCAGGGTTTACATGAGTGTATCTGACTACTCACAGAGTGTGTTACTCTTCTGATGACGAAAGCACTCAAGAATTATTTCTTCCCCCTCGGGGAAAGGCAAGGAGGAAAGAAAGGAATGTCCTTTTTTGCTGCTGTTCTTTGCATTGTAAAAGCATGCATGCACTTGATTTGTATCAGTAAGAACATTTTCTGGCCTAATGTGAAATTTATACATGAACCTCACTGTCAAGCAATTGCAACACATGCCTTCCAAGGGAGTTGCGTTGCACTGACAGTTAACCGAATTATTTGGAGATTCCTACCACTTACAATCAAGCAAACTGGTCCACTGACTAGTGCAGAGGCTGGGAATGGGAGAGTTAGGTTCAACTGGATGATCCTTATGGGTCCTTTCCAACCTGAGATGTTATATGATTCTATAATTCATTACTTCAGCACAAACACCATGTTGGATTTTGTTGTCCATCTTTCCCAGAGATACCTGCAGTGTGCCTATTCCCACTGTGATCATTAGGTACACCCAGTATCTCTTTTATTTTTATAAGGAAGCAGAATAAAAACAAAGGATGAAATTCACCTCCTCTGACTTCAGCTGTCTAAGCCAGCAGAAAGTGCTCAGAAACTGATAACTTCCCAAGGGTTCTTACAAAAGTCTTAGGCTGAGACAAATCATTCCAGAAAGGGACTGGAGAATGGGTTAGTTAAAACAATCTGAGCTCAGTCCTGAGGCATAACACAGACTGCCCTACTGCATCACAGTGGTGATTCAATAAGCACAGGACTCTCAGGCGAGAGCAGAGAAAAACATGTGCCATTCAACTCCTATGCCTATTCAAAGTCAAGGATTCCCACAATTTTAAGATCAGTAACACCATAATGAAACAGCATACATGAAAATAACCTGACATCAGCTGAAACGATTTATTATGAAAAAGAAATAAATTAAAGATTACTTGGAGCTAAGTAGCTGCAGCATTTTAAAATGGAAAGCTAAAGGCTAATGCATTTCATATCTATTTGGTCAGTTCAAAAGCATTCCCTTCAAAACAATTCCCAAAAGCCCCCACACAGCAAGCTGGAGGATACTGCACACTAAGAAAGTCACAGACTTCAGTCTCTTTCAGGTCACAAAAGACCAAATTGCTCAAGTAGCAGAAGCATCTGCCTTCCTTGTGTACTCTGAAGGTGTTGTTGGACCATTTTGATACCTGGCCACATAAGATACGGTCACCAGTACCATTGCATATGCTAGCTGCGAGTCACTCGTTTACAACACGAGTCAGTCCTGTAACCAGTGGTGAGACTGAACATCAGTCTCTCTCCTGACACACAGCTCAGAGTTTAATGTCAGCAAATAAAAAACCATCAGTGAGATAAGGAGTCACAATAAGGATGCAAATATAGTAATTTTGTAGTGTATATGTAAAACATGTTTTTACACTCCTGATGTAGTGCTCACTGTGCAGAAGGAAAAAAGCACCTTGCTTTCCTCCAGTGACCCAGAGTCACAGCCAAAGTAGGTTCTGGACCACTGGGGAGAAGAATGTGAATGTGCCCTGAGTGCTGCCTCTCCGACTGAACCGCAGCTGTGGAAGCGATCGCCATTTCCCTTCTAGGGGAAATGAAGTGGTGTGTGTGGCTATGGTTTTTTAATGTGCACTTTCTTCAGTCAGGACTTTTGAAAGGCATCAGCTGTCTCTAGAGTGTCTTGTAATAACCTTGGTTTATACACCACTATGGGATTAAAGACATTAGCCACCTTGCCCCATTAGCAGCGTCAATGAAACAGGGCAACAAGTCCTCTTTGAAATGAAGTTTATTCTACAAATTTAGAGTAAAATCTTTAGCTACTTTCCATAACTGCATGTAATACGAGAAGCAAAAAGCACAAGAGAGAAATATGGTCATTTGAAGGTTACTCACAGCTGTTTTCTACACTACTCACTTGCTGGGAAGCATTAAATGGCAGCTGAAATGTTTCCCTTCATTTATGCTCATGTTCTCCTCTTTGGGCATTTTGTTTCCACACATCCACATTCATCTACATGCACATAAGTGAACTGGACTGTCTTATGCTCAGAGCAAACCAGTTCAACCTTCACTTCATGACTCCTTTTTTCATGGCAGCAAATGCATTTGTGTTCCATTTCACTGGCCTCAAATGAATACCTATAGAAATGAGATTTGCACATCAGTCTGCTGTCTGTTGTCTACTCAAACTGATCTGTATTTGCTGTTCCAAATGGAGGTACTTCTAAGGAGCAGAGGAGCAAAATTTCCTTTCTACTTTTCTGCCTATTCGTAACAGTCTTCCCTCAGGACACTACTAGACACGCAGGGCCAGATCCTCTGACATCAGTGGGGAAAGTCCCAGTAATTTCAGTGGATTTTAGATTAGGCCCATTCTGGCAAGACAGAAAGAAACAATTCCTTCAGAGACCAAAGAGCAGGAGAAAACTCCACTAAACAGCAGAGTTGTTAAAAAACCACAGAAGGACATGTTTAAGAACAGGTCGTTAATAAATCTAGCTGATGCCTTTTCATCCTTTTTTCCTAACTAAGACAAGGCACTTCTGTCACAATGAAGACATTTAGTCACATTGCTAATGACTGCTGTTCTGCACACCCAGTTTCCCAACCAGGTCCTTTGAAACATCAGGAAGGGGACAAACAGCTGCAGCCCATTGGCGACAAGAACCCAGGAAGAGCAGACATGGGGGAGGACAAAGGTTTCATACTTACACAGAATAGGTACTGCACGTCCCTTCACAAAAGGGCACTGGGACAGGAGCAGCTGACTTACAGTTGTTGTGGACGATATACTGCTCTTTCATATTGCGTTTACATTTATGCGGCAGGTCGATACCTGGGTGGGAGAACACTTCTGTCAGACTTCTTCAGACTGGAGAGTAAATGTTGTGAAAGGTATGTGCTAGGAAACCAAGGGCAGATCATCCTACTGAAACTTTTTACAGTTCAAATGCGTAACCAAAAAAACCAAATGAGATTGCAAAGAAGCACTAACTCAGCAAAGCTATTTCCTGATGGTCGAGGCACTTTTCCATTAGTGGACTAGCTTAAGTGAAGACTACTGTATAAGTTCGTATAAAGACACTGTTGAACCAAGACCTAAAGGACACATGTAGGGTTTGGGTTTTTTAAAATTGCTATAAATGACATTTGTGACTCTGTAACAACCTATGATTTCTAGGTGGATGCTACAGAAAAAATTCTCCTTGTAATTTCCAGATGGAAGAATACAGAGCATATTTTCTACAAATATTCTTATCAGGAGTATAGTTCAAACTAACAGTATTTCAGTTATTTAAAAACACAGAAAAGGAGATCAGAGTTTTAGTCTCCCCATTGTAAGAATAAGCCAGATTTTTAGCCTCAGCTGAGAGGTACAAAACAGCTCTGTTGCTGTAAGTGTTAACAATCTTCCAGTTTGTGGAAACTCTCAGTGCATGCAGAAACAGGACTACAAGTAGGGGAGAACCTAACAGTACTGGAACAGGGAATCAGTGATTTAATGCACTCACATGTCTTACAACAGCCATCTGAAGTCACATCAACTGTCCCCTGTATTGAAAGCAAACAACCACAGCAGTTCAGATGCACATATTGCTAAGTAGCTAGTAGCAATGATGAGAGTTCAGGTATATTCCCTCATCTCTAACTAACATAGATTCCTCACCAGACCTAACTGTGTACCAATTATATATAAAACTGCTTAAAGAAATCCAGCAAGGCAGGGAGTGAATTTTCTTAAAACTATATATCCTCTCACAGGCCAGGTAAGATGTCCTGTAACACACGCCTGACCTCATGTAGGTCCTGTTCAAGTCAGCACAAAACAAATAGCCCCAGAGAATGACAACTGCCTCTGGATTTGAACAGCCTGACCCACGCAGAACGTCCTCCAAAGCTAATTCAAGTCAATGACTGTCTTTGTCCCTGCTTTGGTTTTCAGATCTGCTACGAAGCCCCACAAGGCTTCTGAAAGTTACTGGAAAACACTAGTTGCTGAAAGACAGGATGTGAACAATACCCCTTGCTCTTTCATGTATCATTTTGCTTAGTGATGGACCATGTATCAGAAGACACTGAGCTCATCAGTTCTCCCAGGGGTCCACGGTGAGTTACCATCTGCTCGATTGCATTTCATAGCACTGGTGTTTCTCAAGTGATGAAAAATCCCACCTTTGCTGTTGCCCCAGTAAAATGCAGGGGTTATTTGCAATTAGATTTGTTTATTTCCGTGGGACACTCCATTCAGGGCTGAAAAAGTACTTTTACTTTAAACAAAGACGATCAGTTGAGAAAGATCGAGAAATACTGAATTGGCTCATTCAAAACAGTAAAGAAAACTCCCAGATCAGCCGCAGGACTCATTCCAGAAGGCTTTTTTCTGGCTCTAAAATACTTACTGGGACACAGTTTGATTCTTCAAATGGCAGGCAGACCTTTACCATACTAGTCAAGGAAAAGTGGCCCGCTGATTCAATGCACGAGTACTGAGTACAGTTATCATATGGAGCTTTATAAGTCTTTCCAACCTGACAAAAAAAAAGGAAAAAAACCCCCAACTCAATATAGCATAGCAATAAAAAAGGAATAATGCAACTGTAATACAGTCCAGGAACTGGCAGAGGAACTGGGTTGTTCATATCACTCTGAATGTACTGAGATGTCTGGCTGGAACTCACATCTGCAAATAATGTACCAAGCTCATCCACAACCAGCCTATGCAAAATCCCTTCGGTGGCCACCTAGGTGGAAAGAATCATAGGCTGGTGGCAGAATGAGCATAAAGGCATGAGCAGAAGTGCCAGAAGGTAGGTGTGTTAATGTATGTGGAACAAAATATACACAAAAGAAAAATAATTATTTTAAAGTATTTAAACAGCTTTCTTTTTCAATAGATGGAAGAAAAGCAAAAATTGTAAAAGACAGAACAGTCTTCTTAACAGAGTTAATGGATAAACACAAAGCCTCTTCATGAAAATGTAAAAATTTTGTATTGGCACAGGAGAAACTGCTTATTATTGGCAGTATCAGTAAGAACATTGGCAGTATCAGTAAGAACATTTTCTGGCCTAATTAACTGCTTGTTATTGGCAGTTTCTCCTGTGCCAATATAAAATTTTTACATTTTCATGAAGAGGATTTGTGTTTATCCGTTAACCTCTGTTATGAAGACTGTTCTGTCTTTTACAATTTTTGCTTTTCTTCCATCTATTAAAAAAGAAAGCTGTTTAAATAATCAAGGAATAGAAGGATGAAATAGAAAAGATGCTGAACACAAGAACTACCAGAGAAGCAACAGCCTGTAAGACGATAGTTGAGACAGCCTCATTAACTGTTCACAGCAGCAGGAGGCTGTAATAAAATCGAAGAGCTAGCCTGGGGCTCAGCCCATGTCTACGCTATGCTCACGAGACATGGTGTATTACCTGGGTGTGTTACCAAGTCACACTACACTACAGTAGCTGTGCCACTTTTGATTTCTGCCTCAGCAAATTTAGAACTAGTGGTAGTACAGCTATATCAGCTTGCTTATATTATTTAGGCATATATCTCCAGGGCAAGATAATGACACTGTTTCCAGATTGGAGCAGTATGATGTGAAGCCAGCTTATGTATCTCTGCAAGAGCAGTATTACACAGTGTCACCAGCCCCTCCAAATTCTTTCTCTCTGTTGCATGTCAGGAGGAAGAGGGGTAACATGATTTCCATTCCTGCCAGAGATGCATAATTTGCAACACAGTGGTGCCTGTGAGATGCACACAGTAGACAGCAGCTGTATAAACACCTACATTTACTTCGGAAATACAGACATTTCAAAATCTCCTAGAGGTCTTCCCAGCCTCAAAATGTATGACGCTGATTCAAAAATATTTTTGATAATTCAGCTTTGTGTGCAGGGTAAAGGACTGTTTACCTCAATGGTCACATTGCCAAATGGAAAATTTGCCACGCATGCCACCTGCTGACACTGGCTGCAGCACTGACCCTCCTCTTCCACATAGCGGAAACCCTGTGGGAATAAAGTTGTGTTTAGCCATGTTACCTCATGTCTTGTTCATGAAGCACCTTTGAATCCAAGCCACACCAGAGATGGCAATGGGCCAACCTTCTGGTTCCATTTCTATTGTCTTTAGAAAACTGTTGGAACCACTTTAAGCCTAACAATGAAAGCTGACAATATCTTTCCCATATTGAATACTGACTTCTGGGCACTTCAGTTACCATGAAGACCTTCTCACTGGCTATCCTTCTTTGGGCTAACACACTATTCAGGCCAAACAAATTAATTCAGCATATGATTACTTGCAACATCTGTCACCACTACTTGGTCTGATATGATTATCCATAAGAATTGCTGCTGTTAGACATGTGAAGATCATGCATTAGTTATTTCCTCCCCCTTGTTTTAGGTATCCATTGGTCTCTTGATGGGGGTGGCTGGCTTCAGGATAAAGCATAATGGTTTTATCCATTAGTGGTGTGTCTGGCCTTATCTAGGCAAGAATGGAAAAGAAACAACTCTTTGCTTACATTCAGTAATAGACTGAACAGTTTGTGTGCAGACTGTCAGCTCATGAGTACTGAGAAGTGTCTAGAAACAAATAAACCACTGTACAGTTTCTTCACAATCTTAATTTTTTCGCTGACAATGGGCAATACCAACAGAACAGCACACACATCATCTGTCAGCAGCTGGACTTCTCTTTAACACATTTGTAATCATTCTCCCTCATGGCATCATTCCAAGAGTGACCTCTTAAATTTACTAGAGAAAAAATAACTAGCACCCTAAAAAGGACTATACAAAAAATTTAATAGAAGATTATATCCTTCTGTCTTTCTGTGAGGAAGCAGTTATTCTATCCCAGTTTTACACATTGCTTCAACAGCCATTGTTGGTGGTTCAGGAGGCTGAGCGTACAGCGCTGACCTGCTGGCATGTGGTTTGGCATTTCACTGGAACACACTGGATGCGGTTGGTCTGTGTCACAATGTCCTGTTCATCTGTGCACACACAGTCCTCACAAGAGCTTTTAGGCACCATTGCCCCAGGCTAGAAAGACAGAGAAGAGAGGAAACAAGCCATGGCAAGAATTCAGTGGGTCCTAGAATAAACGTACATCCCCTGGACTATCAAAAATGAATGCTTATGCTGGGATTTATTTTTGGAAGAACTTCCTGAAAAGAATACGTCCAGATGTCTAAAACTTCACACTGTCAGCATAACAAAATGAATGCAAGGCTGACACTCCCCAGGCATTCAATCACATTAAATGCGTTATTACATTATCTCATAAATTCCATGCATCAGTTTTCACTCAGTTTGACCTAGTAATTAATCTTACAACACTGAATGACATTTAAAATTTGTATTCAATCACAATTCTGACTTCTTGACTCTAAAACATCAGTAAGATCTCATTTAGTTAGCTAACTACTGGTCTCTAGCGTTACCTAATCAGCAACATTTCCAATAGAACGTAAGACTACTGGCAGGGAAAAATTACAGGTCGTTCTAGTCCTGCTTTTTATATGAGTGTTGACAACAACAACTTTAGAAAATTCTGACTCAGGCAGCATTAACCTGTTGAAAGAAGTGTCTGGAAGAAGACCCACCTTAAATTCAACTCCTTCAGAAACACATACACCTTTTGGTACTGCAAAAAAACAAAAAATTAAAAGGATGTGCTAGGAATGATTTAAACAGTTACTGTACTCATCTCTGAATTGTGAGTGATTTAGAGGAGACAAAGAGTAGAACTGAGGTTATTCATTAGCCTGAATAACCTGCATGAAAGGGGGAAAAAAGTAACTAGTAGGTGGTGCTAATTGTTATTTGGAAGCCCACATTTAACATCAGCTCAGACATTATGCATGAAGTGGGGTGTAATTCTGTATCCTGGTGTTTTCTATATAGAAAAATCTATATCTCATGTTTTTTTTACCCATACTTGAAATTAGTTGAGTATTTCTTTATTGTTAATCACCTTGGTGGTAACAGAGCCCGTGGGAAGCTGGGTCAGATATATGAATCCGGAAATATAATTTGGAAGCAGAGATTCTGAATAGGTTCAATGTAACCAACATTCAGTATCTGATCGATAATTTTCACTGAGTACTAGCTACGGAGAATCTGCATGAGTTAGTACTCCTCAAAAAAAAAAAAAAAGCACAATTTGTAAATGCTCAGAGGGAGAAGAAGAGGCTACTTCTTATGATTTTGACTCATTTAGAATAAATGAAATAGTTCAAGGAATAAATAGAACACCCTAAGGGAACATGGTACTTACTACAGGAGAAGATAGGACAACAGCCATCCTCAGATATAGCAACCACTGGTTGGAAGCCTAAGTCACATGCTGTTTTGTTGATAATGCAGGTTTTTATATCACATTCTGCAACAGACAACAGAGATAAAGTAAATCGAAGCATCATGTCCAGCAGTGTTACTTGCAGACAAAGCTTGAACATCCAAGAAATAGGGTAGAAATAGACTGTTCTTGAAGCACACATTTTTGGAGTTTGGGACATATTCAGGTAAAGTATCTCTAAGCTTGCTCTGCTGTAAGCCTCTTCCCCAGACATACACTTCTGGCCCTTGTTCCCACTTCTCTTTCACCGCTGGATGTCATCTCTAAAAGAACCAAACACCCTCATCTCAGATTTTCCACTATAAGCATCTGGTGGGTCACAGCACTAGTTCAGAATACAAGCTGGACCAGAGTAGGTCTCTTCTGATAGCAAGAGTTGCTGGCATGTAGATGGAAGAAATGACCACTCCAGTGCGTTTATTTGAATCTGGTACCTATGGGGTACCGAATCTCACTTAAGGATTGCTGCTAAAGGCAAATGATGCTGCACAATGACGTATGAATTATCTACTCACCACAGACTGTCTCTGTGCAGCATGGGTCATCCAGACGCATTTTTATTTTGTGTACGAAGCCCACTTTAGTGCAGTTGATAGGTGGAGATTTAGCACAAGGGCGGGGGAAGCAAGAGATATTCAAGGTCGCTTCGTCACAAGCACAGTATTGACAGTCGTGCTCCCAAGCCTCTCTAGGCTGTGAAAACCATGGGGATAGTAGTTCAGAGAGCAAAAACTAAAGGCATGAAATTAATGAATGGCTGCTGCAAGACAGTGTAGGGCTGGGTTGCCTTCATTTATTATGTAGGAAAATCAGAGTTCAAATCCCAGGGGAGGAGAAGGGAACAGTGAGAAAAAGTATTATCTGTCACCTTCTATTGCAGGTTTATGCATTTCCAGAAGGGAAGCCTGGTAGTTCTACCAGGCAACATGATTCTCACAAACTGCTGTTTCTGCTTCTGCACCTCAAGCGATTAACAAAGTTCTGTAGTTAATAAAATCTTATGTTTTCTTCCTCACTGTCATTGCAGTTTACTGGTATTTAAGCTTAGAATTAAAAGAAGAAACTCATGCAGTCATTTTTACAGGAGGTCACAGCACCCAGCCAGGATATAAAGACAGTATTTTCCTTTTTCTTACCTGTTTCACTGACCCATCTTGTGCAGTGCAACCTACAAATGGAATTACAGATTCCTTTAATGATAACTGAACCGGACAACAACAATAGCAGAAGGACAGGAACAGAAGGAAGGTCTTGAAATCTGAGAAACAGCCACAAAGAGAAAGAGAGATGCAGAGTGCAAAGTCACAGGTTGCATACCCAAAACATCTTAAAGATCCTCCTCTTTGTTCTTTTGAAAGTTGCACTTTCTGCAGGCAGAAACTACCAATCTGAAACATTTCTAGAGTTACTAGAAAGGGTCAGTACCAAGGTCCCCCCCCCATTTCCTCTGTACCTCGAATATCCCCCTTAATGTGCACTTCTAGTCAGGGTCTTATCCTCCATTCCCATTCCACCATTTACATTCTTTCTTACCACAGACAGAAACACAAATGCCATCATGCTCATTCAGCAGAATTTTTCCATCAGGACAGTAGCATCCCTCAACAAACACTGGTGTGTTATTTTGGGACGGGAGGGCATCTGTAACAACTTCTCTGCACAATTAGAGAATAAACATGAATGAATGAAAGGCAGAAATGTGACCCAGAGCAAATAGACACCTAAATCCTAAGGGAATGTGAACTTCCAGCCTTCCTCTGCAATTTTCAAGTTACGGACTTCCAAAGGGCCTTAGGAAATGACCCACCTGCTGAAACAAGTGTTTCTTTTTGCTTCTCCACATGGCTTGTATACCTGATCCTGAGCACAGCTGGCCTCTGTGGAACATTACAACACACAGGTTAGAAAGGCCAGACCCATGTATACGCTTCAATGTACAACGGACGAACAGCACATGCCAAAGCAGCCCACCCCATCGGTCCGCATAGCCCAGGCTCATGCCCAGCGAGGAGGTCCCTGCAGCTTCAGCAAGAGGAGACCAATGGATTCAGCAAGGTACTTGGGACAGTATTAGTAGTGCTTATCCCTGAAACACTGGGTCCCCGTGAACAGGGCAAAGCACACAGAGAGCAGCTGTGTGTTGCCATCTAGTGAAGAAGCTGTAGGTAACACACAGGGCTCCTCAGCTGAGCTGCTCAGGAGAGACTATGAGCCTGTTTCCCACTCGTTTTGCACCAGTTCTGGACTGGAACAACCTTTTTGATTTGTTCCTGCTTTTTCTCATATCGAGAGCAGCTTAGGAAAGATTTAAGCCTTATGATGTGGAGGAACACAAACAAGCATCTAGGTCAGGAAAGAATATACCAGAGCTGCTTCACCACCAGCAGGCCTTTCCCAGGCTTACCGCACTGCCCGCTTGCCTGCCTCCTCCAGTCCACGCAGACCCCATGGAGCCCGCACAAGGCTGCGTACGTCTGCATGCTCTGGCACTCGGTGCTGGGGTGCCGTTCGGAGCACCCGCTGGCCACACATGCCTCATAGTAGGGCTGTGGGGGGACCACGTTGTGGCACTCAGTCAGGTTCCTTCACAAAGCAAGGACACAGACAGGGCATTTCACTTCCTTGGGTACTTCCAGGGAGACATTCAACTCAAAACCAAACCCATCCCTACTCAGGGAAAGCCTCAAGGTACAACAACAAATTGCTCTGACAGGCAATATGCCCACACAGCTCAATTAAGAATGAGCTTTACCTCCCATTCTTTAAATGCTTTGAAAGGAAGCAATTTAATGTTGGACTGATATCTGCAAAGAAAAGTATCCCGCGTACCTCACAGCTATAATTCTATATGCTGAAATTTTTATGTCAGCATGTTTGACAGTCCTGTTTTAAACCACAATAGTATTTTAAAAACAGAAACATACATTTGCTTACTGTATTCTGACTGTGCACCTGTTCATCTAGAGCTTTCAGATACTGAATTATAGCAAGTTCCTGGTTGGCTTCTCCAGAACTGACAGGCAGAGGGAGTGCCAAGCAGCAGACAGTATTAAGTGAGGACTGATTTTGATGATGCAGCTGAGAAACATCTGCCAAACTTAGGAACATTCACACCTCAGTTCACTGCTGAGTTTCTCAAGGTATGCTAGACTTCGTGTTTACATCATGTCCTATAAGCAGTTGGCCCAAGTCAGGTAGTGAAGCACAAAATTATCTTGTGGATTTATTTTTCTGGCGCTTTTGGGAGTTGTCTTACCAGATGATTTTACACAGATTGGAAGGCTCACAGTGCTGATGATACTCAATCTCAGTTGGTTCTGAGACACCTGGATTACAGTTTCTGTTTGTATGATCTGGGACTTTCCAATCTAATGCCATCTCTTTGAAGGACTCTATAACCTCACCATTCCTTTTCATAGCATCATCGGATTTCTGGTTGGTGCAGGTACCTGGTAGCAATATAAAAGCAAAGTGACAGTTCAAGGACAGTTGATGCTGATGAGGCTGCTTTTAGAGGAATCCTGGAGGGAAGCTCTTCTCCTTGTGGGAAGGTAACAACACCTGGAGTCCTGGATGAGTTCACAAGAACAGCCCCAGTCATAAACTGAGCATGATATTTATGGTATGGAATATTTCCATTGGCCAGCTTAGCTTAGTCTGGCTATGCTCCCTCCTAGCTCCTGCACACCTGCTCATTAGCTGAATATGAGAAACTGAAAAAAGTCCTTGATTTATAGCAACAACTGAAAACATCAGTGTTATCAACATTCTTCTCATAGTAAATCAAAAACACAGCAGCTACTGAGAGGAAAATTAACTCTATCCCAGCCAAAAGCAGGACACGTGTTGGTTGATTCATTTCTCATGGTGGCTAAAGCAACTTATTGAGTAGATGTGATCAAGAGGAAGGGCTTAGAGTCTATCTCCATCCACCAATAGACTGTAAATAGAAAGAAAGGAAGTGACTTGTCTTCTGACAGTGTCTTTCCACCAAATAGAGATAAATTTGTTAAAAATTATGAGAAATAGAAATCAGTGGAGATGCAAGCATTTAGATATGTTTACAAGGGGACAAGGGAAGGAAGAGGAAAATTTGTTGTATTCATTACTGTCAGCTGATGAGGACACTCACCACACAGTCCCATAGTATTGTTATAAAACCTTCCAAAAGGGAGTTTTATGTAAAATGCGAGTCGACTGTAGGAGACATAAACTTCTAATTCAGGTATTTCAACTATGACGTAAAGGCCAGAACTGGTTATCGTGATACCATTCTTGGAAATGTCTGGAACAACTTTCTTACCATTAAACAAAATCTAAAACAAAAAGAAACAAAAGATCTCTGTAGACATCCTTCTGTTGAGTAAGGTATATGGTTTGTCCAACTGGAAAGTAGAGTAACACAAATTCAGACCTCAGGTGCACCAAATTAAGTCTGTGAAAGGCAGTCACTTAAGCAGTTCTCTATTATTCCTTTTTAATATGTCATAATTTATATTTGAGTGCTCATGTCAGGAACAAAACCACAACTTTCAATTATATGATCATTTCCCAAGTTTTTACAATATACAAATTTTTGTTGACACAAAGGAAAAAAGAAGGAGAAAACAGTGTAATTGTATTTCCTATCCATTCCGTTCTTCACAAGCTTCATCCTTTGTCGTGACAGAGCACTTAGCAGAACAGTAATACAACCACAGCAAAATAATACTGAGAATTCATTTTAATACAAGACTTTACCAAGTTTGTTTCTTTTCCATGTTCCATTGCTTGTGTCAGAATAACAACAGAGTTGGAGTGAAAAATGAAAAGGGACATTGAACAAATTGCTCCATTAATGGCACCACAGTAGTAGTTGTCTATGTGAATCCAGAAGTTGTGAGAGTCAGGATGAATTGACTTCACAAGTACATAGGTGCAGTTTTCTTTAAAATGATGATATGTTCCATCAAAAGTCACATAATGCTCATTTCCCCATCCACTGCAAATACCTGGAAGACAGAACGACAGATTACAGGATTGTCTTCCAAATTTCCTGTAAGTACAACTGGTTTTAACTCTTTTACTTACTTTCACTGAGAGCTGAAATAACCAGTTCGATACAGAAAAATTAGCCTAGAAGGACATTCTTCTCTGCTCTTAACAGCCAATGTTTCGGATGGGACCATTACATCCTACTGAATTACATCTGTTCCATTACATCCTACTGAATTAATATGAACATATTATAGATACTGACCACTAAACATATCTTTCTTGACACCCAGCCGAACATAACATAACTTTGAGGAATTCTTCCGCCGCAGTACTTACACTGACACTCAAAGACTTCACAGCAACCACTTTTATCGTAGTGTTTCGCAAATGGGAAACCATTGACACAGAGTTTCAGTTGCTGAGGAGGGCAAGTTACACTGGACAGTTTAATATTATTTCCTTCTCCCAGGCAAGTGGCAATCTGGCAGTTTCCGAAGTTCCATGTTTCATTAAACTATTGATGGATTGAAAAAGAAGAGGAGAGGGACATAACAAAGTAATGTAACAAAATTTTTAAACTCACACACAACAGCTATGCTCCATTCAGTTAGTTCTCTACCATGGCATTATCTGCTAACTACTCTTTCTCTGGAAGCCAGGCAATATGAAACATATAGCAATTAACAAAGCCTTGTATCTACTTCTGATCCACAACATTTTATACTGGACTCATATTCTGGTGATGGGACACTGCCAGATGTGGTTTCCTATCCATTATTCAGCTCCAAGTTCTGTCCACATACAATGATTTAGATATGTCAGATTAACAGAATAATCTTCAACTTATTCCCTCAATTATTTGGGGGCTTCTGGTAGTAGACTTCTAAATCATCTAATTCATCCACACCTACAGTCTAGCTGTAGTGCTGGTTACCAGCAACAGAGGATAACACCAAATCTTGGCTGCAGGCAATGCTGTAGCTGAAGAAACACATCTTCTTCTTGCACGTCTCTCACCTTTCTGGGGGGAATGAGCCCGAGACAATCACTCACAGGAGTCTCTGTGGAAGCAGTGACTTGGACTGTTGCACTGGGAGCAGCTGTTGGCAGACAGGCTTCTGAGTCTGGATCACAGATCTTGAGAGCCTCAGTATGACCAGTTTTACACTCTGCCCAAATTAATTCAATCCGGCACGATGCATTGCAAACAGAGTAAGCACAATGATCTGATATATTCACTGGCAGAGAAACATTTTCTCCTGCAAGGCCAAAACCCGACTGTTAGCACTGGACTGTGCATGAAACTGGTAACTCTCAAGGCCTACACATCACAGATCGGCCACATATTCAGTGCTACATTTAGCTAGCTAGGTCTCCCTGTAACCGATGGGCATGTTGAAGTGTGACTGTCTGTCTGCAGCTCCTTGAATTCAGTGACTGAACTGGAGCTCAATTCATTCAAATGGCAAAGGCTGAGGAAGGGCCACAGGTGGCTAATCTGAAATTTTGCTCTTAAGTACATTAGCGGGAATTGAAAATGAGTACAAGAGGAGAGAACACTGACTACGTCACTGAGTGCATCTGGTCTCCACAAAGACTAGGAGACAGGTAGTTCAGGAGCTACAAGAAGTTGAAGAAGAGTCTTCCTTCCTCTGTTTTTGGAATATGACTGTGGATTACAAGACCATGTTCAGCAGCTTGGAATTCAGGGTTTGTGCTGGAATCCACTGAAGTTAGCATTTGGTATAAGCTTCTTTACACCAGGTATATCCAAACCAGCACAAAGTTATAGGATATGGGAGATTTGTAGTTGTGAAGGTGTTAGTTACAGTTCAAAGATGTAACAGCTTGTGGTAATGTGTAACTGCAGCAGGCTGTATGAGCACTTGCTGAAGCACCTTTATCTAACAGTACATTTCCTCATATCAATGGTGCAGAAAAAAAATTTACTTGGTCTCTCACCCATTTGTATCAATTGTCCATTGTCATTGCAGAAGCAGGGAGTGGCTACCATTGACGACAGAAGTGCAGATGTTACAGGTTGCATATGTGGTTCTGCAGGAAATGCAATCCATTAATATTCAAATCCTCTCTCTGCTACTCTACTTTCAAGCCCTATAGCATCTACTACATTCTGAACAATCACAAAAAGAGGGAAAAAAAATTATTTTTATACCCCCACCACATTTTGTACAAATACACACTAAAATAGTCCTCTCTGCATTTATATACACTCTTTCCATTAGACTGCATGTTACTAGAATAATATAAGTACACTCCTCCTTGTAGCTAGTTTGTGGTTTTTTTTTCTGTACAGAATACAATAAAATCCAGTTTAAGATTTCTCTGAACTTTCTAATCCTGCAGGACTTCACCTGACTTTGGAGAGGTGATTTCCAGTGGTACTCCATTTTGCCTTTTAATGTCTTGTTCCAAAGAATCTGTTGGTTTAAATACAGAGAGATCATTTAGACATTTTATTATGTCAGCTACAGTTTGCTTTCAACAGTCATTCCTTTCCTAGCTATAACTCCACTATACTTCTTATTCCACTTGATAACACATTTAGTAAATACCACACACAGGCTCACCATCAAGTCTTTAGCTCTCCCACTCACTTGAGTAGCGAAGTTAACTTATAATTCTCCTTGTCCCCTTTGTATAATTTTCTACCAGGACAATACACATTTTTTTAGCCACTTATTTTCCTTTGCTATAATCTTGTGGTAAAATTCCATATTTTCTTTATTTCTTTTTTACTTCCTATTTTCTGCTCATTGACATCCCCCTCACCCTGCAACTTCTCTTTTGGGAAGGGAGTAAACTGCCAGGCAGCTTTATTTTCTTGCTCCTGTGACCCATCTGAGACTGACTTATTCCAATGCAGAAAACAGTACAATAAGAACCATAGTGGAATATAGGTGATGAGGAGGAGAAAACCAAGATTTAGAAGTATGAAATATTGAGATTAATACCACCAGTGTCAACTGTGATACACCCAAGGTTATTGTAAAAGCTGTACCGAAAAATGGCCAAATGTCTCTGTTCTCTTTACCCCACTGACAGTAACAAACTTTAAAAATTACACTTTTAGTCCCCACCATGAGACCCACAATCTCTGACCCCTTGTTCCTGAACCTTCAACTGTCTTAAATGCTGTGCTTATCCCAGATAGGCAGTAGTAGTCTTTTTCCAAGATAGACAAATCTTTTTACCATTACAGACTTTCATAAAATCACCACCAAACCTCTTCTAAATCTAGTACCTTGTGCTGGTGTGGGTAGTGTTCTGCAAGGGATGAGTGTTTTAATGATCACTCCATCAGGGCCACAGACAGCATCACTGCACTCAGTCCCATGTACTTGGCTGTATACAGTTTCATTTAACGTGTACGTCTTTCCATTGTAGCAGCAAAGGCAATCTGAGGCACCAAAAGAGCAAATGCCATGATAGCAGGGGACACTTGTATATACAAATGAAAAGAAAACCAAATTCTGGATTTACCTTCTGTAGCTCATATTAGCAAACATGAATTACTGGGCTGAAAAACTTTCTCAGTTTCTACTTGAGAAGTTGCACTGGGAATCTACCTCATTTATTTAAAGTGGGGTGGATTTTTATTGTTGCTGGTGTTTCCTGGAGTCAGCTTGCATAGAGAAAATACTGTCTGATGAAAGCATCAGAACTGGCACTGTCCTCACCCAGCACAGAGCACGGGTGCATTCCCTCTTGGCAAGGAATGTGTCTGGGATTACTGCCTTGATGAGTGATAAAACACTGGCTCAGAAGGTGTTGCACAGCCATTTCCATCCACTAATGAGGAACATGCAGTGATAAACAATTTCATTTAAATATATGAGAAGCTGTCCAGGTTTTGGACAACGTACATTCAGGAATTTAAGGGAATATATCTATTACTGTAACAAAATCAGCAAAACTGAAGATGTGTTGTTGGGTCACCTTGCATTTTGGGATGTGGTTTCTCCCAGATATGGAATTGAACTGATACCATACCTTAAGCAAGTGTGTCCTTCAGGCACAAAAACCCGTCTCTCATAAGATAGCTCTCTAGCTTATTATGCAATTAGCGGACAGGAAATAGCACCTCTGCAAGATCTGACCTGTTCTAAAAGTGCTCATTAAAACAGGTACCATGAATGCCCTGCTTCAGAATACTTTCTGTCTGTCTTCACTGACTACCAAAGAAGTGTAAACATGGAGAAGTAGTATTTACCTGGGCGAGACAAATCTCTTCATGCCTCTCTCCTGCCTCCCTATGATTATCCTTTAGGTTCTTCAGGTCAAAGGCAGTGTTTTGCTTATCAAAGTATGCCTGTACTGCTGTCATTCACCTATTAAACTAGCTAGCTGGAGTCCTATTACCAACACACCTGTAGTAACATGTGACATTGAGTTGTTTCAGTCCT
The DNA here is from genome assembly GCF_030867145.1 of Opisthocomus hoazin. NCBI lineage: Eukaryota > Metazoa > Chordata > Aves > Opisthocomiformes > Opisthocomidae > Opisthocomus > Opisthocomus hoazin. The sequence goes on along the minus strand of NC_134420.1, from coordinate 17,364,453 downwards.
ATCGTCACTCAGTGAATGGTGAAGGTGGTGAAAAGTTACCTTTGGAGTCTTCAGTACATAGTTTCTCTTCAGGATTGCTAAAGATAGAGAGAAAAGAAGACTTGTTTTATTTACTTGAAACAGTATGTGGAATAACAATGTCTGTGACAGTATCTACTTCTACATAAAAGCCTAATCCTGGAGGATTTAATGATAGTTGCCACTGCCTATGAACATAAACCAAGCATTCCCTAGCTTGTGCTCTCAGTTCTATTCTACCTCTCTCACCAACAACTGACCTACCATGAAGTGCAGTCGGGGAGGGAGACGCACTCCCTGCTCTCCTCATCAAAATATGGCTTGTCAGGACTACACTCTGGGTAACAGCCTGGAAAGTCAAAGTAAACAAAGCATTCTTAGTCTGCTTTACATAGATCCAGGGAAGACACACAAATACTTCTATTTGATGCAGATTTGATCCCAAAATGAATGTGATGCCAGTATGAATGTTCTTTATATTACCAATTACTTTTCCACCTGCTCTTCTTCCCTCTCTCCCACAAGTTTTAATTAACCCTGTTTGTCAACAGACAATTCTCTGCAAATTTAGACTGAATGACCTTTTATCTCTACCCAGTTTTAAAGGCAACAGGCAAATCACGCTATGAATAGCACCATCACATGGCGAATTAGCCCAGGGAGAAAATGGGACAGCCTTTTTCAGCAGCCTTGATGCTTAAGACATCTAAAATCAGACTAATGGCTTCAACTCCCATAAAATGCATCAAAGTCAAGAAAGAATTACCTTCCAAACTGTATAGCAAGTTCCCACATTTCCCTTGTGGGTTCCTGCAAGTCTTTAAACAAGGGACTCCACAGGGTTTATAGAACCACTCATGTTTGTCAGGTGGATTGTAGTAATCACAGAACACAGCTGGAAAAGAAGAATAAAAACCCTCCAAGTCTCAGACACCAGGCAGGGGTTATTTTTTAACTCTTGTGAACAAGAGCTTGTTAAGTGACACATGCACAGCAATGTCAGAATTCTGCTCTTCTTTATCTCCCATCTGCCTGAGCACACGGAACACTGCTTTTCTGAGTGCATTTTCAGTGCAATACTTACGGCAAATGGCAGGTGTTCTCCAGTCGATACAGACACCAGCTCTGCTACAGCTTCTTGAATAAGCAGCAACTGAGGTACAAAAGCACTCACAGTCTCCCACACTGTCACAGCCACAGAAGTCAGAAATACAAGACTCATAATATGGTATTGGGTTCACCTATGAAAATACCAATAGATTTGTTACCACAGATGTACCTGCTGCAGTCTGTTTTAATGAGGGAAAGGGCTCTGAATTTCTGACATTCACCGGCAGTTCCTTTCGCAGAACCAGGCTGGGTCTGTGACAGACTGGGATTATCATGAAGGAGCTATGATATTTTACAACAGGTAGTCTTCTATTGTCACCTTCCTGGTAGAATTGGACTCTAAATCTTCTTATTCTTACATGTGTAATACTGGCATTCACTCTCAAAATGTCTTTCTAGTGTAATTTCTGCACAACTGAACTACCTTGCTTCGGATTAGCACAACTATATAGCATGTGCACTCACTGACTGGAGAGATAGTGAGTACAAAAGGAAATCCTATTTCCACCGAACTTCACGACTCTTGTGTTTTAACCTATGCCAACATGAATTCACAGAATCACAGAATCACAGAATGGTAGGGGTTGGAAGGCTCTGTGGGTCATCCAGTCCAATCCCCCTGCCAATGCAGGGTCACCTACTGTAGGCTGCATAGGACCGCGTCCAGGCAGGTCTTGAATATCTCCAGAGAAGGAGAATCCACAACCTCCCTGAGCAGCCTGTTCCAGTGCTCCGTCACCCTCAGAGGGAAGAAGTTCTTCCTCATGTTCAGACCGAACTTCCTATGCTTCAGTTCGTGCCCATTGCCCCTTGTCCTGTCGCTGGGCACCACTGAAAAGAGTTTGGCCCCATCCTCCTGACACCCACCCTTCAGATATTTGTAAGCATATATTAGGTCCCCTCGCAGCCTTCTCTTCTTCAGGCTGAACAAGCCCAGCTCCCTCAGCCTCTCCTCGTAGGAGAGATGCTCCAGTCCCCTCACCATCCTTGTAGCCCTCCGCTGGAATCTCTCCAGTAGCTCTTCATCTTTCTTGAACTGGGGAGCCCAGAAATGGACAGAGTACTCCAGATGGGGCCTCACCAGGGCAGTGTAGAGGGGAAGGAGAACCTCCCTCAACCTGCTGGCCACACTCTTCTTGATGCACCCCAGGATCCCATTGGCTTTCTTGGCAGCCAGGGCACACTGCTGGCTCATGGTTAACCTGTCGTCCACCAGGACACCCTGGTCCCTCTCCACAGAGCTGCACTCCAGCAGGTCCGCCCCAAGCCTGTACTGGTGCATGGGGTTGTTCCTCCCCAGGTGCAGGACCCTGCATTTTCCCTTGTTGAACCTCGTCAGGTTCCTCTCTGCCCAACTTTCCAGCCTGTCCAGGTCACGCTGAATGGCAGCACAGCCTTCTGGTGTATCTACCTCTCCTCCCAGGTTGGTGTCATCAGCAAACTTGTTGAGGGTGCATTCTAACTCTTCATCCAGGTCGTTGATGAAGAAGTTAAACAAGACTGGGCCCAGTACTGACCCCTGAGGGACACCACTAGTTACCGGCCTCCAACTAGACTCAGTGTCGCTGATGACAACCCTCTGAGCTCTGCCATTCAGCCAGTTCTCAGTCCACCTCACTGACTACTCGTCCAGCCCACACTTCCTGAGCTTCCCTAGGAGGATGTTATGGGAGACTGTGTCAAAAGCCTTGCTGAAGTCGAGATAGACAACATCCACGGCTCTCCCTTCATCTACCCAGCCAGTCATGCCACCGTAGAAAGCTATCAGATTGGTCAGGCATGATTTCCTCTTGGTGAATCCATGTTGACTACTCCTGATAACCTTCTTTTCCTCCACTTGCTTGATGATGACCTCCAGGATAAGCTGCTCCATCACCTTTCCTGGGATGGAGGTGAGGCTGACCGGCCTGTAGTTCCCTGGGTCCTCTTTCTTGCCCTTTTTGAAGATTGGAGTGACATTGGCCTTTCTCCAGTCCTCGGGCACCTCTCCTGTCCTCCAGGACCTCTCAAAGATGATGGAGAGTGGCTCAGCAATGACATCCGCCAGCTCCCTCAGCACTCATGGGTGCCTTCCATCGGGCCCCATGGATTTGTGGATGTCCAGATCGCTTAAGCGATCCCTCACAAAGTCCTCCTCGACCAAGGGAAAGTCATCCTCTCTGTGGGCTTCTTCTCTTACCTCCGGGGCCTGGGATTCCTGAGGGCTTGCCTTGGCACTGAAGACTGAAGCAAAGAAAGCATTCAGTAGCTCTGCCTTCTCTGCATCCTCCGTCACCAGGACACCTGCCTCATTCAGCAGCGGCTCCACATTGTCCCTAGCCTTTCTTTTGCTGCTGATGTAGTTGAAGAAGCCCTTCTTGTTGTTTTTGACATCCCTTGCCATCTTCAATTCCAGGTGGGCTTTGGCCTTCCTTGTTGCATCCCTGCATGCTCTGACAACATTCCTGTACTCTTCCCAAGTGGCCTGCCCCTCTTTCCACATTCCGTGTACCTTTCTCTTCCACCTGATCTCTGCTAGAAGCTCCTTGTTCAACCATGCAGGTCTCAATTAACCAAGGAAATTAAGCCAAGTTTGCTTTTAAAACGGCTTGTTAAACTGAAAAGGAGCTTTGTATAGGTTAAGTTAGTGGAATTAGTAGCCTTGTTTCTGTTTAGGTTAATTCATTTTGTGTCTAAAATAAACCAAATAATTTATCTCTTTAGGTAATTTAAATAAACTTTCCCAAGAATCCCTATACATACAGTCCTATGCTAACATCTCTAGATTTTACAAACTGATACCTAACTTTTTATTCTGGTGGCTAAACATTATCCTCTTTGTCTTCAGTTGCTCAAAACAGGCACTGCTGTTTCCTCAACAGGATTCAGCTGGCATAGCTGTAAAGTGAGGTTTTGAGAGAGGTAGCCCTTGTAGTTAAGGATGCTGTGTAATAGCCTTTAATAGTAAAAATTTGTGCGTAAATGTGCTGCAAAATAGCAACAAATACCTAGTAGGAAACTACTGAGGATGGGACAACAGGATTACCTTACTGTGACAGGCTTCAAAGATGTTGCTCTTAATGATGCTGCAGTGCTTCTGTCCCAGGACAGACTTGAAAGGCTGATCAGCACACAGGTCCGTCATGTTTATATTTGAGCAGGTGCTTGTTATTTTCCAGCTGTTTCCAAACTCTTGTATGCTCATCTCCACGGACTGCCCTCTGGTTGTGAAGTCATTCCTCGAGCGGCCATCAAAGTCCCCACAAAGGCCACAGACTTTTCCCTGGGTAATTTGCATAGGCACAGTAAATGGCTTGGTTATTTTGAGTGCAGCTCACTGTTTGACAGAAATAAATTACAGAACAGGGCGAAGGCAAAATAGCTGCAAATTTCTAAACAGCCACCAATATGTGGCTTAGAAAAAGCTGAACTTCAAGTGACAAGATCACTCTGTTAGCCCTCCAATACTGCAAAGCATCTGGCTTTACTTCTAGCTCCAAATATTCTGGGGTGTTTCACTGACTGAACAATGAAATAAAACACAAGACATGACCTGCTTGCCTTTTCTTGTCCACTGAACTGAGCACTTTTCCAAGCCCTGCTTTTCAAACTGGGGCTCCAGTTCTGGATGAGTAACTTTGAAATCGTAACTCTCAATCCATCCCATACCTACCTGGAAAGATGGTGCCACGTGAACTACGACAGTAGTCTTCTGGTCCCACATGAAGTTCATCCCTTGATTTGTTTCAATCACAATATAACCTCCTCTAAGATCCACTTTGTAATTCTTCTCAGCTCCTGGATCAGTGGCTATCTCCTGAATTCTTCCCTCCAAGAGCCTGATTTCACTGCTCTGCAAGGAATAGATACGTTGCATGGAAGGAAATCAAATAGAAACCTTAGTGTAAGAGCACTGGCATTCTGCCTCTTGGCCTTCATCTTATTTTTCTGTAGTCTTTACGCTGCATCTTCATCTATTGCCAGACATGTGAACCATAGACAAGACCCACTGAGTTCAATGGCAAACATCTGTCCTAGTATGACAAGTCTTACCTCACTGCCACACAAATTGTCCTCATTCTAGATAAAATCTGTTCTGCTGTCATGGCAGCTCCTGAGTGCATGGGCAATTGGGCATGCTAGAACACCCGTTGTCACGCTGCTTCATTTCACCATTCCCTCACTCCCCACTAAGGGAGAAATTTCTTTTGTGTACACTTTGGGGAAACGCTAAGCCAGAGCTGGAGGGAAGAAAATCTGCCCTGTGCTCAAACCATGGTACAGAAACATGTTCCTCTAAAAACGTTACCGTCACTATAATACCACTAATGTCACAGATGCAAATATACATACACACATGCACATACATAGAGTGCTGTTCACTCCCTGCATCTACCCCCTCACCTGCAGAAGTGTCGAGTCCTGTTAACACCAGATACCTAAACCTTTCCCAGTTTGCCTGCCTCTGCTTTCTGGCTGTTTGACTTCCACAGGTACTCTATGGCAGCAACTGAGCTGGAATATCAGGGGATACTACACTAACTGCTACAAAATTCAAGACTACAGCTCTTCAGTTATAACCAGTTCTAGACAAACCTCAAAAATCAGTGTTATCTTTAGGGAGCAAATGGAAAGTGACTTCCCACAGGCGTTGTTCTGAATTACAATTCGGAAGGTGCCAGCATCGATGTTATTGGGGCAAAAATCCTTGGAAAAATAGATAACATTGTATTAGATCTTTTCAGGAAACTAGACCATCCATAACCATTTTCAGAAGCTCTAAATGAATAGCACTCCCATCTAACTTCTGCTATTTTGCCACTTTTTTATTCACCAAAACTCTAGGCATTTTAGAAGAATCTGGTGGCAGCTGATCTGGCGGCAGGTTCATATCAGGAATTTCAAAGAGAAAAGCTAAGGAAAAAACTGAGCTCTTCATCGCACCAGCACAGTCAAAAAGGTAAAAATATTTTTTCTTAAAATTAGCAGAACCAACTGTAATTTGGGGATGACAAAATGTCTCACTGAGTACTGTCCCATTACATGAAATTATTGCGCATGAGGTTCACACATTAACCTCTATGTGCTCCTATCACAACAATAATACTGTCAGTCTTGGATGGCTGGGAGAAACGCTCAGCTATTCAACACCACACCAATCCCTTTCCCTTGCAGATGCTGGAATTACACCAGGAAAGGGCTGTCCAGCCCAGGAGTTAATCGTTTAGGATCACACGACGCCCTCTTGTGTCACTTCTGAGGGTTAATTGCTTTGCTTTGATACAGAAAATCTCACTGTACCTACTCCAGGTACAAGAGGAGGGGAGTAGGCTCTACTCATCAGCATTGACTATTTTGAACGGGATAGCCCTTCAATTACTCAGACTGAACCCTGCATTGTGAGCTGTGAAAAGTAAATAGACAGGAAAGTGAAAAAAAGTGATACCTGAGCCAGGATATAGTCACAGTCTCCCAGGAAATCAAACTTCTCCCCATCAAAACTCATGTAATGCCCGTTTCCATACACAGTGCAGGTTCCCTTGCAGGGATTGTCTGTACAGTTCCACTGCCTTTTGTTACAGGTGCTGGGAGGCGAGATGCAAAGAATCACAGTCTTTGTATGAAGCATGGTTTTTCCTTAACCACAAATGGGCAGAGTAATTTAAAAGTTTGTCTTTTGCAGTACTTCAGAGAAAGCAATCATATCTCACTCTTCCAAGCTTACCCTATCAACCGTTTTGAGACCATGCCATGAGGTGGCTTACGAATCAGAAAGTTCATATTTACTGCCAAAATATGTTTAAACTTTGTCTATTCTATATTTTCCTTCCAACATCTTTTAAATCATTAAGTTCTGGCAGCAGACAATGGGCATTTAGGAGGTAAATTCAAGGTGAAGAACTGAATATTTCAACCTTTTCTGAATCTTAATTTGTGAGGTACCACGTGGTCAGTTCTGTTCCCGACTACATTGGTGTGAACCAATATTATCCCTGCCTTCCTTCGTGTATTGCGTTTGGCTGTGATGGAGTTAGTTTAACCCATAGCAGCTTTCATAGTGCTGTGCTTTGTATTGGTTGCTAGAAAGGTGCTGATAACACATCAGTGTTTTGGCTATTGCTGAGCAGTGCTTGAACAGCATCAAGGCTGTTTCTCCAACATTCCCCTCCTCAACAGTAGGTGGGGGTGGGCAAGATCTTAGGAGGGGACATAGCCAGGAGAGCTGACCCAAACTGACCAAAGGGATATTCCATACCACATGATGGCTGCTCAGCAATAACAGCAAAGAGAAAGAAGGAGCTGGGGGGGCATTCGTTGTTACAACACTTGTCTTCCGGAGCAACCTCTACACGTACTGAATCTCTGCTTTCTGAGAAGTGGCTGGCCTGCTGATGGGGATTAGAGAATAAAACTTACGTTTTCCTTTGCATCTGCACACGGCCTTTGACTTTGCTTTAGCTTTATTAAACTGCCTTTATCCTGACCCATGAGTTTTTTCCATCTTATTTTCTCCTTCCCGCCCCCTGTCCTGCTGAGAAGGGGAGTCATAGAGCAACTTGGTGGGCACCTGGCATTCAGCCAAGGGCAACCCACCACACCTTGACAAAATTTACATCCAATTCAGGGGAACCATGGACAGAAAATGTTAGTTGTTATACCCTTGACACAAAGACTGCAATTGTCCTGTTCTCATAAGAAAACAAAGCCCTCAATGCCAAAAAACTCTTAATTGCTTCTGTGATATCAACAACTGCTTATCAGCATTTGGCTTCACATGTTAAACTTGATTGCTTGTACCAGTGGTGATCAGATCAAAGTGTTTCTTGCTCTTGTTTTTTGTGCATCCTCTTGGCAGGACTATGCAGTCTCACACTCACTAAAAAATGAGTAAGGATTCAAAGCATTTTACCCACCATGACCAGCAATAACAGTGAAGTCTATGGCAGAGTTATACTAGCAATCGGAGAAACTAGAGCATTCATTTATCTTATTTGAGAATTACGCACCTGGAAGCACTGCAAGTCACTGGAAGATCATTGCAATTCCTTCCTCCTCTAAATTTAAATATTTTCTGGGGTTCAGCTCTGCCCAACAGACACAGCCTCAATTCCCCCTTGTAGAATGACCAGCCACAGACCAACCTGGATGAGGCCAGTACTTTTAAAGCTGGTGAGGAAGCAGTTTGCAGAAAAGGATGGAAATTGTTTGACAGAAGATCTTGGTACTTGTTCTCCCCAAGTGCAGGCTCATGCAGCATGTTGCAGAGAGGAAAAGCTTCCCCTTTTATTTTTAGTAGAAGCCTGATGGCTCTAACGATGAAGAGGAAGGCTTCAAAATACATCCTGCACCACAGGTGCACTACGCACTAACAATTTTAACAGTCTTTTTGTTACAAAAAAAGGCTCCTTGGAATAACATACCATGTGTTGCAGTCCACTTTGATCGTTTCCCCAGGTTTATAAAAGTGTCCCCCATGGACACATGGGCACTGATCTTTGGGAATACATCCTCCACTGCCATCCAATACCAGCCCATCGGGACACATGCAGCCAGAAACACATTCTGTGACATACTGCATATATAAAGATACAACACAAGGCAACTCATCAATGCACAGAAAGTACAGGGAACCAGCAGAGGTGCTAGGTCTGAATGCCAGCTTTTGGATTTCTTTAAAAATACCACAACCGTAAGTTAGTGACAAGCAAACTACAAGTATCGCAGCTGCGTGGGTAGCTATAGGCTGTGTTATCAGTAAAGCAGTTGGTCTGTGAACAGCGTAACCTGTTACCATCAGTGCTTGTTAAGGACAATCATGCATGCACAATCATGTTGACCCATGCTCCTGCTAGGAGGTGAAGTCCTTACACAATGCATGTCCTGCGTCTTACAACTTTTCTGACACTCTGATCCAATTGTACCAGGACCCGCAGAGCTGCAGTTGAAGTAATACATAGGAGCTGGGCAATCTATAGGAGGAAGAAAGCATTTTAGGAAGGCAATTTAGTGAAAGCAATAAGGATGCCATCAGTAATTTTAAAACAGAGCGGAGCATTTCAGAGGGCAGCATGTGTCTCTTCTTTACAGTTTCTATTATCTTTTGCTTCTGCCCACCAACAGTGCGGGCAGAAGGAGGCAGATAACTTCTAAGCTTTGGGAAATATCTTCATCTTTTAAAGAATTCAGCAAGTCTGGTGACATTTTTACAAAGACAACTATTACCAATAACCAGCACATTTCAGGGAGAAGGCAAAAATGTGCAGAACACTAAAATGTTACAGAAAGTGAGAGATAAAACAGAAAAAATATTATAAAGACTAGCTGAGACCACAATGCCATTATTTAAGAAAATCTCACCTTTTACCAGGACAGTTTCTCCAATGCAGTCTAATCTTCCTTGAATGCATTTGCTAAAGAGATTCCATAAAATGAAAGACATCAGATATTTGCACATCTCTCTCTCACTAGAGAGAAAGGCACTGCAAAGTTTCACTAGTCACATAAATAACAAATCGCTATCAAAATGAATATTTGGTACAGCTATCTGGTTCACAGACATAAATCACCATCCCCAGAGGAAGATTAAGACACCCAGCTCTTAAATACTCTTCCTTAATCTGCCACGGGTTTACAGTGTGTTTTCCCTAAATCAAGACTTTTCTAAGCATCTATTTTCCACTCTGTGAGATGAGACTAATACTTTCTTAAATAAGAGACCTCCTAAATTGCTAAATGAATCTGTGTTTACAAAATAGTCTGGAATCCTCAGAAAAAAATATGGGAGTTAGAAGAGAGAGAGAGAGAATATGCAGACATCCGAACATACAAATAAATAGTTTGAATAAAACTGACTTCCCCTGGTACTTGTTTGCATTGCTGCCCTGAACTGGTTGAAAATGAGAAAACGACAATTGTTTTTCACTGCAGATGCAAATTAATTATGTAATTTTTGGTATTTTCCAAAAAAATTCTCTCTCTCTTTTTAAAACCTCTGTTTAAGAACTGAGATACTGGGGGTTTTCCCAGACTATTTTAATTTTTTGAATAGTCTGCAGGATGGCTTGTTGCAAGGTGTTTTTTACTTTGCTTTTTCATTTCAAAGCCAGAAATTCCCCCAAGCCTTCTGCCTTGTAGAAAACTTGCTCCCACTGTATATGGATATTTTTTTACACAGCAATGAACTTTGCATAGAGATCGATTGTAAACATTACTTAACATGTTTTCAGGTTCTTGTTTGCTAGCAGGAATATAGGATCTTAACCTTTGCTGTGGCTGCATTTCCTGCCAGGGGAATATTTGCTTGGGTACAATCTAGGAGAAATTTGTCATTATTCCTTACGGTAAAATGACACCATTCAGGGATTAGAGCAGGGACTTCCCCAGGGAGCCCTGATGCCCCCCACGTATGCAGCCTTTGCATCATCAGAGCAGCTTACCACATCAGTTTGTCCTCTTGGAAGGAGTTTCCAGGCTGAATAATCTTGCCTTTGTAGTAACAAGGACAGTCATCTGGAGTTACACATTCCTCCTCGTCATTGAGGTAGGTCCCTTCAGGGCAACCACAGCCCTCCATAGGAGCGATCTGAACTTTACACAGCAGATCAGGTTCATCCAGCGAGCGGCAAGACTGGTTGCAGTACTTCACGCTATAGTTATAAACCATAGTCTCAGGACACTCCTCAGAGGGATCTTTGCAAGAGAAATAAAATGGATATATGGCCTTCTCTGTGCACTCGTTGCTCATGCTGTTAATGCAGCTTTCTGCATGTTGGTAGCGATAAATGTGGATTTTTCAAACTAGAGGACCTTGTCTCCCAGTGGTCTGGGGGAAGTCTGCTCACATAGCCCAAACTATGTGACACCGAATACTGAAATACTCAGCAGGGTATATCTTGACTGAATAAGGGAATCAACATAATTTTGTAATTTGTACAATTTACATTTCTGTCTTATGCCAAGGACTGAAACCTATAACTTCTGATGTGTCCTTGTAGTTAAACATCTATTTTCTGTCCTTTACTAACGATTTATTTGGCTGGGAATAATTTAAGAAATGAGCATATTTTGTGAGGGTTAAATTTCAATATCAAATGGGCAGTGCCAAGGAACTCTGCTAATCATTTGATGCTACCAAAGTAAGTGTGTTTGAATTCTCATAGATGTCTTAAGAAAAACTCTTGTTGTCGTCCTCCAGGAAAACGAGAAACAACAGTTTCTAAGCCCTCTGGGTAGACCAAACAGTTAAATACCAAAATCTAAAGAGCTCAGCTGACCCTGTAAGACAGCGAAAAGCTGGTTAATTCTCACACGCTGCCAAGAAACAACACATTCAAAACTCTGCCATAAAATCTGCAGTAGTGATCCATAGGGATGACATAAAATTTTGCCATGAAATATCACCCGCATTAAGGCTCTGGTATTCAAGAAAGCCTGGCATCCAGAATCCTCTGAAATTCTATAAGAACTGGGGATCTAGTCATACTGGACCTCTTTCCAACTCACATCTGCAGATTTAACTCCACAGCCATTTTTCAGATACACGTAGATGTACTAGAAGGTACAGGGGAGTTGTTCATGGGCAATTATGCTAATCAATTTTGCAGCAATGTTATTTACTATATCAGCAATAGTTTCCATGCTTAAACAAAGCTCTGTATGGTTTTCCAGTCCATGGCAATAGTACACTTTCTTAGATTAGTTAGTGTGCTAGGTTTGTGCACGCATTCAAAACCACCACCCCCACCAACAAAAAACAGCTGGTTTCCCGGTCTCAGCTGGAGCAGACACAATATCCTGTGTATAAATTGGTCAGGCAATATTCTTCTACTTTCCAGGCATACTATGAAGATGCAGCAACTGGCATTGTATATCAAAATAGGCCAAATAAGAAACATATTAATAAAGATGTTGAACATCAGTTTATACCAGATTTACCTGAATAGGTGTCTCATTTGTTAGCTAATAATGCAATAATGTGTTTACTTTCTCCCTTTAATTTTTCATAGAGAAAAAAGATCAATTTTAGTAAACAGAGATCTGGTAAGAAAAAGATTGTTTGATTATAGTACTTATGGTCACAGATTTGTAATCATCTTAGATTACATACACCACAATCGGAGGCATGAGTGAAGGGAACATGAGCGTACCATAGATTGCTTCATGCTCACTTGCACAAGGAGCACTAGAAAAACAGTGCCTTGACTTAGCAGAGGCTACTAACCCCAGTGGTCTTCTGGGTAACCAGTAACTCAAGAAATGATTCATGCTTCCACTAAAGATTGTGTCACATACGCTGCCAACAGTTAGCTAGTAGGCTTTACTTCTTACACTCTACTGACTGCAATGTAGACATCCGCTTAGGATGTAACTTGCCTTGGATGCTGCCTGCAGCCTGGCACGGCTGAACACAGCTGCAGGAGCTGGAAGGGCCTTTCCACCCCCTGCAATGGGACAGATCGCTGACATCATTGACTGTTCTGGCCCATTTATTCTTTCACTCATGAATAGTGCAACCTTTGATCTTATCACAGACATGTTCCCAAAAGATTATTTCTTCGTAAATAAGACCTAAGATGATTGTGATCATTAAGGCATTAGCAGTTTTTTCCCAAGGTTACTGCACTGTTTGAGTCAATATTACCTGCTGTGCCAAGAGTCCACAGATTTTCGTCTAACCCATGTGCAAACCAGTCTCACTTTGACATTAAAAATGTGAGTAATTCTATGTTGATAACAAAACTTTCAATAAATAAGGACTGCATCTGGTACCTAAATCTGCATGATTCTAGAATAATTTTCTGTGGACTGTACTGTGTTCCCTTTCAATTATTTCAGCACAGCTTTGTTAAACTGTTCTTACTGCAATTTTAAATGCCTTTGACAAAGCACCATACCAGTTACATTGTTTGATTCTATTAAATATCCCACCTAGCCTCTAAATCAGTTAATTAAATAGATAATAGCTATATCAAAGCTGCATAAAAAAAATCATTGTATGTCTCCTATTCAGATGTGTTATTATTCAAGAAACCCATACGTCTATTTTCATGTTGATATAGGCAAATCTCACTTGAACTATCTGATCGTCAATGGAAAAATGGAAAACCTGAAGTAAAATTCAGAAGCTAGGACTTGCAAGTTTCACTTTCAGCTCTGATACCATCTCATAATAAATTCTGGCAGTGCCAAAGAAATATACATACATATTTGGACTCCAAACCCAGGATTTAGTGACAATGTGTATGTCCAAATGACTTTTACTCATTTGTTAGATAGTACTGAGCTGAAAATGTCTTTAAACACTTTCATATTCTCAGATATCACCAATATGTATTTATTAAAAACCATTACTATTTTACTGTGACATGGAAAAACGCAGATAATGTGAGTGATACAATTTGTATGGGCAATGTCTGAGGCAAGACGGCTGAAATGAACTGTAAAAAAGGTCTCAGAATTAAAATACATGGGGAGGCTCATGTGTTCAAAAGTAACCTAATTGCAGCTCCTTGTTGTGATTTGATTAATACATCTTCTACTCTTTTGCTTCTCTGAGTACAGGATTAACCTACTATTTTACACAAGGAACATGCATCAAAAGAATATGAAGTGGATATGAACTGATATTGGCAGGCAGAAGTTTTTCACAGAATATATGCTTATTCTATTTTTCAAAGAGCCACTAACTTGATGACTAAGCCCAAAAGATACTGACTTCCATCGACTGGGCTCTCCTGAAGCTGTTCCCCCATATCCCTACCCAAGGTATTTTTGGATGCATACCACAGATGCCATGCCTCCAGCTCTTCAGGGACACGCCTGCTGTAGCACAGTCTCTGGAATAAGTAGAGAGCACACTACACAGTGCAACTTCACTCTTCTCAGCATTACAAGTGTCATACATACATTTCTAGTGGACAGAAAAGGACATGAGTATTATTATGCCCAGCTCACAGAACAAACATGGGAATATCTAGAAATTCAAAAAGTAGTCAACCAATATATTTTTGAAAAAGTATTATTACTAATGAAATTTAAATTGTAATATCTCTAAGATAAATGTATGCTAATGAAATACGGTGCAAACCTGAGAAATAGGAAGTCATTTACAGTCATGTAACTGCAATGACTTTATATCTAACACTCACAAATAGATGAATACTAGGAATGATAAGGGCACCTATAGTTCATTAAAGCACTAAGAAGTGTCTATACCAGCCTCCCATGAGGATATACAGTCTAGGATATGTCAAAATATGTCATCTGAAAATATACAGAACTTAATATATTGCACAGTGATGATTGGAACTTGTGTACCTATCTAGTGTGTAGATAAGATACACCCAATTAAATGATAGGTCTGTATCAGAAGATGGTTTAATAGGAAATATATGTAATGACCTCTAAAGAACTTGTTAGGTAAGGGGATTTAAAGGTCAAGTTCTTTTAATTGGGTGGCTGGACAGAAGAACCCAGATACAGTCAGTTACTTAAGAGCAGTAGGGTCATACTGCGTAGATGGTGACGTATCCTGCCATTTCTGATGTAATGGAAAATGCTTCCATGACTCATGGTTTAAAATCTGATGAGATCAGCAGGAGTAACAGCCATATCCATAAGAAATTATTTTTCCTTAATTGAAAATTTCAAATTCCTATTTTACATATAGTTAACATGAATTCTCAAGCAGACATATTTTCTGAGGGAAGCTTGGGAGAGGTGAAGCACAAGCCATATTTTTAAAGGTATCTGAAGGCACACTAAATTTTAGGCAAAATTTCAGGGTCAGGTATTTTCTCAGTAAGTTTTATCACACGCACCCCCATACATGAATTTTCTGAAGTTTTTGCAGAAACTTCTTTACTATTCACATAAATGCGGCAACTGCCTAGCTCAGCCAACTTCCTCAACAGCATTATAGAGCTTTACACCAAGACTACCTATGGGCAGCTTCTTGCATTCTAAACACGAGGGGACTAACATAATTCCACTGTCATAAATGGGATATAAATGATGATATAATATATATTCTCCTCCTAGACTTGAATTTTACACCCAGTCAGAGGGAATCCATGGGGCTGAAAAAACTCTCAGTTCAATTCCACACAGAAACACTGATTTGGTTGTTCAAAAAGCGAAAAGTTTTCAAGAACAGTAAACTAATTTTTTCCTCTTTTGCTTCTAGATCGTGCAACAGAACTGTCAGTGATGGCAGTCACTTAATATTTTCAGGGCTGCAGCCATAAAGGCCTATCATATCTGGGCCTGTGTGAACCTCGTGAGGTTCAACAAGGCCAAGTGCAAGGTCCTGCATCTGGGTCGGGGCAATCCCCACTATCAATACAGGCTGGGGGATGAGGGAATTGAGAGCAGCCCTGACAAGATGGACCTGGGGGGACTGGTGGATGAAAAGCTTGACATAAGCCACAAATGGGCACTTGCAACTCAGAAGGCCAACCGTATCCTTCAAGAGAAGTGTGGCCAGCAGGTCGAGGGAGGGGATTCTGCCCCTCTACTCGGCTCTGGTGAGACCACACCTGGAGTCCTGCATCCAGGTCTGCAGCCCTCAGCACAAGAAGGACATGGAGCTGTTGGAGTGGGTCCAGAGGAGGGCAACAAAGATGATCCAAGGGCTGGAGCACTTCTCCTATGAGGAAAGGCTGAGAAAGTTGGGCTTGTTCAGCCTGGAGAAGAGAAGGCTGTGGGGAGACCTTATAGCAGCCTTTCAGTACATGAAGAGGCCCTACAGGAAAGATGGGGAAAATATTTTCAGCAGTGCTTGTTTAGATAGGACAAGGAACAATGGCTTTAAACTAAGAGAGGGTAGATTTAGACTAGATATAAGGAAGAAATTTTTTATTACAAGGGTGGTGAAACATAGGAACAGATTGTCCAGAGCAGTAGTGGAGGCCCCTTCCCTGGAATCGTTCAAGGTCAGGTTGGACAGGGCTCTGAGCAACCTGGTCTAATTGAAGATATCCCTGCTCACTGCAGGGGGGTTGGGCTAGATGACCTCTAAAGGTCCCTTCCAACCTAAAGCATTCTATGATTCTATGATCTTGCATAAAATCCATTTTGTTATTGTTCTCGTCAGCATCAGTGAACTTTGCAAACAGGCAATATTGTAACCTATTTCAGTCCCCCAGGCAGACTTCATGGCAGACCGGGCTCTGGACTAGATTAAAACACTCATTTATACCAATGCCTTACCTTGATGTACACAGAAGGGTCTACAACAGAATGGCAGGCAGCAAACTCACTGCTTGTATTAGACAGAAGAGCACACCAATGCTGGGCGAATTTTTCTGAAGTGGGAAAAAATATTGTTGTTCATAGTCACTTAAACCATGTTACTATCTGAATCAATATTCTTCTTGGGTATCACACAGAACTAGAATGTTCTGAAGTGTTCAGCTAATGCCAGAAGGAGATACAGGGCATTAACATATCAAAGTGATAAGCATGGTTGGATGGGTGACCAGCCATCCCCCTAAAAGAAAGCTTTCACCTTCTGAGTACTAGCATTGTTACTGTGGCTGGATTTGCAGAACGTCTGCAAAAACTCCCCATTTTCATCACTTTCCATTAAACTTTCCTAATTCTTTGCAGTCAGCAACTCTTTATAGTCAAGGAATAACATCAAGCATGTAATAATCAGTGAGCTGTGTAGCTATGAGCTGCAGCTTTAATTACATGTGGCAATACCTACAGGTATTCAGGTATTCAGGACAGTACAGCCTGAATCCTGTATATATATCCAAACTCAGTCAAAGTGAGAAACCAGACAGGTCACCTAGTACAGTACAACGCTGAAGTCAGTACTGTTCGTAACTTAGTCCTTTTGACTTCAGCACAGCTGTAACAACCTAGACTAAATGAAGTCCTCAGCCAAATATTGACAACTAAATATGCTCTGCTTTAAACCTAAATTGTTCTCACTGATGATGTGTGTGCTTTTGAAGTAATAGTGAAGAAGGTGTTGTCTCGTTCTCCAGCAGTGCAGTCTTTTTGTTTTAAAACCAAAGCTTTTAGACCTGAAAAACCCAATGTGTTTTCTTTAGTAATACCCTCAAAGGCAGTGGCTTTTGATGTTTATGACATTTTTAAGCTTTTTTTCGTTATCCGTGAAAATTATTCAGCACTATAATCCAGGAATGAAAAGCCTGCTACCTTTATCCACGCTGTTTGAACAAGGATCTTCAAAGCTGTCCTCAACATCAAAACAGCTGGCTCTAGTTTTCCATGAGTTACCAAAAGCAGAAGCTGAATCTTCCACAGCTCCAGTGACTGTTCTGAAGTCATCAGTCTGGATGTTATTGAAATTGCCACAAAGACCTCGTGTGTGTGGCAGGGGGCAAAAGAAAAGAAGAAATCACCACATGAGTGGAAAAAGAAATGGCTTCTATATGAACACTCTTAGCTCTATAATGGATGTCACCTGAGAGAAATCCATTTTCCTTCAGAGTATTCCTGATGTTCACACAAATCAGACAGGACCCTATCTTTAGAGTGCAATTATTATTTTTCTGCATTACAGTAGCACTTAGTGATAGCACAGAGATTGGAAGCTGCTTAAAAGTGACTTCCTCAAAGGCTTATAAGCAAAAGAAATCACAAAAGCAAAACAAAATGGGTCAGAGAGACAGGATGTAATCCCATTACACAGACACAAAACAGAAGCACAGAAAGCTTAAATGATGTAAACAGGAGATTGGTGGCAAAACTAAGAACACAGTCTGCATCTCCCAAGTCTCTGATGAAAGATAGAGTGTAAAAGACCTGCAGACACTAAATATCACAGAGATTATCTAATTGTCTTCAGCAAATTGAAGGGTTAAGCCAACACTTTGTTTCAGGAAGGCTATAGATTTAACCAGGGTTTCTCACATACCAAAGTCAATATAAAAGGAAATAATTTGTTCTCTCAAAGTGATAGGCGAGCGGCTGTAACTCAGTTTAACAGCAAACTGAAAGAGCATGATGTGTCCTACCAGATGTACGATTCTGGTAAGAATGATCAACTGTTATGGAGAGCTGCATTACAGGTTTCATTTGCACTTGAATCTGTACTCCAGTTGAGCTCAAGATTTTGATGAAAAATGTAGAGAGTCTGAAGATGGTGATGTCATCTAAAGAGGAAAGAAAAAAAAAAAGATGTATACAACGGTAAATCTTCATGAAGCTGAGTAAACAGGAACTTCCGTCTACCATTGCATCCAGTGTGACACAGGAATTCCCAGAGAGTCCCAGACCTAGTATCCACCTAAGTCAAATGACCTAAGAAGGAGCAGGATCATGTTCTTTTCAGAGAAAAGTGCAGGAATCCCTCTGTAAATACATGTAGGCTAGACTGGGGAAGATGTGAAGAAGGACATTTACCTTTGCTTACTGGCAGCTTCACAATGAAATTATTCATGTAAATATTTCCACAGGAACATATTTTTATAGTCTGCAGGGAAAAAGAAAACAGAAGAAGCCCACAGTAGTGAATACATATGACATGAGACAGACAACAGCAACCTAACAAGCTTCATTAAGCATTAAGTAGTAGTGCCTTCAAAACATGATCACCTCTGGGGTCAATGTAACTCAGTGTCTGGATGCCATACACTGATATAGACCAAACCTCTACGCCATAACAAAAAACGAAAAACCCTTTCCATGTGCAACAGTTTTGACTGAGTGCTCTCACATACATAAGAGGTTAATTATCTTTTTGAGAACCTCATGCGAAATGTTACATGTAGGTTTGGGTCCATCTCATTGGAAATGTAATGTATGCAAAATGAGAGCTATCTGATTCAAACTCCCTCAGTAGTCAATGGAGGGAGATAGGCCCCTCCAGAAGAACACCTCATACATTAGGTGGGCTGACGTATCCTTTGGAAATCCCCATCTTCCTTCACTGACTATAGAAGGAGGTTAGGATGTTGGATATCACAGAATCACAGAATGGTGGGGTTGGAAGGGACCTCTGTGGGTCATCTAGACCAACCCTCCTGCCAAAGCAGGGTCACCTACAGCAGGCTGCAGAGGACCTTGTCCAGGCGGGTCTTGAATATCTCCAGAGAAGGAGATATTCTAACAAGGTTAGGACTGCACCAGTTAAATACTAGGTGGACAGAATGAATCTGTGTAACTTCAGGAGTGCATAAATACCAGCCCTAACTTGGTTTCCACTGAATTCAGTCTGAACGATGGCATAATCTTCAGCAGGAGAAGCCTCCGGCCTTCATTTGGAAAATTCTGCTACTTTGCTCATTGCATTAGGAAAATCCTCAGGACTCAACTGCTGCAAAAAGAAGGGGATCTTTTCTTGTAGAAATCTCAATCTTTCAAAAAGAAACAAGCCAAAAAGTTTGAAGTCTTGAAAAAGAGGGACAGCTGACAAGGATATTTTTTGGCTGTCGAACTCTAAAGAAAATGGAACAGTCAGAATCCAAAAGAACTGGAAAAGAAATAACTCCCATAGAACAAAACCAATAAACACAGGTGCTGCATCATCTGCTGGTATTAATCTTACAGTCCCAGGACTGCAACAGACCTAATGAGTGCATAGTGTTAGAGAAATCCCATCTTTGAACCTAAATAAACGTGACATGTGTCACTAATTAAAGCAAGTTACTTACAGTTCTTCCTACTGTGACTAATACATTCTTTAAGCAAGTCATTGTCTTTGATGTCCCACACTGGACGATCTCTCCAATCACCACAAATGTGTCTTCAGTATTCTGAAAAGATGTGAGATAATGGATATGCAGACATTGTTAGCATGTTTCAGGAAGGGAGCTAGACGAGAAAAAAGGTGTCTCTGAAAGGCTAAAATAGAATAATGAAAGAACTGGGGCATTTAATCTCTAACTACAAACTGCTTTATTTTATTGCCAAAATCGATAAGGTTCACTACCTCTCCTCTGCATTCTGTTTCCTTGCTATCAACCTTTCTTTCAACCTGGATCACATATTTGCAGAAAGTCACATGGAATTCAATCTTTTTGCAGGAGTTTTTGCTCATCCACTTCCTTTTGACAGTCATACATGAAGAAAGCTTCAGGAGAAATGCTTAAATCTACACTAATACATCCAATAAAAAAATTAACTCATTAGAAAAAAAGATGTAAGACTGTGTTGAAGCTGCAAAACTTTGATGTTAAGCATCAAGCAATTGACTTGCAATGCATTGCAAATGGGAAAATTTATTGGTTTTTCTACTGAGCATGTATTGAAGTGCTTTCCTGGATTGGTGCCATTTAATTAAATTATGTCATATAAAGCTCCAGCACATCTTAATGTCTCATGCTACTCAGGAAGTTTAAGAGTGAAATGAAATATTGTTCATACCTTAGCTAAGACATAATGGCAGTTGCCATGAAAATTGAATCTCTTATTATCGAACGTTGTTATATGGAATCCTCCATCTACATTGCAACTTCCAGAACAGGGCAGAGAGATACAGCTCCAGTGGCCTCCTTTGCAAGTACTGTACAAAACCCAAAAAGGAGCAGTAAGAATCAACATAGCTTTAACGGAGCAAAAGTGAGATTACGTCTGTATTTGAATCCTCTTTGTCTTTTTAGCTTGTTATTCGGCTGTTTATTAAATTCCTGTGGAAGGAAGACTTTAGGTTAGGCCTTTAAAGTGTGAAGGTTGAATGCCTCTCAATGAGAGTTAACTGCACTGAGCTTCACACTACCTTCTTCAGAGAGACACTGAGGTGGTCAAACAAGAAATGTTTTTCAGGGCCTAAATTGTTTACTTGACTTTTTAAAGAAAGATAGACCTTCTTCAAGCAGGATCTTGCAACATTTTATGCTACTGATGCAACTGTTCAGAAAGCTCCTGATTCAACATTTGAACAACTAACTGTGGGGGGTCCTGCAGTTACAATTCTTAGACCCGTGCACACAAGAGGAGAATGGCCTGGCCACACTAGCTCAGGCTTTGTAAGGAGCAAGTGAGAATGTGGCTAGGTGAAAATCACTTGGAGCCCATCAAGCTCAGTTCCTCAGAACTGCAACTTTTGAGAAGTATTTCCTCAAAATGCAGGACATGTTCAATCCAAAGGGGTCTGCAGAACATCTGGCCTACTCCATCATGCACCACTGCATATTTCATTCCTCCCTATAGTATAGGTTAGGCCTACGGTCAAGAAACGATGCTGTATCAGAGGAACTCAAATAACACAGACAACTGTTCATTCACTAGATGGATATCAGAATAAGACATAAAACTGTTTTGAGAATAATATACCTGAGGTCTTATCAGCTTTCACTAGGGCAGAGTGGAGATGGGTTCAAGCTACAGGTTTTTTTCTAAATCAAATCGTTCTCAACGATCAGGACTTTTGAGATTCAGGGCTTGAAACAGTCTTTTGTAGATCTAGAGGTGGTTGGAAATGTAACTCATTAACATGGTATGACTCCTTGCCTCACTTTAGTGGTTAATACCTCTGAACTAACCAGCAAAGTCTCAATTTTCTGCATTCTGAAATCTTTACCTCAGTTTTTGCTGGCAGTTCCAAGTGAGGGTCGTAGTTACGTGGGGTTAAGGACTACCTCTAAGTTTTCCTGAACTACTGAAATTCAGATCCAGGTTTTGCATTATTTAAGACAGATGTTAGGAATAGGGGAAAAAAAAGGAGAAAAGAACAGAATGCAACTCATCAATGCTCTGAAATAAACGACTCTGCCTTGTTAGTGCAATCAAATTCACAACAGTACCAGTTTTGGCAGGGAGTGGAGTAAGTCCCTCCAGATGAGTAGACTTTGCCTTGAAACACACAGGGGCAGCTGTCTCTGGGGATGCATTTTTTTCCACTGAGGTCATCAAGGATAGTTCCTGTTTAGACGCATTGGCTAGTTAATATTCTTTTGGGAAAGGGATGGGAAACACCATCAAAGAAGATTAAAGTAAGGAAAAAACTCTGGAATATTCAGCATTTCTGTAAATGAATGTGATATGTTTTAAGGAAAACACCGCATCAGGCCCTTTCAGGTGATAATGGATGGGAAACATTTCTTACTAGAGCTCAAATGAAAGGAATCCAAAACCTAAACAATACCTCTGCACTTTACTGGAATTTGTCACTGTGAGCAGGATTATCAAGCGCCAGACTGCAAGGATGTGAGCCAGTTTCCATTTTTTCTAATAATGAATCTAACAGAAATCAGACCCTCATCTTAGTCTCTACTTCCTGTGCAAATTTATAAATGCCTATACCTGGTGATGCATGTATATTACGTGTGACTTAAATTACAGCAAGATCTTGCCTCATATCAGGAAGGCACCTCACCAGACATCTTCACCTGCTGTCTTACTGTCTACAGAACACCTCTCCTCTTTCCACATCTGTACTGTTCTTTTGTGTCTAGTCCTTAGAAATCTTTCCCTCCCCTCCTCTAGTGTCAGGATCTTGAATCTTTACAGATCTGGTTCCTCCAAGCAGAAAATTGTTAAATTATGCTAGAAGAAACAGTTTATTCATCTGTTTTAGTGTAAAATGTTAAGGAAAAAAAATTGCCACTGACTGATAGGGAATAAACTCCCTCTTTGTCCCTTGATATGTGTGATCCATTGGAAGAAGTGAACTGCCTTACCAGGAGGACAGAAACAGCCATCTGTACATGGGGCTTTGCAAATCTTGCTCCTTTCTGGGTCAGCGCATGTGTCAGCACAGGAGTTTCCACATTCCATGTACTCCATGTTGTTTGGGCATTCCTGATCTGCAAGACCAAATGAAAATGGGATATGTTAATGATGTATTTATAAGACCTCTCTTAATCATTTTATCACTACCCAACTCCTTCTTCCGCCGTTCCCCCATAACTTGTTTGCAAAACTTTCTATCCAAACATGTCATGTTTGTTTAACCTCTAAAGGAACTTTTTATGGTCACTTGTACTTCATCTTTGGAGAAAACAGTACAGCTGGGAAATATGAGTTACTTCCCATTCTTTTACTAGCTCACAGTTGGGTGAAGTCATGATATAAGCAAAGGACACCAGAATCATTTATGGACTCATAATAGTTTATTTTTGCTTGAAGCATCAGTCATTCTGGCATTAATTTTCTATCCCAACCCATACCAGTAGTTTGGAAGAACTACCTGTAGCCTTCCCCCTGGATTTACAGTGATTTCCTGCTCGGTAGTTGCGGCTACTGGGTATGAAAGCACAGGATAAGCTAAGGACAAACACATTAGATTTCTCAGTGACTTCTTCTGACTAGAAATCAACATTTAAAACAAGGCTTTTTATGAGTTAATTCTGCATGGTAAAATTCAAAAAAGAACTGGAGAAAACTTAACTATAAGGAGGAGGGGGACAATATTAAGATATAGTTCTAATTTAAGGAGCAAAATCAAGTTAAATTTGTAGAAGCTTTTCCATTAACAATGTTGGATTCACAGTAGGCAACAAGAGCTCCTAGATTTGCTCTGCTGGGATCAGAATACATGCGTATATGTCTAACTGGAAAGAAACCTCCAGAGCAGTAGTTACTTACAGCAAAGTTCTTTGGTTCTCCATTCCCCAGGGTCTCCCTTCCTGAGGACACAGTCTCGAGAGTATTGGTTTAAAGTGCTGCATATGCAGCTGGAAACCAAATCAGAGTGAGAAGAATTAACTGCACAGTGGCACATATCCTCAGTGCAGGTCTCTACGTAGTCATCAAATGCAACAACTTTGGGGCAGTTTCCAAAACGGGACATAAGTTTCTTGCATCTTTTTCTCTGTAAAAAAGAAAAGAAGAGCAATACTTGATATTTTATCAACCTTCAGGTTTATGGATGTGCATCCCAATTTTTGACGACACAGTTCCAGGGCCACAGGATAATTCAGGTTGGAAGGGACCTCGGGAGATTATCCAGTCTAACTTTCTGCCATGAGGTCCTTTCTCTTGGATTCGAATCTGTCATTCAATTGTGCGTTTTCCTACTATCTGTTTTTTTAACACTATAATAAGATATTCTTTCAGCTATAAGATCAACATTTTGCTCAGATCGATGGGTAGACTCCTGAAAAATTCAGTTCAGTACATGCTCTGTAAATAACACTTGTTTCAACACAGTGTCTCCAGGGCTGTAGTTCAGCAGAGTTTATACTTCTTGGCCACACGTACTTACATATTTACTGCATATGTTTTCTTCCCTCCTAGGATGTCTTCCAGTGTGATCATCTGGACTCACATCAGCACACTTTTCTGATGGATCCTCTACTTTGTGGAAGTTCCCAAACTGCCTCGGATGCATTTTATACCCTGCAAAATCCCCAGATGCATCTCAGTAACTGCCTGCAATTTTTTAGGTCATTTAATGTGCTATAAAGATGCACTTAATCTTCAGGCTCTAAGGCAGTACGCTTTTCAACAAATGCCCAGATTTAACCACAGCATCCACATTACAGAGGATGAGAGCCTGAACTTCTGCTGAGCTAGAGCCAGCTTGGCACACTTGTATCAAGGCCTGCTGTCAGCCCAGGCATTTATAATTGCATGAAACTCTTCACCTTTCTATTGCAACTCATCACTTCCAAAGACTTCTGTTCATTATGGGTGTATCTGGTCTTACAGAGTTTTCTATCTGCATGTGTAATCGTCATACATTTTAGTTTTCCTTCTACTCTCACAACCTAAAGTACAGCCTTAGGTGCATATGTTTGTAATCATCTGGAAATCTATTACTTTTTACAGGCTACAGAAGAGGAGAAGAGGGAGCAGGAGGAAGACAGGCATATGATACATGTATGTAACCATCACACTAGCTAGAGGTGTGTGTTTTCCCAAAGCACTACCAGAAATTTGATCCTGGATGTGAGAAGTCTTTCTGAGAAAGTTTGGAATTTGTATATTTCTGTGGAGAGTACGCATAAATTGCCATTCTGTGATTTTTTTTTTTAAAGTTTTAATAGACAGATACCTGACCAGGTCTGTTCTCGTACACTGTCTCAGTACCTGAACTAAGTGCAGGCCTGAGAGAATAACTTCCACAAAAGCATTGTTTTCAGGTGCTTTATCAGTAACTTTTCTGGAAACGGAAGCACTTCTAAGTACTGAGCTCTTGAAGTCATGTGATTTGTCAAGGATCTCAATTATCATTAAAGAAGATAAAGATTAAAGTTTCAAGAAGAGCTACTCCATGCAGAAATGGGATTTTTCTTCCCGAAAAACTTTTCCTCAAGAGAGAAGAGTCTGAAAGTGAGAAGAAATTTTGGACCTTTACATGCAGTGTATCTCAGCCTGGGCAAAAAGACTCACTGCTGCCTGCTCAGCCCAGGGAAAAGGATGTATTCAAAGCAGAAAGGAGGGATGTGGGAGGCCACCTGGTCCCTGGGTGTGGGAACTTGTTATATGTGGAACCAAAGAAGAGCCTGTTTTCTTAGACCAATGCTTCTCAGTAGAAATCTGTTTCTTCAGAACAATTAGAGCCAGCTTTAGTTTTTACCTATTGCATTTGTGAATTAAAGGGCAGAAACATGACTAAGATGCATCCAAAAAGCTTAGTGTGAAATATGAAAATGACCCCCAAATCTATCACTAAAAGTGGTATTTTTAATCAAATTTCAGGAATTTCTTTCTGAATAGGTGAGGTAGATGACAATATATTTCTGGTGACTTAAGAAGCCTAGATTTTACACAAAGGGATGATGTTATAACTTTGGCTTCAGTCCTGCAGCTAATATGCCAGGAGCCAAGTTTCTTTCCGCTCATACACCCTGCCACAGGATCGTAGCCTCAGTTGTTTGCTGTATTGGCTTCTTTCCAGTTCAGTGCAGTATCTGAAGGTGTCAGTGGATGGCACCACGGTTATTGCAGAGATGCTCACTGAAAACTTTCTGGTTCCGTCATGATGCTTTCATTTCCTTACAGAGGCAAAAATGACCACACTTGATACGTAACTGTAAAATGATGAAAATGGAAGGACAGAAAATGGACTCATGCTTCATTTAAGACTGCAAGTGCCTTAAAGTTTGCTACTATGGGAAACCTGGCAAAGTTGCTGCATGATAGCCAGGCAATTCATTTGGGTCAAAGAGGTCTGAGACTTGCAAGTCTGCAAACAGTAGAAGAACTCAAATTGTCCCAGCACTTCTCAAAATACATCTCCCGCATATGGAGATTTTCCTGTATTTCAGAGTGTCTGTCAGGAAATCTGAAACCCTGCTTAGAGGAAACAGATACCAAGCTTTGTGTCATGCATTAACAGTTCTGTTCTATGTAGAATGTGCTGTATTCATGGCCTACCATCCAAAATCAAATCATTCTTCTCACTGCCATCGTAGTTCCCACACAGACCACATATTTTCTCTTTATATGTTTCTTCCAGGTCCAGCTACAAAACAAACGGAAAGAGGAAACACACAGTTTAAAGACTTTTCCCCACATCGTCAGCACGTTATAAAGTGGTTCTCAATAGAAAAGCACAGCAGCAGAAATTCTCATTACCAATTTGTAGCAGTCTCCTTTTCCATTACAAACCTGCCATAAAACTTACCTGCAGACAGGTTGAATATGAATGGAAAGATAATCCTCTAGCAACTGTCATTCCTATCTACCAAAGACCTAACTGAAACATGCTGAATACTGGACTAATCCTTGGACCAGTGTCTCCCAGTATAAAGACACAGGTATATAGACATGTGGTACCTTGCAAGAGGTACTACAGCTCCACTCCAGGCAGGTGAGATAACTGTGCCCTGATGCTGGATGCTGCAAAGAAGCAGCTTCTGGTCAGCTTTTAGCCATATCCAGGGCTTTTTCTAGTGCATAGACTAAATGGAAAACTTCACACCATTTCTAGGGGTGGGTCTGTCCAGCGTAACTTGTTCTGCCCCTTCTAGGGAGCAATAACAACCCAGGTTAGTACATTATTGCCTTGCTAGATAAAACTATTGCACCTAATTACTCCTACATGCTTGGAGGGTAGTACTGGTGTCACTCAGGTCCACTAAAAAAAGACAGTGCTTTTCCTACAAATGTGTCACCCTAAAATTGTGTCCACTCTACAGGTAGTGCCTGTAATACTTCAGATATTAATTAGTACAGGGGAAGGGATGAAGCAAATGTTTCATTAAATCAGATTTTGAGTATCACTTGGTTGCTTTCTGGTTTTTTTCCTCTCTATTCACCTTCTACCCTCTTTCTGTCTCTCTGAACTACAAAATATGACATACAACTTTTATTTATTTACCCTCAGTCTTGATTGTGGAGGATAAGTGTTCACACCCAAAAGTGTAAATACACTGTTGCAGAAGAGGATATTTTGGGGAGGATGTATGGAGGGGAACTCCCGCATAGCAAGGCTTTGCAATGACAGAGGCCAAGCTCTACGTGCATCAAGATAGAGGGTAACTAACAAGCCAGAGCTGGAAGGACTAGCTGTGCTGCTGCCAGTGCCCCATGGAGGAAGCAAATAACTACAAAGGAGCTATCTACAGGGTTAACAGTGGCACCTTTTGTCACATAAAACTAATTGGGAATGCCTGAGGGTTGTGACTCCACCTCCCTGCCCCATTACTTATTACCTAGTTTGGTATGTCCCTATCAGCTTATGGACACAGTGATACCTCCCCCCATCAATCTCTTATATCAACACAGTGCCTGCATCCAGATCTGCTTTTCATCACTGATGAGGTTCACCAAGAGAAAAACAACTAACTGGCTGTTCATACTAGGAGAGTGTCAGCCCAGTTCCACTTCAGTGTCAGTCCCAGCTTGGAAGTGACTTGGAAGTAAGCACAGGTGTCCTCAACCAGGATGCTCTTCAAGCTGAAGGGCATGGGAATCCTGGAAATTGGAGGGAACAAAACAGATTGCATTGAAGAAAAGAATGATGAAATAATCTCAGAGATATAGGAAACAAAACTAGAGTAAAAAGGAGCTAAACAAGCCATGGGGACATTCTTTTCAAGGTCAGCCTTCATCCATACAATGTCTTAATTTTATGTATGATCACCTTATCCACTGTGACCTTAATCCACAACACAATGTACTTTGGTCATGAGTGTGTCAATACTACATCAGACACTCGACTAATATCAACGCAGCTCTGCTTGTTTACATATCCTGAGGACCTAACCCAAAAGGTCATAAGGAGCAAGATTGCAATACTGGGAAAACTACCCTCCAGATGAAGATACTACAGGTTCTCACCTTCCCTCCAGGCTTTCCTTGATATTTGGGATTCACAAAGGTTTGAAAAGAGGTCTATTCTGCTACACATGCACTGACATGACTCAGACCTACATTACTTTTTCATCTCACCAAGACAATTACTGTTCATTTCCTTAGAGCCTGAAAAATTTAGAAAATCAGAAAATGGCTAAAAGACAGGCAATTTCTTTGCCCTTTGATTTAGAAGCTACAGCTGCACTTTGTTACTGTATTTACAACTGAGTGATGCTATTCTATATCTGGTTGTTTATACAAGGCTATCAAGAGAAGACAGCCCATATGCTTACAATTTTCTCTCCAAGAAGTCTGTGAGGCTTTTTCCCAGAGTCAAAGCTTGCCTTGCCCCCTCACAACTACATGGTGGGAGCAGGTCACTGGACTTCTCATGAGGGCTGCCCTTAAAATTGTGCCCAACTTTCAGCTACTGTTGCATTTGACTTTTTATTTATGAAATATTTTTACCCTTCTGTTTGCAGTTTGCTTTCTGGCTCATTTCAGAATGGAATTAAAGGTGTGAATTTTTGACTTCTGAAACTTCTGTCTTTTGTGTAAGAAGATCCCAAGCTTCAAGCAAGATGTGATCTGAAAAGTAGTGTAATTTTCTAGACTAATCTATCTGGAAACAGAAAACTCTCCTTTCTTCCATCCCTCCTTTCCGAATCAAAGCAACATTAAGGAAACCTACATCTTCTGCTTTTACAACATACATATTGACTTTTGCTTTAGCTGTTGGTGTTGATCCCTGAGAGATGTAGTTTACATGTTTCTTGCCTCCTCCACCACTATGGGGTAGACTCTTCACAATACCATGTTCAAAGCACTACGAATGTATCATATACAACCATTTGCACCACTGCAGAATAAGACCACTTTCTAGACAGATCATCTGTTGCTAATAAATAGCAATAAAACTGCTGCACTAAAAAGCCCAAAGTATAGTCTTTACTCACTTGTTCCCATTCACTGTGATGCCTGTCTCCTTCACCTCCAAGATCACTCCATCAATGGTGACAGTGAAGTAGATCAGGAAGCTATTCTTGTCACTGCGCCTGATTTGGATGTTAAAGTCTTGGTAGCTGTCATTGCAGTGGGAAGCGAAGACATATGTGCAGGTTCCAGGAAAAGTGAACTTAACATGGTCAAATGTATGAAAGTGAAAATTGCCCCATGTGGCACATTCACTCCTACTGACAGTAGAGACCTGGACTAAAGAAAGAGTCACAGGAGTGGAGCTTAGAAATTCACCCAGCATGAGCTGCTTAGCGTATTTTTGTTGAACAATATCAAAGCAGAGATTTTCAAAGGCAAAAATATTAACCCCTGGAAGATACTAGCTTGTGGGAAGCAGTTTTATCTCACTGAACTTTTGAAGTCCATGCCAGACACCACCAACGTGAGCAGATGAGCCCAGGCTCCTTTGAAGTTAAAACTCAGAAGCAGAAGATGTTCAGCTTCCTACCTTACTTATCTACCCGGGAAGAATATGGTCCAAGACTCTATGTTTCTCTACATTGTCTATAAAGGTTGCTGAGGGGTGCCAGTGTAAATGGAACTCCTCAGCATTTACACTCTAGATACATTTACACTGTAGATATCTAAAGTGAAGGGAATCTAAATCTCATTTCCACTTTTAAAATTCTGCTTCTTAACACAGGCAAGACTTTGGTCCAAAGTCTTGAATTGTGTCCTTTCCAGGAGATATCACAGGTGGCATGAGTCTTCAGCAAAACGGCAGCTGCTGGTCTTAGCAGTTGAGACTGTCACCAGCTTCAGTAGTCAGCTCAGAGCTACTTGTTTTTCACCTCAACCAAAACTCATGTCTTGGACCTCTGAGTTGTACCTCTGTCGAAGGTATTGATACATACTTTAAGTACGTATAAGACATCACTTCAGAAAGTAGTTTTCATACCACTGAGCTGCACAAAGCCAACACAAATCACCTTGAATTAAAGAAGATACGCTTGCTACAAAATGCTTTTATCATTTCTTCTAGGCCCACCTGAAAGAATGACAAATGAAAATGGGCAAATTTCTTTGTGTAGTTTATGTAGTACATTTAGGAAAATCAACATTGCACATCCATCACAGATCAAATGAAAAACAGTCATTAATGTATGCAGTGAACTGTAAAATATTATTAAATATTCCTATCTAAGAACCAGCAGGGGAACATTTTAAAATTCAGATCTGTATGTTGGAAATGTGCAACACAAACTCAAGTGCCAAGAAGTCCTTACAGAAACAGTTTTTTAAAGGGACTGTAATTTGCCATAGGTGTTTGCAGTACTAAAGTGGAGTAGGGTAATTTAGCACTTTTCTACACTTTTCTATAATGAGGGGAAATAAGAAAGTTCAGCTATTCTTGGAAGTGGGGTTGCTAGAAATACTAAAATAGCAATAAGTGTCACGTCAGTTGTTTGTGTGTTAGGCAACTGGAAAAAGTATAAGACATTCAAAACCAAACCAGGAGGTAATAGTACAGAAGACCACAAAAAATGTGATTACTCCTAATGCAGTATTTCATACTGACAATCAAGCCTAGCAGGAATTATGGTAACATATTTCTTCAATAAGGAATGTATGTGAAATATGTTGAAAAGGGTGTCACCATTTTTTTATGATGCAAACTGCATCCAGAAAGTCTCTTTTTTAAAATTAGTCACTTAGGACATAAAACAGTTGACAAACTACCCAGTAGTGAAGGAAAAAAAGTAAAATACTTAAATGGTTGACACTAACGATGAAAACGTTGTCCCAAAAATGTACAATGTTAAACAATATCTGGCATGCCTACAGCTCTTACATGAATATGTTACACATTTTCATTTGACAATTTTGTCACCTATGGAGAGCAATATGTGAGCAAATAATCTGAGAATTAGATTTTTTTCCTTACCTATCTGAACAGGTTCTTTGCCCTTGCAACAACTCCAAATTAGGCAGAAGATCCAAAGTGACCTCCCCTTTTTTATTTCCATCTTGCCATGAAGCAGTAACTAGAAAATCCTTCCAGGGAAGTGTTTTTTTCTTGGCTTATAAGCAGATTTTTATAGTCCAGGAATTTGGCATGAGAACAAAACATTGATGGCAGGGTCTCTGAAAGGTGGAGCTTCATTCAATTTTCTTGCAGTTGTCCATGTTTAGCATCCAGCAGCAATCTCCTCTGACAAGTCAGGTATCCAGTACTCTCTTTCTTTATGTGGAGACAGAGAGCTGTGCTTTTATTTCCTTTCTTTAATACAGGTCCCCCCATCCCCCACACCCCACCCCTACAGTGTTGCTTTTTCTTGGGCGACAATAGTTTTTCAGAACATCTGATTAGTAATAAGCAATCATAGCCCTCTTTCAGAGCTTTTCTCTGGCTTGCACATCAGCACAGTCCCTTAGTTCAAGAAAAAGTGTTTGTTGCCTCTGCTAAGAAGTGTATCCAAAATATCTTGCAAAAAAGGCTAGAAATTTACTGCTTCTACAGACCAGGAAAGACATCCATCCACAAAGTGCAAACTCCTCTCCCGTACTGCACAAATGCGATTTAATCGCACCAGTCAAACATGGGAAGTTAATGTATGCTTTATGCACACAGAGGTGGTGGTTTCTCCAAACAGCATAAGGGAGCAGAGCCGAAGACCCATCAAAATGTAGACCACAATTCATTCCTTCACCTCCTAAATTAAACCACTGCAAAAGGGTTTCTTGGTGCTATCAGAGTGCTTTAATACCCTGTCACATACCCACGAAAAATCCAGTGGGCTCAGTCATGAGCTGATCTACATTCTAATGCAGGCTTAGATATCCTAATACAGATGTTTGAGGTCAGTAATTTTAGGGTCTCTTTCAGAGATTTACTTGCTCTCTTGGCACAAGCTGACCTAGCATTGCTTCACCTTATCTGTGCCACGGGGAAACTGCCTCTGACACAGAGGAAGCCTTTCACCTAGTCTCAGCAAATCAAACCGGGCTAACACATTCCCACACTTTCAACTGCTCTGTGTCCCTTTGGAAATACGCGAATGCCAGAATGATTGCCAGTAGTAAGTGGGCACAAATACAATTTAAAGTGGATGTACATTTCACCCTTGTTGCAAGTCCTCAGGCCGAGTCTGTCTATGCACTCACCGGGGAATACACATACCCTTTTGTCTGATTGACAGACAGCAAGCTGGTCCTTGAGAACAGCGTCTTGCTCACTGCTTTACCAAACTTTATGGCATTTCAAAATTAAATGTGCTAAAGCTGGCCCTCTGCTTCTTTCAGCTGTTCCCCATACACAGTTATGAGCCGCTTAGTAAATGGCTTACAGAACTGCAGGTGCAAACGCCTGCCGGATGAAGAATTGCTGCTGCTGTTGCTCTTAAGAAAATCCTGCACTAGAGGCAAGAGCATTGTACAGTAAATGAAACATGAGTTCATGTTACCCCTTTCCCCCTGTCCGTGCCCCATTAATTCCATTGTCATTCATACTTGAGGCAGGGCACTACTGGAAGGTAAAGTCTGTTCTTGAAGCCCTGCCATTTTGGCTGGAATACAGAACCAACAGACTTTACAGCACCCGTGATGGAAGTAATAGGTTTCTGCACTTTTCCTTTTAATCATAACACATCTTCCCTGCTGACCTCCACCCAAATAGTCACAAAGTAAATCAGCACAATATCTAGTAGATAAACCAAACCACAAGGATATGACAATGTAGACATGAGGATGATCTGAAATCGAAAGCAGTGCAATATGGACACTCAGATTCAGCAGATTCCCGTGGTAATTTTCAAATGGAGTTCTTGTTTAGGCCACAGGACAGTGTTAATGGCAGGTGTGGGAATGGGCTGTGAAGCCCAGGAGAAGAAGCACATAGGTTAGTAGAACACATAGACTGACAAAGAGAGCTTAGCTGAGGATAAAGATGGAAAGCTGAAACTTCTTAATTTTCCCAAATCAAGGCTAGTGTCAAAATCCAAATAAAGAACTCTGTTGCGATAGAGTCCATCTTTTTTTAATCATGGTCCTCTTCCTCTCCCATTCCCACCCAGGCAATCAAGGCACCTATTTCATTCATATTTGTTTGAGAGCAGGAAGTAGAATAGGACTCTAGGAGCATGATTCCTGACCCTAGAAAAAAATCCCTTTGTTCCCAGTGGGCAGCGCAAAAGCAGCAGCAACCACATATGACCTACTTGCCAAAGATACCCTTCAGGTTGGAGTAGTCCTTAGATAACAAAGAGATGGTGAGGCTGACCACTGTGGGGTGGTTCAGAGGCATGTCAAGGTGGGCAGGAGGGATGAGCTAAGGCATGATTTCCCCCTGCAAGTCCCACTTAGCACTTAAGGGCCTGGGAAGACCATGAACAGCACATGTTAAAACTGTGTCCAAGGAACAGATAGAATAAAACAAATAATTCATTGAACCACCATCCACTTGTACTTCACTCAGCAGAGAAAGTAATAGACATCTGGGATCCTCCCCTAAGAAAAGCAAGAGCACATCTCTTGCTACTCAGAGAAACAAGAAAATCCAGTCCTCCTGTTCTTCAGCTAGCCATTTTCTTACCTCTGTTTGCCTGCTCTGCCACTTTTACCATTGCTATGTCATTTCTTGGGGAGCAGAGTTCCTGCCAGTGACTAACCAGAGCTGCTGCTTCTGACTTCTCCACAGACAGTGCTGGCTACATTTCTTACAAATCACTGGATGATTCAATCACCTGCAATGATTTCAGGGCTACTGAAAGGAGAAGGATATTTGCATTGAAATGAATTTTTTATATTCAGGTGTGGCAACACTGAGGTTTTTAGAAGAAATACACGAAAGTATCTTCAGAAGAAAATTCAGACTGACAGGGAGCTTGTGAATATGTTGATCAGTTACCACTGAATCATTCCTATTGCAGCCACGCTAGTTATAAGTATTCCTCCTGCAGTGACTACTGGATTAATAACTCTTCCCTTTATCAGGCCCTGTGGTGTAAGAGGCCTTCACTCTGCTGCAGCTGTACTAGCAAAAAGAACAATTACTCCTGGCCTCTTTACAGCCCATTTCATGGATCATTTGCCATTAAAGGGTATGTGATTTTAGTAAATACAATAGGTAAATATTAACTCAGCTTCTTTATCGCCACTGACTCACTGGAGATAAACTGTCATAAAGCTAATGTAATACACCAGTGACACATAGCTCATAGTTTTTGATACAAACTTGGTAAAGAGGCACTCAGATTGAGGGCATCTGCTGGATTAATGCCATTCACAGCCAGCCACTGTACTGAAGCCTGGCAGTTGCATTTGTATCATACCCTTCTGTCAAAAAGTGACCCCATACATTCTGTAAAGCGTTAAGGCTACCAAGACCTTTGTAACACACCATCCTGGATCAGTCCAAACACTGGTGGGGTTCACCCTGGAAATCCTCTAATATTCCAGTTCATTTAAGGCAAAGGTGGTACTCCCTTCTAAAACATGAATCCACTACAAAATGGTGTTTTACAAGCCTAGATAATAACTCTAAAAAACGCTGTGTATTTCAGTGATAAGGTAACGTTAGCTAGGAAAACAATTAATTTGGATTTGGTGTCAAGCCCTCTTATGCCGATTATAGACAGGATAAAAAAATATGAAGTGAATTTGACATAATATTTTATACAACTGATGGTTACAACACTATTTTTCACATTCTAAATTGCCAGAATTCAAGAATAACATGGATTCTAATTTTACTCTTGGTAGAGTCCCATAGAATTTAGGAAATTCACATCAAATAGCTATTTGATCCATGAGGTTTGTGTCCACCACACAGTTTAAAATGGCTGGCAGTTAAGTACCAGATGATCTGTAACAGGCAGAGGAAAAGCAGGGAATGGATCTTTGTCATTACCTGTTGATTAAAACACATGAAGAATGCCTTCAGTATTTTAATTTTGATACAAGATGATTACGTTTTTTCTTACATTTTACTTTAGAATGAACATAAAGCTCCTTAACCTCTCATCTTGCCATAGGGTTCCTTGACTTTTCCTGAAGTAATCAAGGGCATTAGTTACTCCTATTTGCAAGCAATCAGTTCAGCTGCTCTTTTCTCTTTTTTTTTCAAGAAGATGTAGATCTTTCAAAATCCACATACAAGAAGTTAATGACACGGCTGACCGGTGTTTGTGCACACAGGTCTCATTGACCTATTGGCACTTCCTCACATAAGAAAGACTCCCTGCATAGAAAGCAATCTCATCAGGAGGTTGGGTCCTTGAGATTTTTCTACTTGAAAGATTTTTCTTTGAACAACCTTCCTTGTGAAAAACATGGAGTAGCAGGACAAAGAGCACACAGGGTCCCATGTGGGGAAGGATATGAACATTCTGCTTTAAGAATTAGAGCTTTATGGGTTTCAGGCTAGAGCAGATTCCACTCGTTTTTTTAAAAACGATTTCTTATTTCATGGATGCCAATACAATTCAGAAGAGGCCACTGCATACTTAGTATTGAAGTCTGTATAACCCTGAAATTGCATGAAATTACATACCCAGTAACCATGTCCACCATGACTGAAAGTTACTGCAAACCACAAGAAAGGCAGAGAGATGGGCAGAGAACAGGTTGAGGTGAGAACCTAAGCAACCTGGGTCTGTTTTTATTTCTGAAATTGGACTTACATTATGTCACTGTTAAGAACCTGATCTAAAATTCCGTCAGAGCATTTCTGCTGGACTCATGAAATTGTGATCCTTCCAACATGAACCGAAATATTTTGCAGCAAGCAGCTAACTTTTCTACACCATCCAAGTTTCAGAGCTTGCCTTGCCTTGAACGCTGTAGCCACTAAAAACAAAGCTGTTTTGTAGGTGGCTGAATACCAGTTTTCTTTCACATTAAAGTGACTATCCAGAGAGAGGAAAAACAAGACAAATGGCACCATAGTCTTACCCCAGGCCTCTGCTTAGCATGTTGCGGAAGTTAGAAGTTAGACACCCAATAGCTACATGCCCTTTGTGTGCTGTGTTTAGCTCAGGCTCCCTGTGTTTTTAAGAAGCAGTGCACAGTTCCTATAGATGCTGCAAACAATGTTCAAGACGTGCTCAGCTACACTAGTCCAATGGGACAGGCTACTGAAATTTCACTGCTGTGTCAGGTCACAGGCACTGTGTAAAGCCTCATTCCTTGATCACAGTTCCTGTTGCCTTTTGTTACTACGTAAAAGAGTGCTGCATAAAGCAAAGGTGCTCCTTCTCAACCCCAGCTCTCCCATACTTTCTCTCTACTTGATTTCTGCCAAATAGTGTAGCTGTATGTATGTTGCTTCTCTTAGTATCAGAGATTTCTTCTCCACCTTTCTCCCCACATACATGCTATCTTTGCACGATTTGAAAATCTGTGATGCTTTTCTTATCATTACGTCAGACTGAGACTAATAGCCTTGGTATGGCCAGGCAGTAGCTTCTTCTATGCACAAAGATTAGCATTTGTGTGAACAACTGAATTAGGCTCCCATGGCTAGTCCTTCAGTTTAGTCTTTAAAGCAAATGAGAAGCTTTTCAGCTGTCAAATGTGCCATATAATATGACCAGGAACAAATTTCCAGAATTACTCTTACAAGCTATTTTTTGTAAGAGTAATTGCTTTTCACTGGAAGATCCATTATTTCCTTGAACTAAGGAAGCTGAAGGGCAGCTGGGAGAACCCGTTTCTTTATCAAATCTGGAGAGGAGGCTAGCCAAAAGCATAGCAAAATGCCACATAAAGTGTTTTCTGTCTTTAAGCCACTCTGCAACAGAAAGACATTCTGATATGGAAGTTGTTGCACTGAAGCAATATAAAAAATACATTATGAGTTCTACAATGTTTGGTGAGTTTTCTCAAAGACTTCAAATCAGGAAAAAATTACAGTGGTGTTTTTCACTGTTCTAGAGATAAGTTTGCGAAAGGAATGCAAGCATTTTACATATGAATGATGAAAAACTGGAACATTAAAGGAAGTCCAGTTTCAACATACCAGATTTTAAAAGTGTGATACTGAAAAAACACCAGGATTTTCTATATTAGTGATGGGAATACAGCTTACACAGCCTGGTTGGAAGTTAGTCTGGGACATTGCCAGTTAAGAACACAGTTATTTGTGGTAGCCTGAAAAGACTGAGTTAGTTTAGGAAGTTTGGCCTAGGGAGAGG
Source organism: Opisthocomus hoazin (assembly GCF_030867145.1). Lineage (NCBI taxonomy): Eukaryota > Metazoa > Chordata > Aves > Opisthocomiformes > Opisthocomidae > Opisthocomus > Opisthocomus hoazin. The sequence goes on along the minus strand of NC_134420.1, from coordinate 17,327,035 downwards.
GCTGCTGAACTTGAAGAACTTGTTCTGCCTTAAAATGCCCCTACCGCTAAAAGCTTCTGCTGGGAGATGAAATTTCAGAAATTGTATATCAATGTTACAGTTACTTAATTGCATTTCAGTTTTTGTGGGACCTAAAGTTCACAATAATTTTCTTTCATATGATCTTAGAGTTTGTAAGTCTATTTCTGCCTCTTTTCCCAGCACCTGAGTTTGCTTTGCTACACAAGTTCAAACAGTGTATAGCAAGCACAGTAACTACATTATTATTTACTTAGGGCTTTGACTTTGCTGAAGTCCTTTCATTGGGGCTTATGTGCAGAGTTGCATGTGCTTAGTTCAGTGAAGTGTGGTTTAGCAAAGTACAGTCCAACAGTAAACATACTGAAAATTTTATCTTACTCTTTCATTACTACAGCACAAAATGAAGATGTCATAATACATAATTACATCACTATCCAAGGTAGTTATTAGATCAGAAATCCTTACCTTGTATTATTTTGGGGATGGTTCTTGGTTTGCATGTGCCTTTTTTCCCCCCTTCTTAATCCCATCTCCCTCACCTCAGATAGCAGCAGTGATTTTTCCATCTTGCTAAAAAGAATTTTCCTTTCTGACCCTGGTGTTCTCTAAACACTTGTCCAGTAATGGTTCCTAAAACAACTGTGCTCACTTTATCAGCAAATCTTCCGAGAACTCCTTTTTAACACCAGATGAAAGTTCTCACTGTGTGACTGTAGAGTCATATGAACAACACTGAGTTTCCTGTGCATCTCCAGGTAATTAGAAAGAAACAGTATGAGCTTTAAACTGCCTTGGAGAAGACTACAACCAGGAATGAAACCCATATACTTCCACAGATAGGGTGCATGCCACCATCACCTTGCTTCCCAGGAAGCATGTAACCTATCGTAAGTAAGGCTCAGGGTGCATCTAAGGGAATACATGTGTGTATTCCTCCCAAATGGCCTACAATGCAACAGGACAATGAGCCTTTTATTTTTGCTTATTAGAGTGGCCAAGTGTGTCAAGAGCTGCACTGGAGGCCCTCAGCTGCAGTGATCTTCACTCGTGTGGCAACAGCACCCTCCCCAAGCTACAGCCAACCCACTTCAGTTTGCTCCAGCATTTGGCAGTGGTCTCTTACATCTAGCTCTATCCTATGAGGATGTTCCTGTAAGACTGCAGCTGCCTGGGAAGGATTTTCTTGAGCTTCTGGCTGCCTTGGAGGAACCTGCACCTGAGGCAAGGACTCAAAATCACAACCACTGGCAACTAAGGCAATAATGGTGGTACAGGTAAAACCCAGCTCCGGCCTGTACTTGGGAATTTCAGCCTGCCCGTATCTGCCCTTGCTTCCGTTAGGGAAAGTAGCAATAAGACCATGATTTCTTTTGTTTTATTTTGTTCACCAAAATGTCCAAGCAGGTTCAAACACTTCTTAGAGGGTCACAGGGACATGTTCAAACCCCATGCTTAGAGGAACTCTACTCATCACTTGCTTAAGGACAGTGTGACAAAGTGAGGCCAAACCAAGCAGCTCTTGGAGAGTAAGAGTTAGGACCCTGGCTTTTGGTGCCTTTGGTGTGGCTAGAAGTCCCACTTGCCTCCCCAAGAAGGCTTCCTGCTTTTTCAAGGCTAAACTAAAACTGCCAAGTAACTGGAAATTAAGAAAAAGAAACAAACTAAAAAGAAACCCTTTACCACCTATGAAAGTGGGAGGTTAGACAGAAAGTCTAAGAGGAGAGGAACACACGACTCAGGCATGGAGACAGGACAGTGTTTTAGCCACTCTACCACTCAGCTGAACTCTGTTGGGGCTCTTGCTATGGCTCGCTTTTTGCTAGATTCCAGAAGACAAGGAAATTTCTGGAGAATGGAGTCGTTCTTGGAGGACAGAGGGAGTCAAGCCTATTCCTTTCCAGCACCAACGCTTTTTATGAAGCTGTCAGTGCCCCTTGCAGTAGGTTCTGCCTGGGAGTTCAGAAGCTTCCACCATCTCCTCTGAGCCTCTAAGGGCCTGACATTGCCTAGTCTTTAGTTTGTCCCCTGGGTTATCCAGATGAATCTCTGCTTGTGACCTGCAGACCCAACAGCTCTTGCTTAAGAAAAAAAATGCTCCGTGGGATCAAGTAAGGCAGGTCTCCATTTACTTCCAAGAGGGTTGGGGGAAGGAGCAAGAGTGCTGCTCACTGCCACTAGTACTCTTTTTGTTGGGCTATACAGTTAAATCTACTTTCCTTCATTTCTCTCTGAAAGACTATTTGTGGATTTCTCTGCTGGAAAAAGTTTAATCTATTCAATTTTGTCATCCAGTTTCAAAGGAAATACAGATGTGAACTGAACTGCAAAGTTCTAAGGTGACTAAGAATGCAGAAAGGGGTGGAGGTTTGACAGGTACAGTTTGACCTGGAGCAGCAAGCACTTTAAGTCAGAATTCTCTCACAGCGGCCACTTGGGAACCTGCTTATGGGCAGCACTGACCCAGCACCAGAACTGAAGGGGCTGGTATAACCCAGAGCACTGTATGGAACATCATCCTGTGAATGCATGCAAATTCCTGTCAGAAGAATTTTTTTATTTAGTGCTTACTAAGAGCATGTAAGTGTCTGTAGGGAAATACCAGCATTCATTCTTTTCGGAGGTAAAATCCTCTACTTCATGAAGTACAAACTCCCTTTTGGAGGCAGCTTGCTTTTTTGTGTGTGAAGTAATTTTACATTCTTAGCCATAGACTGCCCTGTAGTGGTGAAGGCAAAATCTGCAGCCTTACTGTTATACAGGATCTTTTAACTTCCTTATTTAGAAGTAGTTTGCCCATCATTAGAAGGGACAGAAAGAGTTCGTGCAAACTACAGTATAAATGAAAAAAATGAAGTAAGGGAGATTTTAGTCTTCAGTGTAAATATATTGTGCAGCAAAATGCCACTCCTGACTTGGAATATTTTATCTCTTTCTCAAAGGAAACAAGGAAAGTTTGATCACACCTTGTATTTGTTTGTCTCCAGAAGCTATTGGTTGACTTCAGTCAAATTTAACTGCAAAAATTAAGATCTCAAAGACAGCTAAATATCAACAGATTTTGAGAAAAGTTATTTTTACAGACAACTCAAAGAAAAGCATGGCTGCAGTGCCAGCACTGAAATTGTTAGGTAACAAAAAATCCACACAGGAAAGTGACCTTCTCAGTGCCCCAGGAGCAAAGTCTCAGTCACATCTCACAATGAACCTAGAGAAAGAAATCCTTAGAAACCCATACCAAAGCAGAAACCAGGCTCCTTCAGTTCTGAGGCTTGCTTTGTAAACTGATGAGTCTTCCTCCTTCTTAGATCAGTTACCTGTCCCCCTGCACAGAAATTAGCTCTCTAACTGTAGGATTCTAAAGATGCCAAACTTCTGGAGTTTCATTTTCTGTGCATTCCTACCAATGCCTGCATTCTAACCTGCAACACAGTCAGCAGGGCTACTAGTAGCACAAAATGGAGCCACGAATTCTTTAGGTAGCAAAGATGCTTGTATTCAGGTTGGCTCTGGTTCAAGCAGTTACTTCAAGCTCTTAGAAAGATAAAGCACAATTAGTGTTCATTAACAGAGACAAAATAATGCCAAAAGTATTTTTTACACACAACAAAAGGTACGGATTACCCTCATGGTACTTCAGACGGCTCAAGACAGAGGTTCATCCCTCAGCTAATCTCCTTCAGCTCCTGTTGCAGTAAAATCAGATAAACATGCACTTTAGAATGCAATTCAGCTAACCTCCTTTGGATATGTCCCTTGTCGTGACACAAATGAATGTCAAAAAAATGGGTATTTCTCTCCATTTCCTGTAGAGGAAGCCTAGGATTACTAGCTCAGAGACGGACATCTGTTTTGCAAATGTTGGAATTTGGAGAAGTTTTACTATAGTACTAACTATACATCCCTTATAGTTCAAGCACTGTGAATGAACTTCATATTCACATAGCTGAGGGACTACTTTCTTAGTGAAAATACATATCTGTGATGAACTAAGACAGTTTTAACATACATAGGCCTGCTAAAATGACATCTGGTGCTGAACTAGAAGTTTCTCCAGGTCACCTGAATCACTTCATAATGCAATATTCATCTTTGGCTTTGTTCTGGCAGACAGCATCAACTTCTGCCTCACCTTACACGTTGGGTCCTCCAGACAGTACCTTCTAAGATTTCAATTTTTAAGGAGCCAGAAACAGATACCCCCAAAATTGACTTCCGATAACTTGAAAAATAACTTTTCTTCTCTTTTAAAACTCAGGCTTATCAAGACAGCACATGAATAAGTACAAACCCCATGTTTTTTGAAATGTGCTTTTAATCATTCAGAGAAAATAAGCTGATTATAAAGGGAACCAAAAAGCTGTGTACTTGCAAGAATACAAATCTGTGTTTGTATTTTGTGCACAAATAAATAGAGCACTTCTAAAAATAATCATAGAATAAACAGGATACAGTAACTGGGAAAAACAAAGTTCAAAAGTAGTCAAGGAAGATGAGAACGGTGCATAGTTCTTTTAGTTGTATGCTGCTAGGTTTTTTCACCTTCATTTTGATGTTAACTGATGGCCCTCTTGACAGGATTCAGAGTGCTCGCCTAGTCATTTTCTTCTGTGCTCTGCAACTCACTGGACTGTGAGCTGCTGCATTCAGTGTCTTGACAGCTGCAGCTTTCCACGTATATATACTCATGTGAAATTGAATCCCCAGTGGGGCATTTCAGTTCCACTTCCCTCACAGTAGTGCTTGATTCCCTGCAGCAGGAACAGCTGTGCTCCATAGAATTGGCCTCAGCAGAGTATCTGTTAATATGGAAAATGGCAACATTACTCTGTGCCAGAAGCCAGCTTACAGAGGAGAGGGTGAAATTAGGTACAGAACTTCTGTGAGAAGTTTGAAATAGTAGGTAGAAGAGCCACAGTTGTGGCTAATGAAAGTGCTAAGCTCATCTGACAGAGCAGTGGTTATAACAATATGCTTTTCAAATTCATTGCAGTTGCTGAGATTTTTTCTGGTAAAACAATTACTTTCATAGTCCTAGCAAAAACACCCAGCGAGCTCTAGGAGCTGAACTTCCTTAGATTCCTCTCATCATCCCAGCGCTGATGGTTGTTAAATACACCAGATCAACAACTAAGGGCAGACAAAGCCCTGACCTGAATAAGAAAACTGCATAAAAAATTGGCTACAATCTACAATGGAATAACATCAGTCAATTGGCTGCAAGGGGGCTACAATTGCATCACATGAATCAAAGTGCATACGCTAAACCAGGCAGTGTTAACAGGAAAGAGAAGCAGCAGGTCTTTCTGTTCCTATCTTACAGCAAAGTATTTTTTGCAGCCTTGTATTCATCTGCTTCCCAAGTACCATTCTTAACCTGCAGAATAGGTCAATATCAGGCTACAATGAGCCTGTGTCAACAGCTATCTTTTTTTTGTAATTGTACGCAGAGGCAACCACAGCAAGACTCTAAGTTGATAAGGTATTTCAAAATACTAATAAACCCATTGGTTAATTGGGGCTCAGTCTGAGACTAAAGATCAGTTTTCTCCCATGTAAAGTGACCTGTAGCATATTCAGTGATAGGCAGCAAATGACAGTTTCTTTGGGGAGTCAGAATTATGTTTTTCTAGTGTTTCAATAGCTCAGCACAAGGTGTCCTAGTAGCCACTTTCTTTTAGCCACTTTCTTGTAGTTTCTCTCATTTCAGAGAAAAATGTACAGTGAAACTACTCTACTAAGACCATCTCTAAAACACTTGTTTTCTAATTTCTTTACTGTATAAAAATTGTTCATGTTTAAATCTTCTTTTCAAAGATGTATATGTGTCTAATTTTAGATGTTAATCATTGAGAAGCAGCTTTTCAGCTTATGAGCATCAGGTCTGGCTCTGGGCTCATTCCCATTACAGGACATAATCCATGTTCTGTCATGATTTCTACCCAAGCAACAGACAAGTCAGCTCTTACTGAATGAACAGACCTTATCATAGCTGTCTGAATCCCATGGGAATTTAACACACTTTTCTGCTTTTTATTAAGACGAATCAACTGTTTAGTCACAGATTTCATGATTTTATGTCCATGATTTGGGGAGCTGACAGTTTCAGGTCTTCTACCATTCTGTAGTCTACCTATATATTGTTCCTTTTATATAAACAAGCTCAGTGCCAACAGAATTCAAATCTCATTGTCCAATCAGTTTACTTACAGTGAGACGGTTCCACATGTTCCTTCACATTCAGTCATGACAACTCTGTCCACAGAGTGGCAGCCCTTATAGACGATAAAGTCACTTCTTTGACGGACAGAGCACGGTGTGGGACTATCCAGAGGTGCACCTAGAGGGAAAGATCAGAAAATACTTTCAGTGAAATAGCTCCAGAGAGTGCTGAACTCCAGTTCCTTGCAGTTCAGCACTCTCTGGGCTTCACTAGTGCACTCAAAGAATTGTCATAAGTTGTCTTTCTGCTTCAGTTTAAACTTTCCCAGAGAGATCCAACCGTGAATGCTTGGAATAACAAACAAATATAAAAGTATTTATTTAGATAAAGCATATCAGCCTCTGTGGCTGGAAAATGGGTTGATTAAAGAAGAAAATTGATTCCCTGTATTGTTGATTCTGGTACACTGGCATACTTACAGGTTTTGCAACAACCATTAGGTAAGAATGTAGTAGTTCCCTAAAAGAACAAAGAAACAGGAAAAATAATATTATTTTCGTTCCCTGTATTAAAGAGGTTTTTAGGCCAGTAACTGAGGAAAGCAATTCCTCAACAGCTGGAAATAACCAGTGAAACTGTAGCATTGATTGGAATAAACAAAGCTAATTGTCTCTTCCAGACTTGAAATCTATCAATTTACAAAGGATTGTGGAAATACAGATAATGATTTGAAGGAAGTCTACAGTTAACGTCATGCAATTTTTCCTCAGAAACCATCCCAAAAAATGTCTCGTCAGAGACTTGTGTATTTGAATGGGGAGTATGCATGACAGCCTACTGACTGAACAGCTTGTGTTTCTGTAACATTCCAGAAAACATGGTTCTTGTTCAAACATGACCCTACACAAAACAGTCAGCGAGGACTTTGTATCTCAGTGCTGACCAGTGTTTTGGCTACTGAGAGAGCTGCCAGTTATAAGCCTTGAACTCCCACCCAGATACTTTATTTTAAACACTCTATAGGTCTGTGCATGGATGCAGCAGAAACTTTTGCCCTTGGGACAGAGAAACTTTGGTGAAAGGTCTTGACTTTCATTGCCTGTTAGGTGGCTGATCTAAACTGAAGTAATCTATGCATTGAGTAGAGGGTAAGCTTTCCAGATTTACTTAGTGTAAGTTTTCCATATTTACTTACAGGTTTGCAGCTGTCCTCATTGAAAGCTGGGCAGGTAATCTTAGATGTGGATAAGATAAGATGGTTGTGGATATTTACACAGCTGTAAATGGTGCAGTTGTCGTAAGGATCATTTTTAAACTCTCCAGGCTGCAAGAGAAATTAAAAATGTAATAAGAGAAGCTGAAGGGAGCTCAGATAGAAATTTTCCTGTCCTCTGGCAATGACTTGCCTCTTGTTTCCCAGTCAATTATTTTTAGGGTAACAGCCATTTTGCATACAGATTATTACATGTATTGCAGTATGCCATACATGAAGAGAATCTTCAGTTTTAAATGGGATTTCCCTTGGAATAGAAGAATCCCTCTGAAGTATTTAGAGTACATTAGAGTTATTAACAAAATCATCCATGACAATGGATTTTGTCGAGGGAAAGCTAAACTGTTATACGGTAATTAAGAACAATCCTAAAATTTCACACTACAGGGGCAATAAAACTGTTTCATATGCAGGCTTTACCAGTGATTTTCACTACACAGAAATCAAATAATATAGAAAAGCTCAAGCTTCCAGACATTACAAGAAAAACCTTTCCAACAGTATTGGATTTGTCATTCCAGGGAGAGCCTGCCAGAACACTTGATTTCATAAGTCCTTCCTTCAGGCCAAAAATCTGTAGATATGTTTTGCTTTAGGTAAGCCTCTGACCTTTCATGCGCAAACGTACACTAAGCCTTCTCTCTGACAAGGAGATGTTCCCTCCCTAAAAGGGGGAACTTTACAAATTTGTTAGAGACATAAGATATAGAGCATACTTACTCCCAAGATGAGGCCAGAATTGTTTGCTGCATGTAGAACACACTTAGTCTGCACACATCTTCCACAACATTCACCTTTCACTGGTTGATGTTCATATCCCTATATATTAAAATGAATTAAAATGAAAGCACTATGATAATGTCTTTTGGAGAAACAAATGAAAACATACTAACACGTTAATTGATTATGCTTTGAAGTGCACTCTAGATTTGTGCCTTTCTGTGTTCCAACCCAACAGAAGACAAGTAATAAAATCAGGCTATAGGTGGGATAAATTAAAGCACTGTAATAAATATACCTAATAATTAAATATCACTCCATTAAGTGCTCTATGGAAATTTCTCAGATAATCCTCCCAATGTGAACTGAATACTGTAAATTACACAGTCAAGCTTCATGCAATAGACTGCTCAAGGACAGCTGGTATCGACACTGGAGTTGGACTATTGATTTCTTCTTCCTGTCCTCTGCTTATACCACTCATTGATTTCATGTACATGGGTATTTTGGAGTTTTTCTTGTTTGTCACTTACTGGTTCACAATATGTGTTGCATGGAATATGTTCACACGAGATGGTATTCAGTTGAGTGCTGATGTTAACCTCATTAGTGCAGAAACAATTCTGACACTTATCAACAAAGACTGAAGAATTAGGCTATAAATTTTAAGGAAAAAAAGGTTCATTTATTAATGAGATATGACATGTGTGACAGACATTTTTCAATTTCCAAACAATCTGTAAATCAAGCAATGGAAAAGGAAACAACCATAAACACTACTGGATAGCTACTTGTCTAGCCATTTATGAAGACAACATTTTAAATATTGAATGCAATTTAACATGTGTCTTTACTGAAGTCCTGTATAGCAATGATAAACTCAGATAATAAAAGGAAAGTTGTCATACAAATATCTGCAATAAAACACAGAACTTATTAGGAATCCAAGGCCGTTCAGAATAGTTCTTTACAAATCTTTTCATTTTTGAAAGCAGAGTCTTAAAAGTGCAATAATGTGCTGACAGTAAATGTGAAATGACTTTTCAAAAGGCATGCACACTTAACTCTAAACTCATATCTCCCTCTTATACTGACATACAAACAACTCTTCAATCCCTTTCATACAAAGCAACCTTTTCACAAAAGATTTAGGCTTTGTGAAATTGATGAACTCCTGACAGGAATTTAAAAATGTCTAAAATCTTGATTGTACTAGATAAACCCTTGCATAGCACTTCTGATAAAGCATACTAACTCCTTTTTATAAGCATTTTCAGAAGACTGTTGAAATAGGAACTTACCAAGAACTCAGCATTCTGATGTACACAAACCCTCTTGGGAACTGTTAAAAAGCAAGGAGTTAGGTGGTTACATGGCAGGGAAAAAAAAAAAAAAAGTCTTCACCCCATTCTGGTCAAATTCATTTCTTCCACAATGAACCATAATGCATATAGTTAAACACACTGGCTATTCCCCATTTCTGGGAGCAGATAAAACTATGTTATAAAGTATAACAACAAATACTGCATGTCCAAAAAGGGAGGAAGATTTGGCCCAATATACACAATCCAGTTCATAGGCAAGAATGCCCACTGAACAGTTACAAGTAGTTCGCTGTTTCAATTACCAAGGCCAAAGCAGACTTTGTAAAGCTATTTTCTGCTGGGGGTGCTTACAGGAACATTTTGCTAGATTATGCTGAGACCACAGTTCCAGCTTATTCTGTAGCAGTTCTTACATGTAGTTACAACCATGAAATTTAAACTTGAGCCACCTGAGCCATATCTGATTTCGTAGCTGTTCATCATAACCACAGCAGTAGTAACCAATGTTATTAGTAACCCATTTGTAGAATCTGCTTGTGTTTATTACCGCTTTCAATAGCCTATTGCATATAGTCTTACTAAGCATGATGCTAGATTATATAACATATACTGCTAATCATTGTAATATATTTCCAAGGGACTTACCACACTGGTACACAGGACAGCACTGACCACTGGGAATATGAGAATGAACTTCAAATCCTAGTGTACACTTGGGGGCTTTAGTTGTGCACAAGCTTGTACTGCATTCTGAAAAAAAAAAGAATAAGCCCAAAAGTACACTAAACCATGGCTACTAGAAATAGGCATCTATCAAAGCATTTAGGATAGACTTTCCATTGCTAGCAAATACTCCAGATCCTCTCCAAAGAAACAAACTGCAGAAAGAGTACACATTTTTTCCTAGTGAATCCAGGCACTGGACTGGGGGACTGCACTATTTTATGAAACTTTTTCTACTCTGTAATTACCAAGTGTTAAAAAAGTATCACATTTCTTTGCATAGAAGTAGTGGACAACTGTTACTCTCTCCAAGGTTGTAGGCAACTGCCGTAAAATGAAAACCCACATAGAATCCCATAATCTATCTGCATCTTACTTGAATAAAGTGTAGTCCTGAACTCCAGAGCTGTAGATTCAGTTATGCTGAGTCCCATAATTGTAAATTCAGTTATGCTGAGTCATTGCAATACTAAAATATATTTTCCCTAACACTGAACCAGCTGATTTTAAAAAGCATGAGGAAAGATATTATTCTGTGACTCCCTGCTGCAGGTCTCTGGTGCTAAACTAGTTCAGTTCTCTTTTCCTTTCTATTTGTGGAAGGTATAGAAAGACTTGAAACAAAAGTATAAACTCACTGCAGGTGACAATGGTGCAGCAGGAGTCTTCTGAACTGACTTCACTGACCGCGTAGAAGCCTTCTCCATCACAGCTGGTCTTGTTTTGTTTGGCACATTCGTGAGGCACACATACAATGCCATTTCCACCTTCCAGGCAAGTACAGTCCTGACAGTCTACTGTAAACTTTTCCCCAAACTGTCATTAAAGAAAATAAAGTGAGTGACTGCATAGTTACCAATTAAAAGGAACAGAAGTAAAAACAGGAATGAAAAGTTGGGAGACCACAAAACAAGACTGCACCAGTGGAGACCACTCTCCTCTCCCCACCCTCAGCCTCCACTTGAAATACAAAAGCATATGGCAGCATACCTCTCTTGGTATCTTATCCACTCCAACACAGCCTGTGAAAATATATAAATTGCCATTACCACTCTTACAAGAGTAGACTTCTCTACTACACGTTGAATGAGTACTACATCCCATCAGATCTATGTTGCATGCAGGAGAAGTAAACAACAAAGAGGAAATAAGCATGCATCCAACTGAAGCAGTAAAACTCACCACAGGTTTTCACACAGACATCCACACCAGAGTCATGCAGCATTGTTCCATTAGGACAGAAACAGCCTTCCACTTGCTGAGTTGAAGTTTCATTTTGTTGACTGTAAGAGACAAAATGTTCAGAGGAACACCATTACTGTCATAGGCTCACGGAGGAAGATTACCCCAAATAATCTTGCACTGAAGATACAGTGGAAAATGATCTGCACATTTGTGACTTAGGGATTCTCAATCTTCACATTTGGTACAGCCAAACAGCATCAACAGTACAGGCACCCAGATTTAGGATCAAGAGAACAGTGTGTTTTGGTTTCGGCTGCCGCCGGCAACAAAAGCGCCACGCGGCCGCCCCTCCCCCCGCCGGCGTGCGGAGGAGAATGGAAAGAAAAGAGGCAGAAACTGGTGGGTCGGGATAAGGGCAGTTTAACAGAACAGCAGAGGGAAAACAGGAACAACAACGATACAAATACGGAGAAAACACAACCACGAACCGTAACGACCCAGACAGCCGCTCTCCCGAAACAGGACCGGCGCTGCGCCCCCCCCAAGCCGCGAGTCCCTTCCCGCCGCGCCGCCCCCCCCACCGGAACCCAGCGTGACGTCACATGGTATGGAATACCGGGCTCTGTTTGGCCAGGTGGGGTCAGCCCCCACCCCCCAGCTGTGCCCCTTCCTGGAGTCCGGTGAAAATTAACCCTGTCCTGGCCAAACCCAGGACACAGTGGTACCAAATTTGACAGTCAATTTAAGACATGATAGGAGGCTGATTTCTCTCACCTTTGCATTAGATATGAGTGAACAGTTGTATGAGCTATAACTAACTGCGAAGGAATGATTTACCTTGATGTGCAGGTTATCTCTTTAAGAGGACCACATGCTCTGTATTCTTTATGTGAGGGGCATTTATAAGCTGGAATGGCAGAATAAAGAGGAGAAATAGCTCAGTAACAATATCATATAAAAGCCGCATGACCTTATGCCAAGAAATTACATACTGACTACACATTTTCCTATGTATCTTTGACAATGTTGAGAAGCAAATAGAAAAAAACACAGATATCAGACTCGTGTCTCTAAGTGGAATTATTTTATGCAATTTAGCCACAGAGATACAGCACCTACTTTACATTAAGGAGATAAAGCAAAGAGTCTACATCTTGATTGCATTTTTTTTATCATTTCAGTCTCTTTTGCACAAGTTCTCAAAGGGGATTGTATCCCTACCCTCCATCCTTTTCTTACTACAGCTGAAAATGAATGCATATATCACTAAATATAGAGTGACCTACTGATGCCTGCAAAACACAAAACTATCAGTGTACAAAGAAGTATCTACTGATACAGATGTTGCTGGCACGGTCAATAGATGTATATTTTTGCAGGCTCATTTACCATTTCCATTGTTAAAAATATTACCTGTAAAATTACTTAAGGAAAGCAGCTGGTGTGATATATTGGTGTCTTCATTGCTCGGAAAGCAATATGATTTACTCTTAGGACATTATTGCTGAAATAGTTCCATATAAGCTTCCCTAGTAGTTCAAGATAAATGGCCAAATACTTACAGCAAACACCATTGGTATGACTTCTCCAGTCAATGCACACATTTTGACTAGCACAGGTGGCAGCATAGACCTGCAGACTCGAGCATTCCAGGTCTAAGTTGGGAAGTAAACAGTTATCAAAACTGCAGGCTGCATAGTACTTTTCAGGCTGGACAAAGTTATGGCACGGCTCAAACACACTAGAAACAGAAACATGTATCATTAATAATTCCTGAGTAATCCATTAATTCTTCAGTGTGCTTGTGCATGTTATGCGGTAATCTGGCAACAGTGGCACTTAGGGAGATGTGAACAAGGACTATCACAGAGAGATTTCTACTAAGAGCATTTATCTAGATTGTAACCTTTCAACATATTTTAAAGTATTCTCCCCTCACCTCCAAAACACTCAGGCACCAATATATTCTGTCAAGGTGCTACACGAATATTATCAAGTGTAATCATGAACTACTTTTCAAAAGATATTTTTGTTTGTTTGTTTCTGTTTTGTTTCTGACACCATCTTCTAAAAATGAAGATCTCTTTTCAGTTGGTGTCCATTTTCTGCTAAGTGAGTGTGGGAAAAGGCAAGAGCGTAGGACAGTAGAGGCCAGAGAGCATAGAATAATGTGAGAACATCAAGAAACATTGATGTAGCAGCCAGAGGGCTGGAAGCAAACTATCAGCAAAGAATGACATCTAGAAACAGTAAAAGAAATGGAAGCAACCCACAAAGCTGCAAGAAATGAAGCAATAGGTAGAAACACTTTATATTGAGAAATGAACCCTAACATTGACACTTTATTTGAAGATTAAAGGCTTATAAACCCCAGAGAAATGTCTACCTTCCCAAAAGCAGTTTGCAGATAGAAGATTCTTCGCAATCGGGTGTGGTTGTGCTAGGAGCTTTTGTAGGAATCAGGCCTGGAGAGCACTGTGGTTTGGAGGGATCAACAACTTGCCAATGATCTGCCATGGTTTCACAGTTTTCTGCAATGTTTCCATTTGGCAACATGCAGTCATCTGCTGTGTTGTTATTGCAAGTACCTAAAATTGGTAAGGGGAGAAAGAATTCACTCATATATTTGTTATCAAATTCCATTCACCTTTGTGACAGGATTGTCATTTACCTGTTTGTGGTTTTCTAAGGGTACAAAAATTACCAGAGTAAGCCTTACCACACTGTCCATAAGTGTTGTTACCAAACTGACTGTAGGCCATTCTGATAGAAAAGGACAAGCCATTGTAGCTCACGTTCACTCCTAGTCTAGAAATTTCCACTACATGATTTATGCCTGACTCATAGATGTTCACGCCAAATTTTTCATAAGGTAAAGCCACTGCCTGTTTGTTGACTGTCACCTAATAAATAAAAGAAAACAAAAAGAGACATATATTTAATTTGACTTCAGAAAACAATTGATTGTTCATTGCTTTGCGTTGGAGATGTAAGGAATGTAAAGGCAAATAATGTGCTTTTAGTTTGTTACAAGTGTCCCTGTGTTTCCTTTTATGTTACTGAAAAGTCAAACTTTCCTTCTCTGAGCCAAAGAAAAGGCCTATCAGCCACTGATGAACTAGTCTAAAATCCAGAGTTTAAACCAGCTAAATTCTAACACGCAACAGATTTATTAGAATGACTATGGCATTGAGGAAACCTTGTGAAAGTGCCAAATAAAATTCTCCTAAATTCCTAGTTCACAAAGTTTTAACTTTCTCGGCATAAAGGGAACATACTTATAGGAAAATTAAATTTTAAAAAATAAGCCAAATTCTGTAATATTTATTTAAATACAATAGCCATGCTATACCTACAGAACTAACACTACTACTTGTACTTAGCAATAGTAGATTTCCTCGCTCTGGAGAAAAAAGAGGGGTCTAAACATTGCAAATCTTCAACAGTATGGTGCGACCTAACTTGTAATATTCCCACAGAGTAATGTACAGAAATAAACCAAACCAACCCCACAAAATCCTAAAACTCTTCTCACCCACTTTTGAAGCCTCAAAGCTAGGGCATCATGTTTATCTTTGAAATAAACACATAAGAGCCCCTATTCTGAAAAATTCAAGAAGTGACTCCAATCAAAGCTAGTAATGGTACCTTTTAAAAATGCTTAAGCACAGTACTTTAATTGTTATGTCAAGTTTACATTGTATCCTCCTATTCAACATTTATTCTTTTCATTTGTTATATTATTTATAAATGAATTTATTTTATATCCTCAACTCGTATCAATTTGTCCAGATTTGCATATTTAGGAGAGATAAGGCACTGAAAATACTTGAGATAAAAAAGGGAAGAAGTTGTAAAAATTATTCCCCATATTCAGAGTTAAAGAAGCAGTTCTTCAAAGTAGTCCTATTTTGTAATCCAAACTGGTATTAAATATAAAACAAAGATTCCTTTTTATTTTTTTTCCTAACATTCTGAAACAGTTATCAGGTTGATGCCATGTTCATATATTAATCAAAAAGTCAAACGTAACATTCTCGAATACCTCCACTTGTAGAGTATTTGGTGTGACTGTTGCTATGCGCACTTCCTGAGTCTCATGTCTCACAATGAGAGTTCGAGGACAGGAGACTACATCCTGTGTATCACAATGGTAGTTATCAATGTAGACACCAAAGTTGTCAACTTTCTTATTAATCTCTTCCACAAGGACATATGTACAGTTCCCTTGATAGCTGTAGTATAGTCCATCAAAAGTCATGTAATGTGGGTCTCCCCAGCCAGTACAGTAACCTACAAAAACATACAGCTAGGTTAGCTTCTTATGGCAACATATAGAATCAGATCAGACTACAGACAAAATCTGTAGATGTGGGATTCACCGCATTTAACTTTAAGCTTTTAAATTTTTAAAGGGTATAAATCAATGTATAAGCTTATTATCTAGAACTCATCTATAATAGAGAAAAAACAGGCACTTTCAGGGCACAGTTCATCTGACATCTTTCTGGTAGACAACTGAGAATAGGATTAACTGCACCCTAGAGATACCTTTACTGATATTCTAAACAAGTAACTAGGCTTCTAGTCTATAGATGTCTGCATCTGTACATTTAAATCCTGCCTTGGGAGACCAATTTATTTTACTAACACAAGAGTTATGTAGAAATTATGGCAATTAAATTAAGTAAAAGCCCCTGCTCAGCTAAAAAGAACGAATAAAGCACTCCAAACAGATGAACACTGGAAGTATGAGGGTCACAGCCTTGCACGATACTTGTCCTCTGATAAATATTGTTGCTTTTGACACTAGCGTTGTTCCCACAACAGACAAAATATTCAACAAAATGTACACTTACAATCACACTCCCAGTGCCAGCAGCATTTATCCTCATCCATGACTTGCACAGGAGAAAGCCCATTGACACATACAGGTTTAGGAGGTGGATTACAGATTATGGGAACCAGCTGGACTATATTGTCTTCTATACATATTGCCTTAGTGCAGTTACAGAACTGTAATAATTCACCAGGCTGTGTTTGGAAAGAAAGGGGGAGGGGGAAGAGAGAGACACGTTATGAAGCAGTCAGACTGACAACAGTTATGCCTGAATACCTTTTGCAGAGTTTTAAAACACCCTATGTTTATTAACAATTTTTCACCCACCAGAAATCTGAAAATAGGAAGGAAGTCCAGCAGTCTGTGCCATCAAGGTCAGCAAGATGACCTAGCACTACTAAGAGCTGCTAAGTGAAAAGCATTACCTACAAAATTCAAGCCAGTAACCTGCTGTGGGAATTGCCTTTTTTAGTTTCGGCTGCCTAAAAACTAGATGTCTTCTCTAATCTCATCACTTAGACTCCCTCTCTAATCAACAAGGAAAGACACTGATCAATATCAGTGATCAATGTATGACTAATCTCCTTCCATGAACGCCTAGAACAGATTAACAGCTAAACCTACAGTGAACACCAGCTATTTGCAGAGTAATGCCTAAGGTGATTATATGCATGAGATTGTATGCTTTTTTCCCACCAGTTTTTCAGTCATGTATAATTTTTACCCCTGGAGATCCACTAAGCAAGTTTGTAGACATCTAAGCTTTGAGGAGGCTTTAGAAATGTACAAGACATTCGCTTGTCTGTGTAGAGGTGGAGAGTTCAAAAAAACCTCAGAACTCCGAGTCAAATTTCATGAGCATTTGAATGTGGTGATCTGTTCCACAGTCCTCTCCTGAAACCAGACTACGACCTAGTATGACTCATTCCAAACTCGGACTAGTTCAGCCCTGTGGTTTCTTGTTGGGCTGCACTGTAAAAACACAAACAACTTTTCCCCACTCTGGACCTATACAAAAGTAGAAACAGAAAATACAGTTTAGCATCATTTAGTCTTTGGTTACTTCCTCATCAAAGCTATCCTACAATAAAGACAAACACTGACCTGTGATCTAACTCCTTGAAGAAAGCCTTTTTAAAACTAACCTTGAAGAACTCATGGTAGTTTATAAGCTATCAGACCAAATATCATTGGAAGTCATGTTGATGCCCAAGAAAAAAAATAGAATGGACTAATATGTCCTTTTCTATCCAGATTAATACCTAGTCTGTATGTTACTAACACTGAAATTATGTGCCTAGTCTTTATACAAAGCAGAATGCTAAAAAACCTCATTAAATCTACTCACCGCATAAGATTCACTAGGTGAAATAGAACAATTTCTTCCCAAAGTGGTTGGTGGTGGACTTCTAGTTGAACTTGAAGCACTGTGTGGAGTAATTGTACTGTATGTAGAACCTCCTGCAATGGTGACTGCACTTGATGTTGCAGTTGGCCCTGAAGTACTAGTTGAGCTAGGGGAAACAAGTTTAGTGGTGGTTGCAGTGACTGTGGTAAAATTACTAGAGGTTGTTCCTGAAGTGGTGGTAAAAGATTCTGTTGCAGTTGTACCAGAGGTGGTGACTGACACAGGGCTGGTTGATACTGATGGCGATGATACAGTAGTGCTGGCTGTAGTCTCTAGGGAGGATGGTCCTGAACTCATGGTGCTGATGACAGCAGTTGATCTTGTCAGAGTAGTGTGAGCTGCAGTTGTTGTCATTGGGATACTGGTTTCCATTACTGTTGTGGTGCTGTGGGGAGTGGGTGCAGAGGGAGTGGTGCCCAAAGTGATGGTTTTGGTGGTCGATCCTGTTTCAGTGGCTCCAGAGGTGGTGAATGTCACTGGGCTTGATGGTGACGACATAGTAGTGCTGGCTATAGGCTCTGGGGAGGATGGTCCTGAGGTTGTGGTGCTGACAGTGGTGGTAGGTAATCCTGTTGGAGGGCTCCCAGTCCCAGTGGTAGTAGTCTTGGGGCTAGACGTTTCTGTTACTATCGTGGTAGACACTGTACTTTCTACTTCTGTTGTTCTACTTGTTGGCAGTGGGGTAGCTGAAGGAGTAACTGTAGTACTTGTCTTTGTTGGTGTTCCTGACTCAGGTGTTGAACCTTCTAGACAGGGAGAAAACACAGTATTTTATTTTAAGTAAGCAAATTCTATTTATTATGAACTTCATTTCATTTTCTAATAAGCAAATGAAATTCAACAAACCTAAGCATAGGGTATTTAAATAGGAATAAACCAGAAACTGTTTTATTAATGGCTTTTGCATAACAGAGGGATTATTGAAAAAATCTCCCACATGTTGCATGGGAGACATTGATCTAAACACTTTATCAATGACCAATGTTGGATGGAACAGCTGTCTGTAGTGTTAAAATTTTATACAGCAGAGATTTCAGCAGTCCTAAATCCAAGGGAATTCACTGAGTTGATCAGAAAACTCTTTAGTCAATTCTGTATTGCTGTTACGGTATATCTATGGATAGAACACTGTTCCCTGTGCTACATCATGCGGCACTGATTTTGCTCAGTCATTTGATTCTACTGAAACTGAGCAGCTGCTGGAGCAATCTATCTTCTATATCTATATCCCAGGCATTTAAGACTACTCACCTACAAGCTATTTTCTTGGAACCCCAAATACACTTTTCTGCTTTTTCCTTCTCGCATGACCAAGCCAGTTTATATTATGGGCCATAATGCAGACTCTTTTAAAATAGTTTCTGATTAGCATTGTATAAATTGTTCACAATACTCAGAAGCTAGCCTCAGAGTCATCTGTTTTGTGCTTTTACAGCATGATGTGAGAGACACATGGTAGACAGAGAAGCACCATGTACATAATAAGAGTAGAGTCATAATGCTGGAGAATGGGAGGAACTAAGATATGTTCCTTCTACTCACACAGTTCACAAGGACTCAGCTAACATGAATTCACATTTGGGTGAGGACAGGCAACTTCCTTCATATTCCGAAGGAAATACAGGAACAGATGGTGTACTATCACAGAGGCAGATTCATTGGGACATTAGGGGGTCTGATGTTGCTGCCAGAACATCACTTCGCTTCCCAGCAGTGCGCAGGCAGCTGGACAACAGCGCTCACAGGAACTCTGGGACAACCCGGCTGCCCAGAGCCTTGGGCCGTAGCAAGGGGCAACCCACAAACAAAACCTTTCCCAAAACTCTGCCAGGCAAAATCTTCCTTCCTGCAGCCACAACTGCACCTCAGTGGCACCAATGGCCACAGGGGCAACGCAAGACAACAAAGGCAAGAAGGTCTGCACAGCTGTGCCCAAACAGCGCCCGAAAGGACAGCGCAACAAAAACAAGCCCCACTCCCACTGCACACCACACGTCCCACCCAGTACATTTTCTCCAGCTGCAGGGCGAGGTCCAATCGCAGCAAAAGTAAGACTTCCTGTCAGTTCCCTATCTGCCTAAGCCAGGCAGAGGAGCACGATGAAAAACCTCCTAATGTTCATAATAATCAAAGGAATGGAACTGAGAACCAGAAACACATTGTGCGCTCTCCCTCCTAAATGGAGAGCTCAGTACAGGACCCACTCTACTACACACTCATGACACCCCACCTGAAGTACTGCATACAGCTCTGGGGCGCCTTGTAAAAGACAGTCATTAGAGCCGGTCCAGAGGAAGGCCACAAAACATATCAGAGGGCTAGAACACCTCCCTTATGATAAAAGGCTGAGAGAGTTGGGGTTATTCAGCTCGGAGAAGAGCAGGCTTCGCAAAAAACTTTTTGCAGCCTTTCACTATATAAAGGGGGCTTAAAAGACAGACAGAGAGAGACTTTTTACGACGGGCTGTATTTACAGGACAAGGGTTTTAAACCAAAAAAGGGGAGCCTTAGATTGGAAATAATGAAGAAATTATATATGATGAAGATGGTGAGACACTGGAACATGTTTCCCAGAGAAGTTATGGATGCCGAATCACTGGAAGCATTCAAGGTCAGGCTGAGTAGGGCTCTGAGCAATCTCATGTACTGAAAGATATCCCTGCCCATGGCAGGTGGCTAGGATTAAAAAAGACTTTGAAAAGGTCCCTCCCAGTCTAAACTACTCTATGATGCTATGACTCATTTGGAAAAAATCATAAACTGCATTCCTTCAGAGTACAAAAACTAACACACGTTAGGCGGCCAATAAACATTGATTTCTCCCGTAGCAAGGTAACATATGAAAACGCAGTCAGAAAATTACTTATTGGAAATGAAGTCGGAGGCAGTGCGGTTATGGTATGTATTATTACTGTTGAAACCGTGCTTGCAGTAGGAGAGCTTGGTGCTGCTGAACTAGACACAGTCGTCACTGTTCCCGGGGTGCTGCTGCTGGTGCTGCTAGGGGGAATCGTGGTGCTGGCGGTGCTGGTGGGATGCTCTGTTGGCGTTGGCGTGGGAAAGTTTGTAGATACTGGTAGGGAGGTGGTGGATGTTGGTGTGGTCAGGGATGTGGTTGTCGCAGTCGGGGTGGGTGATGGTGTGCTGGAAACAGTCGTCGTTGTCCCCAGGGTGCTGCTGGGGGGGATCGTGGTGCTGGTGGTGCTGGTGGGATGCTCTGTTGGCGTTGGCGTGGGAAGGGTTGTCGATACTGCTGTAGTGGACACTGTGCTCACTGTGGGCGTAGGTGAGGTTGCCACGGTGCTCGCGGTGCTAACTGTGATACACTCTGGTCTGTTGGGGATGCAGCAGACACTGATCTCGTAATTGAGGCAGACCGGCATCGGGATCATACCTCCTGTGGTCTGATCGTTATTGTTACAGATGAGCCCGGTCTCAACATCGCATGTCACTTTCTGCCCTAAATCCTCAAAGGGAACGTTGGGGAATTTCGTTGCTCTGCATGAAATATTCTCAGCTTTCGCGCAGACCCAGGACGAGTCGTTCTTCAGAATATTCGCAAAGGTTTCGTAGTCACCACTGTTTCTGTCAGAACTGTCGGGGTAACTCACATCAATCCAGTCCGTCCAGATGCAGCCACAGTCTGGGAGACAAATCAACAGCACCAATGAGAAACAGCCGGAACAGCGACAACAAGCCACACTCGCGCGTGGTGCTCTGGGCGTCCGCTGCACGCAGCGAGGCCCCTCGGGCACTGCTACACCACTCAGCCAACCCTGCCCACAACAAAGCTCACTTGTGTGGGCAGGCCTCCCCTTCCAGCCCCTACAAAGCACACTAGGGCCAAATCAGGACACAGGCACTGCCCAGCCACGTGTGTCTCCCCCTCGCAGCTACGGCACACTCCTCTCTTGGGCTTCTCCAATGCAAAAAGCACTCCCGTAAGGGCAACACTCGAGGTGGAGCTGGACTAAGCAGGGGCTCCTGCTGCTCTCTCCCCTCCTCACGACACTCACACCACCTCGCTCTCTCAGGGCAAAACCAAACACCGGGAAGGCTTGTGAGCACAGAGGAAGCAGGCACAGGACACACACTGCTGCCAAAATATCGCCTTGCTGCCCAGCAGCACGCAGGCATCTGGACAACAGCGCTCATGGGAACTCTGGGACAACACGGCTGCCCAGAGCCTCGGGCTGTAGCAAGGGGCAACCCACAAAGAAAACCTTTCCCCAAACCCTGCCGGGCAAAACCTTCCTTCCTACAGCCACAGCTGCACCTCAGTGGCACCAATGGCCACAGGGGCAACGCAAGACAACAAAGGCAAGAAGGTCTGCACAGCTGTGCCCAAACAGCGCCTGAAACGAAAGCGCAACAAAAACAAGCCCCATTCCCATCGCACACCACACGTCCCACCCAGTACATTCTCTCCAGCTGAAGGATGAGGTCCAACAGCAACAAAAGCAAGACTCCCGTCATTTCACTCTCTGCCTGAACTGGGAAGAGGCACCATGGTGAAAAACCTGTCCTCAGAGTCCTGCTGAGGTAGGGAACACGAGACCCAGGATCCCGGCACACTCTGCACTTCTGAAACAGCCAGCCCATGGGCTATCTTTGGGTACCAGCCATTTCAGGGAACGCACAACAACTACTCTCACCACGATCCTATTCAGAAGGCAAAAGCTGACATGCTCACGGACCTTCATTTCTCCCGCAGCAAGGTAACGCATGCAAGCACAGGCCAGACAAGTACCTGGAGGTGTTGTTGTTGGAGGCGGCAGGGATGTCGTAAATGTTGGCGTGGGCAGGGATGTGCTTGTCGCAGTCGGGGTGGGTGATGGTGTGCTGGAAACAGTTGTCTTTGTCCCCGGGGTGCCGCTGGGGGGAATCGTGGTGCTGGCGGTGCTGGTGGGATGCTCTGTTGGCGTTGGCGTGGAAAGGGTTGTAGATACTGGTAGGGAGGTGGTGGATGTTGGTGTGGTCAGGGATGTGCTTGTCGCAGTCGGGGTGGGTGATGGTGTGCTGGAAACAGTCGTCGTTGTCCCCAGGGTGCTGCTGGGGGGGATTGTGGTGCTGGTGGTGCTGGTGGGATGCTCTGTTGGCGTTGGCGTGGGAAGGGTTGTCGATACTGCTGTAGTGGACACTGTGCTCACTGTGGGCGTAGGTGAGGTTGCCACGGTGCTCGCGGTGCTAACTGTGATACACTCTGGTCTGTTGGGGATGCAGCAGACACTGATCTCGTAATTGAGGCAGACCGGCATCGGGATTATACCTCCTATGGCCTGATCGTTATTGTTACAGATGAGCCCGGTCTCAACATCGCATGTCACTTTCTGCCCTAAATCCTCAAAGGGAACGTTGGGGAATTTCGTTGCTCTGCATGAAATATTCTCAGCTTTCGCGCAGACCCAGGACGAGTCGTTCTTCAGAATATTCGCAAAGGTTTCGTAGTCACCACTGTTTCTGTCAGAACTGTCGGGGTAACTCACATCAATCCAGTCCGTCCAGATGCAGCCACAGTCTGGGAGACAAATCAACAGCACCAATGAGAAACAGCCGGAACAGCGACAACAAGCCACACTCGCGCGTGGTGCTCTGGGCGTCCGCTGCACGCAGCGAGGCCCCTCGGGCACTGCTACACCACTCAGCCAACCCTGCCCACAACAAAGCTCACTTGTGTGGGCAGGCCTCCCCTTCCAGCCCCTACAAAGCACACTAGGGCCAAATCAGGACACAGGCACTGCCCAGCCACGTGTGTCTCCCCCTCGCAGCTACGGCACACTCCTCTCTTGGGCTTCTCCAATGCAAAAAGCACTCCCGTAAGGGCAACACTCGAGGTGGAGCTGGACTAAGCAGGGGCTCCTGCTGCTCTCTCCCCTCCTCACGACACTCACACCACCTCGCTCTCTCAGGGCAAAACCAAACACCGGGAAGGCTTGTGAGCACAGAGGAAGCAGGCACAGGACACACACTGCTGCCAAAATATCGCCTTGCTGCCCAGCAGCGCGCAGGCATCTGGACAACAGCACTCATGGGAACTCTGGGACAACACGGCTGCCCAGAGCCTCGAGCTGTAGCAAGGGGCAACCCACAAACAAAACCTTTCCCCAAACCCTGCCGGGCAAAACCTTCCTTCCTACAGCCACAGCTGCACCTCAGTGGCACCAATGGCCACAGGGGCAACGCAAGACAACAAAGGCAAGAAGGTCTGCACAGCTGTGCCCAAACAGCGCCTGAAACGAAAGCGCAACAAAAACAAGCCCCATTCCCATCGCACACCACACGTCCCACCCAGTACATTCTCTCCAGCTGAAGGATGAGGTCCAACAGCTACAAAAGCAAGACTCCCATCATTTCCCTCTCTGCCTGAGCTGGGAAGAGGCACCATGGTGAAAAACCTGTCCTCAGACTCCTGCTGAGGTAGGGAACAACAGACCTTCTACGCAGGACCCCTGCACCCTCTGCACTTCTGAAACAGCCAGCCCAAGGGCTATCTTTGGGTACCAGCCATTTCAGGGAACGCACAACAACTACTCTCACCACGATCCTATTCAGAAGGCAAAAGCTGACATGCTCACGGACCTTCATTTCTCCCGCAGCAAGGTAACGCATGCAAGCACAGGCCAGACAAGTACCTGGAGGTGTTGTTGTTGGAGGCGGCAGGGATGTCGTAAATGTTGGCGTGGGCAGGGATGTGCTTGTCGCAGTCGGGGTGGGTGATGGTGTGCTGGAAACAGTTGTCTTTGTCCCCGGGGTGCCGCTGGGGGGAATCGTGGTGCTGGCAGTGCTGGTGGGATGCTCTGTTGGCGTTGGCGTGGAAAGGGTTGTAGATACTGGTAGGGAGGTGGTGGATGTTGGTGTGGTCAGGGATGTGCTTGTCGCAGTCGGGGTGGGTGATGGTGTGCTGGAAACAGTCGTCGTTGTCCCCAGGGTGCCGCTGGGGGGGATCGTGGTGCTGGTGGTGCTGGTGGGATGCTCTGTTGGCGTTGGCGTGGGAAGGGTTGTCGATACTGCTGTAGTGGACACTGTGCTCACTGTGGGCGTAGGTGAGGTTGCCACGGTGCTCGCGGTGCTAACTGTGATACACTCTGGTCTGTTGGGGATGCAGCAGACACTGATCTCGTAATTGAGGCAGACCGGCATCGGGATTATACCTCCTATGGCCTGATCGTTATTGTTACAGATGAGCCCGGTCTCAACATCGCATGTCACTTTCTGCCCTAAATCCTCAAAGGGAACGTTGGGGAATTTCGTTGCTCTGCATGAAATATTCTCAGCTTTCGTGCAGACCCAGGACGAGTCGTTCTTCAGAATATTCGCAAAGGTTTCGTAGTCACCACTGTTTCTGTCAGAACTGTCGGGGTAACTCACATCAATCCAGTCCGTCCAGATGCAGCCACAGTCTGGGAGACAAATCAACAGCACCAATGAGAAACAGCCGGAACAGCGACAACAAGCCACACTCGCGCGTGGTGCTCTGGGCGTCCGCTGCACGCAGCGAGGCCCCTCGGGCACTGCTACACCACTCAGCCAACCCTGCCCACAACAAAGCTCACTTGTGTGGGCAGGACTCCCCTTCCAGCCCCTACAAAGCACACCA
The DNA here is from genome assembly GCF_030867145.1 of Opisthocomus hoazin. Lineage (NCBI taxonomy): Eukaryota > Metazoa > Chordata > Aves > Opisthocomiformes > Opisthocomidae > Opisthocomus > Opisthocomus hoazin. The sequence goes on along the minus strand of NC_134420.1, from coordinate 17,301,783 downwards.
GGGCCAAATCAGGACACAGGCACTGCCCAGCCACGTGTGTCTCCCCCTCTCAGTTAGGGCACATTCCTCTCTTGAGCTTCTCCAATGCAAAAAGAACTCCCGTAAGGGCAAAACTCGAGGTGGAGCAGGACTAAGCAGGGGCTCCTGCTGCTCTTTCCCCTCCTCACGACACTCACACCACCTCGCTCTCTCAGGGCAAAACCAAACACCGGGAAGGCTTGTGAGCACAGAGGAAGCAGGCACAGGACACACACTGCTGCCAAAATATCGCCTTGCTGCCCAGCAGCGCGCAGGCATCTGGACAACAGCACTCATGGGAACTCTGGGACAACACGGCTGCCCAGAGCCTCGGGCTGTAGCAAGGGGCAACCCACAAACAAAACCTTTCCCCAAACCCTGCCGGGCAAAACCTTCCTTCCTACAGCCACAGCTGCACCTCAGTGGCACCAATGGCCACAGGGGCAACGCAAGACAACAAAGGCAAGAAGGTCTGCACAGCTGTGCCCAAACAGCGCCTGAAACGAAAGCGCAACAAAAACAAGCCCCATTCCCATCGCACACCACACGTCCCACCCAGTACATTCTCTCCAGCTGAAGGATGAGGTCCAACAGCAACAAAAGCAAGACTCCCGTCATTTCACTCTCTGCCTGAGCTGGGAAGAGGCACCATGGTGAAAAACCTGTCCTCAGAGTCCTGCTGAGGCAGGGAACACGAGACCCAGGATCCCGGCACACTCTGCACTTCTGAAACAGCCAGCCCAAGGGCTATCTTTGGGTACCAGCCATTTCAGGGAACGCACAACAACTACTCTCACCACGATCCTATTCAGAAGGCAAAAGCTGACATGCTCACGGACCTTCATTTCTCCCGCAGCAAGGTAACGCATGCAAGCACAGGCCAGACAAGTACCTGGAGGTGTTGTTGTTGGAGGCGGCAGGGATGTCGTAAATGTTGGCGTGGGCAGAGATGTGCTTGTCGCAGTCGGGGTGGGTGATGGTGTGCTGGAAACAGTTGTCTTTGTCCCCGGGGTGCCGCTGGGGGGAATCGTGGTGCTGGCAGTGCTGGTGGGATGCTCTGTTGGCGTTGGCGTGGAAAGGGTTGTAGATACTGGTAGGGAGGTGGTGGATGTTGGTGTGGTCAGGGATGTGCTTGTCGCAGTCGGGGTGGGTGATGGTGTGCTGGAAACAGTCGTCGTTGTCCCCAGGGTGCCGCTGGGGGGGATCGTGGTGCTGGCGGTGCTGGTGGGATGCTCTGTTGGCGTTGGCGTGGGAAGGGTTGTCGATACTGCTGTAGTGGACACTGTGCTCACTGTGGGCGTAGGTGAGGTTGCCACGGTGCTCGCGGTGCTAACTGTGATACACTCTGGTCTGTTGGGGATGCAGCAGACACTGATCTCGTAATTGAGGCAGACCGGCATCGGGATCATACCTCCTGTGGTCTGATCGTTATTGTTACAGATGAGCCCGGTCTCAACATTGCATGTCACTTTCTGCCCTAAATCCTCAAAGGGAACATTGGGGAATTTCGTTGCTCTGCATGAAATATTCTCAGCTTTCGCGCAGACCCAGGATGAGTCCTTTTCCAGAATATTCGCAAAGGTTTCGTAGTCACCACTGTTTCTGTCAGAACTGTCAGGGTAACTCACATCAATCCAGTCCGTCCAGATGCAGTCACAGTCTGGGAGACAAATCAACAGCACCAATGAGAAACAGCCGGAACAGCGACAACAAGCCACACTCGCGCGTGGTGCTCTGGGCGTCCGCTGCACGCAGCGAGGCCCCTCGGGCACTGCTACACCACTCAGCCAACCCTGCCCACAACAAAGCTCACTTGTGTGGGCAGGCCTCCCCTTCCAGCCCCTACAAAGCACACTAGGGCCAAATCAGGACACAGGCACTGCCCAGCCACGTGTGTCTCCCCCTCTCAGTTAGGGCACATTCCTCTCTTGAGCTTCTCCAATGCAAAAAGAACTCCCGTAAGGGCAAAACTCGAGGTGGAGCAGGACTAAGCAGGGGCTCCTGCTGCTCTCTCCCCTCCTCACGACACTCACACCACCTCGCTCTCTCAGGGCAAAACCAAACACCGGGAAGGCTTGTGAGCACAGAGGAAGCAGGCACAGGACACACACTGCTGCCAAAATATCGCCTTGCTGCCCAGCAGCGCGCAGGCATCTGGACAACAGCACTCATGGGAACTCTGGGACAACACGGCTGCCCAGAGCCTCGGGCTGTAGCAAGGGGCAACCCACAAACAAAACCTTTCCCCAAACCCTGCCGGGCAAAACCTTCCTTCCTACAGCCACAGCTGCACCTCAGTGGCACCAATGGCCACAGGGGCAACGCAAGACAACAAAGGCAAGAAGGTCTGCACAGCTGTGCCCAAACAGCGCCTGAAACGAAAGCGCAACAAAAACAAGCCCCATTCCCATCGCACACCACACGTCCCACCCAGTACATTCTCTCCAGCTGAAGGATGAGGTCCAACAGCAACAAAAGCAAGACTCCCGTCATTTCACTCTCTGCCTGAGCTGGGAAGAGGCACCATGGTGAAAAACCTGTCCTCAGACTCCTGCTGAGGCAGGGAACACGAGACCCAGGATCCCGGCACACTCTGCACTTCTGAAACAGCCAGCCCATGGGCTATCTTTGGGTACCAGCCATTTCAGGGAACGCACAACAACTACTCTCACCACGATCCTATTCAGAAGGCAAAAGCTGACATGCTCACGGACCTTCATTTCTCCCGCAGCAAGGTAACGCATGCAAGCACAGGCCAGACAAGTACCTGGAGGTGTTGTTGTTGGAGGCGGCAGGGATGTCGTAAATGTTGGCGTGGGCAGGGATGTGCTTGTCGCAGTCGGGGTGGGTGATGGTGTGCTGGAAACAGTTGTCTTTGTCCCCGGGGTGCCGCTGGGGGGAATCGTGGTGCTGGCGGTGCTGGTGGGATGCTCTGTTGGCGTTGGCGTGGAAAGGGTTGTAGATACTGGTAGGGAGGTGGTGGATGTTGGTGTGGTCAGGGATGTGCTTGTCGCAGTCGGGGTGGGTGATGGTGTGCTGGAAACAGTCGTCGTTGTCCCCAGGGTGCTGCTGGGGGGGATTGTGGTGCTGGCGGTGCTGGTGGGATGCTCTGTTGGCGTTGGCGTGGGAAGGGTTGTAGATACTGGTAGGGAGGTGGTGGATGTTGGTGTGGTCAGGGATGTGCTTGTCGCAGTCGGGGTGGGTGATGGTGTGCTGGAAACAGTCGTCGTTGTCCCCAGGGTGCCGCTGGGGGGGATCGTGGTGCTGGCGGTGCTGGTGGGATGCTCTGTTGGCGTTGGCGTGGGAAGGGTTGTCGATACTGCTGTAGTGGACACTGTGCTCACTGTGGGCGTAGGTGAGGTTGCCACGGTGCTCGCGGTGCTAACTGTGATACACTCTGGTCTGTTGGGGATGCAGCAGACACTGATCTCGTAATTGAGGCAGACCGGCATCGGGATCATACCTCCTGTGGTCTGATCGTTATTGTTACAGATGAGCCCGGTCTCAACATTGCATGTCACTTTCTGCCCTAAATCCTCAAAGGGAACATTGGGGAATTTCGTTGCTCTGCATGAAATATTCTCAGCTTTCGCGCAGACCCAGGATGAGTCCTTTTCCAGAATATTCGCAAAGGTTTCGTAGTCACCACTGTTTCTGTCAGAACTGTCAGGGTAACTCACATCAATCCAGTCCGTCCAGATGCAGTCACAGTCTGGGAGACAAATCAACAGCACCAATGAGAAACAGCCGGAACAGCGACAACAAGCCACACTCGCGCGTGGTGCTCTGGGCGTCCGCTGCACGCAGCGAGGCCCCTCGGGCACTGCTACACCACTCAGCCAACCCTGCCCACAACAAAGCTCACTTGTGTGGGCAGGACTCCCCTTCCAGCCCCTACAAAGCACACCAGGGCCAAATCAGGACACAGGCACTGCCCAGCCACGTGTGTCTCCCCCTCTCAGTTAGGGCACATTCCTCTCTTGAGCTTCTCCAATGCAAAAAGAACTCCCGTAAGGGCAAAACTCGAGGTGGAGCAGGACTAAGCAGGGGCTCCTGCTGCTCTCTCCCCTCCTCACGACACTCACACCACCTCGCTCTCTCAGGGCAAAACCAAACACCGGGAAGGCTTGTGAGCACAGAGGAAGCAGGCACAGGACACACACTGCTGCCAAAATATCGCCTTGCTGCCCAGCAGCGCGCAGGCATCTGGACAACAGCACTCATGGGAACTCTGGGACAACACGGCTGCCCAGAGCCTCGGGCTGTAGCAAGGGGCAACCCACAAACAAAACCTTTCCCCAAACCCTGCCGGGCAAAACCTTCCTTCCTACAGCCACAGCTGCACCTCAGTGGCACCAATGGCCACAGGGGCAACGCAAGACAACAAAGGCAAGAAGGTCTGCACAGCTGTGCCCAAACAGCGCCTGAAACGAAAGCGCAACAAAAACAAGCCCCATTCCCATCGCACACCACACGTCCCACCCAGTACATTCTCTCCAGCTGAAGGATGAGGTCCAACAGCAACAAAAGCAAGACTCCCGTCATTTCACTCTCTGCCTGAGCTGGGAAGAGGCACCATGGTGAAAAACCTGTCCTCAGAGTCCTGCTGAGGCAGGGAACACGAGACCCAGGATCCCGGCACACTCTGCACTTCTGAAACAGCCAGCCCAAGGGCTATCTTTGGGTACCAGCCATTTCAGGGAACGCACAACAACTACTCTCACCACGATCCTATTCAGAAGGCAAAAGCTGACATGCTCACGGACCTTCATTTCTCCCGCAGCAAGGTAACGCATGCAAGCACAGGCCAGACAAGTACCTGGAGGTGTTGTTGTTGGAGGCGGCAGGGATGTCGTAAATGTTGGCGTGGGCAGGGATGTGCTTGTCGCAGTCGGGGTGGGTGATGGTGTGCTGGAAACAGTTGTCTTTGTCCCCGGGGTGCCGCTGGGGGGAATCGTGGTGCTGGCGGTGCTGGTGGGATGCTCTGTTGGCGTTGGCGTGGAAAGGGTTGTAGATACTGGTAGGGAGGTGGTGGATGTTGGTGTGGTCAGGGATGTGCTTGTCGCAGTCGGGGTGGGTGATGGTGTGCTGGAAACAGTCGTCGTTGTCCCCAGGGTGCTGCTGGGGGGGATTGTGGTGCTGGCGGTGCTGGTGGGATGCTCTGTTGGCGTTGGCGTGGGAAGGGTTGTAGATACTGGTAGGGAGGTGGTGGATGTTGGTGTGGTCAGGGATGTGCTTGTCGCAGTCGGGGTGGGTGATGGTGTGCTGGAAACAGTCGTCGTTGTCCCCAGGGTGCCGCTGGGGGGGATCGTGGTGCTGGCGGTGCTGGTGGGATGCTCTGTTGGCGTTGGCGTGGGAAGGGTTGTCGATACTGCTGTAGTGGACACTGTGCTCACTGTGGGCGTAGGTGAGGTTGCCACGGTGCTCGCGGTGCTAACTGTGATACACTCTGGTCTGTTGGGGATGCAGCAGACACTGATCTCGTAATTGAGGCAGACCGGCATCGGGATCATACCTCCTGTGGTCTGATCGTTATTGTTACAGATGAGCCCGGTCTCAACATTGCATGTCACTTTCTGCCCTAAATCCTCAAAGGGAACATTGGGGAATTTCGTTGCTCTGCATGAAATATTCTCAGCTTTCGCGCAGACCCAGGATGAGTCCTTTTCCAGAATATTCGCAAAGGTTTCGTAGTCACCACTGTTTCTGTCAGAACTGTCAGGGTAACTCACATCAATCCAGTCCGTCCAGATGCAGTCACAGTCTGGGAGACAAATCAACAGCACCAATGAGAAACAGCCGGAACAGCGACAACAAGCCACACTCGCGCGTGGTGCTCTGGGCGTCCGCTGCACGCAGCGAGGCCCCTCGGGCACTGCTACACCACTCAGCCAACCCTGCCCACAACAAAGCTCACTTGTGTGGGCAGGACTCCCCTTCCAGCCCCTACAAAGCACACCAGGGCCAAATCAGGACACAGGCACTGCCCAGCCACGTGTGTCTCCCCCTCTCAGTTAGGGCACATTCCTCTCTTGAGCTTCTCCAATGCAAAAAGAACTCCCGTAAGGGCAAAACTCGAGGTGGAGCAGGACTAAGCAGGGGCTCCTGCTGCTCTCTCCCCTCCTCACGACACTCACACCACCTCGCTCTCTCAGGGCAAAACCAAACACCGGGAAGGCTTGTGAGCACAGAGGAAGCAGGCACAGGACACACACTGCTGCCAAAATATCGCCTTGCTGCCCAGCAGCGCGCAGGCATCTGGACAACAGCACTCATGGGAACTCTGGGACAACACGGCTGCCCAGAGCCTCGGGCTGTAGCAAGGGGCAACCCACAAACAAAACCTTTCCCCAAACCCTGCCGGGCAAAACCTTCCTTCCTACAGCCACAGCTGCACCTCAGTGGCACCAATGGCCACAGGGGCAACGCAAGACAACAAAGGCAAGAAGGTCTGCACAGCTGTGCCCAAACAGCGCCTGAAACGAAAGCGCAACAAAAACAAGCCCCATTCCCATCGCACACCACACGTCCCACCCAGTACATTCTCTCCAGCTGAAGGATGAGGTCCAACAGCAACAAAAGCAAGACTCCCGTCATTTCACTCTCTGCCTGAGCTGGGAAGAGGCACCATGGTGAAAAACCTGTCCTCAGAGTCCTGCTGAGGCAGGGAACACGAGACCCAGGATCCCGGCACACTCTGCACTTCTGAAACAGCCAGCCCAAGGGCTATCTTTGGGTACCAGCCATTTCAGGGAACGCACAACAACTACTCTCACCACGATCCTATTCAGAAGGCAAAAGCTGACATGCTCACGGACCTTCATTTCTCCCGCAGCAAGGTAACGCATGCAAGCACAGGCCAGACAAGTACCTGGAGGTGTTGTTGTTGGAGGCGGCAGGGATGTCGTAAATGTTGGCGTGGGCAGAGATGTGCTTGTCGCAGTCGGGGTGGGTGATGGTGTGCTGGAAACAGTTGTCTTTGTCCCCGGGGTGCCGCTGGGGGGAATCGTGGTGCTGGCGGTGCTGGTGGGATGCTCTGTTGGCGTTGGCGTGGAAAGGGTTGTAGATACTGGTAGGGAGGTGGTGGATGTTGGTGTGGTCAGGGATGTGCTTGTCGCAGTCGGGGTGGGTGATGGTGTGCTGGAAACAGTCGTCGTTGTCCCCAGGGTGCTGCTGGGGGGGATTGTGGTGCTGGCGGTGCTGGTGGGATGCTCTGTTGGCGTTGGCGTGGGAAGGGTTGTAGATACTGGTAGGGAGGTGGTGGATGTTGGTGTGGTCAGGGATGTGCTTGTCGCAGTCGGGGTGGGTGATGGTGTGCTGGAAACAGTCGTCGTTGTCCCCAGGGTGCCGCTGGGGGGGATCGTGGTGCTGGCGGTGCTGGTGGGATGCTCTGTTGGCGTTGGCGTGGGAAGGGTTGTCGATACTGCTGTAGTGGACACTGTGCTCACTGTGGGCGTAGGTGAGGTTGCCACGGTGCTCGCGGTGCTAACTGTGATACACTCTGGTCTGTTGGGGATGCAGCAGACACTGATCTCGTAATTGAGGCAGACCGGCATCGGGATCATACCTCCTGTGGTCTGATCGTTATTGTTACAGATGAGCCCGGTCTCAACATTGCATGTCACTTTCTGCCCTAAATCCTCAAAGGGAACATTGGGGAATTTCGTTGCTCTGCATGAAATATTCTCAGCTTTCGCGCAGACCCAGGATGAGTCCTTTTCCAGAATATTCGCAAAGGTTTCGTAGTCACCACTGTTTCTGTCAGAACTGTCGGGGTAACTCACATCAATCCAGTCCGTCCAGATGCAGTCACAGTCTGGGAGACAAATCAACAGCACCAATGAGAAACAGCCGGAACAGCGACAACAAGCCACACTCGCGCGTGGTGCTCTGGGCGTCCGCTGCACGCAGCGAGGCCCCTCGGGCACTGCTACACCACTCAGCCAACCCTGCCCACAACAAAGCTCACTTGTGTGGGCAGGACTCCCCTTCCAGCCCCTACAAAGCACACCAGGGCCAAATCAGGACACAGGCACTGCCCAGCCACGTGTGTCTCCCCCTCTCAGTTAGGGCACATTCCTCTCTTGAGCTTCTCCAATGCAAAAAGAACTCCCATAAGGGCAAAACTCGAGGTGGAGCAGGACTAAGCAGGGGCTCCTGCTGCTCTCTCCCCTCCTCACGACACTCACACCACCTCGCTCTCTCAGGGCAAAACCAAACACCGGGAAGGCTTGTGAGCACAGAGGAAGCAGGCACAGGACACACACTGCTGCCAAAATATCGCCTTGCTGCCCAGCAGCGCGCAGGCATCTGGACAACAGCACTCATGGGAACTCTGGGACAACACGGCTGCCCAGAGCCTCGGGCTGTAGCAAGGGGCAACCCACAAACAAAACCTTTCCCCAAACCCTGCCGGGCAAAACCTTCCTTCCTACAGCCACAGCTGCACCTCAGTGGCACCAATGGCCACAGGGGCAACGCAAGACAACAAAGGCAAGAAGGTCTGCACAGCTGTGCCCAAACAGCGCCTGAAACGAAAGCGCAACAAAAACAAGCCCCATTCCCATCGCACACCACACGTCCCACCCAGTACATTCTCTCCAGCTGAAGGATGAGGTCCAACAGCAACAAAAGCAAGACTCCCGTCATTTCACTCTCTGCCTGAGCTGGGAAGAGGCACCATGGTGAAAAACCTGTCCTCAGACTCCTGCTGAGGCAGGGAACACGAGACCCAGGATCCCGGCACACTCTGCACTTCTGAAACAGCCAGCCCATGGGCTATCTTTGGGTACCAGCCATTTCAGGGAACGCACAACAACTACTCTCACCACGATCCTATTCAGAAGGCAAAAGCTGACATGCTCACGGACCTTCATTTCTCCCGCAGCAAGGTAACGCATGCAAGCACAGGCCAGACAAGTACCTGGAGGTGTTGTTGTTGGAGGCGGCAGGGATGTCGTAAATGTTGGCGTGGGCAGGGATGTGCTTGTCGCAGTCGGGGTGGGTGATGGTGTGCTGGAAACAGTTGTCTTTGTCCCCGGGGTGCCGCTGGGGGGAATCGTGGTGCTGGCGGTGCTGGTGGGATGCTCTGTTGGCGTTGGCGTGGAAAGGGTTGTAGATACTGGTAGGGAGGTGGTGGATGTTGGTGTGGTCAGGGATGTGCTTGTCGCAGTCGGGGTGGGTGATGGTGTGCTGGAAACAGTCGTCGTTGTCCCCAGGGTGCTGCTGGGGGGGATTGTGGTGCTGGCGGTGCTGGTGGGATGCTCTGTTGGCGTTGGCGTGGGAAGGGTTGTAGATACTGGTAGGGAGGTGGTGGATGTTGGTGTGGTCAGGGATGTGCTTGTCGCAGTCGGGGTGGGTGATGGTGTGCTGGAAACAGTCGTCGTTGTCCCCAGGGTGCCGCTGGGGGGGATCGTGGTGCTGGCGGTGCTGGTGGGATGCTCTGTTGGCGTTGGCGTGGGAAGGGTTGTCGATACTGCTGTAGTGGACACTGTGCTCACTGTGGGCGTAGGTGAGGTTGCCACGGTGCTCGCGGTGCTAACTGTGATACACTCTGGTCTGTTGGGGATGCAGCAGACACTGATCTCGTAATTGAGGCAGACCGGCATCGGGATCATACCTCCTGTGGTCTGATCGTTATTGTTACAGATGAGCCCGGTCTCAACATTGCATGTCACTTTCTGCCCTAAATCCTCAAAGGGAACATTGGGGAATTTCGTTGCTCTGCATGAAATATTCTCAGCTTTCGCGCAGACCCAGGATGAGTCCTTTTCCAGAATATTCGCAAAGGTTTCGTAGTCACCACTGTTTCTGTCAGAACTGTCGGGGTAACTCACATCAATCCAGTCCGTCCAGATGCAGCCACAGTCTGGGAGACAAATCAACAGCACCAATGAGAAACAGCCGGAACAGCGACAACAAGCCACACTCGCGCGTGGTGCTCTGGGCGTCCGCTGCACGCAGCGAGGCCCCTCGGGCACTGCTACACCACTCAGCCAACCCTGCCCACAACAAAGCTCACTTGTGTGGGCAGGACTCCCCTTCCAGCCCCTACAAAGCACACCAGGGCCAAATCAGGACACAGGCACTGCCCAGCCACGTGTGTCTCCCCCTCTCAGTTAGCGCACATTCCTCTCTTGAGCTTCTCCAATGCAAAAAGAACTCCCGTAAGGGCAAAACTCGAGGTGGAGCAGGACTAAGCAGGGGCTCCTGCTGCTCTTTCCCCTCCTCACGACACTCACACCACCTCGCTCTCTCAGGGCAAAACCAAACACCGGGAAGGCTTGTGAGCACAGAGGAAGCAGGCACAGGACACACACTGCTGCCAAAATATCGCCTTGCTGCCCAGCAGCGCGCAGGCATCTGGACAACAGCACTCATGGGAACTCTGGGACAACACGGCTGCCCAGAGCCTCGGGCTGTAGCAAGGGGCAACCCACAAACAAAACCTTTCCCCAAACCCTGCCGGGCAAAACCTTCCTTCCTACAGCCACAGCTGCACCTCAGTGGCACCAATGGCCACAGGGGCAACGCAAGACAACAAAGGCAAGAAGGTCTGCACAGCTGTGCCCAAACAGCGCCTGAAACGAAAGCGCAACAAAAACAAGCCCCATTCCCATCGCACACCACACGTCCCACCCAGTACATTCTCTCCAGCTGAAGGATGAGGTCCAACAGCAACAAAAGCAAGACTCCCGTCATTTCACTCTCTGCCTGAGCTGGGAAGAGGCACCATGGTGAAAAACCTGTCCTCAGACTCCTGCTGAGGCAGGGAACACGAGACCCAGGATCCCGGCACACTCTGCACTTCTGAAACAGCCAGCCCAAGGGCTATCTTTGGGTACCAGCCATTTCAGGGAACGCACAACAACTACTCTCACCACGATCCTATTCAGAAGGCAAAAGCTGACATGCTCACGGACCTTCATTTCTCCCGCAGCAAGGTAACGCATGCAAGCACAGGCCAGACAAGTACCTGGAGGTGTTGTTGTTGGAGGCGGCAGGGATGTCGTAAATGTTGGCGTGGGCAGAGATGTGCTTGTCGCAGTCGGGGTGGGTGATGGTGTGCTGGAAACAGTTGTCTTTGTCCCCGGGGTGCCGCTGGGGGGAATCGTGGTGCTGGCAGTGCTGGTGGGATGCTCTGTTGGCGTTGGCGTGGAAAGGGTTGTAGATACTGGTAGGGAGGTGGTGGATGTTGGTGTGGTCAGGGATGTGCTTGTCGCAGTCGGGGTGGGTGATGGTGTGCTGGAAACAGTCGTCGTTGTCCCCAGGGTGCTGCTGGGGGGGATTGTGGTGCTGGCGGTGCTGGTGGGATGCTCTGTTGGCGTTGGCGTGGGAAGGGTTGTAGATACTGGTAGGGAGGTGGTGGATGTTGGTGTGGTCAGGGATGTGCTTGTCGCAGTCGGGGTGGGTGATGGTGTGCTGGAAACAGTCGTCGTTGTCCCCAGGGTGCCGCTGGGGGGGATCGTGGTGCTGGCGGTGCTGGTGGGATGCTCTGTTGGCGTTGGCGTGGGAAGGGTTGTCGATACTGCTGTAGTGGACACTGTGCTCACTGTGGGCGTAGGTGAGGTTGCCACGGTGCTCGCGGTGCTAACTGTGATACACTCTGGTCTGTTGGGGATGCAGCAGACACTGATCTCGTAATTGAGGCAGACCGGCATCGGGATCATACCTCCTGTGGTCTGATCGTTATTGTTACAGATGAGCCCGGTCTCAACATTGCATGTCACTTTCTGCCCTAAATCCTCAAAGGGAACATTGGGGAATTTCGTTGCTCTGCATGAAATATTCTCAGCTTTCGCGCAGACCCAGGATGAGTCCTTTTCCAGAATATTCGCAAAGGTTTCGTAGTCACCACTGTTTCTGTCAGAACTGTCAGGGTAACTCACATCAATCCAGTCCGTCCAGATGCAGTCACAGTCTGGGAGACAAATCAACAGCACCAATGAGAAACAGCCGGAACAGCGACAACAAGCCACACTCGCGCGTGGTGCTCTGGGCGTCCGCTGCACGCAGCGAGGCCCCTCGGGCACTGCTACACCACTCAGCCAACCCTGCCCACAACAAAGCTCACTTGTGTGGGCAGGACTCCCCTTCCAGCCCCTACAAAGCACACCAGGGCCAAATCAGGACACAGGCACTGCCCAGCCACGTGTGTCTCCCCCTCTCAGTTAGGGCACATTCCTCTCTTGAGCTTCTCCAATGCAAAAAGAACTCCCATAAGGGCAAAACTCGAGGTGGAGCAGGACTAAGCAGGGGCTCCTGCTGCTCTCTCCCCTCCTCACGACACTCACACCACCTCGCTCTCTCAGGGCAAAACCAAACACCGGGAAGGCTTGTGAGCACAGAGGAAGCAGGCACAGGACACACACTGCTGCCAAAATATCGCCTTGCTGCCCAGCAGCGCGCAGGCATCTGGACAACAGCACTCATGGGAACTCTGGGACAACACGGCTGCCCAGAGCCTCGGGCTGTAGCAAGGGGCAACCCACAAACAAAACCTTTCCCCAAACCCTGCCGGGCAAAACCTTCCTTCCTACAGCCACAGCTGCACCTCAGTGGCACCAATGGCCACAGGGGCAACGCAAGACAACAAAGGCAAGAAGGTCTGCACAGCTGTGCCCAAACAGCGCCTGAAACGAAAGCGCAACAAAAACAAGCCCCATTCCCATCGCACACCACACGTCCCACCCAGTACATTCTCTCCAGCTGAAGGATGAGGTCCAACAGCAACAAAAGCAAGACTCCGGTCATTTCACTCTCTGCCTGAGCTGGGAAGAGGCACCATGGTGAAAAACCTGTCCTCAGACTCCTGCTGAGGCAGGGAACACGAGACCCAGGATCCCGGCACACTCTGCACTTCTGAAACAGCCAGCCCATGGGCTATCTTTGGGTACCAGCCATTTCAGGGAACGCACAACAACTACTCTCACCACGATCCTATTCAGAAGGCAAAAGCTGACATGCTCACGGACCTTCATTTCTCCCGCAGCAAGGTAACGCATGCAAGCACAGGCCAGACAAGTACCTGGAGGTGTTGTTGTTGGAGGCGGCAGGGATGTCGTAAATGTTGGCGTGGGCAGGGATGTGCTTGTCGCAGTCGGGGTGGGTGATGGTGTGCTGGAAACAGTTGTCTTTGTCCCCGGGGTGCCGCTGGGGGGAATCGTGGTGCTGGCGGTGCTGGTGGGATGCTCTGTTGGCGTTGGCGTGGAAAGGGTTGTAGATACTGGTAGGGAGGTGGTGGATGTTGGTGTGGTCAGGGATGTGCTTGTCGCAGTCGGGGTGGGTGATGGTGTGCTGGAAACAGTCGTCGTTGTCCCCAGGGTGCTGCTGGGGGGGATTGTGGTGCTGGCGGTGCTGGTGGGATGCTCTGTTGGCGTTGGCGTGGGAAGGGTTGTAGATACTGGTAGGGAGGTGGTGGATGTTGGTGTGGTCAGGGATGTGCTTGTCGCAGTCGGGGTGGGTGATGGTGTGCTGGAAACAGTCGTCGTTGTCCCCAGGGTGCCGCTGGGGGGGATCGTGGTGCTGGCGGTGCTGGTGGGATGCTCTGTTGGCGTTGGCGTGGGAAGGGTTGTCGATACTGCTGTAGTGGACACTGTGCTCACTGTGGGCGTAGGTGAGGTTGCCACGGTGCTCGCGGTGCTAACTGTGATACACTCTGGTCTGTTGGGGATGCAGCAGACACTGATCTCGTAATTGAGGCAGACCGGCATCGGGATCATACCTCCTGTGGTCTGATCGTTATTGTTACAGATGAGCCCGGTCTCAACATTGCATGTCACTTTCTGCCCTAAATCCTCAAAGGGAACATTGGGGAATTTCGTTGCTCTGCATGAAATATTCTCAGCTTTCGCGCAGACCCAGGATGAGTCCTTTTCCAGAATATTCGCAAAGGTTTCGTAGTCACCACTGTTTCTGTCAGAACTGTCAGGGTAACTCACATCAATCCAGTCCGTCCAGATGCAGTCACAGTCTGGGAGACAAATCAACAGCACCAATGAGAAACAGCCGGAACAGCGACAACAAGCCACACTCGCGCGTGGTGCTCTGGGCGTCCGCTGCACGCAGCGAGGCCCCTCGGGCACTGCTACACCACTCAGCCAACCCTGCCCACAACAAAGCTCACTTGTGTGGGCAGGACTCCCCTTCCAGCCCCTACAAAGCACACCAGGGCCAAATCAGGACACAGGCACTGCCCAGCCACGTGTGTCTCCCCCTCTCAGTTAGGGCACATTCCTCTCTTGAGCTTCTCCAATGCAAAAAGAACTCCCATAAGGGCAAAACTCGAGGTGGAGCAGGACTAAGCAGGGGCTCCTGCTGCTCTCTCCCCTCCTCACGACACTCACACCACCTCGCTCTCTCAGGGCAAAACCAAACACCGGGAAGGCTTGTGAGCACAGAGGAAGCAGGCACAGGACACACACTGCTGCCAAAATATCGCCTTGCTGCCCAGCAGCGCGCAGGCATCTGGACAACAGCACTCATGGGAACTCTGGGACAACACGGCTGCCCAGAGCCTCGGGCTGTAGCAAGGGGCAACCCACAAACAAAACCTTTCCCCAAACCCTGCCGGGCAAAACCTTCCTTCCTACAGCCACAGCTGCACCTCAGTGGCACCAATGGCCACAGGGGCAACGCAAGACAACAAAGGCAAGAAGGTCTGCACAGCTGTGCCCAAACAGCGCCTGAAACGAAAGCGCAACAAAAACAAGCCCCATTCCCATCGCACACCACACGTCCCACCCAGTACATTCTCTCCAGCTGAAGGATGAGGTCCAACAGCAACAAAAGCAAGACTCCCGTCATTTCACTCTCTGCCTGAGCTGGGAAGAGGCACCATGGTGAAAAACCTGTCCTCAGACTCCTGCTGAGGCAGGGAACACGAGACCCAGGATCCCGGCACACTCTGCACTTCTGAAACAGCCAGCCCATGGGCTATCTTTGGGTACCAGCCATTTCAGGGAACGCACAACAACTACTCTCACCACGATCCTATTCAGAAGGCAAAAGCTGACATGCTCACGGACCTTCATTTCTCCCGCAGCAAGGTAACGCATGCAAGCACAGGCCAGACAAGTACCTGGAGGTGTTGTTGTTGGAGGCGGCAGGGATGTCGTAAATGTTGGCGTGGGCAGGGATGTGCTTGTCGCAGTCGGGCTGGGTGATGGTGTGCTGGAAACAGTTGTCTTTGTCCCCGGGGTGCCGCTGGGGGGAATCGTGGTGCTGGCGGTGCTGGTGGGATGCTCTGTTGGCGTTGGCATGGAAAGGGTTGTAGATACTGGTAGGGAGGTGGTGGATGTTGGTGTGGTCAGGGATGTGCTTGTCGCAGTCGGGGTGGGTGATGGTGTGCTGGAAACAGTCGTCGTTGTCCCCAGGGTGCTGCTGGGGGGGATTGTGGTGCTGGCGGTGCTGGTGGGATGCTCTGTTGGCGTTGGCGTGGGAAGGGTTGTAGATACTGGTAGGGAGGTGGTGGATGTTGGTGTGGTCAGGGATGTGCTTGTCGCAGTCGGGGTGGGTGATGGTGTGCTGGAAACAGTCGTCGTTGTCCCCAGGGTGCCGCTGGGGGGGATCGTGGTGCTGGCGGTGCTGGTGGGATGCTCTGTTGGCGTTGGCGTGGGAAGGGTTGTCGATACTGCTGTAGTGGACACTGTGCTCACTGTGGGCGTAGGTGAGGTTGCCACGGTGCTCGCGGTGCTAACTGTGATACACTCTGGTCTGTTGGGGATGCAGCAGACACTGATCTCGTAATTGAGGCAGACCGGCATCGGGATCATACCTCCTGTGGTCTGATCGTTATTGTTACAGATGAGCCCGGTCTCAACATTGCATGTCACTTTCTGCCCTAAATCCTCAAAGGGAACATTGGGGAATTTCGTTGCTCTGCATGAAATATTCTCAGCTTTCGCGCAGACCCAGGATGAGTCCTTTTCCAGAATATTCGCAAAGGTTTCGTAGTCACCACTGTTTCTGTCAGAACTGTCAGGGTAACTCACATCAATCCAGTCCGTCCAGATGCAGTCACAGTCTGGGAGACAAATCAACAGCACCAATGAGAAACAGCCGGAACAGCGACAACAAGCCACACTCGCGCGTGGTGCTCTGGGCGTCCGCTGCACGCAGCGAGGCCCCTCGGGCACTGCTACACCACTCAGCCAACCCTGCCCACAACAAAGCTCACTTGTGTGGGCAGGACTCCCCTTCCAGCCCCTACAAAGCACACCAGGGCCAAATCAGGACACAGGCACTGCCCAGCCACGTGTGTCTCCCCCTCTCAGTTAGGGCACATTCCTCTCTTGAGCTTCTCCAATGCAAAAAGAACTCCCGTAAGGGCAAAACTCGAGGTGGAGCAGGACTAAGCAGGGGCTCCTGCTGCTCTCTCCCCTCCTCACGACACTCACACCACCTCGCTCTCTCAGGGCAAAACCAAACACCGGGAAGGCTTGTGAGCACAGAGGAAGCAGGCACAGGACACACACTGCTGCCAAAATATCGCCTTGCTGCCCAGCAGCACGCAGGCATCTGGACAACAGCACTCATGGGAACTCTGGGACAACACGGCTGCCCAGAGCCTCGGGCTGTAGCAAGGGGCAACCCACAAACAAAACCTTTCCCCAAACCCTGCCGGGCAAAACCTTCCTTCCTACAGCCACAGCTGCACCTCAGTGGCACCAATGGCCACAGGGGCAACGCAAGACAACAAAGGCAAGAAGGTCTGCACAGCTGTGCCCAAACAGCGCCTGAAACGAAAGCGCAACAAAAACAAGCCCCATTCCCATCGCACACCACACGTCCCACCCAGTACATTCTCTCCAGCTGAAGGATGAGGTCCAACAGCAACAAAAGCAAGACTCCCGTCATTTCACTCTCTGCCTGAGCTGGGAAGAGGCACCATGGTGAAAAACCTGTCCTCAGACTCCTGCTGAGGCAGGGAACACGAGACCCAGGATCCCGGCACACTCTGCACTTCTGAAACAGCCAGCCCATGGGCTATCTTTGGGTACCAGCCATTTCAGGGAACGCACAACAACTACTCTCACCACGATCCTATTCAGAAGGCAAAAGCTGACATGCTCACGGACCTTCATTTCTCCCGCAGCAAGGTAACGCATGCAAGCGCAGGCCAGACAAGTACCTGGAGGTGTTGTTGTTGGAGGCGGCAGGGATGTCGTAAATGTTGGCGTGGGCAGGGATGTGCTTGTCGCAGTCGGGGTGGGTGATGGTGTGCTGGAAACAGTTGTCTTTGTCCCCGGGGTGCCGCTGGGGGGAATCGTGGTGCTGGCAGTGCTGGTGGGATGCTCTGTTGGCGTTGGCGTGGGAAGGGTTGTAGATACTGGTAGGGAGGTGGTGGATGTTGGTGTGGTCAGGGATGTGCTTGTCCTAGTCGGGGTAGGTGCCGGCGTGCTAGAAATACTCGTCGTTGACCTCGGGATGCCGCTGGGGGGGATTGTGGTGCTGGCGGTGCTGGTGGGAGCCTCTGGTGTCGCTGGCGTTGGAATCATTGTCGATACTGGTGTAGGGGTTACTGTGCGCACTGTGGACAGTTGTGAGGCAGATAGAAATATCAAGGATAGACAAAACAGACAGAGGTGTAAGATGCATGACTGGGACACAATACGCACTGAATAGAAATTTTGAGGTAAGCAGCTGCCACAAACCTGTCAGAGTCAGCCCACTCTTAATACAGTAAAAGCCTGTATGACCAAGCCTTCCTTTCTTGCCCCAGAAAGCAGACTAGTTCCACATTAGTGCACCAACAGGGTCATTAGGATCCTTTCTTCACAAAAAGTCTAGGTATGTTGCTGTAATGTGCTTCTCACTATATCAAAAATGCCCACCAACTGCTAAGACATGAGAAGCAGTGTGAAGTTTTCTCTGTCTGCCTTACTACTTAGTACACCCTTAATGTACACCTGTACCTCTCATGGAGTAACACCTTCAGATGGGAAGCTGTGGTCTGGGAAGGAAGTATGCACAGGAATTTTTTTCATGCCTGAGTTTGATGTAATTTTCTCGTGTTGCAACATCAGCCTGACAAAGAGGTTCACAGAGTACTAGTGGATCTCAGCAATCAAAGACCACAGTTCACAAGTGGCAATCTGCAGTGAAACTGTTCCTGAAAGCCTGTCAGAGGAATCCTTCCTTCCTAGGGCTATAACCACAGTCAAGCGCTGGCACTGACAGAAGGAAAGCAGGAGGGAAAGGAGAAGAAATTCTGCACTGCCCCACCCAGACAATGCTGAAAATGACAGTACTCTAAATCAAAGCCTACTCTGATCTTGCACAACGGATCCTTCTGGGAATCTTCTCTCCAGCAGAAGAACAGAGCTCCCAACCAGCATAAGTAACTTACTGACACCTCAGTATCTGCTATGGAGATGCCGCGTCCTTAGTAGCTGACATCCCTGTATTTCTTCAAAGGCAAAGCAAAAGCAGAGAGTATTGGTCTACTAAATACCTGGAGAGGTTGAAGTTGCTGGGGTGGTGAATGATGATGTCAATTCGCTTGTGATGGCTGGAGTTGGTACGGGCGTGGTGGTAATTGTTGTTGGCTGCCTGGTTGTAGTGGTGATGGGTACTGTTGTGTGGGTGGTGGTTGAAGCTGCAGTTGGTATTAGACTCGGTGTACTTGTAGCCTCACAAGGCATTTCCCCCCACTCACAACAGTCTACCCTGATTTCATAATTATAGCAAAGAGGCCATAGGGTTGGATTTTGCTCCACATTTTTACAGATTAGTCCATATGTAACATCACACACTACTTTCTGGCCAAGTTCCTCTAAGCTCACATCAGGTTTATCTTTAGCCCTGCATTCAATGTTTTTAGGAGCTTCACATATTTTGTTTCCATGTTCATTTGCTATTGCTTCATAGGTTTCATAGTCACCACCATCTTCGTCAGGTTTACTAACATCAAACCACTCAGTCCAATTACAGATAAATCCAAAACATGGAGCTGCAAGAAAAGACAGAGATTCAGCATCTGAGCTTTCAGAGAACATTCTGAGCAGGCTAATTTTGTATTCTGTTCCATTAAAGAGTAGAGCAATGCATTGCAGCTTGTCATTTTTCCAAGAGAAAAGAGTTCTAATAGTCATTCTATAATACCAGGTTTTTCAACAGGAAGTTTCACATCAAAATAAAATCACCAAGCTGAAGCCTTTAAACGTCTTTCTTCTGTCTATACTTGTCACATTTTTGCAATTTTAAAAATTATTTCTTTCTGTTTCAAAAATATTTTTCTGTAGTGTCCATCTTTAATTTACTCTTCCTTTAAATGTTCTTTTGACATTTTTTAACAACTTAATTTTCTATTTAAAACTTACTTTTAGTTACTGGAGGGCTTGTAGAGGTAACTGAAACAGAAAAAAAAATATTACTCCATCATCCACAATCTTTAGAAAAAATATAATAGTAGTTTAAATATCCTAATTATAATTTTTTGCTGAGACTAATGAGACATTTTCTACTATCCCAGCAGATATTGAGATGCTAACATATTTTTCAGAATTAGGAAGGTACCCTGTACATTTATAGTTACAATTTCTTCCATGAGAAGTAAACAAAGTGTTAAAAATCTTTCTCAGTGTAGTGTGATAAAATTATTCACATGTATTGTTCTGTGTCCACTATAAGCACATATACTTGTACATTCAAACTTTAAAGTACTTTTCTTAAAGAAAACAATTTTTAGATGCACAACTCTGTTGAAGATTTACCTATGGTGGTAAGAGTAGTGGTAGCAATGGAGGTTGAAATGGTTGTAGGTGAAATAGATGTTGGACAAGGATAAGTACTTCCAACTATAGAACCATTTTCTGCGCAAACATATGTTATACATATGTTGCCATCCTGTATTTGTGCCACAGCATCACCCACTTCATAACTCGTTCCATTGATGACACAAGGGCACCCTGCAAGAAAGAGCTTTACTGTGCAATTTTTCTACTACCTGGTAAGAGACAAAGGCAAAATACTTATGGACAAGTAAGCAGTTACATGAGTCATACATGCTCTTTTCAGAACTAGACCTGGAGCTTAGATCTGAACACATTGCACTAATTACTTTTAGAGGAACATTAAAACATATCTAATAAAACCCTGCATAAAATGCTTGGAAGAACAGACTTACAAACCCGGTTTTAAAATACTTTGAGAGAAATAACAACTGCAATTTACTATCTGACACTTTTCTATAATACTACATGTTCTGCAAGTGCAAATTCTTATAGTGGAATCAATTAGTTAGGATATGGCACATGAGGAGAAAGAATCAAGGACCATGAGAAAAAGGCTGAACAAGAAGTACTAACAGCAAGGTTCAACAAAAGTGCCAGCCAGTTCTCTTTGGCCACAACTTTCACTTGCACTGGAAAGAATAATTCCAAATCAGTACTCAGTCTTTTCTAGGGACGGACATAGCAATTCTATGCATTTTTTTGTTTTTAGTTGTAGAAAAATACAAACATTAATTACCTGGGATTGGTGTACACTCTATAGATCCTGAGGGGCCACAGACACTAAAAGAAAAATTTTAAAAAATTAAGAAGTTGCAGATGTTTTATGGCACCTGTTAGCAGAGCCAAGAGCACAAAAACAAATTTGTCCTTTGTCACTTGATCTTCATTCACACTACTGTACATTTTTCTAGGTGTAATATTTTCCAACATTGCCCATCATTATTTCATTCAAACTAAGTCATCACTTTCATTCTTTAAGTACAACCTCTTAACACTATCATGAACTGCTTTGTATTGCAAGTTGCAATAGTGCAATAATAACAACTGTTTTTCAGAGCAGTGAAGTTATAGCTAGATCAGGAGTTTTTGTCTCTGGTCACCATGTGGAGTCACAGATGTCAGTGCTATCATTAGCAAGGCTCTAGGAATGAGCAGTTAGGACTCGACTATCTCTTTCAGGCTTAGTACAGATTATTTCAGATTAAAGTGATTTCGAAATACCAGTTTCAAGTGAGAATGCAAGGCAGAGTATTCCCTCTCTTCCAAAAGAGCCATGAGAATCAAAAGGTTGTTCTAGAGACACACTCAGGTTTCATGCCACTATATCATATATGACACTTCAAAGAGTATATGTAATGAATTCACCAATACACTTATTATAACAACACTATCAACATGGAATCTGGATTATTATAATTATTATGGGTTTGGAAAATTATGAATGAAAAGTTTAGAATCTATTTATGTTGTAAGTACCACACTTCTTGTTTAAGTCTCAACTGGAATAAATGGCATTGTTCCTCTGATTTGTATAGACAAATGCTAGAATATACCAGCTCTTCATCTGAAGTGGCATCTCTATTTTCTTGAAGCCCATTAAATTAAATGAGGTGCTCAGCATAAATAAATTCTTTCCTGAATTACTGCAAATTTTTTTGCATTTTTCTATACCATTTTGTACAGCTCTCTTCTGTTGGTATTTCGTTCCCAGGGGGAACAGGAGTTCCACTGCTTCCATTAACGTAACACCAACACTGATCTTCAGGCACACATTCCTTTGTCTCTTCATTATAAACAGGCTTGTCCTTAGGGCATCTGGGGTAGCAACCTGTTGATGACAATTAGAACAGCATACAGGATGAAGAAAAAGAGTTTACTCATTTATAGGATACCTTTGGAAAGTAAAAGATATTTTCCATTGTAAAGACAGGAGGATGATGCACATTTATTAAATTTAAAAAGACCTCTAAGATCTAAAAGACCATCAAGTCCAACCATTAACCCAATGCCACCATGCCTACTAAACCATATCCCGGAACTGCCACATCTACACGTTTTTTGAACTCCTCCAGGGATGGAGACTCAACCACCTCTCTGGGTAGCCTCTCCCAATGCCTGACCGCTCTTTCAATAAAGAATTTTTTCCTAATGTCTAATCTAAACCTCCCTGGACGTAACTTGAGGCCATTTCCTCTTGCCTTATCACTAGCTACTTGCGAGAGGAGACCAACACCTGGCTCACTACAACTTCCTTTCTGGTAGTTGTAGAGAGCAATAAAGCCTCTTCTCAGCCTCCTCTTCTCCAGACTAAACAACCCCAGTTCCCTCTACCCACTCCTCAGAAGACTTGTTCTCTAGACCCCTCACCAGTCTCGCTGCCCTTCTCTGGACACTCTCCAGCAACTCAATGTCTTTCTTGTACTGAGGGGCCCAAAACTGAACACAGTACTCCAGGTGCGGCCTCACCAGTGCCGCGTACAGGGGCACAATCACCTCCCTACTCCTGCTGGCCACACTATTCCTGATGCAAGCCAGGATGCCGCTGGCTTTCTTGGCCACCGGGCCATGCTGCTGGCTCATGTTCAGCCGGTTGTCAACCAACACCCCAAGATCCATTTCTGTCGGGCAGCTTTCCAGCCACTCCTCCCCAAGCCTCTAGCGTTGCATGGGGTTTTTGTGATCCAAGTGCAGGACCCGGCATTTGGCCTTCTTGAAACTCATACAACTGGCCTCGGACCATCAAGCCAGTCTGTCCAGATCCCTCTGCAGCGCCTTCCTACCCTCAAGCAGATCAACACTCCCACCCAGCTTGGTGTCATCTGCAAACTTACTGAGGGAGCACTCAATCCCCTCATCCAGATCGTTGATAAAGATGTTAAACAACACCGGACTCAAAACTGAGCCCTGGCGAACGCCACTTGTGAACGGCCACCAGCTGGATTTAACTCCATTCGCCACCACTCTCTGCGCTCGGCCATTCAGCCACCTGTTTATCCAGCAAAGAGTACACCCACCCAAACCACGGGCAGCTAATTTCTCCAGGAGGATGCTGTGGGGAACAGCGTCGAAGGACTTACTAAAGTCCAGGCAGACAACATCCACAGCCTTTCCCTCATCCACTAGGCGGGTCACGTGCTCACAGAAAGAGATCAGCTTAGTCAAGCAGGACCTGCCTTTTACGAACCCATGCTGGCGAGGCCTGATCCCCTGGTTGTCCTTCACGTGCCCGGTGAGCGCACTCAGGGTGAACCGCTCCATAATCTTGCCCGGCACCCAGGTCAGGCTGACAGGCCTGTAGTTCCCAGGACCCTCCTTCCGGCCCTTCTTGTAGATGGGTGTTACACTGGCGATCCTCCAGTCATTTGGGACCTCCCCTGGTAGCCAGGACTGCTGACAGATGATGGAGAGTGGCTTGGCCAGCTCCTCCGCCAGTTCCCTCGGCACTCTTGGCTGGATCCCATCCGGCCCCATAGACTTGTAAGCATCCAGGTGGCATAGCAGGTCGTTAACTGCTTCCTCCTGGATTATGGGAGGTTTGTTCCGCTCTCCTTCCCTATCTTCCAGCACTGGGGGCTGACTACCCTGGGGATAACCATTCTGACTATTAAAGACTGAGGCGAAGAAGGCATTAAGTTTCTCGGCCTTTTCCTCAGCCTTGTTGGCAATACTGCCCCCCGCATCCAGTAAGGGATGGAGACTCTCCTTGGCCCTCTTTTTGGTGTTGATGTATTTGTAAAAACACTTTTTGTTGTCCCTTACAACAGTGGCCAGCTTGAGTTCTAGATGGGCTTTTGCCTTTCTAATTTCCTCTCTGCACGACCTAACGAGACCCCTGTACTCCTCCTGAGTCGCCTGCCCTTTCTTCCATAGGTGGCAGACCCTCCTTTTTTTTCCTGAGTCCCAGCAAGAGCTCCCTGTTCAGCCAGGCCGGTCATCTTCCCCACCAGTTCGTCCTGCGGCACAAGGGGACGGCCGGCTCCTGTGCCTTTAAGACTTCCTCCTGGAAGAATGTCCAGCCTTCCTGAACCCCTTTGCCCTTCAGGACTCTCTCCCAGGGGACCCTCTTAACGAGCGTCCAGATCAGGCCAAAGTCTGCCCTCCGAAAGTCCACGGTGGTAGTTTTGCTGGCCCCCCGCTCTTAACTTCACCACAAACCGAGAACTCTGTCATTTCATGGTCGCTAAGCCCAAGACGGCCTCCGACCACCACATCTCCCACCAGCCCTTCTCCGTTAGTAAACAGCAGGTCTAGCGAGGCACCTCCCCTGCTAGGCTCACTTACCAGCTGCCTCACGAAGTTATCTCCCACACACTCCAGGAACCTCCTAGACTGTTCCCTCTCTGCTGTGTTGTTTTTCCAGCAGATGTCCGGTAAGTTCAAGTCCCCCACGAGAAATAGGGCTAGTGATTGTGAGACTTCTGCCAGCCTCTTGTAGAAAACTGCACCTACCTCTTCATCCTGGTTGGGTGGTCTATAACAGACTCCCAGCAGGATGTCTGCCATGTTGGCTTTCCCCCTCATCTTTACCCATAAGCATTCAACCTTGTCATCACAATAGTTGATCTCTATGTAAGCGAAGCAGTCCCTAACCTACAGAGCCACCCCACCGCCCCTCTTTCCCCGCCTATCCCTTCTGAAGAGCTTATAGCCAACCACCGCAGCACTCCAGTCATGAGAGTCATCCCACCACGCTTCTGTGATCGCGACCAAGTCATAGCTGTCCTGCTGCACCATGGCTTCTAGCTCCTCCTGTTTGTTGCCCATGCTTTGTGGATTGATGTAGATGCACTTGAGCTGGGCTATCGATTTCACCCCCAAAACTGGCATGTCACGCCTAGGCTCATCTCCAGTAAGCCTGGTTATATCCCCCTCCCCCTTTGAACCCAGCTTAAAGCCCTCTTGATGAGCCCCACCAACCCATACATGAGAATCCTTTTCCTCCTTTGAGACAGCCGGACTCCATCTGTTGCCAGCAGGCCTGGTGCCATGTAAACCTCCCAATGATGAAAGAAACCAAAATTCTACCAACAGCACCAGCCTCTCAGCCACATGTTAACCGTGTGAGTTTTGCTGTTCCTTTTCAGTATTCTTCCCTGCTACTGACGGGATTGAGGAAAACACTCCCTGTGCCCCAGATCCTTCAACCAATCACCCCAGTGCCCTGAAGTCCCTTTTGATGGCCTTTGGACTTCTGTCCACAATCTCATGACTACCAAGCTGCATAACCAATAGCGGGTAATAATCAGAGGGCCGTAGCAGACCAGGGAGTTTCCTAACAATGTCTCTAACCCAAGCCCCAGAGATGCAGCAGACTTCCCTGTGAGATGGATCTGATTCATAAAGAATGATAAGGTTAAAAAACCCCAACTATCAGTAACTTGCTTCTTTGACATGTAAAAGGCTTTCCTTCTCTTGAAACGCCCTTAGGATGGGATGCAAAATAACAATGGTGTAATAATCTTCCATGTTTCAGGATGTTACCCAAACAGAGACCTAGTTTTATGGCTGAGAGCAATGTAACTATAACCCATTGATGTTAATAAATAATAAATTACATTATAGGAAATATCTATGTAAGACTGGAAACAAATTAAATACAACAGATATAGGAACATCTTGTCCAGCTCACTGACTATTCCATATTCATTAAATGATACCTGGACAAAGTTACATGAAATAAAACACAAAAATGGCATGGAATTTATTACCTTCCAGGTATGGTATGGAAAAATTGGTGCTGACATTATTAATCATCCTGCAGGTCATGATATTACTGCCACAAGGCTCATAGTGCCACTCACACTCATTATGAGGATTGTAGTAGTCACAAAATATCGCTGATGAGAAAACAATAGAAGCTCATTAAAAACATGGTTGCTAGAATGCAGCTCTGATCAGGTCTTCAAAGATACAAGCTAAATTAATCTACATGTTAAATCAGCAAAATTTCTCTTGAGGTACAGGATCTGGACTTTTGGTGTTAATTTGAATTTAAAATGAAAGGTAAATTTCTGAGAGTATTGTTCTTCCCTAGCTACTAGCAACCCCTAAAACATCTTGTAGTATATTCAGAATAGTTCCACCTTGCTTACCATATGGACTGTGAGTCATAACGGAGGGGAAGAAGGAGGGAAGAGGGGGGAAGAAAAGAGGGGGAGAAAAGGAGGGGGAGAGAAAAGGGGGGGGGAGAGAAAAGGGGGGGAGAGAGAAAAGGGGGGGAGAGAAAAGGGGGGAGAGAAGGGGGGGAAAAGGGGAGGGAGAAAAGGGGGGGAGAAAAGGGGGGGAGAAAAGGGGGGGAGGAAAGGGGGGGAGGAAAGGGGGGAGGAAAGGGGGGGAGGAAAGGGGGGAGGAAAGGGGGGGAGGAAAGGAGGGGGGAAAAGGAAGCGGGGGAGAAAAGGGGGCAAGAAGGTAGGGGAAAGAGGAGAAGAGAGAAAAGACAAAGTGAAAGCGAGAAGGAGGAAAAGGAAAAAGGGAAAAAGGAAAAAAGGAAAAAAGCTAGGCTGAATAAAAGATAATTTAAATATACAAATCTACAAGTTGTGTTTGTTACTTGATACACTGCGAATACAGATTGCATCGCATAGCCAGCACGACCTTGCAGTGATACTATCAATTATTTATTTGATGGGCTTTCTGACAGCAGCCAGAAAGATACAGTTGTGTTTAACTGTTACTCACGGCATATATCAGGAGTTCTCCAGAAAACACAGGCCTGTGACTTGGTACATTCTTGAGCATATGCAGCAACAGCAGAACAGAAGCACTCACAATCTCCACCACTGTCACAAGAGCAGGCATCATGAACACAAGCTTCATAGAAAGGAATTGGGTCCACCTGTTGGGGAAAGAAATGATGCCCCTGTTCAACTCCAAATCAGATTTCAAACTAGTAAGCCTGAAATATCTCTTGAGATATGGGAATTGATCTGGGCAGGTATAAGACTGTTTCTAAGAATTAACAAACCTCAAACATTCTAGGCTTGAAGCTGCTTAATGTATTTTGGATAATAATAGACGTAAAGTAATAGAGCACCTTCATAATTTGCCATGACTGGAAAAAAAAAAAGAGTCCTTGGCAGTGCCCATATTTTCTAACAGAGTTCCATTTTAACTGCTCTCAGAACCAAGTTGGATTGATGTCAAAGAAGTCTTATCTTCCAGCAACCTTTGCCAACCAAGTGGTGAGCAATATCAGAAAGGCTGCACTTCACAGCAAATATGAGGCAGAGAATTTTGTGCTCGCCACTTTTTGGAGTTTATCCAACAACACATTAGCAAAACATTTTAACTTTTTTGCTTGGGATTGCAAGAGAAGAAACTTAGACTGGATTTCAGCTGCTAAAGGAATCCACACAGAAACACATATTAAGTTAATGAAGTTAATAATTTTTTATGGCTTTTCCACTGTGAGTTAAGAGCAAACTATTTTTAATATTACCATGCTTCAGGAAAGAGACAAGAAATGGAAAAGTGTGCTTTCTGTGCACTGCGCTTTGGAAGCTGTGAACATGACACAGTGTATGCTAAGACAGGTTGGAGGCATAGTACTAGCAACTAAGTCTGTCTAAACCATGCAATGTCACTGACTTCCAAGAAGATCCCTTCTATGGGTTGAATATTACAAGAAGCAGTGGTCTCTTCAACAGTCACCTTTCACATATTGATTGTGCTTTTGTCAGAAGACAGGTCTAATGATCTAAGCCTTTCAGAGTATTGACAGTCTCTCAGTAAGTGATTGTGCAACTGCAGCACACACAGACCCATTCAAGTGAGATTTCTAAAGCTAACTTGCTTACCAGTAGTTTCACTGCTACTGGTGCGCAAGCTAGCTTTAGAAATCTCACTTGAATGGGTCTGTGTGTGCTGCAGTTGCATAGTCACTGTGTGGTGATGAATATAGGCTTGTACAGCCAGGGGGCACCACTAGCGACACAGTCGCGTTGCCACAGATACTCAAACTAACTTGACTAAGACAAGGTGAAATGTGCAGACACCTGCAGCTGTGCTGAAGACTTAATTGAAGATCACTCTAACCATCTCTTCATTCATTTCTAATGATCTCTCTGCTTCTGCAGTAACAGAAATGCACCGTGTTGTCCCACCCCTTACTGCCCTCTACAAACCTTGGAGTGACAAATTTTAAAGACTTCACTCCGGATGATGCTACATTCTTTCTCTGCCCAGGACTTCCGATGTGGTTTCACATCACAGGGCTTAATCTCTTGTGTGACATCTGGGCACATGGAAGACAGTTTCCAGGAATTTCCAAACATCAGAGCATTAGTTTCCTGCAGCCCACTCCTTGTTGTAAAATCATTGTTAGATTTGTCATCAAAGTTGCCACATAGACCACACACTTTGCCCTGGAAAAGGAAATTAACATATCCACAGTTTTTATGTATACCACGGAAGTGAGAAACAGACTATAGTAAAGTAAGAGCAAAATATTGACATTAAAAAGGACAACCTACTCTCAGTGTAAACGATGTATTTTCATCTTTACTCCCAAATCATTTGTACAGAAATTAAACCTTTATTTGTCTGTGTACTCAGCAAACTACTCAGCTGCCATGCCTTACCTCCTTGAAACCAATTATATCTAGTGTATTTCCATGTCTCTATGGTCCTTCATCCAACTTATGACACTAAAGGGTGGCTAAGCCTCTTTCTGCTGAGAAGAATTAATTTATTTTCCATTCTTCTTAGTTTATCATAATTTAGCTATTAATCTAAGCCTGAGGGAATTACACTCTGCTCAAAACTGTTTTTATTAAAAGCTTCTGATATAATCAGTACCGTTTCTTGATCCACTGAAAAAAAAAGACAGGGACTTCTTGAAAGAAAGAATTTAGAAACTTACTGACAGTAGTGAATTTTTGATAGTGCTATTTAAGATATATCAGCCCCTTCAAGCAACAACCCCACACCTCCTCATTCAGCCCAATGAATTCAGCATGCCGAATCTTCAGAAATCCGCACCACCTCCATACATTATATAGGGAGTTTGGTTTTAACTTAGGGCTGAGATTCCATGCAGGTTTCCAAGTGCATGTACAGTCAGTTCACACCCCCGAAATTACTTGGGATGCTTGGCTCTTAATATTCACAAACTCAGAATGCCTTAAACTTTTAGCTTTATAGCAGTCCTATGCTATGCATCCTTTGCAATGCATTGTGATGGACTGTAAGAAACTCCAGTAGCACCTCTGCAAGCTGTGGTAGTAATAATACAGAGGATACAAGAAGTAATCATGGAATCAGAATAAAAGAACAGTCATGCTTCCTTAGCTCATTTAGCTATTCTTATTGCTACTTCAGAAAAAGACAGACAGGTTCTAACTTTGTAATCAGGGCTCAGCTTGATGAAAACAGTAGTCTTCTTATCCCAGATAAGCATCACACCATTGCTAGCCTCAATAACGAGGTAGAGGCCTACTGTCCTGTTCCAGTAATGCACATCATCACCAATATCTTGCTGAATTTCTTTATAATCTTTGTTCTCCAATTTCAGTTCAGTTTTCTGGAAGGTAAAAAGAGAAATATTATAATACTAACTTTTATGATGAGATAAAATGTTAGAAACTCATAACAACACAACTCTTGAAACCAGTAGCTCAAAGGCTGGGATGACTTTCCAAGATGACAGGAAGTGGTGCGGCACCTTTGTTTGAGAGAAGTTTCAGTACCTGAGAATCTACAGTTTTACAGGTTAATTTGATTTAACCTTTACTTGTTATAGCTGTTTTTAGACTTTTAAATACTTGAATACTGATATATACTCACTGAGCACCATTACTTACCCCTAGAAACATTTTAATAGCCTTTGAGCAGGTGACTCCCGTAGTTCCACAAGGGACATTCTCTGTGATGATACTGAACGAGCCACTAGAATTATTGTCACTACAAAAATCCTATTGAAAATGGAAAAAATGAGCATAAGAAAATTAGGTGGAATATTTAATTTTTAGTTAATTCTAATAATAATTACAATCATTTAAAGTCCCACAATGTATAAATTGTTACTGCTGCTTCATGTGAAATCTTACATACATATATTTTTACAGACGCATGAACACATAGACATAAATCAATGCATGCATATAAACAGCTAATACAGTCCCACATGTGGCAAAACCTGGGAAAGAAGTGGGGCAATAAAACAAGAAGAGGAATATATTTTAAAATATAAGTATCTTTGTTTTGTAAACTTAGAATTTATATTTATTTCAAAACTGATAATGAGCTTTTAGCTCTCGCTATAAAATAGTCCTGTCACATACAATTTATGACCACTATATCAGAAAAAAAAAAACATTCACACTGCTTGTCTACACTGAAAATACAGAATTTATCTTGGCAGAATTTGTAAACACCTCAGGAACAGTGATGGCAGGCAACAAGGAATGAAAAAACCAGAGAGGAAAGCAGATCTTCAAGGCAATTGGATGCCATTTCAGGTGTCCTGATGAGCATTACCTGAGTAGCCACATATTCACAAGTCCCATCAAAGTCATAGAATTTTCCATCAAAGGTGATATAATGGCCACTTCCATATATCATGCAAGTCCCATAGCACACATGTCCAGTGCAGCTCCAAACCCCTTTTTGGCAGGTACTAGAAGAGAGCAGAAGAGTTGAACTTTCAGCTCTCATCAAGACTGTGCTGTTTGGAAAACCGCAGAAGAAACCAAGCAGCTACCAGATACAATGTGATAATGTGCACAACAACCATTTCAGTGTTATGGAGCGTCTTCAGTCTCAACTTCAATAGTTTAGCCTTTTTTTTAACTTGATTTTTAATTCTAATCAGCTACATTTTTTAGATCTGATTGTGTTTATATTTAAAAAATTAGTGTACTTTGCCAGTAAGACATGCCTACTGAAAACAGAGATAGCTATTACCCCAATATTTTCAGCACAGTCTGTATTTCCTCAGATAGAAGAAGTATGCCTGAAAATAAAGGCTTATACTTGCAGCCATCACAGCCACTGTAGTACATAAGCCTAGACATGACTATTAATTTACTGCATAGAATATATCTAGAAAAGAGTACAAAACAATAACTTACCAGGTGTTGCAGTCCACTGTTATCTTCTGTCCAGAAGAATACCACAGGTTGTTATGAATGCACGGGCAGTCCTTCTCCTCAACACAGCTCCCTTTCCCATCATCAAATAGACCTTCAGGACACACACAGCCTGAGACACACTCTGCCTGGAACTAAAGAATACCAGCAGAAAGTGTTACATTACAAAAAAACACTGCATTTTTCTTCTACTTCTTCATCTGCACTCTGGTAAAAACTGCATTTATAACCAAACAGTCTAATACTTATTCATTTTATAACGTTTTTCTTTCTAGGTTTCTAACATTTTTCTTTTCTTTTTTTTCTTTTGATTGTCTAAGCACCCAAATCATATTTCACTTGGGAGGTACAACTCTAGTGAAGACACAGTGAAAAGCAAAATAAGATGGAAACCATGAGGGGAATCATCATGAAATTGGCAACACACTAATATCACTGGGGAAAAAATAAAGGAAGATTAAACCAAATAGAAATAAACTGTTAGTTACAATTGCATTTTCTGTCTTGCACTGTGTAATTTAAAGAATACAGAATAATGGAAACATGACATGAAGAAAAACTGAATACATACATGATCAGTTTGAGGAGTATGACAGCTAAGTTGTACAGGTGTTTGTGAAGTCCACTGTGGGGATGCGCTGCAGTCAAAGTAGGTCTTGTTAGAAGAACATTCTGCTGTACCTGAAAGGTATATTGTTGGTTTAGCTGAATCAAGAAAAGGCAAAACAAATGTGTGTGAAAGATGGTAGTTACTGAGTCAGAAATCTCAGGGTATTCCTATCTTTATGAAAAAAAGATGGTCAGTGAAGACAGAACAAAGTGATCATGCGTAATTGTTTCACAGAAGGAAAAAAAAACACGCAAAACATAAGTGGAGAATTCAAATGGAAAGTGTAGGTTTGGGTTTGGAGGTTGGGTTACAGTTTTAATTTTATTTTACTTTATAAAATGTCACTTACTTTTCATTGTTATTTTCACTGAAGTACACTGGACCTTTGCATTTCGGCAAACACTAGAAAAGAAGTGAAGTAAGATAGAAATCCAAAAAAAAAGTCAGTTTAGTGTCTTCAATTTAAATCTAAGGATTTGTTTATATACACTTCAGAGTATTTGTCAGAGACATCCTGCATGATTTATACTGGTATTTCAAGATGAACTCTATGAAAGTGCACTTACAAATTTTCACTTGAAGGAAGCATAACAAGATCTTAGGCATAATGCACAGAAAGTTCATGTTTCAAAGAACGACAGCTATTCTTCTAATATTTAATACTATGCTTTTTGATGACTCAGGAAACAGAGAATAATGAAACAGACAATAATGACAATTTAAAATCAAAACCTTCAATTGGATACAGTGTATTTTCATGCCCATTCAACTCATGCTGCAAATTTGTTGACCTGTATGCTTCATCTGCTAGATGAGAGAAGGAGGTATTTCACAGTTTGCACTGATGATTCATGCAGCAAACAGTTGTCAGAGTTCATGATAAAAATCAGAACCATGAAAGTTGCTTTCAAATGCCTACGCTACATTAAAGACATATTAAGGGGATGTTCCTCCAGCAGAAAACACAAGAAATCTGTCTCAGACATAAAAGGAAACAAATAACATCATAGCTGGCCTTTTATCTTCCTCTCTGCTCAAGAAAGCCCTATTAACAGTGCAGCTTCAGAGTAACGTTTATTTGTGAAGGCCAGTACTCACACCTCCAAACAGAGTTATATTTCTCAATTATTAATAAACTACATTGCAACAGGATGATGCTTTGCTCAGCATGAAGATGGGGTGAAACATATTACAAATGTTCATTACAGCACCAAAAAAAGCTAAGCATCTTATACCTAATAAAGAAACTTTAAAAGGGTTTTTATCCCCATAAACAAGAAGCCACAATAAAACATACCAACGCTCTCCATCTTTTGTGACATATTCCCCTGGTTCCAGGTATGATCCCTTGTAATAACATGGGCATTTGGAGACGGGCACACAAGTATCCTGATTATCCAAGTATGTATTATATGGGCAGCCACAGCCATCCACAGGAGCAAAGTCTTGCAAGCAATGCTTTTCACCATCAGCAAAGGAACGACAGGTTTGCTGGCACATTGTGAGATTGTAAAGGAAGATTTGATTTCCTGGGCAGGCAGACAATTCACTAGCTGGAGGCAAAATAAACAAACTGATAAATAATTGATGCAGGATAGACAATTTAACCCTGACATTTCCATTTTGGTTTCATTGGCTGTGCAGCGTGTAACGACAAAATCTTTCCCTTAGATTTTATCAAAGTACAAAAATACCAGAAGTCACAAGTAACGCTAGCCTAACTTTGTTTATCAGTTGAAGGCTTCTTTTCAACTGCTACTAATAGTTACTACTTTCATACCCACATTTGTTTCTCGTACTGATAATCAGAGAGAGAGCACACAATATAATAAACTCCCAGTCTCAACAATACTGTCTTGTTGATGAAAAACAAGCACAGTGATAAACAAAGACACTGATAAGCAAAAACAATGTAAAAGTCATGATGGCTGGGATTCCATTAGTCAAAGATAGAAACAGCATTATTATTGAAACTGGGGAAAGAAGGTGAAAGCGAAAAATATTGCTTTCTACTTTTAAATAGGTCATGAACAAATGACAGCTAAAGAATATAACACGTATTAGTAAACATTATAAGCATTGTGTCTTTTAAGTCCATTAGACATTTCTAAGATACTCCAAATCCTTTAACATTGAGATCACTGACAACCATATTCAGAGAGAACCCCCTTACTTCTCCTGCCTAATTAAATCCAAGGGGATTACAGTTCCACTACTTACTGCAGACACTATTTCTCCAGCCACTCAGTATGATCCCTTTGAAAGCACAGGCTCTTGAGTAAGAGGACAGGGCTGCACACAAGCATTCTTCACTGTCTTCGCAGAGGCAGGTGTCATATTTACATTTCTGAAAAAATAATGAAAGGGTCAGTAAGCCACAGAAAACCAATGGGCAACTGCAACTCAATTGCTATGAAATATCCCGTGTCCTTTTTCTGATGTTGTTTTTATTAATTCCCATTATCAGAGAACAATGGAAAGAACAAACAAAGACCAGAGACTGAAAGTGCTGCTTCTTTTCATGCACAATGAAAATGTTTGGATGCTTGTTGTAACCCAAGACAAGCCTCTTGAACCTTTAAAAAGTAGCCAGCCTCCTAACACTTTCTTAAAGGATTTTGATACCATTCTTTCTCAGTTACAACTTATAAATACACAGATCCATAAAAATCAAAAATCATAATGGCACAATATTAACCAGACCTATGAAGATCTTCACAAAATTTGAGCTCAGACTCAGTTCCAGTTATGAGCAAAGACTTAGGAATTTCTTGTTTCATGCTCAGGAAAGCCTCACTTACTGCTCAACAGTGATGAGCACAAGGGGAAAAAAAGCCATGGAGATGAAAACGATTTGGTGATACTTTCCAACCAACACAGGAAATTTCATAAATATTTACATTTTTTTTTCTTCCCTGACATAACAGCAACTAATATGTAAGGGTAGATTTAAACTTTCCGTGCACATCTGCATCTCTTGAATCTTATTCATAGTTCAAATATCCAGTCCAATAAAAATGTACATTAAATACAAAACATAAGAAACCAGAAGCACAAATTCACCTTTCTCTTCAGCAGCACTCCATAAGAAACTCATCATAGGAGATACTTTGGATGCATGCTACGCTGCCTCAGTTAATCTCCGCAAAAACTTCGCCAGCTTTATTGGGCAAGCTACTCAGTAATGTCTCAAACGTTTGAACAATGATAAATGTCTACAGTCATCCATTTGAAACAATACTGCACTAAAAAGACTGCAAGATAATAATACCTTATAGTATTCTGAGGGATCAATGATTAAATGACATCTTGCAAAAGGACCCTCTGAGTTTTTCAGCAAAGAACACCAATGCTCAGCATAATGTGCTGCAAAAAGGAGAAAAATGAAATGACATCATAATATTTATTACATTCACTTATCTTCCTTGTGCCATGTCTAGTTATGTTGTCACATAAATGCAATGCAACAATACAAACGAGAGAACTGTGTGCACTTTGGGGAGTGGAGAAACTGCAGCCACTGTACAGATATTTCTATTCTCTGATTCAGTTATCTAGCAGTAGACACACCATCATAAAATCAGAAATTGTATCTTACTGCTGCAACTTATCTACATGGAATTGTAAGAGTCCTTTTCATCTGGGGACCATAAGGCTAAGTTAAATATAGGGATAAATAGTACTAGGAAGTACGAGCTGCCTTTGCAGAGAATATAAATTAGTGACCTTGCTTCCCTATCTTCCAGCTCAGGATTCCTCTACAATCACCCCCTTAATTTTCAATTCAGTTTGATGGGAAATCAGTGCTCATATGTATATATACCTGCAAAAATTAATTATTAATTTGATAGTCCTCTAAAAAACTTCAGTGCCACACTATAACTCTTACATGCCTGTTGCAGCAACATACAGCAAACACTGCTCATTCTGGCAGAAGCCAACCATCTGCCTTAGTATGCTTACCGCTTTCAATGCTGAGACTGCAGGGGTCTTCCAGCTTTTCTGCCTGGTCTGTACAGGTGGACTGAGCTTTCCACGTGTTAGCAAAGGCCGATCCTGTAGCTTCTACCAGCCCACTGGTTGTTTTGAAGTCATCACCTTCCATTCCATTAAAGTTTCCACAAAGGCCTATTGAAAAATAAAGTAAAAATTTTACTGCGTCATTCTCATTCTAAAAGGTCAAAGGGAAAGGGACAACTGACTACCAACTTTAGAACCAGAAGCTCATACAGCTGATTATGCCACCTCAATATTAATGCATACTATAAGTACAGAAGATTTAGGAGCCCTATTTTAAATCTAAAACCTCTTGAGTAGAATAGTGTTCATGAAGATATCTTTGCCACGGGAGATCACTGTGCTAACCTATATTTTTTATGCTTTCTGATGATATTAAAACCACAAAATGCACCAAAAGTCTGGTTTTGTGGATACATAAAAATTAAACTGAATACAAAAGTAAGGAATATTCTAAGAAATTTTCATGTACTGTCACTGGAGTGATAAGTCACTTCAATATGAAACAATAAAAATGCATTTCTAGGTTGCTTGAGTCAATTCTTTTCTAATGTTTTGGTTTCTGCTTATAGTTTCCTTCTCTTGAATCAATCAGTAGCACAAATTATCACTCATGTACAGAATACATGACTCTTCAGCTGTGGAACATCATGGCTTTTCTTCCCATTTGAATAGACACTTGCCTTGAAGTTTTCCTTGAACTGATTGATCCACAGTCACAAACAGCTGCATGACTGGAAACAACTGGATCTGCAGCTGAAGCCCAAAAGAAGTTTGTACAACAAGGTAGTAGGAAGATGGCATGAATATTGAGAAACTGGCTGAAAAACAAAACATGAACTGTGCAGTAAACACACACATAGGCTGTGAAAAGAAACATTTATTGTATTCTAAGGTATTAACTTCCATGAAAACTCTAATATTATGATCAAATTAATCATTTTTTTGTTCCTCTAAAAATCAGTGGCCAACTAGATACAAGGCTGGTCCCCACTAATGTCACAAGTTGATTACTTATAACGACTCATCCCTAGGATCATACCCAAACTCAGATTTTCTGCAATACAGCTTCAATGCTAACTCATTCATGCTGAGCAGTCTGAAGAGCAAGAGATTTTCTGAGAAAGTATTATCTGGGCACCGCTGCATACAATAAGTATTAGGTGTATCTCTAGAAGCCAACACACAGCTAACTACAACTACTAACAAAATGCTAGATGCTTATAAGTTAATTAAGCCATTATAGAAAAATCAGCGGAACTGACATACAAAATCAGCATAGTGGAGGAACCAAGCTCCCTAATTAGAATCATAGTATCATAGAATATGTTGAGTTGGAAGGGACCTGTAAGGATCATTAAGTTCAACTCCCTGCTCCTTGCAGGACCACCTAAAACTAAACCATTGGACTAAAAGTGTCATCCAAACTCTCCCTGAACTCTGACAAACTTGGTGCCATGACCATTTCCCTTGGAAGACTTTTCCAGTGACAGACCACCCTCTCAGTGGAGAACCTTCTCATAATACCCATTTCAAATTTCCCCAGATGCGACTTCATACCATTTCCTCATGTCCTATCGCTGATCATCAGAGAGAGGAGATCAGCACCTCCCCCTCTGCTGCCCCTCTTGAGGAAGCTGTAGACTGTGATGAGGTCACTCCTCAGCCTTCTCTTCACTAAACTGAAGAAATCCAGTGACCTCAGCTGCTCCTCACAAGTCTTGCCCTAGAGACCTTTTACCATCCTGATCACACTCCTCTGGACACACTCTAATAGTTTGATGACCTTCTTTTATTGAGGCACCCAAAACTGCACACAATACTCAAGATGTGGCCACACCAGTGCAGTACAGAGTGGGACAGTCACCTCCCTGGACCACCTAGCTATGGTGTACTTGATGCACCCCAGGACACAGTTGGCTCTTCTGGCTGCCAGGGCACACTGTTGACGCATATTCAACTTGCCATTGACCCAACCCCCCATATCTCTTTCTGTGGGGCTGTTCTGCAGCCTCTCATCTCCCAGTTTGTATGTATAACCAGTATTACCCTGTCCCAGGTGCAGAATATGGCACTTGCTCTTGTTCAGTTTCATACAGTTGGTGATTGCCCAGCTCTCTAGTCTGTCCAGATATTTCTACCCTTGAGGGAGTCCACAGCTCCTCCTAATTTAGTATCACCGGCAAACTTACTTACTGTGTATTTGACTTTGGCATCCAGACCATTTATAAAAACATTAAAGAGCATTGGCCCTAAACTCGAGTTTTGGGGAGCCTCACTGGTGACTGTCCGCCAGCCTGGTGTAACCTCATTTACTATAACTCTTTGAGCCTGACCCATCAGTCAATTGTTCACACAACATATTATGAACTTGTTTAGCTGTATAATGGACATATTGTCCAGAAGGATACTCTGAGAGACAGTATCAAAAGCTTTGCTAAAGTCCAAAAAAACATTTACTGGCTAATTTCTTATAGCACATCTCTTATATATGCTCTATTTATATATTTAATCTACTTACTAGGTGGTCTGTTTTATTGCCTAGAGCACTCTAATTTCCCTAAGCTCTCAGCTGCGCACTGTAACTGTTTTTGCACAAGCATTCATGAACATATCAGCCTGTGAACACTTGTTCTTTGTTGCAAGTACTTTCTTGCAAGTAACTTGCCATCTGCAGACAGGCTGGTAAGTAAGAAGCAACACATACCGTGTCAGTTTGCTGCCTGAACACATTCAAAAATGAGTGCTAAAGAGAAGTTCTACATCCCTTTCAAAGGTTAGTCCCAGAGCTCACAGCTGCTGTCTGACAGTGACCTTCCATCAGAAGCTAGGCTCCTAAATTAGGTGATCTGAGTCAGTCTCTGAAAGTATCTGTTCAGATCCACTGATTATATAAAAAGATGCTGATGTCTCAGCTGAGCTGGGAAGATGAGAGGGTGCTACACAGTACATTCTTCTTTCCTGTCCTGGTTGACCAGAAAATACAGCAGTTCCCTTCTGCCAGGTTTTCCTTCCACCGGAAAAAAAAAAACACATGGGGAATAAATGGAGTGGAGTAGACACGCCTGAGCCTCACCATGACTGAGAGTCAGGACATGCCCACACCATGTAGCCAGACTCTGAAAGTGCTAAATATCCCTCTTTATAGGCAGGTTAATTCAGCTGCTCTAAATTTAAGCCATGACAACTTATCTTTTCCAAGCTATATGCCAAAGTATATTCAAGATGTACGAAAAAAGTGAAGGTACATTTTTTTCAACCATCCACTATATACAGAGTCAGTCTGCCCATGAAATTCTCAGTGACAACTATTAAATCACATTCATCCTCGAGTTGTTCCAAAATCTGAACGAATTTCACATGCCTCTCTCCCACTTTTTCCACTGAAAAAATATACACTTACATGAGATGTGTGACACATGACACACAAGGCTATATCTTTTACCTGACACATGCGGCACGTTCACTGTCATCTCATTCAGTAACACACTGCCATCTGATCTGAAAACCACCACCTGTATAATAGCAAAAAGAATCAATGAGGTTCCAGGTACTGAGGAAAAGCAAACAAAAAAAAAAAAAAAAAAAAGAGGGGAGATATTTTACACATTTAGACTGTGACTAGAACTTAAAGTCTTTGAAAGGAACAATCCATCTGAAAAGTGAATGTGGCAGCAGACCTGTAGGATACAAGGAAGGTTTCATCTTGCTATTCAGTGTTTCACTTACACCCGCCTATAACAATTTATAGCAGTAACAAAATGCAAAGATTGTTTATATTGAGTAGCTTGGTTTCAGCAAGTAAAAGAAAATGCCGGGCCTTCAGGATCTATAGCAAGTTCCTATTATCTATAAAAGCATGTGCCACAGCTTCAGTGTAATGGTTTAGTATGATTCTGGAATGATAAGAAAGCAGTTTGTTAAACTTCCTTGTAAAATGCTAGTCTGTACATACAGAAACATAAAATGATGGGTTTCTGATTTGGTTTGGTTTTGTTCTAGTTATGTCGGCAAGGACATGGAAGACCAGAAACATGGGAGGAAAATTATGTGTACACGTATGTAAAATTCTGTATAAATACAGTCTAGATATTCCCATAACCAGACAGAAGACTAAACTGAATGAAAATATAAATATTTAAGAAGGTTGGATTCTATCAAGATTCAAAGATGGGATCTCTTCTGAAAAAAACTCTAATAGATCTATGAAATTGTATCTGAATAAAGTAAAATACTGTGAGGGGCGAAGAATGGTACTTGTACTTCCAGCCAGCCTGGAATTCAGTAAGAATAATCATATAGCACAAAGCAGGGAAGGGAAGAGGGGAAAATGTCAGCTTATTTGAATCTCATCTTTTGTTCGGTTTAGGTCTATTTTGAGTTCTTGAGGCAGAGGCCTGAGCTGTTTTTCAGCCTTCTGAGGTGCCTTATCTTTCCACAATAGCAACTCCAGAAGAATTAGTTATTGCTCCACAGAAAGGGAAATATGCTAATTTTCAACTCAGTTTAGCAGAATACATGGCACACTTACATTTTTTTTGTCATCTACTAACAGCACAACAGTCTTCAAACAGGTCTGCCTGTCTGTGGAGCCACAGGGAGCCAGCTCTGCCAGGAGAGCATGACTGTCATTTACAGTACCCTACAACCACAGGGAAATAAATGACCGTTAGTCCAATCAAAAATCTCACAAGATGATTTCCAAAACAAAGACTAATGTCATCAGTTGCAATAACAATTACTATAGAACTTAGCTATTAAGACCATGATTTCAGCACTGGCTCTGGAAGCTGAATCATCTTTCAAACAAATTCAGTGGTACAGTTTCTAGTTCAACAAGATCTTTGTCATTCTCTAGAACAGGCACCAAATATTTCAGTGACAGATGAATGCAATAGCTTCCTAGCTCCTTTTCCTAGCTGACTTGGACACTCAGACACGGAAACGTCTATTACAGATCTAGCTGAGAGCTTCTGATCCTGAGAACTGCCAGTTCTTGCAGTCTACCTATCCATGTAGCCAGGGTGATCCTTTGATTTTGTATACATGCAGGACTCCACTGGATAATGACAGCATAGTCTACTATCTGATTAAGTTAACCACCCATTGCAGTAAGGGTCCAACTCCTCCCTAGGGCTATTACCGTCCATCCTAAATTTTCCAGTATAGCTTCAGCATTTCTGCTTCCCTCATCCCATAAAAATGGAATAAAACAACAATTCACAACTGTTACATATCAGCACAAAGACATTTATACATACTTTAAAGAAAAAAGCCCTACCTTGGCCAACACATAGTAACAGTCTCCATGGAAGGTGTATTTCTTCCCATCAAAGGTGGTAATATGGGAACCTCCTGCCACTGAACATGTGCCTGGACAGGGTAAATCTTTGCACGTCCATCTGCCTGAACCACAGGTGCTATAAACAGACAAATTAAAAAAGTGCTTGTAGATATCACAGGAGCTGAGAGCACTGAAATCATATGTATACCTAGCAGACCGCAAGATATCCCCAGGTGTTTTAAAACTGTATCTTTCACCTTTTCCTTAAGATTTCCTGTCTGTCGTATGCCATAGATACAAGAAAACTTTTCAGCAAATCAGTTGTATAGACATGCAACACAAACGTTAAGTTCAGAATGTTTTCAGGAAATCTTCTAGGACTAAGTGGAAGATTGAAAAATGCAGTCCCATTTACAATCATTCAAAGAGAGGTGTATAAACAACTATGACCCTTACCATTCTTCACATTCGTTAGTAATGTTTTCTCCAGGTGAATACTCCTTTCCATGGAGTTTGCAGTGGCACTGGCTAACAGGTATGCAGCCTTTCTCAGTAATATCATCATACACAGTTCCTATAAGGCACAACAGTAAACTATTCCAGCTCTTTCCGAAATAAGCAATTACCACAGAGCAGAAACTCTCGGAGGAGGCATGCTCTCAATTTGACACAGAAAGCAGAGGCTGAGATTATTGAAACTGTGAAGAACACTGTTCGTACTTTTTGTAATATAAGACACATGGAAAACACTTTTCTCTGGCTTTGAAAATCTAAGTCTACCCATTTATATTACTATACACAGATCCAAAGCTTAATTTAAGTATACAAGTAGAATCATTGAATTTTACACGTTTAGATTTTCAGTCTTTCTGGCATACTCTGTAGACGTATCATCATAATATTTTTTCCTAAGTTTGACAGTAAGTCTGAGAATTTCACTCACTGTGCCTCATTATCACTCTCTGAGCAAATCATGCCCATTTTCTCAGAATTATTCAACCTTTAAAGCATTATTTTCTATATAATAGCAGAAGTCCACTTGCTGAGAAGTAAAAAGC
The DNA here is from genome assembly GCF_030867145.1 of Opisthocomus hoazin. NCBI lineage: Eukaryota > Metazoa > Chordata > Aves > Opisthocomiformes > Opisthocomidae > Opisthocomus > Opisthocomus hoazin. The sequence goes on along the minus strand of NC_134420.1, from coordinate 17,259,973 downwards.
AGATCTTTTACCTGTCATTGTGTTCATATGATTTAACTATAAAATCATTGATTAATTAAACAATTCTGACCTCCTTTTTTAAAAACCTTTTGATTATGTTCCCCTGGGGTGGAAATCATGAGTAGCAGTACTCATTTTTAAGATATAATTTGACTAAATTTAATATTTTGGCTATGACCTCCTTTGCCAGAGCTTTTGGTTTTGTTCCATATACGTTAGCTAGAATAACACTTGCCTTCAGGGCAGAAACAACCATCCATGTAGTGTTCCTCACAGAGGCTGCTGATCTCCAAGTGTGAGCAAGTATCCATGCAGGGTGAGTTGCTTTCTTTATAGATCATGGTATCAGGACAGGTCTTGGCTGAAACAATGAGAAAGACAGCACCAGTTATTTGAGCATAAACTCCATAATTCCTCAGAAACCACTGACTATATCCCCTACTCCCCTCAAGTCAGTGGTGTCCCAAGCCAGACTCCATCTGCCAAAGCATGTTTGTCTGTTTCTGAACTTTTTTCCCTGCTTTTTACATTTTCTTCTTTTGGTCTTGAACAGACCAAATTATCCCAGTCGTCTGCAGCATCAGAACTCACAGTTTTTTAATGGGAATAGAATTTCTACTTGCTAAGAAAGATTTCTTAATAAGAAGGGAAGTAGAAGAAGAAAACAGGAAGAACACAGTGTGTAGTTTATTGCACTACTGGTATGAAATTTATAATATATGTCTACAGTTTTGTAAAGAAATAATTAAGTTAAATGTTTCACAGTGCTACATTTGTGAAATATTTGTTTCTTCGTAAAATTTATATTGCTGCTTACGGCAAAAGTCCTGTGTCCTCCATTCACCCGGCCGGCCACCCGCATGCGAACACTGGCGAGAATACTCAGAGATGGTACTGCAGAGGCAGAAGGAGTCCTCATTTCCATTACATGCACACTTATCCTGCATGCAGGCTTGGATGTACATTTCCAAATTAAGATGTAACTGACAATCAGCAAATGCAGAGGAATTCAGCAACGTCTCACACTCATCACGCTAAGGAGGAAGAGTAATAATATTCAAGAGATTTGTAAGCACCTGAGCTTCTAGGTACTTTCTGTCTTGTCATAAAAACTGTTGTCTTCTGAACAGCAATAGTCATTCAAGACAGGAAGAATCAACCCTTTGCCCTGGAAGGGACAAAGCCTTCCTAGTTCCTCACACACTAACTCCCTGTAGCACAAGGATGTCTCCATACACCCATGCAAATGAAGCTTACCACTAGGAATACTCACATGCTCATTACAGCTTGGAATAGCCTGAGTTTCATCAGGATCTTCACATTCAGCATTGGGTTTGTTGATCTTCTGTAAATTCCCATACGTAACTGAATTGTAGCTTGCAACTGTGAGAAAAAAATTACAAAGAGGACTTGCTGAGTCCCAAAAATTGACAATACGGAGCATCTGATTCCTGGGACTCTACTGATCAAGGAAAACAGTTACTATGGCATCAAACATGCCTGTCAGACATGGGTATCTGCTCTGAATTATGTCTATTATGTCTAAGTGTTCTTAAAAATTTAAAGTGGTAATGAGAAAAGAAGGCCAGTAGAGAAAAGAAGAAGATGATTAATCTGGAATAAAATAATCTTAGACCAGGAATGCAGCACTGGAACATAATTTTTATTCTGGGGCAATCACAGAAATCTCTCAGGTGAAATTTGCTCTCCTGTGATGCTCACCTGCACAATGCTTATCAGTCTATCTTTTGTAATAACTCTCGGTGTGGTAGGATGACTCACCTCCATCAATAAACTCATTGTAGATTGGAACTCCATTGTAATCCCCACAGAGACCACATGTATGGTTATTAAATTTGCTGTCCAGCTCCACCTAGGTAATGAAAAGAAAAAGCAGAAAAGCATTATATGGCGCATGAAGACATTCCAAAGCAAATATGTTTACTTGAAAGGGAAGTTGTTAAATGACAGAAATGAAGGTGAACCCAAAAGTCTTAGAAAAGTAGCTATTGCAAATGCATTTGTAACATAGTTCATTAACACAAAATTAGATCTAAAAAGTATCACAAGAAAACCAGAAATAAATGACTGAAGCTCCTGTATGCCAATAATGACAGTAACCACCATGGTGATAAAGATGAAAAGGAAAGCATTCTTAAAATCACAGGACTATTTTTTTCCCTCCTTTTTTTTCCCCACTGGGATGAAATTTAAGTCTTGCTACAAATTAGGCAAGTTGATGATGGAAGTCCTTTAAAAGACAAATGAAGGAAAATGAAGATTGGATTGTGGGGGTACTATAACAAAAACATTAGCTATTTTTCAGAAAGCTCCTTCTCCATTTCTTGAGACCAGTAAGATGATCTGCATGCTGTACTGCTACCTCTATCACATTCCTCACAGAAGAGGAAGGAACTTTATGTTTTTAAAATGAGGTACAATGAGTTTCAGTTGGATAATCAGTCAACTGAAACTCTAGCTCTGTTCAGTTCAAGAGATTCTACTTCTGTTCAGTATATAGTAGTCTGTTAAACCCAGGGAATACCAATTAAAAAGACTTGGATGATACATACCATCAGCGCATCTTCATGATTCCATATCAGAATCAGGCCTAATTTGGCATAAACCTTGGTGTAAATGTCATTGCTCTCGATGAGCACATCAGAGCTGTAGTAAGGTGTCTTCACACTAGGAAAAAAATCAGAGACCTTGCATTAGTGCAGAAACATAAGAGGTGACGTGAATGTCTGTAATAAGTCATATATCTTAATGAACAGAAAAATCAGTCTCTGTCTATCTGATCCTAGCAGCACAGGATGGCTTATTTTAACGATACATAAAATCCTCTCTCTCTGACACTTGACGCAATAACACATTGCCTTTAGCAGGCAAAACAATTTCAGAGGCAAAGAACCCCCGAATGTACGGGTTCCTTAAGAAAAAAGCCAAAATGTCAGATGTCTTCAACTCAATCAAAGGAAAATCCATCATCATTGTGTTATTAACAGAGGCTATTCAAACACTCACTAATAATTTATTTCAATGAAAGAAGTAACAACATAAGTGGAAGCTTTTATTCATCAAAAGATCTGACAACCATTTCAGAGAGAATGAGTGTTCCTTTGCAAAGATCTTCCTCCTCAAGAGAGAATCCAAAATGCACAGGCACACACAGGGACTGCCAACAAAAGTTTGAAAGGAAAGGAGCATGTTAAGAGGAATTCAGTAGTTTCAGTAGTTTATTCATTAGTTTTCGGTTGACAGGACCAAGCTTGTTAATGGTGACAGCAAGGCAAGTTAATGTGACAGAAGATATTTTGCAGAAGGCTGACCATAGATACTTCTGTCTGATAAAGAATAAATTCACCAGATTTCTCTCATGTTCTTGTAAACCTGTGTTATAGTGTACTATGTAACAAGTCACACCGCTGAATTTCACTCAGCAATAAAGGGACTGTGGCAAGCAGCCTCGTCCTGTAAGACTGAAAGAACTGGAGACTGTTCCAACAGAAGCAGTGTAAACTGGAATCCAGTCAAACCAATCAGTTCATCTTCTACAGATCTGCTGACACAATTTTTACCTATCAGGATTCATGTATGTCTGCGCACATCTCCTCTTAACTAGTCTCTTAACTGGGAGAACTTCATCTCCTAATTTCCTGTCACTGGGATTTTTCTAACTAGTTACCTCAGGCATTTTGAACATTGCCAAATGACTTACACATCTAAATACTAGGCAGAAACTCAGAAGCTGTTATTTCTACTTCTGGCTGCATTGCTGATCCTCTAGACAATGAGGCCTTAAGAGATCACAGCTTTGGAGAGGGATTATAAAATATTGGGCAGTTTTTCACCTTTCAGCTATCACAGCATGGAATGTTTATCTTTTTTTCTAATACTAGGACATTCAACCAATCAGTGGATCAGGTACCAAAAGGAAAATTCATACATTCTTCTATTTTAAAGATTTCACTTCAGAAGTGTGAACTGCTCTTTTACATGACAATGGATCATATGTCATTTTAAGAGCAATATGGGAAACTAAGCTCTATAAAAAAACTAAATCCCTCATGCAGCAAAAACCTGTTCAGAAGGATCTATTGTTTTATGAACATAACCTAAGACAAAAAGAAGCTTAGTTTAAGAAAAACAATCTTTAAAGTATTTCTAAACTTGTTTTCCATGGAGCTCTTTTTAAGACCTGAGTACACAATAAAGGTTTTTTTCAATTTGGGGCAAGAATGCATTTTTTATAACTTCATGTCATTTTGTTACTCATTCTGGTGTGATCCTTGGAAAACTGAATGGTATTTTCTTTCTTTGAACAGATTTCCATTGCCGTGACTTCCAAATTCCAGAGCAAAAGCTGAATTTTGGGCAAAACCCAGTTCTACAACGACAATAAAAATGATTTTTTTTTTTTAATTGTACTAAGGCATAGTAACAGCCAGTATCTTCCATCTTCAGAACTACATCTTAGCCTATGTGTTGCTTCACTTGTTTCACTGCATATATATACACACACTGAAAGGACAGGCTAACAGTAGGAAAGGTTAAGTTAAGACACTTCTTGGCATCAGTAATGGTGTCAGACTAGTTCCTTGTGTGACCATTTTAGAGGAGAAGAAAAATACTACAGCTCACTGTGAAAAAGTACTTATTGCCACCTACAACCTAGTGTAAATTTTGACCTGCATTATATCTGTTTTAATCCCTTGAGGAATGGCCATCGGACCTTAAAGAATTATTTATGAAGATCAGAAAAAAACACTTCTTCCACAAAATAACAGAAAAAGACCTCGGAGAAATGCATCTTCATTTTTGAGGATATGCTAGATCATCTTCTAAGATAAACTCCAGGTGATGCCATAAAACAATGAAGGTAGTCATTTTATGCCAGTGAAAGATCTGGCTCATGAGCTGCATTGGTTCCTGCACAACCAGAAGAAGAACAATTCACTCACACCTCTTCCTGACTTGCATTTAGATCATAAGGGATTATGTCAGTGTAGAAATGACAATTAATAACAAAGCCACTCCCCAAAGAAATTTTTATGCTGGATTTCAAAGGGCTTTTTCTTTGCTTGTGGAAATGCTTGTAGGTATACAGACAATTGTGTAAAGAATCAACCCCGCTTTTAGCTATCCCAGCACAGTTCTCTGAGATACTATTATACTAGAGGAACTTACATCTGTCCATCCACCACAGCCAGTTTTGGTCTGAGGTACACCGTAACGTCTTTGATTGTTATCAGAATATACTGGATCTCAGAGTGGTTATTGCTGTTCAGAGCACGCTGAATGTGGACAGAGAACTCCTTGTAAGCCTCTCGGCAGTCAGAAGCAAAATTATACTCGCAAATGCCAGGGAACTGATAGATGTCGCCATCAAAAGTTTTGAAATGGTTGTTTCCCCAAGTGCTGCAGACATAGTGGCCATGGCTTCTTGTCCTTCCTGTTGAGTAATGAAAAAGAAATAGGCATGAAAAAAGTGAAATGAATGATCTAGCATCAAGAAAATTAAGTGTTGCATTTTACTGTAGAAATCACTTGCAATTTTGTGCACAGTGATTCCACAGTTCTCAAGCCTCATCAAGTATCTGCCTGTTAAGCAGAAGAGATGTGAATCTCTAATGGAAAATACAACATTAACAAATACTGCTGAGATCTGTGTATATCTTATAATCCTCTCTGACATGAAGAAACTTGTCTGCATGAGGTAGGGAAACTTAACCCTCTCACGACTAACAAGCTAGTGCATCAGTGTAATGGAGATGCTTTGTCAAACACATTAATTTATTCTTAACCACAGTATTATTTTTAGGAATATTAAATATTTCCAAAAGCTATTTTCTTCCCTGATGCAACATGCACTAGAAAGGAAACAGAGTTAAGAAACCAAGGAAGTACCGCTCCTACTCTGAAAGGCAAACAGATTATATGTTACGAAAGGACCTGTGTACAACAGGAGTTTTTAAAGAATTCCTTCTTTTCCTAACAGAAGTAGTGATTTCTATTACTACAGAATAGAAATTCTTCAGAAGATAGGTCAGAAAATAACAATGGTAGAAGAAAAAAAAATTATAATAGCAAAAGATGAAGATGATGATATTTGTTCCCTTCCCAGCCATCGATATCAACAAAAAACACAAACTAACACAGTATCTGAAAAATCACAAGATGCTGTAGATCAGCAATGAACATAAAAGCTGTGCATACTTGGGCAGCTTGCCAAGGTACCAAAAGCACACATGCCACTCATCTTCACAAGATTTTCTTTCAGTATTTAATTTGAGAAAGAGAAACTACCAAGGGGTCCTCTAAGTTATGATACTTTGATGGTATCAATCACACCAGATACATCGACCCAAACTGGTATGCTTCTCTCCCCAGAAGAAAGGCTACACAGAGATTCCCCACAGCTCACAGGTGGGATACCAAATGCAAGACAATGCTTTCCTTCCATTGCTGAATTCAAGCAGCAGCAGACCAATACCCCAAACCCGACCACTGCACAAATTTCATCACCTATTCCTCCAAAAATAGTTTTCAGAATGAGAGCTCCATTTCAATAGCTCAAACAAAGTTGATAACAAACTGAGTAAATTAGATCTTTTACAGAAGGATTATTACTGTTCTGAATGACAAAATGAGCTTTGTCCAATGTTACTACATTCACTTTTGAAGAAAGTATTTATGCCATTCGGAAGTAATGGAAGGCACAACCATCCACTTTCTTCATTGCAGTAACAACAAACCTCCCAAACTCCGATAGCTGCATTCTGCCAAGCAGTTGCCCTATGCCAAGCAATTGCCATATCTAGGAAAGTCTCCACACATGGAACGAAAAGTAACACTGAAATATTTTCCAAGCACATCAAACTAGAGATTAATGCAGTAGATATAGATACTAATCTCTTGAAAGAGAGCAGTATCTATTTATGTTGGCTGAGCCATGTAACCTCAGTATTTCAAAGTTTAAGAAATATAAGGCACCCTAAAACTCCAGTGCATTATTTAAATGTACTGCCTCCTTCTACCTCGGCAGTGGTATTTTAATTCTTTTTCTCTCTTCGAGGAGGCAATCTGCTACCATGTAATTTCTAAAGCTTACCTTTTCTTATTTCATTTGCATAGGAAAGAGCCAGCCAGAGCATAAAAAGGCTGGCAACTCTTAGCCTCATGGTGGCTAAGATGGGTGAATGGGGAACTCCACTGAAAACATTTCTTTATATAATAACTACTAGTGCAATTAATTCTGTCACAGAGGAGGAGATTCAAAAGCAGAAGGAAAGAGGAGGGGTAAAAAAATAGGTGTGATATTTACAGAAGATAAGAGGTAAACAGACTGGTATTTTTCACCATAAATGAAGGAATTCAGTATACAGGAAATGGTATAATATTGATTCAGTAATCATGCAATTTTTTATTGCTCTGTTTCATCTACAGGATGCCATGCTTTTAAATCCTTCAAATGCTCACACCATGTTTAACCTTCATTAACTCCTACAACAAATAGCGAATTTTGGAGTGGCTGAACAAAGAAAACCCTTGAAGGAAGTTTAGGATGAGATACCCTCAAACAATAGCTTCAAAACTAAAAGATTTTTCAGTTTTCACCATCACGTAGAATGAATTCTGTAAAAATTAAACAATGCTTGTGAAGCTCCTTGTAGACAACAGTAACCCTGACAAATAAAAATGATACACCATGTATTGTAAAATTCTTTTGCAGGCAATTGTTGGATTCCTTTCATTTGTAAAGCTCTGGAGATCATCAAAAACAAGGTATAGCCCATACTTCATATTGTGCCCAAAACATAATTGAGATGGGGTGACAAGATAAGTTCCAGGAATTCACAGCAAAAGAGATGCTCTATTGAACATTGTCATGGTGCAAAAGACAGTCCATCAAAAAGGTTGTAGAGACTCTCACAACACACTAAGCTGGGGCAGGGGGGAGGGAGAGGGAGAAGGAAAGGGGAAAAACATTAATGTCCAGACTGAACAAAATTGCTTTCAGACAGAATTCCCCTAAATAGCTCATTCTTGTTTACCTTCTACATGAACGATAAATTTACAGTCTACTGTCCCACATCAGATCCTACAAAAGCTATAAGGTCAGCTTTGCTTATAGATGAAGAGCATCCTTGGGAGAAGAAGAAAGCAGAAAACAGAACTAGGAACCAGTTGAGAACGCTGCTGCAGAAACACAATATTTCCACATGCATTGTATTTTATCTGAAAAATCCTTCAAGAAGGTGTATCTGAAAAATTATTTGAGAAGCGTGTTTCTGCAACTCTCTTCAGAAGGCAAAACACAGGCTCCTTGAGGTAAAATACACTTATTTCAACAGATCTATATTTTGTCATCAGAAGTTTTTCAGTGCAGTGTCTCAAAACCTCTAATCCTCTAAATTGTTCAGAGTGTTACTTCCTTTTATTGCTCAAATTACAAGTAGAACTTCTATATTTTGTAAAACACCAAGAAAACTCTTCATTTAGCTCTTTTGGCAGCTCTAGTCAACTAGAGATGCCCTTTTGTCATAAAGGCATGGCCTTTAGCTGTTGTTTTCTTTTACTTGCTATTTTCATCTCAAGTACAGCCTAGCCTCAACCTGAACATCTTCCTGCTTTCCCTCAATACATCTCAAAAGGTTTTAGACATTCTCCTTTTCCTGTCTGAGGATATAGATTTGCACTTGTCTCACCCTTACATAGAGTATCATTCACTCAACACTCATGACTGAAATTAGGTAGTCACCCTTTTCTCTTTTGGGATTCTATCACTGGAGGAATATAGAATTAAATTTCCTTCTTGGAAAATAAAAATGAAAACATTATTAAGCAGTTAGAACAAACTCTTTAGAGAAAAAATAATTAAAAAAAAGATAAAAGAATAAAAACTGTCTACAGAGACATTTTCCTTACAGTTACTTTAGCAGGTCTAACTTTTTATGACACCTCAGAGACATCTCCCATCTTGGAATTTTCTATCTTTTATGCCGTAAAACTCTTAGTTCAGATATGTTTTCTAAAAAGGACTTTATTTTGAGCTTTCCTTTTCCTCCTTGTGTGTTTCCAGATAGTCTCCTGCCTGGAACTACTATTGCCCCAGAAAAAAAGAGTCTCCATGACTTAATGCAGATACAATCTTTGCAAACTGTAACAGTAACTCCATGTAGACAGCAGCCCTGATCCCTTTTTGGATTAAATTGGATATGTATGCTCACAGGTGTAAGTTGGAAACTTGCATATTTTCCATTGAAGTTTCTTTGCCATGAAACTTCTAGATCTGGAACCAGCCTCATTCATTTGCTGGGACTGTGAAAATTAACCACACTTCCCTAAAAGTGCACCATCCCTCAGTTCAATATGATGGCGTTTTTCTCCTATGCAGGTGAGAGATGCACCTTCCGTTGGGTGATATGGACAGATCTAACCCCTTGAAGAGCTACTCTTAGCCAAGCATCAGAAAATTTTAGTAACTGATTTTCTCTGCTCTGGCTCTGGTCTGCCTGTACAGGGACCATGACTCCTTCTTGGGCTGTAAAGTTAAAACAGGACTGTTTTCCTTCCCCATTTTTTAATTCTCAGAACAACTTCTCATTGACCCTTCTTCTGACATAGAGGAAGCTGTGGCCTGCTGTGACATCCCAAACTGGAGAAGAAGGGAAAGCAACATGCCTTTGAGCATTGAGACCACTCTTACACAAATTGCACTCAAGCTTACAAGGCTGTGCTGATCTGAGGAGTAGTGAGTATAGATTCTTATCTTCATAATTCGTAAGTATTTGTACTTCTGCTTGCATTAGAAAGTGTCCTAAAATATACCACCTCTGTTTCTTTATTGCCGGAAGGGTAATGATCCTGTCTACCAGCTGCTTTATATGGCTTTCAGAAATAATTGGTCTATGAGGCAGACATTATAGCCTGTTTTATTTCATGATCAGCTACCTTACAGCTTATTGGATTAACATTTTAATCCAGAAGAATCTTACTGTTAATGCACAGATAACTCTGCATCCATATATATGCATTAATTCATTTACTATAAATTGTTCGACAACCTGAAGTAGTCAACTCATTTTAGAACAAAGATAATTCTGCTTTAGCATTAGCATCTTTGCTTTAAGCTTGCATCAATTCTCTACATCTGAGTTGACCTGTTTGTGGAACATTATGCCATTCCTTGCTCCTGATCATCTTAACCAGAAGCTATTTTCCTCTTTCCAATACCAGGTGTTCATTTGCCTTTATACCAATAATACTTCCTCTTCTAATTCTGCATGCATTTCAGTTCCCTCCCAGTAGAGACACTACAAGTGAAAACACATGCAATCCTAACTGGGTAAAAGCTATCACTGGGCAAGTGTCACCACTAGAACAAGCGATGAGAAGGAGTGTTTTCATATTTACGTCCCACCAATGAGTTTTAACAGAGATAGTTTTTTAAAAGTTCCTGAAGTCCATGAGCAGAAATGCAAGTTCCCATAGTCTTTCACTATATGCCTGAGCTAGGAGCCCCAATACCAGTGCTACAACAGCCAATGCTAAAATTCAGTGTTTGAAAAAAAAATCTGATTGCATGGCAAGAGTGTTTGTTATAGCAGCAGATGCAGAAAGAGAGATAAAAAATGTGTTTTGAGTTATAGCTGTGTCAATGCATTGCGTGCTTCCCTACCCTAAAACTTTCATGAGACTATTTCTAATCATTCCATCAGCATAGCTAACTTCTAATGTTCATACTAATTATAGTGTAAATTTATTTTGCTGTATACTTCCTATTAAAAAAAGAACCTACACAGAAGATAATCTTCATTCTGACTCCAACTGCAAAAGAAAGTGGCCTATACGGAAAATTTATATCACTTTGAGATAAAATTAAGCATACACCTGGCTACGCTTCTTGTTTTAGGAAGAATAAGTAATTTTTCAGGAATTTGGGGTCTATCTGTTAACATGCCAAGAGGAAATGCCATTGCAGTCTTGTCACAGCAATCCCAGGATGACCACTGTACAAATACCTCAGAAAGTACAATTATTCTGGGTGAGTGAAATTTTTTCCATATCTGCTTTTATATTCCTGACATGCTGCTGATCAAACCAAGAAGCAATGTTCTATTAGTGACGTTGCTCTGCAGAAGTAACCATGGCATTTTGTTCTTCTACTTTTCCAACCTGCCAGCATTTCATCAGAGGACACAAAATCTTCCACATGACCACCCAACCGCACGATATACATATTCACTCCTTTTATCTCAAGCACAGAGATGGGTTGTCTGAACGCCTTGATAGCAATTCTAAAATAAGTCTGGCAAGATATAGGCAGATTATTAATTAAGAGATGTCTGACATGCAATCACAGTACTGCCTTGACCAAGGCACCAGTAAGCACTCCATAGCACAACTTGACAAAAACTTAAGCAAGCACAGAGACAAGCAGCAGAAGGCTGAACAGTGCATGAAAGAGAGTGTTAAAGCGATGATGTAGAAGTAATAGGGATGCGTTTCCTTTTGATATCTACACTGTCATCAGATTAACCTAAAATTATCAACACAAAAGGATATAGTATTTATATGGATGTAAAAATGATACAAAACTACTGAAACTATTAATTTACAGGGTTTATGTTATTCAGTTATTAGAAACAAGTGGCAAAAACCATGGCTGTAATAAATTTATTGCTTCCTTAGACTTTCTAATGGGGAGTCACTAGTTACTATTTTTACAAAAAGAACTCTAATACACAGAATAACCATTTAAATGTATTCAACAGTCAAGCTACTATTTAAGGAAATGTTACAAAAACCCACACACTTTTGATTGATCCTAGGTCCCTTCTGGAAATCGGCTAATATAATGTAATTCATTGTCCCATCACTTTACCCTAAGGTACTGGATTTCTGATTGGACTAATCTCAGCTCTATCACTAATTTCATCGCTGTGACCTTGAGCAAGTCTTCGGGTTATTTGCATTCTCTTTTATTCAAATAAATACAATAGTGTAAGGTATCTGCTAATGCCAGCTGGAGTATAACACTCTCATATGCTCTTCCTTAAATGTTTTGCCATAGAAGTTTTACGATTAGCATCTATTTTCCACTCATAATACTTCCTTCTTTTTGTTGGTAGCTCATATTCTGAGACTAAGGTTGCAAAACATTTCTTTCCTTTCCAGTTAAGTACAAATGGGGATAAACACGTGACACACAAGTACTAGATATTAGGAATGAATGTATTAAGTAATAACTTAAACTAGCAAACTTTCCTACTAACACTTATCTTCTAGACAAGGTATGGCTGCAAAAAGCCTCAGCACCACAGTTTCTATATCAATGCACATGGAAAAACATTTGACAATTTAAAAAAAATATTAGAACAGTTGTCCTTAGCTGCAGCATCTACGGGATTTACTACATGGAAATGGACAGATCCAAGAACAGATGACATAGAAAAAGCATCAAGGGAATTACACTCCACATTCCTTTTTCTCTGGCAATCGTACCCCAGTGGAGTGGGATTTTCAAAATCTTTATTTTCTCGCTAGGAAACACTGAGAAGAAAAATACTAGCACAATGCGCATTTTTTCCTCTGTCCTCTGAAGAAGGATTTTTTTTCTGAAAATACAGTTCATTAAGAAGCTGGGAAAGATTCTAGGCAAAGTCTGTGCACCTAAACCTGCGTTGTCTCAATGAAGTTCACATATCAAGGACATGTTCGAGAGAGTTTCAACAAGAAACAAAGTGTGTGTACATGCTTATCTGCAATTTTCCTCTACGGGCACAAACTGAAGCATAGGAAGTTTTGTCTGAACATGAGGAAGAACTTCTTCACTCTGAGGGTGACGGAGCCCTGGAACAGGCTGCTCAGAGAGGTTGTGGAGTCTCCTTCTCTGGAGATATTCGAGACCTGCCTGGACAAGGTGCTGTGCAGTCTGCTGTAGGTGACCCTGCTTCAGCAGGGGGGTTGGACTAGATGACCCACAGAGGTCCCTTCCAACCCCGAACATTCTGTGATTCTGTGATCTCAAAATTCCTGTTGACACTGATGGTGGAACTGAAGTAAATTTGCATTTAATTATTTATAAAATTAATATTTTCAGGTGCCATATGGGAAATCAGACTCACCTTAATGTCACAAACAAAACTGGAGAGCAAACCTTTGTTCTTCCCTTCCTTTTTGCAGCAGTATATGGATATGGCCTCCGAGTCAACATTTGCTGTAATTTATTTTTTAGCTTTCAAAACCAGAATTTTTGACTGACTCTCCAAATGTTACAATGAATGCCTGATTAATACAGTATATTCTCCTATTTTATGAAATGTCCAGTCTAGTCACTAGGCTGATAGATTAAACTTTTCCCATTTTGCTCATCTCTTGATGGAATGGCTTACTTAATGGTATGTAGCCAACACTTCTACTGACCTGACAGAATTTCATAGATTTAAGATTTAACATCAAATAGCTGAGCTAAACGATATTCTGAGCCACAACATAACTATGGTGATGGTTCCACAGGACGCTACGGAAACTTGAGTTCACTTACATGAACATTTAGCTAAGAATCTTTAGTCTTCCTCCTCCTGCCACCAAATATTATGATCCTGCTGGTACCATTTACTACACTTGCCATAGTTATGGTAAATTTTAACTTTTTTATGTTATATAAATAAGCAGTCACGTAATTAATAGTGCCTTCTGTTGTGTGTGAGAGGGAAATACTACGTCAAATGAAAGAATACATCTGACTCATATCCAGGTCTTCCAGCTGCCATGCACAGTTTCTAGCAACATTACTTTATAATTAACTTTTGAATCATCAAAAAGATAACATTATCAATACAGAGCCCTGTATCACAGCAACACTGTGAATATAGCAGCAGATACTGAAGAACACTTAGAGAACTGCTAACTCCCACACAGCAAAGGAGAGGGAAGAATGAATTGGAAAACCTTGGAAATATTTTCATTAATACACTTCCATAATATTTTGCATTGTTCATACTTACTTTCCATGTGTTTTCAAAATCTGAGTCTGTTCAGTCGTTAAGGTGCCTTTTGAAAGAAAGAAAAATGGAGAACAAAACCAGAATAAAAACAAAAAAAAATACTTTTGAACATTCCTTAATGCTTCTCCTTTTCAGTTACTGCTTTTTAAAATGTCATTTCTCAGAAACAGATCATCTGCACTATAAAATGCCAGCAGTGAGACTGACAGTGCATGCCATCTAGTGATGTATTTCATCTACCAGGACAACATACCTTCAAATTATGGAAGGGCTGGATAAAAGCAATTTGGAAAAAAAATTCTAACTTCAAATTATAGGTAATTTGTGTCCAGAAGAACTGTTTCCCAGAGTATCAGGACACCTCACAGTTTTGATGTATGTCCCCACAAAATTCCTGTCCCAATATTTACAACTGCAGAATTAAACACACGGAGATAGAGAACCACGAAAGTACTTAGGCAACGTACATCTAGGGCTCAAAATGAGATGTACACATCCAGCATTCTGACCAAGGAGCTGCATGGACCAGGCAAGAGGAAAATTTCAAAAACAGGAGTATGTCTAAATTTCTTCTCTTTTCTGTGGATCATGACAAACACCTTCATAGGCACAACTCTCTTCATGAAGATGGGTCTTTCATGCCTTTCAAAACACCAAGCCTTTTCTCAAAATGATGCCAGAGGAGGATTCTTCTTTTCATTCTACAGCTCACTGAGTACTCACTCAGTGAAGGCTGACATCCCTAAATATGTATTGGGTCACATGTGAGAATATAGTTGGACTAGATGACTGTTTTAGATCCCTTCCAACTGAACAATTCTATTCTAATACTGGAATCCCTGGGCTCTAAGGCTCCCTCTTCCTTTTGAAACTCTCAACTTCTCTTTCAACTTTGCACAGAATACTTACGAGCTTCATTGTTCCAAAGACAAAGTAAGCAGGAGTGTGCATGACTCTACAATGCAGAAATTAGAGGGATTTGCTGATGAGACAATGGAAGAGGGTCGTGGTCTCAATTAATCCAAACACATCCTGGGAATAGAAATTTTGGTATGGCTATAAGCCCGAACTGTTTTCAGTTTATGCAAAGAGAAAGATTTTTTTAAAAAGTTAAATTCTTATCTTGAACTGTACAGTAAGACTTAGTGGAACATACCACAGCAGAATGTTGCTGATGTGTAAGAGCACACAGAACATGGATAATAGAGTAAAATCATCTTTCTCTGCCCAGTCTGAAGAACTTATTTTTCCAGCAGTGCTTCCGTATATTAGAAGCATTAAAAGTATTTCATAAGAACTCTGTAAAAAATGTTTGCTGTAAGCAAATAGCTTAATAAAAAAGGCTAAATCGAAAGCAGGTCCAGGAGATAAGTGATAATATCTTTTCTGTACTTTCCTGAGACAGTGAGCAGAGTAAAGTTTCCAGTTCAGAACAGTACTTCATCAGTACTATTGTAAGTGTTGCTCTAGTCAGGCAAACCTGTAATTAGATAAAAAGCTTCTTCATTTTTCCTGCTGTGGTGGGTTAAGATTGGCTGTCTGCGAACCCTCAACCAACAGTTCTCTCACACCCCCTCCTCAATAGGACTTTTCTTCCTCCCTCCTCTCTCTCACTGCTACACAGCATTTTACCCTTTCTTAAATATCTTTCCACAGAGGCACCATCAGCTTGGCTGATGGGCTCAGCAGTGTGCTGTGGTGGCTCTGCTGGAGCCAGCTGGCAGCATCTGTGTCCAGCACAGGGCAGTCCCAGTCTCTTCCTACACAGACCTCGCTTGCAGCTCCCCGGCTACCAAAATCTTGCCACATAAATCCAATACACCTGTACATAAACTATTACAGAAACATCTCTCTATCATCTTAGAGAGCCACAGGTTTCAAAAAAGAGCTTCTTCTAGTACTTTAGACCAGACTGAATATGACTGGTCAATCAGACATTTACTCTGCAGGTACTGAATCCAAGTGCTAGCACTGTCTCACAATAGGGGAGCATTCCTCTCTAAATCGTCCATTGTCGAAAAAAGCTGTTTAAAACAACAAAAAAAAAAGGTAAAAAACAGTCAGACTTTAATGCAGATTTACAAAATGTTCAAGGTAACTTACGATGTTACGGAAAGGGAAAGACTGAGACAGTCACACGAGCTCTTGAAGAAGACTATCACAATAAACCAAAATGTGTATCATACTTCTAACCATCACCTGAAAAATTATTGTTTTCTGTTAATGTTAAATATATTTCTGGGTAAACATTTCTCTTACTTGCCAAGAAATCTATGGGAATAAAGCTATGTCAAAAAAAACCCCCATTTTTTAACTCTTTCTTTTCTTGTCCTAAACAATTTGTTTTCATTTTGTCATTACAGGAATCTTTTCAGATTGAGTCATTCAAATCTGAGCAAAAAATCCCCCTGAACTGACTGAGGTTGTATGAGATTTTAATTTACTACTAACTATACAAGGGATGGTATTGATTATACACAACTCTGTATCAAACACACACAATATGTACTGATTAAACATACAGACTACAAAACACAGATTATTTGATTTAGAATAGGAGCTACTTCATAGCTGTTGTAGAAAAAACTTCCTCTTTTAATGAAACTGCTGTTTCTTGTTGTGACCCTGTACTTGCCAGGTCTCTCTCATACAAGCTAGTATGTGGAACATAGCCAAAATAAACCGCTAACAGAAAAAATCATTTTTAACTGAGGGGAATTCAGTGAACTTGGAAAGAGCAATTCACCTCATCCCAAACTGGGATGCATAGGTGAGATTTGCATGAAGGGTGCAGGTAATAATTTTGAACTAACAGAATTGGTTTTATGAAGCTAAACAGTATTTGTATAATCCTGTATGTTATCTCGACTTCTGTTATATAAATAATGTTAAAACAAGTCAGTAAATAAAGCACACCTGAATGAACTTCGAAGTGATTGATGTTTAACTTCTGGCATTTACCTTCATAATAGGTTCTCTAATTGACTAAGGTGTATCCTCTTTGTGTGATTCCTGAGAAACTACTATACAACCTGGTAACTCCCATTTCACAAAGTAAATTTAAAAAATATAAAAGGAGTCTGATGTGAACAGAAGATTAGTGTATACTGCTGCGTCACTGAGCATAAGTTAGTGTAAGAGTATACGCACAGTCTACATGAGTCTTAAGAAAAAGCTTTCTTATTTGATTAGCTGGAAGAGAAGAGAAGAGAACAAAACAGAGATGCACAAAACCCCACAACAGGATACACAGTGAAAATGAAAATAATAGAAGATCTCAGTTTCTAACTTTCTACACAATCTATAAACAGATATTTGCATTCAATCCACGACAGGTATGTCAGTATAATGGCTGCTTAAATATTGTCATTTGGATAGAAAAATGCACTTCCTTCATATCTTTCATTGCCACCATTCACCTTTTCATTTCCTATTACCCCATGTAGTAATCAAATGCATCTCACAAAAGCTACTTCATGTCTTGAACTGCATCAGTACAAAAATCACTAAACAAATGAGAGTCAAAAGTTGCAAAAGAACAGTAAAAAAACAAGAGCTATTTAAAAAAAAAAAAAGAAGAAAGATCTGGTCACTACTGTAAAAATACCATGAGCCATAGAGCACTCAAGTTGTATTTCTGTCATGGTTTAACCCCAGCTGGCAATTAAGCCCCACACAGCTACTCCCTCACTCCTCTGTCGGTGGGATGAGGGAGAGAATCATAAGGGTTAAAGTGAGAAAATTCATAGGTTGAGATAAAGACAGTCTAATAGGTAAAGCAAAAGCCATGCACATAAGCAAAGCAAAACAAGGAATTCAGTCACTACTTCCCATGGGCAGGCAGGTGTACAGTCATCTCCAGGAGAGCAGGGCTCTGTCACGTGTAATGATTACTTGGGAAGACAAACGCCATCACTCCAAAAGCCTCCCCTTCCTTCTTCTCTCCCCCCCCCCTGCTTTATATGCTGAGCATGACGCCATATGGCATGGAATATCCCTTTGGTCAGTTGGGGTCAGCTGTCCTAGCTGTGTCCCCTCCCAGCTTCTTGTGCACCTCCAGCCTACTCACTGGTAGAGTGGTGCAAGAAGCAGAAAAGCCCTTGACTCTGTGTAAGCACTGCTCAGCAATAACAAAAACATCTCTGTATTATCAACACTGTTTTCAGCACAAATCCAAAACACAGACTCATACTAGTTACTATGAAGTAAATTAACGCTGTCCCAGACATAACCAGAACAATTTCCCTGGACCCTTTTTCTTGACTCTGGAGAAAACCTAATGAAAACATTCAAATGATCCTGAGCATCACTACCTGCAAACATCTTTCCACGAGACACAGTCTGATCCTTTCTATACCTCCGCAGTTCTATGACTAATCAGTCTGCATACCTCCTCTGTAACATAAGTCACAGAGACAGAGTATTAAAAAAGACAGTTTGATCTAGACCATCTACAGGCGTAATACCTCTATCCACATGCTACATACCTACTGCAGAAAGTTGACACAGTAGCCTCTTTCTGTTGCAGGTTTATGGCTTATCCTTGTGGGATGTAGACTGTTCAGCTACTAAAACAGCAGTAGTGTTGAGTCAAGGAGTATTTTTATCTACATTACCAACATGCCTTTTTAAATGCACCTATTTTTTTACTGGGTAGATTCACAAATTCTACTGTGACACATTTATAATGTTGTTAATTTATTTTTCTTTAAATGTTAGGGGGCAGGGTAGTTTAGGGGGATTTTTGTTTGGTTTTGTTGCACATGGACATTAGCTAAGAACAAGATATGCAATAAGGCAAAGACTACTAGAGCTACAGTGCTGGGAATCTGATTATGAAGCATAAAGAGAACTGGGATTGCAATGTGTCTCTGTGCGGACTTGTCCACTATAGGTAGGAATGGAGGTATGAGATGGTATAATAATGCTTTAATGTACATAATTCAACACCTATAGAAGTAACACTGCCATTAATACCAGATTAATATTTAACTCTAAAACCAGCAGATGCCCATGAGCAAGTGAAACAAAATAAGGAGTGACCTGATTGCGGTTTGAAGGCACCAGATTAGAGGCTCAGAATAGGTGAATACCTCCAACCAAACAGACCTAAAAAGACCATAAATTAGAACAAAAGCCAGCATGGCAACAAAAGCCATAGAGGCAAAATAACATCTTAGTACAAATTAACAAAAGGAAATGAGACCCATATAATAACAAAACAGTATGAACTTTAACATAAGACAGGCTTACAAAGGCTTTAAGGAGCAGTTAACTCCTTGAATCATTAGACAACAATAACATACTAGTCAATACATTAGCAGCAGGAAAACTGCTAGTTAATGAAGTGGGAGATGACAAAAACAACATTCATGAAAGAAACTATAACAGCTGAAGAGTTAAATTAAATTTTTCTACCACTGTTCACTAGAGAGATGATAATTCACTATGGAGATACGCTCCTATATAACAGCTGCTTTTTACAGAGTATGAGTGAGAAGTGTTCTTGCAATTCAAGGTATGAAAATAGGAGATATTAGAATAAACTGATAAAATGAACACTAAAAAAACTGCCAAGGCTGGATGGCATTCCTTAAGTGTTCTAAAGAAGCTCATGTATAAAATTGCTGAAGTTCAACAAAAGCTCTTAAATGGACAAATAAGTGGTCACCTCTTGTATTAGCAACTTTGTCAGAGATTTAAGCTAACTGTAGGAAAGTCGGTTGTCACAACAGACAGAAATAATTGATGGACTCCATCAAGGTTTAAGAGCAGTGAACTGTGAAGTTACATTGTTTGTTAAGATCCTAGATTATCCAGGAGAGCCAAAACTAAACTGAAAGAGACTTACAGAATTAGCCTGCAATACTGAGAGGGAATAAAATAATAGATGCAAGTCAGTGACTACCGGTGTAAAGCAGTGAATGCAAAAAAAAAATTCCAGTGTGCCCACGCTGTCTTCCTATCTCACATACACAAAGGACACAAAGCGTACAACGTTAGTCCTCAGCTTTCAGAAAAAATATTTTGAAACCAATGTGACAAGTATCAGAATAATACCATCTAAGTGACCAGAGACAGTCAAAATGTTAATACAGTGTTAGTAAAGGCGTAGAGAACAAAACACAAAGTAACACTGTGCTTTATATGCATTCATGAAGGGACCACATTTTAAAAAAAAACAAAACCTCCCATTCTGATCAATGCATTCCAAGAAGCATATTTTAAAACTAGAAAAAGTACACACAGGGAAAACAAGTCAGGATGGGATGCATTCCCAACAGTGTCAAAAAGCTCACCCGCAAAATTCTAGTGATGGTCTGTTAACCACTTACAAGCACCCTGGATGTCTTCAGATGCATCTCATGGACTGAATATGGACAGCTATGGACATGGATGACTATGGCTGGCTGTCACCTTCTACACCATTTTTTCTACCGCTAAGTGTATATGTTATATATTAAGTGCCACTGAGTGTGGGTTACACCATTAAAAGGCAAAGATTTCCAGAACTAGATAATGGTGAAATCCACTAATGTTCCAGTAGCCTATTCTAAAACCTCAGTATCGGTCTTAAAGACTATTTTTCCTAAAGAAATTCAAAATCAAGTAAATTCACTTTAGTGTAGGACACAGTGGGCTAGTGGGCAGAGGCACCGTATTTCTTGTCATGTATCTGAAACAAAATTACTAAGTAATGCTACCAGGATAAGAGACGCATACTAAACAACATATTTAAAATGGGGACATGAGAAGCATTAAGTTTTCAAAAATATTATTATGTGCTTGGCTTGCTCACCGTGAAACAGAGTCTCTCTTGCTGAGTACTCCTGAGATGCTTAAATGATGTTTCTATCCTGAAAGGTATCATAAAAGCATTAGCAAATTCCTCAGACTTGCTCTTACGTTTGTGACACTGTATTTGTTCACAGAGCTTTTTGCTTATGTTGGCCATGGACAGGCAACATTGACAACACGGTATGCGAGACAGACAAATGCCACAACCTGACCAGAACAGAAATGACTGTAAACTAGTTACGACTCTCCAAAAAAACTGTTCAAGATGACAGATGAAAGTGGTGCAGTTGACACACCAGAATGACAGGATGCCATCGAGAAGGACCTCAACAAAGCTTGAGAAGTGGGCCTGTATGAATGTCCTGAGGTTCAACAAGGGCAAATGCAAGGTCCTGCATCTGGGTCGGGGCAACCCCCGCTACCAATACGTGCTGGGGGATGAAGGGATTGTGAGTAGCCCAGCCAAGAAGGACTTGGGGTTACTGGTGGATGAAAAGCTTGACATGAGCCACCAATGTACGCTTGCAGCCCAGACGGTCGACTGTATCCTGGGCTGCATCAAAATTAACGTGGCCAGCAGGTCGAGAGAGGGGATTCTGCCACTCTGCTCTGCTCTGGTGAGACCTCACCTGGAGTACTGCATCTAGCTCTCGAGCCCCCAGCACAAGAAGGACATGGAGATGTTGGAGTGGGTCCAGAGGAGGGCAACAAAGATGATCTGAGGGCTGGAGCACCTCTCCTATGAGGACAGGCTGAGAGAGCTGGGAATGCTCAGCCTGGAGAAGAGAAGGCTCCAGAGAGACCTTACAGCAGCCTTTCAGCACATGAAGGGGGCCTATAGGAAAGATGGGGAAAGTATTTTCAGCAGGGCTTGTTGTGATAGGCCAAGGAGTAATGGCTTTATACTATGGGAGGGTAGATTTAGACTAAATATAAGAAAGATATATTTTACCATGAGGGTGGTGAAACACTGGAACGGGTTGCCCAGAGAGGTAGTGGAGGCCCCATGCCTGGAAACATTCAAGGTCAGGTTGGACAGGGCTCTGAGCAACCTGGTCTAGTTGAAGATGTCCCTGCTCACTGCACGGGGGTTGGGCTAGATGGGTTGGGCTAGATGATGTGTAAAGGTCCCTTCCAAACTAAAGTATTCTATGATTCTACGATTCTAAAGTGACAATCCAGTTCAGCCTAATAAAACAATTTCAAAATTAATGACGCATGATTTGGGGCTGGTATGAATGGGTATGCAATATGAACAGAAATGTGTATGTGTTTAAGCACTGGAAGAACAAGCAGCAGAACAAGGGTTGAAAAAACAGAACACAATTTTAATGAAGAACACTGTTCCAAAAGACGCTGCTCCCAGGGATAAACTGGAAGAGTGTTGTTTACATCTAGAAAAAAAGGCCTGCACTCTGCTAAGAGCACAGCACAGATGAGTTGACAGCAGAAGACCCTGCATCCTGGTATCAGGACGGCAATAAAGCAGCAGCATGTTACATATACCATTTCTTTCCCCATTAGTTCACCAAGGAAACAGACTAAAGACATATAATTCAAATAGAGAAAAACACATAACAAGCAGTAATCAGATCTAAGATTTAAGAAAGGTCAAATAAGCCATATTCTGTGGCAAAGGACCATGTCTTAACAGCCAACGACTACAAAACGATATACAGATCTATTAAAGCAGTTTGTCATCACCAGTCAAGAAGAAATAATAAAAAAAAATGCAGTGGGGACTTGACAGAAGTGTCTTTTGTCCTCTACTTTGCACACCAACAATCCTGGCCAAAACTGTCAAAATTTGGTATCCCAAGCTTGATTCTTGTAACTCTGTGGGTGTGCAAGGGCAAATGAGTGAAATTCAGGAGAGAAGGGACATAGAAGGATAAAATCAACTCCTTTAGAGACTTTGTAAAGAAGTATAGTGTTCCTTTTCCATAAGATCCAACATTTAATTTTATTACATAAGTTTTGCTACAGAGTGATATGCTGCTGATTACAAACTGATTGGGGGTTGTTTTGGTTTAGCCTGGAAAAATGCCAAATGCCCACCAAAACCACTCTATCACTCCCTCTCCTCAGCTGGACAGGGGAGAGGAAACATCATGAAAGGCTCATGTGTCAAGATAAGGACAGGGAGATATCACTCACCAATTACTTTCACAGACAAGACAGATTGAACTTGGGGAGGAAAAAAGTTTAATATATCACCAATCAAATCAGAGTAGGATAATGAGAAAATAAAAACTAAATCTTAAAACAGCTTCCCCCCACCTCTCCCTTCTTCCTGGGCTTAACTTCACTCCCATTTTTCTACCTCCTCCCCTCCAGCAGCACAGGCAGATGGGGAATGGGGGTTGCAGTCAGTTCATCGCACACTGTCTCTGCCACTCATTCCTCCTCAGGGGCAAGACCCTCACACTCTTCCCTAGCTCCAGCATGAGGTCCCTCTCACAAGAGACAGTTCTCCACAAACTTCTCCCAACGTGAATCCTTCCCATGGGCTGCAGCTCTTCACAGACTACGCCAGCGTGGGTCCCTTCCACGGCGTGCAGTACTTCAGGAACAGACTGCTCCAGCGCGGGTCCCCCACGGGGTCACCAGCACTGCCAGCAAACCTGCTCCGGCATGGGCTCCTCTCACCATGGGTCCACAGGTCCTGGCAGGAGCCAGCTCCAGAGCGGGCTCCCCACAGGGTCACAGCCTCCTTTGGGCATCTACCTGCTCTGGCGTGGGGTCCCTTCCACAAGGTGCAGTCCTTCAGGAAAAGGCTGCTCCAGTGTGGGTCCCCCATGGGGGCACAAGCCCTGCCAGCAAACTTGCTCCAGTGTGGACTTCTGTCTCTCCACGGGTCCACAGGTCCTGGCAGAAGCCTACTGCAGCACGGGCTTCCCATGGGGTCACAGCCTCCTTCAGGCATACATCTGCTCCGGCATGGGGTCTTCCACAGTCTGCAGGTGGATATCTGCTCCATCGTGAACCTCCATGGGCTGCAGGGGGACAACCTGCCTCACCATGGTCTTCATCACAGGCTGCAGGGGAAAAAAAATTTCTGCTCCAGCGTCTGGAGCACTTCTTCCCCCTCTTTCTTCACTGACCTTGGTGTCTGCAGGGTTTTTTCTCTCACATCATCTCACTCCTCTCTCTTGACTGCCATTTCACTGCAGGTTTGTCCCCTTCTTAACTATGCTATCACAGAGGCGCTGGCACCATCGTTGATTGGCTTGGCCTTGGTCAGCAGCAGGTCTGTCTTAGAGCCAGCTGGCGCTGGCTTTATCAGACACAGGGGAAGTTTCTCGCAGCTTCTCACAGAAGCCACCTCTATAGCCCCCCCACTACCAAAACCCTGCCACACAAACCCAAAACAGGGGTGCGGGGCATGAGTTAAGAAGACCATTTTTATACTTGCGATTCACAGGCAGAAAGAGAAGCACAATTATGCACATCCTTCATATTCTTTATTCACTCCATGAAACTAAACTACACTTTCAGATTCAGTTTTGAGTTTCTTACACTTACTGTGTTTTTCTCATACTTGCAATATGTTTCCTAGAATAAACATCTGAACTCCTGACTTGTAGTGCTAAGGAGGAAACCAAATAAGACACCACTGAAGACTGCATAAGTTTAGTTCCCTTTGGGTCTGATTTAAAATATAGAAAAATTAATAACGTTTTTCACTTCTGATTAAGAAATTATAAATAATGCTGCAATTTAGTTGCTGGTGGCTCTGACTTACAAAAGAAACAAACATACTGTTAATGGTGGACTATCAGAAGGACGAGGAAATCAAGCAGCTTCATGCCTGGCAAATCCAGCTGACCATATGCGGATCATCCACTGAAAGTATAGCCAGCAACATATCCATGGTAAAATTATTTTTTATTACAAATGATTTATACATTCTTGTTGTCTGTTACGTACTCCTTACCTTGTGCCCTGGCCATGGTGCTGAAATAAAAAACTAGCTCAGGCAAAGGTTTTTACGTGTTTCTTTACTGCAAGAGTGGTGCCTAACTTCTTCACCTGTGGAGGTACGGGGCCAAAATCTCAACTGAACTAAAACAGTAAAGTCCATTGAACCTATCATCAAATCAGTTGGACTTGATGATCTCAGAGGTCTTTTCCAACCTTAATGACTCTATGATTTTAAACCATTCCACAACCTGCTGCATTCAGATGCCTTAAGAACATATATTAAGCACGTGCTAATAGTCTCTAGTCAGTATTCTTCTGAAGGAAGACTTCAGAATCATGTACAGTCACTTGCACATAAAGAATAATACACTGCAAGAACAGAGGTAATTCAACATACTCTAAGTATCCTGTCTTGGCCATTTCTATTTATGCAAGTCCCACAGCCTCCCAATAAAGGTAGTGATGAATACAGACATCCTAACAGCATAACACAATATTTGGGACAGTCCTATCTCATATAACAATGGGATTTTTGATCGGTATTCCTTTCATCAAGACTTCTTCAGCAAGCCAGAATACAGCATTGTAGCGTTTGCAGTACAGTCCTATAGGTAGTCTTGACTGGTTTAAGAACTCACAGAGTAGATGAACGCTCTCCAGAAAGCATGTTTAGTCACTCACTCATTTTTTCAAACTCATTTAAAAGGTTTTTGGTTTTTGCAGGTGGTGGTGATTTTTTTCCCAGGTGTATGTTTTCAAGGGCCATTTCACCATCTTCGAAAAAATGTGTGAGAAAAAACAGTGTTAGTTCTTTTGAACATATAACTGCTGTTCATGTACACTACTAAGCAGACACATACTCTGTTCTCCCAGTCTTATGTGCTTTCTCTCCTTTTTCTAACTCCTTCCTCCACTCCTGTCTCTTCCTATGTTGCTTGTATAATCAAAAGTGCATCAACATAGTCTTAACATGTAAACAGCATCTTATCTAAAGTAGGATAGGATTCTGTGTCTACAGTTAGTGCTCTGATTTCTGTTAATACAGTGATTTCTGTTCAGTTTTAGACACCATTCAGTGCAGAAGAAGTTCTGAATTCCTCTTTGGGATTATCAGAAAAATGTGTTATGTAGGAAGGGAAAAATACACCAAGATTCAGCACTTTCTGCCAAGATTGGACTTCTGAAATAAAAGCCCCAATTTGGCCCACAATTAGAACCACTAATTAATCCCCTTACTCTGAGGGCTTGACTGCTTATCTTTCTATCAGTTTTGCAGTGAGATGTTATGTAATATGCGGGCACCTGGTAGACTTTTTTAACAGGGTTCATTTCTTAGACAAGACTTGCCTTTTCACCTCTATTTACCTACTTTATTTAAACGTATCCTGCTTGCAAACTAAACTGCTTATACACACAATAGTTTTACAGACACTAGTGCTAGTTCCTTCTTATCTCACAAAAGTTATTTCAAGCTATTGCAAAAAAAGACCATCAAATAAAAGCCACATTAAGAAAGAGTAATATAGAATCATAGAATAGTTTGAGTTGGGAGATACCTTTCAAGGTCATCTAGTCCAACCCCCCTGCAATGAGCAGGGACATCTTCAGCTAGATCAGGCTGCTCAGAATCCTGACCAGCCTGACCTTGAACACTTCCAGGGATGGGGCATCTACCACCTCTCTGGGCAACCTGTTCCAGTGTTTTACCACCATCATTGTAAAAAAAATCTTCCTTATATCCAGCCTAAATCTACCCTCTTCTAGTTTAAAGCCATTAAAAGTCAAAAACATAAAAAATAAAAAGCCATATTTGATCCATCATGCACATATTTGCATTTCCTGTCAAAGAATACAGACAAATGTGGTATTGATTGAAACACATTGCCTAATTTATCTGAATACAGAGACACGTGCTTCTTTTTATTGTCTCTGCTCTTTGCAGACATGCTTGCCTTCTGGGGTATATGTTTTATTTTCTTAGATCTACCTGTAAATTACGCAAATGATGGCATTTCCAGGATTTTCCACTGTATAGTTTCCTTTTCTTATTTTTGAATTCCAGAAATAATTTATATTCCACTTCTTGACATCTATAGGCTTTGAGGAAGTGTGAACAAGGGTTAAATTTGCCTTGGTAGCTATCCACAGTTCTAATTTTTCCTTATCCATGTGTTCATCATGCTGGTACACTGAATAGTTATGCCCTTCTTAAATGTATGGCCATCTTTAGTGCATAATAAACACACACATTTTGACAGTATCAAAACCAACATATGTTGTTAATACTTGCATGGCAATAGATTGTTGGGGACAATCTAACATTCACCATCAAAAAGAGAAGGAAATACATTGATGACTGAAATACAACAGGATAATAATTACTAGAAAAAAGCCCTGCAATCATTATATATGCATTAATATGCATATATAATATACAGATTAACCAGTCCCTTCACATTTGGTATCACTAGTACTACCTGCCTTCTAGTGCATTGTACTGACCTCAATTTTTTAAAGAGTGGGAAGCAGAGTTTAAGGGGTAATAAATAAGAGCATGTCATTACAGCTTAGCCTTTTCCTTTCGTATACCATCCTAAAGTCACAGTAAAGTCACTGCACATCCAGTTTGAAAAGAAACCTTAACAAATAGGGCAACTTTTCTAGAAATCACACATAAAAGTAAGTACGATCAGAAAAAAGGTTAAAAGATAAATACCAAGAAAGGTTGCACGTAAGAAGCAAAAGCATGAAGCCTGAAGTACTGCACATTGTAGAGCATTAATATTCTCAGTAATTGTTAATGGGATTTAAAGTCTTCTTATATCTTGGCCAGAAATTGAAAACCGACTTAGATAATTGTACTGAGGTTACATGACTACAGCTTTAGTAGTATGCATATGAATGTGCTGTTTTCTTTCTAGCTCCTGTAGGCAGGCATTCATCTGACTCAAATGGTAATGAAATGCAGCAATTATTCATATATTTTTCATTACTGCCAGTGGTCACTCTGCATCACCAAAACTATGATGAGATAGGATGAAGAAGCACGAACTGGTACTGCGGTGTATCAACTCTGTGGTTTTATTAAGTGCTTTATGCCCCACAGTGCAGACATTTATTCTACTCCTTAAGTACTGAATTATTTTCTCAGTTCAAAACTAGATACTTTGCACTGTGTTTCAGTGCACACATTGATCTGCAGAACAGTGAAAATCAGAAAATAATTACCAGCCCTATGCACTGAGTGTTCTTCCAATCCCACAAATACGGTCCACTGCTTGTACAACTATCCTACCAAACGCCATAACTCTATCCTCAGCAACGGATTTCTACCTTCCAGAATTGTATTATAACAAGCTGCTCTAAAATGCAGCTCAACACGTGAATGATGTTTCATTCATCACAACACAGACATGCACTTTCAATTTATTGGACATAACACACTTATTTTTCATTAACTGCACTCTCCATCAAAAGATAAGGCCATTAGTAGTCAGTGATTGCTCTTTGTGGAAGAAAGTATCTCTGAAATTGGATGACTTTGTTAGAGAGAAAACTCAGACTGGCTTTGGGGAAGAACGCTGATGGTTCTGAAGAAGGAGTTGAAATTCTTGAATTTCAGCTGCAGTAATACTCAGATAAATGAAAATGAAAACTCTTTTCACAGTAAACAAAGAACAGCACTCTCATTAAAGTAGCTGCCTGGCCCAAGATAAACAACCAGTAAGGACAGTCGTTGTTTAATCTCTGCCCAGTTTCTGAAGGGAACAAAACAATAAATGTTCTGGGAGGAGCTGAAGAAATAACAACAGCTGCTTGGCACAGCTGATAAAAAAATAACGATTATGAGATTGCATATATGTGGAGTTTGCACCCACTTTCATGTTTGTGACTTGACTCATGGCAAGTTCCTGGTGCAAGGACAAGGAGTTCCAGTTTTGTAAACAAATGTCCTTCTTACAACTGTACGAATACAGGATTCTACTAAACCATTTCCTAAGAAAATTAGCCTCTTCCTGTAACACAGAAAGAGACAGTTCTCATACATGATAACACAGTGATATTATGTCATATTTGTATGCAATGGAGCACATCAATGAGTTTTGACTGTGACTTTAGGTTAAAATGCCACATATTCTGTTGCCCAGTGTATTTTGTTACAACCATCATACTGAAATGAAGTGGCTGTTAAAGCATCTGGGTGGCTATAAACAGAACTTTAAAATGTGAAAAAAACCCAATATTATTTAGTTTATGTTTCTACATTTAGGCTTGATAGTACAATATATTGTCCATATAAATATAAATATATAACAGTACATTCATATAAATATGCTTTACTTAATAAATGCATATTTTATTTTCCAGCATTTTAATCTATAAGCCTTATTGCTATTAATTTAAAATAATTTATAGTCTTAAGTTTATGAGAGATTTACCATTATGTTTTTAATGAATGCTTTGCAACCACATTCGTTGGGGACAGACTTAGACCAAGACAAAGAACTTTTAAAGATCTGGCTCTCCCATTTTGTAGCAGTAGAATAGATCTGCTAACCAGATATGAACCTGTTGTGCTAAGAACTAAATAATCTCTCATTCAATTATATTCTGCAACTCAAAGACCATTTAATTCAATATTCAAGTTAATGGCATTCACACAGAGGCAACATTGTCATTATAAATGTCAATTCATTAATCTTTTGGCAACTATCACCACTGAGTGTAAAAAGATTTTTGTACATTCAAAATAATCAAGTAAAAAATCTTATTTTTTTCGAACAAACTATTTTTCTCAAGTAGGAATGAGAGTGTATTTTGGTTAGATCTATCCAGGACAGTTTAGCTGTTGTGGCCAACAGCTAAAGACATTGAGAAACTTCATAAAAGATTCAGGATAAATACAGCAAGAGAAGAAAACTGGCAATCTAAGGTCATGTAAGGAGCTGTGGCAGAAATTTCCCTAACAAAAATATAGCATATTTTGGAACTTCTCACATCTTACATAAAAAGAGCATTTGTCATTTGGAGGAGTAACCATTTTGGCAACACTAAATTGTCTTGACGATCCATACATGGATTCTACCACTTAATTTCACCACTTTTTACAAAAAGCTGTTAGAGTCAATTTCAAATGACTGCTATAGAATTTGGTTTGAGATAGCATAGTAGAGAATTAAAATTCTGAGTGTTTGCATGCAATGTACTTACAAACCCACATGAAAAGGCCAGAGTAAAGTAAAACTTATTGTTCCACAGGTATGCTTCTACTGAAGTCCCACTCAAGTGGGACACAATTGTTTTCAACCATATGAGAAGTGTAATGGTAAACACAGACATTTAATATGATTTAGAAATGCACTCATGTTGATAGAGAAACTAAGAAAGCTTTTCAGATTATTTTTCATAAATCACCGTGTTGAAGAGTTCAGAGTCACTTTGGCACTTGCAGTTACTGTGCATTACATTAGGATCACCAGGAGGCATTAGATGCAAAAAACAATGTATGCTTTGTATTCACGGTCTCTCCACTTCCCAGCAGTCAGGACTCCCTCTTTCCTATTACAGCTCTGATTTACTAGCTGACTTTCTCACAGTTATTTAGCCTCAACAGGAGCGGAGGGAAATCCACGACCACATTCCCACAGTTTTGGTGGTGAAGACACTCCCAAAACTTATGTTTAAACCTTCACAGGCTGCAGCCACATTTTGGAGTCAGTGTTGGCCATAGTCTGACTCAGCACAGTCAGATGGAGTTAGATGTGTTCAGAGCATGCCAAACATACCAGCCTTTTCAGAAAGTTTAAAAGCAAGGTCGGTTAGTTCCTGGATTTATACTGCAAAGGTAGGAGATGGGACACATAGACAGCTTAAAGCTAAGTCACTCATTATGAAGCATGTACATTAACATATCTTCATGCACTTCAGGAATTTTCTACTGGAAACCTCAGGCACAACACAGCTTGTCAGGCAGCACTTTTTGGACTGATCTCATTTAGAGGTCTCTGTGCTATTTTAGACTTCACCCTCTGCTTTCTAATGCCATTTTATAACTTCACAACAAACCTCAGTAGAGTATAATTGAATGTTGCAGTTCACCATGTAAGCTCTTTAGGCGCTATATTCCAACAAGTACAGTATTTCCAATGAAGAGAATGAGCCTATCCACTAGCCTGCCAAGAAAGAACCATTTAAATTGTTGTACTTGAGCGATTACCAGTTCCCACACTGTTTTAGCAAAGTGGATGATACTAAGCATGCCTTTATTGAGTGTAGAGTCCTCCACATGTAGGTGAAGAGTCCACATAATAAGCATGTTCTGCTGATGTGAGTTATGGATTAATTTCTGTGTCTGTCTCTTCTCCCAAGTAACAAGCAATAAGACAAGAAGAAATTACCTGAAGTGGCACCAGGGGAGGTTTAGATTAGATATCAGGAAAATTTTCTTCACCAAAAGGGTTATTAAGCACAGGAACAGGCTGCCCAGGGAAGTGGTTGAGTCACAATCCCTGGAGGTATTTAAAAGATGCGTGGACATGATGCACAGGGACATGGTGTAGTGGTGGACTTGGCAACGTTAGGTTTACAGTTGGACTCAATGATCTTAAGGGTCTTTTCCAACCTTAATGATTATATTATTCTGAAAGACAGACAAAACAGGAGCAAAGTCGAGCCAAAAGCTTAAGCATGTAGCCTAGCTTTGCTAGCGTTGGCATGAGATACAAGATAAAAGTACAGGAAAATACGTAATATGATTAAACTGTCTTTCATTCATATTAAGACATTTTGATTGTTTCTCACAAGAGTTTGTCCTTCTCAAAATGTTAATATAGGGAATCTGCTCACTGAGTTTGTAGTTCTTAATCTCACTGATGTTATTTCTACTGTAACAGATATTACCACTGCTAAGCGTTGGAAAGATCCTGTCTACACACACATAGAAGTAATCCCATTAGACTTCACATTAAGGTCACACATCCTTCAGTATATTCATAGTAACCATCCCTAAAAGTTTAACTTTGCTTGAATGGGAAAACAAACTAAATAAACCTGAGTGACAAGCACTAACCGAAACCAGCTGTGCCTCCACCTGAGACAGTAAGAAAATCACCAGAAAATAAGAGTATTGGCTATGCAAGGATTTCAACTGTGGTATCAGTTCAGAGGTACATGGTATTGACAGTTTAACCTATTGAGAGCCCAAACTACAGAAAAGTTCATGGGCAAGGTTTTTAATCACTCTTTTGGTCTGTCTTTCTTTTTCCCACGGCCCCAGTACTCAAATTTAACACAGCTGAAGAACAACCGACTCTCCAAAACACAGAGAAATAAGATGACTTAGATTTTAATACAAGACCTCTTAATAGAAAATTAGGTTACAAGAAGTAACCTAGGTTACTGAAAAGTCTGCCCTAGGATTCAGGGCATCCAACTTCGTGTTAGTCCCCTCCTTCCCATCCCCCAAATTGCAATTCATTCCTTTTGTGTTTACCTCTTTCCACTCCTTCATCCCCCCAAAATAACTATACATGCTTTAGCTTCCTGCTTCAACTCCCATGCATGCTCCCTGTTATGCTCCTTCAACCTCAAAAAACACCTTCCTTCTTGGCCTAAGTAGGAAATGTCAGGTGATAGCTTTATCCCTCAGCTATGTCCAGGGAGTTCCCTCTTCCCCTTTCCCTTGCTGCTGTTACAAAACTGAGAGGATGAAGAAGCAATGAGAAGTCTGATCCAGTTTCAACTGTACGGGGCAGGGAGAATTAGCTTTCAGTTTCTGCATTAATACTCTTTTCTTCTACAGGAGTTTTGACAAATACTTTCTCTCCAGTATGCATTCATCCAAACATTATTCTGTTCATTAGAAGAATGCCAGATCGCTCTGTTATCTGCAGCAGCCCTAACAGGTTTCTTCTCTCTGGAGACAGGGAAGGAGGAAAGCTTTCAATTCAAACAACGCCTGCAAGTCATGCAAAGGCTGAGATCTGAGATCTCTCAAGATCTGGCCACACTGGCATCAGCATAGGCCTAAACAAAAGAGGCTTCTTTCCAAATTCTTAACATGTTTCCTTCCTCCTCCTTCCTTGAACTTAAGCAGAGTTTATTGCAACTTGGCCTTTAGAGTCTTTCTTGACCCTAGAAAGTCAGAATCTTTTCTCTCTAGACACCCGTGCTATTCTCATTCACCATCCTGTAAGACAACCTTATCATATAAGTGCAGTTATTTCTATCTTATGAAAAGCAACTAATATAATGAGGATCATATTATTAACATTTTGGTAAACTTCTTTAAGACAAGGCCGATGGGCACTTTGAAGGAAATTTCTGTGTACATGGTTTACTGATTTAACTCTTCATAACTCATAGACCTCACACAGAAATAATTGCCTCGGTGTGGTATCTATGACCAAGTTCAATGAATTAAACATGGTGGAAAAAAGCAATTTGTAACTCACTAGGGGAAGACACAAGCTTCATCAATAAAGTACCAGACTCCAGAAGCGGTCTGTCCTCTGCCAGCAGGTGGCATCAATATTTCTCTTTAGCAAAAGGGATCGCGAAAAAACATCTGTGTTACCAGCAAAAGTTATGGCCACTATGTAGGTATTTTTTCTCTTTTATTTTCGCCTAAAATAGAATCCTTTGCCTTAGGTGCTGTTTTTCTATTCCAGTGGACAATGACAGACAAAAGTAAGACCATACACAACTTGACCACACCAGGAGGCTAACAGAAAGAGACAGAAAATATTGAATCTTGCTGTAATGGCAGACTAAAGATCTGGTACCTTGTGCCTGTGAAAAAGTTATATAAAGAGAATTTACAGAACCAGTCCTGCATCTAATTCAAAACCCATACAAATTTCTAGATACTGAATAATTCATTATGATGATTTCACAAACAAGAACTATTTTGTACACTTTTTTCTTTTAATGCTCCCACGCAGATAGACTCAGACACTGAATCACGGTATTTTAAAACAGCTCTTCTGTTTCTACAAATATGTGTTGTGATGCAATAATTCATGAATAATCCTATTAAACAGAACTACAGCCTCTACGTAATACATAATGGAATAAAGCTGTGTCAGGGGAAGTTCAGAAAGGACATTAGGAAAAGGTTCTTCACTGAGAGTGTGGTTGGTCACTAAAACAGGGTCCCCATGGAACTGGTCATGGCTCCAAGCCTGTCAGAGTTCAAGGAGCATCTGGTTGACCTTCTTAGTCATATGGTTTAGTTTTAGATAGTCTTGCGAGGAGCAGGGAGTTGGACTCGACGATCCTTACAGGTCACTTCCAACTCGAGATATTCTATGATTCTCTGATATGTATTAATATCTGTTTAATACGTAACACTACATATTAAACAACTACAGCTCTCTACATCTAAAGAGGTTTGCAACAATCTTCTAGTATAGGTAAATTTTAATTTGAATTGTCTAGGTTTGGCTCTGTATAAAGCAATATTTTATAAAGAAATACACACTAGAAAAGTATTTTTGGAAATAAAATTGACACTTCAATGGAAATAGTTTATACATATGTATCAATGAAATAAAATAGGACCTCAGAATCACTTGGATAAAAAAAATGGCTGTAGTGCATAAACTACTTCATTGTCCCATTGGCCTGGAATTTTTCACATAAAATGTTTTTTCTCTGCTGCTTTACAGAAGATACAGTATAACTGCAGATTTTAGGATAAAGGTATTTGCCACTCAGTCTGAAACTCAAAGGTTTCTTATACTTGACAGATATTCTTTAATATTTTCTAGGTATTGTCCTGTACATTACAATAATATAATAGACTGCTTAAAGTTGGCATACTATACACAAAGCCATATTTTTTGCACTATTGCATAATTATTAGTCTGTTATCTCCTGTTCTATTCACTACACAAAATCAAGCAAACTTTAGTGATGTTCTGTACAGCAAGTTCTATATTCAGGTCATAATCACAAACAGAGAAAGAGTAAGAAATATAGTTGATTTGGGAGAGGTAACAATCCTAAATTGTGCTTGCAACCAGTGGTAGAGAAAAACAAACTACATACAAGTTGGCATCCCTTAAAAAAAATTTAAAAAGACCCCATTTTTTGCTCACATCTCCACAAACTTTGCATCCTGATTTTAAAATCCAGTGTCTCAACTGCCTTATTTATTTTCAGCACCTGCCACATCTGAGGACCATCAGCTGACGTTCTTTCCTGACGTCCTTAGAGTTCCAACGTTTTGTCATATATCTCAGTAATGACAAGTGAGTATGACCAAGCTGAACATTTCAAATAACTGATGTCTTTCTAGGGATGTAGCCTCACAGTATTCCTGCAATATTCAGGAGCTGTTCCAAGCATTGTTAAATACTAAACATACATTGCTGTATCCAAGAACAGAACCCAGTGGAGATTAGCACACCATTTATTCCTTTATATTTAATTTTCCTCTATCACAGATTGATCAGAGAAATTACTAGAACTGAGCCTGTGCAAATACACAAAGCCATCCTAAAATGACTGTTTGACAACACTGTTCTGAATCTGTTCAAATACTTGTCTAAGAGGTGTGAAAATCTGAGCCTGTCAAATTCCCTGAAAGATTGAAAAAAAAAATTGCAAGCCATCCTGGACAAAAAGGAGGTGGGATAACTATGCTTTTATGTCATGCTCTCCAGAAAAACATTTTATATTAATACTTGCATCTAATTTGATCTGATACAAACTACCGGACAGCTTTCTGCATTTCAGCACTGAAATAATTTCCTAGCTACAATACAGGAAAAGTCTGCACGCATGCATGCAGCTGAAAAAATGTACGTTCAAAGCTGGATGCACACAGTTGCAATTAACCTTTTTGCTTACTATGTCTCAACATTGGGTGGGACCAATAAAATACGCAAATACAAGGGAAATCATAAGCCTTTTTTAGATTAGCTCCTATATAACTTTTTTTGCTTTATAAGTGTGTATGCATGTGTACATACACACATAATTCTCCAGAGATGTTCAATGAAATCCATTTACAACTACCTTTTATCCAGATATCTGTAATTCCTCCAGCAGAACTACAGCCACCACTTTTGCTTAGAAGTATTAGGGCAACTATCAAGAAGGTAGACAGAACACATTAAAAAAGTATACTTCATGCTAGGAGTAATTCCTGTATCTTAAAATTATTATTTACCCACCACTGAAACATAGTTATATCTGGTATGAAGCGTACAAGCTATTTAAGCCAGAAGAGCAATAATACAAAACAGCTCTGGCAGTAACAGGAAAACGTATAGTCATCTGCACGATTAGTTTGACAGAAGAATATAATGCTCCAGAAGACAGAACCCTATCAGGCCTATTTTTCGGTAGACTGGGACACTAATTCACTGCTCAGAGAGAAAACATGTTATTTGTGATGTTTAAAGATCATTCCAGGCCAAAGGTTCTTGAGCAATCAGTTCCATCTGTCTCTGCATACCAGAACCGGAGTATCTGCAGCTCCTCCCCAGACTTCCTGGCTCCAGCGCTGAAGCCACTTCAAGGAACAGTTCTCAAAACCCACACACCCTCTTGACTCGCAAACTGAACTCTCCTGCAGCCACCCTGGTTTGTCTCTGCAAACTGAGAGGGACCCACTGTGCAGGCGGACGCAAGAGCTGGGGCTTCCAGTTCTGCTGAGTAAGAACTGGAAGTCCATCAACAACTGCAGCCGAGTCAGGGTATTTTCACATGTAGTCCAAAACCACACTGGTTCACTGTGACTAGCTGTTCTTAGTTTGCCAATCCACTGTGGCACTGTGCTTGCTGCAGCAGCTGCTTCCAGCTTCTCACTGCAACAGTGTTCACTCTCTAGGCAGCTTTTCAGTCACCACTTCTCCATTATGCTCTTTCATCCCTCCTACCCACACAACCAGCAAACAAAGTACAGATGCCATGTGACAGTATAAATTGAATTAGTGAAGTTGCAGTAACTGACTGACAGAAAGGGCCTGAGCACTTCGGCACTCACATCTAGCAGCTACCTACTCTGCAGTGCACACATCTCATCTCAATAGATATGAAGAAAGCGAGCACATGGAGCAAGTGAAGATGGATAAAAAGGCTAATTGGAAGAAGACAAATACCAAAAGCATCACTGTAGACTGAAGCCCCAGTTTCAGCAGAGGATTAGCTGTGCCAGCCATCTGGGGATGGAGTTCATTAGTGGGGAGAGGAGGATCTTGAAAGGGTTATTCTAAGTGATCAGAAGACCACTACTTTCCTAAAGAAAAGGTAGATTTCTTTCCTATAGGTACCATTTTCAGACAGCTTTGTACAGAGCTCTCTGTTTAACAGTAATGTCAATTGACTTTGCAGTCTTTGATGACTGACTTCTCCATTTTTTACAGCAAAACTAGCACCACTTGCCTCCCTAGCCCTATGACAAAGTGCAAGCAGCAGCCAGCCTTTACACCCTGTTCCAAAGATGAAACTATTTGAATAAACACTAAGCAGTAGTATCCTGTCAAAATTCACTAGCAACATATGGTGGTGGTGGTGGTGGGAATAGAGACATTGCACAGGAAATGGAAAATAATAGGAAGGACCTTCCGCTGGTAGGAATTCATTGACCAAAGAAAGGGGCAAAGGGCAGGAAGTCTGTGAACAGTAATACTAGTCTCTCTTCATCATCATGTTTGCTCCCTTAATTCCTGAGCAAGGCCAAAGAATACAGACCCAAGTTTGTTCCCATAGGAGGGTGGCAGTTGCCAATCGCATGCCCTGTGTGTGACCTCTGACTAGCTCCTCTGTCAGACAACTGTGCTGCCCAAATTCCAGAATCCCCCCAAAAAAGCGCAACAAAACAGTCTGTGACCTCTGAGAGTTTGCTATTGACTTTTCTGCAGTAATGTACATGAGCTGCTGGTTTCCTATTGGCTTTTCACTGCATATATTTCAACATACTTCAAAGTGGGC
Organism: Opisthocomus hoazin; assembly: GCF_030867145.1. Lineage (NCBI taxonomy): Eukaryota > Metazoa > Chordata > Aves > Opisthocomiformes > Opisthocomidae > Opisthocomus > Opisthocomus hoazin. The sequence goes on along the minus strand of NC_134420.1, from coordinate 17,222,294 downwards.
ACTCAAAACAAGACACTGTGAACTACTGCATTGTAAAGCATGTACCACGATCCAGGTCACTCACAATAAACTAACCTGAGGGCACTGTAACTTATTAACGAACTTTCTCTCTTGGCATTGTTAACAGTTCTGCAGCCACAGAACTGCTGGGAGCCTGTTGCAATTGGCCAGCAACCAGACTATATCTCAGACTGTTACTCCAGGGTACTACCAGTAAGAAAAACTGATTTATACAGATATCTTTGAAATAAGAGTAACACGATGGCTTCAAATATGGCCTATTAAGGATCCAGAATTAAGCTTTGCAGACACTTGCCCATATAATGATTCATCTTTCAGATTCAGTGCCATGAGACACCTAATGAGCGTTCATTGAGAATTTGTGATCTAATTTGGAGTATTTTCTTTAAATTAGAGAATGTAATTTAATACGAAGCATTTTTGCCCCAGATACATGGAAGAATAATGACGACTGCAAAGTTTTAAATTTCTCCTCCTACCTGAAATAGCAGGCAGAAACACAGGATAGCTGTTTCCCACAAGAAGCGAACAGTACAGGCTGCAGCTTGCAGCGAGTGCCCAGACCCTTCTCCTGGAGCACCGGTGAGTGTCTGCTCAAGATGCAGGCAGGTTGAGGGTCTGATACGTCAGGTGGCTGAGCTGCAGAAAACAGTTAACAGGCTACACAGTATCAGAGGAGCTGAGTTGGAGATAGATACATGATTCCAGAACCATGCTCCTGTGGAGACCACCACTGAGAAAGAGGCACCTTGGACCCTGGTGACCCGCAAAAGCAGGACTCCGCTCCAGCCTCCACCCTCCAGCATGACTACCAAAAACAAATACGAAGCTTTAACAACTATAGATACCCAGGAGCAAGATCTGCAAGAGAAATCTACGCCAGCAGCACACAGCGGGTACCGTAAAAAGAAACCACGGGTACTCGTGGTGGGTGACTGCCTGTTAAGGGGCACTGAGGCACCCATCTGCTGACCTGACAGGGAGGCACACGAGGTGTGCTGCCTTCGGGAGCTAAGGTCCGGGATGTGACTGAGGGGGTGCCACAACTTGTGAAGAGCACAGACTACTATCTGCTGTTACTCTTTCATGTAGGCACAAATGACACCGCAAGTTGGAACCTTGGCAGAATTAAGGAAAATTTCAAAGTCCTGGGGGTGAAAGCAAAAAGCTTTGGTGCCCAAGTTATCTTTTCATCCATTTTACCAGTTGGAGGAAGGGGATCACCTAGAAACAGACGCATTATGAGTATCAACTCCTGGCTTCGTGGCTGGTGCCGACGTGAGGGTTTTGGTTTTTATGATAATAGGACTTTCTTCAATGACTATAACCTGCTAGAGAGGGATGGGATCCACCCATCTAGAAAAGGCAAGGGGATTTTTGGCAATAGGCTAGCCAACCTGGTGTGGAGGGCTTTAAACTGAAGGACTTGGGAGGTGGGGGGCAAAGTCACAATGCTCAAGCCATCCCATCTGGCTGGGGATTAAGAGTGGCTAATCAGAGCAGTGACAAATGTTCCTCAGCTGTGTCCCAAGCTGAGAAGCAAAACACCAACAACCTTAAGGGTGGGCATGGACATGGCAGATCCTTTCACACCCCTCCAGGGAAACCAGCATGCTCGAGTTCCTCTCTGAAATGTCTGTACACCAATGCACTCAGCATGGGCAATAAGCAGGAAGAATTTGAGATCTGTGTGCGGTCACAAGGCCACAATCTCATTGGAATTACAGAGACATGGTGGGACAGCTCGCATGACTGGAATGCTGTCATGGATGGATGCACGCTCTTTAGGAAAGACAGGCCAACAAGGCGAGGTGGTGGAGTTGCTCTCTATATGAGGGAGCAATTGTAATGTATTGAGCTCTGCTTGGGGGCAGATGAAGAACGAGTCGAGATCTTATGGGTTAGAATTAAGGGACAGCCTCATATGGGTGACACTGTTGTGGATGTGTACTACATGCCACCTGACCAGGAAAAGGAAGTTGATGAGGCCTTCTACAGGCAGCTGAAAGCAGCCTCACAGTCACAGGCCCTGGTTCTCATGGGGGACTTCAACCATCCTGACATCAGCTGGGAAGACCACACAGCCAGGCACATGCAGTTCAGGAGGTTCCTACAGAGCATCGATAATAACTTTCTGATGCAAGTGGTGGGGGAGCCAACGAGGAGAGGTGTGCTGCTGGACCTTGTACTGATGCACAAAGAGGGACTGGTTGAGTCTGTGCAGGTTGGAGGCAGCCTCGGCTGCAGTGACCATGAAATGGTGAACTTCAGGATCCTGCGTGGAGGAAGCAGGGCAATTAGTAGGATAAAAACCTTGGACTTCAGGAGAGCTAACTTTGTCCTCTTCAAGGAGCTACTGGGAGGAATCCCGTGGGTCAGGGCTCTAGAAGGCAGGGGGGTCCATGAGAGCTGGTCGCTGTTTAAGCATCATTTCCTTCATGCTCAGGATCGGTGCATCCCCCTGAGCAAGAAATCTAGCAAAGGAGGCACAAGACGTGTGTGGATGAGCAAGGAGCTTCTAGCAAAACTCAGATGGAAAAGAAAAGTCTATGTAATGTGGAAAGAGGGGCAGGCCACTGGGGAGGAATACAGGAAAGTTGTGAGAGCATGCAGGGATGCAATGAGGAAGGCTAAGATCCACCTGGAATTAAATCTGGCAAGGGATGTCAAAAACAACAAGAAGGGCTTCTTGAACTACATCAGCAGCAAAGGGAAGACTGGGGATAATGTGGGGCCACTGCTGAACAAGGTGGGTGCCCTGGTGACAGAGGATACAGAGAAGGCTGAGTTACTGAATGACTTCTTTGCTTCACTCTTCACTACGAAGGCCAGCCCTCAGGAATCTCAGGCCCTGCAGGTAAGAGAGAAAGCGTGGCAAAAGGATGATAGTCCCTTGGTCGAGGAGGATTGTGTGAGAGATCATTTAAGCAAGCTGGATAGCCACAAATCCATGGGCCCCAATGGAATGCACCCGCGAGTGCTGAGGGAGCTGGCAGATGTCATTGCTGAGCCACTCTCCATCATCTCTGAAAGATCCTGGAGGACAGGAGAGGTGCCTGAGGACTGGAGAAAAGCCAGTGTCACTCCAGTCTTCAAAAAGGGCAAGAAGGAGGATCCAGGGAAGTACAGGCCGGTCAGCCTCACATCCATTCCTGGAAAGATGATGAAGATGCTCATTCTGGAGGTCATCATTAAGCAAGTGGAGGAAAAGAGGGTTATCAGGAGTAGTCAACATGGATTCACCAAGGCGAAGTCATGCTTGACCAATCTGATAGCTTTCTACGATGGCATGACTGGCTGGGTAGATGGAGAGCAGTGGATGTTGTCTACCTCGACTTCAGCAAGGCTTTTGACACGGTCTCCCATAACATCTTCCTAGGGAAGCTCAGGAAATGTAGGGTGGATGAGTGGTCAGTGAGGTGGACTGAGAACTGGCTGAATGGCAGAGCTCAGAGGGTTGTCATCAGCGGCACAGAGTCTAATTGGAGGCCTGTAGCTAGTGGTGTCCCCCAGGGGTCCGTACTTGGACCAGTCTTATTCAACTTCTTCTTCAATGATCTGGATGAAGAGTTAGAGTGGACCCTCAGCAGGTTTGCTGATTACCCAAAACTGGGAGGAGTGGTGAATATGCTAGCAGGCTGTGCTGCCATTCAGCGTGACCTGGACAGGCTGGAGAGTTGGGTGCACAAGAACCTGATGAAGTTCAGCAAGAGCAAGGGCAAGGTCCTGCACCTGGGGAGGAACAACCCCATGTATCAGTACAGGCTCGGGGCAGACCTGCTGGAGAGCAGCTCTGTGGAGAGGGACCTGGGTGTTCTGGTGGATGACAGGTTAACCATGAGCCAGCAGTGTGCCCCGGTTGCCAAGAAGGCCAATGGGATCCTGGGGTGCATTAAGAAGAGTGTGGCCAGCAGCTTGAGGAAGGTTTTCCTCCCCCTCTGCTCTGCCCTAGTGAGGCCCCATCTGGAGTACTGTGCCCAGTTCTGGGCTCCCCAGTTCAAGAAAGATGAGGAACTACTGGAGAGAGTCCAGCAGAGGGCTACGAAGATGATGAGGGGACTGGAGCATCTCTCCTGTGAGGAGAGGCTGAGGGAGCTGGGCTTGTTTAGCCTGAAGAAGAGAAGGCTGAGAAGGGACATTATAAATGCCCATAAATATCTTAAGGGTGGGTGTCAGGAGGATGGGGCCAGACTCTTTTCAGTGGTGCCCAGCGACAGGACAAGGGGCAATGGGCACAAACTGAAGCATAGGAAGTTCCAGCTGAACATGAGGAGGAACTTCTTGATTTTGAGGGTGACAGAGCACTGGAACAGGTTTCCTAGAGAGGCTGTGGTGTCTCCTTCTCTGGAGATATTCAAAACCCGCCTGGACGAGGTCCTGTGCACCCTGCTGTAGATGACCCTGCTTTGGCAGGGGGGTTGGACCAGATGATCCACAGAGGTCCCTTCCAACCCCGACCGTTCTGCGATTCTGTGATGTCTCAGGGGAAAGAAGGAGCCATCAAACTGTAAAAGCAAATAATGCTGGCTGTGAAAATCATGCTATGCTACTGTACTGACTAACAGTGAGACTGACTTTCCTCCAAAACAGGAAAGAACTGCTATTCCCAGAGGGAGCCAAGCACAGGGTTTACTTTCTGGAATCGTGACATGCCTGGAGCAGCAACACAACAGCAATTCGAAAAGGGCAGGAACATTGCTGCCACCCAGTGAAGTTATAATTAAAAACATTCAGAAAATTAGAAGCAATGTGAGCATGCAGAACTAGCTCAGAGAGTGAGCTGTAGAAGGCAACAACACAGCTGATCTTGAATGAAGATGGAAAGAAAATGACATGAAGACAACCTTCTACCACACTTTTGCATGTGCTGCTTGCCCTGGCATTGTACAGGTGAAAGTCACAGACATCACAGTGGGACTATCTTAATAACATAGAACTAGATCATGTATTACACATAACTATCAGGAATAAGTTTTCCCTTTCTTTTGTCAGTCAGTAAAATTGGCCACGACAGAAAAACCGAGATAACTGCACTGATTTAATTACAAAATATTGGTGGAAAACAGATATGCATATAGAATTAAACACTGCCTCCATTCAGAATTGTCCACAGCGAAAAAAATGTCTGTAAATACATCTTTCAAGTTATTGGTTTCAGGTTTTTAAACATTGAGATCTGTAAGCATTTAGTACTTCTGTTTTCAGAAAGGACTGCAACAAACACAGGAATATGGCCACGAACCTCCCATGAACCTTGCTGATGAACCTCCCTAGTCTGGTGTTACACGAAGTTCACTAGGACACACAATCCTTTTTAAACTGCATCCGGGTATGTGTGAAATTATAATGCTGATGATCGTGTAACACAGGTATAAATTCCAGAATTATTCCAGGTTTTAAATGACAGCATAATAGAAAACAACAGAATTAAAACTTTGCAGGGCCAAATATATAGATCTTTCCACCTCCCAGATGAGTGCCCTATCCCAGCAAGCTACAGGACTGTGCTCCTTTTCACTTGCTTTATTTCTGTTCCCATGAATCTTGCTGCATGGTGTCACAGCATCAATAAGCCAGGAAAAATGAGTATTGCTGCACAGATTAGGAGGCAGTCTAATGGTGATCAGTGCACCGTGGTGAAATGTAAGAGATGTGGGTTTGTAGTCCCACAGACTGAGAAGGGAATCGAACTCTCTTTATTATTAACTTCTTAGAGAAGACAGGAGTTCCTCAGATTTGCTTTTGGCCACAAACCATTTGGTAGGCAGAAAATATTCATGCAGCATACTGAGAATTTACCTAATGCGAACATATGCGCAGTCTGGCAATTGCAAATGACAAATGTTTCCATCAGTAAAAAACAACAAAGAGTTATTCCGTGCCCCAGAACAGATTGTCTGGCATTGCTTGACACTATGAACCATCATTCTGTTCATCTGTTAGGCATAATTATAGTAATTTCACAAAATGATCTTCTTGTCTTTTCGTTATTCCCAAACTGCCACCACACAGAAATAAGATACTGGTGTGGATTACTGGGCCTATTGAGCCACAAACAGGAATAGCAGAATATTGTTACTTTTATTATTTAGAAATACAATTTACAATTAAAATCCTGTTCAGCTGAGCTGAATGGTTTCTATCAAATCAAAATGGTTTCTATTCAATAGGTAATAGCACATTTGTTACTATCTGACAGAAATCTACAGCCTACATTTTTCAGAAGCTGTAAAATGCCTTTCTTTTTAAATGCTAAGTAAGAATGCAGATCATCTTGTTTGATTCAGACAAAGCTTTCCACACTTATTCCATGCACATGGTACACACTGAGAAGTGTTAACCGAAGTCTGTGACCCAAGTCTCTTCTAGGTGCAATAAGACTGCTCATTTGCCTACGTTTGTGAGTTTTGTGTTGCAAATTCCTTCACCTGCAATTCCAGCTCTGATAAATGAGCAGGGTATTTGCTGATCTGCTGTATTGCTTGGCAGGGGAGAGCCCATTCCCATTTTGCACAAAAGCATGCCACATAGTGTGCTTACTCAAACACTACACACAGCATGAGTTTATCCATAAAACTTTATCACTATGAAAACAAATTCTTATATTTTCCTTTTTCATTTTTGTTTCCTGTACATTAGATCAGACTTTGCAGGCTAGATGTCCAGGCTAGTTAGGGAAAAAATTAAAGAATTTTATCATGTTGAAATCCAAGATTAGAGAATGGTTGCTATCTGTTAAAGCAATAGAAAAACACACGGGAAAGAGGTTAAAACCCTATCTCAGTATCAGCTCCAGATACCTAGTGTTATTTTTAAGCTCTTGAAATGACAAAAAGAAATGACTCACCCACGAGACTACTAGCATTTAAAAAAAAAAAAAAAACCCAAGCCGTATTTCTAGCTGATATTCTTCATGCGGTCTACCTCTTGTAACAACAGCCTTAATTTATGAACAATTACAAAACTACATAAGACCAGATATTAAAAATTTAAGAACAGGTGTTTGGAATGTAACCAAGTATCATGAAAGACCTGCTCTAACTGTGAAACTTCCTGTCTCCTGCATGATGGTGTGTACATGATACCATACACACACAGTTCTTCATTACTCAGTACAATTGTTTAGAACATACTTCATTCTATTTAGATAGCATTGCTTTTTGATTTTTAGCCAAGAATCTAACAAATTCACTGTGATAGCTAATCCAGTCTGAGAGAGGTGAGAAGGAAGAGATAATAGTCATTTGGGCTTTCTTTTTAAAGTATACATTGGCTTCAACAACTATTGTGGTGGCTTAAAAGCAGGTTCTAGCTGAGCTCTGTAAAAATCATTTTGGAGCTCCCTAACAGAAATTTTTCAGGCACTGAAAAACCAGACATGAAACTCAGTTCATGAATATGATTTGCTTAAGTAACATCATTGTGTCTGCAATTCAAATACTACTTTTTCTATCTGATTAATGGAGATGGTCTACTAGAAGTATATACCAGCTTCTCAGGGCGCTCTCTGACCCCATGCTAAATGACATAACACCTATATTCTACAATTAGTTCTACACACACCCTTCCTGAAAAATGATGCTTCCTCAGAAACAGAAATTGCATAGGAATTTCCAGAATATAGCTGTCACTATCTGGATGACCGATTTCCTATCCCATCCCAAATGGGATTAACAGTCACCCTACAAACCTTATGCTATCTTAATTCACTAGTATATATAAAGTGAATAAATAGAAATTTTGCCTTCCTTTCCTTTGGGCTGACTGACTTTTCTGAAGAAAAAAAGAATACCAAGATACTTTTTTGGTAGACAACTGACTCATTAAATATCTTTCTAGTATTGGTTTTTGAAAAAAGGGTTTCTATTTCTTCTATTACTAGTTTCCCAAAAATATACTGTGACTTCAACTTTTGCATTCAGATATTTAAGCGTACCATATTTCTAAGATTCATTTAAGGTCTCACGGTTATAATTATGGTTCTGTTTTTAAAGTAATACTTTACATTAGATATTAATTTTATTTTTCATCTGTATTTAGCCCAGGAAGATGATGGAAAAGATACATTTTTTAAAAAAAGATAAGGCTCACTCCCTGCCATAAATGAGCAAAGAAAATAACAAGTCAGCAACTGATGGTGATGCATTCAGAGCACTCAATCACAAGGCAGTTCCTCAATCAGTATGACAGTATTAAAACACTACTATTGTTTATGATAACAAATATATAAGATGGTTATTTTAAATTCAATCAGATATCGGAAGTGAAGTAAGCAACCCACTCCTGTTTTTGTTTTTAACATTACTAGGTGTCAAAGTACAAAATTTACACTGATATTCTGGAGTACTTATTTTCTCATTCTTTATTAGCATTCTAACCTTAGTATCTTTTATTTGTGGTGGCATTTAATTTTGGTTTGTTATTGGTTGGGGTTTTTTCTGTGTGATTGGAAGATTTTTCATTATTTTTTTGAACTCTAAATTGTTTTGTCTCATTCACTATAGTATTTTGAAGATGTTCGCTAAACATTTTAAAAATAGAAATATCTAAATGTGAACAGAGGAAAAAAATTTGTTAAGTAAGGTCATTCTCTTAAGATTACTTTAGGCAAATCCTGATCCTTCTTAAATTTGCTACTTCCTCCTTTATCATCACCATTTGTATCATCTTTGCTATAACGTTAGTTCTCCTTTTAAAAGCACTGAGAAATCACACTGGATGATTTTCATTGTGAGAAGGTATTGGATTTATGAAGGCAAATTATGTGCATCAGCAACTGGATTTTGCCTTGATGGATCCCTCCACTGGTGCACTCCAATCGTGAGCTATTCCACTATGCCTTCATTATCCCAATAAGACAGCTCTGTAACTACACTCAAACTTCTAACTTCTGCTTGTTCCACATGCTGCATTTATCAGTGTAGGGGCATTTCAGAGAAGCGCCCAAGCATGCTGATTCCTCAGAACAGCCAAGCCAGCATTTACCATAAGGCTGCTCTGCAGGCTCCTTCTTCTTCACATATCTAAGCTCAAGATTCCATTGCAGCTCTGTTTTGTTGATTGCTATGCCCCTTCGATTCCTATTACCTGGGCCCTTGGCTTGCCTACCCTCTCCCTAACTTCCTTAGTTGATTTTTGAAGAATCTCTGAGAAATTTGAGAAATTTTCTTTTGAGAAATTTTCTTTTGAGAAATTTCTGCCTACCAAATTGGCCAGCCTCTTGGCAATGTTTTTGGCCCATTGAGTCAGCTGGATCCTGTCTCTTACCAGCAGCTGTGGACCGTCAAAGAGGGTCATCCCTGACAGTATCTTTGTCACCTGCATGGATGAGCAGCAGTGTGTAGTAGGTAGAGTGTGAGGCGACTTTGGTAGTTTCTCTACAACATCTCAAATTTGAGCACCCAGGAAGCAGAAAACCTCTCTCAATGACAAATCAGGTCAGCAGATGGAAACCTTTTGTCCCCTGCAGTAGAGAGTCTCCAACCATGATAACTTGCCACTTCCTTCTAGTGGTCCCAAAGGGCTCAGAGTCAGCCACTGGAGACGCTCCATCTGATGTCACTCCCAGCTCCTCATTAGCTATGAGGGCAGCAAATCTATTGTGTAACTGCAAGTCATGAGCTGGGGCTGGAGATTTCCTCCCCATGTGAGAAGTCACCAGCTTCCAGCCTTTGCCATGACGGGAGTTTCCACCGTCCAAATTCACAGGCACAGGTTCTTCCCATCTCTCCACTACAGGTGAAAGTTGAGGTTCATGAAGCCACAGGGTCTCAGCGAAGTGCCAGCTGATCACTTTCTCACCTTTTCAGATTCTGCACAGTTTGCTAGCCTCGTCCCATAGCTCTTTCACTTGGAGGCACAGCTCCTCAACAGCTTCACAACTCTTGGCATGCCAGAAGATCAAGGGCCCCAGCCCCAGGCACTCCATACTGTCTCAGACTTGAGAAGCTGCATCCTGCTTTTGCAGTTCTGTCTGGATCCAAAAGTCAAATAGTGAAGGGACTGCGACTCCAAAACTTGAATTTTGATGTAAAACAGGCCTTGATTCATTGCTCTTAAGTTTTCTTTTAAAAACTCCAGATAAAGACACATGGGAATATTAAGAAGACATTTGTTAAAATCATAATAATAGATCACGCTAAATATCTAAAATCTTAAAAAACAGGAAAAGATAAACTTCACTGAAATTGTGTATTTGCTTTTCTTAAAAATAAATAAATAAATAATTTTAAAAAATGAAAACAGACTTTACTTCCCCCCCCAGCTATTTGTTTCCTTTTATCACCTGATTAATAATGGATAAATTTAAACTAAATAAGTTAAATTCACTGCAGGCAAATTAAATGATTTGGTGATGAAATTTCTACAAGTAACTTCCTCACTCATGTGTAAGCAGGAATGCAAAAACATCCAAGCATCTATCACTAGGCACACCTGCTCTTAAACTGCCAAGAACATACACAGTAGCCCTGTGTTTACTACTCATCGGCAATGCACCAGTCATTTTTGTGCAGTTCTTACATCAGCAAACATAATATATCAAAATACATAAATATGTATTTACAAGTAGATATATGTTTGCAATGCTACTCCTGTGTAAATCCAGAGAATGATTCCCATGAAGCAGCAGAACTTGTCTACGTATGTCGGGTCCAATTTTTTTCTGTTATATGTAAAGCCAAAAGTGAAAACTTGTGAACATTTTTTTCCAAATAATTAATTTGTACGTGGATTGAAGAAGAATATTTTGGCTTTCAAACTCAGAAATGCTCAAATCACTTTGCACAATTGCAAATAAAATATGGGTAGTGCTGTTACTGTGCTGTCAAATGTGACAGCCATTCTGTACTCAGCAATATTTCAAACACCATCCAAATGCAACCATACAAATGTCACCTCTGCCTACAGAACTTTATAAATGAAGCAATATTAATCAATTAAGGGACAGTGGAGTGCATGCAGAAGCAGCCAAGTCTACCTGAGGATTACAATAGGGAGTTCTGTGTGGGCAATCAAGTTTAAACTGCAGAACTGCCAAGGCACACGGATTCTCTGTACGATAAAACGGATTTCCGGTCCCACACTGAGGGAAACCAAGAAAATTTTGCCTACAGCCAGACAAGAGAAAGTTTTGCTATTATACCATTTATCTATTATATGCTATTATACCACTTACCAAATCATTTTGACTTCTGCTCACAGAAATATATGATCAGGTATGTGGGAGGTCATCTACATATTTCCACTCCAAATTTCTGAAGATAGCACTTTCCTATGAATTACTATGACATGGAATGATACTCCTCTCCTAGGCTGCTTGGTAAGGGAAAGTCCTGTCTAAGCTTTTCAAGCAGAAATGAAGACCCCCAAACACATGAGCTAATGTGAATCTGAAGTGTCACTAAGTACCATTTTAATTACCTATTTATCTTGTACCCAGTAGACCAGAAGAGTAAAAATAGAAATCATAGAATCATAGAAAGTTTTGCATCGGAAGGGACCCCTAGAGGTCATCTAATCCAACCCCCCTGCAGCGAGCAGGGACACCGCTAACTAGATCAGGTTGCTCAGAGCCCTGTCCAACCTGGTCTTGAATGTTTCCAGGGATGGGGCCTCCACTACCTCTCTGGGCAACCCGTTCCAGTGTTTCACCACCCTCATTGTAAAGAATTTCTTCCTTATATCCAGCCTAAACCTACCCTGGTTTAGTTTAAAACCATTACCCCTCGTCCTGTCACTGTTGTCTCTACTAAAAAGATTGTCCCCATCTTTCCTATAGGCTCCCTTTAAGTACTGAAAGGCTGCAATCAGGTCTCCCCTTAGCCTTCTCTTCTCCAGGCTGAACAAGCCCAACTCTTTCAGCCTGTCCTCATAGGAGAGGTGCTCCAGCCCTCGGATCACTTTTGTAGCCCTCCTTTGGACCCGCTCCAACAGTTCCGTGTCCTTCCTGTGCTGAGGGCTCCAGAGCTGAACGCAGTACTCCAGGTGAGGTCTCACCAGAGCAGAGTAGAGGGGCAGAATCACCTCTCTCGACCTGCTGGCCACACTTCTCTTGATGCAGCCCAGGACACGGTTGGCCCTCTGGGCTGCCAGCGCACATTGCCGGCTCATGTCCAGCCTTTCGTCTATCAGTACCCCCAAGTCCCTCTCAGCAGAGCTGCTCTCGATCCTTTCATCCCCCAGCCTGTATTGATACCGGGGATTACCCCGACCCAGGTGTAGGACCTTGCACTTGGCCTTGTTGAACCTCATGAGGTTCACACAGGCCCACCTCTCCAGCTTGTCCAGGTCCCTCTGGATGGCATCCCGTCCTTCTGGTGTCTCAACCGTACCACTCAGCTTGGTGTCATCTGCAAACTTGCTGAGGGTACACTCGATGTCGCTGTCTATGTCATTGATAAATATATTGAACAGCACTGGTCCCAGTACGGACCCCTGAGGGACTCCACTCGTCACTGGTCTCCATCCGGACACTGAGCCATTGACCACTACCCTTTGGCTGCGACCATCCAACCAATTCCTTATCCACTGAATGGTCCACCCATCAAATGCACGGCTCTCCAATTTAGAGAGAAGGATGTTGGGGGGGACCATGTCAAAGGCTTTACAAAAATCCAGATAGATGATGTCCATTGGTTTTCCCTTTTCCACTCTTGTTGTTACACCATCATAGAAAGCCACTAGGTTGGTAAGGCAGGACTTGCCCTCGGTGAAGCCATGCTGGCTGTCTCGAACCACCTCCCTGGCCTCCATGTGCCTTAGCATAGCTTCTAGGAGGATCTGTTCCATGATCTTCCCAGGCACAGAGGTGAGGCTGACAGGTCGGTAGTTCCCAGGGTCTTCCTTTCTACCCTTTTTGAAAAGGGGCACAATATTTCCCTTTTTCCAGTCACTGGGGACTTCCCCTGACTGCCATGACTTTTCAAATATCATGGAGAGTGGCTTGGCAACTACATCAGCCAGTTCCCTCAGGACTCTGGGATGCATCTCATCAGGTCCCATGGACTTCTGTACGTTTAGGTTCCTCAGGAGGTCCCAAACCTGATCTTCACTTACAGCTGGAGGGATTTTACCCTCCTGGTCTCCTTCATGCCATCCATCGACTCGGGAGGGGTGAGGAGAGAGGTTGCCAGTGAAGACTGAGGCAAAAAAGTTGTTGAGTACCTCAGCTTTCTCCTCATCTGCTGTCACCAGTTTGCTGGTCTCGCTCATGAGCCGGGGTACGCTTTCTTTGAGCATCTTTTTCCGACTGACATACCTGTAGAAGCCCTTCTTGTTATTTTTCGCATCCCTTGCCAAGTTCAGCTCCAGCTGTGCCTTGGCCTTCCTGACCCCATCCCTACACAATATGGCTTGCCCATTTACATTGTATGTACTTGCTATGCTTAATGAAAGATTTTTTTTCCCCAAATGCATTATCAGACCTCCTGCAACTTCAGGGGTTTCCTGTCACAAAGAGGAAGTAGCTGTACAGTATTACATACCCTTCAGAGGGGATGCTTTTCAGAGGGGGCAGTGCACACCTAATTAGTTTCTTTCCATCCTAGCCTTTGCATACTGTACAGGTTTATAAATTGTGCGGTGCTCTAATGATGTCAACCTTTTGTTAAAAACTAACCCTGAAGAAAAATGATAATAGGCCGCCATTCATAAATGTTGTTATTCAGAACGGCTGCCGTTCTCCTTTTCTTTAAAGGAGCCTAACCTCAAAGTGGTTAACATTTCCTCAAAGTGGTTACCACATATGAAGATGTGGGAAATATTTTTTAGCAGCCTAAAGTTGTTCTCAGGAAAAATGGCTGCAGCTCTGTGGTGCCTACTTAGCCTACACAAAGGCCTACACAGCAGAGACAATGCAAACCTACATGGAGTAGGTGACAAAAGCCAAGCACTGAAGGAAGATGGCTTCTCAATCAGGGTTGGCATTGATAAAGCAGCCAGTCACTCAGAGTGACAGATTTTAAAGGTGAATAAAACCATAGACCCATATCCGGTTTTCTATAGTACAGGCTGGTGCAGAGGAAGTAGTCGATTTGTGCCAGCGAATGGTTGTTAGGGGTACCCTGAGAGACACAGGTCCTGCCATAAACTCTTGTAAGTTGAACAATCGGTAAAACCAGATCCAGTGCCAGTGCTATCTTTTCCTTTCCTAGTATCCTTATCTTTGGGTTGGCACAAATAAGTTTCTTCCTGCCTGGCAGAACGGTGTCAACAATATGCTGCTTAGGAAGTATAAAGCAACAGTGCCAGTGTTAATGGGAGTTAATAATGGAAGTGGGGAATAGAAGATATTGAACAATAGCTCCCTACTCTAAAGTAGAAGATACCTTGCTTTGCAACTTAGGGGAAGGCAGAGAAACAAGATCTTGCAAATCAGTCATACCATTTTAGGCCTTGCAGGAAAAGCTCACCTTAAAACAGAAACATCTTCTGCATCCCATGATTTCAGAACTAGGAATCCAGGCTAAGCTCTGTAGGAGACCTCTAGGTCTGAATGTTCTACAGAATGCTGTTTACCACCTCTGACTTGAAAGTTTCTCTGCCTTGGACTACAGACATAAACTTTTTTCCTAATCGCAAGTCTCACAATAATTGCAGTCCTTCTGCCTGGCATTTGGGCAGAGCACTTGCACAGCAGGCGGTAGCAGAGACCATCTAACATTTCTGCACAGAACTAAGGAAGGCCTTGGCATGTGAAAGGGATGAAGACAGGGAGAGCTGCAGGAGGATTGCTGGGATCCTGGCCAGAAGTCATGTCCTCAGACAGCAGGAAGGAAAGATCACTAGAATAAAAAGCAATTAGTTTTAGCTGTTTGAACAACTAATGGTTACTAACTAATAGTATGATTCTCTTTAAGGAACTACTTTTGCTGTCTTACTGAAGAATACAGAGACAATTGATGGGAGAGATGCAAATCAGAGCAACTTAATATAATTCCTGAACTGTTTCAAATGTTGGAGATGTTAGTATTTCAGGCAATACTTAAGGAATGAAAATGCAGTTACTCCACTAAGCCACACAAAGAGATTTTTAGTGGTTATGCTTTTCCAGTAGCAAAAAATAACTGCTTCAAACTAATTGGAACACTTGATATACAGGGTGAGATCTTGGCAATTCCTCTAATGGAAGCTCCCAGGAAACTAGAGGCCAGTCAGCCTCACCTCTGTACCTGGGAAGGTGATGGAGCAACTAATCCTGGAAGCCATTTCCAGGTACACGAAGGACAAAGAAGTCATCAGGAGTAGTCAGCATAGATTCACCATCGGGAATTCACACTTGACCAACTTGGTAACTATCTATGATTAAATTACTGGCTTGGTAGAGGAGGGGAGAGCAGTGGATAGTATCAAAAGCCTTACTGAAGTCTAGGTAGACAAGATGTCCTGTAAGATCCTCACAGACAAGCTGATAAAGCTGGCACAAAATCTAGTTCAAGGTCAGTAACTAGCAGTGTACCCCATGGGTCAGTACTGGGTCAAGTCCTGTTTCACGTCTTCATTAATGTGCTACATGATGGGGCAGATGACACAAAACTGGGAGGAATGGCTGATATAACAGAGGGTTGTGCTGCCATCCAGAGGGACCCAGACAGGCTGGAGAAGTGGGCTCACTGGAATGTCATGCAGTTCAACAAGGGCAAATGCAAAGTCCTGCACCTGGGGAGGAACAATCCCAGGAACCAGTAGGTGGTAGGGGCTGCCCAGTTGGAAAGCAGTTTTGCAAAAAAGACCTGGGGTCCTGGTGGACACCAAGCTTGAACATCAGCCAGCAATGCACTATTATGGCAAAGAAAGCTAATGCTATTCTGAGCTGCATCAGCAGGAATATTGCCAACAGATCAAGGGATGTGATCACTGCCCTCTATTCAGCACTGGTAAGGCCACACCTGGTGTGCTGTGCCCAGTTCTGGGCTCCCCAGTATGAGAGAGGCATTGGCATATTGGAGAGAGTCCAGCAACAGTCCACAAAGATAATTAAGGGACTGGAGCATCTCTCTCATATAAGAAAACACTGAGAAAGCTGGGACTGTTTACCCTAGAGAAGAGAAGGCTGAGGGGAGATCTCATCAACATATATAAATAGCTGAAGGGAGGGTGTTAAGACGACTGCAGTCAGGGTCTTTTCAGTGGTGCCCAGTGACAGGAGCCAGTGGGCACAAACTGAAGAACAGGACGGTCTGTCTAAGCATAAGCAAACACTTTTTTACCATGAGAATAACTGAGCACTGGAACAAGTTGCCCAGAGAACTGGTGGACTCCACATCCTCGGACATATTCAGAAGCCATCTGGACATGGTCCTGGGCAACCAGCTCTAGGTGGCCCTGCCTGACCCAGGGAGTTGGACGATTCTGTGATTCTTAGATGCTTTTATTCACCTTCTAGCATTGCTTTTATAGCCTTTGTAGTAGGAAGGAAATAAAGGGGAAAAATATAAAAGCAGGAAGGAATAAGAGACACGCTGAATTGAAATTAAGAAAAAACTTGAAGATACACTGTTTAAGATTATTCACTAAGACCTATTTGGATTGACCTTTATGAAGAAAATACAAGAACATTCTCACAGCAAAAAGAAAGTGATTTTTTTTTAACCCCATTCATAATGTACCCCGAATATAAACTTTCTGTTGTGCTGTAGAAGAAAACAAAGTTTCCATCCTCACAAACCTCACACCAGTTACTAGATAAGGCCTGTGTGTTAGTGTGTGTGTGTATATATATATGTATGTGTATATATATATATAATAACATTCTTTTTTCCTACTTACCTTTAAATGGAAGTAGGAAACATGCTTGGATTCAAGGAGCCCAAATTAACTGTTAAGACCTATTAAGAGTGCCAAAACCCCAACCCCTTTTAACAGTTCTTATTTCAGATAGGCAACAATTTACTATGAAAGCTCTCCTATAAGTTCAGCAGTTGCCCCAAAGAAATACTGCCAAAAGATGTCAAGCAGCTATTTTCTCCACATCTGCTTTTTCAGAGGATTCAACTTCGTCCTTCAAACAAAATCTATGCAAATGTCCTGAAAATTTCTTTAGATATCATAGGTACAAGATGAGATAAACTTGGCTGTTAGACAAGCAGTGTAAAAAAACCTGTGTGGAACTTGCAGAGATATCACAATCTAGTATTAGTAACCTCATCACTGAATGCAAATACTAAATAGTGACTCACTGACTGCTAGCAATTTGTAAACATAGTCTATCTATCTATTGCGTAGTTAAAGTCCTGGAAACTCAGCTAAGAGTAAACATTTTACATTTTATTCAAATCCTTGATATAAAAGTGATGGTGGAGATTATTAACCTACTCAGAATCCTGGATTCCAGAGATAGCAAAGTGCCTGTTGACTCTCTAGGATTTAAAATGGCAATACTTATAGGCAACAAAAATAAAAAAAACAAACAAAACCCCTAAACCCCACAAAATTATTACTGTTCTACTAAATAAAAATAATTCTCAAAAAAACCTCCTATTATTTAATTTCCAGCTATTGGCCTAGAACATATGAACTGAATGTATCTTCTTAGCATGCTAGATTTAAATTACACCAGAAAGATGCTGCTTTTTGACACCTCACTGGTAACTGGTTTTAAAGCAGAGCATATACACTTCGGAATAAATTACAGCAAAGAATTTAAGGAAAATTAAGACTACAGTTTGAATAATCAAACCAGACTAAATCAATCCCATAGCTTAATTCAGTTTGGTACACTGTATCTACATAAATTACCTTTGTGTTTTATTAGCTTTTTAATTATTGTGATGTACTTCAAAAGAGAGTTTCAAAATTGTGTGCTACAAATAAAGAAGGTTTAGGTTCAAATTAAACTGGGGAAACAGAGCTGGCAGAGGTTTTCACTCACATGCGAGGATGTTTTGTCCTTCAAACTATGGACAGCTGTAAACACAACACAGTCTTTTAAAGCTGTTATAATTTGTTTTCTACCAGCAGGTACCCAGTGTTTACCAAGTTGGGTTTTTTGTTGTTTCGGGGTTTTTTGTTTAGACATCTCAATATTCTCATTATTCACAACAGATTTTAAAAAGGCAGTAGCAGAATTTGGTGTTAAAAATCAGTCAGGTTGCAGTGTTCATAAAGCAGAACAAATGGAAGTGCTGCAGGCAGTGGCACCGTACACTACACTGAGAAAGAAAACAGACCCAGGCCTGCAAAAAACTCCATTGGGTTCACACAGGCCAGCATCACTGAGATATTTTTATACTTTGGCGTAAAAAAACTTCACTATCGCCTAATGCTTATGTGCCATTCCCACTTCACTGCATGTGATAACCAGCCAGTCGGGCTGCACCCAGTCCCACCACACGCTCCTCGCATCACTTACAGCCAGCGCGTCCTCTGAGTGATGGCTTCAGGGAGCTCCAACAGACTGACCACAAGCATTATGCATCACATGGTGATGGCTGACTCCAAAAGAGGCATCTGAAGGATACACCAGAGAGCTGTGGCTACAGGGAGGTTTCAGAGCATGGCCTTCGGTCTGCTGACATGGGAGAGCCTCGCTCACCCTTCAGCAGTCAGTAACTTTCCCCACCTGACTGGTGAAGGAAACTCATATTCAGGCAGCTCCCTACCTTCTGACAAAACATAAATCCTCCTGACCTACAGGAACCTGAGGTACTACTAGTACCTCAGCTCATTCCTCCACAAAACTCACCATCCGGGCTCCCTCTGGTATTTGCACAAGCAACATGTCACAAAACACAGTGTGCGGCAAGCCATATCAGCCCATCTCCCCACTCATTTTTCTTCAAAGTATAAGGGACAGTACGCATTTTGTTCACTTGCCTACAATTTAGTGTGCATTTTATAGTACTTTTCTCTAAAAGAGAGCAACTCAGCGGTACAGGAGAAAGCTTCCTCCCGTTCCTCACAGCACTTGCCTCCTGCGTAAGCTGCAGCCCTAAGGAGAGGTGCGAGTTTCCCTGAGAACCTCTGGGCATGCGCAGGGGGGAGCGGTGGTGGGGGGTGTGGGGGAGGCCCGGCGCGTAGCGGAGCGGCGTTGGAGGTGCCGCGGGGGAGGCTGCGGTGTGGCGGGCATGGCGCTGTGGGGAAGGGTGAGGAGTAGCTACGGTACGGCTTCCCACAGGTGAGAGTCCTGAGAGCCCGCAGGGGACGGTGCACAGGGTGGCTGAGGCCATGGAGATTTGCTGAGGGGAAGATGTGCCCCAAGTTAAGGGCTGTCCTGTGAGGATGCTGTGAGTGGAGAGCTGTGTTTACAGTCTTCTCCCATTTTTTTTTTCCCTATTACTTTTTTTTTTTTTTTTAGCCAAAAGCGTTCAGAGCCTTATCGTTTAAAATAGTAATTAGTTTAGTTTGTTTTTCAGAAAAACTCGGTTTTATTGAGAAGGCTGCTGTAAGGCCTCCACATGGTCTGACTCCTGCTGTTAAATGTTGACGGCTCAGATGCAGATGGCTTTGGGTCAAATTCTTGAGTCTGAGAAGTGAAAGCACTCCAGTTACCAAATATACAACCCTGTGAGTCACAAGCAACTGCTGAAGGATGGGGAGTGATAACAGCAGATGTTTGCAGTGACACTGAATTCATGAGTCACTCCAAGTAACACTGCACTAGCAGGAAGCTGGGGTTTTCCCCCGCTAAAAGGAGCCTATGAATAGTCTAGAATCGATAGAGATCTTAAATCATAAAGTTTGGATCATTTTCCAAAGAAATACTGTAAAATTAAGTGACTCATTGTGTCTTGAGAAGTAATTTTGTTGTTTATCACTTTCTGTGTGTTTGCAGTAATTCTGAGTTGCTAGGCATAATTTTCAATTTGCATGGTAGCTGGAGGTGCTGCTACAGTGATCGGCTCAGGATAGTCTGCCATAAAGGCATTTAATTATGAGTTTATGGGTTAAAATAGTTTGAGCTCAGCAGGTGGTTTTCTTAGGCATCCCCTTCACTGCTGCGTGTGTCTACATTGCTGTTGGAACTTTGAGAATCATTTTCAAGACTTTAGTCTGTCTGAATATGCCGCAGCAGCTAGCACAGCACATTCATGATTGATTTTCTTGGCTTGTAAGTAAGCCTGTAATGAATGATCAGTATTGAGTATAACATTCAATAGCATGGGGGGTGCAAATGGGAGAGTTAACTAGTTGCTGGAGAGAGAGAGATACTCTTCAGCACTGAATTTCACTCCACACAGACCACAAACAAGCTACTACAGCCATAGTTACAGAGTTCGGTTTGGGGTTTTTTTTAATTCCATTGATGAATGCTTCTCTGTCTGCTTCTGTGTGTTTTTCTTTGGTTAGTGTCTGTGTTATTGGACAGTAGGCTTTCAGTGCTTCAGGCCCACCTAAATTGGGCAAGGCTGAGAACAGCGCCAATGTTACATGTCAAAATGTCACAGAGAATCACCAAAGGTCTTGGTTTGTAATATTAGAAAGAACAGTGACATCTCAGTAACATCTTACTATTTTTCAATGCTTCTGCCTATTGTTGCATTGGTATCTATGGAACTTCAGTGTCAGAGAGGTAGGGAGAACTCCACCATTTTTTCATAATTTGAAGTAGAAACCTGGTAAAAGTTGAAGAATCAAAAGAACACACAAGCCTAATGTTTGGATTTTGACTCCAGGGCATTATGAATTGACTTTATCTGTTCTACTCTCAGGTGGATGCCGTGTAGCTCCAAACTTCTTAAAGCTTCTAAGAAGTTTCTTGCTCAGATGATCCCAAAGGAATGATTTCAACAAAGCATGGGCCCGTAGGGAATTTTGGAAACCAGTTTCCCTGGAATACTGGAAAAAATCCCAACTAAAATGGGAATTTTGATTTGGAGGCATTTGTCTCAGACTCCTAACTTCCTGAGCATCCGTAGTGTCTGTACTGATGGTAAGTTGTTGGCACATTTGGACACTTGATCCTGGCAAAAGCAACAAGTTGATTTGTAAGATCACACGTCACAGATGCTTTGTAACTGCCTTGTTAATAGAGCCTTTATAATTTCCACAAATTGTTATGCTGTTAGTCTGCTTTTTGTATTGCTACGTTGGATACAGTGGGTACAGTATCATTTTGTATGGGTGATCAGACAAAGGTTCCCTGGTTCAGTGAGTTGTTTAACTCAGTAGCAATCTTTAGCCACCAGTCTTAAGATATGTTACTGGTCTTCATGTGGATCATTAGATCCGGAAAGAGCTATCTTGATGATCTTTTATGTCTCCCAAGTCTGGAGAAGACAGATGGGGAAACCATTATGTGTCTTTTTTAGTCCTTCTTCTTTATTAATGTGGACATGTTAGATGCTGATACTTAATGGTATGTACTTTATGGTATGGTATGAGAGTTTCTCATACTTCCCTCCTTGCCAGTAGCCATGAGTGAACATTTCCTTTGGCAGAACAAATAACCTGACTGCTTTAAATCCAGATGCTTCAAAATGGACTGAATACTTGGAATGGCAACAGATGGGTTGCATCTTCACTGACAATAAGCAATCAAAAACCCAGAGTGAATTTCCATTTGTTTATTCTTAAATTTGTATCCATCGGAGGACATTCCTGTAAATATTTCAAAATCTCAAATACTCAAGGATATCCTAATGTGGTGAAGCGTGTTTATGTCCGTGTTGAGATACTTGTTGAGTTTGATGCTTGCTGACAAGAATTTTAATCATGGTCATTTAGCTACCTTCTGCTAGTGTTTTTAAAATTTGATTCAGCAAGTAGGCAATATTAAAGTGCTAAATCTTGAACATCATGCACAATATGAGTTTTCACATCTTATTAAAGAAAACCCTTGAAAATTATGATCTCAGTGATGCAACTCAGAGTAGCAGCAGTGCAGACAGCAGTGTCCAAAGTGTTGTGCTGCTTTTATCTGTGATATTGGAAAGAGCTTTCATGCAGAAACAGGCTGTGTGGGCAATAAATGTGCCTCAGCAATCCAGTGGTTTCCCTATCTGACTTAGTGTTATGAAAGCAATTATATAGGAATGATCTTATAAATGACAAATGTCCTCTGCACAGATTGCTGAGAGAATGGCCAGGATTGTTTATCTTGTTTGTTCCAAGATAAAGCTCTTTCCAAGTGAGAATCCCATGATACAGGTTGTCTTAAGCTGAGTTGTTGGTGTATTCTAGCATTGCCGCATGAAGTTATAGAAGACAGTACAAAGCCTTCATCTCCTAACAGCAGCTACTCCACTGATCTTATTGCTTACTCTCAGTGCTCAATTCTGAAATAGGATGTGTGGAGAGAGATCTTAAAAAAAAAAAAAGAAAAAAAAGGCATTCAGGTTCAGCCACTGTAAAAACTGCTGGAAAACACCACGTCCTCTCTCTCACCAGCATTCATTGTCATTGCAAGCATAATAAAAAAGCAGAAGATACGATCACTACTGGCAATACTAGCAGAAGTGTTTTGACAGTTATTAATGTACTGGAGCTTAGTAACATTTTAATGTAACAGTTTGTAGCTTGCAGCTGTAGTGAAGTTTTCCTTGAACGAATACCTGTCACACAGATAGTCTTGGTTTTCAATGTGTTACTGGAAATACTGGTTAACTCAAGCGAGATCAGAAATGTGACACAGCAGAAAACAGGTATAGCAGAAGTAATTATAATATGTAATATGTAAACACAGGAGTAGTGCAACTTGCCAGATTTCCCACGGGCAATTTCAAGTTCTCATGTACCTCATATTCTCAACAAGCAAGACTCTGCTGATACTCTGTTGAGAAAGGAAGATAAGTACACCATATACAGCTCGGTAGTCACAAACCTTGGAACAACTGTGACATTAACTCGAATGGAATTACTGACATCATACCAGAATTACATCAGTGGAACAAAATCTGGCCCTGCATTTTTTTTCAAATGCTTTGGGCCATATTAAGCACTTTGATTGGTTGAAGTTTTCAGTTTTTTACAGAGTTGTCAGCAAAACTAACAGCAGCACACTTCTCTGGACTCACCAGAAAAGGTCAAAAGAACAGTATGTATATGTGTGTACATTAGTATGTGTATATACATACTGTATGTATATGTATATCACAGAATCACAGAATGGTAAGGGTTGGAAGGGACCTCTGGAGATCATCTAGTCCAACCCCTCTGCCAAAGCAGGGTCACGTACAGCAGGCTGCACAGGACCTCGTCCAGGTGGGTTTTGAACATCTCCAGATAAAGAGACTCGACAACCTCTCTGGGCGGCCTGTTCAAGTGCTGTGTCACCCTCAAAGTAAAGAAGTTCCTCCTCATGTTCAGATAGAAATATACATTTATATACACAGCCAATATTAGCAGGTGGAAAATATGTTGAATCTTGTTACAACAGTGAAGCTTATTTCGGTAAGATCTTACATGCATTTAATAGTGTATGG
Organism: Opisthocomus hoazin; assembly: GCF_030867145.1. Lineage (NCBI taxonomy): Eukaryota > Metazoa > Chordata > Aves > Opisthocomiformes > Opisthocomidae > Opisthocomus > Opisthocomus hoazin. The sequence goes on along the minus strand of NC_134420.1, from coordinate 17,198,913 downwards.
TCTGACTTGTTAGGAAAATATCAGCATATTGCACCTTAGATAGAAAATACATTTGGTGAATGTCTTGTTTATATTGTATTGTAGATACGTAACATACATGCATGTGTTTGTTATTCCTCCCTCTGCTTGTTCTTAAATTGAACAATGAGAAACTAGAGATTTCAAGTCAATAATTAAAGTAGTGGAACATGTACCTGAAAGGAAAGAGAGTCTAGAATAAAAAACGTGGAGAACAACTACTGAGAGTACCTACTACTAATTTAGCAATTACTTTAACAAAGAGCACAAAGGAGTAGTCATACTCACAAGTGCAAGGACTAAAATTAAGTCTGGACCCTACCTAAGATCTGTGAAATAGTTCTTTATATTTGTCCTGTATATTTGCATATAAAACACTCACCACCTGACTCAAGGGGAGAAAATTCAAGCTTGAGATACTGAAGATATAACTACATGGCACAATGCAGCAGTTTGGTGCTATGTTATGCTCAGTCTAAAAACTGAAAAGTGAAACTGCCAAATGAAGGCAATTTAATGTTTAGTTCTCATTTTCCAACTGATTATTTATACTGCATTATGTTTAATCTTCCTTAGGAACCTCAGAGTATTAAAAGTGCATGTGCACTTAATTACACAGAATTTTCAAATAGTGTAGTTCTTTCTCCATGGAAAAACTGTTCTTACTGTAACAGTGTGATTGATAATAGCACATAGATTTAATTATATGTTATCATGCACAGAAGCAAAGAGCTTTCAGATCTGAATCTGTAGCATCTATTAGGGTGAAAAATGAGGACAAAAATGTCAAATCTTTGTGAGAAAACATATTGCTGACATATTTATTCTACATGAAAATAAACACAGAATGGCTGCCAGGCTCTTCATGCAGTGAAGTCTTAATATATTAAATGATCAGCTAACAGAAAGAGACGTGACAGAAACGTAGCTGTCTGGACAAAGAGGCCAAGCAGCTGTAAATAGTAGTTGTAAGTTTCAACTGCAGTTCCATCATGTATTTGTACTAGTTGAGTAGAGATATGCAAAAGCGATGCAAGTTGTTCATTCTTGCTGCAAGAGAACGTATGATTTCTATGAATGCATTCTTACAATTCTTGATACATAGTGCTCTCTGGCCGTGGGAAAAATAGTCATACTCTCCTTTGTTTTTGAAGTTACATGCATGGAAACTACCTTCATTAATCCCTTCATGCTTTGAACACCCTTAGCTTTGTTTCAATCCTCCAATAACTTCATTTCTTTAGAACTGGAAAGACATTTCCAAATTTCAGAACAAGATATAGATCATGATTTTCAAAGCTGTTCTATCAGGACTCGGAAGTCAAAGAGCTTTGGCAAAGTGATCCTCCCCTCCCCTCTCCCTCTTTAAATTCGAGTCAACCAAAATGCATAAAAAAGAAAAAGGATCAGAATGTATCAAATAAAGGGTAAAGAAAAGTATATGCTAGACTGTATTATAGAATTATATAGAATATTATCTTAGCAGATATATTAGCATTAATTGGAGACTATCTGTTCTAAAATGCACACACATTAAAAGGCAAGTTAAACATGTGGTTGCCACTGACTTCCTGTTCCCAGCTTTTAATATTTGTGTAAATACAGGTTTTATTTTACTTCCTTACCAGTGGAGGTTAAAGCTTGTACTTAATGGATTCTCGGTTCACACACTATATTTGTTTTTCATTCTATATCTGGTAATAAAACCTGTCTGATTATTTAATAAAGCTGTGATGTAACAAGGGGCAAATTACTTTTTCTAAGTCCGGTTTGAATATTAGTTACAAACTACAGATGTAGCTCATCTTCATGGCAATTATGAGTATAGCAATTAGGAGAACTTAGGCTGTTTTCTGTTCATGTGGGTTAATGAACTGAGTTCTGACTAAGCAGAAACATTTGAACCACAGCTGCTTTCATGTGTAGTGCTTTCCATTCCTTTACTGTATTGTATGGAGTCAAAATGCATGCTGCCTAGGAGAACAGCTGACATATAACTCGGGGTAATTTCCGAATTTCCCTTAGTAAAGGAATACTGGTTAATTGTTAAAGCCTAAAAGCTGAAAAAAAAAATTGAGTTGTGCTTTCCCAAATTTTTGCTCATAGGATAAATTCTCTCCATGCAACAAAACCCAGAAGAAAAAAAATAAGTTAGGAATTAAAAAAAAAAAAAAAATTATCAACATTTTCTGTCTGGGCAAAAAAGGAGCACACCACATTTGGATTTGGTTCAGCATAATGTCTAATCTGTCTCTAGACTTTGGTATGAGGTCATGATGAATAGTCAAGAAGTAGCAAGAAGGAATACCTTTATTCTCACTACCAGAAACAAATGAAAATGAGAGAATCAATGTCTTCCTCTACAGATTACTTAATCATTAGAAGATAAATTTGACCTTAAGTGATACTGCACAGATTTTGTTCACAATTTCATTCTAGTGTTCATAATTATAGTGTTTAAGGGAAATTTTAATTACAAAGTCACACACAAGAATCGAGACTTAGAAGACAGGCATGAGTAAAGGAGACATTGCCTCTATGGTTTCTCTTTCCGCAATTGTATCATTCTGTTATTTTCTGTCAGTACTGTAGCTAAAATGACCAGAATTTAGGATTAAGTGTTAGAGAACAAACTGTGCAGCCCAGACGGCTCCAGAGATCAGAATGCCAACCAGTTTGAATCCAGCATCAACAATACAAAAATCAGGAGCAGGAGAAGAGAGTGTGGGAGATGAGAGCAAATGGAGTTTGCCTTCCCTGTGTTCCTGTGCACAAGAAGGATAACATGATATCATGTGAGAGGGCACTCTCACAGTGGCGGGCCTTGCATTGTTTTGTGCAGGGCTTTTTTTTCCCTTCCCATGTTTTACTCCAGAAACACTTCAAATAGTTTGTTCACATTTGTCTTTAGGGCAGCGGATATGCTTCAGAGAACTGTGGGAGTGGCAGGCTTTCTCAGCCTCTCGTGTTGGCAGGGTACAGAGAGTGAATGACACCAACTGAGGTCTGCACAGCCATAGTATCTGAGATATTCATCAAAGTGAATGCCAGAGGCATAAAGCCAACACGGGGAGGTCTCAGGCCATTGTCCCCAACAAATTATAATTAAAAGTTAAGTACCAGTTGATGAAGTCTTTATCGCTTTTAGAGGCAAGTGTTTTAAATTATTTTCTACATTTTTTTCTTGACAAGTATATGGGAAAGACTTGACTTTACAGTCATGTAACCACAAAAGTACTTTTGGAACAGTGCAAGAGTCCTACTTTTGGAACAATGAAAGAGTGCTGTTATTTCTTAGTTTGTATGCACTTTTCATCTATACGCACTGCAAAATAAGAAATTAAATCCTTCACAACATCTATAGCCACTATGGTTCTGTACGTTGCAACAGAACATAATATATGTTGTTAAATGAAGTACATTTAAATATCTGTAGTCAGAGAGCCAAGGACAGCAGAGCTGGCTCCAAGTGAGTGGCAGCCCTAACAATCTACTCAAAAGTGTTTTTTCTGGTTGTGTGTGAGGTATCTCGTGTATTTTGAAGACTGTATCTGATAAATTCCAGAATTTTAGGCCATTTTCTCAGTACTGAGAAAGAGAATTCTCTCGATTTTGGTGACCAAAATGAAAGCAGGAAGTGTGAATTTCTGCTAAAATCATGAGGTGGATTATATAGTGTCTGATGGCACAATCACACTGGATTTCTTTTAAGTACTGTTTGGGGAAGGAGTTTGAGTGTACAAAAAGCATGAAGAGAGGCGTGTAGGAAGGCACAAAGAATGGATAAACATATCGGAGGTTTCTAAAGGTGGGACATAGGCTGAGGATAAGGGCGTAGCTGGTTATGACTTTTTTGTGAATATTTCTCAGGCAAAAATTTCTTATTGACCACAATTGGAACATTCTGAGAATGTGTATCTGTTTTACTTCAGTTTCTTTGGAAAGCGTCTTGGCAGCAGAGGCAACCAGCTGGCTACGTAGTGCCTGCCTGCCTGATTGCCTGCCAGCTACTCAGACGACTAGACAGGAGCCTCTGACGTGTGCGGTAAGTTTAGCCTAGAGAAGCAGCAGTGTATGGGATCCTTCGCTCCCCGGCTAAATTACCTGAAAGAACAATGAGAAACAGGTAGACAAAATGGGAGCTTTTTTTCTTATCTTTAGGATAGCAATGCCAGTTATGTTGAACTTTCAGTTTATTTTGACATAGTGGCATGGTTAATGAAATTAGCTTGTGTAAGGTGAAGCACTAATGCTTCCCCATTTCATTCTGACTTGACTAGTCATTGCATCCCTCTTTTCCGTCCTGTCATGTGTTCGCAATACTGAATTTCATAGCCTTTATTTAAACAGTTTTATGTAAAACACTTAATACTGACTACTTGTCTTTCTTTCTTTAATTTTTCATTTAAGCTATTTTTTTTGTGTGTGAGAACAGACCAGGACATAAAATATTCAGTATGTGTTGCAGCATAGGAAGATTTCCTTTTCATTTCTTTCTACTGTAGTGGAGAAATAAAAAATACCTCACTTTTTTCCACAGTAGTACAGGGAAGAGGTTACTTAGTTCTTTTTTTGGTTGTCTGTGTCCAGGACAAAATTCTCATTCATTAATTGTTTAAAGCTTTGTTCAGTCTGTAGCTGAATTCTGTTTATATTAATAATTTGAAAATTTTTGTGACAGATGCAGTCAGAATATATTCAGTTGTCCCAGGAGGAATTTAGTGTTTCTGCCTTATACAGCAGAGATACGGCTGTTCGGTCAAAATCTTGGGTGATATGGATGTGTTTCTGCTATTATTAAATGCAAAATTCTTTAAGGAAAATGAGATATTTCTGAGGAGCTTCCCCATTTGTGACTATTGCACAGTGTTTAATTTTCTACAATGTGGTCTTACCAAGATTTAAAAATGGATTAGATACTGAAAGAAACGTTCTGTCATACCTATTGTGAAATTTCTATGGCAAATTTATGGTGCTCTTTTGGACAGGATATTGGATAAAAATTGGCATGAAATCTCCTTCATGTGGCAATTCTATTTTCCAAATTCATGTTTGAAGGATTTCAAACTTCTTTCCACATCTGTATTCATACCATATTCAAATATGCACATAAATGATGCTATCATGAATTTTCTAAAATTTTTTCTGAAGGCCAGTCATCTACAATAATTTGGAAGTTAAAATATATATGACTTTAGTATTGTTGTGTAGAAGCAGTATATCTTACAATGATTTAAAATTTGAATAAGATAGAAAATCAAATATTGGAGCTCAAAGAAAAAAACCTCACCAGATCAGCTGTTGTGTCAGATTGCTATCAGGCTGTAGCCAGTATCTTACACACCAGAAAGAGCAAAGGAATCTTACAGGCACAAGCTTCCAAAGTCAGAAATTACTTGAACACCCACAAGGCCTAGGGCTAACCAAATCCTGTATTTTGGTTTGACATTTTATAAAGATATGTAGTGATTTATCCAAATATATGCAAGGCTGCTAAAATTATACACAAAGATGGAGCATGTTACTGGCAGTGGAACATTTTCTTAGGGATCTTCATAAAAGCATCAAAATATTCTAGAATTGACATACGCTTAATTTCCTAGATGAATTAAACTGTGCAAGGTGATCTGTTACTTAATTATAAGTGTTATGACTCTTTCACTATGCATAATTTCTGGCTTAACTTATATTCCTTTGGCATTTCAAAATCTTCCAGAAGTATACATGATGCTGGAAAGTAAACTATACCTAATACTGAAAACCTTTTACTGCATAATGTATATGGCCACAATAATTTCTGCTCACCTGTACAGTGCCGGTTTCTGACAGTCAATGTTGTTACTAAATCAGTTGTAATTATGACATGGAAAAACCCCCCATTAATTAGAGGCATCATTCTCTCACCAGAGCTGGATAGACAATCTTAAGCAAAGCACTTCCACATGAAATAATTGTCTGTGTACAGCAGCAAATGCTTTTATCTTGGTCTGGAGTTCTGACTTAAATGTAGTTGTAGACAGCTGCTTTTGATTAGTTGTATTTACATCATCATTGATGTCCTCATAAAAGATCAGGTTACTTGCTGAATCATAAGTATTTAGGCTGATTCAGTGACATTCCTTGCAGGATATCTGGAGGTAAAATCTTTATTCTGACTTCTCAAGTAGAGTAAGTGTCAGCTAAGAACATTGCTACAAATATGGGGAACTGAAAACAACAAAATTCTGGATAAGTATCTGTAATAACTTTTGCCAGTATTTGCATTTCATGAGTTCTTCTTAAGATTCATATGATAAAAGCATAAGAGGTTTTGGTAAACATAAAGTCTACAGAGAAAAGCTTGAAGGCACAGTAATGGAAGAAGAAAATTAGCTGTTAGGTGGTATATAAGGGCTTTGGTACACGTTACCAGTGATCTTAGTTCCATGAGGTATCAGACTGGTACCGTTGATAGCAAAAATGTTGCTCTCAAGTGCCCACCTCTGGAAATGAGCAAGTCATGGAATGTTCATTGATATCAGCTGTTTTAATTTATTACTGTTTGACACAAAGCTTATGTAGATATATAAACAAAAAAATAGATACCTATTTGGCAACAATGGTGAAATTTTTTTTCATCTTTTCTGTCAGAGCAAGGAAAGTTTCTGTGTGACAGTATCAGTGAACAAGTTTGAGTTAATAGGGAGCACTACAGTTGCTGATCTTCATAGAACAGTTATTTCCTAAAGTGTGAAAAATTAAATTCTGTTTTGGATATCATTAATAAGAACTTAGAGCTGGTGTGCAGGAAATTAATGTACTATGTGCAGTTATGAAACCTTAATAATTATAAATTTCTTTTAGTATCAATCTAATTATTCAGGCTGTTTTGAGGACTTAGTATTTTTGCACTTTGATCAAGATTTTCAGAAGTGACAAGTGATATGGGATATTTATGTTGACACCTTCAGGAAAAGGTCCTGTTTATTCAGAAAGTGCTGAGCAGTTACCATGCACTTTTAAAGTATATGAACTCACACATCCCAGAAGGGAGCTACGTAAAAGTCACATACAGGATTTAAGTATTGCATTCAAGTGGTAATTCTCACAGTTACATTTAATTTTAAAAGTTCGATTACTCTACATTAAGGTGAAATTTGTGAGAAGGATCTGCAAACAAGAAAATGATACATTAAGTGCAACAGAGTCAAAGGTGGTGAAATTGTGCTTGTCTTATCTTGTGGAGGACTTTAATACTAAATGTTCACAATCCAGTTGAAACCATGGGATATGCTAATGATCAGTATGTAGATGGAGTCAAATACTTCACGTAAAATTCTTTCCTAAATATCTGGGGTTTAACTAAACAGATTTTTTTTTTCCTCACCAAAAATAATTTTTTCTTGATTTTGTTCATCATCTACTTCGTTTTGTTATAAGGCAGATGCAGAAAATTTTCAGCAGAAATTTTGGAATTTAAGGTCACAATTCTATTATCAACATCCATATACTTTACCCTTCAGTTGGTGGGGGGGATGGGGGAGGGTGGGAAAGAAAAGGCAAAAAAAATAAGGCAGACCTTGATTTCAATTAAAATTGAATCATTTTGTATATTTACAACCAGTTTGAGCCAGGGCTGAAACTACATTAAAGGATGGTCACTGTCTCTCCTGTGCTTCTTTGCACCACTGAGAAGGGATAACTCTGAGAACATGGTGAGGAACCAGTTTTTAAGCAAAGGAATGATACCAGAGAAGGATGAAACAATAGGAATCCCGGAAAGTAATTAATTACATAGAATAAGTATTGCATAGGTGAAATGGGAAAGGCTGAAGAGATTCATATGGAGAAGTAATCCATACTTTTCATATTTTATGGGGAAAGTGGTATTCTAATTAGACTATTTTTTCCTGAAGTAATTAACTGTGCTGGTGAAGAAAGACAGGATCAAGCGAGTGAAGTTCTTCTTGTGTTGTGTCAGTTCAGTGGTGGCAGTGATACAATGAACATATCCAGTGCATTCAATGTTTCACCACTGATATGGAGAGATCCAAGTGTTGTAACAGAACTGGAACTGATCTCTTGAGATGTTGGTGGGAAGGTGGAATGAACTTGTCAGAGTTGCCAAGGTACCACAGTTCAATAGCCTTCCCCATTTTGTAACATAGATTGCCCTCTGCCCTTGACAGTGCTATGGTGGTAGGCGAGAGCTTACTTAGCTCCCCTGCAAACTCAGGAAAGCAGCTGTGTTGTTCTTGTACTTGTATCATGGACAGCCCTTTTTACCGAGGCAGATTTTATCATTTTGCTTAAAAAGTCACACAAGGGATGAACACAATCACTCAGGAGAGTGAACAAAAGTTAATGAAAGAAGAGTTAATCAAAAAATCTGAGATCTCTATCTCTGTTCACTCTTACCATCTTTTATCCACACATTCTTTCCAGCAGTTCTAAAACTCCTGCACTTCATTCTTCCACTTTGTGTACTGGTCCAATATTATTCCTCTCCTTATCAGATAGTGATCATAATTTGTCTATTATTTATCTTTTTGCTTATTGCTTTTGGGTATAATACCAAATTTGTTCAGTAAATGAAGTTAAATGTGTTTGAGCTGTTACAAATGGAAGTCATTATAAAAACCATGTAAGAATGATAAAATGATAATGAAGTGGAGGAGGTTTGTGTTTTCTTTTTTTCTTTTCTTTCTAAATGGCATTTAGGTGTGTTGAACTTGATAAAGAGGAGATCCTGTTTGGCGGGTGCTCTGCTGTTGCAGTTTCTGAAAGCCATGGGAATGAGGGAGGGCATTGCAATTCTATATATATAAAGCATCCAAGCTTGAAGAGGTAAACCTAGAAAGTGGCAGCAGCAGCGGCACTGCCCATTTGGAACTGAGGAGAGTACTGAAAAAACTCTCCAGTTAGGGCATGCATCATGTTTCCGACAGTAATACTGCTCATCTTCTGCAGCTTTCTGCAATCTGCTGGTAAGTCTAAGATGCCTGTCTTCATCTTGGTGTATGATTTGAAGGAAAATACACATGTATTGAAACAAAGTGGATGACTCCATTGTATCATTGCAGCACATGTGGTTCAGGTCTTGCTTTTCTTTCCCATGACCATCAGAATTAAGCTTACACATTTTCTTGTCCCTCGCTGCATCTTTAAAAAACAACTGCATATTTAATAAATACATGACTGAAATGGAACTATTTGTTCTTCTGTTTAGAAACATGGTTACTGATTTGTTGGGTTATTCCCTAGACACAGGGAATATTTTTTTAATGGACTTACGTTGTGTTTCCGAGCTGCCGAGTGCCTTCAGCTTTCTGATCTTCACGATGCAGTACTGTAGTGATGTCATTGTGGAAGCTGTATATCTTCTATGTAGAGTGATGATCAAAACCTTTTTTCTTTGCTATGCAAACTGCAAAAAGTATTAAGTATGAGCTATGGGATGGCATTACTTTCTTGAAGAAGGATGTAATAGAAATAATCCTGTGCTGGAAAACAGGCAAATGATTCCAGTCTAAAAACGTTACATGGCTCTTAAAATATTCCTCCATATATTATTCAATAGAATTCTTTAGTCTTTTAAAGGACTCTCTTACTTTTTTGATCCAAATCATCTTAATGTCAGGTGAGTGTGTAGTTGTCTAAGAGACTTGACAAGTAATTTCATTGACTATGTAGCTACTCTGCCTTCTTACTCGTTACTCTTGCTATAGTGTTTTCAATGGATTCTTTTGAGAGAGCGCCTTTTTTGCCATGGTTTGGCATTGCTTCAGATAATGGTTTCTTTTTACCTGTTCTGTATATTCCCTGTAGTTACCAATTGTTACAGTTCTGATTTCAAGAACATGTTGCAAGCTGCTAAAAAGCATATTTCACTTGCTTTATGTTGACAACAAAGTTAAATTTATTTCTTTTGTATTGTATTTACTACATTTAATGGACCATAAAGTTCAAATTGCACGAGGACATGTATTACTCTGAAATCACTGACTTTTAAACTGTAGTACTAAAAAAAATCAAAATATAAGCAACTCAACTCTTTTGTAGACTCAGAGCCAATTTCTAATCTCAGCTATATTGTTATAAATCAAGTATAATTCCATTCACTGTGTTAGCACCATTGTAACTAAGATCAAGTCAAGTACCTGAGCATGGGTCCTAACCCCAAGTGCAGATGCCTGCAAGTTCTTAATCTACATGATTTCATATGTGAGGTGAGTAGATGTATTACTATAAATACTAATACTTGCAATCAAATGAAAAATTACTGTTGACCCCTACTCAGCCACAAGCTTTATGTATAAACTTGGCAATTACAAATAGGGCCTCATCTGTAAAGGACTGTGCTATCTAGGATGGAACTTCAGTTGAATTTAAACACAAAAGCCAAAAACTGGGGTCTAGAAAATTCTTACAGAACAGTCTTCATTCTTTGGGATGTATCAATGTTTTGGGGCCTTAAAATGCCATGTGAGATTGGAGACTATGAAAACAAATAGGGACTTCATTCTGTTAAGGAAGATTTTGAAATCAGACAAATTTTGGGGGCATATCTGAACCACAAGATCTTGATCTGTATGTTCTAAAACTGGCAAACGTGCAGGATGGTCGTTGTTTTAAACACTAGATCTAAGTCTTGTCTCTTTAGAATGAGTTAAATCAGAACAATGACTCCAATTCTCCTTATCATGGATTTGCACCCAAATTCCATACTTTGAGTCTGTCTCTAACTAAAAATGTAAATATTCATTGTAAGACCACATATTTGAGGTGAAATCTGATGGAAACTGGAAGACCCACTTCCTCTTGATAATTCAAAAAAAGCAGTAAACATGCATTAGCCTTGATCAAAAAAAAACCTACAGAAGATTAAAACCAGGTTAAAACTGTTAGTTCTAGCTTTTACTTAATAAGAGATACTGATTCATTGATTAAATTGAGGCTTCACCACTTTAGATATTTCAGTAGTCAAAACTGTGTGTGGAGGCTTAAGAGACAGTTACATACATGATTTTTTTTTTACTAGGTATATAACTAGGAAGTTACCTTGATTTATGCTGTTCAGCAGTCTTGTTTTGTGAGAGACAAAGGGAGTTAATAATTTCATATTGAAGAGAAATCATCATGAACATGTGCAACTGATTACTAGTATTACAGCTGCGACTCTAGCACTACTCTTGCTGTAAAATTTCAGTTTAGTCATATAATTTGTCTGTTCCAGAACTTCTGACATTTTAGCATTTCTTTTTGTCCCAGATAAGAAGGTAAAAACTGAACCCTTTACAGAACAGAAATTCCAAATGATTTCTGTTTGGAATTACAAAAAGGATCTCATGTCAGTGTTTTACATAAAACAGAAATTTAGCTGATATGGAATACTTTGATTGAAGTCGTTACAACATAAAATTGTATTTTCCCATAGGAATGTCTCATAGTAACTGTAGTATAGTAAAAAAATTACTTATTTCTTCACAGTAAGTCAGGTTCCTTGTTTGGATTGTATTGCTGTCATGAACGAGACAGACTGACCACACAGAAACTTCGCTTTGACAGATACAATTTTCAAGGAAGTCAGGCCAACTAGAGTAGAGTAGGAATTGAAAGTAAAACTTCCTTTATCTAAGAGAAGTCTGTTTAAAGTTCTATCGTGCTAATTCAAAATTAAGTATTTCATGTCAACTCAAAATCATCCCATTTCTCAAAGGAAAACATAATACTTGCAGTAATACTAAGATGTCAGTAGGGAAGATTTCAGTAGTTTAGAAATCTCATTTACCACTAGTACAGCGTTTTCAATGGAAAATTCCTAAATGGTTGCTAGATACAACTTCTACATGGGGCCATAGCACTTGCTGCATCTATACAATCTACCATTTCATGTGGTTGTGAATGGTTGATAAAATTGCCAGGATGATTTTACTAATCTCTTCAGAGTTACTTGTGAGAAAAAGAATGTAAATGCTGAGAATAATTACCTTACTGTAATTAGTTTAATAGTTTGATCTGACAGGATACAGACTGACTGGCAGTCAGTAAATGGCTCTGTATTTGTTTTACTAGCCATTCTTTGAGCAAAATGTTAAAGTGGATTTCATATCCTTAGTTATTTTCAGTATAATTCTTGCACACCTCCATGTAATCCGGGATGATTATTACATTCCATTTTTTAGTCTAAATACCAGATGTGGAGTATTTGTAACATTTGGTAACTGTTTGGCATGCTTAGACTTGTGAATTTTAGTTTGAAAAGCTTTACAAATAAGCTTTGTAAACCAAACTGTCTGTTCTGATCTTAAATGTTTGTTCATAAAGTATTAAATGTTTTGCCTTACATCAAGATCTCTGGATAGATCTCATTAATGTTTTAGGCATATCTACAGTTCCTGCAGATCAAATATCCTCTGAAGGCAGCTGTTACCCAGTCTTAAATCCCAGTAATGTATAGCTTGTAGTTTGGGACTGAAGTGTAGTGATTACAAAACTGTTAAACCAACATTAACAGATTATTGAAAATCAAGTGGATCAGAAAAGGTAGCAGCAACTCTAAGTGTAAAGACTGCTAACTTGATAGCCACACAAACTGATTCTGTTACTTTTTATGGTGTATTTACTGTGATGCGTGGCTCGCTAGGAGCTTGGAAGGACAGAGGAAGAAGCATGCTGTATTCTGAAGATGTGTGCTGAGTTGTAGGCTGACTGTGGAGGTTGTACTGAATGAGAGGCAAAATTTCAAAGAGTTACTGGCCAGTGCTGACCAATTATAGAAGATGGGTCAGCGTGAGTAGGATCTACAGTGATTTTCTGATGAGTGTGTCAGACAACTGTGGAAGTTGAAGTGCTGGCAATGCAGTGAGTGTAGCAGCTTGCAACTCAACAGCTAATGAGATCACTTTGTGCTGTTTCTTTCTTGTGGAAATGTTCTTGTTTAGCAAGAAGTTACTCCAACTTAGAAAAATTGTGTTACGTTATACTCTTAAGTTTCATTTTTTTATTTGTAGAGCACTGTCCCATTGAAATGGACACAATATCTAGGAAGAAGGATAAAGGAGATACATCTTACTGAACTTCTGCCTTGGCATTTACAACACAGATAGTCAGCTACGGTTTCCTTCACACCTATGGAGAGAACCAAAATTTCTGTGTATGATCCATTTGTTCCATGTTAGACACAGATTTCGCAAGTCAAATTGTACTCAGCAAATTTGTATTTACTTTCACAACCTGTGAAAAGAGTCTAGACAACTGTCTGAGATGAATGTCATTTAAAGCTCCTAGAATAACATTTGGGGTGGGAGCACTTCTGTCACTGAACTTACATCCTTGATTTATTTCCCTTCTGTCTAGATATTCATTGTATACAATTCCACCAGTGTATTATTTCAGCTCTTAAAAGCTTAGATTAGTTTATACAGATAACATAATTTTCAATAACCATTATTTCAGAGAAAAATTGAGGCATAGACTGATGGAGAACTTGGAGGTGTCTGGATGTCAGATTGAAAGCAAAGGCATGTGCTGTAACTCTTATTCTCCAAATTGCCCTCTTGTGCCTTAATCTAGCCTCATACAAGGCAGAACTTCACCTGTTATCTTACCAGCCTTGAGATACCACATGATAAACATTACCTCACATTCAGCAGCACAGCGTGGAATTGGCTAGGGGGTCTGTTACAGCTGGTGAACTCCCTAGGGGCTTTTATTCTCTTCAGCATATAAGGAAGCAACAGAAGCCTGCAGAGCTGTCGTGTGTATGTAGATAAGTATGTGGACTTGGCCTGATTTATGCGATTAGAGAAACCTTCTGGCATAACATACTTTCCTATTTTCTCTGTTGCAAAAGATCCTAAACATGTAATAGAGAATTATATGGTTTCTACAGCATATTTGCGCCTGCTATCTAAGAAATTGTGGACCTGACAAATTTTAAAAATGAGTAGCACATATCTGAAGCATCTCAAGTCCTTCTTCTTACAGTTTGCTTTGGTTGTTACCATCTAGCTATTGATTCTATTTAAGCTCACTCCATGCTTGCAGCACCTTTGTCCCTGCACAGAGCTCACTGCTTGTAGATGGGCTGTGGTGGCCCTTTTCAACACCTATCTTACTCTCTGCACTTTGGGCAGGAATCAAGCTGCTAGGTGAAAGAACCTTTGGGTATGTATGTATGAGGACACAATGCGGTTGTGCACACGCAGTGGCTCTGGATCTGTGACAGAAGAGGGACCATACTATGCTCCACATTTGCTAAACTTCTCATAGGGCTTCTCATAACCAGAACAGGCTTTGTGAAGAGGCTTGTGGAAGGGAGCAGATAACAGCTTTACTCATTCTGCCTTAACATGAGCAGCAAAAGCAACAGCAAGGCCTGGGGATTTCCCACTCTACAGCTACAGACCCCATGATTCTTGTGAAGAACACATGAGACGTTACCTTTCGCGTATTTTCCCAGTTTTGCCTGTTCCCTCCACTACTTCTACCCAGATGGTGGAATAAGAATTCAAAAATAGGAGGAAAGATTTATCCCACATTTTTTTTAATGAATAACATAGGATTTGACGATGAAGTATAGGAAATCCCATATTGCGTAGGATTTCTGGCAGCTTTTGGTAACATTTTACCAGTCATAGAAGAATTTTTTGTTACAGGCTGAATTCTGTGGTTTTCCACGATAATTTCTGTTCAGTTTTGTGTGGCAGGACACAATTCGTATGTGCTGATCCTGCTTTTACTTGTACCATGTTTAAAAATAAATAAATAAATATGCAAATATTCATCTTCCTTCTGCTCAGAGGATAATTGCTTCCTGTTGTTTTTTTCCTTTCACAGCTTTTGAAGGGAATTATTGGCCCCACTTTTTTCTCCAAAAACAGAAAGAATCTCTGCAAAGAAGTAAGTGCCTGACCTGGTATTTAATGTTCAAGTTGCAGCTGTGAGTAACAACTCCATTCAGCATTAATTCCATATTGCAGAAGACACTGTACAAAACACATAATAAAAATAAGTCCTTGCCTCAAGGATCATACATTTTAAAGCATTAGTTTTAGAAATTTTAATGAAGAGTTTGCCTGTAAAAAGACGGTAAAATATGTTGTCTCCCTCTGGTAAGTTTTACACTAATAGGAAAGTGCTTTAGTATGCCACCAGATTACTGCCTAATATTATCTAAGAATTTAGGAAATGGATTCTTTTGATGCTGCAAAATCCAAGAAATGAAAGAAAGCTGATTCTCCATATAGGCTAGGTCTATGACATTATTTTAAAGACTGCAGGGTAAAACAAATTTATATGCAAGTGAAATATCAAAATAGTTCTTCCTCAGCTTTATATCCAGCAGCCAGTGGGGAGTCAGGGTATGGACAGATCTCAGCTTCAACATCCAGGTGTAGCAGCCAGTGGGGAGTCAGGGTATGGCCAGATCTCAGCTTCAACATCCAGGTGTACCAGCTGAAGCTATTCTTGCCACAGTTCTGGTAGTTTCCCAGAAGTTTTCTTCTAACTCCTAAGAATGGCTTGTGCGCATGCACCAAAATCTGTAAGCAAAATTAACTCCAGCCACCTACTTACTACAGATTTGTTCTGGTCCTTCTGAGTTGAAGAAATACAAAAGACGGTAAGGTACTACTATCTTACTTGCGTAAAAATGTGTGCCGTGCCAAAGCACAAAATAATCGACATATTATAGCTTTGAAGTGCTAAAAAGATTAGCAATCAGAACTACTGTTAGAAAGGCAGATATCATTAACACGTTAACTCATAATTAAAATGGTAACTTTTGACAGAAGAGATTGTGGTATTTTCTGTTACAAAGAAATTTCACTTTGCTTCAAAAGGAGGCTGGACAAGTACTTAGAAGCCAGAGCACGAGAAGGGTAAGCAAACAAATCCCAATAGCCTCACAAAATTGGAAGATGGGAGAGTATCTGGGAAAGTATACATGCTTGACCTGATGCTACTCTTCCCTTGGGCAGTCTCTTAGTAATCACCACTGGAAATCAAATACCGAGCTACATCAACTCTTGGTCAGAACCAATGCATCTTTTCACATGTTCTTTTCTAAAGAAATGTGAGGCACTGACTTTTCAATTTAAATTTCATTCATTAAACATTCAGTTTTCCACATCCATGACAAGAATGTCATCATACTATGTTTTACAGTACATGCTGTTCCTCTGCTAAGACAGGATACGTAAGGCTATAACCCTTATGAAAACACAATTTTCACTAGATCCTTTCTAAAATAAATATGGATGTCAGTCCTAGTATTCTGAACAATTTTTCTATCCTATTCTATTTCTAGACATTCTTCCTAGTAATCCATAATCTTAATGTTTTACATTAAAATACTGTGCTTTCTTGTTGCATACTGTTAAAAACCAACTCTCTGTACTCCAGAAGCTGCTGCATTTCAGTGGTTGACAATGAAATTTGTAATCTAGTTTGGGGAAAATGTAGAGGTGTAGAACAAAAACAATGCTATAAAATGCAAATTTATTATAATGAGAAGCATTTCTTCAGGCAGAAAAAGCAGAGAGTGGCTTGAATTAGGTGAATTCTCAGTCAGCGTAAACATGAAAAAGCTTCATGAAGTTCATCCTAAAGGTAAAAATAGTTGAGTACTTGTAATCAGCCAAAAAAAAAAAATTCAGCAACTCATCTTACAACCAGAAGGACAGTAGGACATGGATATATACAAATTAAAATAAAATCCCTAGATATCACTTAATAAAAACTGAACTCAAAAGACAGATATATAATTTAGTTTTAAACTTTCTAGAGTTATTGGCATTCCCATTTGTTGTTTTTCCCTGGTAAGATTTAAACAAAAACAAATAGACCAAAGGCACTCCTAGATTTATAGAAAGGGGTACCTGTTGCCCTCTGACCATTGTGCAACCCCACGTAGTCATTCCTTGGCACACTCTAAAAAAGATGGTGTTGGCTGGTCAGTATCACTTAAGCACAATATATTAAACTAGCTGGAATTGGGCATGAAGGATCAAAGATAACAATTAGCCAATTCCTATTTTCCAGTCAGACGTTCTGGACAACACAGAAATACGGAAGAGGAGTACTTTTTGCCAACAGGTAACAGCTCATTGGGAAACAGTATTTTCTACATGACCTCAATAATAACAGTAGCATTCTGTAGTCATTTGATCACTCTTTAAGAGTAAAAAAATGTTTTGACTTTAAAGCCAAATATAAATTGCAGGTAGACTTTGCTAAACTTAACCTGAGACTTTGTGCTTGTAAGGTATATTCTAAGATACTTGAGCTTCATATAACTCCATGAGTAAAAATAAACAAAAAATGAAAAGTAGCTGTCTGAGTCTGGAACTATATAACCGAGGACATGTTTTCACTTACTTTAGTAGTTCTATCAACCTCAGAAGGACGGTTCAAATGCTTTAAGTAGGTATGGAAATACCTAACATCAAGTACTGGAGTTGTATCTCTTTATAAGATTATTCACTTCAACGTCCTAAAATCTGTCCATTTATATGAAAAGTGATTACTTTTCAAAAATGAAAATTTGTTATAACTTCCCATATATTTACAAAGCTGGCTGGAACTTTGTCACACAAATACAGAGCCAAAAAAACAGAGACTTAAAAGTTGGGCTTTGAAGACTGTCTTTAGATATCTAATCATTTACTGTGCAATGAATCATGATACAGTAATGCCGTAGATAACTTCATAAATGTTGTGCGTGAGATGTTAAAGGTCTCTGCAGTAGCAAGTTGTCACCTTTACAAACAAATTCAGCAGAGTGAAATAAGAAGGTAAACCTTTATATTACCCACGAAGGAGATGGAAGGGTTTTCCCAAGCTAGGAAGTTTGGGAGCTCTCCTCTGCTTATAGTAAATAAGAATATTACTCTAACTCCAACTATTGTTTCACTTCGTGACTGAGATTAAATTTTGAGCTTACAAAATAAATGGCTAGTATGTTGTTTACATAATTAATCTGAGTAGAAACTTACTAGCTTTTCATGCTATTTATGTTTGAAATGGCAATCAGAGTGAGCAAATATGCTGTTAAGAGACCTAAATCCATTTTTCTCTTTCACTTTTATAGTTTTGAGCAAGGATTCCTGTTCTACCTGGGGTGGAGGGCATTTTTCAACCTTTGATAAATACCAGTATGACTTCACTGGGACCTGCAACTATATCTTTGCAACTGTATGTGATGAAACCAGTCCAGACTTCAACATTCAGTTCCGCCGTGGGCTGGACAAAAAAATTACGAGGATCATTATTGAGCTTGGACCTTCTGTTGTTGTTGTTGAGAAAGGCAGCATTTCTGTCAGGAGTGTTGGGTAAGATTCTATGATGAATAGGAAAATAAGTGTTTAAAGAATGCACAAAGTTATATAGCAGTTGCACTAAAGAAGACTACTTCGTATCAAATATGAATTAACAGGTTATGGAATTTAGCACACCCAACTGGACTGTACTCCAATTTCTTCCTGTGAAGCATTCACACTCTCTAGATAAGTATTTCATTTGGAGTTACTTCACTCAAGCTTAGAGTACATTTGTGTAGGCAAAGGGATAAACTAACCTTCTCAGACGGAAACAGTTGTCATATTGAGACTACAGTCTCCTAGATACTACCAGTCTGCTTATCCTTATCTCTACTACAAGCACAGATGAAATGGCTTATACCCTTTAGTAGATATTAGTTGAAATTCCTGTGTTTTGCTTAGAGTTCATTTGATTTGAGAATTAGGTGGCTGAATCCTCTGTGCTAAAGATAACACATATATAGGGTACAAGAGAAACTTTGAGCTATACAACCAACAGAGAAATACTGGAGGGGCTTACGAAGAAGTCCTTATGTGTAAGACCACTGACTGTTCACTTTATTCCAAGGATTACTATGTCTAGAAAACAGCTGTTTTACTGAGGAATTCTACTGATGGGAACCTTTGGGTTCTGTATCATTCATTCTTCTAAACAAATAGCTTCCATACAAGGAAATTTCTCCAGGGAAGTTTTCTGCATTTTTATGAGATAGGCAGTGTTGAAGTTTTGTCTGTGAGTACATGCAGATGTGGGAAATAGTGGACTCTGGATTGTCTGTATTTTATTATACTTATCTGGGTACAATAACCATCATGACAAAAAGACAACTTGCAGCTACCTCTTAACTTAGCAAGCTGTATTTAGAAAAACTTCCTTTATTAGTTTATGTTCCAGGAAAACTGTATAAATCTATAGACCTAACCCAATGATCTGCATTTTAAATTCTTGTCCTACATTCACAAAAAACAAATGTCATGACCGATGTGGTCTAGTGTTGCACATAGCCCTGCTTCAGGTGGAAGGCTGCCCTGGGCAACTTCAGAAGGTTCCTTCTAACCGACTCTTCTGTGATTGTATCATGTACTTACTGAGTACTTAGAAAAATATAATTGTTCTTTAATGTTGTTAGTTTGTAGCATTAGAATTCAACCACAAAGATGAAAACCTAATTCTGCTACAACATTCCTATTATGGGTTTCTCTTACCTTGTCAATTTTCACTCATTGCAATAATTCCTGTGTTAACAGACTGTAGTTCATAGAAGCTCTTCAGGATAATCAACAAGAGTTCTACTGCATAAACTGTACTGTTAGAAGTTCTTCAAACGTATAACCACACCCTAATAAAGCCAAATCAAGTGAAGATGCCAAGTCCTGTGCGAACATTTTCACTAGTATAATCAGTATGCAGACATCTCCTGGTGATTATTCTATGCAAGTGCTGATGTTGATTTTCAATCAACAAAAATTTTAATGTATCTTGAAATGTTACAGTTACAAAGCAAAAAAAAATCTGTTTTATGTTGCTGCAAGTACTTGGATTGTATGTGTATTATTTCTAAAAAAGATAACTAATACCTGCATAATATTGGTATGAGAAGGTCAGTTTCTCTTCTCGCCTCATTACAGTGTCATTAAGTTGCCTTACACCAGCAATGGAATTCAAATAGCGCCTTATGGACGCAACATCCGTCTGGTGGCCAAGTTGATGGAGATGGAGCTAGTTGTCATGTGGAACAATGATGACTATCTCATGGTTAGTAAAATGTTCACAGAGAGCAGAAGAGAAAATTCTCACTGTCTTACTGGAATGACAAGATCTCTTTAGACTTAGTGGGTCCTTTTTGCATGTGTTTACTATTTGTATATTTATTCTTTTCCTGCTTCACCCATTCCTCTTGAAATAGAGAACTTTGCTTTTTTATACCTGCATGTTCCTTTCACTTCCAGCAATGGTGGTCAACTAAAGCCACCAGTGTTGAGACTTGTGGATGCTTTCACGGATTTTAAACTTTTCTCAGGCTATTCCAGCAACTACAATGTCTTTATAAAGGGATGCTGAAGTTGTTTAAAGTTGTGTAGAATTTAATAGAGTATGCCATACTTTTGTCATTTCTACTGTGCTTCCCCGGGACATCTTTTTCATTCAACCATATGCTGTTCCCTTCCAGCTCCTTGGTTTCTATCCTTTTTCTGAATCTTTTCATGTTTACTCTCCAAAATTCCTGATATATTTTAAAGAGGATACATTTTCTCAGCATGACCTGTGATATTAATGCCACAAAAGACACTGCATTCTAAATTGGACAAGTTAGCTAAAACGGGGAGATTGTGGTGTAATAAATTGTCTGGGGGATTTACCAACATTACTGTCACACCTAACGGGAAATGCTACTGTGATGGATACACACTATATTCTACATATAATCAGATTATTTCCTCTGATCTAAAGTTTTCATAATAATTCATTGATTGTAGCAAGTAGTCGTATTACCACTTTACTCTCCAGAGCAATAGATAATTGAATAATCTTCTTCTAAACACAGATTTTCTTCCTGTAACCTTCAAATTCTTGAGAGACCAAACCTGAAATTCATGCTCTGTCAACAAAGACATGAGCAAAGAAACAGCATAATTTCCTTTTCTATTTTTTCTGACTCAGAATATTACACTCCCTCAATTCTCTGCAAATGTTATAGAATCTTATTCTTTCAGCAAATAAAAAAATTGCAACAATCACTATTTACCTATTGAGAAAAGAAGTTACTGCTTCCAAAATTTTCCTCAAATCAAGTCATTGAAATTAGTGAGAAGGATCACCTTTAACTGGATCCTTGAATTGAATTTGTTTGAGAAAGAGAATGTTGTATGGATAATTTTACTTGGGCTGATCCTTTTAAATTTTTCCTTTTATTTCCTTTTAGGTTTTGACTGAAAAAAAATATATGGGGAAAACCTGTGGAATGTGTGGAAATTATGATGGTTATGAATTGAACGAATTTGTGACTGAAGGTAAGATCTAAGGACAGGTCAGATGGAAGGAGAACTAGTTAAACTGAGTCAAGGTGGGAATTTAATACTGTATTAACATTGCTCTGACTGCTCGCTGGGTTTCAGAATTGAGTAAAGCACACCCGTAGGTCACCAGCATACCTATCATATAATGATGCTATGTGCTATTATTTGCTATGATTATAGTATCGTGGGTTCCTCAGATAAGTGATAAGGACTCTCATATTTTAGCAACAGGTGGTAAGGATCACACTCTCTCTCACCTAACTTTCAGAACAGTCTAGGTTCATAGGAAGATAGAATGAGGGAAATGATTATGTTAGGCAGAAGCAAGAATGATAGTATAATAAAAAGAACATAGTGGACAAGAACGTTAACTGGTAGTGTGTCCCAGTAAAGGTGGATCTTTAGAACAAAATAGTTGGTGCTGAGGACTTGACATCTGCACTATGTGTGGTTTGAAAGGTTCACTTTAGAGTCACTCTAGTCTGTTGAACTAAGGCCCATTAGAAGTTGGAGCTTGTTACACATGCTCTTGCAGCACATCTTCTGGCTTGGATTCATCTTGAACAAACTCTGTATGCCAAGACCACTCCATAATGGAAATCAAATGGTATGGAATGGGGATGTTGGGAAGATTTGCTTTAAAAGCACACTGTTAATCTGAACTGCAGTGCTAGTGTGGAGATGTTAAATTGCACAGTAAACTAATCTCAGATAAGTACAGCCAGATGCAGTCTTCTATACACATCATAGAAAGAGTCTTAAAAAGTATACAACATTTTTGTGTTTTGATGAGTTTAATCCCACATATGGGGGGAAATACAAGAATGAAGGATGAGAAGAGGCATGAATCAGTAGCTGGCAAAAGATTACACACCTGGCAGAAAAACAGTAGCAGCTGATATCATGTAAGGTAGTAGATGTGATAGATTAGGAAATAGGTCAGAGAAATAATCAAGGTGATAAAAATATGCTTTACTGAATAGACTCCAGGTAAAGGGCAGAAGAGGTGATTGTTATAATCAGGAAGATTAATTGGTAGGACTTTTCACAGTCGAACAGTAGAAACTGAGTTTTGCTACATCACAGCAGTAATTAAGCAAATCTATGTGGGTTTTATTCTGACAAATTATAACCCTTCAACTTACAGGTAAATTGCTGGATACATACAAATTTGCTGCATTACAAAAAATGGATGATCCATCAGAGATCTGCCTGTCTGAGGAGATATCAATTTCCACCATTCCTCACAAAAAATATGTAAGAAAGATCTTCTTGGCTTTTCTGCAGCATGATTCTTAACAGAGGTGAAAAGACAGAAACCAACAATGGAGAGGCAGTGATTTCATAAAACTGTCTTCCATGAAAACGGATAAAATCAAAATTTGTATAGCATGATATGAGAAAGAAAAGGAGTTCTTTGCATTAAAATACATTTCGAAATAGGTCTGTGGGCATTTTTGAGGCTGGATTTATATCACTCATATAAACCTATCAGTGTTTAGCTCACAGCTGTCTGTAATTTTATGCAGGTCATCACAGAAAATTCATGGAAACCAGTGAAGCTTTAAAGCTTAAATTGAACAGCTAGAGACCTGACATTAAGCTGTACAGACTTGAAGACAATCAGTGATGCTTTAAACATATCGTCAGGTAACAGCGTTCAGAACAGGGCCAACCACTATCAACTACTGTCACTTCCAGTCCTAGATGAAAAGAAAATCAGTACACCTGAAACACGATGCATCCATGTAACTGTGGTTGAAAGAGGAAGCTTGGTAGCAACAAGGAACAAAAGGGCTACAGTGTTTATGTTTTGCAGATACAGAAGTCAGATCCTACTTAGGATGATCCCCTTAATTTGTTTCACCAGGGAAACTCAAATTTTGCATCCCCACACAGATTTCACAGAATCACAGAATGGTTAGGTTTTTACAGAATCACAGAATGGTTTAACTTGGAAGGGATCGCTTCAGATCATCTAGTCCAACCCCCCTGCTCAAGCAGGGTCAGCTAGAGCAGACTGTCCCGGCCGATGTCCTAGTTGGTTTTGGATATCTCCTGGGTGGATCTTCCAGGCTGAGACTGCAACTCCACAATTTCTCACAGAAACCTGTTCTTTTTTCTACCTAGGAGGTCATAAAGTCACCATATACCTAATGGCAAGTACTCATTGCTATCCTCTAAAAAGCATTTCCCTTTACTTAGAGTGATCATGTATGTTGGTTCTGTTTTTGCTTCCTGACAAGAATATGATCTTACTTTGCAATTCTCATGTGCTTATTTGTGTAGAGTATGTAGGTTACTAGTAATTACAGAATGCTTAGAAAGTTTTCTCTTGAAACAGGAGATTTTTTTCTTTTTTCAGTAATAGGTTTATGTTACTTTTCTAGCAATCCAGGAATCTCTTAGTTTGAACGTACGAACCATTCCTTTTGATAATAAGTTTAACTTTCATACTACAGAGGAAGAGTCTGCTAGAATCTTTCTGGGATTCCCAGAACAGAAAAAGAGAAACATTAGTTTTGTAGCATCTCTTTAACAAGAAGAGCAGGAATGAAAAACAACAGTTTCTCTGGATCCTGTGAGGAAGATACTTTTCTGAAGAAGAGGGTTGTAAATATTACTTTGATCTAGTGGAGAACTTCCATTGACTGGGAGGTTTAACCTCTTTACATTGTTTGTCTTTGAGACCTTATACTGCAGTAGGCAACATGATAGGCAATACAAACGTAGCAAATGTTTGTTCAAAGGGGAATGAATTTTGCTGTCTTCACACTGGGGACATTTGTCCTGGAACTGAATCTCCATGAGGCAACATATTCCCCATCTGTAATGTTCTCAGCCATTTTTAGGAGGACTGATAGTACTGAATGAATGACTTAATTTTCAGCTTAACGAGAAGGGGAACTAATTCAACATATCAAGATCCTTCTGTTCTACAATGGATTTATATTCCCTTCTATTGTGAATTTCTCATGCATTTTAATTAAAATACCTGTTACTAAACTGCAGGGGGGGAAAAAGCAAACAAAACTAACAGGAAAATCATAACTAGCATTGATATTCTATTGTGGTTTCACATGGGGGAAACACTACTAGTAACAATTTTCTTTCTCTTTTTGTTGAGGCCGTGATCTGCTCTCAGCTGCTTAACTTGGTGTCACCAACCTGCAGTGTGCCAAAGGATGGGTTTGTCATTCGTTGCCAGCTTGATATGCAGGACTGCAGTGAGCCAGGACAAAATAACTGCACTTGCTCTACGCTGTCAGAGTATTCAAGGCAATGTGCTATGTCCCATCAAATGGTGTTCAACTGGAGAACTGAAAACTTCTGCTGTAATTTCACATGTTTTATTCAGAGGAGATTGTACTTAACCTTGCTTTATCTTACATAGAGGGAGAATGGTGATTAACTGGAACTTAAATCAACTGATAGAAAAGCCTCTACTGTCTTGAATCAAACAAATTGTTTTCTTAAGAGAACAACAGGGTTCTTTGGTAAAGCATTGAGAAGGAGAGCATGGAAAGCTCAAAGGAGAAGGAGGAAACATGAAATGTAACTCCTATGTCTAAATCAGCAACGAGAAAAGAGAGAAACATCCACCAAGTAAAAACTGTTGAATTTCTCAGACTTCCAACAGGAGGCTGTTTTCTCTTAGTACAGTTTTTTTCATTAGTGTACTTAGCACACTAGCCAGGGAAGAGAGAGAAATTTTAAATGACCTCTGAAGTCTTTGAACCTTTTTACTAGTTGCCATAGCCCCTTTTATTCACAGGAGATTTTCAGTACTCCATTTTCAGATGCTCAACCTTCTGAATCACAACTACTGATTGGAAGTACATAGGAAGCAAATCTTTCATTACTCTCCAAGCTGTACATGATTACATACACTTTTTTCCAAGTGCCTGTTTGTTATCAAAGTGCTGATTCCCTTTTTTCAGTCTTTTTGAATTCACCTGAAACTTCAGTCTATAGTCAGCCTTATGTAGCAGGATTCATTGTTTTAGAAGAGAACATGCTGATAAAAAAAAAAAAGTCAAAAGTAACTTAAATTTATGTTGTTATTTCTAAAGCAACTCACACATTAAATTACCAGAGATGCACCTCATGTCAAAAAACAGGAGCTTTCAAAATGACCTTGCTTAATATGATATTGTGCTTCAGAAGCTTATCATTTCATCATATTTTTAGTTATCCTTTATATGAATATGTGGTCATGGGTAACAAATTCATCAAATAAATTGCTTTGACAGGAATATATTTCTCCTTCTCCCTTGATTCTTATTCTCTTTCAAAAATCTTTAAGATTGGCTACCATTTACATTTTAGCATAAGAATAGTGAAATCTGAGTTGAATTGTATTCTGAAGTCATTGTTTAATTTGCCATAGTCTGTTGTCTCACTTTTGTTACTTACGAGGCCTTGCATCATTTTGCCCTCCCTGCATGCCCTGTGCCATATTCTTCTATTCTCCTCTTGATCTTCACGTACTGGTGCCACTCTTAAATTTTTGTTTTATATTTAACATTGAGTTTTCTTTCATTCTTTCCTCATACTTACTGAAAACTTTCCCTACTAAGCTCCATTATTATCCCCAACACTTTAAAATTACACTTCTTTCTAAAATAATATTTCACCTCCTCTTCTCCAAAGTTATCCGTCTTACATAAATTGGTAACCCATTTTATTCTTTGCTTGGCCTGCAATTGGTTTTAATCCTTCAAAATTGTGAACTGGTCATGGCATTTTATAGATTCTGATAAATATTAGTAAGGTACTGTGTGCATTCACAGAACTGTACAATAATTCTTATTAATCACAGTAAAATTATAAGCTGGTTTTCTCCAGGTTGGAGCAGTTTTCATGTTGCCAGTAGACCATTACTAGTACTGGTGGTAAAGTGATAAAAAGACAAAGCTTAAAAAAAGAAAAAAGGAGTGGGAACCCTTGTTTCCCAAAAAACCTGAGCTGAGAATCTAAGAATATGCAAATAAATGCCAAATATACAAAGGTAATTGACTTTTTAGTCTAATTGCTTCTTTGTTAGCCTCATCATTAACTACCTCTATTTCCCTACCTCAGTTATTTTTACTCTTTCAGATAAGGAAAAATCAGTACTTGAATTTATCACATAATAAAACGTTTGGAGTTCCACATAATAGAATTGCTAGGTAGCTGCATTCTGAAAAGCACATAATGTCTGAGAAGCAGGAACTGTGCAGAAGATCAAGAGTTATATTCTTTAAATCCTTCAAGTACTACAGAAAATACAATTTGTCGTAGTTTATTAGGCCGCAGTATAGCCTGTTTATCGTTCTTCAAGCTTCTGAAAGGAGTTCTAATAAATAGGGCTTGAAAAATGAATAAAAGTTAGAGTGAATGTGATGGTAATAATGAATACTCAAAGGATGGATTGAGTACTGAGGCAGGATAGGAGCACATTAGGGCCAGAAATCACAAGGTCTTCTCCATCCTAGGTTGTAGATGAGAGATTCTTCGATGTCTACACTTTAAAAATCTTAACATTTTCACTGTTTGTTGCAGCTGTGGGAAAATGTTCGGCTAACCAAATCTACGAGGAATGTGGTTCTCCATGTGTTAAAACCTGTTCCAACCCAGAGTACAGCTGTTCCAGTCACTGTACCTATGGTTGCTTTTGTCCAGAAGGTATCATTTTTGTATTCATCATAGCCTAAACGGACCAATATTTTTGGCATATATCCAGTCAAGTGGAATGGACTTCTTAATAATGAACTAGCAGTGCATTTCAAGGCATTGTGCTGCTAGAACTGCCATTTTTCAAGTAACATAACGTAACTGAAGTCTTAAATAGTCATGGTCCTTAAAGATCCTTGGTCACTATTTGCAAGAACAGAGCTGTGAAAGCATTTTCCTCACAAGACTGTGATATGTGATGGGATAATTATATGCTGCCTGCTTGAAGTTCTGTGCTATAATATACATTGAGTAAGCTTAATTGATTTCCTGTCCCAAATAGGTATCTAGCCTTTCAGGGCACCAGCAAGAGGTAGCATACCTCAGATAAGTTCTGTGATATTATGGGTATTTTGTAAAATCACTTTAAAATAGTTCAAGATGAACTTCCTACAAAAATTGTAATTATGACTGTCATTTGCATCATTTCTTGAAATTTCAGAACTGAAAAATGCTTTACGGTTACTGTGATGTGGGTATTTACATCAACATCATCACCATTTTATAGTTGTCAAAAGTAATGTGTAGTGAGCTACATATCTAAAATTAGACTTATTACTCTTGGAAGTAGAATGTGTCCATTCTTCAAAATTCCCAACTTAATTAGAGCGTCATGGCAAAAAAAGTAATTTGCAAAAATAACATTCAAGCTTACTGTTATTTCAAATTAAGTTCAAATTTCAAAAGTAGACAATTGTCTGCATTTTCATATAACAAAGTAGCCAAATGCTGTTATCACTTGTAAAGAGTCAGTTTTATTTTAATAAAGAGAAAATGTCCTGCACATTATATCTCTAAGTATGGGCACTGGCTGTGCAAGAACAGCATTCTCAAGCTAATTTTGGAAGGCATCAGGCTATAATAGCTTTAGTGCTAAGTAAAGATATGGAAAAGTATTTATTTTGTTTATCTTCTTTGGCAGGAACTGTTCTTGATGACATCTCAAAGAATCAGACATGTGTTCACATTAAGCAGTGTCCATGTACACTGAATGGGAAAACATATGCTCCTGGTGAGACAATGAAAGCAGCATGTAGGACCTGGTGAGTAGCAACGGGTAGTTTCATGAGAGGATGGAGAGTATCCTTACGAAGCGATTGGAAAATTTAGCCTAACTTTTTGGAGGGCAGCAGCAAATGTGTCACGCCATCTCTGAAGCCACCTTTTTTGAGTGCCACAAATCAGGCATTTACAATTCAAGATGTACATGTCTCATTTCCTGATTAATCTGTACAAATATACATGGTCTTTCAGGCCACACAAAACAGTAGCATTTTTATCTCCTTTGTGAAAGTGGAGGCAAAATTAGTACAAAACAAATATCCAGTATTTACAATTTCTTTCTGGCATCTCAGCATTTCTGATCACCAAATCAGCACTGAAAACTAGATTTCTGGTTTGCAACAGAAAATAATCACTTAAGAAAATATTTTTTAATTTGGATTTAAAAAAAAAGTGGATTAATTTTTTTTGTGTTACTTCTCTTGCTATCATAATTCCAATAAATAAAGGATAACTAATGGAATTTGGTCCTCAGAACTGTAACAATGAACACACTTTTCATGATTAATCTATTCAGTAAAGTTTACTGACAATCCATACAAGAGTTCGTCAACTTTGAATTAAGATTAACAACTTCAACTTATATACATAGACAAAGAAAATCAAAGCATAGAAAGTGTAAAGGGAAAAATTATACAAATGACATCTTCCATTACTAGGAAGTAGCTGAGTTTTTAGAGCATAAAGAAAAGAAATTTCTAAACAATGGAAATGAAAGTTCAGAATGTATGTTACACAGTGTTCAGTAACTGATTTTACATGTTAATCAGCTACAGCAAAACCTCCAGACAGGAGGATCAAATCCTCTGCTGGTAAATAGTGTCTTGGTATGAGAATAACCTTACACAGAATTTCTTGTTTCCCTCAGTAAGTGTACGATGGGTCAGTGGAACTGCGAAGACTTGCCCTGCCCTGGAAGGTGTTCACTGGAAGGAGGCTCCTTTGTTACTACATTTGATTCTAGATCGTACAGGTTCCATGGGGTTTGCACTTACGTTCTTATGAAGGTAATTTCCTGCAGTCCAGAAAGACACAATATTAAATTAACATATTTTAGTCTGTCTTTGGTTTCCTATTGGAATACAAACTGAGGTCTTCCTATGATATACATTTATTCTACAAGTCATTGTTACTCTGACACAGACTTCCCTTTTCACTCTTTTCCTCCAGAGTTCCAGCCTGCCACACAATGGAACCCTAATGGCTGTATACGAAAAGACTGGCTATTCTCATTCTGAGACATCACTTAGTGCTTTAATTTACCTGTCTACCAAGGTAAGTATTCCCTCCGTAGGATCTATCCAGCATTTCAGTAACCAGATTAGCAAAATAAATACTTAGTCATTGCTAATAGCCTGAACTGTAAAATTATGGAGGATAGATACTAAAGATATGTTCCAGTTCATGCATACACTGTAAAGATCTCAGTTGCCACATGAACTCAGGATATTAAGAGTATTTTCAAAGTGAAAACTGAAAGCAGTATAGAATGTAAGAAAAATCTTTATTCAGTCTTTTCCTGTTATAAACGTCATTGACAATACAGTTGCTTAAATTAAAGAACATATGAATACCATCAGTACAGATCATTACATCTGATTCCATGTCCTTTTCTTATAGGACAAAATTGTGATTTCTCAGAATGAACTCCTTACTGATGATGATGAACTTAAGCGGCTGCCTTACAGATCAGGTACAGAAAAGGGAATATACATAAAATCCAAATTACATTTAATGTGTTTTACGTAACCCAGCATCTTTTCTCTCACAATTGCCAATAGCAAACATTTTAGAGGAAGGTTAAAATGTTTCCCATTGCATCTGTCCCTCTATGAAGAGTTGCGTGTGGAATCACAGAATCACAGAATGTTCGGGGTTGGAAGGGACCTCTGTGGGTCATCTAGTCCAACCCCCCTGCCAAAGCAGGGTCACCTAGAGCAGGCTGCACAGGACCTTGTCCAGGCGGGTCTTGAATATCTCCAGAGAAGGAGACTCCACAACCTCCCTGGGCAGCCTGTTCCAGTGCTCTGAAGACTTGTAGACAGAATGCTAGAACATTTAAATATGCATTAAAATCATCACTTTGCAATATCTTGTCCATCAAAATTTCTATTTCTAAATCTCTTTGTTATTTTAGGAGATGTCACTATTTTCAGACAGTCCTCGATGTACATTCAAATGTATACAACCTTTGGGCTGGAACTTGTAGTTCAAACATCACCTGTGTTCCAGGCCTATGTGAAAGTTGGATCACAATTCAAAGGCAGAACCCTAGGTAAGAAATCTAGTCTCCGTGTGAAGCAGAAAATGTAGGGAGTATAATTTTGAAAGCTTAGTACTCATCTGGATTCAAAGGAAAAAACAACAAAAATACCTGCATTGGAAAACCAATGTGCAAAGATTTTTTTTTTTGCTAATAACTTTAAAATGAATCAAAGAAATTAGATGAGTGACATTTTTCATATGTAGTATGATACTGTTCTTCCCATGTTTTCTTTGTGCCTTTTTCAATATGTGCTTTCCTACACAATGAAGGGGCAACAAATTAGTCTGTGTGGTCTCTACCTTTTGGAGCACATGGTTCTCTAAACGCAGTGCATGATGACTGTAAACACAATGAGCCTAAGAATCTAAAAGCTGCCTAAGCAGCAGATGGAGCTGTTTGTTTTTATCGCACAGCAATATTAGCCACAAAGGCATATCCTGCATTCTAATTTTCTATGGGGAATTACAGAGAGACTTTGGCTTTTAAAAACATCTAAATGTATATTCTGTGTCATTACAGCTTTCGTACACATAAGAAAACACATGTAACTGCAGAAATATTTCATGGCCTTTTTCTTTTACATGATTTTAAACCACTGAAAAAGCCTTTTTGCTAAAAACAAGATGAAAACTTCTGTATGAATTTGTCGTTGAGCAGAAGTGGACAATCTTAACTTGAGAAGGCAGAGGCTCAGTGACTGCATGCATGCATAATCAAGATTCTCTGGCTACTTGACCTGCAGTATTCATTGACACTGCATGTAGAACTTTTGAATCAATTTTCTCGCTATTATAAAAACATAGACCATTCTGTACACATTCTTTAATTTTAAACCATCCCTTGCATTTGTGATTGTGATATTAGGTTTGTGTGGCAATTACAATGGAGACACTACAGATGACTTCATGACTAGCATGGATATCACTGAGGGGACAGCCTCCCTGTTCGTAGATTCCTGGAGGGCAGGAAATTGCCATCCTTCTTTAGAGAGAGATACTGACCCTTGTGCTTTGAGTCAACTAAACAGTAAGTAGATGATACTGTTGTAACTGATCTTTCCAGCTAGCTTTGTCTGACACTTCCATAAGCCCATACCAGGTGAATGAGAGAGTTTGAGAGAAGCAGAGACTAAGATGACTGAACATCACAAATTCTGTCATCAACAACACATTTCTGACTTCTAGAATATTTATCTAGTGAAAACTTATCAGATCCCATTCTAGAGATCTTGGATTGACATGATGAATGAGAGGGTTTTGCTGATATTTCCAGTGAAATTCCAATGTCCATAGATGTCTTAGGCTTGCGTAGCAGTGCTGTGACTGAACTCCAGGCTTTGCCTTCTCAAGTCCCTATTGCTATTGGTCTTAAAAAAAAAAAAAAGGAAAAAAAAAGCCCTACTGAGCTGTTTAAACAAAAGTATAGTCTGCAAGCTAACAAGGTAAGAAGTTGTCCTTTTGTTCAATCTATCGTTGCCAAAAGCTCAGCTAGAGTAGTTTTTTATAGTTATTTTTCATTTTTTCATTCCTTTTTCCTAACTTTCTCTGTTTAATGTCCGTGACATTCTAATTTTCATTAGAAATATCTGCTGAGACTCATTGCTCCATTCTTACCAAGAGGGGTACAGTGTTTGAGAAATGCCATTTTGTGGTGAACCCTATTCCTTTCTACAAGGTAAGAAATCATCATAGATGGTGTACAGAGTGAGTCCAAATATGGACCAAAATGTACTCAACAACTATCACACTCCTTTTGATCAGCAATGCACAGAAGCTAAGGAACAAGTGTGGTTTTGAAAATCATGTCTCCACCACACTAAATGTCGGTTTGTTCATAGGCATCAGTCCCATCCCTATGAATAAGAAGGTATTTGAGCTCATGCTGCAGTTCTCCACATTGACAACTTTAACTATGCAAAGTATTGATTTTCCACATGCATAATTGAGCTCATTATATCTGCCAATCTCCACAAAACATCTTGAAAATTAAAAATGAAAGGCAGCAAATAAACAAAGGCATTTTTTAGGTACTAAGTATATTTTATTCATGTCAATCAGGCAATTAATCTGATCTTTTCATCAATTTTTGTTATGCAGTTGTATGTATTTTGCATAACTTATGTCTGCAATTTAGCACAGAATCACAGAATCATTTAAGTTGGAAAAGACCTTTAAGATCATCAAGTCCTAATGTAAACCTAACACTGCCAAGTTCACCAGTAAACCATGTCCCTAAAGCATCACATCTACACATTTTTTAAATACCTGTAGGGTTTAGCACTTCCAAATGTCTCTGCCTCAGTAACAGAGTACTCTCCATTTATTGGGTTTTAGAGATGTGTCTACCAAGCCTGTAATTACGAAGAGACCTTTCCTTATATTTGTTCTGCTCTGGGATCGTATGCACGAACATGCAGTTCAATGGGCTTAATCCTTGAGAACTGGAGAAACAGTATGGACAATTGTAGTAAGTAACTGAGCCAACTCTTTATAGTCTGCAATCAGATGAATGCATGCATAGAGGTCTGTCTGTTTCCTTTTAGAATATTCCTGTTTGATTCACCTATGACAAAACTGAATAAGAGCAAGAACTTATTTTAAAACCACTTGTCAGTCATTAGAAAGAAAGTACTTAGTGCTCAAGTAGGCCAAGCAGCAGGTATAAAAGCCATATTCCCAGGAGGTGCTGATTTCACAGATGTGTCATAACACATCAAAAAATGTAAATGGTAAATTAGCATTCTAAACTGTGTCCAAATAATCTTAAGAGTAGCAAGGAAAGTAGTGTACAGGAAGAGGAAAGCAGCAATGGGATAACAGATATACA
This sequence comes from Opisthocomus hoazin, assembly GCF_030867145.1. Classification (NCBI taxonomy): domain Eukaryota; kingdom Metazoa; phylum Chordata; class Aves; order Opisthocomiformes; family Opisthocomidae; genus Opisthocomus; species Opisthocomus hoazin. The sequence continues at coordinate 17,165,706 of NC_134420.1, read as the reverse complement.
ACTTTGGACTACTCTTCTAGTCTGTTTCAGAAATAGGTTGTTTTTTTAAGACTACATGAAAAAGATTACTCATATGCTTTAAGGTGAGTATGTGGATGCTTCTGGGACTTGCTAGTTAAATGATGGTGTAGACAGATAAATAAAGCTGTACTGTACCATAAGATGAGAAAGAACTAGGAAAAACTCTGGTTACAGATGTGATTTTGCTATTATGCAGCTTAGACATAGGCACAGGTTTCACATTTACTCAGAAATACATTGGTATTTCTGCAAAGCTTCTCTTCACATTATTTTATTCCAAGATACAAAAAAAAGCAACAAGATATTTAACATTCCTAAAACTTCCAAACAGCTACATGGTTGGTGTTAAGCACTGGTCTGCAATACTCTTTGCTAAAGCTCCACATCCACAGGAAGAGAAGCAATAGGAAGCATTAAACATCGAAGCTATTGACACAATATATGCAGCACATTATAAGCACAGTTATGTTTCACAAGGAAGAGGATAAGTAAACGAGGTTTAACATACATTCTTGTCTTGTTTTACAGCCATTACTTGTACTGGAAATCAAACATTCAGCTACAACACTCAGGCATGTGACAGGACATGCTTGTCACTCTCCAACCGAGCCCTGGAATGTCATCCAACTGACATCCCTATTGAAGGCTGCCATTGTCCTAAAGGAATGTTCTTGAACCACAAGAATGAGTGTGTTCGTAAATCTCATTGTCCCTGCTATTTAGAAGATAGAAAGTACATCTTGCCTGACCAGTCAACTATAACTAGTGGGATTACCTGGTAAGTGTGTCAAGTTTACAGATGAACAAACTGAAAATTGAGACGAGGGGTCTTCATGTGTCTCTGTTGAGGGTTAACAGCAGTAAACAGCTAAGGACCACACAGCCACTTGCTCACTCTGCTTTAGCCGGATGCAGAAGAGAATCAGAAGGGCAAAAGCAAATATATTGATGGGTTGAGAGAAAGACAGTTAGTAGGCATGGGGGTGTTGGGTTGACGGTTGGACTCGATGACCTTAGAGGTGTTTTCCAACCTATGATTCTATAATTACTTTCTTTGTTATTAATAAGCAAAAATAAGCTTATTTAATAAGCAAAGCAGCATGCACAATCAAAGCTAAGTAAGGAATTAATTCACTACTTCCCGTCATCAGGCAGATGTTTAGACATTTCCAGGAAAGCATGACTTTGTCATGCATAACGGTTACATGGGAAGACAAGCACTATAACTTCGAATATCCCTCCTTCCTCCTTCTTTACCTGAGCTTTTATTGCTGAGCATGATGTTGTATAGTATGGAATATCTCTTTGGTCAGTTTGGGTCAGCTGTCCTGGCTGTGTCCCCTCCCAGCTTCTTGTGCACTCCCAGTCTACTCATTGGTGGGGCAGCATGAGAAGCAGAAATGGTCTTGGCACTGTTCAGCAGCAGCTAAAACAACATCATGTTATCGACCTTGTTTTGGTCACAAATCCAAAATGTAAAACCATTGAGCTGCTACAAAGAAAATTAACTCCATTCTAGCCAAAAACAGTGCAGTCGTCTTTAATTTTAATAGCAAAGGTTGGGATTTTAAGACGTCTTTTTTGCCCTTTCCTAAAATACAAAGATTTTTAACAATTAAATTGAACAAAAAACATTTGACTTACCTTAAGCTTGGAAATGTTAAGGAAAAAATTAGAAATTAATAGGTGAGATCTGATTATTCCTAGCAGGAGTTTTGTCAACAGCATCTGGACGGCTATATACAAACCTCAAGAAAGACTTGATAGGCCATCATAATAGTGAATGGCCTACTATTCACTTCCAAAACTGATGTTACTGTATACTACAAAAAGTAAAGAGAGGCAAGTTGACTCCCATTCCATTTTGAAGGATGGGGAGGAGCTAGTAACCTAAATGAAACATTTCCAGTGGTGAGAAGCTTGATGCCATTTTGCAAAAAATTAAAATTTCTTTCTTAGGAGACAATTGCATTGAAATTCCTTTTTTCCACCCCCCCCCAGCTACTGCGTTAATGGGAGGCTAAGTTGCACAGGAAAACCTCAAAATCCTGCAGGTATGGGTCTGATATGGTTTACTTAGAAAAATATTCTTCTCCCCTATGTTGTCAGATTTCGTGCCTGACAATCTTGCCAATGTTTGTTCTTCTTCCTTTTTCCTAGAAAGCTGCAAAGCTCCTAAGAAATATGTATCATGTTCTGACAGTTTAGAAAACAAGTATGGAGCTGCATGTGCCCCTACCTGCCAGATGCTGGCTACTGGAATTGAATGTGTGAGTTCCACAGCTCTGGGATATTTATCTACTTGAGAGAGGCAGAATGTTCCAGTTGTTACTTAGAACTTGACTGCATTACTTGTAGTGAAATGCAAGGAGATATTTCTTCTAATGTGATACAGTTGAACATCAGACTTCTTTCCACAGACTGTGGACACTAAAAATTTACATGTATTCAAGAAGTGATTAAAGGAATTAAATTGCATGAATTAATGCAATGAAAAGAATAAATCTCCATTAAGGATTCTTAACTACATGGGTTATCACCGCTGGCTCAGGTACTCCATAAGCTGATGTCACTGGAAACTGATAGAACGTGGTTTATGCTTCCTGTTCTGTTCTTTCCTGTCTGCTGATAATGACCACAGAATGCAGGAGACTTAGGCTAGATGCAGTTCTGGTCTATCCTGATAGGATTTTCTTAAGCCTTTATATCAAGGAAACAGACTAATTGGAAGAATTGTAATAAGCTTCCATGATGGAAAGAAACTTCTGTTGTACTTTGTCTGAAATATTCTCAGCACTGAAAGATACATTTTTCAGAGTCTTCAGGTATGTTTAATATCTCACACAACAGGTATATCTTACAACTTCAGTAAAACTACTTCAGTTCACTGGTATATTAGGATGAGAAAAATCACCAAACTGAAATAAAGTCAAAATTATAACTTAGCACAGGTTGACTCTTGATACCATTCACATATACGATAAAATGCACCTCACGTTTCTTTTCATTTTGCAATCTGTTGGTCTTTACCAGATACCCACTAAATGTGAATCAGGCTGTGTCTGTACTGATGGGCTATATGAAAATCTCGATGGCAGATGTGTTCCAGCTGAGGAGTGTCCATGTGAATATGGTGGTCTTGCTTATGGAAAAGGTGAACAGATCCAAACTGAATGTGAGACCTGGTAAGATCACACAGTTTTCCATTACGGAACCTCTGTTTCACTAAACTGTAGAACTACATAACAAAAGCATTTAGTTGACAGGAGAGTAGGAAACAGCTGAATGGAAGGAATACAGTGACAAAGCACAAAGGTGACAAAGAGAAGCTTCGTATTTGACACTATGTATATGTAGAGATAAAAGAGTCATAGTACTGGCTTCAGGGATGATTTCTGCCATATGCATATCCAGGAACAAGGGCATCCATTAGGGCCTGTAACTATAAACTACATAAGGTCAAGGATTAACAGCTCAATCTAAATAAAGAGGAGGGCACCATCTTCCTTCTTTTCTGTAGATAAAAGCAACCCTCCCAAAAGACTTTTTCCATCTCTTTAGCAGTATTCTCAAAGTACTTTATTCCCTTTAGTATTAAAAAAACACCACCACCACCCAAACTACACCGCAGTGACATCTGTTCTCATTAAGAGCAAAAGTAAAAGTTTTATGTTCTTTCTTTCATGAAAAAAGAAAGCAAAAATGACTTAAGTATTGTTCTTTGTCATAAGTTAATTTTCTAGGCAGTCCAGAACTTTGAGTTATGATTCTTATATTAACTGCAACTTGGTCACAGTGTACACAAGTCAATGAAATGAACATCTTATCTATAAAAGTACATGTATATAAAAAGAAGCAGGTAGAGGTGGCATTTCTTTGAAATACGAGTATGGTTTCTTTTCTCACTCCCAGCACTTGCACAAAAGGCAAATGGAAATGTGTTCGGAAGTCAAAGTGTTCCTCAACGTGTAATCTGTATGGAGAAGGCCACATCACCACTTTTGATGGACAGCGTTTTGTGTTTGATGGCAACTGCGAATACATATTAGCTATGGTAATCTGCCTCTCACTGCTTATTTTGGCAGTATCTTATCATCAAGAACTAGCTCGGTTTAAATGGCAAATGTAAATATCCTAGGACGCATCTATAACCAATAGAACACTTTGAATCTTTATAAACACTTAATGTGTTTTTATATTTTCTGCTTATTTCAACACTTAAGATGAAAAGACTTTACTTCTCAAACCAGCTTTTTCATGCAATTGCAACCTATTTTAGATTTAATAACATGTTTAAATAGTCATTGATATGTATGCATTCTTTACCAGCCACCTATATCTATTAGGGAAGTGATGTCAGTTTGACTACAAAACGGAGGTCATGAAGTCCCAAAACAGGCAGAATTAGAGTCATGACATTTTTAAGCTTTCTTTACTTTCTTACAATTTTATGTGTTAGCTTGAAAGACTCCAGACACAGTGTCTATGGGGGGTTTGTGCTTTTAGCTGGTTTTCATGGTTGTTTTTTTTTTTCTTTTTTAGGATGGCTGCACTGTTAATAGACCTGTTTCCTCTTTCAAAATTGTAACTGAGAATGTCATCTGTGGGAAATCAGGGGTTACATGCTCCAGATCCATCAGCATTTACCTTGGGGTAAGAACTTCATTCTGCTATTAGGCAGCTGAATAGCTATTTTAAGCCCGTGTTTGCTTCCCTTTTGGAAGCTTTAGCTGTGTCTTGTAAGTGAAATTATGTGCTAAACCTAGAGCTTCATTTTTAGTAGGAATTGCCATCAAGTTTCTTTTTTTTTTTTTTTTTTTTTTAATTCTTGTGTCAGTGTTTCAGTCCCCAAACTTTTTGCCTATGTAGAAGCTATAAAATTTTGAATTTTACTGGCCAAACTCAGGAAAAGGATAGTATAGAACTGGGGAATTCTCATCACGGATGATAAGCAAAATTTCTCCAAATTTCTGTAAGTCCAGGTAATATCTGCAATTCAAAATATATCAAGATCTTACCTGAGATATATCTGTGAAACTACAGCAATGAGCATTTATCCTCCTTCTCACTGCTGTGTGACAGCTTCCTTAACTGGATAAGTTTTACTGTTCTCAGTTATATGGCATAGTAATACCCAGTAATATCAGATCATTGTCTGACAGAGGAGATTTGTATCCCAAGGAACAGTCAGTAAAAACATCACACATTTTCCACATTACTGACTAAAGACTGGCAGTTTCAGCTGGTGAGTGCTGTGGAGAAAAAGTTTTTTTGCTTAGGATCCAGTTTCATAAATGCATGCTCCAGCCAAATCTTTCTGTGAATTATCTAGACATTGAAACACTGCAATATGACAAGATTAAAGTTGTAAGAGTACACATGAGTGGGAGATAGTAAAAGAGCTCAAGACACAGAGCTATTTACTCTGTAACTTTTCCATTATTCCTCATTATATTATATATATTATATTCCCATTATATACTTCCTCTATTCTGCTGGCTGCATGTAGATGACAATATTATTTCCACCAAATACAGTCAGAGTGCTCGCACACCTAACAGTGAGGCTGGAACAATGACAGATATTTTTGTTTGCCATGAAGATTTGGATATGCATACAAAATAATTCCAAGGTGGTAAAGAATCCTGGGAAATAGAATCCTAGAATAGAATAGAATTATAGAATGGTTTGGGTTGGAAGGGGCCTTTAAAGGTCATCTAGTCCAACCCCCCTGCAATGAGTAGGGACAACCATTACCTCTTGTTCTGCCACTACAGACCCTCCTAAAAAATTTGTCCCCATCTTTCTTATAAGCCCCTTTCAAGGATTGAAAGGCTGACATATGGTCTCCCCAGAGCCTCCTCTTCTCGAGGCTGAACAACTTGAATTCTCTCAGCTTGTCCTCATAGGAGAGGTGTTCCAGCCCTCCCTCTGATGTCTTCATGGCCCTCCTCTGGACCTGCGCCAACAAGTCCGTGTCTTTCTTGTACTAAGGATTCCAGAGCTGAATGCGGTGCTCTAGGTTGGGTCTCACCAGAGTGGAGTAGAGGGACAGAATCACCTCCCTCGACCTGCTGGCCATGCTTCTTTTCTTGCAACCCAGCATACAATTGGCTTTCTGGGCTGCAAGCGCACACTGCTGGCTCGTGTCCAGTTTTTCATCCACCAGTACCCCCAAGTCCTTCTCGGCAGGGCTGCTCTCAGTCCCTTCATCCCTCAGCCTGTGTTGATACCAGGATTTGCCCAGATCCAGGCACAGGACCTTGGACTTGGCTTTGTTGAACCTGCTGACATTCACATGGGCCTACTTCTTCAGCTTGCCCAGGTCCCTCTCGATGGCATCCCATCCCTCAGGCGTGTCAACTGCACCACTCAGCTTGGTGTCATCTGCAAACTTGCCAAGGGTGCACTCAGTCCCACTGTCCATGTCATTGACAAACTGGTCCCAATAGGGACACCTGAGGGACACCACTCATTACTGATCTCCATTTGGACATTGAGCCATTGACCATTACCCTCTGGATGCTTCCATCCAGACAATTCCTTATCCACCAAACAGTCCACCCATCAAATCCGTATCTCTCCAATTTAGAGAGAAGGATGTTGTGGGGGACCGTGCAAAAGGCCTCACAGAAGTCCAGATAGATGACATCCATAGCTCTCCCCTTGTCCACTGATGTCGTCAGTCCATCATAGAAGGCCACTCGGTTGGTCAGGCAAGATTTGCCCTTGGTGAAGCCATGCTGGCTGTCTCAAATCACCTCCCTGTCCTCCATGCGCCTTAACATAGCTTCTAGGAGGATCTGTTCCATGATCTTCCCAGGAACAGAGGTGAGTAGTTGGTAGTTCCCAGGGTCCTCCTTTCTACCCTTTTTTCAAAATGGGTGCTATGATTCCCTTTTTCCAGTCACTGGGGACTTCACCTGACTGCCATGACTTTTCAAAAATAAGTGGGAGTGTCAAGACAATCCATAGTAGCACAGCATCTGATTTTCAGCAGTATGACACAGAGTAAGGAAAATACTGAATCTTGATAAGTTATAACATCCAGACAAGTTTTGTTCCAGAATTTGACATTCATACTGCGAGATGAAACCTTCACTATTTCTGGGGAAAATCCTGGAGTACGCTATAATGTGAAAAAGAACGCCCTTCACTTGATGTTTGATATTATTATCCCAGGAAAATACAACATGACCCTTATCTGGAATAAGCACATGAACTTCTTTATCAAGATCTCCAGAGAAACACAGGTATTGCAGAATAACTTCCTCAGTAAACTGTCCTTCAGTCCAGATTGATCTGCACATTTGATGACGATTGCCTTAACTCTCTATAATGGAAAGGTTTTTTCAGAGATGCTACAGCGATTCATTTTCATCACTATCTCCAAAACAGCAGAGATTTTCACTAGAGGCTGATTTTCAAGTGCCTACCCTACTGCATTCAGGAAAATTTTGAGCTAAATCCCTGTATTTTATAAAACTGCGTGCCTGAATTTGATCTCCAAATGATGACCATTTGCGCTTTAGAGGAGAAACACATTCATCCACTGATGAACAGAACCTCGTGCACAAGACACTGAGAATGTATGAGAGAGTATTTGTAGATCACATTCACTACTAAAGCAGATGAAACTGTCAGTAATTGAAAGGGAAGTCGAGTAATTGTAGCTTGCTGAACTGACATTGCTGCGTTCATTTAATCTAGGAACCTATATGCGGTTTGTGCGGGAACTATAATGGCAATATGAAGGATGATTTTGAAACTCGAAGCAAGTATGTGGCATCAAATGAACTGGAATTTGTCAATTCTTGGAAAGAGAATCCTCTCTGTGGGGATGTGTACTTTGTAGTGGACCCCTGTAGCAAGAACCCTTATCGTAAAGCATGGGCAGAGAAGACATGTTCCATCATCAACAGCCAAGTCTTTTCTGCCTGTCACAATAAGGTAAGAATTGATTTGGCCTTCTTTATTGGCATTATCTGTATTCTTCCAAAATGCTCAAACTCCAGCACTTGATTTTCTCTTCCCAAAAATGTTTCAATAAAATACGTAAAAAATGGTTTATGGATATGTTTTAATAAAACATATATTAAATGTGTTATGGGTCTCATTTATGTTAATCTTCATCCTTTCTTATTTGCACTTCACCAGCTGTTTTGTAAGCATGAAAGTCAAGTATGGCGTGAATTGATTAGTTAAAAATACCAGAGTGAAAAAAAATGAAGACCTAATTATCAGAAATTAATCACTGTTGATGATGCCTGACACCGATCAAGGCACTGTTTACTCTTTTGAAACCATTTAGCCTTTGTTAGAAAGCCAAACGTAAGAAAAGTCTGAAAACACATATTTTCATCAGTAATGAACAACATTACTTAGAAGATGCAGATCAGTCCAAGAACAAAATACCATCAACCCTCCTATTTGCTGGAAGTTGCCCACTTTGTGGAAATGAAGATATCAGAAGGTTCATCAGAACCAGACCTTCTGAGGAAAATATCCATTCTCAGGAGGTGAAAATAAGTGAGAAATATGGATAAAGCTGCAGTGCTTATGTATTTCCATGGAAGGGTGTACAGCTGATGAACTTAGACACTGAATGGATGTGGGGGTTTGGGGTTTTTTTTAGCTGACCATACATAATATGTGCAGGGCTGGTATGAATTTAGAAATACATATCTGGAAAAAGATCATCAATTTCTGTTGTTGATGTGGAGACACCAACGTTCTTGCTAAAAAAATTACATGAAGTGAGATTGTGTAACTGCTTTGGCAAGTGTTAAGAGGAAATACTAGTTATTCTCGCTTAATGGAACATGTATTGTTTAGCCTAGGGAAAACATCTTCCTGACAAATAGACACAAAAGACTCCTCGAAAGTTCATTACTTTGTTTTCCAATACAGGTGAATCGTATGCCCTATTATGAAGCTTGTGTTCGAGACTCTTGTGGTTGTGACATTGGAGGGGACTGTGAATGCATGTGCGATGCCATTGCAGTATATGCCTTGGCATGCTTAGATAAAGGCATCTGTATTGACTGGAGGACCCCTGAATTCTGTCGTAAGTTTTTTTTAAGCTCTCTTTAAGCAGGTTTAAGAGATTATTATTGTTTCTGTGAGTATATTAATATGGCAACCTAGGTAATTGCTTAATAAGTACCTCCTAAGTTGCATTTTCTCTATGGGCAAATAGTCAACTTTAGTCACCTGGGTTTTGAAATCTGTAGTTTTCATTTGTGCTAAATTAAGCAAAACATTATATGTCCTTTTACCATGGAGTAATGAGAGAGAAAATAATGTGATCCCAGAAGGCAGACTGTTTCTTCTGCTGCCACTGTCTAGTGAACTGTCAGTTTGTCAGCAGAGGGAGTATGAAATTGTAAAAAAATATGTTTCATTTTAGCTATGATGAAATCACCTTCTGTGTGCATGCCAAGGAAATAAAGACAGCTGTGTTGGCTGGAACACTGTAAAACAGGAAAAAGATATCAAAGTGTTCCAGAACACCATATATGGAGGAAAAAAAAGGATGAGTGTGTTATAAATCAATGCTAGAGTTGTCATCTTTGATGGTTTCTTTTCAACATTTCTCTATATTATGCATTAAAAATTGTGGAAATGCCTGCATAGTGCATTTGCAAGAAAGGAACTGACTTCACTGGAACATAAATTTCCATTTACATCAGAAGCTAATAACTTCAGTGACTAATTTTTTGATTCAAACTGTTTATTATTTGTTCTCCCTTTAGTCCTTTGAAAATAACATGCCATTAGTTTGAAAAAAATCTGATTTTTCTCTTGCTTTTACCTTTTTTAGCTGTCTATTGCGAATATTACAATTCTCATAAAAAAACAGGAAATGGTGATGCTTATTCATATGGCTACAACAATGACAACTGCACCTGGCATTACAGGCCTTGTAACTGTCCAAATCAAAACTACAAATATGTCAACATTGAAGGTAATAAACTATAGTAGTGTAAACGAGGAAACAGTAACAGAGTAATTATTTTAATGCTATTTTTTAATCAGTCATATCACGGTTAAATAATAGTATTCTAATTGATGCTATCTTCGAAGGAGTTTTCCTGATCTTTACCTTACTACTACTGCTTTAAATACATAACCAGTTCAGTTCCTGTATTACATCTAGCTTCATATTGAGCTCAGCCTATCTTGTGGAGAAATTCTTTGACTTGGACCAAATCAAAAGAACACACTGTACTTAGATAAGAAAACATGTGGAGAGAGCAGTTAATAGTTTTATTAGACAAATGGATATAGTTGGAGAAACCAAAAAAATTACTACATAGGCAGGCCCTTCTTCTGAGGATGACATTGGAAATGATTACCTGAATAGTTGATGTTGCAACTGGTACATTTTTTTCATTACAGACATGTAAGAGGTTATAAATAGTATAAATTAAATGCTGTTCTCTGAGAAATGTAAAACAAACTTCCCCTTCTTCAGGCTGTTACAACTGCTCTCATGATGAATATTTTGACTACGAGAAGGAAATATGCATCCCATGTGGTAAGCAGCGAGCTATATACTCATTCTCTTTCTCTACAGTAACTGGAAAACAATGCTAAAACATTTGTATATTCTCAAAGAAGATATTTTTCCTAGTACCTCTCAATTAATGATGAGTGTTCATCCAAACATAACTTCCCTTCCAAATAACCCCATTACTGTACTGCTAGTATGTAAAACTTCAGGTGGTAAATAAAGGGATGAAAATAACTAATTAAAAGAAGGATTAGGGTAGGGAATGCTGTAATATAGAAGCTGGATGATCCTGACTGATTTTACTAGCGGCATGAAAAGTTATGTTCATTGTAAACGTGAATACTTTTGAAAACGTGGGTCTTCCTGAAAGTGTATTGGTGTTCTAATCTTCATGAGGTGCTGCCCCAGCAGAGCTGTGGGTCTCAGATATATTCAATAACTTTCATAAAATAAGAGAACATATATAATAGGATCAGACCTAGCTAATGGACTCTACTTAGCAAATCTATTTTAGCGATGTTTTTAAAAATTATTGTAACTTAAGGTTTATTACCATATAGTTTACTTCTATAAAAACCTATCTTGTTAAGTAATGTTTTGGATAGACTCTAGCTACGCAGTTTGGATTTTCATGCAGATGTAAAAAAAATCAAGGACAATTTTTCTCATGTTATGGGATTCTAACCTGTGTAACCAGGATCTCAGATAGTGATCTCTTTTACATACAAAAACCAGGTTCCATTATCCCTGGAAAGTGAGGTGCCCTTAAGCATAAAAATCATAAGAAAGGTAGCAAAAACTTACTCATGTTCATTATTATTATGAGATGTATTGATTTCTTTGTCATTGTTGAAGTCCTTTGATGTGAAGTTTACCACTGAAATATGTAACATTAAGCATTTTCAGGAATATCTCATTAATTAATACAATCCTTTGAATCCAATCTGAAATTTGCCTTATTTGGAATATTTTAATATGCTTTCATTAACAAACTTAACATGTTCCACTTCTACACAACAGGACATGAAAGCACTAGTACTACACCTGAAATATCTTCGCCTTCAACAGGTTAGTTTACATAGATCACCAAACTAGTACTTACAAACTTGCACACTGATATATATCCTGATATGTATTTACAAGGTAAGAAATATCCTTTTTTTGCATGATATAGTGGTGTCACCACTTTCATGTGCATAAGATGCAATGATTTGATGTTATAATTATCACAAAAATTTTCCCAGAAATATTTGTTAGACATCTTAAGAAAAAAAAATTATTGAGAGAACCGAATTTCCTGGGTGACTTCCAGATATCAGTAATGAAATATCTCTGTTAGTGAATAAGGACTTCTTACTTGTCTGTGATGGGCAGTGGGATTGAGTGCACCCTTGGCAAGTTTGCAGATGACACCAAGCTGAGTGGTGCAGTTGACACGCCTGAGGGATGGGATGCCATCGAGAGGGACCTGGGCAAGCTGAAGAAGTAGGCCCATGTGAATGTCAGCAGGTTCAACAAAGCCAAGTCCAAGGTCCTGTGCCTGGATCTGGGCAAATCCTGGTATCAACACAGGCTGAGGGATGAAGGGACTGAGAGCAGCCCTGCCGAGAAGGACTTGGGGGTACTGGTGGATGAAAAACTGGACACGAGCCAGCAGTGTGCGCTTGCAGCCCAGAAAGCCAATTGTATGCTGGGCTGCAAGAAAAGAAGCATGGCCAGCAGGTCGAGGGAGGTGATTCTGTCCCTCTACTCCACTCTGGTGAGACCCAACCTAGAGCACCACATCCAGCTCTGGAATCCTTAATACAGGAAAGACACGGACTTGTTGGCGCAGGTCCAGAGGAGGGCCATGAAGACATCAGAGGGAGGGCTGGAACACCTCTCCTATGAGGACAAGCTGAGAGAATTCAAGTTGTTCAGCCTCGAGAAGAGGAGGCTCTGGGGAGACCATATGTCAGCCTTTCAATCCTTGAAAGGGGCTTATAAGAAAGATGGGGACAAATTTTTTAGGAGGGTCTGTAGTGGCAGGACAAGGGGTAATGATTTTAAACTAAAAGATGGTAGAATCAGACTGGATATAAGGAAGTGATTTTTTACAACGAGGATGGTGAAATACTGGAACTGGTTGCCCAGAGAGGTAGTAGATGCTCCATCCCTGGAAGCATTCAAGGTCGGGCTGGATGGGGCTCTGAACAACCTGATCTAGCTGAAGATGTCCCTGCTCATTGCAGGGGGGTTGGACTAGATGACCTGTAAAAATGTTTCATCTAAAAGGCAATGTTTTTTAGTAATAGTTACTACCGATAGTTATTAAGACAGTGGATTTACTTCAAAAACTAATTTTCTATTTATATAGTTATGAATAGATTATCAAGAACTATTTCCTGTCTTTTAATTTTGTTTTTTTTTTCTCTTAGTAACAGTGCAGCCTAAAATAATGAGAAGCTCTACCACAAGTACCCTACCGACAATACCTAGTGTTTCTTCTTCTGCAGCTACTATATCAACTGAGACTACAAATCCAACAATAATGTCAAAAATTACAGTTCCAATAACTTTATCAGCATCACCTCTTGTCACAATAAAGTCAACAACTGGTAGGTTTTTAGTGTTACTGTTTGAAATAAATCATAGTAAACCCACTCGATAAATAGTGAAGATATCACTCTACTAGGAAAGCATTGCAAGCTGTCTCAACATCCAAGCATAAGACTCCAAATCATAAAGTAGGCAAAGCAGGCTTCCAGAAAGGAGTTGTAAACCAGCAATGTTCAGAAGTGTAGATCAAAAGTACATGGACAGAGAAAGGATGTAGACACTAGGTTAAAAATACAACCAAAAATCACTTTTGTGACTCATCTGAGAAGCATGTTACAAGTTTTATAAGCAGTGAGCCAGCTTAGCTCCAGTTGGATCTACTAGCTCAGCTTCAGACTCTTTTTCCACAACTGGTTTAGTTATACAATCATATTCAAGGAGCACCCAACCTATTAACTCTGAATAATGTAAGCAGGCTGCAAAGCAGAATCACACAGGTATCAGTGCAGCAGCTTTGTCTAGGATTCCAGAGTCTTACTCGCAGGAGGATGACTCCTCCAACATAAATTGCTTTTTGATTCTATGCTTTGTGGAGGCTCGTAATAACGTGTAGCTTCCCAGCAGCATGCACTTCAACTAATAAGCCATCCTCGACCCAGGCTATCAGGGAAAGCAGAGTTAAAAAGAGGTCCCACAGGAGTCAAAACACAGCTTCAAAGACTGCCATTGTGACAGATGATTTGTGCACTGGGACAAGAAAGTCCTATAGTATGATGTTATTTAGCTTTGTAATACAAATTACGGAAAGCCGAAACTGTGGCTGATTTGGAACAGAAGAATAGCCAATGAAATTGTCATTTGGGCAAAGCCCATACAGACTTTAGCCAGTAAGTGACAACAAAGCTAACTTCTTTGAAAAAAATATATAAAAAGTAATCTAATACAGGAAAAATACTGAAAATGAGAACAAAGAAATCTATGAGACAATAGAAAACAAATACGAGTAGAGAAAGATTTGGCAAGCTCATGAGAACATGAATACAAACAATTACACAGAAACAATTCAACAGATCAAGGGTGAAAACTGGGTCTCTGGAACATGTGTAACTTCATAATTTATCTATTTTTAATTATTCAGTGAGTTGATTACTCACATTATATTATTTACCTTTACTCCAAAAGAACATACAACATCAGTTTTTACCATGCCAAACATGATTACAACCATCACTACCCCTTCCATAACTACTACCTCAACAAAAAGAACCGTGACCACTAAACCAAAGCCTACATCTGTTGCCTCATCAACCGCTGCTTCAGCAGAGAGGGAAATAGTAAGGTTCACCACACCACCCTTCAAGACCACTGTCAAAAAGGAAATGACAATCACCGCAATACCTACTCAAACCACATCTCAGATCACAACTTTCAGCAAGCCTAAACTAACAATAGTAGGTAAATACCACTTTTTTATATCTGCCAGGTGAAATCATCACTCACAAGACACATGTCTATGTATTCCTTATAAAAAACCCAAGCATTCTTACTAGTCATCTAAACATTGCAATTAGATAGGAGAGGACATGGATAACTGAAGAAGTGTGATAAAAATGGAAATTTATGTGTCTTGCCAACAGAGCAAGCATCTGACATCCAAATATCATCTTAACCTAACGTTTCTCTTTGAGGCCATATTCTACACTTCCTCCAAATTTAGACAAAATCTCTTTATGCTTCAAAGTGAGTTCTTGAAAACACAGATGGCAGAATATGTGTTCCTCCTAGCTATTGTAACAAACTGTTTCAAAAATAAATATGAAAAAAAGGAAATGACACTTTGAGATCTCAGGTACCCCATATGCCAGCAAGGATAGTCTCCTATGAGGCTGTGTGACAGTGTGAATTGCTAGGTTAGCAACTGACACCAGAGGCTGGGACAGTGTGCAGGGGAATGTCTGCTGTATTGTGAGAACAGGTGTACACTCTCTCCCAGTCCATGTATCTCCCACAAAGTGCTGTTGGGGTGCACACATCTGGGTCTTCTTGTGCCAGCAATTACAGCTTCCTCTGAGGAAGTAACACAACCCACTTTTAACTAGGAACTGTACCAGCTCCCAACCATTACTAATATCCATTCTTCCTTACTTTACAGAGAGTGAGGGAACCCAAGAAACCACTCTGCACCACAAAATCCGAATAGGTGAGTAAAAGGGAGCTGAGAGATGCCCTTGGCCTAAGACTCTGCTTAACTTACCCCAGCTTTCCTAGAGGATGTTCTTGCCCAGTCTGGAATGCCTTGGAGGGGAGACATGCACATCCAGAGAGGCTTTTCTTCCCTCAGGACCTCCGAGAAGAGGAAGAAGCAGGGAGTGCTGAATTGTCCGAGGGCACCCTTCAGGCCCAGATCTTGCCCGATATTTTTTTGAGGAGTGAGCCATTGGCTCATTTCTCTCTCTTGCCCCGTAAGACTCAGTGAAGTCCAGATCTGCCTTTCTTACCCACCCCTTGGGCTTCTGCCTGGGAATTGCCCACCTCCTTTGCCTTCCCCGCTTGCTCTGCCACTGTCAGTCAACCTGTGTCTCTCTGTAGTTGTCACCCACAGAAGACCAACGATGCCACATCTTGTGCAGCATCTTATCACGCAGAAGACCACCCTTGCCACGTCCACCAGCAGCACCTCTGTCCTGAGAGAGGCCAGTTCTGCCAGCAGCCCAGAAGTCCCACTGACAAGGATGTCTCCAAGCCCCACCAATTTACCTGCCACCTCAGCGTTATCTGCTTCTTCCCTCTCTTCTGTTGTGTCCTCAACATGGTTGAGCCCATCACATCCTGGTAAGGCTCCTTCCTGCCCTTCCTGCTGCTCTTCCTGCTTCTTCCAGCTCCAACCATTCTCTCCTAAGCAGCATGTCCTGCACAGGCTTCAGTTTTGGTATTCATTCTCTGTTAACACTGCCCTTGCCATGGGACTTCTGGGAGCCAGGCAGGTCCTGGGATTGGCTCACGCGTGACCCTGACTGCATCCTCCTCCCTTGCCATTTCAGGTGTTTGGCTCTGGGGCACAGACCTTTATCAGGATACAGACATCTGTTACTTCCTGCCCTAAAACCACCAGAGACAAGCTAACACACACTTCCTCCCCTTACAGTGTTGCCCTGAGAATGCACAGTGTAGGGAACAGAAGGCATTGAAAGTGGAAACTCATCTCCAGCTTACACCTCAGGACAATTTTGGGTGAGAGACAGTGTAGGGAACAGAAGGCAGTGAAAGTGGAAACTCATCTCCAGTTTACACCTCAGGACAATTTTGGGTGAGAGACAAGAAAACAAGGCATGCTCTGCATCGAATGGATGTCCAGGCCGTGGCACACTCATGACAAGTATGCGTCAATAAATGCCACCTCCTTGGCCAGTGCTGACCCTGGGTGCAAATGAGTAAACAGTGGTGGGTGGGCAGGAAATTATACACTCAGCTTCAGGCTGAAGTTCTCCCACTTAGACCCATCGGGCTCCGCAGGCCTGGGTTGTCTTGGTGTTGAACAGGACAGCCTCATTTGAGGAGATGCCACAACATGCTTTGCCTAAAATCATTCTCAAGACTCAACCATTGTTTTGTCTCATCCCTTTCTCTGTAGCAAGGGATCCACCGAGAGCTAAGACTCCAACTAGTAAAGTAGTAACAGGTGAGTGCTCTGGTCAGGAGAGAGCTAAGAGTCGTCCATGGCCTATGCCTATCCCTTCAGTAGCCTTCACTCTCCCATGGATGCTTTCCAGCACAGTCTACAGCAAGCAAATGCTTCACTACCACTCAACCAGTGGAACTGCATGCGAAAGTAGAGATACCTCTTCACCTCTCAGGAGGCCAATGAGGAAATAGACAGGCAAATTCCTAGAGGACGTACTACCAAATCATCACAAGCATGCAACTCATAAACAGCAGGAAGGGATGGAACACACTGGGAGTTGGGGCACAATTCATTCATCACTACAGCAATGTGAATCGATAGGGCCTGGTGCAACATTCCTTACACATAACCAAGCACACAGCTCCTCCCCAAAAACTACCCACATCACCAACCTTTCCATCTCACCCGGTCACCCTAAATTAACATGTGCTTTCCTCCCGGCAGCCTTCACCCACAAAAAGACAACCGTGCCACACATCATGCCACCTCTCACCTCGCAGAAGACCACCGTCACCACCTCTACCAGCAGCACCTCCAAGACCTCTGTCTCCAGAGAGGTCAGCCCCGCTAGCAGCACAGAAGTCCCTCTGACAAGGACGTCTCCCAGTCCCAGCTCTGCGCCTGCCCCCAGCAGCCCACTCAGCACCCGGCTGCCATCTGCCGCCAGTTCCAGTGCCTTGTCCACCTCCGCCCCAACCACCAGCCCCAAGCCTACGCCTACAACCCTAAGGACCAAGCCTTCTTCCCTGACAACGAGTGCTCCAAGAGAGTCACCCCCACCAGAGTCCACCGCACTCTCCACAGCCAAAACCAGCCCGCTGCCGTCGCCTGCTTCTTCTCCCTCCTCAACTGTGTCCTCAACATGGCTGAGCTCCTCGCAGCCTGGTAAGGCTCCCTGCTGCCCTTCTTGCTGCTTCTGCCTGCTTTGCCCAGCTCTTACTCTTCCTTCCTTTCATAGCCCAGCTCAAGTGCATCTACACCAATGCAGGTAGCACGGGCAACAAACAGGAGCAGCTGGAAGCCATTGTGCAGCAGGACAGCTATGACTTGGTCGCGATCACGGAAACGTGGTGGGATGACTGTCATGACTGGAGTGCTGCGGTGGTTGGCTATAAGCTCTTCAGAAGGGATAAGCGGGGAAAGAGGGGCGGTGGGGTGGCTCTGTAGGTTAGGGACTGCTTCGATTGTATAGAGGTCGCCGATTGTGATGACAAGGTTGAATGCTTATGGGTAAAGATGAAGGGGAAAGCCAACATGGCAGACATCCTGCTGGGAGTCTGTTATAGACCACCCAACCAGGATGAAGAGGTAGGTGCAGTTTTCTACAAGAGGCTGGCAGAAGTCTCACAATCACTAGCCCTATTTCTCATGGGGGACTTGTACTTACCGGACATCTGCTGGAAAAACAACACAGCAGAGAGGGAACAGTCTAGGAGGTTCCTGGAGTGTGTGGGAGATAACTTCGTGAGGCAGCTGGTAAGTGAGCCTAGCAGGGGAGGTGCCTCGCTAGACCTGCTGTTTACTAACGGAGAAGGGCTGGTGGGAGATGTGGTGGTCGGAGGCCGTCTTGGGCTTAGCGACCATGAAATGACAGAGTTCTCGGTTTGTGGTGAAGTTAAGAGCGGGGGGCTAGCAAAACTACCACCGTGGACTTTCGGAGGGCAGACTTTGGCCTGATCTGGACGCTCGTTAAGAGGGTCCCCTGGGAGAGAGTCCTGAAGGGCAAAGGGGTTCAGGAAGGCTGGACATTCTTCCAGGAGGAAGTCTTAAAGGCACAGGAGCCGGCCGTCCCCTTGTGCCGCAGGACGAACTGGTGGGGAAGATGACCGGCCTGGCTGAACAGGGAGCTCTTGCTGGGACTCAGGAAAAAAAAGGAGGGTCTGCCACCTGTGGAAGAAAGGGCAGGCGACTCAGGAGGAGTACAGGGGTCTCGTTAGGTCGTGCAGAGAGGAAATTAGAAAGGCAAAAGCCCATCTAGAACTCAAGCTGGCCACTGTTGTAAGGGACAACAAAAAGTGTTTTTACAAATACATCAACACCAAAAAGAGGGCCAAGGAGAGTCTCCATCCCTTACTGGATGCGGGGGGCAGTATTGCCAACAAGGCTGAGGAAAAGGCCGAGAAACTTAATGCCTTCTTCGCCTCAGTCTTTAATAGTCAGAATGGTTATCCCCAGGGTAGTCAGCCCCCAGTGCTGGAAGATAGGGAAGGAGAGCGGAACAAACCTCCCATAATCCAGGAGGAAGCAGTTAACGACCTGCTATGCCACCTGGATGCTTACAAGTCTATGGGGCCGGATGGGATCCAGCCAAGAGTGCCGAGGGAACTGGCGGAGGGGCTGGCCAAGCCACTCTCCATCATCTGTCAGCAGTCCTGGCTACCAGGGGAGGTCCCAGATGACTGGAGGATCGCCAGTGTAACACCCATCTACAAGAAGGGCCGGAAGGAGGGTCCTGGGAACTACAGGCCTGTCAGCCTGACCTGGGTGCCGGGCAAGATTATGGAGCGGTTCACCCTGAGTGCGCTCACCGGGCACGTGAAGGACAACCAGGGGATCAGGCCTCGCCAGCATGGGTTCGTAAAAGGCAGGTCCTGCTTGACTAAGCTGATCTCCTTCTGTGAGCACGTGACCCGCCTAGCGGATGAGGGAAAGGCTGTGGATGTTGTCTGCCTGGACTTTAGTAAGGCCTTCGACATCGTTCCCCACAGCATCCTCCTGGAGAAACTAGCTGCCCGTGGTTTGGATGGGTGTACTCTTTGCTGGATAAAGAGGTGGCTGAATGGCCGAGCGCAGAGAGTGGTGGCGAATGGAGTTAAATCCAGCTGGTGGCCGTTCACAAGTGGCGTTCGCCAGGGCTCAGTTTTGAGTCCGGTCTTGTTTAACATCTTTATCAACGATCTGGATGAGGGGATTGAGTGCTCCCTCAGTAAGTTTGCAGATGACACCAAGCTGGGTGGGAGTGTTGATCTGCTTGAGGGTAGGAAGGCGCTGCAGAGGGATCTGGACAGACTGGCTTGATGGTCCGAGGCCAGTTGTATGAGTTTCAAGAAAACCAAATGCCGGGTCCTGCACTTGGATCACAACAGCCCCATGCAACGCTAGAGGCTTGGGGAGGAGTGGCTGGAAAGCTGTCCGACGGAAAAGGATCTTGGGGTGTTGGTTGACAGCCGGCTGAACATGAGCCAGCAGCATGGCCCGGTGGCCAAGAAAGCCAGCGGCATCCTGGCTTGCATCAGGAATAGTGTGGCCAGCAGGAGTAGGGAGGTGATTGTGCCCCTGTACGCAGCACTGATGAGGCCGCACCTGGAGTACTGTGTTCAGTTTTGGGCCCCTCAGTACAAGAAAGACATTGAGTTGCTGGAGAGTGTCCAGAGAAGGGCAGCGAGACTGGTGAGGGGTCTAGAGAACAAGTCTTGTAAGGAGTGGGTGAGGGAGCTGGGGTTGTTTATTCTGGAGAAGAGGAGGCTGAGGGGGGACCTTGTCACTCTCTACAACTACCAGAAAGGAGGCTGTAGTGAGGCAGGTGTTGGTCTCCTCTCGCAAGTAACTAGTGATAGGACGAGAGGCAATGGCGTCAAGTTGCGTCCGGGGAGGTTTAGATCAGACATTAGGAAAAATGTCTTTACTGAAAGAGCGGTCAGGCACTGGGAGAGGCTACCCAGAGAGGTGGTTGAGTCCCCATCCCTGGAGGAGTTCAAAAAACGTGTAGATGTGGCAGTTCCGGGATATGGTTTAGTAGGCATGGTGGCGTTGGGTTGATGGTTGGACTTGATGATCTTAGAGGTCTTTTCCAGCCTATGATTCTTCCATCCATTCTTCCACCATTCCTTCCAAGCACCGTATGCCGCTTGCGTGTGTGTTTTGGTACTTGGCCGTCCCTTCCTGCTGCCTTTGGCCAGCCTGGGACCTGGTGCGCTCCTGGGTCTGTGTACTGGCTCGGGTTGGGATGGAGCTAATTTTTCTTCCTAGCAGGTTGTCTGGTGCTGCGTTTCAGATGTGTGTCCAAGCCAGAGTTGATAGCACGCAAGTGCTTTACTCTTGCGGAGGAGTGCTAGCACGGTATCCAGGCCTTGTGTGTTTCTCCTTCTGCCTGCCAGGGAGTGGGCAAGGGTTGGGCAAGAGGCTGGTCGAGGACAGAACCAGGAGAGCTGACCCAAAGTGAGTGACCAAAGGGATACTCCGTACCGCAGAACGTCACGCTGAGCAATAAAATGCTGAGCCGAGGGGAGTTCTTCCCAAGTAGCCATTGCCCAGAGACTGGCTGGGCATTGGTCACCCACCGGTGCGAGGTGGTGAGTGAAGGCCTTTGCATCTTGTAGGTGGTTTTAACTTGTTTTGTCCTTTGCTTTCTTCACTTCTGAAGACTGTCCGCATTTGGACGCGTGTCAGTTCTTTTGCTTTTGCACTTCCAGTTCTCTCCCCTTTCCCCCTGAGGGGGAGTGAGTAAGCGGCTGGGGGGGCGCTTAGCATCCAGCCAGGGTCAACCCACCGCTGACTGGCACACGCATTGGCCCCGACTGGGCCTAAGCAGGACGGAGGGGCTTAGGGAGGGAGCCGGAAGCCCAGTCCTCCCGCTTGTCCAGTGAGACTCGGTGCGATGCAGGGCTGCTTTTCTTGCCTGAGGCCCTAGCCCAGGGCTTCTTCCCACCTCCTTGACCTCCCATTCTGGGCCTGCCACCCTCAGTCAACATGTGCTTTCCTCCCAGCAGCCTTCACCCACAAAAAGACAACCGTGCCACACATCGGGCCGCCTCTCACCTCGCAGAAGACCACCGCCACCACCTCTGCCAGCAGCACCTCCAAGACCTCTGTCTCCAGAGAGGCCAGCCCCGCTAGCAGCACAGAAGTCCCTCTGACAAGGACGTCTCCCAGTCCCAGCTCTGCGCCTGCCCCCAGCAGCCCACTCAGCACCCGGCTGCCATCTGCCGCCAGTTCCAGTGCCTCGTCCACCTCCGCCCCAACCACCAGCCCCAAGCCTACGCCTACAACCCTAAGGACCAAGCCTTCTTCCCTGACAACGAGTGCTCCAAGAGAGTCACCCCCACCAGAGTCCACCGCACTCTCCACAGCCAAAACCAGCCCGCTGCCGTCGCCTGCTTCTTCTCCCTCCTCAACTGTGTCCTCAACATGGCTGAGCTCCTCGCAGCCTGGTAAGGCTCCCTGCTGCCCTTCTTGCTGCTTCTGCCTGCTTTGCCCAGCTCTTACTCTTCCTTCCTTTCATAGCCCAGCTCAAGTGCATCTACACCAATGCAGGTAGCACGGGCAACAAACAGGAGCAGCTGGAAGCCATTGTGCAGCAGGACAGCTATGACTTGGTCGCGATCACGGAAACGTGGTGGGATGACTGTCATGACTGGAGTGCTGCGGTGGTTGGCTATAAGCTCTTCAGAAGGGATAAGCGGGGAAAGAGGGGCGGTGGGGTGGCTCTGTAGGTTAGGGACTGCTTCGATTGTATAGAGGTCGCCGATTGTGATGACAAGGTTGAATGCTTATGGGTAAAGATGAAGGGGAAAGCCAACATGGCAGACATCCTGCTGGGAGTCTGTTATAGACCACCCAACCAGGATGAAGAGGTAGGTGCAGTTTTCTACAAGAGGCTGGCAGAAGTCTCACAATCACTAGCCCTATTTCTCATGGGGGACTTGTACTTACCGGACATCTGCTGGAAAAACAACACAGCAGAGAGGGAACAGTCTAGGAGGTTCCTGGAGTGTGTGGGAGATAACTTCGTGAGGCAGCTGGTAAGTGAGCCTAGCAGGGGAGGTGCCTCGCTAGACCTGCTGTTTACTAACGGAGAAGGGCTGGTGGGAGATGTGGTGGTCGGAGGCCGTCTTGGGCTTAGCGACCATGAAATGACAGAGTTCTCGGTTTGTGGTGAAGTTAAGAGCGGGGGGCCAGCAAAACTACCACCGTGGACTTTCGGAGGGCAGACTTTGGCCTGATCTGGACGCTCGTTAAGAGGGTCCCCTGGGAGAGAGTCCTGAAGGGCAAAGGGGTTCAGGAAGGCTGGACATTCTTCCAGGAGGAAGTCTTAAAGGCACAGGAGCCGGCCGTCCCCTTGTGCCGCAGGACGAACTGGTGGGGAAGATGACCGGCCTGGCTGAACAGGGAGCTCTTGCTGGGACTCAGGAAAAAAAAGGAGGGTCTGCCACCTGTGGAAGAAAGGGCAGGCGACTCAGGAGGAGTACAGGGGTCTCGTTAGGTCGTGCAGAGAGGAAATTAGAAAGGCAAAAGCCCATCTAGAACTCAAGCTGGCCACTGTTGTAAGGGACAACAAAAAGTGTTTTTACAAATACATCAACACCAAAAAGAGGGCCAAGGAGAGTCTCCATCCCTTACTGGATGCGGGGGGCAGTATTGCCAACAAGGCTGAGGAAAAGGCCGAGAAACTTAATGCCTTCTTCGCCTCAGTCTTTAATAGTCAGAATGGTTATCCCCAGGGTAGTCAGCCCCCAGTGCTGGAAGATAGGGAAGGAGAGCAGAACAAACCTCCCATAATCCAGGAGGAAGCAGTTAACGACCTGCTATGCCACCTGGATGCTTACAAGTCTATGGGGCCGGATGGGATCCAGCCAAGAGTGCCGAGGGAACTGGCGGAGGAGCTGGCCAAGCCACTCTCCATCATCTGTCAGCAGTCCTGGCTACCAGGGGAGGTCCCAGATGACTGGAGGATCGCCAGTGTAACACCCATCTACAAGAAGGGCCGGAAGGAGGGTCCTGGGAACTACAGGCCTGTCAGCCTGACCTGGGTGCCGGGCAAGATTATGGAGCGGTTCACCCTGAGTGCGCTCACCGGGCACGTGAAGGACAACCAGGGGATCAGGCCTCGCCAGCATGGGTTCGTAAAAGGCAGGTCCTGCTTGACTAAGCTGATCTCCTTCTGTGAGCACGTGACCCGCCTAGCGGATGAGGGAAAGGCTGTGGATGTTGTCTGCCTGGACTTTAGTAAGGCCTTCGACATCGTTCCCCACAGCATCCTCCTGGAGAAACTAGCTGCCCGTGGTTTGGATGGGTGTACTCTTTGCTGGATAAAGAGGTGGCTGAATGGCCGAGCGCAGAGAGTGGTGGCGAATGGAGTTAAATCCAGCTGGTGGCCGTTCACAAGTGGCATTCGCCAGGGCTTAGTTTTGAGTCCGGTCTTGTTTAACATCTTTATCAACGATCTGGATGAGGGGATTGAGTGCTCCCTCAGTAAGTTTGCAGATGACACCAAGCTGGGTGGGAGTGTTGATCTGCTTGAGGGTAGGAAGGCGCTGCAGAGGGATCTGGACAGACTGGCTTGATGGTCCGAGGCCAGTTGTATGAGTTTCAAGAAAACCAAATGCCGGGTCCTGCACTTGGATCACAACAGCCCCATGCAACGCTAGAGGCTTGGGGAGGAGTGGCTGGAAAGCTGTCCGACGGAAAAGGATCTTGGGGTGTTGGTTGACAGCCGGCTGAACATGAGCCAGCAGCATGGCCCGGTGGCCAAGAAAGCCAGCGGCATCCTGGCTTGCATCAGGAATAGTGTGGCCAGCAGGAGTAGGGAGGTGATTGTGCCCCTGTACGCAGCACTGATGAGGCCGCACCTGGAGTACTGTGTTCAGTTTTGGGCCCCTCAGTACAAGAAAGACATTGAGTTGCTGGAGAGTGTCCAGAGAAGGGCAGCGAGACTGGTGAGGGGTCTAGAGAACAAGTCTTGTAAGGAGTGGGTGAGGGAGCTGGGGTTGTTTATTCTGGAGAAGAGGAGGCTGAGGGGGGACCTTGTCACTCTCTACAACTACCAGAAAGGAGGCTGTAGTGAGGCAGGTGTTGGTCTCCTCTCGCAAGTAACTAGTGATAGGACGAGAGGCAATGGCGTCAAGTTGCGTCCGGGGAGGTTTAGATCAGACATTAGGAAAAATGTCTTTACTGAAAGAGCGGTCAGGCACTGGGAGAGGCTACCCAGAGAGGTGGTTGAGTCCCCATCCCTGGAGGAGTTCAAAAAACGTGTAGATGTGGCAGTTCCGGGATATGGTTTAGTAGGCATGGTGGCGTTGGGTTGATGGTTGGACTTGATGATCTTAGAGGTCTTTTCCAGCCTATGATTCTTCCATCCATTCTTCCACCATTCCTTCCAAGCACCGTATGCCGCTTGCGTGTGTGTTTTGGTACTTGGCCGTCCCTTCCTGCTGCCTTTGGCCAGCCTGGGACCTGGTGCGCTCCTGGGTCTGTGTACTGGCTCGGGTTGGGATGGAGCTAATTTTTCTTCCTAGCAGGTTGTCTGGTGCTGCGTTTCAGATGTGTGTCCAAGCCAGAGTTGATAGCACGCAAGTGCTTTACTCTTGCGGAGGAGTGCTAGCACGGTATCCAGGCCTTGTGTGTTTCTCCTTCTGCCTGCCAGGGAGTGGGCAAGGGTTGGGCAAGAGGCTGGTCGAGGACAGAACCAGGAGAGCTGACCCAAAGTGAGTGACCAAAGGGATACTCCGTACCGCAGAACGTCACGCTGAGCAATAAAATGCTGAGCCGAGGGGAGTTCTTCCCAAGTAGCCATTGCCCAGAGACTGGCTGGGCATTGGTCACCCACCGGTGCGAGGTGGTGAGTGAAGGCCTTTGCATCTTGTAGGTGGTTTTAACTTGTTTTGTCCTTTGCTTTCTTCACTTCTGAAGACTGTCCGCATTTGGACGCGTGTCAGTTCTTTTGCTTTTGCACTTCCAGTTCTCTCCCCTTTCCCCCTGAGGGGGAGTGAGTAAGCGGCTGGGGGGGCGCTTAGCATCCAGCCAGGGTCAACCCACCGCTGACTGGCACACGCATTGGCCCCGACTGGGCCTAAGCAGGACGGAGGGGCTTAGGGAGGGAGCCGGAAGCCGAGTCCTCCCGCTTGTCCAGTGAGACTCGGTGCGATGCAGGGCTGCTTTTCTTGCCTGAGGCCCTAGCCCAGGGCTTCTTCCCACCTCCTTGACCTCCCATTCTGGGCCTGCCACCCTCAGTCAACATGTGCTTTCCTCCCAGCAGCCTTCACCCACAAAAAGACAACCGTGCCACACATCGGGCCGCCTCTCACCTCGCAGAAGACCACCGCCACCACCTCTGCCAGCAGCACCTCCAAGACCTCTGTCTCCAGAGAGGCCAGCCCCGCTAGCAGCACAGAAGTCCCTCTGACAAGGACGTCTCCCAGTCCCAGCTCTGCGCCTGCCCCCAGCAGCCCACTCAGCACCCGGCTGCCATCTGCCGCCAGTTCCAGTGCCTCGTCCACCTCCGCCCCAACCACCAGCCCCAAGCCTACGCCTACAACCCTAAGGACCAAGCCTTCTTCCCTGACAACGAGTGCTCCAAGAGAGTCACCCCCACCAGAGTCCACCGCACTCTCCACAGCCAAAACCAGCCCGCTGCCGTCGCCTGCTTCTTCTCCCTCCTCAACTGTGTCCTCAACATGGCTGAGCTCCTCGCAGCCTGGTAAGGCTCCCTGCTGCCCTTCTTGCTGCTTCTGCCTGCTTTGCCCAGCTCTTACTCTTCCTTCCTTTCATAGCCCAGCTCAAGTGCATCTACACCAATGCAGGTAGCACGGGCAACAAACAGGAGCAGCTGGAAGCCATTGTGCAGCAGGACAGCTATGACTTGGTCGCGATCACGGAAACGTGGTGGGATGACTGTCATGACTGGAGTGCTGCGGTGGTTGGCTATAAGCTCTTCAGAAGGGATAAGCGGGGAAAGAGGGGCGGTGGGGTGGCTCTGTAGGTTAGGGACTGCTTCGATTGTATAGAGGTCGCCGATTGTGATGACAAGGTTGAATGCTTATGGGTAAAGATGAAGGGGAAAGCCAACATGGCAGACATCCTGCTGGGAGTCTGTTATAGACCACCCAACCAGGATGAAGAGGTAGGTGCAGTTTTCTACAAGAGGCTGGCAGAAGTCTCACAATCACTAGCCCTATTTCTCGTGGGGGACTTGTACTTACCGGACATCTGCTGGAAAAACAACACAGCAGAGAGGGAACAGTCTAGGAGGTTCCTGGAGTGTGTGGGAGATAACTTCGTGAGGCAGCTGGTAAGTGAGCCTAGCAGGGGAGGTGCCTCGCTAGACCTGCTGTTTACTAACGGAGAAGGGCTGGTGGGAGATGTGGTGGTCGGAGGCCGTCTTGGGCTTAGCGACCATGAAATGACAGAGTTCTCAGTTTGTGGTGAAGTTAAGAGCGGGGGGCCAGCAAAACTACCACCGTGGACTTTCGGAGGGCAGACTTTGGCCTGATCTGGACGCTCGTTAAGAGGGTCCCCTGGGAGAGAGTCCTGAAGGGCAAAGGGGTTCAGGAAGGCTGGACATTCTTCCAGGAGGAAGTCTTAAAGGCACAGGAGCCGGCCGTCCCCTTGTGCCGCAGGACGAACTGGTGGGGAAGATGACCGGCCTGGCTGAACAGGGAGCTCTTGCTGGGACTCAGGAAAAAAAAGGAGGGTCTGCCACCTATGGAAGAAAGGGCAGGCGACTCAGGAGGAGTACAGGGGTCTCGTTAGGTCGTGCAGAGAGGAAATTAGAAAGGCAAAAGCCCATCTAGAACTCAAGCTGGCCACTGTTGTAAGGGACAACAAAAAGTGTTTTTACAAATACATCAACACCAAAAAGAGGGCCAAGGAGAGTCTCCATCCCTTACTGGATGCGGGGGGCAGTATTGCCAACAAGGCTGAGGAAAAGGCCGAGAAACTTAATGCCTTCTTCGCCTCAGTCTTTAATAGTCAGAATGGTTATCCCCAGGGTAGTCAGCCCCCAGTGCTGGAAGATAGGGAAGGAGAGCGGAACAAACCTCCCATAATCCAGGAGGAAGCAGTTAACGACCTGCTCTGCCACCTGGATGCTTACAAGTCTATGGGGCCGGATGGGATCCAGCCAAGAGTGCCGAGGGAACTGGCGGAGGAGCTGGCCAAGCCACTCTCCATCATCTGTCAGCAGTCCTGGCTACCAGGGGAGGTCCCAGATGACTGGAGGATCGCCAGTGTAACACCCATCTACAAGAAGGGCCGGAAGGAGGGTCCTGGGAACTACAGGCCTGTCAGCCTGACCTGGGTGCCGGGCAAGATTATGGAGCGGTTCACCCTGAGTGCGCTCACCGGGCACGTGAAGGACAACCAGGGGATCAGGCCTCGCCAGCATGGGTTCGTAAAAGGCAGGTCCTGCTTGACTAAGCTGATCTCCTTCTGTGAGCACGTGACCCGCCTAGCGGATGAGGGAAAGGCTGTGGATGTTGTCTGCCTGGACTTTAGTAAGGCCTTCGACATCGTTCCCCACAGCATCCTCCTGGAGAAACTAGCTGCCCGTGGTTTGGATGGGTGTACTCTTTGCTGGATAAAGAGGTGGCTGAATGGCCGAGCGCAGAGAGTGGTGGCGAATGGAGTTAAATCCAGCTGGTGGCCGTTCACAAGTGGCGTTCGCCAGGGCTCAGTTTTGAGTCCGGTCTTGTTTAACATCTTTATCAACGATCTGGATGAGGGGATTGAGTGCTCCCTCAGTAAGTTTGCAGATGACACCAAGCTGGGTGGGAGTGTTGATCTGCTTGAGGGTAGGAAGGCGCTGCAGAGGGATCTGAACAGACTGGCTTGATGGTCCGAGGCCAGTTGTATGAGTTTCAAGAAAACCAAATGCCGGGTCCTGCACTTGGATCACAACAGCCCCATGCAACGCTAGAGGCTTGGGGAGGAGTGGCTGGAAAGCTGTCCGACGGAAAAGGATCTTGGGGTGTTGGTTGACAGCCGGCTGAACATGAGCCAGCAGCATGGCCCGGTGGCCAAGAAAGCCAGCGGCATCCTGGCTTGCATCAGGAATAGTGTGGCCAGCAGGAGTAGGGAGGTGATTGTGCCCCTGTACGCAGCACTGATGAGGCCGCACCTGGAGTACTGTGTTCAGTTTTGGGCCCCTCAGTACAAGAAAGACATTGAGTTGCTGGAGAGTGTCCAGAGAAGGGCAGCGAGACTGGTGAGGGGTCTAGAGAACAAGTCTTGTAAGGAGTGGGTGAGGGAGCTGGGGTTGTTTATTCTGGAGAAGAGGAGGCTGAGGGGGGACCTTGTCACTCTCTACAACTACCAGAAAGGAGGCTGTAGTGAGGCAGGTGTTGGTCTCCTCTCGCAAGTAACTAGTGATAGGACGAGAGGCAATGGCGTCAAGTTGCGTCCGGGGAGGTTTAGATCAGACATTAGGAAAAATGTCTTTACTGAAAGAGCGGTCAGGCACTGGGAGAGGCTACCCAGAGAGGTGGTTGAGTCCCCATCCCTGGAGGAGTTCAAAAAACGTGTAGATGTGGCAGTTCCGGGATATGGTTTAGTAGGCATGGTGGCGTTGGGTTGATGGTTGGACTTGATGATCTTAGAGGTCTTTTCCAGCCTATGATTCTTCCATCCATTCTTCCACCATTCCTTCCAAGCACCGTATGCCGCTTGCGTGTGTGTTTTGGTACTTGGCCGTCCCTTCCTGCTGCCTTTGGCCAGCCTGGGACCTGGTGCGCTCCTGGGTCTGTGTACTGGCTCGGGTTGGGATGGAGCTAATTTTTCTTCCTAGCAGGTTGTCTGGTGCTGCGTTTCAGATGTGTGTCCAAGCCAGAGTTGATAGCACGCAAGTGCTTTACTCTTGCGGAGGAGTGCTAGCACGGTATCCAGGCCTTGTGTGTTTCTCCTTCTGCCTGCCAGGGAGTGGGCAAGGGTTGGGCAAGAGGCTGGTCGAGGACAGAACCAGGAGAGCTGACCCAAAGTGAGTGACCAAAGGGATACTCCGTACCGCAGAACGTCACGCTGAGCAATAAAATGCTGAGCCGAGGGGAGTTCTTCCCAAGTAGCCATTGCCCAGAGACTGGCTGGGCATTGGTCACCCACCGGTGCGAGGTGGTGAGTGAAGGCCTTTGCATCTTGTAGGTGGTTTTAACTTGTTTTGTCCTTTGCTTTCTTCACTTCTGAAGACTGTCCGCATTTGGACGCGTGTCAGTTCTTTTGCTTTTGCACTTCCAGTTCTCTCCCCTTTCCCCCTGAGGGGGAGTGAGTAAGCGGCTGGGGGGGCGCTTAGCATCCAGCCAGGGTCAACCCACCGCTGACTGGCACACGCATTGGCCCCGACTGGGCCTAAGCAGGACGGAGGGGCTTAGGGAGGGAGCCGGAAGCCCAGTCCTCCCGCTTGTCCAGTGAGACTCGGTGCGATGCAGGGCTGCTTTTCTTGCCTGAGGCCCTAGCCCAGGGCTTCTTCCCACCTCCTTGACCTCCCATTCTGGGCCTGCCACCCTCAGTCAACATGTGCTTTCCTCCCGGCAGCCTTCACCCACAAAAAGACAACCGTGCCACACATCGGGCCGCCTCTCACCTCGCAGAAGACCACCGCCACCACCTCTGCCAGCAGCACCTCCAAGACCTCTGTCTCCAGAGAGGCCAGCCCCGCTAGCAGCACAGAAGTCCCTCTGACAAGGACGTCTCCCAGTCCCAGCTCTGCGCCTGCCCCCAGCAGCCCACTCAGCACCCGGCTGCCATCTGCCGCCAGTTCCAGTGCCTCGTCCACCTCCGCCCCAACCACCAGCCCCAAGCCTACGCCTACAACCCTAAGGACCAAGCCTTCTTCCCTGAC
Source organism: Opisthocomus hoazin (assembly GCF_030867145.1). Lineage (NCBI taxonomy): Eukaryota > Metazoa > Chordata > Aves > Opisthocomiformes > Opisthocomidae > Opisthocomus > Opisthocomus hoazin. The sequence continues at coordinate 17,135,403 of NC_134420.1, read as the reverse complement.
AACGAGTGCTCCAAGAGAGTCACCCCCACCAGAGTCCACCGCACTCTCCACAGCCAAAACCAGCCCGCTGCCGTCGCCTGCTTCTTCTCCCTCCTCAACTGTGTCCTCAACATGGCTGAGCTCCTCGCAGCCTGGTAAGGCTCCCTGCTGCCCTTCTTGCTGCTTCTGCCTGCTTTGCCCAGCTCTTACTCTTCCTTCCTTTCATAGCCCAGCTCAAGTGCATCTACACCAATGCAGGTAGCACGGGCAACAAACAGGAGCAGCTGGAAACCATTGTGCAGCAGGACAGCTATGACTTGGTCGCGATCACGGAAACGTGGTGGGATGACTGTCATGACTGGAGTGCTGCGGTGGTTGGCTATAAGCTCTTCAGAAGGGATAAGCGGGGAAAGAGGGGCGGTGGGGTGGCTCTGTAGGTTAGGGACTGCTTCGATTGTATAGAGGTCGCCGATTGTGATGACAAGGTTGAATGCTTATGGGTAAAGATGAAGGGGAAAGCCAACATGGCAGACATCCTGCTGGGAGTCTGTTATAGACCACCCAACCAGGATGAAGAGGTAGGTGCAGTTTTCTACAAGAGGCTGGCAGAAGTCTCACAATCACTAGCCCTATTTCTCGTGGGGGACTTGTACTTACCGGACATCTGCTGGAAAAACAACACAGCAGAGAGGGAACAGTCTAGGAGGTTCCTGGAGTGTGTGGGAGATAACTTCGTGAGGCAGCTGGTAAGTGAGCCTAGCAGGGGAGGTGCCTCGCTAGACCTGCTGTTTACTAACGGAGAAGGGCTGGTGGGAGATGTGGTGGTCGGAGGCCGTCTTGGGCTTAGCGACCATGAAATGACAGAGTTCTCGGTTTGTGGTGAAGTTAAGAGCGGGGGGCCAGCAAAACTACCACCGTGGACTTTCGGAGGGCAGACTTTGGCCTGATCTGGACGCTCGTTAAGAGGGTCCCCTGGGAGAGAGTCCTGAAGGGCAAAGGGGTTCAGGAAGGCTGGACATTCTTCCAGGAGGAAGTCTTAAAGGCACAGGAGCCGGCCGTCCCCTTGTGCCGCAGGACGAACTGGTGGGGAAGATGACCGGCCTGGCTGAACAGGGAGCTCTTGCTGGGACTCAGGAAAAAAAAGGAGGGTCTGCCACCTATGGAAGAAAGGGCAGGCGACTCAGGAGGAGTACAGGGGTCTCGTTAGGTCGTGCAGAGAGGAAATTAGAAAGGCAAAAGCTCATCTAGAACTCAAGCTGGCCACTGTTGTAAGGGACAACAAAAAGTGTTTTTACAAATACATCAACACCAAAAAGAGGGCCAAGGAGAGTCTCCATCCCTTACTGGATGCGGGGGGCAGTATTGCCAACAAGGCTGAGGAAAAGGCCGAGAAACTTAATGCCTTCTTCGCCTCAGTCTTTAATAGTCAGAATGGTTATCCCCAGGGTAGTCAGCCCCCAGTGCTGGAAGATAGGGAAGAAGAGCGGAACAAACCTCCCATAATCCAGGAGGAAGCAGTTAACGACCTGCTATGCCACCTGGATGCTTACAAGTCTATGGGGCCGGATGGGATCCAGCCAAGAGTGCCGAGGGAACTGGCGGAGGAGCTGGCCAAGCCACTCTCCATCATCTGTCAGCAGTCCTGGCTACCAGGGGAGGTCCCAGATGACTGGAGGATCGCCAGTGTAACACCCATCTACAAGAAGGGCCGGAAGGAGGGTCCTGGGAACTACAGGCCTGTCAGCCTGACCTGGGTGCCGGGCAAGATTATGGAGCGGTTCACCCTGAGTGCGCTCACCGGGCACGTGAAGGACAACCAGGGGATCAGGCCTCGCCAGCATGGGTTCGTAAAAGGCAGGTCCTGCTTGACTAAGCTGATCTCCTTCTGTGAGCACGTGACCCGCCTAGCGGATGAGGGAAAGGCTGTGGATGTTGTCTGCCTGGACTTTAGTAAGGCCTTCGACATCGTTCCCCACAGCATCCTCCTGGAGAAACTAGCTGCCCGTGGTTTGGATGGGTGTACTCTTTGCTGGATAAAGAGGTGGCTGAATGGCCGAGCGCAGAGAGTGGTGGCGAATGGAGTTAAATCCAGCTGGTGGCCGTTCACAAGTGGCGTTCGCCAGGGCTCAGTTTTGAGTCCGGTCTTGTTTAACATCTTTATCAACGATCTGGATGAGGGGATTGAGTGCTCCCTCAGTAAGTTTGCAGATGACACCAAGCTGGGTGGGAGTGTTGATCTGCTTGAGGGTAGGAAGGCGCTGCAGAGGGATCTGGACAGACTGGCTTGATGGTCCGAGGCCAGTTGTATGAGTTTCAAGAAAACCAAATGCCGGGTCCTGCACTTGGATCACAACAGCCCCATGCAACGCTAGAGGCTTGGGGAGGAGTGGCTGGAAAGCTGTCCGACGGAAAAGGATCTTGGGGTGTTGGTTGACAGCCGGCTGAACATGAGCCAGCAGCATGGCCCGGTGGCCAAGAAAGCCAGCGGCATCCTGGCTTGCATCAGGAATAGTGTGGCCAGCAGGAGTAGGGAGGTGATTGTGCCCCTGTACGCAGCACTGATGAGGCCGCACCTGGAGTACTGTGTTCAGTTTTGGGCCCCTCAGTACAAGAAAGACATTGAGTTGCTGGAGAGTGTCCAGAGAAGGGCAGCGAGACTGGTGAGGGGTCTAGAGAACAAGTCTTGTAAGGAGTGGGTGAGGGAGCTGGGGTTGTTTATTCTGGAGAAGAGGAGGCTGAGGGGGGACCTTGTCACTCTCTACAACTACCAGAAAGGAGGCTGTAGTGAGGCAGGTGTTGGTCTCCTCTCGCAAGTAACTAGTGATAGGACGAGAGGCAATGGCGTCAAGTTGCGTCCGGGGAGGTTTAGATCAGACATTAGGAAAAATGTCTTTACTGAAAGAGCGGTCAGGCACTGGGAGAGGCTACCCAGAGAGGTGGTTGAGTCCCCATCCCTGGAGGAGTTCAAAAAACGTGTAGATGTGGCAGTTCCGGGATATGGTTTAGTAGGCATGGTGGCGTTGGGTTGATGGTTGGACTTGATGATCTTAGAGGTCTTTTCCAGCCTATGATTCTTCCATCCATTCTTCCACCATTCCTTCCAAGCACCGTATGCCGCTTGCGTGTGTGTTTTGGTACTTGGCCGTCCCTTCCTGCTGCCTTTGGCCAGCCTGGGACCTGGTGCGCTCCTGGGTCTGTGTACTGGCTCGGGTTGGGATGGAGCTAATTTTTCTTCCTAGCAGGTTGTCTGGTGCTGCGTTTCAGATGTGTGTCCAAGCCAGAGTTGATAGCACGCAAGTGCTTTACTCTTGCGGAGGAGTGCTAGCACGGTATCCAGGCCTTGTGTGTTTCTCCTTCTGCCTGCCAGGGAGTGGGCAAGGGTTGGGCAAGAGGCTGGTCGAGGACAGAACCAGGAGAGCTGACCCAAAGTGAGTGACCAAAGGGATACTCCGTACCGCAGAACGTCACGCTGAGCAATAAAATGCTGAGCCGAGGGGAGTTCTTCCCAAGTAGCCATTGCCCAGAGACTGGCTGGGCATTGGTCACCCACCGGTGCGAGGTGGTGAGTGAAGGCCTTTGCATCTTGTAGGTGGTTTTAACTTGTTTTGTCCTTTGCTTTCTTCACTTCTGAAGACTGTCCGCATTTGGACGCGTGTCAGTTCTTTTGCTTTTGCACTTCCAGTTCTCTCCCCTTTCCCCCTGAGGGGGAGTGAGTAAGCGGCTGGGGGGGCGCTTAGCATCCAGCCAGGGTCAACCCACCGCTGACTGGCACACGCATTGGCCCCGACTGGGCCTAAGCAGGACGGAGGGGCTTAGGGAGGGAGCCGGAAGCCCAGTCCTCCCGCTTGTCCAGTGAGACTCGGTGCGATGCAGGGCTGCTTTTCTTGCCTGAGGCCCTAGCCCAGGGCTTCTTCCCACCTCCTTGACCTCCCATTCTGGGCCTGCCACCCTCAGTCAACATGTGCTTTCCTCCCGGCAGCCTTCACCCACAAAAAGACAACCGTGCCACACATCGGGCCGCCTCTCACCTCGCAGAAGACCACCGCCACCACCTCTGCCAGCAGCACCTCCAAGACCTCTGTCTCCAGAGAGGCCAGCCCCGCTAGCAGCACAGAAGTCCCTCTGACAAGGACGTCTCCCAGTCCCAGCTCTGCGCCTGCCCCCAGCAGCCCACTCAGCACCCGGCTGCCATCTGCCGCCAGTTCCAGTGCCTCGTCCACCTCCGCCCCAACCACCAGCCCCAAGCCTACGCCTACAACCCTAAGGACCAAGCCTTCTTCCCTGACAACGAGTGCCCCAAGAGAGTCACCCCCACCAGAGTCCACCGCACTCTCCACAGCCAAAACCAGCCCGCTGCCGTCGCCTGCTTCTTCTCCCTCCTCAACTGTGTCCTCAACATGGCTGAGCTCCTCGCAGCCTGGTAAGGCTCCCTGCTGCCCTTCTTGCTGCTTCTGCCTGCTTTGCCCAGCTCTTACTCTTCCTTCCTTTCATAGCCCAGCTCAAGTGCATCTACACCAATGCAGGTAGCACGGGCAACAAACAGGAGCAGCTGGAAACCATTGTGCAGCAGGACAGCTATGACTTGGTCGCGATCACGGAAACGTGGTGGGATGACTGTCATGACTGGAGTGCTGCGGTGGTTGGCTATAAGCTCTTCAGAAGGGATAAGCGGGGAAAGAGGGGCGGTGGGGTGGCTCTGTAGGTTAGGGACTGCTTCGATTGTATAGAGGTCGCCGATTGTGATGACAAGGTTGAATGCTTATGGGTAAAGATGAAGGGGAAAGCCAACATGGCAGACATCCTGCTGGGAGTCTGTTATAGACCACCCAACCAGGATGAAGAGGTAGGTGCAGTTTTCTACAAGAGGCTGGCAGAAGTCTCACAATCACTAGCCCTATTTCTCGTGGGGGACTTGTACTTACCGGACATCTGCTGGAAAAACAACACAGCAGAGAGGGAACAGTCTAGGAGGTTCCTGGAGTGTGTGGGAGATAACTTCGTGAGGCAGCTGGTAAGTGAGCCTAGCAGGGGAGGTGCCTCGCTAGACCTGCTGTTTACTAACGGAGAAGGGCTGGTGGGAGATGTGGTGGTCGGAGGCCGTCTTGGGCTTAGCGACCATGAAATGACAGAGTTCTCGGTTTGTGGTGAAGTTAAGAGCGGGGGGCCAGCAAAACTACCACCGTGGACTTTCGGAGGGCAGACTTTGGCCTGATCTGGACGCTCGTTAAGAGGGTCCCCTGGGAGAGAGTCCCGAAGGGCAAAGGGGTTCAGGAAGGCTGGACATTCTTCCAGGAGGAAGTCTTAAAGGCACAGGAGCCGGCCGTCCCCTTGTGCCGCAGGACGAACTGGTGGGGAAGATGACCGGCCTGGCTGAACAGGGAGCTCTTGCTGGGACTCAGGAAAAAAAAGGAGGGTCTGCCACCTATGGAAGAAAGGGCAGGCGACTCAGGAGGAGTACAGGGGTCTCGTTAGGTCGTGCAGAGAGGAAATTAGAAAGGCAAAAGCTCATCTAGAACTCAAGCTGGCCACTGTTGTAAGGGACAACAAAAAGTGTTTTTACAAATACATCAACACCAAAAAGAGGGCCAAGGAGAGTCTCCATCCCTTACTGGATGCGGGGGGCAGTATTGCCAACAAGGCTGAGGAAAAGGCCGAGAAACTTAATGCCTTCTTCGCCTCAGTCTTTAATAGTCAGAATGGTTATCCCCAGGGTAGTCAGCCCCCAGTGCTGGAAGATAGGGAAGGAGAGCGGAACAAACCTCCCATAATCCAGGAGGAAGCAGTTAACGACCTGCTCTGCCACCTGGATGCTTACAAGTCTATGGGGCCGGATGGGATCCAGCCAAGAGTGCCGAGGGAACTGGCGGAGGAGCTGGCCAAGCCACTCTCCATCATCTGTCAGCAGTCCTGGCTACCAGGGGAGGTCCCAGATGACTGGAGGATCGCCAGTGTAACACCCATCTACAAGAAGGGCCGGAAGGAGGGTCCTGGGAACTACAGGCCTGTCAGCCTGACCTGGGTGCCGGGCAAGATTATGGAGCGGTTCACCCTGAGTGCGCTCACCGGGCACGTGAAGGACAACCAGGGGATCAGGCCTCGCCAGCATGGGTTCGTAAAAGGCAGGTCCTGCTTGACTAAGCTGATCTCCTTCTGTGAGCACGTGACCCGCCTAGCGGATGAGGGAAAGGCTGTGGATGTTGTCTGCCTGGACTTTAGTAAGGCCTTCGACATCGTTCCCCACAGCATCCTCCTGGAGAAACTAGCTGCCCGTGGTTTGGATGGGTGTACTCTTTGCTGGATAAAGAGGTGGCTGAATGGCCGAGCGCAGAGAGTGGTGGCGAATGGAGTTAAATCCAGCTGGTGGCCGTTCACAAGTGGCGTTCGCCAGGGCTCAGTTTTGAGTCCGGTCTTGTTTAACATCTTTATCAACGATCTGGATGAGGGGATTGAGTGCTCCCTCAGTAAGTTTGCAGATGACACCAAGCTGGGTGGGAGTGTTGATCTGCTTGAGGGTAGGAAGGCGCTGCAGAGGGATCTGAACAGACTGGCTTGATGGTCCGAGGCCAGTTGTATGAGTTTCAAGAAAACCAAATGCCGGGTCCTGCACTTGGATCACAACAGCCCCATGCAACGCTAGAGGCTTGGGGAGGAGTGGCTGGAAAGCTGTCCGACGGAAAAGGATCTTGGGGTGTTGGTTGACAGCCGGCTGAACATGAGCCAGCAGCATGGCCCGGTGGCCAAGAAAGCCAGCGGCATCCTGGCTTGCATCAGGAATAGTGTGGCCAGCAGGAGTAGGGAGGTGATTGTGCCCCTGTACGCGGCACTGATGAGGCCGCACCTGGAGTACTGTGTTCAGTTTTGGGCCCCTCAGTACAAGAAAGACATTGAGTTGCTGGAGAGTGTCCAGAGAAGGGCAGCGAGACTGGTGAGGGGTCTAGAGAACAAGTCTTGTAAGGAGTGGGTGAGGGAGCTGGGGTTGTTTATTCTGGAGAAGAGGAGGCTGAGGGGGGACCTTGTCACTCTCTACAACTACCAGAAAGGAGGCTGTAGTGAGGCAGGTGTTGGTCTCCTCTCGCAAGTAACTAGTGATAGGACGAGAGGCAATGGCGTCAAGTTGCGTCCGGGGAGGTTTAGATTAGACATTAGGAAAAATGTCTTTACTGAAAGAGCGGTCAGGCACTGGGAGAGGCTACCCAGAGAGGTGGTTGAGTCCCCATCCCTGGAGGAGTTCAAAAAACGTGTAGATGTGGCAGTTCCGGGATATGGTTTAGTAGGCATGGTGGCGTTGGGTTGATGGTTGGACTTGATGATCTTAGAGGTCTTTTCCAGCCTATGATTCTTCCATCCATTCTTCCACCATTCCTTCCAAGCACCGTATGCCGCTTGCGTGTGTGTTTTGGTACTTGGCCGTCCCTTCCTGCTGCCTTTGGCCAGCCTGGGACCTGGTGCGCTCCTGGGTCTGTGTACTGGCTCGGGTTGGGATGGAGCTAATTTTTCTTCCTAGCAGGTTGTCTGGTGCTGCGTTTCAGATGTGTGTCCAAGCCAGAGTTGATAGCACGCAAGTGCTTTACTCTTGCGGAGGAGTGCTAGCACGGTATCCAGGCCTTGTGTGTTTCTCCTTCTGCCTGCCAGGGAGTGGGCAAGGGTTGGGCAAGAGGCTGGTCGAGGACAGAACCAGGAGAGCTGACCCAAAGTGAGTGACCAAAGGGATACTCCGTACCGCAGAACGTCACGCTGAGCAATAAAATGCTGAGCCGAGGGGAGTTCTTCCCAAGTAGCCATTGCCCAGAGACTGGCTGGGCATTGGTCACCCACCGGTGCGAGGTGGTGAGTGAAGGCCTTTGCATCTTGTAGGTGGTTTTAACTTGTTTTGTCCTTTGCTTTCTTCACTTCTGAAGACTGTCCGCATTTGGACGCGTGTCAGTTCTTTTGCTTTTGCACTTCCAGTTCTCTCCCCTTTCCCCCTGAGGGGGAGTGAGTAAGCGGCTGGGGGGGCGCTTAGCATCCAGCCAGGGTCAACCCACCGCTGACTGGCACACGCATTGGCCCCGACTGGGCCTAAGCAGGACGGAGGGGCTTAGGGAGGGAGCCGGAAGCCCAGTCCTCCCGCTTGTCCAGTGAGACTCGGTGCGATGCAGGGCTGCTTTTCTTGCCTGAGGCCCTAGCCCAGGGCTTCTTCCCACCTCCTTGACCTCCCATTCTGGGCCTGCCACCCTCAGTCAACATGTGCTTTCCTCCCGGCAGCCTTCACCCACAAAAAGACAACCGTGCCACACATCGGGCCGCCTCTCACCTCGCAGAAGACCACCGCCACCACCTCTGCCAGCAGCACCTCCAAGACCTCTGTCTCCAGAGAGGCCAGCCCCGCTAGCAGCACAGAAGTCCCTCTGACAAGGACGTCTCCCAGTCCCAGCTCTGCGCCTGCCCCCAGCAGCCCACTCAGCACCCGGCTGCCATCTGCCGCCAGTTCCAGTGCCTCGTCCACCTCCGCCCCAACCACCAGCCCCAAGCCTACGCCTACAACCCTAAGGACCAAGCCTTCTTCCCTGACAACGAGTGCTCCAAGAGAGTCACCCCCACCAGAGTCCACCGCACTCTCCACAGCCAAAACCAGCCCGCTGCCGTCGCCTGCTTCTTCTCCCTCCTCAACTGTGTCCTCAACATGGCTGAGCTCCTCGCAGCCTGGTAAGGCTCCCTGCTGCCCTTCTTGCTGCTTCTGCCTGCTTTGCCCAGCTCTTACTCTTCCTTCCTTTCATAGCCCAGCTCAAGTGCATCTACACCAATGCAGGTAGCACGGGCAACAAACAGGAGCAGCTGGAAACCATTGTGCAGCAGGACAGCTATGACTTGGTCGCGATCACGGAAACGTGGTGGGATGACTGTCATGACTGGAGTGCTGCGGTGGTTGGCTATAAGCTCTTCAGAAGGGATAAGCGGGGAAAGAGGGGCGGTGGGGTGGCTCTGTAGGTTAGGGACTGCTTCGATTGTATAGAGGTCGCCGATTGTGATGACAAGGTTGAATGCTTATGGGTAAAGATGAAGGGGAAAGCCAACATGGCAGACATCCTGCTGGGAGTCTGTTATAGACCACCCAACCAGGATGAAGAGGTAGGTGCAGTTTTCTACAAGAGGCTGGCAGAAGTCTCACAATCACTAGCCCTATTTCTCATGGGGGACTTGTACTTACCGGACATCTGCTGGAAAAACAACACAGCAGAGAGGGAACAGTCTAGGAGGTTCCTGGAGTGTGTGGGAGATAACTTCGTGAGGCAGCTGGTAAGTGAGCCTAGCAGGGGAGGTGCCTCGCTAGACCTGCTGTTTACTAACGGAGAAGGGCTGGTGGGAGATGTGGTGGTCGGAGGCCGTCTTGGGCTTAGCGACCATGAAATGACAGAGTTCTCGGTTTGTGGTGAAGTTAAGAGCGGGGGGCCAGCAAAACTACCACCGTGGACTTTCGGAGGGCAGACTTTGGCCTGATCTGGACGCTCGTTAAGAGGGTCCCCTGGGAGAGAGTCCCGAAGGGCAAAGGGGTTCAGGAAGGCTGGACATTCTTCCAGGAGGAAGTCTTAAAGGCACAGGAGCCGGCCGTCCCCTTGTGCCGCAGGACGAACTGGTGGGGAAGATGACCGGCCTGGCTGAACAGGGAGCTCTTGCTGGGACTCAGGAAAAAAAAGGAGGGTCTGCCACCTATGGAAGAAAGGGCAGGCGACTCAGGAGGAGTACAGGGGTCTCGTTAGGTCGTGCAGAGAGGAAATTAGAAAGGCAAAAGCTCATCTAGAACTCAAGCTGGCCACTGTTGTAAGGGACAACAAAAAGTGTTTTTACAAATACATCAACACCAAAAAGAGGGCCAAGGAGAGTCTCCATCCCTTACTGGATGCGGGGGGCAGTATTGCCAACAAGGCTGAGGAAAAGGCCGAGAAACTTAATGCCTTCTTCGCCTCAGTCTTTAATAGTCAGAATGGTTATCCCCAGGGTAGTCAGCCCCCAGTGCTGGAAGATAGGGAAGGAGAGCGGAACAAACCTCCCATAATCCAGGAGGAAGCAGTTAACGACCTGCTCTGCCACCTGGATGCTTACAAGTCTATGGGGCCGGATGGGATCCAGCCAAGAGTGCCGAGGGAACTGGCGGAGGAGCTGGCCAAGCCACTCTCCATCATCTGTCAGCAGTCCTGGCTACCAGGGGAGGTCCCAGATGACTGGAGGATCGCCAGTGTAACACCCATCTACAAGAAGGGCCGGAAGGAGGGTCCTGGGAACTACAGGCCTGTCAGCCTGACCTGGGTGCCGGGCAAGATTATGGAGCGGTTCACCCTGAGTGCGCTCACCGGGCACGTGAAGGACAACCAGGGGATCAGGCCTCGCCAGCATGGGTTCGTAAAAGGCAGGTCCTGCTTGACTAAGCTGATCTCCTTCTGTGAGCACGTGACCCGCCTAGCGGATGAGGGAAAGGCTGTGGATGTTGTCTGCCTGGACTTTAGTAAGGCCTTCGACACTGTTCCCCACAGCATCCTCCTGGAGAAACTAGCTGCCCGTGGTTTGGGTGGGTGTACTCTTTGCTGGATAAAGAGGTGGCTGAATGGCCGAGCGCAGAGAGTGGTGGCGAATGGAGTTAAATCCAGCTGGTGGCCGTTCACAAGTGGCATTCGCCAGGGCTCAGTTTTGAGTCCGGTCTTGTTTAACATCTTTATCAACGATCTGGATGAGGGGATTGAGTGCTCCCTCAGTAAGTTTGCAGATGACACCAAGCTGGGTGGGAGTGTTGATCTGCTTGAGGGTAGGAAGGCGCTGCAGAGGGATCTGGACAGACTGGCTTGATGGTCCGAGGCCAGTTGTATGAGTTTCAAGAAGACCAAATGCCGGGTCCTGCACTTGGATCACAACAGCCCCATGCAACGCTAGAGGCTTGGGGAGGAGTGGCTGGAAAGCTGCCCGACGGAAAAGGATCTTGGGGTGTTGGTTGACAGCCGGCTGAACATGAGCCAGCAGCATGGCCCGGTGGCCAAGAAAGCCAGCGGCATCCTGGCTTGCATCAGGAATAGTGTGGCCAGCAGGAGTAGGGAGGTGATTGTGCCCCTGTACGCGGCACTGGTGAGGCCGCACCTGGAGTACTGTGTTCAGTTTTGGGCCCCTCAGTACAAGAAAGACATTGAGTTGCTGGAGAGTGTCCAGAGAAGGGCAGCGAGACTGGTGAGGGGTCTAGAGAACAAGTCTTGTAAGGAGTGGGTGAGGGAGCTGGGGTTGTTTATTCTGGAGAAGAGGAGGCTGAGGGGGGACCTTGTCACTCTCTACAACTACCAGAAAGGAGGCTGTAGTGAGGCAGGTGTTGGTCTCCTCTCGCAAGTAACTAGTGATAGGACGAGAGGCAATGGCGTCAAGTTGCGTCCGGGGAGGTTTAGATTAGACATTAGGAAAAATGTCTTTACTGAAAGAGCGGTCAGGCACTGGGAGAGGCTACCCAGAGAGGTGGTTGAGTCCCCATCCCTGGAGGAGTTAAAAAAAACGTGTAGATGTGGCAGTTCCGGGATATGGTTTAGTAGGCATGGTGGCGTTGGGTTGATGGTTGGACTTGATGATCTTAGAGGTCTTTTCCAGCCTATGATTCTTCCATCCATTCTTCCACCATTCCTTCCAAGCACCGTATGCCGCTTGTGCGTGTGTTTTGGTACTTGGCCGTCCCTTCCTGCTGCCTTTGGCCAGCCTGGGACCTGGTGCGCTCCTGGGTCTGTGTACTGGCTCGGGTTGGGATGGAGCTAATTTTTCTTCCTAGCAGGTTGTCTGGTGCTGCGTTTCAGATGTGTGTCCAAGCCAGAGTTGATAGCACGCAAGTGCTTTACTCTTGCGGAGGAGTGCTAGCACGGTATCCAGGCCTTGTGTGTTTCTCCTTCTGCCTGCCAGGGAGTGGGCAAGGGTTGGGCAAGAGGCTGGTCAAGGACAGAACCAGGAGAGCTGACCCAAAGTGAGTGACCAAAGGGATACTCCGTACCGCAGAACGTCACGCTGAGCAATAAAATGCTGAGCCGAGGGGAGTTCTTCCCAAGTAGCCATTGCCCAGAGACTGGCTGGGCATTGGTCACCCACCGGTGCGAGGTGGTGAGTGAAGGCCTTTGCATCTTGTAGGTGGTTTTAACTTGTTTTGTCCTTTGCTTTCTTCACTTCTGAAGACTGTCCGCATTTGGACGCGTGTCAGTTCTTTTGCTTTTGCACTTCCAGTTCTCTCCCCTTTCCCCCTGAGGGGGAGTGAGTAAGCGGCTGGGGGGGCGCTTAGCATCCAGCCAGGGTCAACCCACCGCTGACTGGCACACGCATTGGCCCCGACTGGGCCTAAGCAGGACGGAGGGGCTTAGGGAAGGAGCCGGAAGCCCAGTCCTCCCGCTTGTCCAGTGAGACTCGGTGCGATGCAGGGCTGCTTTTCTTGCCTGAGGCCCTAGCCCAGGGCTTCTTCCCACCTCCTTGACCTCCCATTCTGGGCCTGCCACCCTCAGTCAACATGTGCTTTCCTCCCGGCAGCCTTCACCCACAAAAAGACAACCGTGCCACACATCGGGCCGCCTCTCACCTCGCAGAAGACCACCGCCACCACCTCTGCCAGCAGCACCTCCAAGACCTCTGTCTCCAGAGAGGCCAGCCCCGCTAGCAGCACAGAAGTCCCTCTGACAAGGACGTCTCCCAGTCCCAGCTCTGCGCCTGCCCCCAGCAGCCCACTCAGCACCCGGCTGCCATCTGCCGCCAGTTCCAGTGCCTCGTCCACCTCCGCCCCAACCACCAGCCCCAAGCCTACGCCTACAACCCTAAGGACCAAGCCTTCTTCCCTGACAACGAGTGCTCCAAGAGAGTCACCCCCACCAGAGTCCACCGCACTCTCCACAGCCAAAACCAGCCCGCTGCCGTCGCCTGCTTCTTCTCCCTCCTCAACTGTGTCCTCAACATGGCTGAGCTCCTCGCAGCCTGGTAAGGCTCCCTGCTGCCCTTCTTGCTGCTTCTGCCTGCTTTGCCCAGCTCTTACTCTTCCTTCCTTTCATAGCCCAGCTCAAGTGCATCTACACCAATGCAGGTAGCACGGGCAACAAACAGGAGCAGCTGGAAGCCATTGTGCAGCAGGACAGCTATGACTTGGTCGCGATCACGGAAACGTGGTGGGATGACTGTCATGACTGGAGTGCTGCGGTGGTTGGCTATAAGCTCTTCAGAAGGGATAAGCGGGGAAAGAGGGGCGGTGGGGTGGCTCTGTAGGTTAGGGACTGCTTCGATTGTATAGAGGTCGCCGATTGTGATGACAAGGTTGAATGCTTATGGGTAAAGATGAAGGGGAAAGCCAACATGGCAGACATCCTGCTGGGAGTCTGTTATAGACCACCCAACCAGGATGAAGAGGTAGGTGCAGTTTTCTACAAGAGGCTGGCAGAAGTCTCACAATCACTAGCCCTATTTCTCGTGGGGGACTTGTACTTACCGGACATCTGCTGGAAAAACAACACAGCAGAGAGGGAACAGTCTAGGAGGTTCCTGGAGTGTGTGGGAGATAACTTCGTGAGGCAGCTGGTAAGTGAGCCTAGCAGGGGAGGTGCCTCGCTAGACCTGCTGTTTACTAACGGAGAAGGGCTGGTGGGAGATGTGGTGGTCGGAGGCCGTCTTGGGCTTAGCGACCATGAAATGACAGAGTTCTCGGTTTGTGGTGAAGTTAAGAGCGGGGGGCCAGCAAAACTACCACCGTGGACTTTCGGAGGGCAGACTTTGGCCTGATCTGGACGCTCGTTAAGAGGGTCCCCTGGGAGAGAGTCCCGAAGGGCAAAGGGGTTCAGGAAGGCTGGACATTCTTCCAGGAGGAAGTCTTAAAGGCACAGGAGCCGGCCGTCCCCTTGTGCCGCAAGACGAACTGGTGGGGAAGATGACTGGCCTGGCTGAACAGGGAGCTCTTGCTGGGACTCAGGAAAAAAAAGGAGGGTCTGCCACCTATGGAAGAAAGGGCAGGCGACTCAGGAGGAGTACAGGGGTCTCGTTAGGTCGTGCAGAGAGGAAATTAGAAAGGCAAAAGCCCATCTAGAACTCAAGCTGGCCACTGTTGTAAGGGACAACAAAAAGTGTTTTTACAAATACATCAACACCAAAAAGAGGGCCAAGGAGAGTCTCCATCCCTTACTGGATGCGGGGGGCAGTATTGCCAACAAGGCTGAGGAAAAGGCCGAGAAACTTAATGCCTTCTTCGCCTCAGTCTTTAATAGTCAGAATGGTTATCCCCAGGGTAGTCAGCCCCCAGTGCTGGAAGATAGGGAAGAAGAGCGGAACAAACCTCCCATAATCCAGGAGGAAGCAGTTAACGACCTGCTATGCCACCTGGATGCTTACAAGTCTATGGGGCCGGATGGGATCCAGCCAAGAGTGCCGAGGGAACTGGCGGAGGAGCTGGCCAAGCCACTCTCCATCATCTGTCAGCAGTCCTGGCTACCAGGGGAGGTCCCAGATGACTGGAGGATCGCCAGTGTAACACCCATCTACAAGAAGGGCCGGAAGGAGGGTCCTGGGAACTACAGGCCTGTCAGCCTGACCTGGGTGCCGGGCAAGATTATGGAGCGGTTCACCCTGAGTGCGCTCACCGGGCACGTGAAGGACAACCAGGGGATCAGGCCTCGCCAGCATGGGTTCGTAAAAGGCAGGTCCTGCTTGACTAAGCTGATCTCCTTCTGTGAGCACGTGACCCGCCTAGCGGATGAGGGAAAGGCTGTGGATGTTGTCTGCCTGGACTTCAGTAAGGCCTTCGACACTGTTCCCCACAGCATCCTCCTGGAGAAACTAGCTGCCCGTGGTTTGGGTGGGTGTACTCTTTGCTGGATAAAGAGGTGGCTGAATGGCCGAGCGCAGAGAGTGGTGGCGAATGGAGTTAAATCCAGCTGGTGGCCGTTCACAAGTGGCATTCGCCAGGGCTCAGTTTTGAGTCCGGTCTTGTTTAACATCTTTATCAACGATCTGGATGAGGGGATTGAGTGCTCCCTCAGTAAGTTTGCAGATGACACCAAGCTGGGTGGGAGTGTTGATCTGCTTGAGGGTAGGAAGGCGCTGCAGAGGGATCTGGACAGACTGGCTTGATGGTCCGAGGCCAGTTGTATGAGTTTCAAGAAGACCAAATGCCGGGTCCTGCACTTGGGTCACAACAGCCCCATGCAACGCTAGAGGCTTGGGGAGGAGTGGCTGGAAAGCTGCCCGACGGAAAAGGATCTTGGGGTGTTGGTTGACAGCCGGCTGAACATGAGCCAGCAGCATGGCCCGGTGGCCAAGAAAGCCAGCGGCATCCTGGCTTGCATCAGGAATAGTGTGGCCAGCAGGAGTAGGGAGGTGATTGTGCCCCTGTACGCGGCACTGGTGAGGCCGCACCTGGAGTACTGTGTTCAGTTTTGGGCCCCTCAGTACAAGAAAGACATTGAGTTGCTGGAGAGTGTCCAGAGAAGGGCAGCGAGACTGGTGAGGGGTCTAGAGAACAAGTCTTGTAAGGAGTGGGTGAGGGAGCTGGGGTTGTTTATTCTGGAGAAGAGGAGGCTGAGGGGGGACCTTGTCACTCTCTACAACTACCAGAAAGGAGGCTGTAGTGAGGCAGGTGTTGGTCTCCTCTCGCAAGTAACTAGTGATAGGACGAGAGGCAATGGCGTCAAGTTGCGTCCGGGGAGGTTTAGATTAGACATTAGGAAAAATGTCTTTACTGAAAGAGCGGTCAGGCACTGGGAGAGGCTACCCAGAGAGGTGGTTGAGTCCCCATCCCTGGAGGAGTTAAAAAAAACGTGTAGATGTGGCAGTTCCGGGATATGGTTTAGTAGGCATGGTGGCGTTGGGTTGATGGTTGGACTTGATGATCTTAGAGGTCTTTTCCAGCCTATGATTCTTCCATCCATTCTTCCACCATTCCTTCCAAGCACCGTATGCCGCTTGTGCGTGTGTTTTGGTACTTGGCCGTCCCTTCCTGCTGCCTTTGGCCAGCCTGGGACCTGGTGCGCTCCTGGGTCTGTGTACTGGCTCGGGTTGGGATGGAGCTAATTTTTCTTCCTAGCAGGTTGTCTGGTGCTGCGTTTCAGATGTGTGTCCAAGCCAGAGTTGATAGCACGCAAGTGCTTTACTCTTGCGGAGGAGTGCTAGCACGGTATCCAGGCCTTGTGTGTTTCTCCTTCTGCCTGCCAGGGAGTGGGCAAGGGTTGGGCAAGAGGCTGGTCGAGGACAGAACCAGGAGAGCTGACCCAAAGTGAGTGACCAAAGGGATACTCCGTACCGCAGAACGTCACGCTGAGCAGTAAAATGCTGAGCCGAGGGGAGTTCTTCCCAAGTAGCCATTGCCCAGAGACTGGCTGGGCATTGGTCACCCACCGGTGCGAGGTGGTGAGTGAAGGCCTTTGCATCTTGTAGGTGGTTTTAACTTGTTTTGTCCTTTGCTTTCTTCACTTCTGAAGACTGTCCGCATTTGGACGCGTGTCAGTTCTTTTGCTTTTGCACTTCCAGTTCTCTCCCCTTTCCCCCTGAGGGGGAGTGAGTAAGCGGCTGGGGGGGCGCTTAGCATCCAGCCAGGGTCAACCCACCGCTGACTGGCACACGCATTGGCCCCGACTGGGCCTAAGCAGGACGGAGGGGCTTAGGGAGGGAGCCGGAAGCCCAGTCCTCCCGCTTGTCCAGTGAGACTCGGTGCGATGCAGGGCTGCTTTTCTTGCCTGAGGCCCTAGCCCAGGGCTTCTTCCCACCTCCTTGACCTCCCATTCTGGGCCTGCCACCCTCAGTCAACATGTGCTTTCCTCCCGGCAGCCTTCACCCACAAAAAGACAACCGTGCCACACATCGGGCCGCCTCTCACCTCGCAGAAGACCACCGCCACCACCTCTGCCAGCAGCACCTCCAAGACCTCTGTCTCCAGAGAGGCCAGCCCCGCTAGCAGCACAGAAGTCCCTCTGACAAGGACGTCTCCCAGTCCCAGCTCTGCGCCTGCCCCCAGCAGCCCACTCAGCACCCGGCTGCCATCTGCCGCCAGTTCCAGTGCCTCGTCCACCTCCGCCCCAACCACCAGCCCCAAGCCTACGCCTACAACCCTAAGGACCAAGCCTTCTTCCCTGACAACGAGTGCTCCAAGAGAGTCACCCCCACCAGAGTCCACCGCACTCTCCACAGCCAAAACCAGCCCGCTGCCGTCGCCTGCTTCTTCTCCCTCCTCAACTGTGTCCTCAACATGGCTGAGCTCCTCGCAGCCTGGTAAGGCTCCCTGCTGCCCTTCTTGCTGCTTCTGCCTGCTTTGCCCAGCTCTTACTCTTCCTTCCTTTCATAGCCCAGCTCAAGTGCATCTACACCAATGCAGGTAGCACGGGCAACAAACAGGAGCAGCTGGAAGCCATTGTGCAGCAGGACAGCTATGACTTGGTCGCGATCACGGAAACGTGGTGGGATGACTGTCATGACTGGAGTGCTGCGGTGGTTGGCTATAAGCTCTTCAGAAGGGATAAGCGGGGAAAGAGGGGCGGTGGGGTGGCTCTGTAGGTTAGGGACTGCTTCGATTGTATAGAGGTCGCCGATTGTGATGACAAGGTTGAATGCTTATGGGTAAAGATGAAGGGGAAAGCCAACATGGCAGACATCCTGCTGGGAGTCTGTTATAGACCACCCAACCAGGATGAAGAGGTAGGTGCAGTTTTCTACAAGAGGCTGGCGGAAGTCTCACAATCACTAGCCCTATTTCTCGTGGGGGACTTGTACTTACCGGACATCTGCTGGAAAAACAACACAGCAGAGAGGGAACAGTCTAGGAGGTTCCTGGAGTGTGTGGGAGATAACTTCGTGAGGCAGCTGGTAAGTGAGCCTAGCAGGGGAGGTGCCTCGCTAGACCTGCTGTTTACTAACGGAGAAGGGCTGGTGGGAGATGTGGTGGTCGGAGGCCGTCTTGGGCTTAGCGACCATGAAATGACAGAGTTCTCGGTTTGTGGTGAAGTTAAGAGCGGGGGGCCAGCAAAACTACCACCGTGGACTTTCGGAGGGCAGACTTTGGCCTGATCTGGACGCTCGTTAAGAGGGTCCCCTGGGAGAGAGTCCTGAAGGGCAAAGGGGTTCAGGAAGGCTGGACATTCTTCCAGGAGGAAGTCTTAAAGGCACAGGAGCCGGCCGTCCCCTTGTGCCGCAGGACGAACTGGTGGGGAAGATGACCGGCCTGGCTGAACAGGGAGCTCTTGCTGGGACTCAGGAAAAAAAAGGAGGGTCTGCCACCTATGGAAGAAAGGGCAGGCGACTCAGGAGGAGTACAGGGGTCTCGTTAGGTCGTGCAGAGAGGAAATTAGAAAGGCAAAAGCCCATCTAGAACTCAAGCTGGCCACTGTTGTAAGGGACAACAAAAAGTGTTTTTACAAATACATCAACACCAAAAAGAGGGCCAAGGAGAGTCTCCATCCCTTACTGGATGCGGGGGGCAGTATTGCCAACAAGGCTGAGGAAAAGGCCGAGAAACTTAATGCCTTCTTCGCCTCAGTCTTTAATAGTCAGAATGGTTATCCCCAGGGTAGTCAGCCCCCAGTGCTGGAAGATAGGGAAGAAGAGCGGAACAAACCTCCCATAATCCAGGAGGAAGCAGTTAACGACCTGCTATGCCACCTGGATGCTTACAAGTCTATGGGGCCGGATGGGATCCAGCCAAGAGTGCCGAGGGAACTGGCGGAGGAGCTGGCCAAGCCACTCTCCATCATCTGTCAGCAGTCCTGGCTACCAGGGGAGGTCCCAGATGACTGGAGGATCGCCAGTGTAACACCCATCTACAAGAAGGGCCGGAAGGAGGGTCCTGGGAACTACAGGCCTGTCAGCCTGACCTGGGTGCCGGGCAAGATTATGGAGCGGTTCACCCTGAGTGCGCTCACCGGGCACGTGAAGGACAACCAGGGGATCAGGCCTCGCCAGCATGGGTTCGTAAAAGGCAGGTCCTGCTTGACTAAGCTGATCTCCTTCTGTGAGCACGTGACCCGCCTAGCGGATGAGGGAAAGGCTGTGGATGTTGTCTGCCTGGACTTCAGTAAGGCCTTCGACATCGTTCCCCACAGCATCCTCCTGGAGAAACTAGCTGCCCGTGGTTTGGATGGGTGTACTCTTTGCTGGATAAAGAGGTGGCTGAATGGCCGAGCGCAGAGAGTGGTGGCGAATGGAGTTAAATCCAGCTGGTGGCCGTTCACAAGTGGCGTTCGCCAGGGCTCAGTTTTGAGTCCGGTCTTGTTTAACATCTTTATCAACGATCTGGATGAGGGGATTGAGTGCTCCCTCAGTAAGTTTGCAGATGACACCAAGCTGGGTGGGAGTGTTGATCTGCTTGAGGGTAGGAAGGCGCTGCAGAGGGATCTGGACAGACTGGCTTGATGGTCCGAGGCCAGTTGTATGAGTTTCAAGAAAACCAAATGCCGGGTCCTGCACTTGGATCACAACAGCCCCATGCAACGCTAGAGGCTTGGGGAGGAGTGGCTGGAAAGCTGTCCGACGGAAAAGGATCTTGGGGTGTTGGTTGACAGCCGGCTGAACATGAGCCAGCAGCATGGCCCGGTGGCCAAGAAAGCCAGCGGCATCCTGGCTTGCATCAGGAATAGTGTGGCCAGCAGGAGTAGGGAGGTGATTGTGCCCCTGTACGCAGCACTGATGAGGCCGCACCTGGAGTACTGTGTTCAGTTTTGGGCCCCTCAGTACAAGAAAGACATTGAGTTGCTGGAGAGTGTCCAGAGAAGGGCAGCGAGACTGGTGAGGGGTCTAGAGAACAAGTCTTGTAAGGAGTGGGTGAGGGAGCTGGGGTTGTTTATTCTGGAGAAGAGGAGGCTGAGGGGGGACCTTGTCACTCTCTACAACTACCAGAAAGGAGGCTGTAGTGAGGCAGGTGTTGGTCTCCTCTCGCAAGTAACTAGTGATAGGACGAGAGGCAATGGCGTCAAGTTGCGTCCGGGGAGGTTTAGATTAGACATTAGGAAAAATGTCTTTACTGAAAGAGCGGTCAGGCACTGGGAGAGGCTACCCAGAGAGGTGGTTGAGTCCCCATCCCTGGAGGAGTTAAAAAAAAAACCTGTAGATGTGGCAGTTCCGGGATATGGTTTAGTAGGCATGGTGGCGTTGGGTTGATGGTTGGACTTGATGATCTTAGAGGTCTTTTCCAGCCTATGATTCTTCCATCCATTCTTCCACCATTCCTTCCAAGCACCGTATGCCGCTTGCGCGTGTGTTTTGGTACTTGGCCGTCCCTTCCTGCTGCCTTTGGCCAGCCTGGGACCTGGTGCGCTCCTGGGTCTGTGTACTGGCTCGGGTTGGGATGGAGCTAATTTTTCTTCCTAGCAGGTTGTCTGGTGCTGCGTTTCAGATGTGTGTCCAAGCCAGAGTTGATAGCACGCAAGTGCTTTACTCTTGCGGAGGAGTGCTAGCACGGTATCCAGGCCTTGTGTGTTTCTCCTTCTGCCTGCCAGGGAGTGGGCAAGGGTTGGGCAAGAGGCTGGTCGAGGACAGAACCAGGAGAGCTGACCCAAAGTGAGTGACCAAAGGGATACTCCGTACCGCAGAACGTCACGCTGAGCAATAAAATGCTGAGCCGAGGGGAGTTCTTCCCAAGTAGCCATTGCCCAGAGACTGGCTGGGCATTGGTCACCC
The DNA here is from genome assembly GCF_030867145.1 of Opisthocomus hoazin. Classification (NCBI taxonomy): domain Eukaryota; kingdom Metazoa; phylum Chordata; class Aves; order Opisthocomiformes; family Opisthocomidae; genus Opisthocomus; species Opisthocomus hoazin. Next base: position 17,114,811 of record NC_134420.1, on the reverse strand, counting down.
ACCGGTGCGAGGTGGTGAGTGAAGGCCTTTGCATCTTGTAGGTGGTTTTAACTTGTTTTGTCCTTTGCTTTCTTCACTTCTGAAGACTGTCCGCATTTGGACGCGTGTCAGTTCTTTTGCTTTTGCACTTCCAGTTCTCTCCCCTTTCCCCCTGAGGGGGAGTGAGTAAGCGGCTGGGGGGGCGCTTAGCATCCAGCCAGGGTCAACCCACCGCTGACTGGCACACGCATTGGCCCCGACTGGGCCTAAGCAGGACGGAGGGGCTTAGGGAGGGAGCCGGAAGCCCAGTCCTCCCGCTTGTCCAGTGAGACTCGGTGCGATGCAGGGCTGCTTTTCTTGCCTGAGGCCCTAGCCCAGGGCTTCTTCCCACCTCCTTGACCTCCCATTCTGGGCCTGCCACCCTCAGTCAACATGTGCTTTCCTCCCGGCAGCCTTCACCCACAAAAAGACAACCGTGCCACACATCGGGCCGCCTCTCACCTCGCAGAAGACCACCGCCACCACCTCTGCCAGCAGCACCTCCAAGACCTCTGTCTCCAGAGAGGCCAGCCCCGCTAGCAGCACAGAAGTCCCTCTGACAAGGACGTCTCCCAGTCCCAGCTCTGCGCCTGCCCCCAGCAGCCCACTCAGCACCCGGCTGCCATCTGCCGCCAGTTCCAGTGCCTCGTCCACCTCCGCCCCAACCACCAGCCCCAAGCCTACGCCTACAACCCTAAGGACCAAGCCTTCTTCCCTGACAACGAGTGCTCCAAGAGAGTCACCCCCACCAGAGTCCACCGCACTCTCCACAGCCAAAACCAGCCCGCTGCCGTCGCCTGCTTCTTCTCCCTCCTCAACTGTGTCCTCAACATGGCTGAGCTCCTCGCAGCCTGGTAAGGCTCCCTGCTGCCCTTCTTGCTGCTTCTGCCTGCTTTGCCCAGCTCTTACTCTTCCTTCCTTTCATAGCCCAGCTCAAGTGCATCTACACCAATGCAGGTAGCACGGGCAACAAACAGGAGCAGCTGGAAGCCATTGTGCAGCAGGACAGCTATGACTTGGTCGCGATCACGGAAACGTGGTGGGATGACTGTCATGACTGGAGTGCTGCGGTGGTTGGCTATAAGCTCTTCAGAAGGGATAAGCGGGGAAAGAGGGGCGGTGGGGTGGCTCTGTAGGTTAGGGACTGCTTCGATTGTATAGAGGTCGCCGATTGTGATGACAAGGTTGAATGCTTATGGGTAAAGATGAAGGGGAAAGCCAACATGGCAGACATCCTGCTGGGAGTCTGTTATAGACCACCCAACCAGGATGAAGAGGTAGGTGCAGTTTTCTACAAGAGGCTGGCGGAAGTCTCACAATCACTAGCCCTATTTCTCGTGGGGGACTTGTACTTACCGGACATCTGCTGGAAAAACAACACAGCAGAGAGGGAACAGTCTAGGAGGTTCCTGGAGTGTGTGGGAGATAACTTCGTGAGGCAGCTGGTAAGTGAGCCTAGCAGGGGAGGTGCCTCGCTAGACCTGCTGTTTACTAACGGAGAAGGGCTGGTGGGAGATGTGGTGGTCGGAGGCCGTCTTGGGCTTAGCGACCATGAAATGACAGAGTTCTCGGTTTGTGGTGAAGTTAAGAGCGGGGGGCCAGCAAAACTACCACCGTGGACTTTCGGAGGGCAGACTTTGGCCTGATCTGGACGCTCGTTAAGAGGGTCCCCTGGGAGAGAGTCCTGAAGGGCAAAGGGGTTCAGGAAGGCTGGACATTCTTCCAGGAGGAAGTCTTAAAGGCACAGGAGCCGGCCGTCCCCTTGTGCCGCAGGACGAACTGGTGGGGAAGATGACCGGCCTGGCTGAACAGGGAGCTCTTGCTGGGACTCAGGAAAAAAAAGGAGGGTCTGCCACCTATGGAAGAAAGGGCAGGCGACTCAGGAGGAGTACAGGGGTCTCGTTAGGTCGTGCAGAGAGGAAATTAGAAAGGCAAAAGCCCATCTAGAACTCAAGCTGGCCACTGTTGTAAGGGACAACAAAAAGTGTTTTTACAAATACATCAACACCAAAAAGAGGGCCAAGGAGAGTCTCCATCCCTTACTGGATGCGGGGGGCAGTATTGCCAACAAGGCTGAGGAAAAGGCCGAGAAACTTAATGCCTTCTTCGCCTCAGTCTTTAATAGTCAGAATGGTTATCCCCAGGGTAGTCAGCCCCCAGTGCTGGAAGATAGGGAAGAAGAGCGGAACAAACCTCCCATAATCCAGGAGGAAGCAGTTAACGACCTGCTATGCCACCTGGATGCTTACAAGTCTATGGGGCCGGATGGGATCCAGCCAAGAGTGCCGAGGGAACTGGCGGAGGAGCTGGCCAAGCCACTCTCCATCATCTGTCAGCAGTCCTGGCTACCAGGGGAGGTCCCAGATGACTGGAGGATCGCCAGTGTAACACCCATCTACAAGAAGGGCCGGAAGGAGGGTCCTGGGAACTACAGGCCTGTCAGCCTGACCTGGGTGCCGGGCAAGATTATGGAGCGGTTCACCCTGAGTGCGCTCACCGGGCACATGAAGGACAACCAGGGGATCAGGCCTCGCCAGCATGGGTTCGTAAAAGGCAGGTCCTGCTTGACTAAGCTGATCTCCTTCTGTGAGCACGTGACCCGCCTAGCGGATGAGGGAAAGGCTGTGGATGTTGTCTGCCTGGACTTCAGTAAGGCCTTCGACATCGTTCCCCACAGCATCCTCCTGGAGAAACTAGCTGCCCGTGGTTTGGATGGGTGTACTCTTTGCTGGATAAAGAGGTGGCTGAATGGCCGAGCGCAGAGAGTGGTGGCGAATGGAGTTAAATCCAGCTGGTGGCCGTTCACAAGTGGCGTTCGCCAGGGCTCAGTTTTGAGTCCGGTCTTGTTTAACATCTTTATCAACGATCTGGATGAGGGGATTGAGTGCTCCCTCAGTAAGTTTGCAGATGACACCAAGCTGGGTGGGAGTGTTGATCTGCTTGAGGGTAGGAAGGCGCTGCAGAGGGATCTGGACAGACTGGCTTGATGGTCCGAGGCCAGTTGTATGAGTTTCAAGAAAACCAAATGCCGGGTCCTGCACTTGGATCACAACAGCCCCATGCAACGCTAGAGGCTTGGGGAGGAGTGGCTGGAAAGCTGTCCGACGGAAAAGGATCTTGGGGTGTTGGTTGACAGCCGGCTGAACATGAGCCAGCAGCATGGCCCGGTGGCCAAGAAAGCCAGCGGCATCCTGGCTTGCATCAGGAATAGTGTGGCCAGCAGGAGTAGGGAGGTGATTGTGCCCCTGTACGCAGCACTGATGAGGCCGCACCTGGAGTACTGTGTTCAGTTTTGGGCCCCTCAGTACAAGAAAGACATTGAGTTGCTGGAGAGTGTCCAGAGAAGGGCAGCGAGACTGGTGAGGGGTCTAGAGAACAAGTCTTGTAAGGAGTGGGTGAGGGAGCTGGGGTTGTTTATTCTGGAGAAGAGGAGGCTGAGGGGGGACCTTGTCACTCTCTACAACTACCAGAAAGGAGGCTGTAGTGAGGCAGGTGTTGGTCTCCTCTCGCAAGTAACTAGTGATAGGACGAGAGGCAATGGCGTCAAGTTGCGTCCGGGGAGGTTTAGATTAGACATTAGGAAAAATGTCTTTACTGAAAGAGCGGTCAGGCACTGGGAGAGGCTACCCAGAGAGGTGGTTGAGTCCCCATCCCTGGAGGAGTTAAAAAAAAAACCTGTAGATGTGGCAGTTCCGGGATATGGTTTAGTAGGCATGGTGGCGTTGGGTTGATGGTTGGACTTGATGATCTTAGAGGTCTTTTCCAGCCTATGATTCTTCCATCCATTCTTCCACCATTCCTTCCAAGCACCGTATGCCGCTTGCGCGTGTGTTTTGGTACTTGGCCGTCCCTTCCTGCTGCCTTTGGCCAGCCTGGGACCTGGTGCGCTCCTGGGTCTGTGTACTGGCTCGGGTTGGGATGGAGCTAATTTTTCTTCCTAGCAGGTTGTCTGGTGCTGCGTTTCAGATGTGTGTCCAAGCCAGAGTTGATAGCACGCAAGTGCTTTACTCTTGCGGAGGAGTGCTAGCACGGTATCCAGGCCTTGTGTGTTTCTCCTTCTGCCTGCCAGGGAGTGGGCAAGGGTTGGGCAAGAGGCTGGTCGAGGACAGAACCAGGAGAGCTGACCCAAAGTGAGTGACCAAAGGGATACTCCGTACCGCAGAACGTCACGCTGAGCAGTAAAATGCTGAGCCGAGGGGAGTTCTTCCCAAGTAGCCATTGCCCAGAGACTGGCTGGGCATTGGTCACCCACCGGTGCGAGTTGGTGAGTGAAGGCCTTTGCATCTTGTAGGTGGTTTTAACTTGTTTTGTCCTTTGCTTTCTTCACTTCTGAAGACTGTCCGCATTTGGACGCGTGTCAGTTCTTTTGCTTTTGCACTTCCAGTTCTCTCCCCTTTCCCCCTGAGGGGGAGTGAGTAAGCGGCTGGGGGGGCGCTTAGCATCCAGCCAGGGTCAACCCACCGCTGACTGGCACACGCATTGGCCCCGACTGGGCCTAAGCAGGACGGAGGGGCTTAGGGAGGGAGCCGGAAGCCCAGTCCTCCCGCTTGTCCAGTGAGACTCGGTGCGATGCAGGGCTGCTTTTCTTGCCTGAGGCCCTAGCCCAGGGCTTCTTCCCACCTCCTTGACCTCCCATTCTGGGCCTGCCACCCTCAGTCAACATGTGCTTTCCTCCCGGCAGCCTTCACCCACAAAAAGACAACCGTGCCACACATCGGGCCGCCTCTCACCTCGCAGAAGACCACCGCCACCACCTCTGCCAGCAGCACCTCCAAGACCTCTGTCTCCAGAGAGGCCAGCCCCGCTAGCAGCACAGAAGTCCCTCTGACAAGGACGTCTCCCAGTCCCAGCTCTGCGCCTGCCCCCAGCAGCCCACTCAGCACCCGGCTGCCATCTGCCGCCAGTTCCAGTGCCTCGTCCACCTCCGCCCCAACCACCAGCCCCAAGCCTACACCTACAACCCTAAGGACCAAGCCTTCTTCCCTGACAACGAGTGCTCCAAGAGAGTCACCCCCACCAGAGTCCACCGCACTCTCCACAGCCAAAACCAGCCCACTGCCGTCGCCTGCTTCTTCTCCCTCCTCAACTGTGTCCTCAACATGGCTGAGCTCCTCGCAGCCTGGTAAGGCTCCCTGCTGCCCTTCTTGCTGCTTCTGCCTGCTTTGCCCAGCTCTTACTCTTCCTTCCTTTCATAGCCCAGCTCAAGTGCATCTACACCAATGCAGGTAGCACGGGCAACAAACAGGAGCAGCTGGAAGCCATTGTGCAGCAGGACAGCTATGACTTGGTCGCGATCACGGAAACGTGGTGGGATGACTGTCATGACTGGAGTGCTGCGGTGGTTGGCTATAAGCTCTTCAGAAGGGATAAGCGGGGAAAGAGGGGCGGTGGGGTGGCTCTGTAGGTTAGGGACTGCTTCGATTGTATAGAGGTCGCCGATTGTGATGACAAGGTTGAATGCTTATGGGTAAAGATGAAGGGGAAAGCCAACATGGCAGACATCCTGCTGGGAGTCTGTTATAGACCACCCAACCAGGATGAAGAGGTAGGTGCAGTTTTCTACAAGAGGCTGGCAGAAGTCTCACAATCACTAGCCCTATTTCTCATGGGGGACTTGTACTTACCGGACATCTGCTGGAAAAACAACACAGCAGAGAGGGAACAGTCTAGGAGGTTCCTGGAGTGTGTGGGAGATAACTTCGTGAGGCAGCTGGTAAGTGAGCCTAGCAGGGGAGGTGCCTCGCTAGACCTGCTGTTTACTAACGGAGAAGGGCTGGTGGGAGATGTGGTGGTCGGAGGCCGTCTTGGGCTTAGCGACCATGAAATGACAGAGTTCTCAGTTTGTGGTGAAGTTAAGAGCGGGGGGCCAGCAAAACTACCACCGTGGACTTTCGGAGGGCAGACTTTGGCCTGATCTGGACGCTCGTTAAGAGGGTCCCCTGGGAGAGAGTCCTGAAGGGCAAAGGGGTTCAGGAAGGCTGGACATTCTTCCAGGAGGAAGTCTTAAAGGCACAGGAGCCGGCCGTCCCCTTGTGCCGCAGGACGAACTGGTGGGGAAGATGACCGGCCTGGCTGAACAGGGAGCTCTTGCTGGGACTCAGGAAAAAAAAGGAGGGTCTGCCACCTATGGAAGAAAGGGCAGGCGACTCAGGAGGAGTACAGGGGTCTCGTTAGGTCGTGCAGAGAGGAAATTAGAAAGGCAAAAGCCCATCTAGAACTCAAGCTGGCCACTGTTGTAAGGGACAACAAAAAGTGTTTTTACAAATACATCAACACCAAAAAGAGGGCCAAGGAGAGTCTCCATCCCTTACTGGATGCGGGGGGCAGTATTGCCAACAAGGCTGAGGAAAAGGCCGAGAAACTTAATGCCTTCTTCGCCTCAGTCTTTAATAGTCAGAATGGTTATCCCCAGGGTAGTCAGCCCCCAGTGCTGGAAGATAGGGAAGGAGAGCGGAACAAACCTCCCATAATCCAGGAGGAAGCAGTTAACGACCTGCTCTGCCACCTGGATGCTTACAAGTCTATGGGGCCGGATGGGATCCAGCCAAGAGTGCCGAGGGAACTGGCGGAGGAGCTGGCCAAGCCACTCTCCATCATCTGTCAGCAGTCCTGGCTACCAGGGGAGGTCCCAGATGACTGGAGGATCGCCAGTGTAACACCCATCTACAAGAAGGGCCGGAAGGAGGGTCCTGGGAACTACAGGCCTGTCAGCCTGACCTGGGTGCCGGGCAAGATTATGGAGCGGTTCACCCTGAGTGCGCTCACCGGGCACGTGAAGGACAACCAGGGGATCAGGCCTCGCCAGCATGGGTTCGTAAAAGGCAGGTCCTGCTTGACTAAGCTGATCTCCTTCTGTGAGCACGTGACCCGCCTAGCGGATGAGGGAAAGGCTGTGGATGTTGTCTGCCTGGACTTTAGTAAGGCCTTCGACATCGTTCCCCACAGCATCCTCCTGGAGAAACTAGCTGCCCGTGGTTTGGATGGGTGTACTCTTTGCTGGATAAAGAGGTGGCTGAATGGCCGAGCGCAGAGAGTGGTGGCGAATGGAGTTAAATCCAGCTGGTGGCCGTTCACAAGTGGCATTCGCCAGGGCTTAGTTTTGAGTCCGGTCTTGTTTAACATCTTTATCAACGATCTGGATGAGGGGATTGAGTGCTCCCTCAGTAAGTTTGCAGATGACACCAAGCTGGGTGGGAGTGTTGATCTGCTTGAGGGTAGGAAGGCGCTGCAGAGGGATCTGGACAGACTGGCTTGATGGTCCGAGGCCAGTTGTATGAGTTTCAAGAAGACCAAATGCCGGGTCCTGCACTTGGGTCACAACAGCCCCATGCAACGCTAGAGGCTTGGGGAGGAGTGGCTGGAAAGCTGCCCGACGGAAAAGGATCTTGGGGTGTTGGTTGACAGCCGGCTGAACATGAGCCAGCAGCATGGCCGGTGGCCAAGAAAGCCAGCGGCATCCTGGCTTGCATCAGGAATAGTGTGGCCAGCAGGAGTAGGGAGGTGATTGTGCCCCTGTACGCTGCACTGGTGAGGCCGCACCTGGAGTACTGTGTTCAGTTTTGGGCCCCTCAGTACAAGAAAGACATTGAGTTGCTGGAGAGTGTCCAGAGAAGGGCAGCGAGACTGGTGAGGGGTCTAGAGAACAAGTCTTGTAAGGAGTGGGTGAGGGAGCTGGGGTTGTTTATTCTGGAGAAGAGGAGGCTGAGGGGGGACCTTGTCACTCTCTACAACTACCAGAAAGGAGGCTGTAGTGAGGCAGGTGTTGGTCTCCTCTCGCAAGTAACTAGTGATAGGACGAGAGGCAATGGCGTCAAGTTGCGTCCGGGGAGGTTTAGATTAGACATTAGGAAAAATGTCTTTACTGAAAGAGCGGTCAGGCACTGGGAGAGGCTACCCAGAGAGGTGGTTGAGTCCCCATCCCTGGAGGAATTCAAAAAACGTGTAGATGTGGCAGTTCCGGGATATGGTTTAGTAGGCATGGTGGCGTTGGGTTGATGGTTGGACTTGATGATCTTAGAGGTCTTTTCCAGCCTATGATTCTTCCATCCATTCTTCCACCATTCCTTCCAAGCACCGTATGCCGCTTGCGCGTGTGTTTTGGTACTTGGCCGTCCCTTCCTGCTGCCTTTGGCCAGCCTGGGACCTGGTGCGCTCCTGGGTCTGTGTACTGGCTCGGGTTGGGATGGAGCTAATTTTTCTTCCTAGCAGGTTGTCTGGTGCTGCGTTTCAGATGTGTGTCCAAGCCAGAGTTGATAGCACGCAAGTGCTTTACTCTTGCGGAGGAGTGCTAGCACGGTATCCAGGCCTTGTGTGTTTCTCCTTCTGCCTGCCAGGGAGTGGGCAAGGGTTGGGCAAGAGGCTGGTCGAGGACAGAACCAGGAGAGCTGACCCAAAGTGAGTGACCAAAGGGATACTCCGTACCGCAGAACGTCACGCTGAGCAATAAAATGCTGAGCCGAGGGGAGTTCTTCCCAAGTAGCCATTGCCCAGAGACTGGCTGGGCATTGGTCACCCACCGGTGCGAGGTGGTGAGTGAAGGCCTTTGCATCTTGTAGGTGGTTTTAACTTGTTTTGTCCTTTGCTTTCTTCACTTCTGAAGACTGTCCGCATTTGGACGCGTGTCAGTTCTTTTGCTTTTGCACTTCCAGTTCTCTCCCCTTTCCCCCTGAGGGGGAGTGAGTAAGCGGCTGGGGGGGCGCTTAGCATCCAGCCAGGGTCAACCCACCGCTGACTGGCACACGCATTGGCCCCGACTGGGCCTAAGCAGGACGGAGGGGCTTAGGGAGGGAGCCGGAAGCCCAGTCCTCCCGCTTGTCCAGTGAGACTCGGTGCGATGCAGGGCTGCTTTTCTTGCCTGAGGCCCTAGCCCAGGGCTTCTTCCCACCTCCTTGACCTCCCATTCTGGGCCTGCCACCCTCAGTCAACATGTGCTTTCCTCCCGGCAGCCTTCACCCACAAAAAGACAACCGTGCCACACATCGGGCCGCCTCTCACCTCGCAGAAGACCACCGCCACCACCTCTGCCAGCAGCACCTCCAAGACCTCTGTCTCCAGAGAGGCCAGCCCCGCTAGCAGCACAGAAGTCCCTCTGACAAGGACGTCTCCCAGTCCCAGCTCTGCGCCTGCCCCCAGCAGCCCACTCAGCACCCGGCTGCCATCTGCCGCCAGTTCCAGTGCCTCGTCCACCTCCGCCCCAACCACCAGCCCCAAGCCTATGCCTACAACCCTAAGGACCAAGCCTTCTTCCCTGACAACGAGTGCTCCAAGAGAGTCACCCCCACCAGAGTCCACCACACTCTCCACAGCCAAAACCAGCCCGCTGCCGTCGCCTGCTTCTTCTCCCTCCTCAACTGTGTCCTCAACATGGCTGAGCTCCTCGCAGCCTGGTAAGGTTCCCTGCTGCCCTTCTTGCTGCTTCTGCCTGCTTTGCCCAGCTCTTACTCTTCCTTCCTTTCATAGCCCAGCTCAAGTGCATCTACACCAATGCAGGTAGCACGGGCAACAAACAGGAGCAGCTGGAAGCCATTGTGCAGCAGGACAGCTATGACTTGGTCGCGATCACGGAAACGTGGTGGGATGACTGTCATGACTGGAGTGCTGCGGTGGTTGGCTATAAGCTCTTCAGAAGGGATAAGCGGGGAAAGAGGGGCGGTGGGGTGGCTCTGTAGGTTAGGGACTGCTTCGATTGTATAGAGGTCGCCGATTGTGATGACAAGGTTGAATGCTTATGGGTAAAGATGAAGGGGAAAGCCAACATGGCAGACATCCTGCTGGGAGTCTGTTATAGACCACCCAACCAGGATGAAGAGGTAGGTGCAGTTTTCTACAAGAGGCTGGCAGAAGTCTCACAATCACTAGCCCTATTTCTCGTGGGGGACTTGTACTTACCGGACATCTGCTGGAAAAACAACACAGCAGAGAGGGAACAGTCTAGGAGGTTCCTGGAGTGTGTGGGAGATAACTTCGTGAGGCAGCTGGTAAGTGAGCCTAGCAGGGGAGGTGCCTCGCTAGACCTGCTGTTTACTAACGGAGAAGGGCTGGTGGGAGATGTGGTGGTCGGAGGCCGTCTTGGGCTTAGCGACCATGAAATGACAGAGTTCTCGGTTTGTGGTGAAGTTAAGAGCGGGGGGCCAGCAAAACTACCACCATGGACTTTCGGAGGGCAGACTTTGGCCTGATCTGGACGCTCGTTAAGAGGGTCCCCTGGGAGAGAGTCCTGAAGGGCAAAGGGGTTCAGGAAGGCTGGACATTCTTCCAGGAGGAAGTCTTAAAGGCACAGGAGCCGGCCGTCCCCTTGTGCCGCAAGACGAACTGGTGGGGAAGATGACCGGCCTGGCTGAACAGGGAGCTCTTGCTGGGACTCAGGAAAAAAAAGGAGGGTCTGCCACCTATGGAAGAAAGGGCAGGCGACTCAGGAGGAGTACAGGGGTCTCGTTAGGTCGTGCAGAGAGGAAATTAGAAAGGCAAAAGCCCATCTAGAACTCAAGCTGGCCACTGTTGTAAGGGACAACAAAAAGTGTTTTTACAAATACATCAACACCAAAAAGAGGGCCAAGGAGAGTCTCCATCCCTTACTGGATGCGGGGGGCAGTATTGCCAACAAGGCTGAGGAAAAGGCCGAGAAACTTAATGCCTTCTTCGCCTCAGTCTTTAATAGTCAGAATGGTTATCCCCAGGGTAGTCAGCCCCCAGTGCTGGAAGATAGGGAAGGAGAGCGGAACAAACCTCCCATAATCCAGGAGGAAGCAGTTAACGACCTGCTATGCCACCTGGATGCTTACAAGTCTATGGGGCCGGATGGGATCCAGCCAAGAGTGCCGAGGGAACTGGCGGAGGAGCTGGCCAAGCCACTCTCCATCATCTGTCAGCAGTCCTGGCTACCAGGGGAGGTCCCAGATGACTGGAGGATCGCCAGTGTAACACCCATCTACAAGAAGGGCCGGAAGGAGGGTCCTGGGAACTACAGGCCTGTCAGCCTGACCTGGGTGCCGGGCAAGATTATGGAGCGGTTCACCCTGAGTGCGCTCACCGGGCACGTGAAGGACAACCAGGGGATCAGGCCTCGCCAGCATGGGTTGGTAAAAGGCAGGTCCTGCTTGACTAAGCTGATCTCCTTCTGTGAGCACGTGACCCGCCTAGCGGATGAGGGAAAGGCTGTGGATGTTGTCTGCCTGGACTTCAGTAAGGCCTTCGACACTGTTCCCCACAGCATCCTCCTGGAGAAACTAGCTGCCCGTGGTTTGGGTGGGTGTACTCTTTGCTGGATAAAGAGGTGGCTGAATGGCCGAGCGCAGAGAGTGGTGGCGAATGGAGTTAAATCCAGCTGGTGGCCGTTCACAAGTGGCATTCGCCAGGGCTCAGTTTTGAGTCCGGTCTTGTTTAACATCTTTATCAACGATCTGGATGAGGGGATTGAGTGCTCCCTCAGTAAGTTTGCAGATGACACCAAGCTGGGTGGGAGTGTTGATCTGCTTGAGGGTAGGAAGGCGCTGCAGAGGGATCTGGACAGACTGGCTTGATGGTCCGAGGCCAGTTGTATGAGTTTCAAGAAGACCAAATGCCGGGTCCTGCACTTGGGTCACAACAGCCCCATGCAACGCTAGAGGCTTGGGGAGGAGTGGCTGGAAAGCTGCCCGACGGAAAAGGATCTTGGGGTGTTGGTTGACAGCCGGCTGAACATGAGCCAGCAGCATGGCCGGTGGCCAAGAAAGCCAGCGGCATCCTGGCTTGCATCAGGAATAGTGTGGCCAGCAGGAGTAGGGAGGTGATTGTGCCCCTGTACGCGGCACTGGTGAGGCCGCACCTGGAGTACTGTGTTCAGTTTTGGGCCCCTCAGTACAAGAAAGACATTGAGTTGCTGGAGAGTGTCCAGAGAAGGGCAGCGAGACTGGTGAGGGGTCTAGAGAACAAGTCTTGTAAGGAGTGGGTGAGGGAGCTGGGGTTGTTTATTCTGGAGAAGAGGAGGCTGAGGGGGGACCTTGTCACTCTCTACAACTACCAGAAAGGAGGCTGTAGTGAGGCAGGTGTTGGTCTCCTCTCGCAAGTAACTAGTGATAGGACGAGAGGCAATGGCGTCAAGTTGCGTCCGGGGAGGTTTAGATTAGACATTAGGAAAAATGTCTTTACTGAAAGAGCGGTCAGGCACTGGGAGAGGCTACCCAGAGAGGTGGTTGAGTCCCCATCCCTGGAGGAATTCAAAAAACGTGTAGATGTGGCAGTTCCGGGATATGGTTTAGTAGGCATGGTGGCGTTGGGTTGATGGTTGGACTTGATGATCTTAGAGGTCTTTTCCAGCCTATGATTCTTCCATCCATTCTTCCACCATTCCTTCCAAGCACCGTATGCCGCTTGCGCGTGTGTTTTGGTACTTGGCCGTCCCTTCCTGCTGCCTTTGGCCAGCCTGGGACCTGGTGCGCTCCTGGGTCTGTGTACTGGCTCGGGTTGGGATGGAGCTAATTTTTCTTCCTAGCAGGTTGTCTGGTGCTGCGTTTCAGATGTGTGTCCAAGCCAGAGTTGATAGCACGCAAGTGCTTTACTCTTGCGGAGGAGTGCTAGCACGGTATCCAGGCCTTGTGTGTTTCTCCTTCTGCCTGCCAGGGAGTGGGCAAGGGTTGGGCAAGAGGCTGGTCGAGGACAGAACCAGGAGAGCTGACCCAAAGTGAGTGACCAAAGGGATACTCCGTACCGCAGAACGTCACGCTGAGCAATAAAATGCTGAGCCGAGGGGAGTTCTTCCCAAGTAGCCATTGCCCAGAGACTGGCTGGGCATTGGTCACCCACCGGTGCGAGGTGGTGAGTGAAGGCCTTTGCATCTTGTAGGTGGTTTTAACTTGTTTTGTCCTTTGCTTTCTTCACTTCTGAAGACTGTCCGCATTTGGACGCGTGTCAGTTCTTTTGCTTTTGCACTTCCAGTTCTCTCCCCTTTCCCCCTGAGGGGGAGTGAGTAAGCGGCTGGGGGGGCGCTTAGCATCCAGCCAGGGTCAACCCACCGCTGACTGGCACACGCATTGGCCCCGACTGGGCCTAAGCAGGACGGAGGGGCTTAGGGAGGGAGCCGGAAGCCCAGTCCTCCCGCTTGTCCAGTGAGACTCGGTGCGATGCAGGGCTGCTTTTCTTGCCTGAGGCCCTAGCCCAGGGCTTCTTCCCACCTCCTTGACCTCCCATTCTGGGCCTGCCACCCTCAGTCAACATGTGCTTTCCTCCCGGCAGCCTTCACCCACAAAAAGACAACCGTGCCACACATCGGGCCGCCTCTCACCTCGCAGAAGACCACCGCCACCACCTCTGCCAGCAGCACCTCCAAGACCTCTGTCTCCAGAGAGGCCAGCCCCGCTAGCAGCACAGAAGTCCCTCTGACAAGGACGTCTCCCAGTCCCAGCTCTGCGCCTGCCCCCAGCAGCCCACTCAGCACCCGGCTGCCATCTGCCGCCAGTTCCAGTGCCTCGTCCACCTCCGCCCCAACCACCAGCCCCAAGCCTACGCCTACAACCCTAAGGACCAAGCCTTCTTCCCTGACAACGAGTGCTCCAAGAGAGTCACCCCCACCAGAGTCCACCGCACTCTCCACAGCCAAAACCAGCCCGCTGCCGTCGCCTGCTTCTTCTCCCTCCTCAACTGTGTCCTCAACATGGCTGAGCTCCTCGCAGCCTGGTAAGGCTCCCTGCTGCCCTTCTTGCTGCTTCTGCCTGCTTTGCCCAGCTCTTACTCTTCCTTCCTTTCATAGCCCAGCTCAAGTGCATCTACACCAATGCAGGTAGCACGGGCAACAAACAGGAGGAGCTGGAAGCCATTGTGCAGCAGGACAGCTATGACTTGGTTGCGATCACGGAAACGTGGTGGGATGACTGTCATGACTGGAGTGCTGCGGTGGTTGGCTATAAGCTCTTCAGAAGGGATAAGCGGGGAAAGAGGGGCGGTGGGGTGGCTCTGTAGGTTAGGGACTGCTTCGATTGTATAGAGGTCGCCGATTGTGATGACAAGGTTGAATGCTTATGGGTAAAGATGAAGGGGAAAGCCAACATGGCAGACATCCTGCTGGGAGTCTGTTATAGACCACCCAACCAGGATGAAGAGGTAGGTGCAGTTTTCTACAAGAGGCTGGCAGAAGTCTCACAATCACTAGCCCTATTTCTCGTGGGGGACTTGTACTTACCGGACATCTGCTGGAAAAACAACACAGCAGAGAGGGAACAGTCTAGGAGGTTCCTGGAGTGTGTGGGAGATAACTTCGTGAGGCAGCTGGTAAGTGAGCCTAGCAGGGGAGGTGCCTCGCTAGACCTGCTGTTTACTAACGGAGAAGGGCTGGTGGGAGATGTGGTGGTCGGAGGCCGTCTTGGGCTTAGCGACCATGAAATGACAGAGTTCTCGGTTTGTGGTGAAGTTAAGAGCGGGGGGCCAGCAAAACTACCACCGTGGACTTTCGGAGGGCAGACTTTGGCCTGATCTGGACGCTCGTTAAGAGGGTCCCCTGGGAGAGAGTCCCGAAGGGCAAAGGGGTTCAGGAAGGCTGGACATTCTTCCAGGAGGAAGTCTTAAAGGCACAGGAGCCGGCCGTCCCCTTGTGCCGCAAGACGAACTGGTGGGGAAGATGACCGGCCTGGCTGAACAGGGAGCTCTTGCTGGGACTCAGGAAAAAAAAGGAGGGTCTGCCACCTATGGAAGAAAGGGCAGGCGACTCAGGAGGAGTACAGGGGTCTCGTTAGGTCGTGCAGAGAGGAAATTAGAAAGGCAAAAGCCCATCTAGAACTCAAGCTGGCCACTGTTGTAAGGGACAACAAAAAGTGTTTTTACAAATACATCAACACCAAAAAGAGGGCCAAGGAGAGTCTCCATCCCTTACTGGATGCGGGGGGCAGTATTGCCAACAAGGCTGAGGAAAAGGCCGAGAAACTTAATGCCTTCTTCGCCTCAGTCTTTAATAGTCAGAATGGTTATCCCCAGGGTAGTCAGCCCCCAGTGCTGGAAGATAGGGAAGGAGAGCGGAACAAACCTCCCATAATCCAGGAGGAAGCAGTTAACGACCTGCTATGCCACCTGGATGCTTACAAGTCTATGGGGCCGGATGGGATCCAGCCAAGAGTGCCGAGGGAACTGGCGGAGGAGCTGGCCAAGCCACTCTCCATCATCTGTCAGCAGTCCTGGCTACCAGGGGAGGTCCCAGATGACTGGAGGATCGCCAGTGTAACACCCATCTACAAGAAGGGCCGGAAGGAGGGTCCTGGGAACTACAGGCCTGTCAGCCTGACCTGGGTGCCGGGCAAGATTATGGAGCGGTTCACCCTGAGTGCGCTCACCGGGCACGTGAAGGACAACCAGGGGATCAGGCCTCGCCAGCATGGGTTGGTAAAAGGCAGGTCCTGCTTGACTAAGCTGATCTCCTTCTGTGAGCACGTGACCCGCCTAGCGGATGAGGGAAAGGCTGTGGATGTTGTCTGCCTGGACTTCAGTAAGGCCTTCGACACTGTTCCCCACAGCATCCTCCTGGAGAAACTAGCTGCCCGTGGTTTGGGTGGGTGTACTCTTTGCTGGATAAAGAGGTGGCTGAATGGCCGAGCGCAGAGAGTGGTGGCGAATGGAGTTAAATCCAGCTGGTGGCCGTTCACAAGTGGCGTTCGCCAGGGCTCAGTTTTGAGTCCGGTCTTGTTTAACATCTTTATCAACGATCTGGATGAGGGGATTGAGTGCTCCCTCAGTAAGTTTGCAGATGACACCAAGCTGGGTGGGAGTGTTGATCTGCTTGAGGGTAGGAAGGCGCTGCAGAGGGATCTGGACAGACTGGCTTGATGGTCCGAGGCCAGTTGTATGAGTTTCAAGAAGACCAAATGCCGGGTCCTGCACTTGGGTCACAACAGCCCCATGCAACGCTAGAGGCTTGGGGAGGAGTGGCTGGAAAGCTGCCCGACGGAAAAGGATCTTGGGGTGTTGGTTGACAGCCGGCTGAACATGAGCCAGCAGCATGGCCCGGTGGCCAAGAAAGCCAGCGGCATCCTGGCTTGCATCAGGAATAGTGTGGCCAGCAGGAGTAGGGAGGTGATTGTGCCCCTGTACGCGGCACTGGTGAGGCCGCACCTGGAGTACTGTGTTCAGTTTTGGGCCCCTCAGTACAAGAAAGACATTGAGTTGCTGGAGAGTGTCCAGAGAAGGGCAGCGAGACTGGTGAGGGGTCTAGAGAACAAGTCTTGTAAGGAGTGGGTGAGGGAGCTGGGGTTGTTTATTCTGGAGAAGAGGAGGCTGAGGGGGGACCTTGTCACTCTCTACAACTACCAGAAAGGAGGCTGTAGTGAGGCAGGTGTTGGTCTCCTCTCGCAAGTAACTAGTGATAGGACGAGAGGCAATGGCGTCAAGTTGCGTCCGGGGAGGTTTAGATTAGACATTAGGAAAAATGTCTTTACTGAAAGAGCGGTCAGGCACTGGGAGAGGCTACCCAGAGAGGTGGTTGAGTCCCCATCCCTGGAGGAGTTCAAAAAACGTGTAGATGTGGCAGTTCCGGGATATGGTTTAGTAGGCATGGTGGCGTTGGGTTGATGGTTGGACTTGATGATCTTAGAGGTCTTTTCCAGCCTATGATTCTTCCATCCATTCTTCCACCATTCCTTCCAAGCACCGTATGCCGCTTGCGCGTGTGTTTTGGTACTTGGCCGTCCCTTCCTGCTGCCTTTGGCCAGCCTGGGACCTGGTGCGCTCCTGGGTCTGTGTACTGGCTCGGGTTGGGATGGAGCTAATTTTTCTTCCTAGCAGGTTGTCTGGTGCTGCGTTTCAGATGTGTGTCCAAGCCAGAGTTGATAGCACGCAAGTGCTTTACTCTTGCGGAGGAGTGCTAGCACGGTATCCAGGCCTTGTGTGTTTCTCCTTCTGCCTGCCAGGGAGTGGGCAAGGGTTGGGCAAGAGGCTGGTCGAGGACAGAACCAGGAGAGCTGACCCAAAGTGAGTGACCAAAGGGATACTCCGTACCGCAGAACATCACGCTGAGCAATAAAATGCTGAGCCGAGGGGAGTTCTTCCCAAGTAGCCATTGCCCAGAGACTGGCTGGGCATTGGTCACCCACCGGTGCGAGGTGGTGAGTGAAGGCCTTTGCATCTTGTAGGTGGTTTTAACTTGTTTTGTCCTTTGCTTTCTTCACTTCTGAAGACTGTCCGCATTTGGACGCGTGTCAGTTCTTTTGCTTTTGCACTTCCAGTTCTCTCCCCTTTCCCCCTGAGGGGGAGTGAGTAAGCGGCTGGGGGGGCGCTTAGCATCCAGCCAGGGTCAACCCACCGCTGACT
This sequence comes from Opisthocomus hoazin, assembly GCF_030867145.1. Classification (NCBI taxonomy): domain Eukaryota; kingdom Metazoa; phylum Chordata; class Aves; order Opisthocomiformes; family Opisthocomidae; genus Opisthocomus; species Opisthocomus hoazin. Next base: position 17,097,531 of record NC_134420.1, on the reverse strand, counting down.
GGCACACGCATTGGCCCCGACTGGGCCTAAGCAGGACGGAGGGGCTTAGGGAGGGAGCCGGAAGCCCAGTCCTCCCGCTTGTCCAGTGAGACTCGGTGCGATGCAGGGCTGCTTTTCTTGCCTGAGGCCCTAGCCCAGGGCTTCTTCCCACCTCCTTGACCTCCCATTCTGGGCCTGCCACCCTCAGTCAACATGTGCTTTCCTCCCGGCAGCCTTCACCCACAAAAAGACAACCGTGCCACACATCGGGCCGCCTCTCACCTCGCAGAAGACCACCGCCACCACCTCTGCCAGCAGCACTTCCAAGACCTCTGTCTCCAGAGAGGCCAGCCCCGCTAGCAGCACAGAAGCCCCTCTGACAAGGACGTCTCCCAGTCCCAGCTCTGCGCCTGCCCCCAGCAGCCCACTCAGCACCCGGCTGCCATCTGCCGCCAGTTCCAGTACCTCGTCCACCTCCGCCCCAACCACCAGCCCCAAGCCTACGCCTACAACCCTCACAATTTCTACATTTAGGTCTGCGAAGAGCACCACCTATTTTTCTTTTCAAAATACCACATTTACTCCACATGGGAAATCATCTTCATCTGTGTTTTCTACCGGTAGCTCTGCAAAGTCCACTCCGTTTTTGATCCCATCTGGTTTACCAACAACAATTACTTTGGCTCCCCGTGTTATTACTACTGCTTCTACTGAGTCAGCTGCGAGGTCTTCTTTGCTAACAACAACTACTACACGCACTACGTCATCTCCTTCTTTCACTTCTAGACTTTCAACATCCTTGTATTCTGTTGTACCATTAGCAATGCCACAAGGTAAAGTATGTTCATGTCATTTGCTATCTCATGCTTGCACATTTTTTCTAAGTGTTTAAATTCTTGCATTACATGTTCTTTGCCTGTGATGCCATTCGTATGCATTGGCTCCATCTTTTCTTTTTGTTCTTTCTGCATTTATTTTTTGTAGTGTCGTTTTCTGAAGTCTCTGATTTCATAAGAACAGGTTCCCTGCTGTATACTGATGTAAACATTAATAAGTGTGAGTTAAGGAGGCTGACAGCATCAGTATCAGGAGAGTCACAGCATAGTTTGGTTTTTATTCTTAAAATAGCAGTTAAGCAGCATAAGATACCTTTTATTTGGACACTCTCTCTTGTCTTACCCTGCCGTCCTCCTGTTAACTCTCATCTACTCTTTCTTCCCACTTGAGCATTTTTCAGTATCTGTTCTGCAGGAGACTCTGTTCTCAATTTTCGAGGTACAGTGATGTTTTTTGGCTCCTGTGCATAATTAAACCTTTGTATGTTTTGACTGAAGGAATACCATATTCTACAATTTCTGCATAGTTTCATGTAAAGGGAAGCACACAAAGCAACATCCTCTCCAGGGGTTTTAAATGGAACTGTCCTGCTTTGGGATCTGCAGTATAGGAGTCAGGAACACTGGTGTGGCTGCACAGGAGATACCTCTACATTTTAAACTGTATTCTGTAGAGGCAGCAGAGGCCTAGTTTCTTGTCCTGTTTAGAAACAATGAGGCAGGCAGTTTTTATTCATCGCTTCCTAGATCAAGCATTAACCTTTCTAAGAATAAACCAGAACGGCACGTGCACTGTTCAGTCTGCACACGGAAGGTGAGGTTCCTGTGCAGTTCTTTTTTTGCATGTTTGTTTGTTTTAACCACTTTTTGAGGACCCAGAGAAGAGTTAACATCTCAATTTCACCTACTTTGCATTTTCTCTTGGGAGAGTTCAACATACAAAGGAGAAGCTATTTGGAAAGTGTACTTTAGCTGTATCGTACTGCTTCTTTCCTATTGCCTTCTCCACTGTCAGGTACCACTTGCACTGTTTGTTCTCCTTTTCTGTGTGTTTAACTCCTAGAGAAAGTGCAACCGCACCTCCAACCTCACCTTCACTTGCCTTACCTTTTTCAAGAACTGGGAGGGATATGCAGCATCTTAATAGACCTGCCCTTTTTCTACCCTGCTTAATAATAACATTATAAGTATTTGCATCTTTTTATCTTTGAAGTACGTGTTCAAAATTTTCCCCAACCTATATGCTATTTCCTTAGTTGTTGTGAATCTTCACACAAAGCCCTCTATTTTGTTGCTACAATCAGATCAACTGAGCCAGTAACTTATCTCCAACAGCCACAAAAAATGAACTAAGTGGAACACCACGCTCAAGTCGTCCAAGACATCACCTACTGACTCTTACTCCAGAAGACTGATTTACACAAAGGGTCCCAAATAGTCAGCTAAGGAAACAGTACTTGTGGTTAACAACTGCTGTCGAACGGTGATGTGAGAATCAGGATGTAACAGTGGGTGCAGTCACCTGCAGCAGAACCTTTCATCTCCATTTTCACTGTTAACCTTGTCAGCAGAGTGCAGCTGGTACAGGTAGGTCAGCTCAGCCTCCAGGCATGGCAGAATTACCTACCTGCAGAGCAAGCAACTGAATGCACAGGCTGTCCTTCCTCCCACTGTTACACAAGTAATGCAGCACCAGAGGCCGCTTTCAGTTTTTTTAGCGCAAAGGAGGCTCAGATTGATTGCATGAGCATCAGGAAATGACAGTTTGACCCAAGGAGATGGGATTCTTTCAGTTGCCCCACTCCCTTTGACCCTGCTTTCCCTGCATCCTCGTCCTTTTCACCGCACAGAATGGGAATCCAAGTAGGAACTCTCATAAGCAGAATTTTCCCCAGTATAATTATGGTTTTAGTGCCTGCTTTAGAAAACGTGAAAAAAAAATCCCAGATAAGTGCTTCAGAACTGTATCTTCCCAACCACACTATTACTAGGTTTGTTCCTTGCAGTTAACAGGCAGTACCTCTCAATATTTATTTCCTGAGTTCAGAAAGTTGCAAACAATTTCTCCTTTCTCTGTACATTTTTCAGGCCTAAACTAAGCAATTCCAGTACTTTTTAGTCTTGCCGAATTTTAACAATACCTTTCAGGCCTGAAAGAAAAGTTCAATACTGGCCTAGCTCTTAGCTCTTCTTTTAAAATACAGGTATAGTACCTCACAGTCCGGTGTCCAGTTATTAGTTGCCTTATTTTTCCAATGACAAATTCCCACATTCTTCCTACAGTATCAACTGAGCCTTCCCTGCAACAACGTTCAGGTTTCATCCATAACCTTTCTTCAAGCAGGGAACCTGGATGTGCTCCAAAGAGCACTGTACAGGAGCAGTGCGAGAGGTGCATGAATTGCCTTCACATTATTCCGCATCTTTGTTCTCCATAATACAAACTTCAAACACAATCTTTAAACTACGTCTTCAGTCAGCTTTTTGCTTCATAAAGCGCTTAGTGTCTTGCTTCAAGTCAGGAGAAAATGCAAGGTCAATACATATAATGGTTACCTGCTATGGAGCATTATGCATTCTATCTAGTAAGGAAAGACAGACTTGAGCCAGGCATGGAAGTTGCAAACTCCTGGCTGCCTACAAAGAAATAAATCCTTAAGATGAGTAAATTAAGCATTTTTCAAATATGTAAAATCTGTCACAAAGTCTGTGAATCAGAAATAATTCCACCAGACTTAGCCAGCTGGTTGTTACTTGCATCTTTGTGTTCTCATCAGTGGATTAGTTTTTTCCTGCTGGACTGAATTTCCACTATATTCTTAACAGGACTTTTTTTTTTTTCTTCTTCCTCATTTGTAATTCCACCAACTTGCATTTTCCTAGTTATCCTGGAAGACAACTAATCTTATGCATCTTCAGTGCCTAGTTTAAAACCTTCTCTTGCGGTGTTACTTACTTGTAACTTAATTGTCTCATGCAATCGGAATGGTTTTCCATGAAACAGTATGAAGGCTTTTGGCATCCAGCAAAGATCACTCGAGAAGCCCAAGATAAATTTCTGCTATAAATTTTTCTTTTTACATTTGACAGAGCGTTGTAGAGAACTCCAATACGAAGAAAAAATAACTTACAAAGGCTGTTCTACAAATGTCACTTTAAGCCGATGTGCAGGATTATGTCCATCTTCAACAAAGTAAGGACAGCTGAGAGATTTTATATCACTAAAGTTGTTTCTTTTTCTTATTTGGCCATCTGTAAGTAGTGGCATTTGTTGATTGCCATTCCTTTATAATTCAGGGAGAAAAATGTGGTTGGCATCTACCCAGCAATATAATGTTGCAGTATAAGCCAGATAACTAGAAACAACCTGTATAAGATCATTTAGTATGTAAGGATTTAGACTTAACACAAGGAACCTTGTCTCACTTAAGTGTTTGAGGGGAGGGGGTGGTTTGGGGTGGTCCCCCCCCAAAAAAAAAAACAAGACATCAATAGTGCAGTTCTTTGGGCTTTTTTGTTGTTTTTTGTTTGTTTTTAAAAAATTTAAAAGGTCAGACTACAAATACCTGTTTTCAAATAGCCAAGATGGCAAAATAAGAAACTTATCTCACCTAAATACATGAAGTCAATTCAGTTGTCTCACTGTTCTCCTAATTGTGTCATTCAGGGATATTTTATAGTTACAAGGGTGCTGTCTCAGTCTGTGCTGTTCTGCTTGCTCATCAGGAGACTCTTCAGACAGGGAATTGAGGCTTCAGTAACACTAAACTCACTGCAGCAGTATTACAGAGTTCACAGTTATTTAGGAAAAAAATTTTACATTGGTATATTCCCAACAATCCAAGCAAACACAATGTTCAAGAATAGGAAAGCAATGAAGGGTTCTGCTTTTGCAATAACTAATTCAAATTAATCCTGAAGCTAAAAACTATCCCCCTCAAAGTGAGTTCAGGTGTTCCCCAGCATTCTGAAAACCAAGGGATTGATTTTATCATGAGACTTTTCAAAAGGGCTATTAAGCCTGGAGGAAGATATTTTAGAGTTAATAAGGTTCATCACAATCACTAAGAAAGTTGGGATTAAAAAGTTTTGTTTTAATTGAAACCAAGCAGACTTCTCTTTAGAGATTCTTACAAAAATACTTTTTCTATAACTCTCTTGTTCTCATGACTGAATCCTAGTCTACATTTATACAATTTTCCACTGACAAGAAAAAAAAAACAAAACAGGAGGAATTCCAGCAGCACAGCTGCCTGAACAGTCAGAAAAGCAACAGTACAACAGGAGTAACAGAAGAGAATCTAAATCTCACCTGCTTACTCAAGCTATTGCTTCACCAGCCTGTGCTTCATTCCTGCTAATTCAGCAAGATATGTGCAAGTCTGCTACCCCCTTGTTCACTGCCCTTACAGCCCAGAACTGGCATCCTGCAGTCAGCAGCTTAGATTCTGGTGTTAACAGTTCAGAGCAAAAAAGATTTTCCTCCCTGCAGGAACTGTGCAAAAGGAACATGCACAATTTAGCATATTTTTAGCAGATCATACTAGAGACCTTTTGCAAACTGTAACTAGTCCAGTGCACAGCTTTAAAAAATCTAAATATGTAATTACTTTATGATTTTCAGCAGTGCAAAAGGAGAACAGGGAAATCAAATCCTGTTAAGTTTTCCAGTGAGGTCTGAGGCCTAATAGCTGTAAGCTCTTTGAAAATTCAGTGTTAAAAAGGCAGAAGCTCAGTACATCTGAACTCCTGCAGTAGTCAGCATGAGCACTTAAAATCAAGTCAGTTGCTGCCCTGTTTGTAGTTCTGTAGTTGACACAACTGTTCAAGGGTTATGCTCTTTCCTCTAAACTTTCCACCATAAGAAAAAAAATGTTCAAATACTTGAGAAGCTGTAAGTCTATATGCTGTATTCAACTCCTGATCCTCCCTCTCTTCCAAACAGGCTGAATGTTGAGAAGATGATGGTCACCACAGTATGCGGCTGCTGTAGGCCACTTCAACTTCTTAAGAAGGAATTCCAGCTACCATGCCAAGACCCAGATAACCCTGGGAAAAGGCTCACTACAGAAGTAACTGTATTTAGTGGCTGCATTTGTAACTTTGACAGTTGCATACACTAGCCAGACCTCCAGATGCCCTCAGATACCTTTCTTTTTTAATTAAACACTGATCACAATTTAATACTTCGACAGTGACTGCTGATTGCTCCGAGTTCTCTTGTATTGATTATACAGGACAGCCTTAGAGCAAGGCTTCCTGAGCAGCTACCTGAAGGGTCAATGAAGTTAACTAATAAATTATTCCTGATCAGGAGAGGGTTGGGCCGGTGGGATGGGTGCAGGGAAGGGGGGGGGGGGGGGAGAATGAGCAGGGTGGGGGTTGGGAGGGAAGACCACATCAGAGGCTGGCTGCCCTTGCTCAGGGTGGTATTTACCAGAGGCTAAGAACTGCCCTATGCCCTTTGCAACAGAAATTTTACTTTAAAATAAAGTAGAAGGAATTGAATTTGCTAACTTATTTCTCATTATTTGACCAATTATTTTAACTGAAAATAGTCTGTTAGGTTCACTACAGTTGAACTAGAGCCTGTGGAACAGCCCGTTACCTCCCTGGAAGAAGGCAACTTGGGTGACCTGTTCCCTTTCCTTTGAAAGCTGACACAGCACTTGCCATGCACACACAGTTGCTGAACGGAAAGCTAACTGAGCTTTCCACGCGCACCCTTCATGTGATGGAACATTTCTAGAAACATCGTTCACACGGATGGGCAGTTGCTTCTGGACAAAGCAGAAATTTGCACGGCGTTTCTCTGGCAGATAGCAAAGACCCTGTGTGTCTAACAGGACACTGGTAATTCCCTCAAGTATTTTCTACCTGCTGCTAGTACAGAGTATTCTTTACTACTTTGTTTGCAATTCATTTAAGAAAAAGTTGTATAGATGCAGAAAAACTCATAGTGCCCAGGTAATTTTTTTCTTTTAGCAAGTTTTAGAAAAGTACTTAGAATCTGAAGCATACATTTAAAGTTTGAATGAGGTTATTTAGCAGTTTAGATACTCCTCTTTTACAGCAATATCAACTTTTTTTTTTTTTTAACAAGTCCTGCCTGTGTGGAATACAGGTGTGTGCTTTATAGCCTCAACCATGGCCCACTGTTACACCAGTTTACTGCAGCATGTACTGTTAATATACTCACTGTTGTTGAACACTTTAGGAAGAAGGATTTTACATAAATTGGTTTTTTACAGCAGAGTAATTGTTACATGTGACTAGACACACCAACAAAAAAAAGCCATAAACAAACTCACTGGGGGAGCAGAGATCTGCAGGCCAGGTAAGACAAAATTAAACACAATCCACCAGTAGTTTGCAGGAAAGAATTTACTATTACACATCAATTGTTGTTCCATAACAACCATTCCATGCAAATATTCTTTACACTTCCATGCCCCCAGACAAAAAAGGACAGTTTGATTACGGTTCTAATCATTTATTTAATCTTAATACGGTCCTCTGATGAATATAGTCTAATATATAGTCTTCTATATGAAAATTCTCCACTTAATTTGACAGAACTTTGTTTTATACAAATAAGACAATCACCATAAATGTTACATACTGGAGTGTAGGTCAAGAATGAACATAAGCTACCTGTTTCGCTATTAAGTTATTTTCACATGTCAATGCCTGAAAACACTGTACTTTAAAACAATAACACTGTTTACTGCAGAAATTACTTTGCCTGCTTGACAGGATACATCACTTTGGTAAGTTAACCATCATTCACAAAAAAATAATCAAGTATTTGTCCTTAATTTGTTCACTTTTCTGCTCATGGCTTCACTAAGCTGACATTTAATATAAAGTGTGAACAGTCATACGCTTAACACAGTCACCACTGAAAAGACACTTTCCCTTACCCCCCTACACACATTTTAGCACAGCTTGAACCAAAGCAAAGTGAACTAAAGTAGTGCAGTGTCTCAAGGTGCCCTTTAATGAGGGCACAGAACATTTTCAGGGGGACAGGTACACAACAGGATTTGGAAAAAATGAAACAGAAGCTCCTCCCCTGTCTTTGCTAAGACTCCCTTTAGTTCAGCACATCAGATTTTTAATGTAGCAGCCAAAAGCATTGTTAAGAGAACAGGACTAACAGAGACATATGGCATCCAAAGGACAAAACACAAGGTAGTCCATTAGTATTCTGCCAACTGCCCAACCTGACTGCAGGAACTGCTCACAAAGATTTTCAGACAGTGTTTGTGATCAAAGAGGCCTGATTAGCTCCTTGAAAGGCCATAAAAGGGCCAATTGTTCCAGAGAACTTTTGCAGAAAGATCAGGTCTACAGCCAACTTTTCAGTCGTAACATCCATAGTTATCAGCCATTTCTGGACAAAGAAAGCAAAACAAAAATACCTTCCCAAATCCACACACCACAGCCAAACCTTTGTTCCTCATTTTTCACTTGCACTCAAGTACGCTCACTGGCCTTCAACCAAACCAAATTACAATCACCCAGTTCCATCATTTAACTCAAAGCACTGAGGAAAAAAAGCAAGGCACACTCAGTCATGTAGAATGCTGTTCCCTGCTGTGCACTGGGCAGCATGAAGTCTCATTTAGATGTATTTTCAGTGTCACCACTATCACTCAAAGCCTTTATTTCCTGGGCATACTCGGCTGTATGTGTTGTGAGACACCAGTCCCAGGCTTCCTTTAAATAACCTTAAGGAAATCTTGATCTGTGCTTCACTTCTCATGTCAGCAGCAGCTGACTGTGTTCACCATGACCTGCAGTACTCGGAAACTGTGGGCAGTTGTCAGCAACTGCACTACCTCACCTCTGTTTTAGCAGCCTTTGTTGCATCTCAAAGCTTGAAGAGTGCTAGCCAAAGTTGTGTTCACTTCTGCAGAGAGGGTGCAAAGAGTTTGCTGATATGGAACAAGTTACAAAGGTTTTGGTTGTAAAAACCACTATGAAAGCTGAACATTTTTGGGCCTTCTACTCTTGGTCACAATGCAAGTCTTCTATGTCATGCTGGATATTTTTACCACCACTTACTGACAGGAAGCTGTTCAGATAGCAGTTATGCAACCTCTTGAGTTTTAACACTACTTTACACTGGGGAAAAAGTATTGTTTAAAATTACTATTTCATCTAAAAGAGCGCATGCCTTACAGGCCTCCAAGGGCCCCACTTCTTCCCACTTCTCCTTTTATACAATACCAGACTCTGCAGTTATTTATAGCACATCATTAGGACTATTACTTGCTAAGTCTGATGGGAAACAAAAAACACAGAACAGAATATTTAACTTCAGTTTGACTAACAATGAACAAGCATGTACTCATCCACCACCTACCAGAGAAGCTCACCTCATTATCTGAGATAAGCAGAAGGATTAAGAATAGCTTTTGTGTTCAAACCAATTTCCAAAGATGAGAAAACATTAAGATGTAAACGATTACAAGATTAATATTTTAAGACTCTGGTCCTGTGGCATTTTTCAAATACAAAGATTGGTGACACTCAACATAAACCTTCACTTGAATCAGATTCAAACACACATCTTGGAATCTGCCCTGCCCTTCCATTCAGTACAAGACTTGTGGCAATGTTCAACTTCACAAAGTTTTGACTCTACATTAACATCTGAATAAACCTTACTGAGCAGCATTACATTGGTTTCTTTCAGCTCAGAGCAGAGGGAGTACCTGTTAAAGGCACTAAGGCAGAATGTTCCTAGCCATTTCCAGTTGAAATCCTTGGCTACTATATCAATTTCCCTTTAACAAGTTTAAAAGCCTGATCTCTGAAAAAAAACCCCAAAAAATGAGCACAAGACAACTCTCCCACCCTCTGCGTAACACACTAAAAGCCATTTTTAATGTAAAAAGTCACTTCCCTGTACTGTACATTTTATAGTCTTAATTTCAAACAAGGGTCAAGTCCTATTAAGGCAGGGAGCTGGTATTGGTTAACATTGCAGTACTCAGACAGTGATGTACAAGACATTTATTTGCAGTATGACGACAGTGATATAAATGGAAAAAACAAAACTGACATGGTTTTAATATTAAAACTGTTCTGACAGCAATTCACATAACCTCTGAGATACAGCTTCTTTACTTGTTCGTAGTGTGAGCCTATACATCTGAAAAAGAACATAAAACATTATTTACTTTTTAAACACAGTTTGGCATTAAATAAATGCACAGTCAATTAGTGAAAGCTACCAGTTACCTTTGTTTTGTTAGATGCAGTAAGAAAAAGATCTCAAGTCAAAACATTCAGAGGCAGCCAGCCACTGAACAATACAGCTTTTTCAAAGCACAGACTGGAGTACATGTTCACACCCTTTTGAGAGTTACTGTTGTTTTTAGGCTTTAACAGTAAAGTGGTGTCCAAAATTTTTCTTTAAGATCAGTACATGTTGTAGCAAAGTCCAAAGACTCTCTACGACGAGTTCTTTAGAAAACAGGAGACTTACCACCCAAAACTTATTTTTAATTCTCAGTTAACTTTGTATATATAGAAGATATATAAGAATTTTTTAATATTCTTAGCATTTTGTTTGTTTGCTTAGTTTTCTCTTTTAGCCAATGATTCTTTTATTAATTTATAATGGCAAAGGGAATTATACTTAATCTTGTCCAAGATGCACAAAAACCTTCAAGAGAAGATGAGACTCCATGGACAGTCTGGAATAATACAATGATCTCCTCCAACAGGGAAGAGAATTGCTAGGAAGCATCAGCTTATCAAACTGGTCCAGGACCCGTTGCTACAAGTTCATGTCTTGTTGGAGTACGCAGTCACAATTAGCTATTGCAGTAGTGATTTTAAAAAAATACCTTAAGGAGTTCCAGATATACACAGATATCCAATGCAAACAAGAACTTCTATTTAAGCTGTAGATACTTAAACAGATACCTGTGCCTGGAGGTTGGGTTCAAGGCGCAGCAAGCATCCAATCTGAGTAGTTTTTGTATGTATGATACCAGCACCAACAAAGTTAGCAGGATTGGGATCTACCTCCTCAAGCAGTGCTGATCCAAAGCCAATTATCTACGAAAGAAACTCAGAAGATTTAGACGTGGGGACAGCGGGACACCAACAGCAAGTCTACCCAAGCACAGCCACCACCAACTAGGAAAACAAGTAGGAGACTAGTTTTTATTTGAAGTGTTCAAGACTTAAGAATTACCCAATACCAATTTTATTACAACAAATTTTTGAAGTGACAGAGTGATCCTCATAATGAGCTGTTCCTGAAAAAAAGGTTCTTCTTGAAAATAACTGAGAAATAAGTTAGATGCAACATATGTCTCTCCTGTTTTTGACAAAGCCATTCCTGTCTCATGCAAGTCACTTCTGTTTTGCCCAAGGCAGACAGTTCTAAAAAGTCACTTGTTTTCTTTTTTATCTAGTAACTCTAATATAAATTAAGGCTTGAAGTATCTTCCAATTCAGTGTTAAGTACTGAATTGGTGTTTTTGTAAATAGTTTCAAGTTTCCACTGCTACTGAAGACTACATCTAATCCAATCCACACTGGGAAACAGTCGATGCAACCCAGCACTGCCAAGGGTCTGCTACACTGCTACACAGCATGGACGCCCACTTTAACAGGATGATCCAATTGCCATGCCAGCCACGATGAACAAAGTTTGCTTATACCACCACCCTTACACTACAAATTAAAAATACCTCGCTACCACCCACCTTTGCTTTTGTAATCTCAGCATCCATTGGGTGTTTCGCTTTAAAGATATTCTGTACTTCTTGTTTCGGACTGCAAGACAAGGCCAGATGAATACATGATACAACATGTATTGTGTACAGCATTTTTCAATAGAAACTAATTATGCTGGGAGAGTTTATAACTCACAGGATTAACTATGGGATGGGGCACTGCACCAGCTACATTCACACTATACCCTTTTTCTTCCCTTGGCCCACCACAAGAGCCCCAAGCCCAAGTATAGACAAGTCTTACTTGCTCAGTTGCTTCCAACGCTGAAAAAAGTCTTGAGAAGACATCTCTGTTGGCTGGAAAAATTTGTTTAGCGTGATGGGCAATTTTACTGAAAGATTTTGAAATGTTCCACCATACCTGCACAAGGAATAGAAAGAACACTGTGTATGCAGCACAGTGTCAGGAGTCTCTCAGCCTGAATCAACCAAGCAATTGAGGATGAACACTAAGGTGCAACTGTTTATGATTAAAATCCATCAACTGCAGATATTGTGTCTAAGACACAGTTTAATCCACTATTAAATAAATTTATTTGCTCTGCTTAGATGGCATATGAAAGTGAATTGACAGAACTTCTAATAAGGATGTCTTAGTTTCAACATAGGTTGTTATCCTTCTAGACAGCACCCATCAAGGGAGTGAAAAACATATCCCTGTGAAAACATACCAGTAAGAACCAGTTTAGACTACAGTAATAGAATGTAGCCCTGAAATTAGGATTTCCCAAAGGCTGACACTGAGTGTACATAACAAGATTCTATTTTGGGCTGCATGCATTTCCAGTCCAAGTTGTTTGCAGAATGTTCTTGGTTTCCAGAAGGTAGAAGTTACCGCGTATATTCCTGTCAAGATTTCTTGAGCAAACAGGAAGACTCCTGTTTTATATGCATAGCAGAAAGAGAAGTCATGGAGACATTTTATCAGTAGCTGCTTCTTGATTAGGTGTTTTTTTTTTTTTTTAAATGACATTGCTCCAAGTGGATTCCCTACCTCCCCTAGCAGCTTACAGCTTTCTTAGATCAATTTTTCAAGTAAGCTGCCTACCCAAGACAGCTTTGTGTGTCCATATTCTACACTTCAGTCAGAGGACCAGGACAAATTTAACATCTTTCATGTAATTAATTCACTAGCATTTGAATCCTGTGTTTTACCTGAATTGAATGTTCAGGATTGGAGCTTCCATGAAGTCTGACACACATTCGATGTTCACAACCTGTTGAACCTGTGCACCTCCATCCACTGTGGGGTCAACAGGTTTTGTCTGAAGATTCAGGCATAAGAAGTGGTTAAAGAAACTGATCAATGAATTCGTAACTTAAAAAAAGTTAATCCTCCAATAAGCTACATAAGGAATTAGCATCATGTACACTCATTCTCTATATACTACCAAATTTTCAAAGCTCAAGAACTGAGGTGGGGTTTTTTCCCCAGACTGACACACCTAGAAGCAATAACCCCCATAATTCTCAGTTATTTGCATATTCTTAAAGAAAGATGCCCTTAAAAAGGTATTAAAGCATAAAATTTACAATAAGAACCACTGGACTATCTCATTTTGATGTGAACAGTACAGTGATGCTTTGAGTCGAACAAGTTTGATTACATAGTCTCCCAGAAGTCCTAAATTTGCCATACAAAGCATTAAGGACAAGCTGTCTATTAAGAGCTTATTCTAAAGCATCACCAACTTTGTGTAGATGTATTCTTCCACCTCCATCTCAAGTTGGAGGTTATGTGCTAATGCAGGACTTGGAAGGACACCACATTTATACCCCTGCTACTTCATGACAACGGAGGAAGCTACAGAGTTACATTACGTATTTATTCGAACTAATTTCTCCTTGTTCCACCAGTAAAATTTGTGTTTGTAAACTGAGCTTAAAGGAGAGAGTCTCTCATCTCTGCTCAAGACTTGTTCTTTCTACAAAAGCTTTAGACAGTTATCAGCAAGTTTCTCATTTCTTCATGTTCAAGGACACTATGCCTTGATCCAGTTGCTTTATTATAATTTCATGCGGCATAAAACACAAAACCCAAATAAGAACAGCCACATGCTACTGCGTTTAAGGATATTTGACTGTAGGTCATCTGAGCAGATTACTGTTGGAGTAAAATTCAAGAACTGTGTTGATGTCTTATTACCATAGAATATGAACATACGTCCTGGAAAGAAAAGAATAAAAGACATCAGAATTTTTAGGTATGTAACATGTAATCATGTTGAACTACTTGTGCTTCAAGTATCTAATACACTGCCTTTCTACCTTTATTTAAAACAACTTTCAAAAACAAAGCATAATTTACATGGTTTATCTTACCAACATATTCACAGTTCAAAATTAAGTAACAGATTTAAACAAATCATCAGAACTCTCCCACAGTAGCTGTCATACAAGCAGTTATAATCCGTGGAAGTCTTTCAGTTGCCAGAGAACATTACTTTTTATGTAAAGCATCTATTACAGTACCAAAAGTGATGCAGAAGGGGAAGCAAGCAGTCTTAGTGCTGGCCTGTGTGCAATTCCCAGCTCTTTCCTAGATGCTTTCAGTATCTTGTGCATTAACGGATTATGATAGACATGTCTGAAATGTATTGTGTATCATATTATTACAATAAGCTATACTGTAAGATACAAAAATTGAGGAGAATGGTCCTTTATAACCCTGGCTGTACCAGCCTTACAACTAGGCTGCAATAGCTGGAGCTTACAGTATCACTTAACGCTCCCATTTCATCTCCGCTACCAAAATAAACAAAAAGTTTAAGGAAATAAGAACCCACACAGAAGCCAGGGACACACAAGCAGTGAAGATCCTAAGAAAGGTTAGGCCTGAAACCACATTCCCCTCTTACGTAGCTGAAAAGTAAGTCCTGTCTGCAATATAGTGCTGGCACTGGGTTGGATAATGCAGACAGCTAACCACTTGGCCTGAAAGTTCTTACCAAGGTTCTGTCGAAATTCAGATTTCAATCCAATTTGTAGCAACTGATTTTCAAATAAGACTCCATTATTTTTACACACAAACCTAGAGGAAGAGAGGGAAAACATGTTTTAAATTGACCTGTATTAAACAATATTTAGAACCACAAATTTCAGGGTTTACACAGAGGATGAAGATTGTGGTTAACCTAGAGTGCACCAGTCTGTGAGAGAGGCCTTTGCAGAAAATTGCAGAGTTAGAAAAGAAAATTTTAAAACCAAAACCACCACTTGTAGGACACTAAAAGAACTGAGATTTTTATTTGATAGGATGTCTGAGAAACTACGAAGGAAGCCACAATATGCTATACACACACACACACACAGTGTCTACAAAGGACCAGGCAACAGAATAGGATTTTTCTTATTCATATTCTTGATAACTTCTGAAACTCATTAGGTTGGTGCAGAATTGAAAAGTGTGAAGCTTTGACTGTTTAAACCTGAAAGAAAAAAGAATCCCTTGTTTTATCAGTTCTGTATCATATACGTCAAGTGAGAGCTGTATTTTTTCCCATTTTGAGAGAGGAAGCCCATTCTGCAGTGATTTCAGTCCTTTCTGTCACCCTTCACTTAAAAGTAGAAGAGGTGGTCAGCAAACAGCCTTTTGCATACAAGGCACTGAAAATACACTCCCAAATAGCAGTACTTTTGACAATTTACTTTATGTTTTTCCTTAATTTGTGAATAGTTGCAAAACTTAACATATAACTGGCATTGCCTCATTTTAGAGCAGTGATAGCACTGACTCGTAAAGGCAACTAACCTGCATATTCATGTCAAAATCCACAGCATCTACAGAGGTTTTCTAGTCAAAAGTCTGACAGTACATGTTTCTCTAGTTTTGCTGGCATTAAGTTAATGCACAATATAGTTTGCCTTTATAACTATATTCTGGAAGTTGCCCAGCCTTGCAAGGGTTTAGTATTGCTTACTTGTGAAAAAGCTCATCAGCATCATGCACAGTATCAGCTGGTTCCTCAGAAACTACCTCAGATGAAGCCAGGTCAGGGCTAGTTCAGGCAGCACAAAGGAAGAAAGGCAGTAGCGACAGAGATAGCAGGAGTTAGTAAAGACAGCTTAGTGCTTAAGTTATTTCTTTTACCTCCTTCCTCAAAAATGGCACTGTTGAGTTTAATGCATGAAAAATTTATTAGCTGCCCTAGCTCAGTACACCTAGAAAGGTTTTAGGCATTAGGCAATGTTTTCCCCCACTTCTCTCCCCCACCCCACCCCTCCCTGATTGTCAGGAACCAGCAATTCTTCTTGAAGACAGAAGACAGCTGAAGGCATTCAGTAGCTTAAATTTATACCTCTTAAAGAACCAAGTCCTGTTAGGTGCTTAATTGTGACAGCAAAAAAGTTTTAGCTCAAAACCATAAATGTAGATGTATATCAACTACTACAAATGTGCACTTTGAAGCAGAGGCCTCATCAACCTTTGTGGCACTTCTACCTACAGCTGCACAATCAGTTCTTAACACACAAGTATTAAGTGTAGGCAAGACTATACAGGCACGAAGAGAATGACTTACCCAAGTAACAGATTAGAAATAAAAGTGACAACAGCACTAAAAAGAGGCAGGAAACTGTAAAAGGCAACTTCTCAGTATCATTAGAGAAGCGTTTCGTCATCTAGACAGACCAAGGGCTTGGACAATGCTATACTTTCTTCTGCAGAAAGAGAAAACTCTTTTTAGGTAACTCTTGCTTATGAAGCTACTAGTATTGGTTTTTTTTCCTTCCTCTTTCAAACAAAAGCTCTAACAAGCCTGTGTAGCTTCCTGAAGTCTTGGTATCATGCAGCATGATTAAACATCACTTGTTGCCTTCCAAGAGAAACACAGGATCAAGTCTTCATCACTGCAAACCTGCGACAATTCTTTGCCTAGCATAAAATTTTGATGACAGTCTCAATGATCCAGGCAGATTAGTTTCACTAATTATGGTCTTTTATATTCAGATGCATTGCAAATTTGTCATGACATCATTCAAAATTTGGTCCTTGACAATAGCACACATTCTTTGGCCAATGAGAGGACAGATTTTGAAAGACATTCTGTGATCTTATACTATTTATTTCCAAATTTTTAGCCAAATAACATTTGAGTGTGGCCACTGTGGCTTTTAATATTAAAAGGATTAATAACACATTGCATCTACACTACACTTTGCAATGTATTATGAAGATACTTGTATCAATTCCCCTCAAAAAAAAAAAGCACTTGTTTTTTCCCCCTTTTCACACCTGTTTGTCAGACAGTGGCAGAAGAATTTAAGTATATCTTGAAATTCTGAGAACCAGTATCTCTGGATACAATCCATCTCACTGTTCTAGTATCAGCTTGCCGTAAGTAGAAAGACACAAGAATACTTTATGGATATAAGATAAGAATAAACATATCCTTATCAGGCCAGATAACCCCCAAATTCAAGATGCATTGAGATGCACAAGCAGCTTAGTTTAACAAAGAAGTAAAACCAGCATGAAAACTAGGCAATATTGTGTGGCTAATATCCTCAGGTTGATTACTACAGACCCAGTTTTTCCATGAGCAGAGGTATTCAATAAAGACAGCACATCCAGCACAGAGTTCAAGAGCACCTCTCTTGCTGCACAATTACCACCTAGGAATGCATTCAATAAGCTGGAACAAAACCAATAGTTATTGTATGTATTTTTTTCTTCTAATCCTGTTTTAACAGACAAATTCTTTTCCAGATTCCTTATAGGGTGACTTAATTACCTCGCAAAGTTGTCATCAGAACCTGGAGCAAGAGGTGCAACCGCAGAAGCTGAATCTGAAAATACATCCACCAGCAGGCTGCCACTAGATGACGGTGGGGGAGCTGAATTGGCGAGAGGGGCAGCACCCAGACCCAGCAGATCCGCAGATGGAGAAGGAGTAGACTAGGAAGGACAAGACACTTTGGTGTTACACTACAGCAAAACTAAAACAAACCTGTGTCTTTTGCATAGACAGCCAAGCTATGGCAAAGCACCTCTCCCCACCCCAAAACAAGCTTTGAATGAACATAGGAGGCTTCATGAATGCAGTTATCACCTTGCATTTCAACTTAAGGTCATTTACAGACATGGTTTTCTTTTTTTCCCCTTTGAAGAGAGTTACGTCTAACTGTTAAATGAAAGACAAAATTCATCTGGCTAGAATCCAAATCTGCAGAAGTCAGACAACAATGGTTTCCCCCCCCCCCCTCTTCTCCCCTCTTAGTTTCAAGGTAAAATATGTACTGTAGGGAATAAAATTCAATTGTGTTGCTTTTCTTTCATGAAGAATCCAGCAAGAAAGGCAGTGGCTTTTAGACAAATCTAAATTAAAACATCACAGCATCCTTAAAATTGACTTTCAGTTTAGTCCTGGGTTTTTGAAGCTTGGCAAACCTTAGAAACAACGTAAAACCTAACCAGCATAAAAGCAGAGCCTGTAACTAGTCCAAGCTGCAAACACCAAAGGTAGAGGCAAGACTTAAAAATTTATTTCCTCGAATAGAACAAATCAAGTAGCCGGGACACAGAATCATGCAACAGAGGTTGCATATACGTGCCCAAGTCATGTGCAAGAACAAACCATAGACTATTAAACAAAATGTTCATGTGTTAGACATTAGCAGCCTACAATATGCCAGATATGCTGAAGATGAATCACAAGATGCACTTGGATTGAGTCTGAAATTTTGTTGTTGTAAGCCAACTCAAAGTTATCATATGGTCCAAAGGCTGAATTTGATGCAACATAACATAAAAATCCCTGACAAAAAAATTTCCAGAAGTCAAATCAGTAAGAACTACTAAAAACAAACAGCTGAACTCCAGTTTGGAACACATTCTTGGCATCTAAGCCAGGATCACACCAAAGCCATTGGTGAAGGTAACATAGCGGCATTTCTTACATGGCTGCAGCCCATAAAGTGAAGCTCATAAAGCATAATGCAATTTTAATTGCCAGCCACCTCAGTCAATTTGGCAGCTTTTCTGTGGGTAAGGTATTTCTGTACATTCAAAGATGTTGCTCTTGGAACATCTACTCTTACCTACTGCAATGATTAAGAGTTGAAGAATTAGGCTTTAGCAAACTGGGCAGGGAGCATGTTACAGTATTTTCCCCTCTCAGATAATTTACTACTACAACTCAAATGTAATTACAAGTTACACTAGTCATTAAAACCAGAAACAAGTATTACATTATGAGAACAATTCATCCTACCAGCTTTAATTGACAATAAAATGATAATTTTCAGCTGAGAAAAAAACAAGACTGTGGCCTTGTCCACCATAACTGAACTTAAATAGCACTGTCAAATGGACAGTAACAACATTATAACGATTTAAGGACATCCGTGTTAAGTCAAGTGTTGTCCACTTCTAGTAAAATGAGTAACAACCTGAAACCTGAAACAAGATGCAAAATATCTACCTTGTTAGACAAAGCAGAAGAAGAGCTGATACTTTGAAATTCACATTACTCACCTTCACTGCAATTTCACTGGGTAGGAAATTTCCATTTCTAAGTTTACAGCAATATTTTTCAAAGCAACCACACAAAAGGGATTTTTTTAGGCTGCAGACAGTTCATCTTCATTTACAAAAGGATTTCCAAAGGAAAATTGCATCCAAGCATGCGGTGGGGGAAAGAGGCTACATGTTCCCCTGCTACTTTATAGCAAACACCCACAGTCTTAAATGAGTCAAAATTCTTGAAATGAGAAGTTTAAACCCCCTAAAAAGTTACCCTAAGGAAACCATTCTTTTCTCACTTGCACACCATCTAAATTAGTGAAAAAACAGCTTTTAAACTCACAACAGCACTGGCATTGACAGAGGCAGGTTCAGCACTTCCATTCATATCAGAGCTCCTCTCCTTTTTGATCTCGTCCAGGTCAGTAACTGTGCCTGGGCCTTTCTTCTTCTTGAGTTTAGCCAAAATAGAAGACTCCCTCTCAGGAAAGGGAGGCATTTCTTCCAGCACTGTAGCCTTATCACAGAAAAAGAATGTGTTAGTTAAACTGACAGGAAAAGCCAAACCAGCTTCTGAGTCTTTGAAGACTGCATGAGGCATAAGCACAAGTAATTATTCACACAGAAAACAACTATGCAGTTTACGGTACAGTGATGGAGTAACTTGCCCTTTTTTTTTTTTTTTTTTTAAAAAAAAAAGCAAGTTATTTAAAGCTTTCTGAAGTTTTCCCAAAGCAGTGGTTTAAGAGAACAGGAGCATATCACTTCTCTGGTACAGTGCTATTAAATTAAAAAAAAAAAAAAATTAAAAAAAAAAATTAGACCATAGCAGACCTAACGGTCCTTAAGTCAAGCAGAGCTAGACTGAAACCACAGAAGATGACCCAAGGGTCTAGTCAGACCTAAGTATTTATTAGCTGTCAAGACTAAGTGTGTCTTGCTCTGGCCAGACCTGAGAGTGTCAGGTTAAAATACTGTGAACTTCTAGAGCCAAAAAAAACAATAATAAAAAATTCAGCACAATTACAAGTTTCAGGCCCACCATCAAGTCCTCAAAACAAAGCACTAGCCTTTTGGTATCTGAATACAGCAGGACCCCATAACACACCAGCTTTCACTGGCCTCCCAGCTCCAGATTAACATGCTTTAATGGTCATTTGTCTCACTAAAGCAGTAACAACTTTGATGTTAGCTCTAAATTAAAGATAACTGCAGTTGAATTAGGCAGACTAAATGAAAGATTCAGTGCCCACATTCTGAAACCTTAATCCTGAATTAAGATTTCTCAGCAATCAGGTAAGGTTTAGTGGAGTTTACTTGTAGACAGAAGATACAGCTAAAGAGTTCTGCATAATAATAATAATAAAAAAAAAATCTTTATACCTACCAATATATCGGTACTGGCAATAGTACTGAGCCTCAAATACTCAACAGCTCTCTGCTGCAGCTCAACATCAGCATTCTTCAGCTGACTGTCACTGCGCAATACATCTTGAATTGTAGTTTTGATTTCTGGAAACAGGTTCACGAACTTGATGTAGGTAGACAAAAGCAGAGCTCGGGTAGGAACACTACACAGATGAAACTTGGAATGCAGCAAGTTGAACTGGATGAGGGGACTTAAAAGATGGGAAGAAAAATAATTTCTTCAGTTTTTGTAGACATGATAATGCATTACTAGCAAGAGCTAAATCATTTGTTAACTGGCCTTTAGGAATACTAAATAGACATTAGATTCTTTACAGACAGTGTTACTACTTGAATTCAGTATTTTGGAAGGTGTTTTACCTTGATCTTGGATCACCTGCTATCAGATTTCCAAATTCTCCCAAGATGTAGCCACCTACTTTCACAAGATTCTCATGGCATGCTGGAGCTTGAAGGGCCTGTAAGAACACATTCATAGTCATCGTAGCATATAAAAAAAAAATTTTCTGACACTTGCATGCCCAGTTTCCTTGTCTACCTTCCTTTAAGAGCTGTCCATAGCACTGTAGAGCATTTAAGTATTACTTAAGTCATACCACCTATGTTAATTCTTGTATAAAGAGCACACTTAGGCCCATCTAGCAGCATTGTGCGCTCTTGAGAACAGATACAGCTGCTTAGGTTTCCCCTTCCATCTTCAGGGGTGTCAGAAGGATCATAGAATCATAGGCTGGAAAAGACCTCTAAGATCATTAAGTCCAACCATCAACCCAACGCCACCATGCCTACTAAACCATATCCCGGAACTGCCACATCTACACGTTTTTTGAACTCCTCCAGGGATGGGGACTCAACCACCTCTCTGGGTAGCCTCTCCCAGTGCCTGACCGCTCTTTCAGTAAAGACATTTTTCCTAATGTCTAATCTAAACCTCCCCGGACGCAACTTGACGCCATTGCCTCTCGTCCTATCACTAGTTACTTGCGAGAGGAGACCAACACCTGCCTCACTACAGCCTCCTTTCTGGTAGTTGTAGAGAGTGACAAGGTCCCCCCTCAGCCTCCTCTTCTCCAGAATAAACAACCCCAGCTCCCTCACCCACTCCTTACAAGACTTGTTCTCTAGACCCCTCACCAGTCTCGCTGCCCTTCTCTGGACACTCTCCAGCAACTCAATGTCTTTCTTGTACTGAGGGGCCCAAAACTGAACACAGTACTCCAGGTGCGGCCTCATCAGTGCTGCGTACAGGGGCACAATCACCTCCCTACTCCTGCTGGCCACACTATTCCTGATGCAAGCCAGGATGCCGCTGGCTTTCTTGGCCACCGGGCCATGCTGCTGGCTCATGTTCAGCCGGCTGTCAACCAACACCCCAAGATCCTTTTCCGTCGGGCAGCTTTCCAGCCACTCCTCCCCAAGCCTCTAGCGTTGCATGGGGCTGTTGTGACCCAAGTGCAGGACCTGGCATTTGGCCTTCTTGAAATTCATACAACTGGCCTCGGACCATCAAGCCAGTCTGTCCAGATCCCTCTGCAGCGCCTTCCTACCCTCAAGCAGATCAACACTCCCACCCAACTTGGTGTCAGCTGCAAACTTACTGAGGGAGCACTCAATCCCCTCATCCAGATCGTTGATAAAGATGTTAAACAAGACCGGACTCAAAACTGAGCCCTGGCGAACGCCACTTGTGAATGGCCACCAGCTGGATTTAACTCCATTCGCCACCACTCTCTGCGCTCAGCCATTCAGCCACCTCTTTATCCAGCAAAGAGTACACCCATCCAAACCATGATCTGTTAATATATGGGATGTTAATATACTTAATTTAAACCCTGCAAGACTGTGCTGAAGTTGTCCGAGACAAAAATACTGTCTTTATTAAGCATGAATAAACACATAGCAGGGATGAGTTCTAGTCAGCTTAAACATTCAGGAAAAGAAATAAAATGCAGAAAGCACATATGAAGAATCTAAACGAAGTCAGAGGAACAAGGCCAGACATTTGAAAGTGTTCTCCTTTAGTAGCTCAAACTTCCGTTTTATCAGATGACAAACAGAAGGAACAGGCATAAGCTTCCAGGAGGAACATCAAGTTATCATTTTGATCATTTTGGATACCTGCATGCAAAAAAAAAATCAAAAAAACCCCAAAACCAAACAAACCACCAAAAAAGCAGAAATACACCCTGTAAAAGGTTTCTATTTTTACTGTATTTCTGTAATTTTCCAGGTAATGTAAATTTCCTTGCTAAGCCATCCATTCAATGCTACCCACCAAAATAACAAAAAACCCAGCATAACCCACCCTGCCCTCCCTTACCGAAACTGGAACAGTACCATTTATACTCTACTTTACTGAAGCCAGGGAAGCTTCTCATCAACTTAATACAATCTCTGGCTTTGAAAATTTGTGATGCTAGTTTTACTGAAAGCTTCAGCAGCATTTTGTTGAAATATTCAGGATCATATTTTCACTCCTCCCTAACATGGGCAAGCACACACACCTGCTACATCACATGATGTTTACTTAACTACTACCTCATTTTGAAAGTCAATTAAAAACAGTTACTCTTACCTCAAAAACAGTCTTTGCTGCATACCCTTGAACATCATCCCTGTTGATGACAATCTGAATAACTCGATACCACACTTCTTCACTGACATAGTCACCAGCAATGCGAATCAGATTCAATATTGTATCCACATACCAGGTATAATCCACTGCATACTTCTCAGCTAGAATTGCAACTTTCAGAACCTGAACACACATAAGAGAATAAAGAAGGTTAACTAGCTTCTACTGTAAGCTGCGCAGCAAGATTCACTTTCATATACACCTAGCGAGACCCCACTGTAGCCCAGAAGCCTCAGTTTCAGATGTGTCAGCTTGTTCATCTTTCACCTTAGCAGTAGTAGCAAGCGAGCATTGAAATTCTGTGCCAGAACACATCAGGTGCCAGGTACATAATGCTTTCCCTGTATATGTTGCACCTGTGGCTTTTCAGTGTGTACCTTAAGTGATCAAAAGCAATTTACTGAACATTGTTTGCTATAAAAACACCATCTAAACCATCACTGAGACAGGACTAATTAGGAAATTGGAGACCTCAGGGGGTTGGAGTGGAGAGAGTAGAAACTCCAGCTAGCAGAGGCAGACCAGAGTCCCCAAAACATAGCTAACTATTCCAGGTCATACTAAGATTCCCATATCCTGAAGCAAACAATCAGCATAGGAAGAGACCTCCACGTAGTTTGTTATCAGTTGCATTTATATTGACCTATTCCTTTAAGAGTAGTAAATTAACAGATTGAAATTCACATTATCTTCCAAGTCAGTGTAGATTGCCAACAGCAACAAGACAGTACAAGAGGTAAATCAACTAACACTGTGTTCTACCTTAACTTCTCCAACCAAGAAACTTTAGCACCTACCTAAGCTAAATCATTACTGTAAGTACATGTTTTGGCTACCATTCTAGGAAGGTCATTAAGTGAATATTTCAACTTTTGCATTTTTTTCCTGCTGGAAGGAAGGTGATGGATATCGTGCCTCTCTTAGCTGATTATAAAGTATTGTTCTGGGAATCCTTAGACTGACAGAATGTTCTCACAGCATACACAGTATGAAGTTCTACCTACAAATAAGTATTTATCACACTAATTTTTGAAGCTATTAAAAAGTTGACTAGAGTAGGACATAACCCTCAGATCTAGAGATTGTATTTGCTCATGTATTGATAAAATTCATTTCACTTTCTATATGTAATGCTCTGAGACCAAGATTCCTGTTTTAAATTTCTCGTTTCCAAGGTTCCCCCCCCCCCCAATTAGTTTAACCTAAATGAAGCAGATTCTTTGCTATTAGACTACAAACTTTGGGGGTTGGCGGGTTTTATTTTTTTTTAAACCACCACAAAAAAGAATCTCTGTTACAGACTATCCAGCAACCCAATCAATAAATGATACATACAATGCCAAAGCCAGCTATGAAAAAAAATAAGGAAATGCATATATCTCACAATTTCTTCTCTAATGGAATAATCAGCAGTCTCCAAGTAATTCAGCATTTCAGCCACAATCTGTTGGGCATTGCTTCGGTCACACATTGCGTACAGGAGATCTACAGCTCTTTGTCGTACACTTACATCTCTTTCAGTCTGCAAAGGGACACACAGTAAAAAGTCAGGATGATGTCATCTTTATTTGGAAAGCACGTGCAACTTACAGAGATGAAATTTGCTATAATCCATAGTCAAAATTTAAAACAAATACACTTTCATAATCTTTCAGATACAGAATGAACTTAGATACACCCTTCACACAAGCCATGAGTTTCTCACATTATTCTCGCTTTCAGTCACCTAGAACGGGGTCACTGGAGAATCAGACAGCTTCCTGCTTTTAGATAATATTACAAAAATTCAATTCATCAGGTTTTGTTTCTGTAGTATACATACTCAGGTCTGTGCACGTGCTGAAAGCATGGAGGAATTTGCACAGAATATTCAATGATTACCCTAACTAGGGTGAATGAGTTTGTGGTCCACTGTGCACTGGCTAACTGGCACCACTGGCCACAAATTCACTAATAACTGGTTGAAATTGTCAAACCGTCAACAGGCCAATGAGCAATTAGCTACATGCAGGTTTAGTGTTTTGTTTGCCTTGTATCAACAGAAGCCCAGCTAGAACAGGTATGTACTTTAAAGTTAAACAAATGTATCACTATGCTACAGCATAAGCTTGAAAGAACGCAATACCAGTGTGCAAGTAAATTTACATGCAAATCAGTCTTCCTCTTCTAACTTCTGCTTTTCACATAAGCATGACCTGGGAATGCAACTTTCTGATTTCTTGACTTTCTGATTCTGCAGTGGAAGCTGATGTGCTTACTGCTCCCCGTAAGTTACTTAAGTGAAGATATAGTGTCTTGTACCAGCAAGACAATAATAAAATAAAGTCTTGCCAGCATTCTCCGTTTTGAAAAAATTATTGTTCTTCAGTTTACAGCTTGAGGAGATACCCAAGTGTTACAGGAACCACAGCTACAAGTATCAGATTTACCAGTAAGCTGCAGAAATAAACTGAACCTGACCTCTATCGTTGCCAGCACAGCAAGATTTTGCAGGCTTAAGGAAAAAACCTAAAGCAGACTTCTGAGAATAACTCACTTGGTCCCCAAGTATTATTAGCTTAATTCGGGATGGGGGGCTTGGGGCAGTGGGGAGAAGGGAAGAGGGTATTGAGGCAGGAGAGAAGACGACACTCAAAACAGACTGCGCACTTAAATATTTACCTTCAATGCATTGATAACTGTTTCTATGTGTGTTTTCACAGCCTCATGTGAGAATTCAGAGCTGGCAAGCGTGCACATGCTTTCCAGTGCTAGGTAACGCAAATTAGTTTCTCGGTGCTGCAAGAATTGACCTAGCTGGTTACAGGCACGGACTAGTAGATTTGGCTCACTGCACAGAAGAGAAAGTGAAAGGGTTAAAAGCAACAGGTTTGAGAACACCCAATACAGAATACTATTTCTACAGTGGAAATTCCTTAAAATGCCTCATTGTCTGCTAGAATGCCTCGCTGGTGAAATGAGAATTCAGATACTGTGAGCAAATAATCTCTGTTGAATTAGAGTGGTAGGGTAAACACAAAATACCAAAAAAAAAGCAGAAGCTAGAAACAAAGCAATAAAAAAATATGCTGACAGCACCACAGTTCATTACTACTGTTTGATTCCATTGCTACGGTTGTGTCCCAATCTAGCAAGCAACTTCATATCTGTTCTCCTCCCCTGTCCCCCCAAGCCAGTAAAATTCCATTTAGCGCTCACGACAAAGCCACAGGGTCACTTAAAAAATCCTCTCATAATAGAAGCGTTCTCACAGCTCACCTGTCATGATGTATAATTAAGCTTATTGCCTCAAACAGCACAGCATTCTTTGCATTTGAGTGTTGTACTTTTTTTGACTTTGGCGGCTCCTGCGCTTTGTTAAGAATAGTTTCCAGGCATTCTGTTAGACGACCACGTACCGCAGGGTCTTCTGGAGAAGAACAAGCCGTTGGACAACTTCATTTTGCTCAACACCCTAATCCCTTAGGCCTTACACCGTGCTAAATCTGAATAAACCGAAGTATCCTGATACATTAAAAACTGTTCACCCTCCTCCAATATACAGTTGGCAAAAGAATTCTATGCCACTGTTCTATTTTGGTGAGAACAAAAGCCAAACATAATCCACATTATAATATACTTCAAGGTGTTAATACAGCTGATAGTATTAAAGAATGTTTAAAATGTCAGTTGCAACTGGTTTATAGGATGCGTACTGGTTTGACACTTTGCACTAAGCTACGTGGCCTTTTGAATTACGTTGCATTTAATTTTAACAATCTGAAACACTCAAGGAGTATAGACTTCAACATCCTTGTCTTTAAACCATGTGCTTACACTGCAAGTTATGGTAACACTACATCACAGTCGCTCTTTGGAGATAGGGTACTGCATAAAAGAGATGACCACTGTTGTGATTTGTGCAATACCTGGAGGTGGATAGCACTGTAACAGCCTCAGAAGTTTCACAGATAACCAAGGAGCAGGAACAAAGTAGTACGTATAGTCCTGAAGATCTGTTGACGCAGAAGTTACAATCTGTAAAATAAGCAGACAGTACATCAGCTACCGAAGTTCAGGGATGCACAATCATGAGAAGCACCCGTAGAACACTACAGGTCACAGGCTTACAAAACTATTGTCACTAGCAATGTTTAATTCATTAATTAGGTGCAAGGTGTCATACTATGAGTATACCATGAGGTTCCCCAGTAACACAAATTCAGTTTTACAGATACAGTAGTCTAGGAAGTCTCTTCCTGAAAGCATACTCACTTTTCTTTAGCATGAATATGACCATCTTGTAACACCAAAACGTTTAACGATTCAGCCAACAGAAAGCCTAAATATAGTGTTATCGTTGACTGATGATAGGTGAACTTTGAATTCAAGGAAAAGATGCTATGACAAACTGAACTACGGCAGAAGGACCAACTAATGCCTTCAGCAGTATTCATACTCCAGACCGAAGAACAGATAGCTTTCACAGAAGAGGTTTATATGTACAGTGAAATATGATAAGGATTAGATCAGATTTCAGAAGGAGTACACCTCTTCATGGATTTCTTGTCCCCCTCTGATTCAAGGGTAAGCACGAGTTTGGCACTTGCTGTGATCAAAAAAATTTTAATTCTTGCTGCTCCATTACAGAACAGTTACGCACTTCCCTCAGCACTCCCTTGCTTTTAAGTATTAGACAAAATCTTCGTATTTGAAAAGAAATTAAATTTCTCTGAACTACAAGCAATTTTGGGTATAACACCACATAAATCTGGGTCTAAAACGCATTTGTGAGGTAACATCCTTTCATGTCTTGCATACCTTCCAAAAGGCAAAAATCAAACAAAAAAAGTAATGAAGCTTTCCAGCATGAAGACGCTAACTTACAGAATGTCTCTCCACTTCTCCCTGCATCCTCTGCCCCCGCTTAATCCCCTACACCCACTTACAGAATATCAAATGCTTATCATCATTAGCCTAGCAGCAGCTCAAAAGAGGGAACAGGAAGAAGACTCATCTTCTAAGAAGCTTAGCTAAAGTTAAAAGTACATGCTGTATTTTTGAGGGTTCTGTGCAGAAGTCTGCAGAATCAGTCTTTCATCCAACTACTCTTTGGTGTTATAGTAACATAAAACAAGGATTAAAAACTTAAATGCATCATAAGGATCCTTTCAAGTACAAGTAGTTGAGAGAAAGACACAATTTTGCTACATAGACATGGAGCACAGAAAGGATTACACCAAGAAAGTTTGGGCAAGCTAACAGTTTTCTGCCCTGGTACGCAACAGGTGTTGAAACAGATTAGCTGAACCAGCTATGTGAAGTGAAACTGAATTATCTTCACTTTTAATGGTACACTAAACTAATCTGACCTAGAAAGCTGAATAAAGAGGCAATGGCAAGCTAACATGACCTAGAAAGCTGAGTAAATTAAGCAACAGTGAAGTATTATCACAGTTATCATTTGACTCACTCTGCTTAATCTAGACACTGCCAAGGAGACTGAGGTTTTAAACTCTTCTGGGTTCTTCTGTGCCAGAGTGGTGATCAGACTTGTAGCTGCAGTAACCACACCCTAGAAAATAAAACAAAGCAATACATCAAATTTTGTAACAGTTGAAGATCCTGTCCATTAACACCTTTCACTTCAAGTAATTATTAACATACAACAAAACTAAATTTATCCCCATGACAAAGCCCCACATTAAAAAGCCCTTTATCTGGTTAGCAGCTAAACTAATTACACATCTTCAAAATTCAACAAGATTTTCAACATCATGAGACTGCCATGCTTGCGCAGCATTTCATGCTATTTTTGTATTAGCTTTGTATCATGTTTGGATAGTACATCTAAAACAAAGCCTGGATACAAACTATCTTATTACACAAGAGAAGCATGACTAGAAGAAACAGGATGCAGTAGATCATCCAGGAAAGAATTCTAATGACCCAACATGAAGAGAGGGCTTTGTATAACACCACCATTTCATATTACTGCAGACTACAGCACTCTTATTACTGCTGAAGCACAGGCCTTAATAGCTTTACTTTCATAAAGTAACTAGATGGGGAAAAATAGATTCTATTATCTAGAACAGTAGGTTTTTCTGAACCAGCAAGATAAGAATGACAACATGGACACCATATTACTAGCAAGTCCCAGCACTGACATATCAGGCCTTACATTTTTAGTGCAGATCTAATCTTAAAAGGCCTAAGAAAATTAGTATTACACCTATGCAGTATGACTTAGGATCACGAGGCACAAGATTAATTCATTTACAGCCAGAGCAAAAGAAGAAATTGTGCATACCATTCTTGTATCTCCAAGCATAATGTAAACAAAGCCTTATTAAAAATTAAGGTATACAGCAACCAAAAACGGTCAACTCCTACTTCCTTCCCCAAGCCTGAAGAAAACAGCAACCCATTTGCTTGAGAGATTCAAGCACAAATAAGTTAGTAATGTATTTAACAGCAGAAGTAACATCATTCTTTATACAGAGTAGGCCCGAGAAGCATAATGAAGCTGATTTACCAAGTGCTGGTCATTGAGGAGATGCACAACTCTAGATGTCCAGTCTCCCATGGGGACAAGGTCAGGGGAAGTTCTATATAAACGCAGCAAGCATAAGGCAGCGCTCTGCTTCACACTATCCATAGTATCTCTGCAAGACATAAATACGGATTTAAAACACAGTGGTTAAGTCACAGCAATACTTGCAGGCCAGCATTATGCTAGTCTTTGCACTGACTGAGCATCCCTAGCCACACAACATCTTTTCAACACAAGTTGAAACAGAAGTTCACGAAATTCTTCTTATGTTACAGTATTTGTTCACAGAATCACAGAATAGTACGGCTTGGAAGGGACCTCTGTGGGTCATCTAGTCCAACCCTCCTGCCGAAGCAGGGTCACCTACAGCAAGCTGCACAGGACCTTGTCCAGGCGGGTCCTGAATATCTCCAGAGAGGGAGAATCCACAACCTCTCTGGGCAGCCTGTTCAGGGCTCCGTCACCCTCAGAGGGAAGAAGTTCTTCCTCGTGTTCAGACGGAACTTCCTGTGCCTCAGTTTGTGCCCATTGCCCCTTGTCCTGTCGCTGGGCACCACTGAAAAGAGCTTGGCCCCATCCTCCTGACACCCACCCTTCAGATATTTATAAGCATTTATTAGGTCCCCTCCCAGCCTTCTCTTCTTCAGGCTGAACAAGCCCAGTTCCCTCAACCTCTCCTCGTAGGGGAGATGTTCCAGTCTCCTCATCATCCTCGTAGCCCTCCGCTGGACTCTCTCCAGTAGCTCTTCATCTTTCTTGAACTGGGGAGCCCTGAACTGGACGCAGTACTCTGGATGAGGCCTCACTAGGGCAGCGGAGAGGGGAAGGAGAACCTCCCTCGTCCTGCTGGTCACACTCTTCTTGATGCACCCCAGGATCCCATTGGCTTTCTTGGCAGCCAGGGCACACTGCTGGCTCATAGTTAACCTGTCGTCCACCAGGACGCCCAGGTCCCTCTCCGCAGAGCTGCTCTCCAGCAGGTCCGTCCCAAGCCTGTACTGGTGCATGAGGTTGTTCCTCCCCAGGTGCAGGACCCTGCATTTGCCTTTGTTGAACCTCATCAGATTCCTCTCCGCCCAGCTTTCCAGCCTGTCCAGGTCACGCTGAATGGCAGCACAGCCTTCTGCTGTATCTACCACACCTCCCAGTTTGGTGTCGTCAGCAAACTTGCTGAGGGTACATTCTAACTCTTCATCCAGGTCATTGATGAAGAAGTTAAACAAGACTGGGCCCAGTACTGACCCCTGGGGGACACCACTTGTTACCGGCCTCCAACTAGACTCAGCGCCGCTGATGACAACCCTCTGAGCTCTGCCATTCAGCCAGTTCTCTATCCACTTCACCAACCACTCATCCAGCCCACACTTCCTCAGCTTCCCTAGGAGGATATCATGGGAGACTGTGTTGAAAGCCTTGCTGAAGTCAAGGTAGACAACATCCACGGCTCTCCCTTCATCTACCCAGCCAGTCATGTCATTGTAGAAAGCTATCAGATTGGTCAGGCATGATTTCCCCTTGGTGAATCCATGCTGACTACTCCTGATAACCTTCTTTTCTTCCACTTGCTTGATGATGGTCTCCAGGATAAGCTGCTCCATCACCTTTCCTGGGATGGAGGTGAGGCTGACCGGCCTGCAGTTCCCTGGGTCCTCCTTCTTGCCCTTTTTGAAGATTGGAGTGACATTGGCCTTTCTCCAGTCCTCGGGCACCTCTCCTGTCCTCCAGGACCTCTCAAAGATGGAGAGTGGCTCAGCAATGACATCCGCCAGCTCCCTCAGCACTCGTGGGTGCATTCCATCGGGGCCCATGGATTTGTGGACATTCAGATCACTTAAACAATCCCTCACACAGTCCTCCTTAACCAAGGGAAAGTCGTCCTATTTGTAGGCTTCTTCTCTTACCTCCGGGGCCTGGGATTCCTGAGGGCCAGTCTTAGCACTGAAGACTGAAGCAAAGAAGGCATTCAGTAGCTCTGCCTTCTCCGCATCCTCCGTCACCAGGACACCTGCCTCATTCAGCAGCAGCCCCACATTGTCCCTAGCCTTCCTTTTGCTGCTGATGTAGTTGAAGAAGCCCTTCTTGTTGTTTTTGACATCCCTTGCCAGCTTCAATTCCAGGTGAGCCTTGGCCTTCCTCATCGCATCCCTACATGCTCTCACCATGTTTCTGTACTCTTCCCAAGTGGCCTGCCCCTCTTTCCACATTCCATGGACCTTTCTCTTCTGCCTGATCTCTGCTGGAAGCTCCTTGTTTAACCATGCAGGTCTCCTGCCTCCTTTGCTAAATTTCTTTCTCAGGGGGATGCATTGCTCCTGTGCATGGAAGAAGTGTTGTTTAAAGAGCGACCAGCACTCATGGACCCCCCTGCCTTCGAGAGCCCTGGCCCACGGGATTCCTCCCAGTAGCTCCTTGAAGAGGGCAAAGTCAGCCCTCCCGAGGTCCAGGGTTTTGATCCTGCTTATCGCCCTGCTTCCTCCACGCAGGATCCTGAACTCGACCATTTCATGGTCACTGCAGCCGAGTCTACCTCCGACCTTCACATCCTCCACCAGTCCCTCCTTGTTTGTTAACACAAGGTCCAGCAGCGCGCCTTTCCTTGTTGGTTCCTCCACCACTTGCATCAGAAAGTTACCGTCGATGCTCTGTAGGAACCTCCTGGACTGCGCCTGCCTAGCTGTATGGTCTTCCCAGCTGATGTCAGGGTGGTTGAAGTCCCCCATGAGAACCAGGGCCTGTGACTGTGAGGCTGCTTGCAGCTGCCTGTAGAAGGCCTCATCAACCTCCTCCTCCTGGTCAGGTGGCCTGTAGTATACACCCACCGTAATGTCACCCTTATGAGCCTGTCCCTTAATTCTAACCCACAAGCTTTCAACTCGTTCCTCATTTGCCCCCAGGCCAAGCTCAATGCATTCTACTTGCTCCCTCACATATAGAGCAACTCCCCCACCTCTCCTTGTTGGTCTGTCTTACCTAAAGAGTCTGTAGCCATCTATGACAGCATGCCAGTCATGCGAGTTGTCCCACCACATTTCTGTGATGGCGACCAAGTCGTAGCCGTCCTGCTGTATAATGGCTTCCAGCTCCTCCTGTTTATTGCCCATGCTACATGCATTGGTGTAAACACACTTGAGCTCGGCTGTCAATCTCACCCCTGGTCTTGGCACTCCAAGCCTAGGTTCATCCCTAGTGAGCTGGGCAATATCCCCTTCCCCCTTCGAACCTAGTTTAAAGCCCTCTCAATGAGCCCCGCCAGCTCGTGGCCAAGAATTCTTTTTCCCCTTTGAGATAGCTGAGTTCCACCTGTCGCCAGCAGGCCCAGTGCTGTGTACACCTCCCCATGATCAAAGAAGCCAAAATTTGACTGATGGCACCAGTCCCTGAGCCACCTGTTAACCAGGTGAGTTTTCCTGCCCCTTTCAGTGCTGTTCCCTGCCACTGATGGGATGGAGGAAAACACCACCTGCGTCCCTGATCCCTCAACCAGTCGCCCCAGTGCCCTGAAGTCCCTTTTGATGGCCTTGGGACTTCTTTCTGCTATCTCATCCCCGCCAACCTGCATTACCAAGAGGGGGTAGTAATCAGAGGGCCGCACCAGACCAGGGAGTTTCTTCGCAACATCCCTAACCCGGGCCCCAGGGAGGCAGCAGACTTCCCTGTGGGATAGGTCCGGTCGGCAGATCGGGCCCTCTGTTCCCCTCAGAAGGGAATCACCAATGACAATGACCCTCCTTTTTTTCTTAGTTGAGGCAGTCGTAATTCTTGGGGCTGTCTGACTCGTTCTAGGCAACCCCCTGGATGGAGCCTCACCTTCACCCACATCCTCTGTGGCCGGTCCCTCACATTCCAGAGCCCCATATCTGTTGCTTAAGGGCAACTGGGCCGGTGAGGGAGGCTGGGGGGAGATTCGCTTGCCGCCCCGAGCAGGGATCCGTTTCCATTCCCCCCCATCTCTTCGGTCCCCTCTTTCTGCTCGGTGGTAAGAGGGTAGGGGGTTCTCTGCTTTCTGTGGAGCCGCCTCCTGCTGCCTCTGCCTCAGGGAGGGCAGGGTGCAGCTCCACCAGTCGATCTCCCTCTCACACTCCCGGATGCTCCTCAGCCTCTCCACTTCCTCCTTCAGTTCTGCCACCAGGCTGAGCAGGTCACTCACCTGCTCGCACAGAACACAGCAGTTGTCTCTGCTGTCCTCCGGTACAAGTGCCAGGCTCAGGCACTCCCTGCAGCCAGAGACCTGGACACGCGCGTTCTTGCGTGGGGCCTCCGTCTGGGTCCCCACACTCCTTCTAGCAAGAGCTTTACCACGGGTGGTAACCATGGCTAGAATATCTCCTGGAAGAGCGATGCCCACTACTTGAGTTGCCAGAAGGGGCGGCTGCACCCTGCCAGTCGCCTTCCCCGCTCGCCCTGCCTGCGCGAACTGCCGCGCCGCTCCCGGGCTGCTGCGCCGCCTCTGTTTGCCGGCTCTGTTCGCTCGCGCTCCCTGGGGGCTGCTCTTATCCGTGAGGGGGTTTGGCCGCTGTCACACTCGACTCCGCCCCCGCTGAGTCAGAGCTGCCGCTCGTTGGCACCTCCCGCTTTCCCGCTCGGGGGGGGGTGGGGCCTGGGGTCTCCTCTCTCTCTCTCGGCGCTTTTTGCCGCCTCGCCGCTGCGGTTTTGCCACCGGAGAAAGGGTCCCTCGGCGCGAGCCTCTGCTCCAGAACTCTTCACCTTCAGTAGCTTTGTCCAGTAAGTTTAACTAATCAAGTTCTCAACCATTACATATGTCTAGTGGCCTCTAATGACTCTTTGCAACTTTAGAGTGACATTTCAGATCTTTTTATCAGAATTAAAAGTTCATCATTAGATGAGCACAAGCTCATCTCATCATGAGAACAAACTTCTTCCAGACTGACTCAAGTTAAATAGTGAAGGCACATTATATTATGCGTAGGACCAAAGCTGGATCTTTCGACAGGTCCTGCCTATATTGACTACTCAACACCTTCAGTACCTACAGCTAGCATGCAAGTCAGCTAGCTACCACTAAGTATGCAACCCACAAATCTATTCACCTTGCCATCCATGCTGCTGGCACAGAAATGGGCTATTTTAAAAGCAGCATGCTACTATTCTAGTTCAGTGAACTCCCTTTCACCAAGTAGTCAATTAAGCATTTTGCATATTGCACAAACAAAAGCTAAAAAATATACAGAGCATTAGCACTGAACATTTTAAGAGGCAGTTTATGCTGTGCAATCTTGGTTAAATGTTCAGAAGCCTCCACATCACCAGTATAAGTTCAGCCCACCTATTCGTTATGAATCTACCAATTTTCCATGTTGTATCGTGGTTAAAAAAAAAAAACCAAAACCCAACTTATTCCTTCCCGCCATCTACTCCCTCCCTCCAACTCCCAAGCCAAGGGAGCTACAGTAAAGCTGCAAATATAACTGACTGCTCATTCTGCACAGGTCACTTAGATATGACATACACATATACAAATTATATATATATATATATACACACTTAGAAATGCAAAGGAATAAGACCCTGAAGAGTGATCTCAGAAACACAGCTCAAAATTGAAACAAGTCTGAACTGAAGGAGCCGTGCTCTCTGTCTAGGATTGATGACCCTAAGTGAAATTTTTGGAAGTTTTTGTGGTTACCTTATTGAAACCGATGACTCATCATCACAGGGTTGTCTCCACTACATGGAGAATAGCACCTGACAAGGGCAGTGCAGGACAGGACAGCAACAAGCCTGACACGGCCCCAGAATGCGCCATCTCTACACCTGCACGCTTACACAGGGAATTCCATGTCTGAGAAAGGTGGAATTACGGGATAGATTCTCCCCCATTTCCTCCACCAGACCAGACCCATACTGAGCATCAGGTGCTAGCTACTTATTCTTCTCTTTCTGGCCCATACTACATTTCAGCTCTGCAAAATAGTAATAGTGTTCAAGTGTGGCATTATAGAGACACTTTTTCAAGAATTCAGACATTAT
Source organism: Opisthocomus hoazin (assembly GCF_030867145.1). NCBI lineage: Eukaryota > Metazoa > Chordata > Aves > Opisthocomiformes > Opisthocomidae > Opisthocomus > Opisthocomus hoazin. The sequence continues at coordinate 17,061,905 of NC_134420.1, read as the reverse complement.
TTCTTAAGAGGTTTGCCACGCTAGATATCAGGAATTGTATCCTTCCTCTTGTCGCCAACTCAGACAGCGCACATAATCGACAGACAGTGTTGCATAAGCAAGCATACTTTCAACATTTGCAAGCTCCAGTGCTTGACATTTAGAGTATTAATATAGTTCTTACGCAACACGTTACTTTTTAATATAAGACATTAGTTTGTTATAAACCAAGATCAATGCATAGTCCAAAATTTTTATATCCATAAGAGAGTTTAAATGTGCTGTTTGCGCTTGGACATTTTAAGTTTCAAAATAAATTAGCCCCAAAACCACAAGTTTCATTTTAGATTTACTTAATTACAGTTTCAGACATTTGCCAGGTCTGTTTAGAGACTTCTAGCAACACAAAGGAAAAATTAGAAAGTTGGCAATGACTATTTGCCATTTACAGGAATTGCTGTTTACATGGCTAGTAGAGGAAGCAAGAAAGCTCACACACCAGAATATTCTCACACTCCTTATGAAGTCAGGGCTATTTAAGTAAGAGCCAGCGTAGTAATGTGAACATCTATTTAGGTCCATTTCTTTCTCCTTTTCATCAGGAGAGATGAGTAAAGTAAAACATGTGCATGGGTTGGAACCAGATGATCTCTAAGGCCCCTTCTAACCCTTACCATTCTATGATTCTATGATTTCAGGGGTGTTTACCGCCACACATTTATACAGAACAAAAACTTGATCACAACACAAAGCTATTTGTACACTTATACAAGCAAGTCCACACTCAGGTATATCAAAGTATCCGCAATTACTGGAAATTGTCACTGCAGTATTTGTACTGCAAGCGCAGGGCTGTATAGCTCTAAGCATGGATTAAAAGCTGCTGCAATGGAACCGAGTTGATGAAAAGGTTTATTGATGTTGTATTTGAAGGAGGCATGTCATACCTACCCAGCTACAAGTATTTTTGGAATTTCTCCAGCAAATGCTTCCGCCATCTCCCGGCTACCCACATTAGCAATACAATGCAGAGCAAGTCCCATGAAGGTGGGGTTGCGGCTGGCCAAATCATTCTTGATCGCATTGTTTATTAAGCGAATCAGCTCACTGTTAGAATTCACTAGTACGGAGATGAAGAGATATCCCTGTGATTCAGAAAAAGGAAAATGAAAATTGATTTTAGCTGACTTAAATTATGTTTTCTGTTAGTGCCACAAGTAATTCTTTGAGACATACAGTTCTCCTCCAACACCAAACATAAGAAGAAAACCAGATACTTAGATAGAAGAGCGAAGGCCAGAAAGATTAAGTGAAGTAAACAAAAATAAGTAAGCTTAGCGTTACCCTCATTTATCAGTTTTTAAGTGTTTCATCAATCTATTTCAGCATATACACAAAAGATCATTTTAGATTAATGGGAGCAAATAAAGAATTTGGCTTATTATTCAAACACTAGTAAGTTACATGTAGCTGACAAACACAACTATACCTAGGAAGACTTAGAGAGATGTTCTGAAAATTCAAAGGTTACTTGCCTTTTAACAGAAGACTCAAAGGCAGTTTCATAACAAGACTAATAATGTTACGCAGACTGCACATTTTAGCTTTTACGATTAGTACAAGCTTCTTTGTTGCACAAAGGTGTTTAAATTTCAGAATCCCTGTTAGATCTACAATAAGGCTTTAAGATGGGGGGACGGGGAAATAAAGCAAAGTCCTTTACAGACTATACAGCTGAGGCAAGATATTAGACAGAACAGCTTATCTTTTATAAAGACTGAGTTACTCACAATTTGTTTCTCTGTATATCTATTGGAACTAAGCAGGTTTACAGCTTCCATGTGACCAAAGTCAATGTCATGCCCCAGGAGAAAGATGAAAAGCAGTTTGCAGACATATTTTTTCTTACTGTAACCATCCAGAGCCTTGTCACCTGGAGAGCATGGAAACAAAGAACAATGAAGCCTATGTTGTCCCTGTATCTGGTTCCCCCCACCCCCTCAGTTCCACTGATGTACCTCATCATATCTTACAGTAACAGGACTCACAGTTGTACCTAGCAATTAAGACTGACATTTGACTCGCTATGTATCATCCCACAGAAGAGGGGCAAATTGAGGGTTCAGTTACAGAAGTACTTGAATTTTACAAATTTCAAATGTATTATTTCAGCTTTTATTCATCCTACAGGAGCAAAATACTAAATATGTCCACTTATCTCCGACTTAAAGAACTATTAAGTCTTTACATCATTTTGTGATAAACACATGAAAGTATCACAAACCATCATCAACAGATGTCAGACAATCAAACAACTCCTGGGTTTCAAAAAAAAAAATTATTCCCAGTCATAGAACACAGGTAGTTTGTAGCTCTTCCTAATGGTCCGAGACAGAAAAAAAATGTATAACTGATTCAGTGACAGATCAGCTTCTTCAACAAGACATTCACATGATATTAGTTTTAAATATTTATCTAAATCTGAAATTCATCTATAAGTAAGAAAAAAAAAACAACAGAAAAGCTGAAGTTTTAAAATTCATTTACTGTTATCTATATCCTGAAGGATAGTCATGAAATAATGCTATCATCTAGTCCCTGAATTATCCTATGTCCTTAAAGTATGTTCATGCTAAGAGGCAGTACATACGTGTTTACTCAATTTTCATTTTCCTGTTAAGAGCAGCTAATTTTCCACGCACATCTTTTCTTGTTAAACCAATTATTAAACCTTTTTCACAGTACAAGGTCTTAAAACACTTCCTGAAGTGCACCACAGTAAAGGACTCAGTAGCAAGAAAACAAAACCAGCAAGTCTTTTTAGAAAGAGAATGATATATCCCAAAGCCTTGAAAAAACACACAAAATGGTATTACCATGAAAGCTTTGGAGTGTTTGTAAAATTAAAGTACTCACAAGTGTTTCAATTTTAGAAGAAAAATGCACCCTAAATAGGTTTGGCCTCCTGTTGTAGCATTGCTGTATTTCAGAAGTTTGTAAAAGCTACATGGAACACTACAGGAGCTTACAGCTCACCACGCAGTCTACTTCTTTTCCTGAAGAAACAGGGCTACGTACGCATATACAATTTTTGCAGAACATTCTATCCCTACCAAATCAGGAGGTTAAGGAGTATACACTATATCAGGCAAGCCTGAATGCTACAGAGTTCAGTCAGGGTAGCCAGATTTTGATAGATGCTGCCTAGAAGGCTATATAAGCTCCTTAGTCTCTGCATTCTGGGCCCAGAATAACTAGTCTGTCAGATCAGCGTGCATTCCTTCATGATGGGCAAGGTCATCCAGAATGGCACTGCATAAAGTAAAGCTGAAATAAGATATCCATAACTCATTGCCCTTACCAAAAGTGCACCAAGCTTCAATTTTTTTTTTCCAAAACTTCATATTTATGTAATAGGCAGCTAAATGTATAATAAAGAATCTTAACAGTATAGAAGTTTCTCCTTCTTCCTTCTCATCCACTGGTGCAGAAGCAGGTTAGATTTCTCATGCCACATGCATCTACAGCTCCCACAGATTTCACACTAAATCCAATGACTGTAAAAATAACAGAAACCTTACCACTATAAACTAAACTTATAGTTTGCGAAAGTGAACACTACCATCAATGCGTGAAGCCATGTAATGTTAGTGAACCAAGAGAAAGCATACTGGCACATTGAAGTAGACAATAACAAAAGGTTATGTCTATAGGCTGCAACTATGCATTTTGGGGGGTTGCTTTCTATTTTGACTCTAGAAACTTCTTTTATTCACTTTTATTTCAATTGAGAAAAATTTAAGCACACAACTACCATTTTAATATGGACAAGGATACTCTTCAAATCTGAGTCTTTAGACACTTTTTTTTTTAAACTAGCACAGACTGCATATCAGTTGCCAGCAAAAATAAGGTTTACCTTAAAGCTATTTTTATGCTGCACAAAGAACAGTTGCATTCAGATCCATACCACGGAAACCAATACATGTCAAATTTTACTTGTATACATGAAGCTGCATTACTGAAGATATCCATGACAGTGAAATCCTGCTATACTGGATCCTGTCAAGATCCTCTGACAACAGCCAGCTCAGCAGAAAGCTGCCTGAAACCATGTTTTCTTCAAGTCACATTTACAGTTTGCTGCCATAAGGTTATTTTCTTCCCGAGTCAGCGAACGAATCCAGGGTGGTTTGCTTCACTAGACATCTGAAGAACCAGAGCCAGGGGATGAGGGGGAAAGCATTATATCCTTCCAAGATAGCAGTATTTTAAGAGCTCGGATTAGCTCCTTAGATCTTCGGGTATTTGAAGCATTTTCGATGGAAGCTATGCCATGCAATCAAGCTCAAAACATATCACCATCCTACTAGCAAGGAAAAAGCACATGACAGAGAAGGAAGCTGCTATCAAAGAACAATACCATAAAATCAGTACCCGAAACACTTTTTCTTAAGACAAAAAAAATAGTCCACTGCCTGCTTTCAAAAGCTGTCTAACTCCAGCTGTGTTTTGAAGTCTTTAATTCAGATTCTTATTGAAATTTCAAGTTTAACTATCCAATTCCTCTCCCTCACATATAGCATTTACAAATAAAGAGTCTACTTTAAACACTACTACCAAGTCTCATTTCTCAAGTATGTGCTAAAATAGTGCAGCTTCCCTCAGCCTCAAGCAAACATCCAAACAAGAGCAGAAGGAAATTTCACATGTTCTGTTATTTTTATTGCAATACACAATCATTTCTTTTAACTCAGCTAATTTTTAAATGCTTTTGGGAACATTTGCAAGTACTGCAAATCAAGTCAGCAGAAACAGGAAGGATTCAGAACACACATCAGCAGGTTTCGAGCACAGTGGGCATTTCAAAGGCTACTTGCTTTCCCTGGAAAGTTTATTAGTCATTTTTCTAAGAAACAAACAGCAGACTGGCAAACAGTATTATTATTAATAAAGAATTATTACTTTCACATTTCTGTGCATCACCTACCATATCAACAGGGAAATTTTGGTTTTCATTGCTCATAGATCTCTTTCGCACAGTCTTCCAAAAAGTAGAAAATAAGGCACAAATGCATTATGAGACCCTTTGGTTCCCATGAGTTAAAAACAGCATCTGCTTTTGAATCTAATCCTTAAAAAAATCCATCCTGCTACCAGCCAGAGAGAGCAAGAATGCGGTTCAGTCCTGTGGGATATTCACTGGAGGGGGTAGAGGATAAGGAAGCCTGACAAGTCTAGTCTCACTAGTATCCAGGTGGTTGACAGCTATATCAAAGACAAGACAATCTCAGCTTTTGAAGCTGCAGTAATGACTTACGCAAAACAGAATGGACAACATCCTTAAGTGTTTCTTTGCTTTCAGTGTGCTTCCTTCCTAGGTTGACACTGACCTGTGTTCATTCCGTTAACAGCAATCCAGTGCTATACTGTATCAGAATGCCTACTACTAGCTTAGAGGCTAAGAAAAATGAAGTAGCTTTCACACCTTGAGACAAGATCTGTTTTTCCGCAAGAGCGACAGCCCGAGACCTCTAAATGAAAGGCTAAGTATTTGGGGCAGACAACCCATACAAATCCATAAGCTAGTATTTAGTTACCACACTACAACCACAGGAACAGTGTTACTAGAGCAGCCCTACACCTCAGGTGATATTTAAAGCCTGGTTTTACTTCCAACAATTAACTTTGTCAGAGAAGACACTTTATTACTTTGCTGTCTGATGGCATTCTATGCCTATTTCTTAGAAGTGTGTCTCCTGATCAGAAGACAGTGTGACTAACCACACTCATCTTATAAATAAAGACTATACTTTCAAAGCCTGCCAGGAAATAAACTCACTGTTACACAGCTTCTGTTTAAAACAAGTACGTAGAGGCTTATCTTGAACTTCCCGCAAAGGGTTACTGTGTAGTCTGGGACAATAGAGGAGACCTGCTCGAATTTGGGAAAACAAGAGATCTGAAGTTAAAAAAAGCAGAGATTATCAACTGACATTGGGGCACTTCTGCGCAAGACAAAACTAAGATACAGTAGCATGTCTGAAATCTAGCAGCCGCTTTTGTAACACAAACCCTATTAAGCAACCAGGAAAAAATCAAAACCTAACACCAGATCTGGAAAAAAGAACAAGCCCGAATCAAGCAGAGAACAAAGTTCCTTTAACTGCAGAAACAGCTTATAGATTTGTGGGCACTTTCATTAGTACACAAAATCTGCTCTGAGAGATCAAAATGACACAACAAATTAATAAACTAAGTATTTTCTCACTCATTTACAAAACAATTGCTATTCTGACAGCCAGACTTCTAGTTTGGCTCAGGCATAGGAGCAAAATCAGCTTAGAGTCCGAACATGTAAAACAAAAGGAACAGCATTTCTCCACTTCACACTTAACTCCTACAACTTCTGCTTTATTACACTGGTGTAGTTTCTCTCTACTACATGCATCTTATCTCAGTTAATGCAGAAGCATTTAAAGCAATCATCAAGGACATGCTGACCTCAGCTATGGAGCTTCCTCATGCTGAAACAAGAGACAAAGTCACCTTAAGTACAGAGATTCTAGATTCCTTCCGAGCTGGGAGCACAGAAGCCAGATCAGAACCCAATGCCATGGCATACATTTCATCCGTTCAAAAGAAGTATGGCTTTTGCAGAGATGCACAGCCTCATCCCAGACTGTTAAGTACAAGGGTATTTTAAAAAGCAGGTTCCCCAAACACAAGGCAGGCAAAAGGCTTGTCAGCTACTTGCATCAAAGAACAAAAGTAGAAATGCTTAGCCTCTGCAGCAGTGTAAGAATATACCTTCCAAGCTACATGAGGTGGGGCTCTAGATACTGCAACACAGTATGCTGAAGTGCGTAAAGGTCCAGAGGAAGGAAAGGATACTTGTGGAATACCAGTCTCTTGTGCTAATCTCAAGCAAGAACATATCTGTGTCAAGTGGCACTACTGCCAGCTTTGGTTCTTACAGTCAGACCTTTCCCTGGTTACAGCAATCCAGCCAGTCCAACAGCTCCATCTTCAGACAAGTAATTCCCTCCAGGCCCCGGTATTCCCCATAATTAATTTAGCAAAGGACTCCATTTTAATTTCAGTCACGCATTTTTCTTAATCCAAAAGATTTAAAAACATTTTAAAAAGTCAAAGCTACATAAAAGAGCTGGGTTAAACTGAATGACCTCCACTTAAACCAAGAAGAAAATGCATTATGAAGGTCTGTTTATTTTTATACAGCCCTTCCACAAGGAAGAACTACGCAGCACAAAGCCCATGTAGAACTTCTGCAGCAGAAATATACACACCTATCGCCTCCTCACACTCTCAAGACCTGAAGCAGTTACACAACAAGTCGTCCAAACTCAGCTTCTTTCAGATTGTGACATTTATGTCTAGTTTTCGTTCAGGCTACTTCAAGCTATTGTCTTCAGTTAAGTAAGATTTTTTCACCTAAAATCCACACAAATTCAGTAATAAAGTAGCCAGAACAAAGACCAGCTTATGGGAAGGTTTAGTCATCTTTCACTCAAGCTACTGAATGAGCACACACTGGTATTTATTCAAAACTATTTAAACTGTGCTTCAGGGATGCTCCACAATATATGTAGTCTAAAGTTATTGCACTGCTTTGCCAAAAGCACGTTTATTCTCTGCTCATTGCCTGATTCATGGTTCTACACAGCCAAAGGTTCCTATGATCATTTCTCCCCTGCATCACAATTAACCAGAGAAGAAATTACTGGGCACGTAACTTTTAACCATTTTTGTACTTCAGCCACAAAATACTTTGCAAAACCGAGGAACAGAACTGAACAGGCTTTTATGAACTGTGCCATCAGCAGCTCTTTAACCTATGATTACTCAGTGATACAACACAGTTACCAAACTACCTAAGTTAAGAGAATGCTACTCTGACAGAATTTAGTTCATTTCTAGCTTCATTTCTGCAAAGTTTTCTTGTTAGTAATACAGTGGCTTACATTGCTGCTTTTATAAAGACATTCACACAAAAGAACACCGAAGACAAGCTCTATTACATGTTAGGCAGTCTTTTACTAGAGGTGCTATTAACAACCTTCTGCATACACGTGCATAGACTCTTGACAGGGCAAGACTCAGGGTGACTGACATTGACAAAATACCGAATTGTGTGTCAAGTGTTCATCCTGTGATCCCCACATTGGATTTACTGCACTTTATCAGTAAATGCACTTCGCAGGCATAATTGTTATTAGCATTAATTTTAAAGGCTGCATTGATTGCTGTGGTACCCAATCAATTCACAGATTCACTTCTTTCACACTCGCAAGTTTACAGAAGTCTGCAGGTTAGTGGGTGTGGATGGGCCAAAACGGAGTTTAACTTGTCTTACTCAAAACATGTAAGCCAGCATTTTTTCTAGAATGCTTAGCTTTCATATGGAATAGAGGTTTGAATCTAGCTTCCCAATTTCAGTTTGTAGATTACAGCTTTTCACGGCAGGGGCAAACATAAGGAGTTAGACTAGTAAGCAGCAAGTGAACTGCTCTCATCTAAAAAGGATTACTTAATAGTATTTGACCACACTGGTCTATATCCCTACGAGTCACTACTTAAACAGCCTTAACCATTACGAACTTTTCTGCAATTCCTTATTCTGTTCCTTTACAACAGCATATTTAGCTCAAGCAGGTCTGACAGAACCTCCTTCATGCTTCAGGCACACTGGAACATAACAGTAGGCAGTAAGGTTCCACAGGAGCTTCAATAACTTTTTTTTTTTCATTATGTCTTTTGAAGTTTTCAGACCTTTACTGCAAACTGAAGTCTGATGAATGTTTCCAGCTTCATTAGTGAAAAATTGATAAAGTTTTACAAACAAAGTAAACCTTGCCCATCAACCAGATCAAGATAAAAAAGATGGTGCAGCCTCAAGTTAAGTTGCTGAAGAAGCAGCTTTCTGTGTTAGCGTGACTGCAGCAAGGTTTCCAGCTAGGCCTTTACCTCCAGTTGTTCTTGATGACAGAAGGGCATAGGTGGAGTAACTGTTAACATATATACAGGGAAAGTGACAAGCTGCTTTCTAGAAAAACCCATCCTGTCTGAACAATTAAGTAAATAATTCAGGTGCTGAAATGTATTTCAGCAACAGCTGATAACCAATAATGATGCTATCTGACAGCAAGCAGTTTTACAAACACAGACCAAGAGAAAACAAGCAGTCTTTGTGGCTGTATCTTCCAGATTAACCAAAGTAGTGAAATAAATTTGAAAAAAAAGTAACATGAAACTTCAACTAACTTACTTAAGTGTACAGAAACTTCTTAAACAGTTTTTAATTAAACTCAGTCTCTTTATCTGAAAGGCATACTTCATTTGTCTAGTACAGATCTTGCTTGGAGACTAAACTGCTGTATTTAAAAGTTACAATTTTACGCTTAAATTTACTAGGCAATAAGCTGATCCACTTTGATCATACAGCTGGACCTAAGAAAAATGGCTGTTACTCTTCTACGCAGGTTTCCAGCAGACCCTTAAACCATGTGCTAGTTGCTCAATGTGCGTGCATACTTAGTATATGAAAGCTGTATCTGCTGCTTGCTGTCTGGAAAACAGACATGAACACTCACTGTGATTGGAAAACAGACACAAGTTTTAGACTTGGATTGAGTGATGGAGAATAGCCGGTAGAACAGACTATGCAAAGCCTGCTACTTCTGGTAAAAAAATCAGACCAACATCAGCATTAGAAGGAAGCTTTGCAATGAAAGGGAATTGAAAAAAAATATGACAGCACAGGGAGGTGACTAAATGAAAGTTCCTTTTTCTGTTTACTCTAGAAAAATAGCCATTAAAAAATTTCCTCAGTTACCCTACAAGTGAAGTTACCAATCTCGATAAAGTACACTGAAGTTTCTACGAGAAAAACATTAGCACAGAGACATGTGATGGCTTCTAATTTAGGAGAATTTCTTAACTTTTCTTGAGTGTCTTGCACTGTGTTCAAATTTTCCCTTCCAAGCTGTTGTTGACACCCAAGGTTTTGCAGGTCTTCATACGCCTTTAAGAGACATACAACTTAAAAAGTAGCAACAGATCCCTACGAAGTTCAGGAAAGTTATTTCAGGATTTGTTAATGCATTGAGTATTGAGTATTCCAAATAGATACAGTAGTCTAAGTCAGGATAGGATTAAGGTAAACAAGTATAATTGGTATACAGCAAATTCTGAAGCCACATATATGACTGCGCCCATCACACCTCCACACTGCAATGCCTTATCTAGCTATACACACCACCCCATATCTATTTAAACAGAATGTTTGCCACAGCCACTACTAACAGAACTCCATCCAAAAGCATCTCAATTACCCCTCAGAATCTTTAAAATTTGAAGCCCCATACACAAATAGTTACAGCATACGTTTTCCCATGTGTTGTTTAAAAGTGAACTGCTGCCTCTCAGAACTCACGAAGATGGAATTAGTCACTGCATATCCTTTGTTTCATATGAATAATGTGTGTTGCTGTTGCTTAGGGGAGTGGTCAAGACATATGGCTTCATCAGCTACATATTTTTATCTTAATTCTGCTAGAAGACAGCCCAACCCATTACTTCCCTAAAGGTGTGGGGAGGAAGAGACATTTAAACAGATTCTGTTTTACTGGAAATAACTACACGCAGTTATGTTTCTTCACACTAGTTCATGCCCTTCTGGAAGAAAACAGACTAAGTAGTTACACAGTTAGGAGGCAAACAGAACAGTAGCTCAATTCTTTGATACGGGAGGGAGTTTTCTTCTGTTAATGGCCAAGAGTCACAGGACTGTCAAGTTCTGTAGTTAAGAGATCATTTTCACAGTTATTCTAACAGCCTGCTCTAGCATTTTGCTTGCATCAGCAGCTGACAAAAAAGTCTGAACATCTAAAAACAAAACAAAAACCCATAGAAGACTGTCATATGAGGATATATGCATAGTTTAGTACCACCGGGTCACTTACCTTTAAATTTTGACCGAATGTTTGCTAGTTCTTTGTTTATCCTCTTTATCTCCGCTTCTTTACTTTTGCCTGAAACCAAAAGAACAGACATCAGGATACAGTGCTTTGGACAGCCCCCTGGCACCCTAACCTTCTTTCCATCCAACTATGCTGTGTGAACACACAAACACCAGAAGGAATTATTACTCTCCCTTTCCAGTACTAGGACTAGATGAAGGAAAACATCACAGAGGTAACTTAAGCATCACTTTAAAAGGGAATTTCTGAAGCTAAAAGGACCTCCCTGTTTCAAGAAGCTTTGCAGACTTTAGACAGTAGCAGTCACATGCAATTAGTCCGAGATGCCTTTATCACTGACTTTCACAAATGCTTCAGTTTTTCTGTTCCTTAAATTGGCAAGAGAGAACTCAGTTTACTTCCAATTTGATTACTAGGTTGACAGTGCTCCGAAGGAAGGAGACTCCTAAGCACAATCCTATAAATAAATAGCTTGTGTTACTCCTCACCTCAAGGACAAGCTAATTTACCATTTCTGTACTGAATGGAAAGCAGCTTTGCGGAGTGAGACCTGGGTGTCCTGGTGGACGACAGGTTAACCATGAGCCAGCAGTGTGCCCTGGTTGCCAAGAAGGCCAATGGGATCCTGGGGTGCATTAAGAAGAGTGTGGCCAGCAGCTTGAGGAAGGTTCTCCTCCCCCTCTACTCTGCCCTAGTGAGGCCTCATCTGGAGTACTGTGTCCATTTCTGGGCTCCACAGTTCAAGAAAGATGAGGAGCTACTGGAAAGAGTCCAGCAGAGGGCTACGAAGATGATGAGGGGACTGGAGCATCTCTCCTGTGAGGAAAGGCTGAGGGAGCTGGGCTTGTTTAGCCTGAAGAAGAAAAGGCTGCAAGGGGACCTAATATATACTTACAAATATCTCAAGGGTGGGTGTCAAGAGGACGGGGCTAGACTCTTTTCAGTAGTGCCCAGCGACAGGACAAGGGGCAACGGGCACAAACTGAAGCATAGGAAGTTCGGTCTGAACACGAGAAAGAACTTCTTTATTCTCAGGGTGACATAGCACTGGAGCAGGCTGCCCAGAGAGGTTGTGGAGTCTCCTTCTCTGGAGGCATTCAAGACCTGCCTGGACAAGGTCCTGTGCAGCCTGCTCTAGGTGACCCTGCTTTGGCAGGGGGGTTGCACCAGACGATCCCCAGAGCTCCCTTCCAACCCCTACTATTCTGTGATTCTGTGAATGGTCATTCAGGTCAACAGCTTAAAAAACATTCTTAACAGATACTGAAGAAGAAAAGCAGTAAACTTAAAAGTAGCCCCAAGAATCAAAAGACCTCAGATACAATACATGCATAAGTTCAGACTTTTAATGTGCCCCATGAAAGTCACTTGAAAAAACAGAAATATTTATAATTCACTTTTTATTAGGTGACTTTACAACCTTAGGCTTCTCAGCACAGTTTATATTTCATATCAACCTTTGATTCCAAGAACAGGTATTAGGATAGCTAGTGCCAATTCAAGTTAGACATTTGGAGAAATAAGCTGCAGTTAAAATCTGATAATGCAAACTTATGCAAGTAATATTTGCATTGTCCAAACCAAAGCAGCTTATTACTCTTTAGCATTTTAGTTACTGGTGATTGAGATTCTATAGAGGTCTGGGTCCATTATCTCCTACATGAGTGAGCACAGTAGGGTAAAACATCCAACTCAGGCATTATATTCAGTTGCTTGAAGTTTGAGAGAAGCAAACGAAGTCCACTTCAGCAATGTACAAATAGTTATCTACTTGTGCTGGAAAAATCAGACCTATACCTACTCAAACTTTCCAGCAGTTTCTAAAACATCAACTAGCAGCAGAAAAAGACAGCTTCACAACCTTGTAGCCAAATATATGTGATGCAGAGTAAAGGGATAAGAGTTTCCTGGCCCTGACTGAAAATGGTCCAACCTTATGAGTAGTGGAGATCAGATGCCCTGCTTTCACACTCCACTTTCCCCCACACCACTCCAATCATGACTACAGTCATTTCAGTGCAAGGCTTGAAGAGCAGATCAGGACCAGCATGCCTACGCACCTTCAATCTCACCCCTTTCTTCCACATAAGCAAAGCAGCCACTTACAGCATTTAAACATCCTACCATATCTGCATGTGCAAACTTCCTGTGTCACCCAAGGATCGTTATTACCCCATTACCATTCCAAACACGATCTGACAGCAGACCAGATGAAAGGTGATCAAGTAACTCAAGGAAACAAGTGCCTCAGTATAGGTTAATAGCAAAGTATTTAAAGTGTAAGTGAATCCCACACCAAATACAAATTAATCCAGATTTTGTCACTTCTCGATTTAGACCCAAAAAAAGAAACTGAAGTTATACACTTCCCAAACCAACTCTTGCATAAGATGCAGAAGACTGGTTTATATTAATATGCCTGTAATAATGGCCATAAGAGTACAGACACATAGCAAGACTAGCATACTGTACAAACGGAAACAAGTTAGGCCCAAAATAGAAGCAACTACTTTGGTTTGCCTTGTCATTTTAACAAAATACCTACAGGTTTGCTTAAAATGGAATTTTTCAACTCTACGATAAGGAGCACTGCCCTCAATTACCCATTGCCCAATAAGGGGCACTGCTCAAAACACTAAAGTGCAGGGTGCCTTGGGAGGCACTCCCCATGGCAAAAAAAAGCGCCCCAGTTCCCCCCCAACACCCAACCCTGAAACTACTTACTCATGCCTACTCATCTACTTATTGCTTTTAAGTTAGGCATTTTCAGAGGTCAAGAATTCACAATACCTGTTCTGAAACATAAATTGTAGTTGCTATCTCTATGCACCTTGGTTTTCAGATAAAGAAGGAGAGATGTCCACAGTTTTAATTCAACCTAGAAACTCCAATTAACTTCTAGAATGACAAGACTATATACTACAATATACTTCCCTCAGTTTATAAGATGCATCTGTTGCGATCAAAAAGTTTAACCAATTTTCAATAATACATTATGCAACACACTATGGGTTTTCTTCTAATTTAATGTGCTGACAAAGTAAGCTTGTTTTAAAGCAGTAACGCTATTTACTGTATAAAAAGCAGCAGCTCGTACAGTCTAGGGCTTGAAGTGTCTTCTACTATAGATTTCTTCTCTGAAATGTCTTCATTGGATTAGATTATTTGTCCTGGGCACATGCCAGAGATACTGAAGTGTTCATGTCCAAGATACTCACCAGCATCAGGAATTCACTACTAGACTGAAGCAACTCTTTTGGTACTGGGTCCATACTCCAAACAGAAGGCCATAGTTACATTTGCCAAAGGGATGCAAGTGTTTATGTAAATGGACAACGCTCCAATCTTGCTAAGCTATCGCATTAGTTTTTAAAGACTTGAAAATACTTCCCTTATTTTCAGCAATTCATCTGCTCCAAATGCAAACTTTAATTTCTAAAACTATTAATTTCTTTTCCCTTCTAGCAAGTGAAGGGCACATTTCACCAAAACATTACCACTGCGTCTGGAGACTTTGTACTTCATTTAGATTAACAGGGCAGTTAAACTGACCTCAGTCTGGGATATTGCTAACCTGAGTAGGATATTTAGTTAACTGAGTCTGGAAGCTAGGTCCTTGTTCTATATCTTTAGGTTCTGTTTTTAAGGAAAGGGTATTGCAATATTCTTTTTGAAATATTAGCTATTGTTTCTCTGACCTCGACATCATGGCAATAATCACTGATGTTAAAAACAGAAGGAGGAAGGGGAGCAAGAGTAAGTACATCTCAGACAGTTTTTCTTAACCCAAGACGAACTCAAGGCCATAATTTAAAAAAAAATTAAAAAAAAAAATCACCAAAACCTTTCAGCAAACCTTTCAAGCAGCATTATCTACCCATTATGCTCACAGATTATCAGTTACGGCTATAAACTGGGTTCTTTGTGCCCTATGCAAGCAACAGAGCATTAAGGGAAGTCTAAGCATTAAAGATAGACTAAAATACTTAAGGAATTTGTGAAGTCAGCACCTTTGGTAGAAATGGATTGCAGCCTCAGCAACATAAAAATCAAAATCCCACCCCCTGTACACACAGTTGTAGCAGCGACTTGACAGGAACACCCACATTAAGCAGCAAATTCACATCTTAAGGTTTATTCTCTCAAAGTTAAAAACTTGCATAGCATATGAACAAAAGCCTGTTTCAGATAATTCCTTCAGACTGTTGAATGCAGTATATAATCTCATCTAGACCTCGACCAAACACAAATAACATAGCAATTAGCTGGCGACAAGTTTAACTCCATATGTTAGAAATCAAGTTCAATGATTAGGTCTTAAGTTATCTCCTTATTACCGATTATAGTATATACGTGCCTGAAATTGCAGTTATAAAGAACAGCACTAGAACACTGGGTGTCAAATGTCACTGAGTATAGTCACATAACAATGCTTAGGATAACTCATGAGTTAAAATCAAGCTGAAATATCTAAAAACAAATTTCCTGGACTCCAGCAGTTATATTGCAAGGTAACTTTACTCAAAATTAATTTGTTGTTTACATTAGAGGATAACAAAGCAAAACATAACCTCACAGTGTCAGGTAGCTTCAGTTTGTTCCATGCACAAGAGTAAAATAAAAGTATCAAAAACCAAGGACCAATTTTTAGCTAGAGCTTCTGTCCCACTAAGGGAGGGAGGGGGAAGGGCAGGGGATGTGAAAGAAAATGCATTTGATTAACAGAGAAGTTTTCATCACAATACTCAGCCATGTTAACACTGAAGTATTTCTGCAAGCACATTTGATTTTGACAGTCACTAGAAACACTAAAGTAACCTTAAGGATGGTTAAAAAGGAAGGTAAAATCACTACTGATGACAGCTGAAGGAGTGCTGTGCTGCAGAACTAGAGGTTTACATTTCAAAGCTTGCAAAGGCCTGCCTCACTTCCAGGCTGTTACACAGCCCCCGTTTTCAAGAAGTTATCTGAGCTGTATTCCAACAAAACGTGCTGTAGCCAAGCTATTCAAACCTGGAGAGGCTTAGTAAAGGTCATGTCATATATACAAACTGATGGGTAGGACATTATTTAAGCCAGAGCACAACAAGATTATGTCCCACATCAGTTCAGGCCACATCCTTCTCACTTTCACTTTTTCCAGTTTAGTAAAACAATGATTAAATATCCATAACAAGTTATGAAAAGAGGTGATTGCAAGCTAGTAAGTTTTGGCTGACTATTTTGCAGAAAAGACATATACTGTTTATAGCCTTACAGCCCTAGTATATGGCTGCTGTCAGTCTTCTTCAAGAAGAGTGCCTGAGCAAACAGATACCGAGCCACAACATTGTCAGGGGCACTTATGAGCTATTACTTCATATCTGGCCATTTGTCAGGCTTCAAACTCCACCATGCTGCCCACTGCCTTTATTAGCCAAAGTAAATTTAGTCTGCAGTGCACTATTATCTTTAATTACCATCTTGTTTAACAAAGATAGACTAGTGAACATTAAAAGCCATCCAGATCTTCAGAGAACCAATTACTACCCTCAAATCTCCTAGTAATCCAGGCTACAGTCAGAACTTCAGTATTGCACAAATAACACCTCCATCTCTTCATTTGGAGTTTTGCATTACGATCTACAGAAGAATGGGAAAACAGAAGTTACAGGAAAGGGATTTGTTGAGCCCGTTCATCTGAAGAGAACATTTGACCTACCCTAATTTTGCAGCAGCACTGCAAGACTGAGTGCTTCAAGGTTGGAATTGGTGGGCTGCCTGTGGCTTACTTAGACAGTGACCTGCTCCACCAGGATCGTTAACTTGTTGCTATACTAACTGTAGACTTGTTGCTATACTAACTGTAGACTAACTGTATATGAACTTTGTAACTAACTGTTGCTATATTAACTGTAAACTGTAGCCAAGTCTGAGCCACAAAGCACATCCGTGCTGATTAACTAGAACTGCTACAAGTTCTTAAATTTCATACAAACTAACTAGATTCCAGCATATTTCTGACCAAGTCTACACATTTATTTCCCAAAGGAACACAGAAGCACTTGTTCTGTACAAGTCTCTACACAATACTAAGTAGAGAAGATTTTTGCAGGCAAGTTCTTGAAACAGGTGTATTTGCAACATTTAAAGCAAAAAAAAAATTGCTTCACAAAAGTTCAGATGTTCCCAATATTCATCCGGCTCCAATCTCCTTATGGCCAGCAGCCAATGTAACTGTGCTCACACAATAATTCACTTATTTTGAATTTACTCACAGGTCAGAACTGTTACATTGTGTTACCTCTTAGCCTTACTTGCCCTGTGGCCATCTGACAAAACTATGATTTAGATGTGCCATTATTAGCATGTAGAACTATAAAACACGTTGGTTAAGAGGCTCTATTAGCATAAGAAAAAGCCTGCCAACATTTTGTCATGCTTCTTGAAGGCAAGTAGTAGTGTCAGTTACTATTTGTGGCACCAGCATTTCTCTAAAAGAACCTGCCCCTCTGTTTACTGGCAATTAGCAAACAGGCCTTGAAGACAGGACAACTTTAGGTTTCTGTTTAGGAGAGCAATAATACAAATACTTCCCAGGCTAAGAGCAGCAGCTTCTCCTCTGAACTCCGAAGTGGCTAGGAACACTTACTTGGTAAGAACACAGTTCTTAAACGAAAGATAAATTCTCAATTTTAAAGATGTTATTAGATGTTTTCCTTGAGAGCTGTGAGCCATCATTTTCCAAACAGAAGAATTTTTCTGTTTTGTTATGTTTTCATTAGCCTCTACATTAGAAGCATCTAAGCTGACTGGTGAGTTAGGTAGGAGAGACACAACAGTCAAACTACTACTAGCTTCCCTTCAGCAAAATATGTTGATATAGTTTCATAATCAGTTTGATTCAAGGTTATACTTCTTAAAACACAACAACTCCAGACTGTTCCTTAGCGCTGCTCTCCTCCTGGCATACACATTCCTGCTACCGCTTTGTACAGGTGCAGGTCATTTACGGAGCCAAACAGCCAAATGCAAAATTGGTTTATTTAATATCCAAAGGGTAAGTCATATCAGCTTTACTAAAAGTAAATGTCAGCAGAAGACTGCAGAATACATGACCAGGTAGAGAGCAATTTCATCCCATTCACCATCCAAACACACTTTAGCTGGCATGAAGCAATCAAATTACCCACTTGCCTTTCCTATTGCTAGAATTTACAAGACTGATGCTAAGACTACACTGCATTCTTAAACCCTGCTTTCAGGGAAAAGAGGGAAGGAAACTGGTTGAAAGAAGGGGCCCACATCAAAACAAACACTAGCATCTCTACAGTAAAATGGTGCAAATACTTACACAAAAATATACATGAGAATGAACCAGTGCATCCATTCTTGCCTTTGTGAAAGAGCTTGTACAGTACTTACATCTCATATCGTTAAACCACTACTTTTACCTCCCAGCAGAACAGACATTCACGTTACAGCTCTAGAGCATAGATTAGCCATTTGCTATGTATATCATCAGCTTCATGAAGTAAAACACCAGATCCATCCTTCACTTCTCCCTAATCTCGCAGGCAGCTGGTTATTTAGCACAGCAGGGAAGAGGGCCAAAAGGGAGGCAGGTTACAAAGCAATACATTAGAGCGGTCTGTTTGCTGTATGCCTGCCCGCACACTATGTGAGTTTGTCTGCATAAATTCCTTCACTTGGCTAAACTATCTAGCATACTACAACAGAAGTGCAAGTTCCAGGTCCACCTGAGTATGTCTGAAGGAGGATTTTAGTGCTATTGTTTACAACTAATCCAAAGAGACTACTATAAAATACTGTGCCTTCACCAAGATGTTAGTATGGCTTCAGTTTTCATAGAATCATAGAATGGACCTGTAAAGGTCACCTAGTCCAACCCCCCTGCAATAAGCAGGGACATCTTCAACTAGACCAGGCTGCTCAAAGCCCCGTCCAACCTGACCTTGAATGTTTCCAGGAATGGGGCATCTACCACTTCTCTGGGCAACCTGTTCCAGGGTTTCACCACCCTCATCACAAAAAAATTACTTCCTTATATCCAGTCTAAATCTACCCTCTTTTAGTTTGTTCATAAATTGACCAGTTCAAGGCTGCAAAACAAGAAGCTTTTTTGCTTAACAATGTATTAACATCCTGTTATGAACAAAAACATGAGTGCATGCTGCCCTTTCACAAGATATGTTTGATCAGAGGAAAAGAGTGCTAGTCACTCTGAAGATCAGGAATGTCTCAAAGACAGTTGAAGACTGTTGTGCCTTGGGACATCCTGTTGTGATTAGATATCCATTACTACAGACAAAGAGATCAGTGACCTACTGATCACATTTAAGAACTCTGTAGTGTACATAATAATATTAATGTACATAATATTCTGCACAGTAAGTGAACTACTATGCACAGAACTGACTTCCCCAATTTTGCTGTTACACATTTACCCCTATAACAACATTTCTCATGAAGCAGTAAGGTGTCATAGGCTTTACTGTAATTTAGTAATCCATGGCCTCCTTGTCCTCACAAGGGAAAGGAAACAAATGCAAAAGAGCACACAGCATCTTCCAAATCCTATCACAATTCAGATCTTCTAATTTCAGCAATTTAATACAAGTTTAATAATTTTAGGTGCCTAACCATGGATGTTTTTTCTAACTAGGCACCACAAGTTTCTTTCCCCAAATGAACTGAAAGCTTACTGGATGCTCATATCTGAACAACTTTATGACATAGAGAACATCTATTTGGCAGTTTAGTTGACAAAACAATACTGAATCCTACCAAAAGAGAAGCTTTTAGTTAAGAAGATATGCAAAACCAGAAGTGCAAGGAAAGGCTACTACATAAAGCAAGTCTTCCTCCTTCCTTGACTGAGCAGCATTTAAGTTCTCATTTCCTTGAATCGTATTTTCACACTGTACAGTTACAATCCCTTCAACAGGGTAAGGCAGTATTTGCGCTGATTTAGTACAGGTCACTGTGGATTCTTTTTCACCTCAGTTCAAGTTCAAGTAATAGAAGAACATTTTGAGGCTTATCCAAAGTCCCCTAGCTTAACTATCACTTCTAAACTACTATTTCAGGGGCCTCAAAAAAAACCACAAACCCTTTATGAGCTCATTAATTGATGCAGATATGTAATAGTCTCCGCAGTAGTCCTTAACTTCCTCTTACCAGTCCTGATGGGCAGCCTTTATCCAAAGGATTTCAAATTCAGCAGGTGTTCTGTTTTCCAGTGTCTCTAATGGAGAGGCTGGATGTCACATTAAAGATTCTAGCTCTTTACTACCATCTATTATCATCTTTGCCTACTCTCCTCTTGTCTTTGCCAAACAGGCACAAATTCAAAAAGTGGAAAAAACCACCAAAACCTAGTCCCTCAAAGTTCCATGAAATGAGCAGAAGAAAGCTAAGACAAAGAAAACATGGGCAGAACACTAGGTTCATTTTACTCATCCTCCTCAGATTAATCTCATGCTAATTTTGTTTTCCTTAAATCACTCTCCTGCAAATAGCAGCAAGTGATGCAAGACTTAGTGCTTATTATAGCTCTAAGCAGCATGCTGATCATACGTTTTTTTCAGGCCAGAAACTGTCCATATTAGATGAGTGGCCATAGCCTTGCAAGAGAAATAGGAGAGTAAATCAAGATGCCTTGCCTTCAAATTTCTTCAGAGATAAGTAATCTAAGAACACAAATAAAGAAGAGTCACTGACCTTCTACAGAAGTAACTCAAGTCCTACTTTAAAACTATACCCAATGCAAATAAGAACCTACACCTCAGAGGAGCAATGCAGTAGCTTTAGCCTACACGCTGAAAGATGTATTACTGACATGGAGCACTAAAACAAGCTGTATGTGCCCAATTCATCCTGTGGGAAGTTTGTTTCACTATGTGGCTGTTCTCACCAAGAACAAATAACTCTATACATACTCACGTCGTCATTTAATTCATGTGCATGCCCCTCCCACACACACAGCTAATGCGCTCCATTTTCTACCATCCAGTCAAAAGTGTGATCATCACATGATTATTTTCATGAACCAGCCTTTTTTAACCCCCACTTGCTTACCCGTAACCTGATGCACCAGTCCCCATTCAGTGAAAGCAAGCTACTGAAGTCAGACTTCAAGAGGCTGAACGCTCTCCCTGTCCAGTACAAAGAAGTCTTAATGCATTAGGTTCTATGAGAAGAGATAGACCTTTGTTTAATATATCTGTTGGGTTTTATTTCAGGTAAGAATACAGCCCAAGGACAAAGGAACAGTATCTTGGAACAGAATATACACAGAAACATTTGGAGAACAAACAAAAGCAATGCTTCCTCCCTCTGTCCAGCTCTTAAGGTGACACTGAAAAGGGAAGACAGTTATCTAAAGTAGTGAGGGAAATGAAGAACTGTCTCGTCCTCCAAGCCTATGGCAAAAGCAGCTTCACCTCTGTGTAGATCCATTTCACCAACCCAAGAGGAGATGACTTCCCGATTTTTCAGTGGAGGAGTGGGTTACCAGTAGTACACTTAATATTGTAATAGAAACTATTTCTACACTACCACCTCCAAAACAAAGCAGAAAAGCAAGCTTTCCTAGTTTCCAGTGTGAACAGCAGATAATACTGTTATTGCAACAGAACAGCTTGAGTGACAAATGACTTGAAGTACTTCATTACCAGATAAGCATAAAGCTATTCTCCAACACTGAAAACAGACTCCCATTGATGTATCTGTCAGCTAAGACAGCTGGCGAGTTTATAAGGTATCATCCTGCATAAGCCAAATCACTTCAGCAGCTCTGCAGTATGTGCACAAAAAAAAGATCTAACATATTTAAGAATAAGCATTTCTTGCAGGAGTCCATATGTTTGCAACAGATGCAGATCTTGTTGGGTTTTAGTTCATGAGGCACTTCAGGCAGTGACAAGGAGTCTTCCTGACCTGAACTCCTAAGTCTGGATGGCACTTCACCAAAACCACAGGATTCAGAGCTTCCCAGCTCCACTGCCACCACAATCTACAGCACAATGACAGCAGAGCCTTGCCTTGCTATTTTCTCAGTGGGCCACATAAACTAAGTGCTAATTAACTGGGCTATCTTTACCAAGTACTCCAGCTTTCAATCTATAGTTCTCTTGTCCCTTCTCTGGCATTTACAAAAGATAAACTAAATAGCCATTTGCTATAGTATTTCATATATGTTGCAAAACAGTCCAACTGAGCAAATTTCTAGAAAAGTCCATACATCTACTGGCAAGCTGTCAGGCACCTAAAAGGGTTATTTTCTTAAAAACTTTTTTTTCTGCCATCTGCGCTAGAACCTCTATATGCAAAACACAGAGCCTACAATAAGCAGCTACCCTGAAACGAAATTCTGGAGAGCTAGCAGGAACTGTACGATAATTCACTTTCTTATACTACTGGATTCTGAAAATTCACTGGATATTCGTATGAATACAGAATATTTTGCTTTGAAAAAGTCATTCAATATTATAGTTTCACAGAGACTACAGCAAAGCCAAAGCGTCAAGCAGCACTTTTGCCTCTTTAAAATATTTTACAATTGCTGCTACAAGTAGTATGCTGACTTTTTTTTAATGAAAAGCTTTACAGACTTTTGATAAATCAGAGTATTTTCATCAGATTTTTAAAAATAATGTAGAAAGTAATTCTTATATTCAAAGGCATACATTGCATAGAAGCATTTAACACTCAGATCAAGAAGTTTGATAACCCAAGTGTCAAAAATATGTCTAACCAACACAGAAGTGACAACCAACCTTTGAATTAATGAGCAGTGTGAGCTGCTCATTCGCTCACAATCAACTAGAGTTGTAAGCACTAAAAATTGTTATCAACTAAAACTTTTTTTGAAGCCTGTAACAGACAGGCAAGACAAGCATCACTCCCAAATCAGTAATATCATAAACCTGTAAGAGAATGAAGCATTATTTAGTGCTGCGGATATTGTAGGTACATATGCCTAAGAAACAAGAATTGATGTAAGAAGATTAAGCATTTCCAAAGGCAGACAGTCTAAATTTACATAAGTATCCCCCCGAAGTTTAGGTTACTTTATTATCTTGAAATCACATGCTGTATATCCACCTGAAATCACATGCTGTACATCCACCTGAGCATGGTCAGCACACAACTGCATTTTCATTTTTCAGCAACATCTACAATAAAGATTCCTTACCTGTGCAAAATCTTTCAGAAAAAAACCACACACCATGTTTCAATGTTACTCATAATCTGAAAGGGCTGTAGGCAAACTAAAACCATCAGGCCCTTACGGTAGCATTACAAAGAGATAAACGAGTCCAACAAAACCAAAATTAAGACTGAAATTCAGAATGCCAGGCGCTTTGCATATCAGTGCAACTGATACTCGGTCCAACTTTAAGCCTAGAAATAAAGGTTAAGAGCTGCACTTAGTGTCTAGCTTCACTCCCATCTCAGAACAAGAACATTTTCTTAGATTGACAAGTCAAAAGAATCTGTTCACCTAAACAGCTGTTACTTTTTGTTCTTGAGAAATATCTAGCTCACCACTCTGAAGACGGAAAAACCTGAACTTAAGCCAATACAAGTGTCTGCAAAGCACAAAGTCTTTAGAGAGCATTCTCAAGTATTTTTGGGAATCTTAGTCAGCATACACAAGCTCATGGTTAGCTGGCAACACTTGGAGCTCCCTTAAAGGAAAAAGATTCAAATTCCATTAGACAGCTATTTGAAAGCTGCATAGATCACCTACTAGGGGGAACTTTGAGCTCCTTTGCAGCTATTTGGAAGCTGTAGTTACTTTTGCATCTTTTTCATCTTCATAAAGGAGAAAGTAACTATGTCTTCCAAATAGCTGCAGTCTGGACAGGGACAAAACATTTGAGAAATATCAGTATTAGTTTAAACAGTGAAAGTTAACCTTTTATTTGTTTCACAAGTAAGTTACATCTTTGTCGCTCTTGTAGACACTGAAAGCATGACAGGTTTGTTGTCCAGTCTGAACAGAAAGGTTCCATCAAAGGTTCCATCAGAGTTCCCACACTGACAAGCTTATGGGGAAATCAGTAGTTAATTTATTCTCTCCTGCTACCTTAAACCTTGTTACTCCACATCTCTAAACATAGGTTAAGAAACCTAAGAGCTTGAATGTGTCTCTTGTATTCCCTTCTACTGAATTCCACTGAAAACAAGAGTGAAAAAATGTGTTAACCGACTGCAAGACATAAGAATAAAAATCTTACACTACTTTTAGCTAAATTAATGAAAACAATAATTTAATAAAATAGTGGGTAGATACAATAGCAAGTCTTAAATATGACACCTGGTGAAATTATGTTACACATGCAGGTTACATAAAAATACCAGGGCACTGGAAAATTTTCAGTAAATAGTTGGGGTAACCAGACAAAGCACAAGAGCATTCACATAACCTTGAACTTATACACCACACATTTTATAAGCCTTCTTCTACATATACAAGAGTGAAGTCTGAAGAAACCTAAGGAACTGCGAATCTGTTCTGAAAAAAAACACTTGACAGCTTTTGCTCTGAGGAAGATTAACAACCTTGAATTTTACATACAAGGCCCCTGTTTAAACTGCTAGGAATCTAAATCATCTGAATTTAGTTTAAGGAAACTCTGCATTTAAGTGGCCTCCTTTAATTGTTATAATTTTCTCCGCAGCTTTTTACGTTAGAAGTCATCAACATAAAGAGTCTTCCAATTCGGTGTGGTTATCCCAATATAAGCTTAGTTAGATCATCCTAATTTGCATTTAAAAACTCTCCAAATACAGTTTCATCTGTTAGAGATGAAATCTTACTACCACTGTTTTTAAAGTAGCCTCAAGTAATCTACAGATACACACAGGTGGACAAAATAGAATTATTTCGTCACACCAACTACAGTGACCTTAGCCCTTCCCCAGGCAATTCCTGCCACATCATACACTTAGATCTCTAACTCAGATTAATATTAAACTGCCATCACATACATTTCCCAGTCAAAAAGGAAGGCTGAGCACTGAGGTGTGACCCCAGACAGACACCTTTCCCCTACACACCAAGCAGCAGCAGATTTGTACTCCTCCCTTCTGCTCTGCACACTTACAGGCATGCTCCCCTCTCTTCCCTCAGGGGGACACTTAATCGCACCTCTCTCCATCCCATTTTTCCATTACACAGATCCTAAGAGCCGATTTTCTGTCAAAGCAGAATTTTAAAGGCAATTTAAGCCAAGCCCAGGCATACCTGCAGAAGGCCCTGCTCGCAGGCACCCTCACAGAGGCTTGCTTTCCATCAGTGACGTTTTGAATAGAAAGCCGTTCAAGGATTTGGAAGGAGACCAGACACGCCTCTCTCCGGCCCATCACAAACCCACCCGCACCCCGAATACAGGCCAGCTTTGCTTCAGCGCTTTATAAACAACGACGACGACGGACACCAACCTCTCGGCACTCCCTTCCGCCGGAGCAGCGACCACAACACCCAGCGCCCCCCAACAACGGCGGGGGTGTGTCTGGGGGGAGGGAGTGGAACGAAAATACCCCAATCAATCCATCCAAAACGCACAAGCAAACCCAAACCCACAGCCAAAAGCCTCCGACTGCCCTGCCCCCCCCCCCCCCCCCCCGCCGCGCCGCCTCCCAGGGCGCGTCGCCATTTCATGAAGCAGGAGCGCTTCGAGCTGCCCGCTGCGGGGGGCAGGGGGAAGAGGAGAGTATTGAGGAGGGGACTGAGGTAAAAACGCCCCGGGCCCAGGGGGCAACAGCCCAAGGCAACGGCCGGCCCGGCCCAGGCCCAGGCCCCGGACCCGGCCCCACTGCGCCTCCGCTGCTACTCACAGTTCCGGATATCGGAGATGAAGACCGCCAGGCCCCGCATTCCATCGCCCTTCGACACCGCAGGCATCGTGGCGCGCGATCACGGCCGCCCAGCGACACGCCAAACCGCCACAACCGCCGCCGCCCGCTCTCCCCGCGGGGCCCTTCAGGCCGCTACCACCGCCGCCGTCTCTGCAGCGCGCAGGCGCCGGGACGGCTCCCGCGCCCCCGCGGGCGGCGGGCTCGCGAGACTCTGGCGCCACCTGCCGCGCGAAGTCTTCCCTGTGCCGCCGCGGCGGGCGGGGCCTTGCGCCGCGCCGCGGGTGTCTCGCAGCAGCCCGGGCCATCCTGCCGCCCGGCAGGAGGGGCTGCGGGGGGCTGGGCCCCGGAGATCGGCTGTGCCGCTGCTGGGACGCGATTACCAGCCACCGCTGTTAGGGCAAACGGGCCCAGGCCGCCCGGGTGGCGGGCAGGCGGCCCTTCCCCGTGAAGCGTCGGCAGGGCGGCTTCCACCGCTGGGTCCGCAGGTGAAGCCACTGCGAGCTCCCTGCTCAGGAACGGCCTAGTCCCTTGCTCTCCCCGTGCCCCCGACGATAGAGAGGTTTTATCGTTTCTGAAGGAGAGATGTCAGGCTTTGCAGGTGCCTCAGACGATGAGGGAGAAGGAGAGGGAAGGCGGATCAGGAGACAAGAAAATTTCACCTCATTGGTAAGCTTTGAGCAGTGTGTTAATCCAGGACCTTATTGCTAAAATGTGGAGAGCGGGGTACAGACTGTCTGGTACGGTACGTAAGATCATGCTTTCCACGGGGTGGACTGGCGGAGGCTATGCCTCAGTCCTCCAGCTCAAAAGGGGCCCCAAAACAGGGGATCTACTTCACGTACCCCGGGCAGTGAGACGGAACATATGCAAGCCCAAGAGCTACTGTGCGCAGAGCCATCCTTTGTCACACGCCCCCTGTGAGCCTGCCCTCATTTGCGTAAGTGATGGAATTGCTTTGCGTTACATGTGGCAGTTCACAGTCCTCTGACTCCCTAGGCATGCAGGCGTGCACGCCCAGGGCTGCGTGTTTCTCCCGAAGGCTGCCAACATGCAGAGCGACACAGCCCCACGCCACATCTACTCCTGAGATTGAAAACATTTGGAGGTTACACTGTCTTAAACATGCCAAAGAGGTAGGTCTGTGCACAGCATTTAATCTCATCAGCTGAAAATAGATTCAAAGGGTGTCAAAACTGGCCTAGTGTGCCTTACCAAAAGTATGCCGTTTCAGTCATAATGCAAGTGATAATATACTTAGTGGATTATAATGACCAGTACCTTTAAGTTAACGATACATTTTTCTCTCATAGATGAAGAGCTACATAATATTTGATACTATCTCTAATAGTGGCCATACACCTCAGTTATCCCACCTTTCAAGTGTCTCTTCTGCATGTTTTCAGGGTACATTGTTACACGAGTGCTTTTTAAGTTGTGTAAGTACCTATTAAAAAGGCCAGATGACAGTATGTGGTAGTCACACATATCTCAGATTCTCCCTGGATCCATTCTGTAGACCAAGTGCAATAATAATTACCTTTGAAGCTGAAAACTTAAGATGTCACTGTGTACGAGTTTCTGTTTCAGAAAAAAATACCTTTTTTGAGCTAGCCAAAATGGTGAACTCTTTTCTACTCTTCAAAGCACAGTGACATCTAAAGGCTAAGTGTACCAGTCCTGTCTGGCTGTATTCCAGTCAATACTGCAACTGCAAGTCATGCAGGTACAGTTAAACTACCTTTTAAGTGGGCGCTTAAATACTGCTAAGAGAATAGCTGCAGCAGTACCAAGCTAAGAATGGGCTGCAAATTCTGCTTGAGAACTGGGGTAAGTATTCAAGTAGTTAACCCATGTGGAGCTCTCTAGTTTTATAACTATACTGCTAAACACTTCATTTGAAGTGGCTCAGTATGCAGTACACATATCCTGGTTATTTTATGACAAGATCCTTTGACTGACTTTTGAGGCTTTACTACATTCATCCTTGCTCCCTATCTTCTTTTTGCCTCAGCACATGCTTATGTAATTATGGCGAATGTGTAGGTATATGTCTGCTCCTATTGCCTCATAATTTAGAACTTCTTAGCCTATTTCAGACAGTTTTGGTAGGGAGAAGATACAAAGTTTGTGTGAATAATTAGCTAGAGAAAAGAGAGCTTGTAATGGTCCCTAGATGCATCCTGACTGAAAGAAACATTGTAATGTGAGCTCAGCTGTTTTTAATACAGCACAGAGCTCACACTAGGCACAGCCCTTTAAAAATGCACCGAGTTAATAAATCTGGAAAATGCTTTGGTTTGAGCTTAACATGTATAAAACACCAGTCTGTGAAAAAATCAGACTTCATTAGTTCCATCCATCCCAAGATGTCATGATTTTTTAAGATTTGTAATTACTGTAAAATCAGCATTAAAGGGCAAATAGTCTCAAGAAAAGCTTTCCTGTTACACACAAAATGTCTCGCAGCACATTTGTTTGCTAACAAATCCACAATGTCTATCCCTTCTTTCCCTTGTCATACATTAGTTGCTTTAATAATTTTCAGAATTTCATTGCACTGTGGTACAGACTTGAATAATTACACTGACCTTCATAAAACTATTCCCATTAAACTGAATGGATTCAGCTGGTGAGTACCCATTTGTGGGAACTACAAAAAAGGTATTGTGCTTTTCTTTTTGTTACTTCTGGCAGATTTGTCCCTTGCCCCATCAGTTATTGCTTTCTTCTGCTCCTCATGGTCATTCTAACAATTACTGGAAGCTAACAGAGCTAAGGAGAAGAGAGAATTGGTGGCTCCTCCACATGTGTTTCTCTGCTTGACATCTAACATTCATTATTCATTAACAGAGAGGACAGGCTTATCAGCAATGCCTTCTGCCATGTCAGAGTATCAAATGTGCCGCTTTCAAGGTTAAGAAACAAAAAGTTAGGATAATATCACTATCAGCAAACCCTAAACTTCCAGAAAATTGGGATGGATCTGCCTAGATCTTTACTTTCCGGTGAGCTCCTCAATGACCAGAATGGGTTTGCACTCAAAACACCAGGTTTGTAGTAAAATGTAGTATAGAATACTTAAGCTTTAAAATAAACTCTAACAGAGTAGATGAGATAAAATAAGGGTGAATAAAGGTTTTACAGACAAGATCTTCTTTGCTGCCTGCATGCTGCCAGAGTAATGTCAGCCAGCTGGATGGCTCTGCGAGTTGCAATAAATCCTAGTTGATAAGAGTTTTTTCCATTTAATCTCTGAGGAGCTTCTGCTGTTTGTCTTAGCTTCCTTTCTCCCTAACTACAGGCTTCCACTCATTTCTTGCTGCCACACCATTTTTATTTTGTGAGCACGCAGTTACTCACCAGGAAAGCAGCATACTTCTACTCTCCCCCAGATGTCCTGTCTTACTCAGGTACTGCTTTTTTAAAGGAATAATAGTGTACGGACTGAAAATATAGAAATAAAACTGACATGGTCTATCACAGGCAACCATACCCCGTTTTTAAATTTATTTATGCTTCTTCAAGCTGTCCACAAATGCACAGAATTAAAGCAAAAGACTTACTGTCAGTAACAATAATAAAAATCAGTAACTGCTAGAGTATGATGAAAAAATAAACAGAAAACTGATCAGTATTTTGTGTAAAATACCCACCTTCGACACTCATGCCCTTTTCATTTCTAAATAAAAAGAAGCATGACAGATAATTCCAGGAAAAGCCAAGTGAATTTTAATGAGCTACAATTAGTTACATAGGGGGAACTTAGGTGCTGACATGCCCAGCATTGTGGCAACTGGCTTTCAAGAACCCGGCTCTAGCAAAGAAATTCTTAGCACTAAGTTCAGTTACTGATTTTAGTAAGTAGTGCATGGGGTAGACAGTGGGAGTTAAACAAGACAGATCAATGATTTCCAGAACAGATACAGATTCTTGTATCTTTGGAGAACATTGAAAATGTAGAAACATAAAGGTACCCTTAACTTTTAGTCTTGCTTAGTAGAATGTCAGCCTCTGGTGGGGACTGCTCAATACCTTGTAGATGTGTCAAAAATGTGGGTGCATCCTTATATGTAAGAGATAAGATCTGTGATTTCCTTACATAGAGCTACAAGCCTCCTCAATGGCAGCATGCACCCTGTCAACTACTTACAGCAAACTTCTGGATCAGTCACACTAAGGCTACAAGAAAGAGAGTCATCAGGAGACAAAAAGATGGGAATGCAACACAGGAAATTATAAATTTCATTACAGAGAGACTAGAAACAAAACTGATTTTTTATGCCCTCATGCCTTCTCTGTTGTTCCTGCTGTTTAGAAGCATAACCTGGAAGCATTTAAAGTTTGTGAGAGATGAACAGCATGTTATGAAGCAACAGCAAATCTGGTACCACATCGGTTGTAAATTACTTTAGGTACTGTAGTTATGTACCTTTTAAATTTGGGGTGGTTTATACATGAAAATGTACAGTGTTTCAAACACACCTATCAGGCAGTCCTGAGAGATGAAAAAAATCACTTCTTGAGTGAAAGCTGAAGGATTCAGAAAGCGTACATATTCTTAGAGAACTTGCCAGAGAGACCATACATTCAGTTCATTCGCAAGACTTTTGTTCAGAGGAAAAACGTTTCTATTTTTCTTTTCAGTGTTAAAGAATGTTCACAAAGATCTTCATTATGCAAGAGGGAATGAAAGAGGCAGGTCAGCTTCTGGGACCCACAACCAACAGGGACATTCTGCAACGAACACAAAAAGCAGGTCACAGAAAGGCTTCTGCTGGGAAGCACACCGCCAGGATGTCCTAGGCTTGCCACTACATCACAGCATAACACCTGTTTTTATCAAGTCTTTTGACGCAGTACTTAGTCCCTGCAAGCATCCCAGGAAATAACAGGGCTACATCAAAACTTCTGCTGCAGTAAAAATAGTAGCATGGCCATGTTGTATCTAAAAAGCACAAACTGTAGAAAATCAAAACAGAAGACAACAAAAATCTCAATTTTAAACATGAACTTTTATTTGAAAGCCTGTTAATGGCCATCTGAGTTTGACTCCTCCTTTCTGCACACCTTGGGTTAGCAATATTGCTTGCTGACTTGCTGCAGCCTTACCTGTAATTATCATTTTGTCTCCAGGCCAGTGCACGTATTTTAGCCCAGACCTCCTACTTACCCACACTATTTGCTACAGCTTGGAATAAACCAAGAGGCCTTCCAAGGAAATTTACGGTTAGACCGTGACTAGCATCTGCTTCCTTCCGGTATAGATGAGCACCGACGCAACCCGCACCCAGGGACGGGCCAGCCGGCGCTTCTCCCCCGAGACTCGGCCGGAGCAAACAGCTGCTTCCACACCTCTCCCCGAAGAGCTAGCACCAAGCAACACCCACACCCTCAAACAGCCGCCATCACTGCCTCACCGCCATGCTGGCGCAACCCCCTCTCAGCCGCCGCCAGCAGGCACCGCCCCGCCCCGCCGCCTCAGCTTTTTCCCGTCAGTCGGTGGGGCGGAACCGGCCGCCTCCACTTCCGGGGCGGTAGGTGGGTGGTAGGTGGGGGTAGCGGCTGGGTGGCTGGGAGGGAGGGGGCGAGTGGCGAAGTTCTGTTCCGGGAGTGTGGTGGCCGTCGGCCTGCGCCGTAGTCGGGGTGAGGGGTGGCCCGGCCGCTGAAGGTGGCCCCACGGGGGCTCGAGGGTTGGCCGCGGTGGGGTCTTGCTCTGAGGGAGCCTGCTGGCTTGGCAGGCTTGCGGGATGCTGAGGGTCTCTGAGGCCTGCGTGGAAAGCTTTGGGAGCTAGAGAGTCAGAGGCGTGCGGGAGGCAATTCTCAGTGTCAAAGCAGAGCACCTTACAAGAGGAAAGGGACTAGTGTTAAAACAGGTTAGAAACGGGTTTATTTTCACTCCTGAATCTAGCTTTTTTTAGAGTTAACTTAAAAGCACATCAACAGTATGCTTCCAGGGCTTCCTTTACTAAGCGATACCGACTCCTGCAGCAGCAGTAGTTAGAATCTAGTTTCTTCATTAGAAATATGTATTAATATGAACTCTGAGTTCTAAATAGTGACTATACCAGCCTCTAAGATTATTTAGTGTCTTTGGTTTCTTCTTTTGGACAGCCTAAATATATGCTAGCTTTTCTCTCAAAAATAACAATGCATTTAAAACAGCTGACTAAGAGTATGTTACCTTATGTGGAGACTAAAGTTAAACAACATTTGTGACCTGGCTTAGAGAAACACAGGGTTCAGATCAGTTTGTCAAAGGATGTTTGAAACCTTAAATTGTCCGTAGTATCAATTGAACAAGGACACAAACAGAGTCTTCAATTTTGCTTGTGTTTTGCAGTGACAGAGAAAATAAGAGTGCTAACCTTGTACAGTTCTATGCAGTTTAATTAGTTTGAGGAGAATTAAAAAATTATGAAGGAAGGTTTGCAGAAGAAAAACTTGATGGGGATCTGGTTTTGTAAAGCTTGCAAAATTCATGCTTATAATTTCCATGAAGAGCATGTAAAGTTTGACCAATTCATTTTCATTTAGTAGAATGATGCCGTCTACTTAATTTTCACTAAACCGATGTTGTTAAGGAACAAATTATTAAACTGAGATTCCAACCAGAAGTCAATATTGGACTGTCACTGGCAGAAACCATTTTGCCACAGGCTCAGTGCTTGTAGATCTAGGAGTGGATGTTGACTTAATAATTGGCAGGTGTATATGATCATGTCAAGGAAATGAGTACATTTTGATGTCTAGAGTTCAGCGATGGTTTTTTAAACTTGTGTGCTTCAGCTCTTAAGCATCAACTTCTCTTTGGGGAGGTGGATGCAGTTGCTAATTGTTTCCCGAAAGTGAAATTGAACACCTCCAAATCAATATAAACCATTTTCTGGAAAAATGATATCCTGTCCAAATAGGTAAGACTTGTATTGACTATTCAGGCTCTCAGTTGTTCCTCTCTGCAGTAGTTTGTAGATCCTACCAAGCTAGAAGGAACAGAGTAGATGCTATCGAGAGCTAAGTTTTTTTACAATGTGGAAAATGAGTGGGTTACTGTGGTGAATGACTTCACGGACCCCAATATTGTGCTCGATCAGAATCATTTTATTGCTCAAGTGAATACCTTACATACTAATGCAATAGTTACTAGAGCCAATCAGCTTTGGATTTGTGGCTTTGGGAATGCCAGTTGACAGTTGCTGTTTTCCAGGATCTTTTGCAGCTGGATGTATGAAAACAGCTTATCTCCTGAGAACAGAGAAGGGAGGTGCAGGACGTGCTGATCTTTCAGGGTCATGAGACAGTGCTGTTGTGTCTCAAATTACATGATTTCCCACAGGTTACCACTGACCATGAAGTCAAAGTAGAAGCATAACACCTTAACTATTAACATTAGTGAATTTCAAATAGTATAGCAGTTTGGCTTTTATCCTGCCCTCTGGATCCAAGAAGCATTAGAAGACTTATTGCTTTTATTTTGCAGTCTTTATAAGATTTGACTAAAGTCTTTAAATAATTTTGTGTATGAGGTTTTTGATGATGTATGTTTTTTGGTGCTAGTGGCATTGTTTATTTCAAGCACTTCTGCTGCCGTCATCCTTCTGCTTTTTTCCCTAATCACATGCTCCTCTCTATTTTCCTGGAGAATCCCTAACTCCTGCAATAAATATATCTGCTTTATAAAACCTCACAGCCAGCCACATCCAAATATGCTTACATTTATTGTGTTGTTGATCTCATCTCTGCATTACCACTGTTAGCCTCAAATAGCTACTGTTTCTTTGAGTATGCTTCCATTTAACCTTTAAGGTTCCTTCTGCCTCTGTGTTACTGCCACAGCACTCCTTTAGAGTGCTCAGACTGCTGCTGTAGGATCCCTCACCTGATGTTTTGTACAGAAGCAAAATACTCAAACTTGAGCAGCACTTGTTACCGGTGCCAACAGAACAAGTCCTGTAAATATAACTTGAAGAAATGAGCTTGTAAGTCTTTAAAGTGATAGAAATGTTAATTCTTCAAAATAATACAGGAAACACAAGAGTTTAAGCTTGACGAAACTTCAGAAAATTATGGTCAAGGTAACCTTTTTTCTTCTCCATTAGGATCTCATGAGAAGCAGCCTGAAGTGTACCTACAGCCACTACTTTATCATAGAAGAAAGCTAGTCTTTGTTTGATAATTAGGAATTCCAAAATTAGTAAGAGGTTGCTTTTCTTCATTCTGTATTTTACCTTCTTTCACCCTGGTTCCCCTAATGCTAAATATTTTTTGCTTTTTTTTTGTCGTACCCACTTCTGGGAACTAGGGTGGAAAACAAATGCAACTAGTGAATGGACAGAGGTTGAAAAACAAGCTTTGGCTGTATTTGAAATTTTTTTCATAAAGTCTTTCCTCTGACAGAACTAAGGTGTGATAAATAAATAACACTGAACAGAACAGTTCTCTATTCTCAGTTTTTTTAGCTGGAGCTGGGACAAACTGTCAAAGTCATTCTTCTAGGCCAAAAGGACCCTATGTATTTTCTTTTTTTGATTCTGTGTCTGTCACTGACTTGGCAAGGAATTTACAGCAAAGTTCACACCTCTGATATCAAAGGCATGTAGCTATAAGCATATAGCTGTAAATTCTTTCTGTCTCTTAATTTATGACTTGTTGACTGGGTTAGGCAGGAGCAGAAACAAATGGTATCTCTTATTTGCTGTAGAAAAGGTTAGATGGTACTATAATTGTTCTGGGCAGCACATGTTTATCTCCGTTTCAGCTGTAAACTGTTGTACTTTTTTAGGGATTCTTTAAAAGGGAAGCTGCAATTGTCCAACCCACTTCGTCTGTGATACACCTACTAAAACAAAGGACAAAACCCAATTTTGAGCCTAGAAATCTCTTAAAATGCTCTGCTATTTTGCTGCCAGAGAAAAGCACTATTAAAACAGTACTTCCTTAGCAGTTTGATTCTAGAGGGCAGAAAAGACTATTGCTTGATTTTTCTTAGATGAGAAAACTGAATTAAACTGTTATATTCTTCTGTTCACAGAGATTTGAACCCTTATGTTTTCAGGGCAGGAGAATCTTGACATGGGGAAAACCACCCTGAGGCTTCTCTGCACTTCACTTTCTCTTACCATGATTTGCTGGCTAGCTGAAGGTACCCTGTCAAAAACAGATGCAAAGAAAGGTGCTACAAAAAAACTGGAAGAAAAGGTAAAAGAAAACTGAAAAACTTATCTGACATGTGCAGTGAACTAGTTGAACTTCGGTAAAGGGACTCTTATTCTGTCAAATCAGTGTTAAAAGCAACCATGCATTTTCGTTGAAGTTATACTCATGAATAAGACTACCTGAAATTGTCCTCTCCTTCAGCTTTTTGATTGTCATAAATGGTTCACTCCTTTAACGAGTATGATGTAGACTTCTGGAGCTTTATCCCCCAGGCAAGCTGAAGAAGCAGGAAGTTTTTGTCCCCTCTTGCACAGCTAAAGGAGACATACTTCTGTCCCTTTGGAAAGGAGAGGTGGGGAGTAGTAGTTTTGGCCAGTAGCGCTAGGTCACTTACTGGTGGAAGTGAAGGTGTTCTCAGCCTTGGCAATGGGAAGGCTGTATCCTGATAGAAGAGTCTGAAGAGACTTCTAACCAGCAGTTTCTCTGCAGGCAGAAATGATTCAGAGTCCCATAGCAATCTGAGCAAGTGGACCCCATATGCTGAAATCTCTCTTAACTTGCTGAGCATGTTCTTGTTTCCTGCCTGTTTCCTTTCAAAATTGCAAGAAGGCACAGCAAGAGAAAGGGTGTGTATGGAGAAGAAGTATATTTACCAGTGCCTATACCAAGTATATGTACTTAGTGTTGCTAAGCACGTTATGTATAAAAAGTAGACACGTTCAAAATCCTCTCCTTAAATTGTAGATATGGTTGATCCTTTATTATACAGATACATCTCTCATTGTTTGTATTGCTTGTTTGCTCAACATCTACCTGGAAGAAAATGTAGTCTGCAAGTAGTGAGGATAATACAAAGCGTTAAGACTGGCCTTATCCCTCAAGTCCTTATGCTGAATCAATAGATGGTTTCTGTGTACTCACCGTGCACACTTTATTAGGTCTTCTCACTCTGTTTCTGCCTGCTAAAACTATTTGTGCTGTTTTAGTTGAAGCAGATCTTCCTTAGAGAAAGGTGTTCAGAACCTTGGCCTTGAGTAACCACAATGCAGCATACTCGGTCTCAAATATATCCAGTTTAAAAGTTGTCTTCAAGTTCTTGGTGAAGAACTAACCCTTTTTTTATCGTTTTGGGGGTAACATGCCAGAAAGCATTGACTAGAGAGCACAGGACAATCAGCTGTGGTGAATGATGCTCTTTAATCTTATCACTTCTGGATTTTTTTTTAGTTTATGTGCTTTTTGCCTTGCAAACAAAGTAAGTTTACTGATGGTGACATCATTTCTGAGCACTTTCCTGTTTCAGTTTTAAATCAAATTGATCTGCATCATTTAAAAGGAGTGCTTGCGTTTAATGATGTGATTTGTTTAATTTCTGATTTTTTTTTTTCTTTTTGAAGTCTATTGCTATTGAAAGTAGCTGGTTCTCAAAAAATGTCTTTCTCTCCCCGCCCCCCCCCCCGCCAGACACTGCATCCTGATAAAAATGTGCAGGACCGGGGACTAGTAGTTGTGGATCCAAAGGCAAAGGATATTATACTGGAACACAGAAGTTACTGCTCCAAGAAGATGAAGGAAAGACATTTCTCAGGAGATGTTCTGGGCTATATTACTCCCGTAAGTTAAGAAAATTAACAAACTTAGTGCTTTGAAAGGATATGCAGCAGACTCTGCTAATCTACAATCTTGCATCCCTGTTTTAAGAGCATTTTTATAATAATAGGAACTTCTGGTCAAATACGTAGAGTCAAATAGCCAGAGGATTATTTGAGAACTGGCTTGGGATTTGGATATCTCTTGTTCTCCCTCCATGTTTTGGAGGATGTCTAGGTCATACTGCTTTTCTTCTCGCTGGCAAAACAGAGATGATAGTATTTTCTTGTACTTGATGAGCCATGTGAATATGCAGTAAAGTCAGACTATGAGGGCTACTAAGTGTCCTCATACTGTACTGCTACCAACTTGAACCTTCTAAATAAACAGTAAAAATTTTATGCTGCTGTCAAACTGATCTCTTTTGTTATCCAGTCTTACCATATTCAAGTCATGTTTTCTTGAATAATAAATGTTTCTTCCTTTTGTTTAGAGGATGCTTTTTACTTGTTTCAGTCTTGTACTGCTCAAAAGAGAAATAGGTGCCCTAGAAATTTTCACCTTTCTCAAGGCCTCTTGAACATAAATACAGAGTCTGTAAATTCAAAACTGTGTTGGAATCTACTTGCACATTCCTGTAGTTCAGATGAATTTGCACAATTTGAAGATTGCCTTTCATGTAGCTATCAGTTTCTAAAGTGCGTACTTTAATATAAATAAAACTAATGTCCCAGAAGGTTTCCTTAAACTAACAAATGGGGACCTAGCAAATGATTACATTTGTGTTAAAGAATTTGTCTTGGTCGAAAGTAAGTGAACTGTATGTTTTGCTTTTGAGTCTCTCACTTTTTTTTTTTCTTCTTCTTTTTGCAAGTGGAACAGCCATGGCTATGACATTGCTAAAATATTTGGAAACAAATTTACACTAATCTCACCAGTCTGGTTACAAGTAAAAAGGAGCGGGAAGGAAAGGTTCCAGTTCACTGGGCTCCATGATGCTGATAAAGGTTTTACTTTCTTTTTTTTTGGGTATGCATTGCAAATAAGATTACTGGTCTTGTTGCAGATTGGGTAGCTTTGGCAATACATGCATGTGGGTTTTTCTGGGTCTGCCTCATGGTGAAGTACTTTCATCTGTTGCATTTTTGTGGGATTTGTCTTCAGAGCAAATGCCTTTTTGTCCCCACCTGCTTCCACATGTGCACATAGTTTATCTGTTGAAAGAATGAGTACAAAGATGATTGGCTCTTCCACCAGGCTGTCTACAAGGCCCCTCTTAAAAAAAAAAAACAACAACAACAACAACAAAACCAACAAAAAAAACCACGAAGAAAGGGACAAAGACTTTGTACAGGC
The DNA here is from genome assembly GCF_030867145.1 of Opisthocomus hoazin. Taxonomy (NCBI): domain Eukaryota; kingdom Metazoa; phylum Chordata; class Aves; order Opisthocomiformes; family Opisthocomidae; genus Opisthocomus; species Opisthocomus hoazin. The sequence goes on along the minus strand of NC_134420.1, from coordinate 17,023,953 downwards.
AGAAATAATCTTTGGTGTTTGTACTGTGCAGTTGTTCACCTGTTGTGTTGTTTTTCCTCTGCAAAAACCTTTGGGTGAATTTGTTTTGGAAATGGAAGATAAATTTACTTTGAAGAGAATTTTCTCCTTCATTGTCAGGAAGCTGGCAACACTTTTGGATTTCAACTAGTACATTCTTAAATAACTAAGTAGTTTATGGCTTTGAACTTGATTGAAACATTTGTCTGTGGAATCTCATTTGAAACAGCTGTAATTCTTACTATGTTGGTTCCTACTGACAAATTCATTCTAGTGCAGTGACTGCAAAGAGGAGTGGATGGGATGCTTAAAAGTACTGTCTTAAAAAAATAATTAAAAATACTTCTCCCAGGTGATGCTTAGTGACTACAGAAGTGTTGTTCTGAGTAGGCAGTAAGATAGTTACCATGATGAGGCAGAACTATAAGCAGCAGGGAGGGCTGTGTAGGGACTATTGTAAGATTGTAGTAAATGCTATTTATACTGTGGTGGAGGTGAATAGCTTCAAATTCTATGCATCAGAGGATGTTTCATCTGTGTCTGTTAAGAGCTTGTAGTCTGCGGCAGCAAGACAGATATAATGAAACTGCTACCTTATTTGAAGAATGCTTGAAAATACATTGTTGTCCACATCATTTGTATTTAAATAGTTGTTCTGTTACTTGATATTTTGACAGGCTGGATGAAAGATGTCAGAAAAACTTCCAAAAACATCAAAATAGGTGAGCCTCAGTTTTATGTTTGTTTAGTTTTTATCTTCTTTAACTTCTAGCAGAGCAAAAGAAGGCTTTGTTCCAGGTGTATATGGGAGAAAGGGAGGTTACCTTAGCATAGCTGTGTGTAGGAAGAAGTCCGAGAAGAAAAATAAAAGCAGTTAACTATAGATAAGTAACTGAATTGTTGATCCTGTTAGTGTCCTAATGTTTTGCCTTCTTGTCTCTGGAGAAACCCTGAGTCATAGGGTCTCTCTCTGGAGGAGTACTTTGTGTATAGCACTATCTGCTTGCCTGGGGGCGTGGTCTTCAAACTTGTTGCTCAGGGTTCCAGTTAAAAAGAAAAAAAAAAAAAAAAGAATCGAAATCTGAATCAGTCAGACTTTCCTGCATGATTGTATAAAAGTCCTACTCTGGCTCGTCTCCCCTTGAAGCTGGCAACTCAAGGGGTGTGCTACAGTGTGTATCTTTAGTGAAAATAGCGCACATTGCTATAGAGATAATACTGTGCTAGATATCTTACATATGTCTACAGCAAGAGTTCTGCAGAACTGAAAACGCTTCTTGATTCAGAAGGGAGTATGAAACTTGAAATGCATTAGAAAAACGGAATGCTCAGTCAGATATTTTAAATTACTTCAGCTGCCAGATGATAAAGCCCTTGAAATCTCTCTAGACTCTTCCAAAATACTCTTTTACATCATTGTTATTTAGAAAGGACTGAGATATAGCTCTGTATGAGTTGTTGGCTTTTCCGGCGTGGATGATTATCAACTGTTCCAACAGCAGTCTTCCTGACTCTTGCCTGACTAAGTTTTTAATATTCGAAGTGTGTTAGAAATTATGTGAGCTCATGAGCCCACGTTTTCCAAAACAAAGATTTGTTGTAGGATCTAGAGATGAGTAGAACAGTGAAGTAATACAGGGCTGTGTACAAGAGTAAATTAGAGTTTGAGGTGAACTTTTCTATCTTGTTCTTGTGGTAGAAGGGATGCACAACTTAGAGAATGATAGGTCTTTCATGTTGGAGTTCTTTTAAGACTCTATTTAGGGCCCTAAGTGATAGTTCATTTAAGATAGTTCAATCAAGTGAAGCTATCTTTTCTTAAAACTTGCATCAGTGATGAACTTTAACTAAACGTAAAATGAAGAAGTATGTTCTACAGTGTCAATTTATCTGTATTGCTAAAATTGGGCAGAGTAAAAGAGCACTGATCTCAGCCATGGGTTATATTGTTTGGTGGCATCTCTGCTTGTATTTGCTGTATTCTGTTTCTACAGAAATATTCTGATGTAGATAATGAATTCTTAATTTTCACTACTGACTGACAAATTTTCTTGATAGTGCCTCGAGTTTTGTTTGAAGGCTGGACTTATCAGGACTTTGAGAGTGTGTTTGGCAGTGAGGATGAGATAGAGGAGCTTTCCAAGAACATGGTTCTGCTAGCCAAGGTAAAAAGAGTTTTTGCTAATGCTGATAAAATAGTGCAAGATGATGCTTGATTCCTTTTGTAATGGGTATTTTCTAATTTCCAGTAGCTTTATATCCTACAAAATAAAATTCTGCTCAAAACAATAATGAGGCAGGACTCTTAAGAGTGTGTCCTAGTATGTGTCCAATTCCTGTAAATATGAAGTACAGCAGCAGTTAAATGTGGTTAACTACAAGTCTAAAGTGAGACTAGGCAAGTCTGATCAACATAACCTTGTTAAGTTATTGTTGGCAGCTGCACTGGTGACTTTTGCCTGCTATAAATCCTGATTTATAAAACTTGTTCCAAACAGCTGACAGGCTGAATGTTACTGAGGCAACCTGATAAACTTCTGGAGATTGCCTAGTGAGCAGACTGCTTTCTTTTTAATTTCTATTAAAAGCAGAAATCTGTTAAGCATGGGCTAAACTGGTTAGTGACCTTTTTTGATAGGCAAAAGAAGGGTCATGAGTGCAATGAGTGCTGTTTTCTATGTTACAGGAGTACATTCAGGTTCATTGTGCTAGAGCTGATGAGCCACTTCTAATACTAAGTATAACTCACTGCATATCTGTTACTACAGTTTTGCTCAGGTCTGATAAACCAGTTTCCTTAAAATGTTAAGAGGCTGGGGAGAGAAGAGGATTTCCTTGAAAGAATAGTTACTGTTTGCTGAGGTTTTCTGGGCAGCCCCTTAACTTAATTTCTTAATGGCTTTAGACCTATGCATGTGTGGGACTAGACAAGTTACACTCGAAAGACATTCAGCTTTAGTGGTTGGTTCGTGACATCCTGCTTAATTACTGTCAGAATAAGTTTTACTTGCTACACAATGTAAACAAATCTTAATGTGCTCTAGAAGAAGATGAATGTAGAGGTAAACTGAATAGTTTCTTAAGATTTGTAATGGTTACATCAATTTTAGTTGCTCAGTAACAGTTGGCCTCTGAAGAAAAGGGTATTCAAGTCCAACAGTATCCTTGGTCATGCTAAATATAAGTTATCACAAGTGAGATTAATTGTGGGAGATGTTTGGAATCATGCCTATGCCAAGTTAGTATTTACATCTTAAGACTCCAGAGCTCATGAGGTTTTTTTTCCCCAATATACATGTACATGTGTGTCAAATGATTTGCTTAAAAGTCATCTTTCATTTATGGTGGAATTTTCCCAATGAGATACTGGTTTATCCTGTAAGAGTAGAAGTCATGGATAACGAATAGAGATTTTCCATTTTTGCATGATTGTTAAATAATTTATGCTTCTCTAACTTCTTCATGAAATGCTGCATTAAAGATGAAGCTGATATAAGACTACAAAGCATGTTCAATCTGTAATAGTACAAGAAAACCTACAACAATTGTGTGCTTAGATACTGTACTATCATCTCTGATACAAGCCTAATGAATAAGCATGGTGATTAACTGTATATTGTTGTTGATTCCCTTTATGTAGAATGAAAATTTTGATGGTTTTGTACTTGAAGTTTGGAGTCAGCTGGGAAATCGAAAGCATACGTAAGTATAAGTCTCTAGGATGCAATTCCTAAAAATCATCTCTTTTAAATCATCTTTTTAATTTCTCCATGTTGGTTTAAATTTGTCATTATAAATAAATGTCCTTTGTTCTAGGACAACTTAAGATTATTCCACTTGTCTTAGAATGAAGTAGAAGAGTCTACTCCACTCTACATGAGCTCAAAGATTACATAATAATCTTCATGGTGAACCTAGCAGACTACGTTAGCCTTTCATACTGGAGTTCTGCAAGATGTTACCATTGTGCAAGGGTGAAGAGGGTACCTCAATTGCATGCTTACTCAGATGTTGGCCCGGGCCTTTATTATAACATTGATTAGTTTGGGTTACTGGGTTATGGTTGGAATCACGGGATGCTTTCAAGACCAACAAATTTTAGTTCATTAGGAAACCTTCCAAACCTTCATATAGAGATCTTTTAGACATACTGAAACCAAAACCAAAATCCTCAACCTGAGGCAAATCTAGGGAGAAACTGGCTTCCAGTTCTTGCAAGCACAGTATATTTTAAACTTTGGAGTAGTTGATCTGCCTTTTGGTAACTCTGCTATGAGGTTTCAGTGAGTCTGAATTTATTGTAGCTGCTAAAACTGAAGGGCTTATCCGTATTAAGCTGTTTCCTGACACGTTCTAATCAGATTTCCTTGAGCAAAAGCCCCTTGGCTGTCTTAACATCTTGGACAGAGTCAAGGTAAAGCAAGCTCCAAACTGCTGCTTCAGGAGGAAGAGGCAGAACAGGTGGGGAAGCAAATGATTCAATGCAGCAATCTGAAGATTTTGTGCTAGTTCCCTCAGGAAATTCTGGCATCTGTTCCCTAAAGTGCAGTATTCCTACGAGCTCTGTATTGCCTAAAATGTCTGAGGGAAAACAGCTTAAAAGAAAGCTCCACAGAATGCAGACTTCATTATGGAAGACTTTCACCTTTCAACAATGGTTACTTCAGTTTATTCTGTTTAGGGCAAATGTTGTTGACTGATGGTGTATAGTAGTTATTTCTGGAACTGAATGTGCTATTAAAGGAGTCCTACCTTTTCCTTATAAAATCAACACTTGGGAACAAAGAATTGAAACTGCAGAACCTTTGTAGCCTTGTCAGGGGCTGCACAGTTTGCACTGGAATGAGTATTTCTTAAGCTAGATGCTCTTGCTCACAATTAGGTAATTTGCCAGGTTGTTCAAAAGACTTAATCTCTATACTGAACCCTGAGCCTATTGCAGTGTCTTAAGACAGCCACCAAGGTGGTTTAAACAATTAGTAGCTGCCAGACAGAAGTTGGGTGTAGTGGTCCATTTATCTACTGTGCTTACTGTATTTCAGTGAAATTGATGCTTTTCATATTAGTTAACTTACACGAATGTAAGACAGAATGTATTACTGTAATTTTAAGATTCACTGAAGACCAATGTAAGCACACGAGCATCAAAGTACTGTATTGCAAATGAGACACATGAACAAAGCATACTTTTTTTATTAGCTCATGGGTGAGTTTAACTGTGGCATGACGCTTTGCCAGGAGTAATGCTGCTTCAAAATAGCATTGCTTGTCCCATGTTGTGTGACATGAACTGTTTGTACTAAAGGAGGTGCTGCTGTGTAGTTGCTCTAGCCTTTGATACCAGAGTGTTATTTAGGTGAAGTATGGAAGTACCACTTACGTATTTACTGTCTGTTACTGATAGACAGGAGTGGGAAGTATTTTCCCTAACTTCAGAGAAGGAAAGGGTTATTCTCATAGAGTAGAATGGTAACTGGCTCCTTTGTCCTGAATCAGTAATGTTGGATTATATGTGGCCACCTGTGAACAAGACTTTAGGATTGTCCTAACTAAAAATGTGAAAGATTGTTTGCCAGAAAAATGTGAATAGAAACAGAAGTTATGACCTGCAGATTTTCTTCCTCTTCAAGACCGGTTTTAAGTGCTTCATTGTAAACTCATTCATGTTTTTTTCCCTCCCTTTATTGCGTGTGTCCCCCCTGAAATGGTTAGAGCGTTTAAGTTGCAAAATACCTTGAGCTTACCCGCTTAGAGACAAGCGTTTTGAATAAGGCTAATCTAGGCAGCAAGCTGAAGCTGGGCTTGTGTGTGGAGTAGCAACTGTTTTGTGAACGTAGAAGCGCATCATTAAGTTAAAATTTTGTCTCACGATGCTTGTAAATTATGGGACCGGTATCTTCATTTTAAGATTGTCAGTTTGTCTATCACTTGCTCTAAAACCTGATGGCTTGGGTATCCAGTACTACAGGGGTTTTCCCTATCAGTGTTTTTTGGGGTGAACGGGTGCTTTGAGCAGATCTTAAGGGGCAGAATTAAGTGAACTTAGCGCCTTTGCAAGCCTGTATTTTTATTGCACATTGAGTGTTGTTACTTTGGGATCTGTTAATTTCATTTTCAATAGCAGAGCAGAGTTATTCCTGATGAATGGGTAAGCATGGATGGTTTTCACTTTCACTTGTCTTTGCTAGAAAGGAATTGGAGCAGCCCATGGCCTCTGTAGCCCACAGAGCGGCAGTATTGTAACATGGTTCGTATCTGATCTTCCTTGTCAGATAGTGTTTTTCGAATGTGGCAAACACCAGTAGTAAAGCATGGTCATAACCTTAGAAAGCTGGGAGTCAGTTGATGGGTAGATGTCAACACAGAGATGACCCCTAATCCTTCAGAGATGTGAAGCATTCACAGAACAGCAATTGTGTATGCTCCATGTTAGGTACAGTAGGCTTTCCTGATTTGGATCCTTCAAGGTCAAACACATGAAAGTAGCTTAACCTAGTTCCAGGTAAAGGAACAGAAGATCATAATGATGCTCCTAGGAACAGATGGTCTGCCTTCTGATCACTCAGAGCTGTTTGACAATGAGACCTGTGTAGCTAATAAAATTTTTTCCTATTAATTAATGTGAACATGTTTTAATTTAAAAGAAAATAAAAAATCAGATTTTTTTTTTCTGAAATGCAAGGAATACGCTCACGTAAGCAGTTAGCAGCAGGTTATTGAAGCTTAACAGAGGTGCCTAAAAGAATCGGGGAATATACTGCAGTTGCCAGCTTGCCTTATGAAATGACAGAGTGGTGGTCTTGATCTAAGTAAAAAAGTATTTCACTTATAGAATCCTTATGGTTTTAATTTTTCAAAACCTGAAGTGGATACCTAGTTATTAATAATAAAATGGCATTTAATTATTCTAGTGCATACTTTTGTGTATTTGTGTTGAGGGGAAGCCTGTGGAAATGATTCCTGTTATATTTTTCATGGTGTTATGGTGATCCCATCCAGTGCACTACCTTAATGGTGCAGGAGCACTTAATGTAGCACAGGTTTCTTTATCAGACTTAAAATGACTAGAAGGTGGGATTTGCTTATGGAACAGTTGTGCTTGATACAGTATTTCAGCTATGAAATCAACATCCACTAAGGACAATGGACAAGAGAGAGTTTTTAGCAGAATGCACCAATATTTCTCGAGGTAGGTGAGTCTGCAAAAGAATCTGAAAACTTACAAATTAGTGTCCTAACTCACTAATAAATTGGGTTATGATTTAAATACTGCTTCATATATCAGAAAGCTTTCACTGCAGCTGAAGCTCTCTTAATAGGCCTCAGCTGAGCAAGTGTCCCTGTGAGAGATCTTTTTTCAATAGCTGAACATGAATTTTAGTTGGATTAAAGAGGCATGATGACATCTTCATAACACATACTCTCCCTATTGTCTTGATGTTGGGGCTTGAAACACTGAATTACCGAAAGACCTTGTGACAATTAGATTTTGCAAGTATCTCCATGTAACAGGGTATCCTGGCTTTGGTTAAAACAGAATTGATTCTGTTGTAGTGAATCTTCCTTACAGCTAAGTTCTTCTAAGTAACTGCATTTTTCTGAATTTGGCTTCGTATTTTACAGACAGTGTCCACTCCAAAGCCGATAACACCTAATGTTTACAGTTACTGAGCTAACGGTAGGAAAGGAATGCAGAAAAAGGCCCTTGTTTATAATTATTACTATAGCAGCCAAGGTCACCGGTAGATCTCTGAGGTCCTGCAAGTGAGGAATCATAAAGGGTCACACTTGCAGGGAAGGGTGGACAGAACAGGTGACCTGATATTGACCAACTATGTATTAGCCAAGGGAACAGTGTGAGCTCTGCAAAGCTTCTGTAACCCATAAATCCTGTGACCAGCTTTTTAACAACCTGTGAGCACTGAGCATTTTTTTAAATGAGGCAAATTTAAATACTTCTCTGTCAGCTCTTTGCATGTTTCTAGAAAATTTTGGTTTTTTGGGTACTCGCATCAACATTAGAAACTTCCTGCGAGGCCTGAGAAGTTATCTAAAAAGAGCCTTCAGTTTCCTGTTTATCCTAGCTAGCATTACAGATGAGGTGAAATCTTGCTAAGAAGTTATGTTGCTGGCATCCACTAAGACATGAAATTCTGTGGTTTCAGGCTTGCCATGTATCTTCTGATTTACATATTCTTAAGCAGAACTAACAATCTAGTTTTGTTTATTTTCTAGAACAAATTTTCTAATCATTCTGGTTTGGGGTTAGAATTGTGCTGTAATGCTCAGCAGACTAAAGTCTGAAATTATATCAATCTGTTGTGCTGCTTTCTTTTGCTTATTCATTTAAATCTTGATTTTACCAACAGTATAAATTTTATATAAGAGAATTATGTGTGTAAATATATCAGCCTGCTTTCTTGTTAGATATCCTAAGCAACCTGGTCTCTGGCTGTTCCTGTAGGGTCCTAGATACCTTGGGGCTTACACAGCAATCCTGTATGCATGCTTTGTATATCTTTGGATGTATAAAATAGCATTAGGTTTGTATATTTAGACGCCAAAATACCACCTGTTGTATCTGAAGAACCTGAATTGTCTTGGTACATGTGTGTGGACCTAAGTTTTAGGGGGTTAATACTGACCAGTTCAGGCTCCTGTAGACGCCTAATATGGAGACTTCGAAGTACCCTCTATAGTACAGGTACCTACTTCTTTCCTGTGATTTCTGGGAATAGAATTACTGATACACAAGTCACAGTGCAGTCAAATTTAATGTGAGATGAAAGACTGCATCTAATTGATGCTGCTTCATCATGCTGACAGTCATTGCATAGTGAAAAAGTATTCAGCTTCCCATCTTTTATTCCAACACATAGGAAATTAGTCTCCTAACAAAAATCTAAATCAGCCAAGATATCCTATGCAGATGATACCTCAATCCTAATGTCTTTTACTGCTTCTTATAGTTTAAACCTGCTTCTTGAATAACTGTATTTTAGATAAAACTTTCTTGACAGGTTTTCCAATGAAATATTCCAAGTTATTAATCTTGTGGCATTTAAGTTTAGGAATTGTACATGGCAGAAATATTGGGATAACTGAGCAAGCAAAGTTTCTTCTGCTTATGTAATTAACAGCTGGACAGGACGATATATCTCTTGCTATTCTCACTTGTGGGTTTATTGGGTGTTTTTTTTCTCCAGAGACCTGGATCATGTTGTGAAAAAGTCTTGAATGTACCCATCAGGATCTCACAGCATACATAAAAGTGCATGCATTATTCTGATCGGTCTGGAATTAGCTGACAGATGGCACTGCCTTCACGTAGACTCAATCTGAAAAAGATGATTTTTTTTTTTTTTTTTCCCCCCCGTGTGCTGCAGGCACTTAGTATCATGCAGAAGATGACCTTCAGACATCTTATTAATGTTGGTAGGAACACAGGAGCAAAAAGCACTTCTGGCAATTCTGTCCTTCATGTTAGTCCCTAAAAAATTAATCTGTTAATCAAAGATTTGCCATAATTCACTCCAGTTTCTTGATATTAACTATGCAATGAAATGGCACAAAAGGGCAATTTCTTCTTGAAGTAGACAGCTTTATTCTGTCCAATTTTCTTGACAAGGCATAAATTTTAGGGAGTACTGACTACCAACTTCTGCAAAAAAGTGGCTGAAGGGAAGGGTACAACAGCCTTATGTGTTTATTGCAAGGCTTTTCAAATACACCTACAGCCCATTCTTGTGCACTGAATTAAACTGTACTACAGGGTGTCCCAAACACTGTAGACCAGCAATGCTGTAAAAAGGGAGTTGTGAGAAAATAAGCTTCCCTCAAACTTTGGGTGATCTGGAGGTCTGCATGCCTTATAGGGGACAAGATACTTTGAAATAATGAATGCTTGGAAAATTCACTTACCAAACTGTTAGTGATAGTAGAAGGCTTGAAATCGCAGGAATGAAGTAGAACTTGATTAGCTCAATATAGAGTCTTAAAGCTGCCAGTGTTTTAGTAGCTACTCTGAAGTTAAATTTTACAATGGTGAAGTTTCTGGTAAATATTTAATGAAGCCTTTTCAGGAAGACTGAGCCTATTCCTACTTTCCTGCACCTTATTATAATGCTAAAAATGTCAGTAGCTTTTCTTTCAAAATTACCAATGGTAATGTGGGAGAGTATTGTATTTAAAACACTGTAAAGCACTGTTGGAGCACAGTAGAGTTTTAATTTATAGCACAGAATAAATGAGCATTCTGCTATTGCTGTTTGGGGGAGAGGGGAAAAGTGCACATTTGATTTACATAATCTGTCTTGGCTGACGAATGGAACTGAGCCTAAAATAAGTCTTTAACCGTTAATCCTCTCTGATTTGCTAGGCAGTTTTCAGGGCCCCAAGACCTGTCTTGACAGGTTTGTGAGTAGAAGTTAATCTGGATTTCTTGAGCAAGAATTTGCAGTTGTCCAGCTGCCCCTTTTCTCCCTGATGTCCTCAGCTGAAGCTAAATCTGGGAGAAGAAGTGGCTGTTTAATGGAGGCTGTTTTGAGTTAGTCCTGTTTGCTAGCTACAAAGTAACACCAGCAATCCAGACTGCACTCCTGTCCCTTTATCAGGCCACAAACCTCTTGTCCTTCGTTGAGGGTTGTAGGTTGTGGTTCTGCGCTGTATGCCTTTCAAGTTTTAAAATATGACTGCTTTTGTGCAATCACTTTTTGTGGGTGCGTCGCTGCTTTTGTGGATACGTTTTTACCTCTGCTGGCTAACCACCGGTGTCTGACATTGCTGAGGAAGGGGGAAACCTTGAATTGATTATTCATTTGAACCAGATCCAGTGAAGAGAAAAATTCAGAATAATCCCAACTGCTTTTTTCTTATGCTTCAAAGCATTGCTATCTGGATAGCAAAATTTTAGGATTTGAGGCAGGTATGTGAAGGTGTAGAGTGGGAGCGAGGGTTTTAGCCTTGTTTCTCAATGAAAAAGGTGTTACCTTGCTCTGCACCTATGTTAGGTTCTTTTGTCCTATGCTGCCCCTCCTTCTGTCCCCTCACCTTCTAAATAATTAAATTTAAAGTCAACAAATGTTTTGAATGGTGTAGAGGTCTCAGAGTTCCTACAGCTAACAAAGGCAGCCAAGCAGAGAAGAGAGATCCATGCTGATGAACGGTGTAGAATAATCTCAATGCCACAGGAATTGATTCTTTGGTCAACTTTATCTGATGTGTAGGATCTCTGATGTCTGCTAAAGGGTGCACTCATACTGCAGTTTGGGCATAATTAGTTAAAAAGGTCACTTAGCCAAGAGACACAAATCAGTGGGAAAGAAGGCTTCGGTAGTTTTAATACCAATTATAGTTTGGTTTTTTTTTTGTAAGACTGTCATGTGGGTGCCATGATGTGTATGTTGGAGTCAATAACTGTATGTTTAGTTTAGTGTTGTGATGTTTTAATACATTCCTATGGAAGAGGATTCTTCTTTGCTATAATTGATTTGTCTGAATACTGACACTCTTAATGTGAAATGCATATAATAAGGAAATGGGAGGGAAAGCTGTTACTTTCCCAGAGCAAGAGTAGTAGAAGTACATGCTGCAGACTGACTGAAAGCTGATTCCTGTAATCTCATGTCTTGGCCCAGAAGAGAAATATATGGTGGCAGTGTGACAGTTCATTGTCAAGTGCTGTTCAGCATAGCCAGCTCTCAAATTGTAAGCACAAAATGTTGATGGTATTGGGAAAGTGATAAAACTTGCTTTGTTGGTTTGCCAGGATTTTGAGAGTAATGGCTTTTGTGGCATACTTAGGAAGTTTTTACCAGGCATCAACCATTTCAGCAAAAATTAAAATATTTGGTTAGCTTTGGATAGTGTCTACATGGCGCAAGTCAAGCATCATTATTGTGATGGGCAATTATATTGGAAGATCATTGATTTCAGGGGAGTATCTCTAGGATGGTACTGCCTTGGGAGTACCAAAGTCGCTTCTGAGAGTTCAGGTCTAATTCAGTTTAAGTGGAGCAAACAACTTGGGTGATTGCTTATGTATATCTTGCCTTTCCTACTTTAGCACTTGTAGCCTACCGGGATGGGTCATGAAGTTGCTTTCTACTCGGTTCAAGTGTAAGCATAGTTCTGAACAAATCTAGAATTCTGTGCTAATATCATCTGTCTGACTGCCTTTGTGGATCCACCCCGGCAGTGGGTAAATTCAGAAGTTGACTTCGTTCTGAAAAAATCAGATGTCATTTGTAGTAATACAGTGGCAACTTGAATCTATTCAACAGCTGCTTGTTTCAGAACAGTGTTTAGTTCTTCTATTGATCTAATTCTTTCTCGTGAATATGACCTCAAGAGATGACCTGCTCTGATAAGATATGCTGGTTTTACATGCTAACAATGGATAGTTAGATAAAAATAAAACTAGGAAACATTTTAGCCCCAAGGTGATCACCTGTTCCAGTAAAACTTAGGCTGTCTTCAGCAGTGAAGTGTTGTTAGTCCTGGAAATGAGCAAACCTCAGATCAGTCTTCTTTTTTTTTTTTTTTCTTTTTTTCTGCTGTGGTTGTTCACTACAAACTCTGCTTGGCTCTCTTGCCAGCTGCATGTTTTCAATTATTTCTGCTGTTACTTGTTAACTTGCTCTTGCCAGTATATAGCACCAGTTTTACTGCCCTTCTCTCAACAATATATTTGTATTTCAGGGAGTTGATTCACTTGCTTATTCACCTTTCTGAAGCTCTGCGTGAAGCACAACTTAAACTCATACTGGTCATCCCTCCTGCAGTTGCAGCAGGGTGAGTATTCCTGTTTAGATGGCAGGTTCCAGATGAGAAATACTTTTTTGTCTGATATACAATAAATTCAAAGTTTTTTTTATATCTGTGCAGCTTAAATGAACAAGAAATTATTTGAGTTTGACTGGTAGTCCTGTGTTTGTGCATGTTGCACTGAGTAGTCTTAGTAACTATGTGCATTCATATATATCTTATAACTTTTGATGTCAAAAAGACTTGCAGAGAGTCCTTCTATTGTGGTGTTAACCCAAAATGTCTGGCAAGAACTTCCCGGAGAACAAGAGCAGAAACAGTTGTGAAGCTGTAACGACTTATTGCCAAGGAGTGAAAAGAGCGTCATAAAGCTAGCATGTAAAAGAGCTTTCTGAGCCTCTGGGCACAATTTCAGCGATGATAGATAGCAGTTATTCTTTAAGTAAGAAAAACAGAGCTACAGGAAGGAATTTTATCTATAGTAAGGCTATGGGTTTTAAAAATTATTTTGACTTGATAAGTTCATATGTACAGAAAATGCATTTAGTAGAAGGATAATAGTTAGAAATGTTAATGATTCTGTTTATACATGCAATGATTTGAATTTGACAGATGTACCAGTTGGTATGCTCTTCTGGCTCAACAGCAGTAAGCAGTTCTTATCTTTAAAGTTTTTATAGCAGAGAGATATTTGCATCCTAAGATTGTATTTGCTGAAAAAATGAAACCCATGTGGAAAATGAGAATGTACTTTTATTACATGTGGAAGGAATTTGAGTACTCTTTATGTTTTTACATTTTTAGGAAAAGATTCTACATTGTATTCAATTGATACATAGTAAAACTGAAAAATCAGTTTTACTGTCTCTCTAGTCTTTTTCTGGAAAGAAATTAGCACTCTAGTATTTTGGTATTTCAGGCAGATTGTGTCTAGTCCTTATTGGCCTTGTATGATCAATCAGTGATTACATCCATGTGAGAGTGAGCAGCTAGAACTGAAGACAATGATGCAAGGTGATTCTGAATACCAGCAGTGATGCGACTTCATTATTGTTGTTTCAAATTGAAATGTGGGCTATGCCAATGCTATGCAGCTTTATTAGAAGAGTTTTGCCAGTATTCATCTCCCATTTGGTAAAATTCATTCACATTAGGATGCCCTTCCAGGTCAAAAGATGCATGGTATCCTTGCATCGTGAGCATAGCTATCTGTTGTGCTTCCTTGTGGAAGAGTGTTTACAGTGTAGAATAGTGCTACAAGGATATACAAGGAATACATCATGCCTTTCAGAGAATTGTGGTAATAAAGGGTTCTTATCCGTAAAAATACCAGGTTCCGAATGTCTGTATTTCAACTCTCCCCTTCCCTTGCTTCTCAAAGGTAATTAGTGTCCGTGTTACACTGTGGGTAAGCCAGATGTTTAAGTTACATATGTGTCATAGGTGATGGCCTTTTAGTGTCAGAGTGAGGAGCTCCAAATCTCTATTAGTTGTTTTTAAGAGATTTGGTGCGGGCTTTTTCAATATGAGACAGAAGGATAATGAAGCATAACCTGTTGTAGAGGATTACACACACAAAACAGTCTTCATAAAGTCTTGTTGAAGTCTTGTGGAGGTGAGCTGGGAGCTTCTGAGCTAGTAGGAGCCAACAAGGAAACACTCAAAAGGAAAAAAGGGGTGTTCCACTATGAAGGTGACAACAGCCGACAATCCAGATGAAATGCCTCTACACGAAAGCACACAGCGTGGGAAACAAACAAGAGGAGCTGGAAGCTACCATGCTGCTAGAAAGCTATGACCTGATTGCCCTTGCTGAAACTTGGTGGGACGAATCACGAGCCAGCAGTGTGCCCTTGTTGCTAAGAAGGCCAGTGGGATCCTGGCATGCATCAATACAAGTGTGGCCAGCAGGTCGAGGGAGGTTCTTCTCCCCCTCTACTCTGCCCTGGTGAGGCCCCATCTGGAGTACTGTGTCCAGTTCTGGGCTCCCCAGTTCAAGAAAGATGAAGAGCTACTGGAGAGAGTCCAGCGGAGGGCTACGAGGATGATGAGGGGACTGGAGCATCTCTCCTGTGAGGAAAGGCTGAGGGAGCTGGGCTGGTTTAGGTTGAGAGAGGACCTTATAAATATCTTCAGGGTGGGTGTCAGGAGGATGGGGCCAAACTCTTTTCAGTAGTGCCCAGCGACAGGACAAGGCGCAACGGGCACAAACTGGAGCTTAGAAAGTTCCATCTGAACATGAGGAAGAACTTCTTCACTCTGAGGGTGTTGGAGCACTGGAACAGGCTGCCCAGGGAGGTTGTGGAGTCTCCCTCTCTGGAGATATTCAAGACCCACCTGGACAAGGTCCTGTGCAGCCTGCTGTAGGAGACCCTGCTTCGGCAGGAGGGTTGGACTAGATGACCCACAGAGGTCCCTTCCAACCCCAAACATTCTGTGATGATTCTGTGACGATTCTGTCATTGGAGTATGGCTATCAATGACTATAGGCTGTTCAGAAGGGACAGACAAGGAAAGAGTGGCAGATGCGTTGCCTTCTACATCAAGAAATCAATACTGTGAAGAGCTCTCCCTGAAGAATAGCCATGAGCAGGTCAAAAGCCTACGGGTAAGAACTGGAGGCTGAGGCAATAAAGGAAACCTGGTCGTTAGTGTTTACTACAGGCCGCTTGATCCAGGGGAGCGTACTGATGAAGGCTTCTTCCTCCAGCCACAGGAGGCTTTGCGCTGGTAGGCTATCATCCTGCTGGGGGACTTCAACCACCCTGACATCTGCTGGAAAAGTAGCACGATGAGCTGTAGGCAGTCCGGGAGGCTCCTGGAGTGCATTGAGGATAACTTCTCGAGCCAGGTAATAGACAAGCGCTAGCAGAGGAGATGTGATACCGAACCTGTTGGTCACCAACACAAGGAAGTTAATCGGTTACGTCAAGACTGGAGGCAACCATGCACTGGTGGAGTTCTCAGTCTTGAGGGATATGGGAAAGGTGAAGAATGTAGTCAGGACCCTAAATTTTAGGAAAGCCAACTTCCAGCTGTTCAAGGAGTAGGTCAATAGGACCCCCCTGGGAAACTGCCCTCAGGAACAGGGAGGCAGAACAGAGCTGGCAGATCCTTAAGGATGCTTTCCATAGAGTGCAAGAGCTCTCAGTCCCCACGTGTAAGAAATCAGGCAAGGAAGGGAAAAGACCAGCACGGCTGAGTTGAGGCCTGCTAGTCCAACTAAAGGACAAGAGGGAACTGCACAGGCAGTGGAAACAGGACAGGTATCTTGGGAAGAGGATACGGATGCTGCCTCGTTGTGTAGGGATGGGGTAAGGAAGGCCAAGGCGTGACTGAAGCTGTACTTGTCAAGGGACGCTAAGTATAACAAGAAGGGCTTCTACAATTATGTCAACCAGAAAAGGAAGATGAACGAAAGCATACCCCTCCCCCCCCTCCCCCGCAATGAACAAGAATTACAGCCTAGTATCAACACAGATGAGGAGACAGCTGAAGTACTTAACAGATTTTTGCCTCAGTCTTCACTGGCATCTGCTCTCAGCCCTCCAGAGTCAATGGACCGCAAGCTGGGGACCAGGGGAGTAAAGCCCCTCCCAGTGTAAGAGATCAGATTCATGACTGCCTGAGGAGCCTGAACATACAGAAGTCTATGGGACCTGGTGAGATGTATCCCAGAATCCTGAGGGAACTGGCTGATGTAGTTGCCAAGCCACTCCCCATGATATTTGAAAAGTCATAGCAGTCAGATGAAGTTCCCAGTGACTGGAAAAAGGGAATCATAGCACCCATTTTGAAAAAAGGGTAGAAAGGAGGACCCTGGGAACTACCAAGCTGTCAGCCTCACCTCTGTTCCTGGGAAGATCATGGAACAGATCCTGCTAGAAGCTATGCTCAAGCATATGGAAGACAGGGAGGTGATTTGAGACAGCCAGCATGGCTTCACCAGGGGTAAGTCCAGCCTGAGCAACGTAGTGGCCTGCTGTGATGGAGTGACTACATGGGTGGACAAGGGGAGAGCTATGGATGTCATCTATCTGGACTTCTGTACGGCCTTTGACATGGTCCCCCACAATATCCTCCTCTCTAAACTGGTGAGATGTGGATTTGCTGGGTAGACTGTTTGGTGGATAAGGAATTGACTGGATGGTTGCATCCAGAGGATAATGGTCAACAGCTCAATGTCCGGATAGAGATCAGTAATGAGTGGTGTCCCTCAGGTGTCCCTATTGGGTCCAGTTTGTCAATGACATGGACAGTGGGATTGAGTGCACCCTCAGCAAATTTGCAGATAACACCAAGCTGAGTGGTGCAATTGACATGCCTGAAGGACAGGATGCCATCCAGAGGGACCTGGACAAGCTGAAGAAGTGGGCCCACATGAACATCATGAGGTTCAACAAGGCCAAGTGCAAGGTCCTGCACCTGGATCGGGGCAACCCCTGGTATCAACACAAGCTGGGGGATGAAGGGATTGAGAGCAGCCCTGCTGAGAACTTGGGGGTACTGGTGGATGAAAAGGTGGACATAACCCCACAGTGTGCGCTCACAGTCCAGAGGGCCAACCATATCCTGGGCTGTATCAAAAGCAGCGTGGCCTGCAGGTCGAGGGATGGGAGTCTGTCACTCTTCTCTGGTGAGAGCCCACGTGGAGTCTTGCGTCCAGCTGTGGAGCCCTTAGCACAGGAACGACATGAACCTGTTGGAGCGGGCACAGAGGAGGGCGACAAAAATGATCCAAGGGCTGGAGCACCTCTCATATGGGGACGTGCTGAGAGAGTTGGGGTTGCTCAGCCTGGAGAAGAGAAGGCTGCGAGGAGACCTTATAGCAGCCTTTCAGTACGTAAAGGAGACCTACGGGAAAGATTAGGACAATGTTTTTAGCAAGGCCTGTTGTGACAGGACAAGGAGTAATGATTTTAAGCTAACGGAGGATAGATTTAGACTGGATATAAGGAAGAAATTTTTTACAGTGAAGGTGGGGAAACACAGGAACAAGTTGTCCAGAGAGGTAGTGGAGGCCCAGTCTCTAGAAGCATTCAAGGGCAGGTTGGACGGGGCTCTGAGCAACCTGATCGAGTTGAAGATGTCCCTGCTCAGTGCAGGAGGATTTGGCTAGATGACCTAAAGGCCCATTCTAACCCAAAGCATTCTATGATTTTGTGAAATAGTTAAGTATGTTGCAGTGGGTTCTGCTAACTGCAGAGCAGGTGACAGGTGGGGCACACATGCTAATCCTATTTCATTCCTTATTGCTGAGTTTTATCTAGTGGAATAGGTACCTTCTCCTGGTTATGCAGATGTTTTTGGCTTTTTGGGCTTAACTTGCTGTTAATGGTAACTGGGGAAGACTAATAATATTTGCACAGTTGGCAATGCAAGATTATTTTTTTCCAAGTTTGCTTTTTCCTTCAAGCTGTTCAGCAATCTTATACCTGCACATGAGAATTCAGTAATGTAAGTGAATCTTAAATATAGAGCTATTATTAGTTATTTTTCTGATGAGATTTAGTCGACAGCTAAAGAAAAATATTACAATGCTGTATTTTTCTCACCTTGGAGTGTATAACAGTATGGACAGGCACACAGCCACTACAGTTTATGACAGTTTCACAGTACAGTTTCAGGATGGTGTTGTACAACCTCCTAAGTTGCTTGTAGGCTGTCGCAATCTTTCAGCGTACATTGATTTTCAAGGTGCCAAAAAGGCTGAGAAAATGGAATGCATGAGCAGGCTTGTAAATGCCTCTTTTGTGGCTGGACTTTTCTCTGCAATGATCTCAAGATTTTGTTGAGTTTTGTGCGGAGGTCTGATAGCACAAGGGGAAAACAAAGCATTTCTGCCTACAGATATCTGTGTAGAGCTTAAATGCTGCCTGCTGAAAAGATTCAGGGACCTTGTAGTAGGTGACTAAAAGGTTGTCTATGTGCTGAGATCACTTAGCATCTGCACTGTAACTATGATGTCATCTCTTCTATAAGTTAATGAAGTAACTCCATCCAAACCAATTTCTGAATATGGGATATGTACTTTCTACTATCTTAAGACTGTAAGCCCAGAAAAATAGCTGCATGAAATCTGATTGCAGTTTATTTTCTGTAAAACCATGTAATTCAGGATGATTTTTGTTGCTTTAAATTTTCCTCTGTTGCACAGTATAACCATTTTATATCCTTAAAATGAAATAGCTAATTTAATGCAAAAATCCCTTTGCTTCCATGCGTGGCCACCAAATTTGATAGGCAGAGAGGGAGTAGCAATGTGTTGAAGACTACAGCAAAAGCAAACAAAATAGATTCCATGTAAATTGGTAGACAGTCCTGTAAAATAATACCCGTTCAGAGCTGTGTTCTTTAGGGACGGAAGGGCTCTGACAGCCTAGCTGCATTTTGAGGAGATTCGTTCCTGTCACTCAAGCCCCTCTGTTTTGACCTCAGTTCTGGTGGGTTTTGCATTGTGTTTTATGACACTCTTTATTCGTAGAACGGGATTAGTTTCTAGTGCATTATGGCATTAAGAGAGTAAATCCGAGTCTCAGGACAAGACTAAATTTATGTTACTGTTTCTTCTTCTCTAGACATGATGTGTCTTGTTCCCTTTTCCTCCCTGTGCTCTGTATTTCCCATGGTCTACCCATGTCAAAATACACACCCCATAATCTTGAGGCTGTTTGGAACGCTGCTACACTCCAAATCTTTTAATGTGCAAAAAGCAATGCACTGTGTAAATGGCGTCAAGAATTTATTGTTCGTCTGCATAATGTTTTAATAGTATGAGCATCCAAATTATCTGGTTAATAGAAGAGCAACAAGGCTGGTGAAGGGTCTAGAGAACAAGACTTATAAGGAGCAGCTGGGGGAACTGGGGTTATATAGACTGGAGAAGAGGAGGCTGAGATGAGACCTTATTGCTCTCTAACTACCTAAAAGGCGGCTATAGTGAGGCAGGTGTTGGTCTCCTCTGCCAAGTAACTAGTAATAGGATGAGAGGCAATGGCCTCAAGTTGCATCAGGGAAGGTTTAGATTAGATGTTAGGAAAAATTTCTTTACTGAAAGAGTGGTCAGGCATTGGAATAGCCTGCCCAGGCAAGTGGTGGAGTCCCCATCCCTGGAGGTGTTCAAAAAGCATGTAGATGTGGCACTTCAGGGTATGGTTTAGTAGGCATAGTGGTGTTGGGTTGATGGTTGGACGTGATGATCTTAGAGGTCTTTTCCAACCTCAATGATTCTATGATAATACAGCAAAGCCTCGTTAACATTAGAGCTAGAATTGTTATGCAGAGCCTTCCCACTTGCTACCCCTTTTCTATGTTACTATGCCTGCCCTTCCGCTGTTCTTGTGGGTCCTGCGGTTGACATTCAATATTGCTTGAGCAGAAAGGTGAATTATCAGCACAGTGAGGTCTTTCTCAGGAGCAGTGTGATATTCATACTGGAGGTTTCTTCTTTGTCAGCCTTGGGTCTCACTTGGAACTTCCACATGTTTTCTTATAACAGTCTGCTTCCTCTTCATTGACTCTCAGCTGGAGTTTGAAGTTTGTGCAAACTCCTCAGGTTGGTCAGACCTTTTCTGTATGTGGTATTTCCAGAGCTGGAGGCAGTAGTCACTTCACCACCACAGAATTATTTGAAAGAAAGTTCAGGCCAAAAGATGCAGAGGATATTAAAAAGGAGGAAGCTTTTAATCCACACTCTTTCTCAGGATGAGGCATCACATGTGTTGCAAGTAATCAGAGGTACGGGGCAGGTGTGTTGTTCCTTACTGTCATGGATGTCTTTGCATGGCTGCTGAGAGCCACTTTTGTGGCTGGTAATGCTTGAGTCTTAGGAAGCCACCTTCCTCTGTTAAAAGAACGTTGAGAGTCATTCATGTTTTCTTCAGAATATAAATGCTTAGGAGCTTCTGCTGATGCATGGACGGCTTTGCTGGTAAAACTTTCTACTACAGGGAAGTTTCTAGGAACTGAACGCTTTTGGTTATTGCCTTCTGAAATGCTAGCATGGCTCCCAGTAAGCCGAAGTGTTACATGTCTTCTTGTATTAACTCATTGCACCACAGAGCTATAACTGCAATACTTCTTGAAAAATAAAGACATGGAAACTAAGTCCTTAAAAATCTATTTCTGGCTCATGAGATAACCTTTGCAACATTCACAGGCCATTAATACTCTCATTTCTTGCAGATTTCTCTGGAAATTTGTGGGCTGGTATGCCTTTGTGTCACGTGATGTTCAATGGTGATGAATACTTTGAGATTCTCGTGCTTTGGTTGTCAAAAATAATGAGAAATTACTATGTCTTCTCTGCTGTCTGTCATTTATTACAATCTTTCATGCTGCCCTTTTATGATCTACATTTCATCCCAATTGATAGTTCATTTTTGAAGCAATTTTCTGTTGCTATTAATTGTAGTCTATTACAGATAAAGCAAAGATGAACTGGAAAACATTTTTCTAAAATGCTTTATTAGTCACTTCATCACATGGGCGCTTTTTAAAATGGTAATGCATGCTCTCATAGAGTTTAAGTAATTGCTATAAACAATGTTCACATTGAAGTCCATTTACTCCTTTTGGAGGTAGCAAGAAAGTGAAGAGTAGTACAAGCCCTAAGATGCCTGTTCATCAGGATGCCTGTAGACATTGAGATTCAATCTCGTAGTCAGAGGGACCTAAGTTGGTTTTGTTTAGATGCAGTCACGTGGGGCTCTAAAATCTAGTTTTTCTAAATCCCCAAACAAGAGTTGAAGTCACTACAAGCCCTCTGGATTTTTAAATGCGTTTTGCCTTGACCAGGATTTGCTTTGTTATGGTAACTGTATCTTTCAGGACTATTTCACAGTCAACCACCACACTGAGGTTTGGACCTTGTATTGTCATTGCCCCTCCTGCTGCTGTCCTGCATATTGACAGGATAGCTGGTTCATAGTTCCTAAACCTTTCTGAACTCCTATTTAGAGATGCCGTATCAGAGCTGGGAAGAGCTGTCTATCTAAAATGCAGTTTTTAACCTGAAATGTGTTACATGCCTGTCCCTAGATGGCCTTATCTGTAGAGAAGCAGCAAAGTATTCCTGTCTTCTAGCTGTGGAAAATGACATCTGTAGTTTATATTAAAGAATCTGAAAGTCTCATTCCTCTAAACAAATTATTTTGTTTCTTTATGCATTCCTAAGGTTTCTGGGATTTATTCATAAACCTTTATTGCCCAGGAGAATGCATTTGTCACATTCTTATCAATTAATACTGTTATGTAAGCCAACTGTCTGTATCTTCCATGTATGTCTTCCTATTGCATTAACTAGAATAAATATTTTAACTTCTTGAGTAAATAGGTACCTGGAAGTACATTCATCAGTTAAGGAAACATCCTAAAGCATTCACAATGTCCATTCATGCTTTAAAGCTTAAAAGTAGATAGGTTTCAATGATATCAATAAGCAGAATCCTGACACTTTTTCTGCCTTACCTGACTTTTTAGATAGTAGCTGTACTTCAAAATTTTTGACTTATAGAATAACAAGTCTTCAACTGATAAGTGTTTCCCATTGTGTATTAAATATCTCATGTTATCAAATTCATTGTGTCTTGAAACTTACTTTGGGTTTTAATGCTTACACATGGTTGAAAGTGTGCTTTAATGCATCTTATATTTTTTATTTATTGGAATCACTATAGACTGTTAATCAAAAATACAGCAAAAGTCATGGAAATAAGTACTGTCAAGAATTAAATAATATTTTAGAGTTCAGCAGCTGGCAAAAGACTGATAAAGGAGACATGAAATATATGTGCAATACCCTAACCAGCTGACATGCTGGGAGCTGAAACATTGTTCCTTTTGTGTTCTACCCTGATTAAAATTGGAAGTGAGAGCATAGTTAAATGTAAGTGGTTTATTTAGAAATTTGTAATTTAGACTCCTTTGATATGCATTAAGATCAAAGCAGTCTGGCAGCAAATACTGTCTGAAAGGAGACACTTTTAAGAGCTAAAAAGACTGGTTTGCTTAGGGAGAAACAGTCTGGAAAATACAGTATTGCACATGAGATCAAGTACATGATGCAGGAAGGAAACATTCTTTAGCTTCTCAAAATCTGGTTTTGCAAATAAAAGCTAAGTGAGACTGATCCTTTTGCTGAAGCTTGTTTTCATAGCTGAAGGATCTGGTGAAGCCTTTGGTTTTTGGCTTGCTTATGAAATGTTCTGGGCTAAAAGAAAATTTCACTCAAAAAACAATTATTTTTTTAAAATCCAGACATTTTGTGGATTCCTTTAAAACATTCTTTGTGTATCTGTTTACAGCATTGTCCGGAGACAATTGCACTGGCATAATCAAGGGGTGGGAATGTGTGTGGAGGCTGACAGGGAGGCAGGACACTCTCTAGCAAGCTTTGCTGCCACAGAGACTGCATGTAGAGCTACCGTGGTGGCAAACACAAATTGAGATAGTTAGTATTTCCATACACCTGATGTCCAGGAATTGTGTGATTTTCCTGCAAACGTAAGTGCTTTGCAAGAGAGGAACAGCAGAGGCCAAAGCTATGCTCTAAAAAGTGTGTGTGTTATACTGTGACTCTCCTTTGGGATGGGAGACTTGTGGTTACATGTGTCTGGAGAGGTGCTAGGATTGCCGTGTTATATATAAATGATTGCTAGAGCAGATGGTTTGCTGAAGACTTCCAGCCTGTCTTTCAACAGATTGTCTCAAAATGTTAGTGTCTTACTGCTTTCAATATGCATGGATATGGATGCATGTATAAACTATATGAGTACCATTTCTAAAATGGCAATAGGTAGCCAGGCATATTCTGCCCATTGGTGGTGGTGGGTAACTCCATTTGTGCTCCCTAATCCTGGGCTTGATTAAATTCCTGGTTTAAATATGTGCATTTTGGTGATTATTGCGCTGCAGAAATTATACTGGTGAAAGCTGTGTGGATTTTATACAGATACCACAAGCCTCTTTCTGAATAGGATGGCTGTGCTGGAGTGAGCTACCTTTGTGGCTAAATATGCTGTTAAAAAAAAAAAAATTGCAAATGGGACTTGAAGTTTGATTGCACCTGTTCTGTGAAGTCTGTAAATCACAGGGATTGAGTTGGTTATTTTATTTGTTTCTCTATATTTACATGCTTTATAATATGTTAGGGATGCTTTTTCAAAGGCCAAAAGTGAAGCTTTGAATTTGAGTAGTAACTCTTCCCTGTCTGCAAGTAAACTGAATTTAATCTGACTAGATTATTACGTATTTTGTCCAGCTTCAGCAACCAGTTCATCCATAGTGTTTCCCAGTTACTGTCAAGAAAACAATGACTGAAGAATACTCTTAAGTTTATTTAGGTGAGCTATCATTGGAAAGAGCATGAGTAGTACTGCTGTTTCCTGCTGTCCTGAGAAAGAGCGAAGGCAGACAAAAAGCTCTCGGGAGCTGTAGATAGGATGCTGTCTTCACAGGGATTCTGAGTTTAGCCATGATTGCATAACCATGGCCTTTCTGGCATTTGTAGTTTATTACAGGCATTAAACATATGGTCTAACAGTGTTAAGGATCAGGGTATACACTGATTCATTAAAAGCTGTTAATTTTGCTATACACACTGTTAAATAACTCTATATTTACAGACAGGTTGCTAGCGGTCACTTTTCTTGGACTTTTATTGTCCCCTGAAGTATAATCCTTTGCACAAAGTAGCAATAAAAAATGGCATTGGCCATATCACTTCATAATATAACACTGTGCTGTTCACTTAGATTTTAATGGTTAGGATATGCTCCAGGTAGTTTGTCTGGTGTCGTGGATATCCTTCTAAAACACGTGTCTTTAGGTTACAAGACAGTAGCTGCTCCTTGAGTAGCAGATGATTCTTTATCTCTTGAAGTTGTATGGAATCTGTAAATGAGAAAAAGTAAAATCTCAAGTAAACAAGGGAAATATCTTGACTTATTTGACATGCCATTGAGAACATTTTTGTGTCTTTTAGAAGGAAGATCACATTTAGGATGCTAAGAGCTTGTTTTGTCATACCTCGAGTATATGGTGAAGCTACAAAAAGCACTGGTTACCTTGTAACTGTTAAGAGTTTTAGAATTAGAGATGAAAAGCCTGCTGCATTTCTGGAAAAAAAGAAATCTGCTTAAAACCTCACTTTGGAGTTTTGTATGTATCAATCATAATTAAAATGCATGGAGGACAGTTTTAAAAATATTCTTTCAGTTGTTAAGAAGCTGCAGGTAACACAAGTCAGCTTTATACTTAGTAATTTTATCAAGTCTAGCGTGATAATACTAGATGTATATCAGACCTTGATCCTTGGTTGAAGGAATAGTATGCAAAATATTTGCTGTTCTTACCCATGTCTTAATAACATGCTTACCAGTACAAAGCAGAGGTCAATGAGCAATGTGTTTTTATTTAACATTATAGGGCATGGTGTTTGGGATTGTTAGCAATAATAAAGCACATTATAAACAAATCATTGGAGCTATCACTGTCCTTGTGGAGTTTTCAAAAATGCTGCTACTGTTAAACAGCATACAGTTTAGCTAGAGCAAATTATCTCCTGGCCAGTTTCTGATAATATCGATCTAAGTAGTATTTAAATTAAAAACAATCATGTTTGTCTCCAATAAAAGGTGCACTTAACGCCACAGTTCCACATCTGGCAGAAGGAGTGGGAAGCAGTGGAAATATGAAGCATGGTTCCATGTCTCGAAAACAAAAACTCTCAGTATGAATTTGGTGTAAGTGCCAACTTCTTAAAATAGTCCACTCTGCAGATGTGTGACTGTTGGATTGGGATGACAGTTCAGGTGGTACCTGTCAACAAACCTTGTATGGAATAAATAAACCAAAGTCTGTTAATGCTTTAGTATGGGTCATATTTTTTAGACCTTGGATTGTTGTTCTCTGGACTCTAAATCTCCTACACCTTCCTTAATACGTGGTTCCCTGAACCATGTATTTTAAGCTGTGGCCCTTATATTTTCTGGGAAGAAATATGTGTCCATATGGTATAGAGCAGAGTGTATAGGACAGCACAGATCAACTGTGTGGCACGTGCCTATCAGGTCTAGAATATTCTGGATGCATGAGAGCTGTTGTACATGCAGTATAAAAATTAGTGTTTGCTGGTCCTCTGAAGAGGTTGCTGGACCTCTGTAAAGCCTGGGCCAAAGAAGTGGCAGGGCAACATATGTCTCAGGGAAGTGACCTAAAGCATTTCCTTAAGCAGTAAGGCCAGTGGATTGTTTTTAAGTTTGTGGAAGATACCAGATAGGTAAGTAAGCATTTAACAGGCAGGGATCAGATCTTGAAGTTATTCCAGAAACATTAAAAACTGCATGGGATTAATGCAATGAGATTAAATGAAGATGGATATAAATGCTGTTTTGAGGAGGGAGAAGTAAAACATGGAAATGTATGAAAACTTTCTGGGCAGACCTGTCTTGAGGGAGGATAAGGAAATTTCAAAATGCCAAGGCAACAGTGCTGTGAGATGTAGGGAAAGGGTCACTTCTCAGTTTGAAATGACTGGCAGGGAGCTTTCAGAGTGACAAAAGGTAATTACTCTGCTCTCAGTGCTAGGCAAGCCTTATGGAAAACTGAGTCTGCGGTAATACGTTTATAGGAGGATGCAGAAAAATAAGAGCATTTAGAGGAAAGCAAGAAAATTGGCTGGAAGTATAGATAATGTCTCCTTTGAGGAAAGTTTGAAGAACTGTAAGGGAAGAGTGTTAGGAGACATAGTAAGTCTTCAAATACGTCAACAGGGGCTGTGTAAGTGGCAGTGATACATTGTTTTTTATATCAGCTTGGAAGAAAAGGAGAAAAATACTCTTAGTTCCTGATCAAGAATTCTTAGATTGAAACCTAGAAAAAGAATAATGTCTGATGGCAAAACACTGTAGAAACGCCTAGGAAAATTTCAGAATCTTGATGTATGCTTTGAACTTGATGGTACACATCTAAGTAGCAGCTGTGTGAGGAGAAAAGGGAGAGCAGCACCTTTGTTGATTTCTTTCAGTAGCAGAATTAATTCTCCATAAATGCCTGTTCAGCAGAAGAGTGCCAGGCAGCAGAGCTGAGCCAGTGGGAGAAAGAAGAGGAGGACACTCTGTGAAACTTTCTTCCTCTGTCCCAGGAACAAAGCAAGCATTCACAAATACATTTTCTCATATTTCTCTTGAAGAGCTGTGGGCAGCTCCTTGTGCAGGGGAGATGTGTAGGACTATAGTCTTATTCTTTTTTTAATTGATGCTTTTGAAGGCTTTCTTTGTTAAACCTTCATACGGAAGTTTTAGGTAAACTAGAAAACTAGACAATTTTTTTCTTTCAATTGTGATTAAAAAAGGGTGGGTGGGGCAGACACAGCAAAGGAATGGAGAAAGCTGAAGATTCATAAGTCAGGTTTTGGCATTCTGTTCTTAAGTTGAGAATTTATAGGCTGGCTTTTAGGGCTGGTGAATTAAAATGGCAGGTAAACTTTCTTCAGTGTTTTAGACATTATTTTGGAGGGCTATGCTGTTAAATTTGTAATCTGATGTGAATTTTCAGGAGTTGTCTAAAATTGACAAAACATGCCTATGACAAATGATTTTCTGTCAGATACTGTGCTGGCTGTTTTCTCCTTGCTCTGAAAAGTTTACCGCATCTGTATGTGAAGCATGGCATCTCTAAGTGTGTTTCTGCTTCCCATCCATTCTCAGCTAAGTGCAGTTATATCCCAACCATCATTTTTAACTGCTGCTTCTTACTGTGGCTGATGTCTTGTTTGATTGGAAAAAAAAAATAAATTGAAAATCATAGCACTTGTTGATTTCAAACAGTCTGAAGTCTTAAGATTTGGTAACTCATTTGACTTATCCTGAGGTTAAGTGTTCTGACACCACTGTTTTTTAGAAGCAATGAGAAGTTGCTGGCAGAGGGTATTTATGGTTTACGTATGCGGTTTTTTGATAATGGGATGGCCTACATGGCACCAGGCCTGCTGGCATCAGATGGAATTCACCTTTCTCAAAGGGGGAAGAGGGTCTTTGCTTATAAGCTAGCAGGGCTGGTGGACAAAGCTTTAAACCAGACTTGAAGGGAGAGAGGGACAAGCCATGGGATGACCTACCAATGTTAGAGGGATGGAGTGCTAGCAAGGGCCATCAGCCTGTTGCTCTGAGACCTGCTGGGTACACTGCAGCAGCACCCTTGAAGTGTTACAGAGTTCGAGAAAGATGAGGAACTACTGCAGAGAGTCCAGCGGAGGGCTACGAGGATGATGTGGGGACAGGAGCATCTCTCCTGTCAGGAAAGGTTGAGGGAGCTGTAATTGTTTAGCCTGAAGAAGAGAAGGCTGAGAAGGGATATTATAAATGCCTACAAATATCACAAGGGTGGGTGTCAGGAGGATGGGGCCAGACTCTTTTCAGTGGTGCCCAGCGACAGGACAAGGGGCAATGGGCACAAACTGAAGCATAGGAAGTTCTGTCTGAACATGAGGAAGAACTTCTTTACTCTGAGGGTGATGGAGCCCTGCAACAGGTTTCCCAGAGAGGCTGTGGTTTCTCCTTCTCTGGAGATATTCAAGACCCACCTGAACAAGGTCCTGTGCAGCCTGCTCTAGATGACCCTGCTTTGGCAGGAGGGTTGGACTAGATGATCCACAGAGGTCCCTTCCAACCCCTAACCATTCTGTGATTCTGTGATTGAGTGGTGCAGTTGACACGCTTGAGGGACAGGATGCCATCGAGACGGACCTGGACAAGCTGAAGAAGTGGGCCCACATGAACATCATGAGGTTCAACAAGGCCAAGGGCAGGGTTCCTGAAGGACATGGTGGTACAGGTGTTCGAAAAACTAGACATTACCTGGCCTTGTGTGCTCGCAGCCCAGAAGGCCAACCATATCCTGGGCTGCATCAAAAGAAGCGTGGCCAGCAGTTTTAGGGGGGAATTCTGCCCTGCTATTCCACTATGGTGAGAGCCCACCTGGAGTCCTGCATCCAGCTGTGGAGCTCTCAACACAGGGAAGACATGGACCTGTTGGAATGCATCCAGAGGAGGGCCACAAAAGTGATCAG
This sequence comes from Opisthocomus hoazin, assembly GCF_030867145.1. Lineage (NCBI taxonomy): Eukaryota > Metazoa > Chordata > Aves > Opisthocomiformes > Opisthocomidae > Opisthocomus > Opisthocomus hoazin. The sequence goes on along the minus strand of NC_134420.1, from coordinate 16,995,101 downwards.
AGGGTTGGAACACCTCTCCTGTGAGGAAAGTCTGAGGGGGTTGGGATTGTTCAGCCTGGAGGTGAAAAGGCTGCGGGGAGACCTAATTGTGGCCTTGCAATACTTGAAGGGGGCTTATAAGAAAGATGAGGGCAAACTTTTTAATAGGGCCTGTTGCAATAGGGCAAGGTGTGATGGTTTTTAGCTAAAAGAGGGTGGATCCAGACTAGGTACAAGAAAGAAATTTTTTACGATGAGACTGGTGAAATACTGGAAGAGGTTGCCCAGAGACGTGGTAGATACCCCATCCGTTTAAACTTTCAAGGTTGGACTGGATGGGGCTCTGAGCAACCTGATCTAATTGAAGATGTCCCTGCTTCTTGCAGGGGGGTTGGACCAGGTGAGTCTTAAAAGTCCCTTCCAACCCAAACTATTCTATGATTGAGACAAGGGACTTTGTGAGAAACTGAAAATATCTTAAGAGCCATTACTGTATTATTGGTTTAGATTAGGGAGATTATAAAGCCTTGGCAGTGTTTTCACAGAATCACAGAATAGTAGGGCTTGGAAGGGACCTCTGTGGGTCATCTAGTCCAACCCTCCTGCCGAAGCAGGGTCACCTACAGCAGGCTGCACAGGACCTTGTCCAGGCGGGTCTTGAATATCTCCAGAGAGGGAGACTCCACAGCCTCCCTGGGCAGCCTGTTCGAGTGCTCCGTCACCCTCAGAGGGAAGAAGTTCTTCCTCATGTTCAGACGGAACTTCCTGTGCCTCAGTTTGTGCCCATTGCCCCTTGTCCTGTCGCTGGGCACTACTGAAAAGAGTTTGGCCCCATCCTCCTGACACCCACCTTTCAGATATTTATAAGCATTTATTAGGTCCCCTCTCAGCCTTCTCTTCTTCAGGCTGAACAAGCCCAGCTCCCTCAGCCTCTCCTCGTAGGGGAGATGTTCCAGTCCCCTCATCATCCTTGTAGCCCTCTGCTGGACTCTCTCCAGTAGCTCCTCATCTTTCTTGAACTGTGGAGCCCAGAACTGGACGCAGTACTCTGGATGAGGCCTCACTAGGGCAGTGTAGAGGGGAAGGAGAACCTCCCTCGTCCTGCTGGCCACACTCTTCTTGATGCACCCCAGGATTCCATTGGCTTTCTTGGCAGCCAGGGCACACTGCTGGCTCATGGTTAACCTGTCGTCCACCAGGACGCCCAGGTCCCTCTCCGCAGAGCTGCTCTCCAGCAGGTCCACCCCAAGCCTGTACTGGTGCATGAGGTTGTTCCTCCCCAGGTGCAGGACCCTGCATTTGCCTTTGTTGAACCTCATCAGGTTCCTCTCTGCCCAGCTTTCCAGCCTATCCAGGTCACGCTGAATGGCAGCACAGCCTTCCGGTGTGTCTACCACACCTCCCAGTTTGGTGTCATCAGCAAACTTGCTGAGGGTACATTCTAACTCTTCATGCAGGTCATTGATGAAGAAGTTAAATAAGACTGGGCCCAGTACTGACCCCTGGGGGACACCACTTGTTACCAGCCTCCAACTAGACTCAGCGCCGCTGATGACAACCCTCTGAGTTCTGCCATTCAGCCAGTTCTCAATGCACCTCACCGACCACTCATCCAGCCCACACTTCCTCAGCTTCCCTAGGAGGATATCATGGGAGATTGTCGAAAGCCTTGCTGAAGTCCAGGTAGACAACATCCACGGCTCTCCCTTCGTCTACCCAGCCAGTCATGTCATTGTAGAAAGCTATCAGATTGGTCAGGCATGATTTCCCCTTGGTGAATCCATGCTGACTACTCCTGATAACCTTCTTTTCTTCCACTTGCTTCATGATGGCCTCCGGGATAAACTGCTCCATCACCTTTCCCGGGATGGAGGTAAGGCTGACCGGCCTGCAGTTCCCTGGGTCCTCCTTCTTGCCCTTTTTGAAGATTGGAGTGACATTGGCCTTTCTCCAGTCCTCGGGTACCTCTCCTGTCCTCCAGGACCTCTCAAAGATGATGGAGAGTGGCTCAGCAATGACTTTTCTTTACTGTGATTGAGAAATTTTCCTCTTTTCAGACTGAAAGTGTTTTTGGTTTAAGCCATTAAATGGAACTCAGTACCATTTTGAAAATCTTCAATGTAGTATACTCATTGTTCTGGGAGTTCGATCTGTTGACACTCCTGAACAAGATCAGGAGGAATGTGCTGTACTAGTTTTGATTTTTGTAGTAGTGAGGGCAGAGGGTAGCCAAGACTGATTCTGAATTCCTGTATCTTTGTCATGAAAAGAGTAGCTGTCTTGTTTGGTGGCTTTGAAATGGCATTCTTCATTCATTGAACAGTAATTTTTGCTATGGTGAGATGTGAATATATGGAGTTAATCTAGCTTCTTTTAGGAAATTTACTGGGCAACAGAGATAGTTACACAGATTCCTATTTAATGTCATGCTATTTAGGCAGAATTATTCCAAGATTGATAGTAATCTGGACAAATATTTAGTCTTTTCTAAAAATATCTATCTGAAATCCTTCCAGGTCTTTAAGGGGGTTATAAAGTGTAGAGTATGCTAATCCTTTCTTTGGGAAGGCAGAAATTGTATTTCTAGGAAAATAAGATGTTATCTTCTTAAGAACCATTCTTATGGTGGGGTACAAAGCGACGAGAAAACTTTTCTGGAGAAGTCGGGAAGGTTTTTCTATTGTCACTGCAGTTTATGAAGTGATATTTATGTAACAGGATTTTCCTCCTTTGGCCCACTAGTTGACTGTTCAGAATAGGTGGATGTTTCTTTGTGTTTTTCATTTGTTGTGGAAGTCAGTTGTATCTTACGCCTCTCTGTAAGTTTTATGTGTCAAGATCCACCTTTGTATTAGGGGAAATCCTAGAATTGTTCTGTATGCTGTCAGCAAGGTATTTAACAGTGGATTTCGGGGATGGACACCCCCCAGCATTTTGAAGTGATTCATCTTATTTTAAAATGTTTTTGCTACTGTTCAAGTTGTTATTACCTTTGTTATGCTAAGCTAGTATAATCTCGTAAGATAAATACAAGAAGGAAATGCTCAAAGAATATGCATTTGCTCTCTGAACTTGAAAAGAAATCCAGACAACTGAGTTAATGAAAGTCACTTGTTAAGCAGCTGGAACCAGACATGGCTGAAAAGCAGGATTTCCAATTTGTGTCAAAACATGCTGTAAATCAGAAGTTTTGATATTCAGATTCTTCAGCTTGACTGTACTGTAAAGCTGTTTTAATACCTGTTTGTTCTTTAGAGAGTTTGCAGAATACTTCTCTGCTGCGCAGCAGTCTTGCTCACAACTTGTTACTTGCTCAACTGCAGATTTAACTGCACGTTTCACTAGCAAGTCTTTCGTTTTTCCCTGTTTTAGATTCTAGACTTTGAAAAGAACATATTAAATCTACTGCAGTCTTGGCAGATAATCTGTATCAAATTTGCCAGTCTTTATTGGCTTCTTGAGATGCACAGCAGTAGTGCAGCTGCTTTCATTTGGAAGCTGCAGGAAACAAAACATTTTTTCTCTCTTCAGACATTTGAACGTAATGTATGCTCCTCATTCAAAATATGGCAAGCATCCCTAACTTTGGTTGTTCATATTTAAATATGTAAGAGAAAAAAAAATCTACAGCTTCTCTCCCTGTTAGTTAAAGCTAAGGGACATACTGTCATTATTTTCCACCTCTGAACTTTCACTTCTCCAAAATGAAGATTTTAGCTACTCAGTTTATTCTTGCTGCAGAAACATTGCAGATGTGAAGGACTGTGTTAAGCAGCTTTAGCTCTTTCTCTCCAGAGCTGCTGTGCAATGAAAATTACTAGAGTCTGTGCTGTCTTCATTACTACTATCCAGTAGCAGTGTATATCAGCTTAGTTTTGCTACCCTGCCTCTTGGGAAAGATTGGCAGCAGGGCAGACAGACAACTTGTCCTTCCTTTTACTTCGCACTGTTATGCTGTTTTCCTCCTTTCCTGTAAGTATATGTCATACTTGGCTGAAAAGTAGGAAGAGTACATGATGGAAAATTGCTTGTTGCCCTCACAGTTGCCCAGCTCAATGGATGTCACAATTGATCAGTGTTTTGCATATGTGATAAAGCATATGTGTTTCAGTCTTAGAAGATGATTGTGACTAGATACTTGTAATTATTAAGGTAATCTGTGTTGTTCACCAGAAGTCTGAGATCTTTACCAGCTGCTGCAGATTGAAGTGTCTTGCTATAACATTGTATATACAGAATGATATGTTTGTGGTTTCACTGTTCCAGTATATGCACTGTTTTCCCTAGAAGCATTTCTAGTTAGGAGTAATTCTGATGCAGAGTATGCACGTAAACAACAGGATAATTTTTATTATGATGTATGGTAAACAAATTCAGTTAAATTATAAACAGCTTCTAAGGTGTCTCTGTTTTGGCCAGACTCTTTTCAGTGGTGCCCAGCAACAGGACAAGGGGCAACAGGCACAAACTGAAGCATTAAGAAGTTCCACCTGAACATGAGTAACAACTTCTTCACTCTGAGGGTGACGGAGCACTGGAACAGGTTTCCCAGGGAGGCTGTGGATTCTCCTTCTCTGCAGATCTTCAAGACCTGCCTGGACAAGGTCCTGTGCACCCTGCTGTAGGTGACCCTGCTTCGACAGGGGTGTTGGACCAGATGACCCACAGAGGTCCCTTCCAACCCCTAACATTCTGTGATTCTGTGAAATAAGAACTGTCACTTTTAACATCAGTCTTGGGCAGGACTGTGAGGGCCAGAATGTAAAGCCTTGAAATTTTATGGAGTAAGTAATGCCAGGGATCAAAACAGCAGGGAACCTATTGTTTGTTTTGGATAGGGTTTTGAATTATCAGTGTGTCAAATAACAGTATACTAGGAAAAACAACTTTGTAGAGTAGTGTTTATTAAGTTTGATTCTGTTATAATAGTACGAACAGTTAAAGCTATGAAAGGTTAAAATGTCTGTGAAAAACCTGGCCATAATAATATTATTTTATTGGACTCAATAATGCTCTTGCTGCACTTTTCTGATCTTTCTACATGTCTGATTATCGTTCTTACTTTGCCTTCCAATCTGACAAATGAGGTCACATAAAAGCAAGCAATTCTAAAAATGATCAATGTGTATTCACTGTAGGGTTAACTAGTGTATATATACCAAGTATGTTCTTGCATGCTTGCTGTTGCTTATCAAGCAATTTGATGCTGGAAGACAGTCCCTTTGGGCAAGCAATATATAGAAAATAGGACTTGGGAAAGAAAATCTGAAAACTATAACTATGCACAGTTTCCTATTTCTTGTGCCTAGATGATAATAACACATTGCCCTCCATGATTCCTGTAGCTGTCAATCTTCCTGGGAGTATCCTAAAAAAAGGCATTGTCAGGAATGTGGAGAATACAGTTATATATCGAGAGATTTTGAAATTGGGCTCTGTGCATAAAATTCATTACTCAAGAAGGTGAAATGACTCTAGTCTGTCTAGGCTAGCTGACTGGCATGATAGTTTTCATTGGGTATTAGAGAACCTGTAAAATATGTGACTTGGATCACAAGATACAGCTTGAGATATGAGTTTAGATTGAGAGGAGCAGAAAACTGGGTAGGAAATGACCACTGATGACTACTGAGTAACAGTTATTGAAGAAAGTTGAATAACCTCTTCAAATTACAGTAGTACTGTTGAATCATACTTGGAGTCATGCTGTTGGGCTCAGGGTTTTGTTTCTTCCCTGTATAAAGGCTTAATGTATAGGTCTGTGAGTCACATTTCTTTTTAAACTGATTTCTGTTAGCTACAGAAAATCTGGGTGCTTGTTAATGGCTCTGAACTACATCTGTTTCCCTTGCTGATGACTTCCCTGGTTTTGCTGCTGTTGGTTGGGCTTCTAGCTCAGTACAGCATGGCTCTGACTGCAGCCGTGAAAGGTTCAACACATTTTGTGTAGGTTCAGAAAGGACTGGAGAGCAACAAATCTATTCTAGAACTGGCTTTTTAAAGACTGTGCTTTACTATATGAAATTAATGCAGCCAAGGTCTGACTGCACTGTGACATGTGCTGAAGCAGGTGTGCTCATCATTTCTTCAATTCCTGCTAGGGAGAAGTGTTGAAATAATCTGTAGGTCAACTAATAACGGTCAAATAGAAGAAAGAGTGGAATGTTTTCCTCAGCATGTCTGGCACTTGTAGCTCTACCAATTCTGAGCAAGCTGCTGAAGAGCAATTACCATGTAAGTTTCAGTGTGAAGTTGGAAAATTTAAAAAAAAAAAAAAGAAAAAAAAAAAAGAAAAAAGATGAACACTTTAATCTTTGCAAGCCTACATTTGGTGTGTTAGAGTTTTTAAATTAGGCTCATATGCTCCAGGGTTACAAGCTTGTTTTGAGTTATGTTCTGCTATCAGAGCATGGCTTGCCTGGGCATTAAGCCCTGGCATGAAAGACACTAGAATAATTTGGAAATTAGCAGAACCAAATGGTGACACAGTGGATGTTCATTTATGCATAGGTGGTGCTGAAATGACTCTTCTAAAGAGGCTAAAGCAACATAACAGAAACAGCTTTAAAGGAGAGCAGTTAACCTACCCAAAAATGGAAATAGTAAATACAATGACAAGTATTGAAAGAAACCTTTCTTCTTTGGTATTCAGGCTGTCAGGTTTTGTCAAACAGGTGAATTTCTTGTGTTGGCTTCAGAGTTTCAGATAAAAATACTGAAGTTACTTGAGAAATACAGTGTAAGTTGTGCACACTGGTCTGCCAGCATGCCTCAGCTCTGAGGAACAGCTGTTTTCAGTCTCATTTGTCCCTAGGTGTCTGCTGGGATTTCATACTTTCTTCTCGGGGCACATAATTGTTAGCATGTTTTTCCTTCTTGACTTTTGTTGCTAGTTTAAACCAGATGGCCTACAGGTAATTAGTTTGACTTCATGAAAGCTGTGTAGGCTACTCTGTAACAAGAACAGATCTCATTTTTTTCCCTGTTTGGAGAGCAAGTAAGGCAAAAGCAACAGCTGGGATGGGATATGTATATTAAGGAAGAGTGCCAGCCATCAATGTTCTGCAAAAATTTTGTTTGGTACATAAATACCGTTTTATTTCCTGATGAAAATAGAGCAAGTTTTTACTTGTCAGTCTGTTACCATTTACAGTCCCCTAGTGATACGAAGCACTCATATTGCATGAAGTAACTGCTCCCAACTCTTTAGTATTGTGAATCTGTAGCACTCCATTACAATTTTCTCGCTTGCCAAACTGGCTAGGTTTTGTTGTTTTTAAATGCCTATGATAATCTAATCTGATAATTTTGTAAAGAGATTCTTGCTATTTAGAAAACTTGAACATGGTCAGTAATGCTAGTAAAATCAGGGAAAGTCAGGTTTGTATTTTTAGGATGCACTTGGTAGTGAGTTTTTTAGTTAAGTAACTTGAACCGTTAGAAGGTTCTCCCTGATGTCTAGCCCAGGCTTGCTAAAGTAATTATCTTGGGGTGTTCACGCTGTTTCAGCTCATTTGAAATGAACAGCTGAATTGTCATGATTCCATTAAGATTTCTCTTTTTTCATTTGCTCATTCTTTCATAATTTTTATCTTTGGAATGATATTTCTTCGACTTATTCATTAAAAAAGGTAGTCTTTCATGTTATGTGAGCAAAACATGATTTTGAGATATTAAGAAGGTAGACCTCCTGCTTTTGTCTCTGCCTCCGTCTGTCCCAACACTTTTAGTGTGTGACACTGGGAGAGTGTTCTAAGAGTAGAACCAGATGAAAAGCCATGACTGGAAGACTCAATGTGAGCAGTGACCATTGCACTGGTTTTATGGAGTTACCTTTCGGTTTGATTTTTTAATTTCTATTTTAAGAGAAGTGGAACTTCCATATAGATAGTAAAAAAAAAAAAAAAAAGTAAAACAATAGATACTAGTATACTTAGTTAGTATACTAAATTGGAACTTGTGTTATTTGTTTCTCCTGCAATGGACTGGCCTCAACACTGTGTTTCAATGGACTAACATTTTTGGTTTTGCAAGGTACAGTCCCTTCTTTGTCATATTGATCTGGGTTTGTAGGCCACAAAATGAGATACTGTGTGTAAGTTCTGATTTCACTGAGATTTGGATCATATTGCAGGTAATTCTTCAGCTCTTGCAACTTTTTGTCCTTAGAAAGGAAATAGAGAGAAAAAAAAAAGCTTTATTACAGATGCTTGTGAATCTATTTAAATACTAAGCATGCGCGTATTCCAAAATGCTGAATGAGTAACATGCATCCTTGTAAAACCTTTGATACGTTGTCTGCAAGGATGTGCTCACGGAGGGAGAGAGGTCAGAGATGGACATCATGCTGTGCTTTTTAAAATCTCCAATCAATGGCATGGAATTCAGCCCCTACTATGTATTAATTCTGTTTTCATCTATCTGAGAATCTCTCTTTTTTGGTTAATCATTCAGTATAATCATGTTCTTTTTTTGACAGCAAAGATTAAATCTGTGATTACTGTCCATGTCTTCGAAGAGTGATACCATGTCAAGGCCCTTTTGTTGACTTGCCTGCCTCATCCAATCCAATTGCAGACAGAACTTATTTTTAGCACGATTTCTGGGGAAAAGGTGTTTGTAAGCTTTATCTCTTCGCTTCTTTGTCTCTCCATAGAAGGATTTTTAGCATTTGACCAGTTTCAAAGAAAATTGCTGTAGACAGAGTTTTAATAGTCAGGTCCTTGCCACTTTATGAAGATAGGCAGCTGCACAGATGAAGATGACCCAGTTTTTTTCCCAAGACCCAGCAGTGAGAGGGCATTGTAAACAGAACATATACAAAAGACCAGAGAATATAGTTGCCAAACAGCCACAGAAACCAGGAATCTATATAGAACTGTTTTCTAAATACTGACAGTGGAGAATTACTTTAGTGAACTGTCAGCCTTACAGAGTTTTGGAGAACCTATAAAGAGAGAGGGTAGTTACAAAACTGCCAAGATGGTTTTTCCTGAAAAGAAAATGGTTTCAGATTTTAACTTCTTTATGCATTTAACTACTTCATTATCAATGCCTATAGCTGCACAGGGTTAAGATTTTAACTCTTTCTCCTATTTGTTTTAGAACAGACTGGATGCAGGAAGAAACAGTGAATTTTTATTGAGTGCTCGTGTGTTAATTTAATTCAGTGGTCTGTGTTCATAAAATGCAATAGCATTATACTTTAGCGCACCTAACTGCAAGGAGCTATCAAAACCAACAATATCTGATGGTGAAGAAAGATGGGAGAAGGAAAGACTTGCAAATGGTTGCGTTACAGAGAAAATAATTATATACAACAAGAAAATTAAGTCATTACTGAGATGACTTCTGCAATAGATGTATACAGGAAACAGAAAGTCAGTTGGTTTTCCATTATGAAGGGCTATTCAGAGACATGAGGATACAGAAAACTCCTCTTTTGTAAGGGAGGGAGAACATGAGGTAACCAAACAAGAATGCAGTTTGAACTTGCAGGGAATAGCAGTCAGTTGCAAGACCTTGTATTTTCTTACAGTAGTAATCATAGTGACAGAAGAAGTAATTGAGAATGTAGATGCATTTGAAAGTAAATGAAAATGGCTTGCGTGGTTGAGCTATTTTTTCCAGTCTTTCAGTATGGAAGACTGCGAAGTCAAAACCTTATAGAGATACTTATCAGTAAAGCGCTACTGGGAATTTTGATACATATGACCATATGCTATTTGGAAGATTCAGGCAATAGACATTCTAGGCTATGAAACAAACTCCCCTGCACTTATTTTAGACTTCAAAGGGTAGAATAGTAAAAAGAAACTGTGAAGTTCTAAGCTGTGTATACAGAAATACCAAGGAAAACAGGTGATTTCTTTTAAGTCTGTGATAGTTTCTGTATATAAATATAGCAGCATGCCATTGGAAAATACTGGCAAATTGTCAGGAATATGTGCAGATAAGACCTGTTCTCTCAGGGGAATAGTTCTTCCTCTCTTGCTGTGTTGTGTAGCAGAAATTTGGAAAAGGAGCCTATGAATGGAAGAGGCGAATCTCTCAACAAGGTAAAGGAGCTGCTTAGTCCAGTCAAAAGTGACATAGCTAGGAATGGGAAGAAGTGAGCACTGGACCATGTAAACAAGATTTCAGCAGGAAAGTCAGTACTTTATCCAAGAAAATACATCTCTTAAAAGTGTGTGGTGGAAGCCTGATCACCTCTCAAGGAAATGGGCTGATCTAAAGCAGAAGTATTGATGTGTCTTAGGGACAGCTTTTCTCTGTACAAGGAAAGGACAGTGTCGCTTATCAGAAATATTTCTGTGTTTTGGACATTACGCTCAAAAAGTAGAGTGCTTTTTCTCTCAGTAACTCAGTGGTTCCCTACAAAGGGACAGGAAAGAATGGAATAAAATACTCTCTGTTATAAGGGACCTACAACAATCATCTAGTCCAACTGCCTGATCATTTCAGGCCTGACCAAAAGTTGAAGCATATTATTAAGGGCAGTGTCCAAATGCCTCTTAAATGCTGACAGGCTTGGGGCATCAACCACCTCTCTAGGAAGCCTGTTCCAGTGTTTGACCACCCTCTCGGTAAAGAAATGCTTCCTAATGCCTGGTCTAAACCCTCTCTGGCACAGCTTTGAACAATTCCAATGTGTCCTGTCACTGGATCCCAGGGACAAGGACTCAACACCTCCTTCTCCACCTCCACTCCTCAGGAAGCTGTAGAGAGCAATGAGGTCGCCCCTCAGCTTCCTTTTCTCCAAACTAGACAAACCCAAAGCTCTTAGCTGCTCCCCATAGGACATCTGTTCCAGACCTTTCACCAGCTTTGTTGTCCTCCTCTGGATGCATTTGAGTACCTTCATATCTTTCTTAAGTTGTGGGGCCCAGAACTGCACACAGTACTCAAGGTGAGGCTGCACCAGTGCTAAATACAGCAGGATAATTGCCTCTCTTGACTGGCTGGTTATAGTGTTTGCACCTCAGAATGTGGTTTGCCCTCTTGGCTGCCAGGGCGCACTGCTGACTCATACTGAGCCTGCTGTCGACCAGCACAAGCACCTAGGATAATGTCCTATACGTATCATGGTGGACGTTATACTCAGACCTCAGACGAAACAAATGTTTTGTTGTATGTATAGTATCAGAGGTGTTTTTTTTACTGCAGTTAAAGTGCCATAAATTTTATCTCTGTGGTGAATTTCTCCTCAAGGAGCAACTTTTACTGTTCGTATACATCCAAATTTGGCCAAGATTAGATGGCCATTTCAAAACCCAAGTAGTTGGGGGTTTTTGCTAGTATTTAATAAGTTTTAGAGTTAACTATGTGGAACAACGATATAAGAATCGTGTAAGAACACTAGTGCATTTGAGCAGAGTGTTAAGGAAACTGTATTGACATTTGCTTAAGGTATTGAGATCGAAAAATATGAAGGCGAATATTATATGAGGTGTCTGACTCTTAGAACAACAATAAAAAGGATTTAGTGTAAGCTAACATAAAAGGAATAGCCTTTTCTGCTTAAATTTACTTCTTGAATCCAAAATGTTTCATATTTATAGTGCATATTGCATAATTTCAATGTATTTTTAGGCAAATAGGAGCAGGTTTCTTTAAACAGCAGATTTCTCTTGTATTCAGTGTTTAGTTTCACTCTTTTAATGAGTACATTTCTTAGACTCTGAATGAGATGTGGTTTTTGAACTGTATCTTATGATGAACTCAAAGATAAAGCGAATAAAGCAGTTCAGAGGTCTGGGTTAATTCCATGCAAAGAGACTTTTCAGCTATATTAAATCATTTGCTTTTCTTTTATTCATGTTCACACACCTGACTTCAGCTCCTTCATGTTCATGATGTTGATAGTGAACAGATAAAATCACCAAGGTTTTAGTCATCTGACAATTTAATAACAAGCTGTCTTTAGTATGTATATTGTACAGTGCTGATAAAAGATGGTGCTTCTGCCACGTCACTGAATATTTTGGAAGTGGTATTCAAGACTTAGAAGAATGACAGGCTTTTGGCTTAGACTTGGAAACTTTTATTCTCATGGACTTTGCATATTCTGTGACTTCTTTTGATTTTCCCTGTGTTGGTTTGCTCAATGATGTCGTCAGTAGAACTACCTGCCCTTGAGTTAAGTTTAGATTAAATATTGGAAAGATTGGGAAACCTCAAACAAGAAGCATAATAGCTGTTGAAAAATATTTAGTTTTTATCTTTGAGTGCCAATTTCTTGACTCAGAACAATTCTCAAGGCATGAATCAAATAGTCTTGATTTTGCTTCAGTGGACAGTTTTCCAAAGCACTTGACTAGAGCAGAATTGACTGGTTGTACTGGTTGAGCTGGTGAGTGGTGCTTGCTGTTGAAGAGTGGTGGTGGTTCAACACTATCCATGAATGGACAAAGCATATTCATTGCTGCTGGGTTTGTTCCAAGTTGGAAATTTATGACCTTGCTTCTCACATGGCATTCCTTTGTAGCTGAAGTAGTTCAGTTACAAGCTTGCTTTGGAGAAAATTATGACAATATCCATTTTTACCTGGAAGTTTTTTGTGGTGGTATTTCCCCCCTGCCATATTCCTTGAAAGTATATATGAAAAATGGATGTAGAGGGCAAGTTACATACATGAGTTTCGTTAAAGTACTACCCAGCTTAATCTATAAAGCAATCCAACTTGCCCTACTATCTAATACACGTTATAATTACTTCTTATGCTTTTTCCCTTCACGAGTAATCAAAATCAATTTACTGAAAACGTTTTTTACTGGAGCTTGCGTTGGGGAATTGCTTTGCCCACAGACATCCAAATTGCCATGACATTGTTTCAAAGATGTCTTTCATTTTCTTTGTTCTTGTAGAACAACTGGCTACAAGTTAGAGCTACATTATCCAGTGTGTTTGGTCAGGTTCATTGACATTACTTGCAAATACCATTCATACTTTGCTCCCTTATAACATGACAGGTATGTTAAATGATTTATTCTGATCCACTTTGTAACCAATACTCTGTTAACCTCTTTCCTAATGTGATGGAACATAAAGTGTCCTTGTAAACCGGTAAGTGAACGCTGTTATGCTCTGGTGATTCACTCAGCACATATTGTTGGACAGTGAATTTGCACACTGATCCAGAAGTGATAAGGGTCAAAATAAGTGATTTTTCAGTTTATTACTTGCAGCTGTTACTGAGCATCTTTTTTTGTTTTACATTTAAGATGGAACGTGAGTAGTTTTAGTGTGTGTATTGCCTAGACAGGGCTACCTACAAATTTCTAGATCAAGTAGCAGTTACTGATATTAATGGGAAGGTCTGAATTTTTTAGTCTCTCTCTTCTACTCTCTAGAGGAATCTTGTACAATCGTCTAAGTCTGCCTCTCAGATGGCACAGTTGCACCACAGAGTTTGTATCTGTTAAACCACCTTTTTTTCTTTTTCTTTTCTTTTAAAATGTTCACCCATCAACCCTGCTTTCCCAGGCTATTTCAGACAATATGTTGTTTCTCTACCTGTCTGTCTCATCTTAACGTGCTTCAGAGCCCTCTGGCCAAGAACATGGTTCTCCTGGCAGCAGCTTTTCCTTTTTAGTTCAGTCCCATCTTTCCAGTGTGATTAAGTCTTCCTTATGTTCCCCACTGTGCTATGTCTGCTGCTAGTTTGAAGTTATGAATTCTCTTTGAAACAGATTCAGTGTTTTCAGGCAACTTCTGTGCATTAATTCTTTCTGAGTTTAATATTTTAAGGAAGTCAGTACACTCTGCGAGTCCAAAACTGTCAAAAATACACCCCCTTGCCTATGAAGCTATGGTAGATGTTAATCCAGTGCTAGATTTTGTAAATTAAGAATAAGTAAAAAAAGGGGCAAGTAATAATTGTGTTCCATATTTCATACAAAGATATGCTGAAGGCATAACTAGACTTCTGTCTAGAGAAGGTCGTAGAATGGATTGATTTATTTAAGTGTGGTTCAGATAACTTAGTTTTATAAGTATCAAAACCAGTTTGACAGGCCAAACAATTAAAGATTTTGTGAAAGCTTTTAGAGTTTAGTTGATTGCTACCTAAGGCAATTTGATTAGTCTGCAGTCCTTATAATCACTATTGTAGCCATACTAGAAATGCTTATTTGATACGTATGCTGTGGAAATCTGATTATTGCCACTGGCAACAAAAGTAGCATTGAATATTGTTTTATTTTCTTAAGCATGTATTTTAAGAATGGCACTGAAATATCTTTTTCGCCACCTCAGAATGAAAGATTTTTCTTAGCTGATCAAATGGTATGAAACCCAAAGGAGAGACTAAGCCAGGTTATAGTAGTAATTTATCTCTTCCTGTTGTTTTTGTTTTGCTTTGTTTTAAAAGGACTAACCAGCCGGGAATGTTCACAAAGAAAGAATTTGATCAGCTAGCCTCAGCAATAGACAGCTTCAGTCTCATGACATACGACTATTCAACACCACAACGGTAAGACTCCATCTAACATTAGAAAAAGATTGCTGAAGGAACTGATTCTCAGTTAAGTCACTATTAAATCTGCAGTAGAAGTTCTTTTTTTTTTTTAATAAAGTGGATAGTGTGTTTTAAATGTATCATATATTAAAGCTTTGGATTATTAATTAGGATAGGTGATTTTTCAACAGCCAATAGTGTGAGACATTGTTTAACAGCAGTGTAGATCTGGCACCAAGATATTGTGAAAGGCTTCGTACTCAAGCTACAAATTTATACTTTTACTAGTACTATGGCACTTACTCTTTACCAGACATGTTCTTTTGTTTTCAGTTATTCAGTATGGTTCTGCAGGATAGGTACACGAATAATCAAATACATGTCATTGTTGAAAAAAAAATTAGCTGTAAAGCACAATCGAAAACCCATTTATTTCATCCTGAGGCAGCAGACTGCTGTTTGGCAGCACTGTTAATGTGGACATGCTTAAAATGTGTTTTCCCATTCTTCCACTAGTCCCTCCCTTGTACTGATACAGCTAATTGTGCAGCAGCTTATCAAACCAGATCAGGGAGCTGGTCTGCCTGAAAAAGAATACAAACCTCCACTCTTGTACATGAATATTCATTTTCAGGAGCTTAATATTTTTAACTGTGTGAAAGTGGAACAACAATGTAGTTGAGAAGTTCTTAAAAGCTACACTCTTTATGTTACTGTTCTCCAAAAGCATGGTTCATTTCACCTCCTAATTGGAGGTAAGGATATGCCTTTGGAATTCCTGGGAGATTCTGTATATCTTGCTTCAAGGTGGCTGTTCAGAGTTAATATTTGTGGTGAACTGGCAGATGTAGAAATACCATAATTTTTGTGTTATCACATCACTAAAACCTTTGTCACCTGTAGTATATTAGCATTTTGATAATGTCTAGACCAATTTAAGAGAAAGGAGCTTTTGTCTTCTCTGAAAATAATTTATATACCTCCTTTCTGTCTCTCCCCTTTCTCTACATTTTCAAGTCTATAATATACAAACTATAATGTGTAGTGAAATTAGAACAGTTTTTGGTTACTATCCTGCTGGAATATGCAACATAGATGTATCCAGTTCAGCTTTCCTCTAGGTAAAACTGACATCTATGAAGATGAGATGCAAAGGGCTTTTGTACAGGCTATACAAACCCATCTGGAACCCTGAACAAATTTAGAAATACTGTGCTGTAGGCTGCATTTTTCCTGTGTGGCAAAGCTACACCATGCTTTATGCCATGTTAAAATCACAGGTTCTGTTATGGTACAGTCACACCTTTATGCTTTCACTGGTGCTTTAAGTTACTTAGATTTGACTTGGAGCTGCTAACCTTTTTTACTTGAAAGGAGGAGGGAAGCATTCTTCGGTTAACATACCCATTGTATTTGAAATAACTGTAGTTTCTGAAATGTCATGCTTTTAGTCTGAGAAGAGATTTGATAAAAAAATTAAAATTTTTGTACTTGAATTTGCTTTGATTGGTCTGAGTACATGAAATACAGGATAATACGTATGTTTTTTCACAATTTATTTATCTTTAAATATGAACACAATTTCCAGCAACATTCCTGTACTCTATTAGCATATTGAGTTTTAATGGCACAGGTATCCCAAAGGATACGAGGCAGATAATTAGTAGGAAGGAGAAGATGTTTATATTTGCAAGACTAGAATATGCTTTTTCTTATCCTTGTGATAAAGCCTTCTCTCCTCTCTGAGATAAGAATGGAATTAGCACGATATCCTGATTTTGTATATTCAATTACAATTCAATTACTCTGTGTATGAAGGCTCTACTCTTTTTCTTGATGTAGCTTTTTGTTAGGTAATTGCCTGTTCAGGACTTTATCCATAAATAAGTGTTAAACAATCAGTGAAACCTGCGTTACTTACCAGTCACTGATTTTGTAGTTTTCTGTAAGTAAAACAACTGAAGTTAACGCAGTTTTGAATTATCCTGTGGGCCAGGCCCAGTGACAGAGAAAATGTGCTAGGTGGAAACCTTTTCTTGCCCACTGTAAAAATTTTTAGTCCCTTCACCTTAGAAATTAATCACAAAATCAAGAGTGGGGCAAGCATGTTTTGTGCATCAGTACTTCAAGACACTGAAGAATGTGCATTTAACCTTCATAGGATTGTAGGATAACCTTCTCTGTTTTTTGTGTGCCATAGTTTGCTCTTTGCAATTACACTAGTCAAAACGAGCGGGCTGAGAATGAATGTGTACTGTTTCTGACAACCTGTTTGATTTTTGCTAACTTGACAGACCTGGTCCGAATTCCCCTCTTCCCTGGGTACGAGCCTGTGTTCAGGTACTGGATCCTGATTCAAAATGGAGGAATAAAATACTTCTAGGGCTGAATTTCTATGGCGTGGACTATTCTGCTTTGGGAACCTCTGGGGAGCCAATCCTTGGTAGCAGGTAAGCCTTCTCAGGACATGTATACTTATGTGTGATATATTCTCACAAAACTCAGAAATTTGCAAGTATTCTTGTTTAGAAATATGGCTGTGTTAGAAATGGCGAAAGTGATAGATGTGCACATGAAATAGTAGCTCAACTGTTAGAGTAAGACCTCTAACTTCTCTTCACTGTACAGAAGTGTAGATAGGTGGCACAGTTATACTGTCAGAACTCCTATGGAAAAATGGTGTGTGTAATTTTCCCTCTTTCCTCTGTCCGTGTTTGTACATGCAGTTTGCCATCTTTGTGTTAAAATGTGCTACAGTATTCTCTTATGCTCTGTTTCATTTTGGGCATTCATGCAGTTGACCTAAAGATTGTTTCTCTCAGCCCCTGAAGCTGTTATCTGTTACTTTAGAATTAGATATTAGTTTCAAACAGCAATATGCCACCAAGTTTCTTTTGAGTAGAAAAAGCTGCAATAAGCTTACCTGGACACAAAAATCTGTAACAAGATGAAGGGAGATATTCCAAAGCCAGACAGAAGTTTTATATTGACTCTCAGAGGAAAATGGTTGTTTTAGTTTTGGATAATAACCGCTTATAATAACAGTGAGCTTCATAGAAATACTGTCAGGGTATATACATCAAGCCAGAAGAAAAAGCAAGAAAAACAGCGTGAATTTGGCAGGAAAGTCAGGTATGTTCAGAAGTTTGTTATTGATTTATAAAATATAGAACAAGCCAAGTAGAAACAAACTTCAAGCCCGAGAGGTGACCGTTTTCACTTTCACATGTTACTAAGTTCATTACACCAGAATATTTCAGTGTAGTAACAGATTGGTTGTTAGGCATTAAAATATTGTCTGAGGTGGATTGTATAAGGTAAAGGCCTGAATTTTTCATGTCCATACCTTCCGTTACGCAAACACTTTGTCATCATTGCACTTGCCTGTGCTGTCTTCCTGCTTCACCTTGGCTGTTTGCAGGGGTAGAATACTGTAGACAGTTTTCTCCCAGTGCTGAATTTTGTCTGAATGGCTGAATAACAGAAAATGACTACAGGGTGGGGGCAATCAAGCCATGCCTACAGTGGAAGTTGTGTAATGAGTATATTAGAATGGCTTCTGTAAAGTTAGTTGTAGTGATTAGGGAGGAAAAATACTAAATAGTCAAAGCATTATTGATTTACAAGCTCAGCACAATTTATGTAGCTTCACTGTAATGTTTACAGTTCCTTCTGCAGGTAGCAGTGTTGCTCTATCTAGCAAATAAAAGGATCATGCTTTTTTCTGAACTGCAGCTTTTGGAGTGAAGTTTCTACTTGAAAACATACGGCACACTTAGGATGGCATCTGCTTTTACTTTTCATAGATTCTTCTGGACTATATTATAGTATTAATTCATGTTGCTTTTTAATTAATAGCAAAAATAGCCTAGCTAGGAGTCATGTGTGATTAACTTTTACCAAAAAAGAGTATCTTTACCTCTATGTAGGGCACTGGTGCACAGTATGGGACAATATCTTTTATACAGACAATGGTCCTGTTAATGTATTCTTCATTGACAGACCATGATACTGTAATTTTTCAGTTGTTTACCGGAAGCAAGATTCTGGACAAAGTCTTTAAGAAACTTTGAGTTTATATGTAAAAGACACTAATATTCACTTTGCTGCTTTACCTATTAAACATCTGTCAATGATTAAGTTTATTTTTTTCCAGAAATATTATTTTGAGCATGCACAATTACTTATTAGTCTTTGCTGTATATGTAATCTGTAGTAATGCAATAGTAAAATAGATTCAAGGTAAAACAGCTTCAAAATAGACCAAGTTTCTGACATGACGAAAACAGAAAAAAGGTTATTAGTGTAAAATGTCTTTCTGCTATTTAATTGGTAACAGGCGGTTTGTAAGGAAGTCCTAGTTTCTGTCATCTGTGAGTCTTTGACAACTATCACTGTCACATCTTAATTGAATACCACAATGGGCACAGCTTGTTCAGAGATGCTCTTCCCCCTCCCTCCAAAAATGCTTCCCTCTTATTTCATTATTAATACTCTGGCTACAGCAGGTTTTTTTCTTTCTCTAATAAGGCACATGGCTGATGCTATTCCTTCTCATTTTTGTACCTGCTTCATACTACATAAAGAGGCTGCTCAGAAGCTGTGCAGTGTAGAAGTGTATGGCTTGATTATTTATTTTTCTCACCTTGGCTCCTTACTGAATTTGAGCTTCCTGTTTCTTGGTGACTGTAATCCAGTGTTAGTCATGACCTGTAAAAAAGTGTTGAAAGTTTGAGTTATGGTTCCTTTAAGGCACCCTCCATGTGTTGTAGTGATAGCGATGTTGGGCTGAAGTACTGATATTAAAAATAATTCAGTCAAGTGCAGTATGATGGGTATCAACTTTGTTGTAGGTTTCGCTTTAGATTTTTGCATTTGAAATTTATTGCATGTACAGGTCTCCAACATGCCAGTGCTCCTTGGCATACTGTAAAGTGCACACTGTCTCACTGAAACATATTCACCAGAAGCTGATCATCTTTAATAAGAGAGCTGGAGACTCCAGTGACAAACTGTATATTCTCAAGTTGTTTGATGTAAATACAGTATGCACTTAAATTGAGTATTAGTATAGCTTATACATAGGATTACATGCAGAGTGCATAAGCCGTTGCTGGTCTCATGTTTATGTTTTTCTTTAGGGCAGGAATTATGTGATGGAAAGAGGCTCTGAATGTAGGTAGATTGCATTTACTGAATATTCTGTCAGTCCAGAAGTTCATATAATAACTTTCAATAGAATTCCTATTTGCATAAAATATTATGTGGCAGTGTTTTTTTAATTGCAGAATGTAATCTAAAGCCAGAAGTACTTGGTTACTATTATGCTGAAAAGATACACAACCTTTCCATGTACTATCATTTTTCCTTCATACATCTCATAAAAAGTAATATGTGTATGTACTTGTGTACGTATATATGTCAGGATTAAACTAAATGAAAACGGTTTTTCTTTTACAGCACAATGTAGGTTTGTCTTCGGGTGTTGTTACGTTAGGAACTACAGCTTCTGTTTTCCATAGGAATGTGTTTGTCTTGCAGCTCAGTCACAAGTATTATTTGTTAATACAATGAGTCAATCTCAGAGATTACAGCACATTCGGGTGCTTTAATCAACCAAGTACCGTTGTTGTTTAGCTGCAGGGAAGCTAGATTCCTGTGTATATTTAGTTCTGACATAATTTGTATGAAATGCTAAGCCTGAAATAAAAAGGTGTTGTACCTGTGATTCCGTACATCACCTCTAGTGCTTCTGGCAATGTTTTCTGCCCTCTGGCTGTCAAGAATCAGGTGTCTGAACTGCAAAGATGCAGTCATTAAAACTTACCACTGTATTAAAATCCTGTCAGAATATAACCATCTGGTGTTGCTGACTTGCTGCTTTAATGATCTGTTTATTCCAGCACGTCCTCTATTGATACTGCAAACTGACTGTATTTCTTCTTTACCTCAGAAGTGTATGTCTCTGGGAAAATAATTCTTCAGTATACCCTGAAGCTTAAGAAACTGTTTAGCCTTTCTGGAGGATCTTTACCTTTGAGTCCTTTTGGAGACCAGTAGCAGGTCAGCAAGTCTCTCACTCTCACAAGCTTCTTACTTCCAATGTACTTTTTTTGCCTTTAGCTATCTGCTCTTCAGAATCTCTTTTAATCATTGGGACGTTATATTTCAGTTGCAGTAATACCCATTGTTTTCTTTTGCCCTCTTATGGGAGGTTAGACAGCAGTGCAGTGGTGTTTTCCATTCCATGCCACCTAAAATCTGTAGCCTTTATGACCTGGGCCAAAAGGGAACTGAGTACACTTCATTGTTAACTGTGAATTAAAAGCAATGTAAATCAAAGGCTATCATGTGGCAGTAGTCCCACTGACATTTAATAGATCAGCCTTCTTTATTGGGCACATCTCTGCTAAGTTTAATGTGTTAAAGACATTTTATCTTTTTTGTGTAGTGCTGAAAGGAGGAAGATACATCTATAACGTTTCACCTGGCTGTATATTACTTTTCAATATATTCTGCATTCATGCTGCTTTTGTTCCAAATGTAGCTGTTGAAAATAGATGTGTGAATAATTCTATTGTTATGAGACAATGCTGTGTGTGCTTACTTTTTATTTCAAGTAATCTGAACAGAGATTTTTATGTTAATTTTTAAACACTTAAGAAGGTTGATATGATAAATTGCCAGTGGAAGCAAGGGAGAAACTAATTTGACAATGCATTGTGCTACTCAGGGATAGAAAATAAGATGATTTGCAAGCTGTGTGAGGGTGTAGAGTTCTACTGAGTATTTTATTGGCTGCCTGCCATTCTGTAAATAGCAGGTAATAAACATGGTACTTGGAAACAGCTAGAGGTGAGCTTTTTCCTGGAATTACTGTGGCTGTACCTTTATTAGCAGCAATTTAAGAAGATTTGGGCCAACTGCGACTCATGATTTTGTCTTGCAGTAGGTAGCAAAAAAAAAATAGAAACCTCTGCAAGGGAGCTTTTTACTCTTCAAGCTGCAAGGCTTTTGCAACATTTCTCCTCATGCTGTAATTCTCTCAGGATTTCCATTACTTCCCTGCATACCAGGATTCTGTGTCCTGATTGCTCATAGTTTATGTAACATTGGGGAGATACTAACATTTCAGATAAGCTGATGGGCCAGTTAGCTCTGTAGGATTGTACATCCTCTTGATCTGTTGTCCACCTCTCCACTTCTTTGGAGAAACTGTTAAGCTTTTTCTTCGTAAATAGTAGTGTTGGATCAGACAGTAAAATCATGGCAGTGGTAGGAGGAAGTTACAAATGGGCCTAGAACTGGAAAGAGCTTGTTTCTGTATTACAACTGTCTAATTCAGGAATGCTTCAAGAGGTTTATTCTATTAAATTCCCTCTGGGATATGCTGTTATGTGTGGCTTCCATGGTATATCTGTCCTTCCCTCTGTTTAGGAATGGAAGGTAAGCGTGTGAGCTGTTAGCTGAAAGACTAGTTAATTTGCATAAAGTAGACAGAACATCTTACGAAGTAATATTGTTACCATATTTCAGCTTGTCCAATTTGTAAATATGATGTTAAATGTAAAGCTGTTATAATTGTTTTTATGTAAAACATGTTCCTTATTTCTTTTGAAATGAGGGGAAGGTAACTTTTGTTTATTGGGCAAATGATCTCATTCTGAAGTTCACTTGTACAATGGCATATTGGCAATGGGTGTGTATATCTCAGTGCATCTGTTTTAAAAAAGATGTAGTCAGTTGTGATGTACATTTTTAAATTGTGGGCATATTTCTGTGAAATGTGCTGTTTTCTGTCTCCTAGGATCTTTTTTAATAGTAAATTTGCTGCAGGTAATATTTAGGCAGTCAAATATTGACAAAACAGTAACGCTGTAGTTCTTTACTGTCTCATTGTATTCTAACCATTAGAAGATAGCATGATGGAACTGAGCCAGAAACCTTTGCTGTGACTTAAATTTACTTGTGTTCATAGATTTGCATGTGGGTCTCTGCACCCACTGTAAAGTGAAAGAAACTCATTGGTTTGGAAGCCTTGTTTGGACTTGTGAGATCACTAGTGGTGGGCCTAAAACCACTTCTAGCCCGGACTGAATCTCTGCAAATATATGGTGGCTAACAAACAATGTAGAACAGGTAACACTATGTATGTATGCAGATTCCTCCACTATCAATCCGTTACCTCCCATTGCCCCATTCTCTCTCATGCTCAGTGCTAAAAGTATAATGATTAATTTTTGCCTGATGTTTACTGTCCCCCACAAGATACTCATTGTGTTCAGTTCCATTGCAAATCAATTGGGGATGAGTGTGAAAAGAGCATCCTGAAAATGTTCAGGGTCTTTATAGAAGTTAGCCTAGAGATGGTCAAATGCACTGTGCTGACTTGTTGGATCATGTGCAGTGTTATGTTCCTCTGGGAAGCTTCTGATTCTGAAGGCACAAAGTCGTCCTCTTTTTGAGCCAAAAGACAGCAGCCTGGATGAAGTTTATCAGTCACCCTGGGATCTAGCCACCACTGATGGGGATGCATGGACTAAAGTGTTTGCTCCAGGCAGCTGGATACTTTCTCTTACCTAACCTGGGAGAGTTTTTGACCTTTTCCTGAGAAAAGTACATTCTAGGGTTTTGGTCGGTTGATTTATTTGTGGCTTTGTTTTGGTTTGGTTTTCTTGTCGTTGCCCCCTGCCCCGGTGACTGTTTTATGGGTATGTTACTTCCACCATTGGTTTTGATGAGGTGGACCACTTTTCTGTTGATTAGTATGGCTGATAATTGAAAAACTGAGCTGGCTTGAGAAATAATGGAATATGTGTTTCCCAGTACAGGGCTTGTTTATCTTGCAGCTTGAGTAGAGCTAGACTCTGATTGTCTGTTCTCTTTACAAGAAAATAGACAGTAATAAGGTCATTTGTATTTTGTTGAAGGAGGGGTGTTTGACGTGTAGTGCATACTTTTTTTTATCAGGCAGACTTTTCTTTGAAGTCTTAAAAGAAAGCAGCTTGGAGTTTTTCTAATCTTAAACTGATTTTGCAGTCCTTGTTACCTAATTTTAAAATTAGTCCATTCAGTGAATTGAATTGCTATGATTGTTGGCGAAGCAGTCAGAATTAAAACCTATGACTTTTTATAGGCCTGTTGAAACTAATCTGAGTATCATCCATATAGATTTAAAAATTGGAATGAACTTTGGCAACTCAAAAACAATTTCGGTTGGTTGAATTTATAGGAAGACAATTATATACTTCATTTACTGAAGAGCACCACTTTAAAAGCTTTATTTGGCAAGCTCTGAAACTTAGGGTCAGTCTTGATAAAGAACAGTTGTTTGCTTTTTTTTTTTATCTGATCTGCTAAACTTGTGTCTTCATTACTTGGGTATGTGTATGCTGTCATGCAGGCTGGCACAAGTGGTGCTGGGGACCCAGTGCTTACACAGTGAGTCTTTCGGATGATTCTAGTCTGGTCCTATGGACTGAAACGCATTAGCCATTAGAGTGCCTCTTCTATTACTTCATCAAAAAAAAAAAGCATCCATTTCATGCACTCTGAGACTGCACCATGCTGCAGACCAAAGTATGTTAGTATTTCTTGTAAAAGCTCAGTCGTGATGTGAACTAGAAGTATGATCTAGACAGAATCGTACTGTCTAAATACCTCCTTTCGTTTTGACACAATGCTTTTAAGCAGTACAATTAAAAATAGAAGATGAAGTTACAAAACATATTGATTATTCTTTGCATAACGCAATGAAAAAACCGCTGTAAAAATATTTGAACATTTCTCAAGGCTATATTTTGTGCACAGTTGTTTCAAAGGCCAAGAATAAATGTGCATGTTTATTACAATTCTAGAGAAAAGTAGCAGTTGCAGCGACAAAGAGTGCAGAGTGATCTAATTCCTAATGGAAGGACTTGATGACCAAGTCAAGAGCCAGCATGGAAATATGTAAGATTTAGGAATGGGCTTGAAGCCTTGAAGTAATACTTACAGAAAATAGTAATGGAGCATATAGCTACACAGTCTTTGAAGTAATAGAAATGCAAGTATGTTCCACAACATTAACAGCTTTTGATTTGTGCAAGCAGCTTGTTTACACTTGGCGTTATACAGCAGGTGATTGAATCAGGTTTCTGCTGATAGCATTCAGTAGCAGTTTGTCATTTTTATGAGATATTTCAGTAAATTATTAACACTGGGAAGTAGAGGGAGGTGGGATTCCCCCCCCCCAATTAGTTCATGCGTGTTTTAAGAAAATGGATGTAGAAATGTTCAGTAATAAATTTTAGCTAAAATAGTTTTTTTGATTTTGTGCTCTAAAAATAGGAGAGCTGCATTTCAGAATGTTAATGGAATATAGTGTTGTTCATAGCTGAAATGGAAATCAGGGCAGACTCTGATACTTTATCTACTTTCAGGAAAAAAATACAATATTATGAAAATTATTACAAATGGGTTATTTGGAAGCTCAATGAAATTTACAAGATTATGCCTAAAATATATCTATATATCCTAGTTACCTCTTATTGACAGATTTATGTATGTCATTTCCAAGTTTAAATCAAATATTGGTTTTCTTACCCTATTTTAGAAAGAAACTGTCTTTGAAAAAACTAAAAATCTCTCCAAATACCACATCTTTGTAAATTTTTTTGCAAATAGCTTCTGCCTTTTGTTGTTTACCTGCCCTTAAGGTTGGGGATGGGAAAGAAAATTTATCTAGAATGGTATTTGGAGTAAAGTTCAAGGTAGCTGCATTGCCAGGCTTAGAGCAGATACCTGCACTTTCCTGTTTGAGTGAGGACGTTGATTGGGCAAGAGGGTTAAAATGGAGTCTGTAAGTTCTGCAACCCAGTTTCTGTAAGATTGGGGATAGTCCTACTGCCAACCTCAAATACAGGGTGGAGGTGTAGATGGCAGGTGGTGCTTGCAATCTTGAATATAAAATTATCTAATGCAATGGTTAAAGGCCAGAGGAGGTCGTCTTATCATTACTGTTTCCTTTTATTTACGAAAATTTAGACACGTCAGTGTTTTATGAGATTATTTTTTTCCTGTTTGTGTGAAAACAATAATTCCCTGAGTCCTGGGCTTTGAGTCCCAGTAACTTATTTTCTAAAGGTGTTTCCAGCTGTGGAATAGTTGTGGATTAGAGGTCTGTGCTTAATATGCTGATCACTTGGAGCCATAAACCTGGAAAGGTGAAAGTCAATGAAGCTGTCACTTTCCATATTCTTGCACTGCTTTGAATTAGTTTTAATGGATTTAGATATAGTTACATTTCACTGGATTCTACATTTTGTAGTAATGAAGCACTAGACAGTTTGAGAAAACTCAACATATAAGTGGAATATATTTTAGTATTGACAGTGCAAGTGAAGTTATAATTGCTATTGGGAATAGTAATCTATAGAATTGGTCCTAGATTTTAGCATTTGTGAATTATGAGTATATGGAGAGAAATCAATGAGACATGCATCC
The DNA here is from genome assembly GCF_030867145.1 of Opisthocomus hoazin. Classification (NCBI taxonomy): domain Eukaryota; kingdom Metazoa; phylum Chordata; class Aves; order Opisthocomiformes; family Opisthocomidae; genus Opisthocomus; species Opisthocomus hoazin. Next base: position 16,969,180 of record NC_134420.1, on the reverse strand, counting down.
TTAGGGAGACCTTTATGTACCAAACCTGGGAAAATAATCATTGCAAGCTGGCATTGCTGAGCCCTCATTACCCAGTGAATACACGATGAAAATGTCATGGGGAGCATAGTGTCTCTGCAGTTAGCACTGAAATTTTAATTTGTAAATATGATGTGTGTGTTTCATATCACCTTGGTTGCTGGTTACTTACAAATTAAAAATCTAGTTTCGTCCGTATTGGGATTGCACTGTGTTTAACAGTTGTGGGGGGGACACACACCTTAAATCGTAGCTGGGTCCGTGCACACTGAAGTGTTTAGTTTACCCTGGTTTTGTTTCTGTCCTTGAGATGGCGTATTGAAGGCCTCCGGAATAATTCTCTTTTTGCTGATGTATGCATCCTTGGGAAAATGAATTGGAAGACAGGGGAATGAGTAGGTGAATGGCAAATTGTCACTTGTAATTGCTCTTCCGCTTTACTGTGGAAACCAACACTATAAGCATCTGTATGTGTAAAATGGATATCATGTTGCAAAGGTTTAAATCTTAAGTGTCGGTGTCTCCTTAAGCCTTACATGAAGATGCCAGTTACAGCATTTTGAGAACTATGGGTTGATAAGGGCAGCAGACACAGTGCTTCCATGTAAAAGCATAGCCAAATATAGCAGTATCTGTGTAATACTTTTTCTGATTTAGAAACAATTATACTCAAGAATATTTTAGCTGTTCTTTTTATTCTTCCACACAAATGTAATAATGATAGAAAACTAATCAGTCCGGTGATGGAAACTGTCAACCAAAATCAGCTTTATCTTAAGAAAAAAATTTAAGTCAGGAGAAACTAAGGTGCTTGATAAATGTAAAATAAATTTGGTCTCTCCCCAGATAAAAAAAAAAAAAGCCCTCAAGCTTAGAGAGCCCCACCAATAAATTAGATCTAAAAACCTCTCCAAAAATGAAGAGTTTTCTTCCTGCTCCTTACCCCTACAGTCTTCCTTGAGAAAATCCGTAAAGGGGATATTAAGCATAAGATATGCCTGGAACCCTATACTTGACTGGCAGCCCTTACTTAGCAACAGTATTAAGAATAATTGAAAATCTGTGGGTTCTTAAAGCAAAAATCTGGTATTGAATCATAAGCTTGCCTAAAGTAAAACACTGATAATTTGAAAAGAAACCATTTGCCATTAGTTGTTGCTGAAGTGGTCATTATCAAGCTGCACAATAAAGGAGCGATGGCATGCATACAGTAAGATGGCATACATACAGTAAGATCTTTCAGGCTAACTAATATTTTGTTAGAATCTATTTTATAGTACTGTGAGAAAGAGATGTATAAAGAAGAGTATATTAGGAACATAACATTAAAATTGAGTGCATTAGTAGATAGATTTAAGCAGTAGGGGGTCTGTAGCAAAAGGTGATGCAATTTGTTCTGAAGCACTCCACAGTAATCTTGTACTTGAATAGGGGAAGAAAGTGATCTTTTAGCTGCAGTAAGGAAAAGTAAATGTCCTTAAAAATACTAATAGTTTTGGACCAGAGATAATATTTTGTTTTCTAGAGCTGGCATGGAGCCGTTTGTTTCAAATTACATTAATATGCATATTTTGACGTGCTGTTCAGAATTACATTCTAAATAATTTCTTTTGCATTCACTTTCTTCAAGTTCACTGCAGTTAGTTACTAGAATTCCTTTCTTAGCAGTGGATACAATTTAAAATCACCTGCTCTGCTCTGCCACATGATAACAGCTTCTCATTTGAAATGAGACTGTTTCAGTTTACATGGATCTGATGGGACGTTATCTTTGGAGTTGAACACTGTTATTTCTATACATTCTGTGTAGAAAAACCACTGAAGCATTCTACTATAATTCACTCTGATACCTGTAGAGCGTTTAAAATTTTAAGAATGAGTTACTTCCAAAATTTTTTTTTCCTACCTCCTTGGTATCCTATATTCCAAAATGTGCTCACAGACCACTAGAGTAGTATTAACTAGTGTAGGTCATATTTTCTGCTTGGCTATTTGTATTTTCACCATTGTTCTGAATCTTTCTTGAATTCTTACATGTATTTATCTGCTGCTTAAATGTCTCTGCTTCTCCTTGCATGAGTTTGATAATCTCTGAAATTAAAACATTTTGGCAGCTTTAATTTCTTTGGTGTCTGAGTTTCAGTAATAGGATATTTCTTGAGCTGAAAATTTTTAAAGTGCTGCTGATTTATACAATAAAAACCTTTTGTTCACAGGGTAATAAATTTATTTTTACCGCTTATTTTCACAGTATATTTTCAGCTTGAAATCTTTGGTTTGATTGTTATTATGAATGAGAAACTCATTTTAACATTTATTTTAGCATATTTTAGACATAAAGTCTGCAGCTTAGATAATCCACATCCCTTGAAAACTAATTGGTTCATGAAAATGAGTCCTCAGCTGGCACAAAAATCAGATGTAAAGGCAAGAGGAGTAATAGGAGAGAGAAGGCTTTTGAAATTAGCCTCCCCTCATTTATATAAATGCATAATATGAAAAATGCTGGTATATTTATTTCTTCAGTACCATTATGTCAATTTCAAAGTTGATTTTGCTTTCCACAGTCTAATTGTATTCTCTGGTAGCCAGTAATAGATAAGTTGAACTAGCAATGTTTATGGAAATATGGGGAAAAAAATCCTTGCAGAAATAAATCTGAGTCATATTTAAAAAAAAAATGTAGGTTGACTCTTTCTATGCAGGTGCTGTGCCTTGAAAAAAGAAATAAAAAAAAACCCATAAAATTGTGGCAGAAGTGATAGAATGATATACTTAATTACCGCAAAATGCTCAAATTCTGAATTTAACTTCTTTATATAAAGCTGTTCATTTTAGAATGTGGAGCAATGGTTCTCTGTATGTAATCTTTTTCATAGCTGTTAAAGTTTGGAGCATCTTGCATTTTAATACAATTATCTTTTTAAGGATGCATAAAAACCAAGTAGTTTAGGATTGGGATATTAGGTGTAACGTACATTGTGGATGACCATGTTATAATGCTCTAGTGCAATGGCACAAAATGTCCTCAGTTTCCCTTATTCTCTTTCCTTTAGTGTTTTGCGATTTTCATCATTGTGATATACTGACTAGTTTTTCCGTGGCCCTGTTTCCAAGTTGAATAGAATAATAAATCAATCATGGAGCAATGGAATCTTTATCTGGAATTATTGTTCCACTATTTTAACAAAAACAAACAGCTTCAAATAGTCAGTTTATCCTGAATTAGCCATCTAATTTAAGGGATGCATTTGTGACATGCATCCCTTAAATCTGACATCTGCTGGAAAGACCAGACAGCCAGGCATACATGGTCCAGGAGGTTCCTGCAGAGCATTGATGATAACTTTTTGACACAGATGGAAGAGGAGCCAACGAGGAGAGGTGTGCTGCTGGACCGTGCACAAACAAATAGAGATGGACTAGTTGAGGATGTGAGGGTTGGGGGTAGCCTTGACTGTAGTGATCATGACCATGAGATGACGGAGTTCAGGATCCTGCATGGAGGAAGGAGGGCAGTAAGCAGAATCACAACCTTGGACTTCAGGAGAGCTAACTTTGGCATCTTCAAGGAGGTACTTGGAGGAATCCCATGGGTTAGGGCTCTAGAAGGTAGGCAGGTCCAAGAGAACTGGTCACTATTTAAGCATCACTTCCTTCATGCTCAGGATTGGTGCATCCCCCTGGGCAAGAAATCTAGCAAAGGAGGCAGGAGACCTGCATGGATGAGCAAGGAGCATCTAGCGTAACTCATATGGAAGAGAAAGCTCTATGGAATGTGGAAAGAGGGACAGGCCACTTGGTCGTGCACCTGGGGAGGAACCACCCCATGCATCAGTACAGACTCGGGGCTGACCTCCTGGAGTGCAGCTCTGCAGAGAGGGACCTGGGTGTCCTGGTGGATGACAAGTTAACCATGAGCCAGCAGCGTGCCCTGGTTGCCAAGAAGGCCAATGGGATCCTGGGGTGCATTAAGAAGAGTGTGGCCAGCAGGTCGAGGGAGGTTCTTCTCCCCCTCTACTCTGCCCTAGTGAGGCCCCATCTGGAGTACTGTGTCCATTTCTGGGCTCCACAGTTCAAGAAAGATGAGGAGCTACTGGAGAGAGTCCAGCAGAAGGCTACGAGGATGATGAGGGACTTGGAGCATGTCTCCTGTGAGGAAAGGCTGAGGGAGCTGGGCTTGTTCAGCCTGAAGAAGAGAAGGCTGAGAGGGGACCTAATAAATGTTTATAAATATCTCAAGGGTGGATGTCATGAGGACAGGGCCAAACTCTTTTCAGTGGTGCCCAGCAACAGGACAAGGGGCAATGGGCACAAACTGAAGCATAGGAAGTTCCGTCTGAACATGAGGAAGAACTTCTTTACTCTGAGTATGACAGAGCACTGGAACAGGCTGCCAAGAGAGGTTGTGGAGTCTCCTTCTGTGGAGACATTCAAAACCCAGCCAGATGAGGTCCTGTGCAGCCTGCTGTAGGTGACCCTGCTTTGGCAGTGGGATTGGACTAGATGATCCCCACCGGTCCCTTCCAACTCCTACCCTTCTGTGATTGTGTGTGATTCTGTGACCTTTGACCAGAACTTTTGAATGCTGTTGCCTGAAGCTATGCTTTCGACTAGATGACCTGCTTTGCCTTTTGCAACTCAATTGAACAGTTTCTATTTATATTTAATACAACTTTTATTGTTCTAAGTTGAAGCTGTCCTTTAAAGAACCTGATCTTGTGACATAGGACTTTCCACCTTCACAATGTTTTTTTTCCTGGGACTGTCAGAATGAGGCCTGCGTCTTTCACTACTGGCTACTGCCAACATAGTATCTGAGGAGAAGTGCTGCATAAATGTTTTCCTTTCCTTTGTTTGTATTTTTGCTAAATCTATATTTCCAGTCAATAGACTGGATAACTAACAGTGCTATGCCAGGGGGGAACAGAGATCCCTCATACCCACCAAAGAAAACTGTAATATAAGACTAAAACTGTTCTGGAATTTAGCATGTGATCGGAAATGTCAGAATTTTTAGTAGAAATAAAACTGCTCTCTTTCATTTTCTTACTCAGTTCTGCTGTTGACTTCACTATGAAACCATAGCAGTTTATTTGCGCTGGCAGCCCAGAGGGCCAACCGTGTCCTGGGCTGCATCAGGAGAAGCGTGGCCAGCAGGTCGAGAGAGGTGATTCTGCCCCTCTACTCTGCTCTGGTGAGACCTCACCTGGGCGTTCAGCTCTGGAGCCCTCAGCACAAGAAGGACATGGAACTGTTGGAGCGGGTCCAAAGCAGGGCTACAAAAATGATCCGAGGGCTGGAGCACCTCTCCTATGAGGACAGGCTGAGAGAGTTGGGCTTGTTCAGCCTGGAGAAGAGAAGACTGCGGGGAGACCTGATTGCAGCCTTTCAGTACTTAAAGGGAGCCTATAGGAAAGATGGGGACAATCTTTTTAGTAGAGACAGCAGTGACAGGACGAGGGGTAATGGTTTTAAACTAAACCAGGGTAGGTTTAGGCTGGATATAAGGAAGAAATTCTTTACAATGAGGGTGGTGAAACACTGGAACGGGTTGCCCAGAGAGGTAGTGGAGGCCCCATCCCTGGAAACATTCAAGACCAGGTTGGACAGGGCTCTGAGCAACCTCATCTAGTTAGCAGTGTCCCTGCTCGCTGCGGGGGGGTTGGACTAGATGACCTCTAGGGGTCCCTTCCTACCCAAAACTTTCTATGATTCTATGATTTCTATGATTCTAATGTAGTGTCCTCTTGTCCTGGGTTCGGCTTGGGTAGGGTTAATTTTCACCAGAAGCCAGGAAGGGACACAGCCAGGCCAGCTGACCCAAACTGGCCAGACAAAACGGGTATTTGATACCCTGTGGCGCCGTGCTTGGTGCTGAGTGCAGGAGCTGGCCGGGGGGAAGGTGAATGGCAGCTCGGGAGCGCACTGGGCGTCAGGCAGTGAGAGTTACTCTGTGCGTTCCCTTGGACGTGAGAGAGTTGCTCTGTGTATTCCATTGTTTTTGTATATTCTTCTTGTCAGTGGTGGTGTTGTTCTGTTTGCTTCCTTTGCCATTTTGTTAAACTGCCCTTATCCCGACCCACGAGTTTTACCTTTTTCTTCCCATTCTCCTCTCCACCCCAGCAGGGGGAGGGGCGATAGAGCGGATACGTGGTTCTTCGTTGCTCACTGGGGCTATATCACAACACCCCTTTGTGATAAAAGGAGAAGATTGTCTCAAAGCTATATGTTCAAGGATAATCTGGGCATGTTCTAGTATTTTCATCTACTTGGAAATGACTTTGAGGAGATTCTGAGTTATTTGTCTTTTTTTTCTATGTTAGTGTACAGAGTAAAATTTTGAATGTTGTCCATTCAAGAAAGAATGATCTTTGTCAGAAAAGGATATACAGTACTGTCTTGTAGCAGTACCAGAGGCCCATTGTAATGGGTTTCTTCTATGCTAGAAAGAAGTAACAGTCCAATAACATTACTAGTGCTGTAAATCTCATTATATTTGCCATGTTGTTCTAATTAGGCTTGTTATTTCATGTGCAATTTTTCAGCTAATTATTTGAAGTCTTTCATACTTCTGCTACATATTTTTAATTTGTACATTTGCTTCATGGGAAGTTCACCATGCTAAGGCATATTTTAAACAGTTGATTCTGTTTGCAATTCCAAATTCTACATATTTTACAAACTTTGACACATTGAAATAAAAAGTTCTCAAGAAGAATTCAAGCTGGCATTGAGCGTCTTGCTTTCAGAATGGCTAAAACCTTCTCCCAGTGTTGCAACACCAAAAAGGGGCATTCATGGTGCCAGAGTTAGAATTTATCTTTAACCCAAATGAGGAACCAGAGTTCCTAAAGAAAATGAATGAGATTAACATCTGAAATTCAACTCAAGATCTGATGAGGGGGGCAGAAAAGCATGTTAATCTTAAAATAAAATGGAAATATAAATCAAATATTTGAAGCGTTACAGGGCTTTTGCTTACCTTGACCTGCTTATATTGAAAAAGAGCTTTATTTTAGGTAAGAACAAACTTAAACGGATGCAAAGGAGAGGGATGAGTGAGGGCTGCTAATCGTTCACAGTTGCATAGTAGAAATATAACAACATTTGAAAAGCAGTAAGACTGGCTGAATAACTTGCATTAAATGTATTTATTTGCCCATGTTATGGCACAGTTAAATTGCAGAATTGCACTTCCAATTGCTTGGAAATGTAAAACGTATAAAAGCAAATTCCAAGTATTCTTTAGAGCAGTCTGCAAAAAAATGGCTGTTTTGAGGACAGAGCTAAAGTAAATTACGTACTGAGATGCCAAGAAGTGATTTTTTGAACTAGCAATGAAAAACAGTATCTCTTTAGGAACTGCTTGAAGTTTCCCTGAGTTTGATTTGCTTTTGAGGCACTTATGCATGTTTCATATACATGAGTGTTCAAATACATTGTTTGGTTTTACCTTGATAAATTTCATATCTTAAACATTCTACACTCTGTCATCCAGGTCATTACTGTTTTTCTTAATTTCTGAAGAAAACAAGTTCTATGACTCGCACTCACTGCTGGTCAGTTTATCTGTGCAGTTGTTCTCTGCGGTGCCTTTTGGATCTATGAACTACTTTAAACCAAATTTGACAAAGAGTGAAGTTCTCAAAGGTATAAAAACTTTTCTGAATATAGGTGGCTTAGCAGGGCTGTAAAATGTAAGTTATGGTTGTGAAGAGAGTAGGCCTCCCTACCATGAGCTCGTTGCCAGAGAATCCATGTAAAGCTTAACTGGGAAAAGTTTGCATTTGATTAGGTAGAGGGAAATCTAGCTAGAGATAGGAAAGCAGATTTCATGAGTTGTGCTGTGTGTGGAATTGCTTGCTGTAACTGTAGACCTTGATGCTTTTGGGGGAGAAAAGTTGTAGTAAACTTCACTGTTTTCAGTACTTAAGGTCTCGTTCTGTCTGCTGTGAACTGTGTACTTAGTTGTGCTAGAATGGATTGTGTCTGTGCGTTTCTCACTGTCATTCTTTGGATGTGGGTTGCATGGAATATTGCAACAGCTTTTTGACAGGTAGACTTGGTTGGTGATATGCTTTCTGCTTGACTGTACATAGATTTGGGAAAAAGAACCTTATTTGCTTTGCACTGATCTGAGACTCAAAAAGATGGTAGAAGTCAATTTACTGTCAATTTGCACTGGAAACAAGGTGTGTAAACTTTTATTTTCTTAATACTATTTAAACTGACAGGAATGATACCCAAATCTGCAAGCCTCTCTAAATGGTAACAGGTGTCACTAATCACATTTAAGATGTCCTCAGAAACCTCCTTTATTAGTTGCTGTATCAGATACTTCCATCTTTCAATGGCTATCACTAACTTATTCTGTCTTCTGAGGAAGAGAGTCCTTCTGTGTTACTTCTGTCAGCTCTTCCTGGTATGCAAGCTGAACAGAATTAGATTATCCACATGAAAATTTCAACAGTGAATAAAAATTAAAATTTTATTCAGTATTAACAATTCTGCTCAAAAGGAGCCATGTTACTTTACAAAGCTGTTTTTAAATTATTAAACTTGTTGTTAATGTACTATTACTCTCACATTTGGGAACTAGGTCTTTAAAATGGCTTATTTCATGGATGCAGACATATTTAACAGATACAGATGTAATATTAGGTAGATATCTAATAATCAGTATATTGCAAAGGAAACATTTTAAATTCGTGCCTGCTTTTTGCTTTTATCTTGCATTGGTAGTGCTGGTCTTTTTTTGTCTTTCTCTCAACAAGCAGTAAGTCTTGCTTTTCTCTTTACAGTCTTTCATCTTTAAATCTCACCAGAAACTTAAAAAACATTTCTGAATAGAGCAAAATATTTTTTTACCAGACTTCTGTCATACATTATTTGCACTACAGTAGTGTGTAGGAAACCCAGATGTGGACGCCATAAGCACAGTACAAATTAAAAATGCACTGTCTTGCCCTTAGTGATTTCAGTCCTGTATAGATAATTCATTAGCCCTAAGTAATCTTTCAACTTCTTTTCGTGGGCTTTTTTTTTACCCCCAAGGTCTCTACCTTACATGACTGCAAACTGTTACTGGATTTTACATTCCTTAAGGAAAGAATTTGGAAAAAGTAGAGTTTTTTGGGGGGAAACATAAAACAGGAAAAAGATGATTGAAAAAGGTATTCTTGTCACATTCAAATGCCAGGTAGACCAAGGGAGTTGTCAGTGAAGAATGGTACTTAGCTAGGTTACATTATTTCTATTTATCAAAGATACTGTTCTCGGAGAATTAAGGCTATTGATGTAGTAGATAGTTTTCTGGGAAACAGGTAAAAAGGAGTAGTTCTGTTTGTCTCAGGTAACTGTATTCACCCTTTTTTTCTTTTTTTCTTCTTCCCTTCGAAACTGTTTGACAGATGCTAAGGTTAATGAATTTTAATTTTAATTTGGCCTTTTCCTTCAGTTGCTGACAGTTGCTTCTACACCATGAGGACCTTTCTTTTCCAGCTCACTTAATGTTTCAGTAAGAAGTGGAACATCTGATGGAAGCTTCTTCATGAATAAGTGAACTCGACTGGAACACAGCCAAACACTGTCAGAACTGGCTCCCTGAGTCCCAGTCTTGTGTTTTACCATGGTATGAGAGATTAGATTCGTTAACCTCTCATTAGAAATATGTCAATGCTAAAATCCCACAGTATGCTAGATTCAGCCTATTAGAAATCCCGAAGGCCCAGTTAACGTAAAAGAATTAACATTTCTTGTTCAAGAAGTTAATAGTAGATTCCTCATTTCTCTCTGTTACATTTCATTGATATGGTAACTTGTTAGGTGCTTTTTCCCTTAGAATTAGCAGAAATTTTGTTAATCCAGACAGAATTGTTTGGTAAAAAAGCTTTTCTCACAGTTGAAATACAAGCACTTGCAGTATAAAAGTTTTTATTTTGTTACTACTTTTCCTGCTTATGTGTATAGAGAGTATTGTATATATAGAATATGATATATATTTTACCTATAAATTTAATAATACTTGCAAGAGTTACCTCTGTACCAGTGGTATCTTAGTCAGAACTTGCTATTTGTAGAAGGATATTAAACCCTATTTGAGCAGATCCAAATCCATCCAGATATTAAAGCACTGTGTTTCATTCCAGGTAGAGTTCAGAGTATGAGATGGAATGAAACATCTTTTGACCTAAGGAGCTTTCTTCTTTAATGAGTGTAAGCTCTGCAAAACACTTACAGTAAGAGGGGATTCGTATTACATAGCTTCTGCTCAAGCTTGATGCAAATGCCAATTAAAATCCATAAAACACGTAGCAAATGATGCAATACATTTTCGTTTGTATTCATTTGCTATTGTGAGCAAAAAAAGAAATTTGTTTTATGTGGTTATTATAAGAAGCATGAAATAATGCTTTTGAATCACGTAATGTCATTGCTTGAAATGGGTAACAGTGTTTTCAAAGACATTGCACTTTGTTATACACAGCAACACCTATCAGCCACCCTTATTAGGACATTTGGCTGCTATTTCAAAGTACGTAAGAGTTGGACACAGGGTCATTAGAAGGGAAATGAGAAAGAGTTAAACTGATGGAACAGTGGTATGCCCTCCCTGAGACAGGAACAGCCACCAGAAAAAACACAAGAACAAGGGTATCCTGTATCCTTCTCCCACCAGGCAGAAGGCAGTAGCCTAATGGAGAAGAGTGAATGGAGGCAAGCCCATGCCTGGGGTGGCAGGCAAAGCTCCGCCTTGCCCAGCTCATCTTCCCAGGTGCTTTTATACAACAGATACGAGGCTCTGGATGTGGAAGGTTAGTCAAATGATGGTCCATCTACACCAGAGGAAACTAGGAAACTTCGTAACCTGGTACAGCCCTCAGATTATTACCCACTATTGCTCATGTATGTGGGTGGCGATGAAAGCCCAACATGAAGTCCAAGGGCAATCGAAAGAGGCTTCAGGGCCTTGGGATGAGTGGAAAGGGAAGCTGAAGCACAGGTAGTTTTTTTGTTTATCCTTCCAATTCTGGCAGTGATACTGGAAGAAACAGGCAGACCCAGTCTGTTAGTACATGGTTCTGTGGCTGGTGTCACTATGGGATAGTCTACACAGCACCATGCCTACTGGCATCAGATGGAATTCACCTTTCTCAAAGGGAGAATCGCAGAATGTTTAGGGTTGGAAGGGACCTCTGTGGGTCATCTAGTCCAAACCCCCTGCCAATGCAGGGTCTCCTACAGCAGGCTGCACAGGGAAGGAGACTCCACGACCTCCCTGGGCAACATGTTCCAGTGCTCCGTCACCCTCAGAGTGAAGAAGTTCTTCCTCATGTTCAGACGGAACTTCGTATGCTTCAGTTTGTGCCCGTTGCCCCTTGTCCTGTCGCTGGGCACCACTGAAAAGAGCTTGGCCCCGTCCTCATGACACCCACCCTTGAGATATTTATAGGCATTTATAATGTCCCCTCCCAGCCTTCTCTTCTTCAGGCTGAACAAGCCCAGCTCCCTCAGCCTTTCCTCACAGGAGACATGCTCCAGTCCCCTCATCATCCTCATAGCCCTCCGCTGGACTCTCTCCAGTAGCTCCTCATCTTTCTTGAACTGGGGAGCCCAGAACTGGACACAGTACTCCAGATGGGGCCTCACTAGGGCAGAGTAGAGGGGAAGGAAAACCTCCATCGAGCTGCTGGCCACAATCCTCTTGATGCATCCCAGGATCCCATTAGCCTTCTTGGCAACCAGGGCACGCTGCTGGCTCATGGTCAACCTGTCATCCACCAGCACTCCTAGGTCCCTCTCCACAGAGCTGCTCTCCAGCAGGTCTGCCCTGAGCCTGTACTGATGCATGGGGTTGTTCCTCCCCAGGTGCAGGACCCTGCCCTTGCCCTTGTTGAACTTCATGAGGTGGTTTTGTGCCCAACTCTCCAGCCTGTCCAGGTCTCACTGAATGGCAGCACAGCCTTCTGGTGTATCCACCACTCCTCCCAGTTTTGTGTCATCAGCAAACTTGCTGAGGGTCCACTCTTACTCTTCATCCAGGTCATTGATGAAGAAAGTAAATAAGACTGGTCCAAATACTGACCCCTGGGGGACACCACTAACTACAGGTCTCCAACTAGACTCAGCGCCGCCGATGACAACCCTCTGAGTTCTGCCATTCAGCCAGTTCTCAATCCACCTCAACGACCACTCATCCAGCCCACACTTCCTGAGCTTCCCTAGGAGGATGTTATGGGAGACCGTGTCAAAAGCCTTTCTGAAGTCAAGGTAGACAACATCCACGGCTCTCCCCTCACCTACCCAGCCGGTCATGCCATCATAGAAAGCTATCAGATTGGTCAAGCATGATTTCCCCTTAGTGAATCCATGCTGATAACTCCTGATAACCTTCTTTTCCTCCACTTGCTTAATGATGACTTCCAGAATGAGCTGCTCCATCATCTTTCCAAGAACGGAGGTGAGGCTGACTGGCCTGTAGTTCCCTGGGTCCTCCTTCTTGCCCTTCTTGAAGACTGTAGTGACACTGGTCTTTCTCTAGTCCTTGGGCACCTCTCCTGTCCTCCAAGACCTTTCAAAGATGATGGAGAGTGGCTCAGCAATGACATCTGCCAGCTCCCTTAGCACTCGCGGGTGCATTCCATCGGGGCCCATGGATTTGTGGGTGTCCAGATTGCTTAAGCGATCCGTCACGCAGTACTACTTGACCAAGGGAAAGTCATCCTCTCTGTAGGCTTCAGAGAAGAAGGTCTTTGGAGGAAGAAAGGAAGGAAGAGTGTCTTTGCTCACAAGCTAGCAGGGCTGGTGGACAGAACTTTAAACCAGACTTCAAGGGTCAGGGGGACAAGCCATGGGATGACGTGCCAATGTTAGAGGGATGGAGTGCTAGAAAAGGCCCTCAGCCTGTTCCTCTGAGACCTGCTGGGTACACTGCAGCAGCACCCTTGAAGTGTTACGGAGCTGAACCAGGGATTCCTGAGGTAGTAGGCGCCAACAGGGAAATACCAATGAAATACCTGAAAGGAATTAAGGTGTTTTCCTCTAAAAAGGTGACACAGCCAACATCCCAGCTGAGGTGCCTCTGCACCAATGCACACAGTATGGGCAACCAACAGGAGGGGTTAGAAGCCGCTGTGCTGCTAGAAAGCTATGAGCTGCTTGCCATTACTGAAACTTGGTGGGACAAGTCCTGTGACTGGAGTGCAACTATCGATGGCTACAGCCTGTTCAGAAGGGACAGTCAAGGAAGGAGGAGCAGAGGCATTGCCTTCTGCATCAAGAAATGGATCGATTGTGAGGAGCTGTCCCTGAAGAACAGCCATGAGCAGCTTGCAAACTTACGGGTAAGAATTGTAGACGAAGGCAATAAAGGGAACCTGGTGGTTGATGTTTATTACAGGCCACCTGATCAAGGGGAGCCTATTGAGGAAGTTGTCTTCCTCCAGCCACAGGAGGTGTTGCATTTGCAGGCTCTCATTCTACTGGGGGACTTCAACCACCCTGCCATCTGCTGGAAGAGTAGCATGGCAAGCTGTAGGCAGTCCAGGAGACTCCCAGAGTACATTGAGGACAAGTTCTTGAGCCAGGTAATAGACAGCCCTACCAGAGGAGATGTGATGCTGGACGTGTTGGAATCCAACACAAAGGAGCTAATCGGTGACAATAAGATTGGAGGCAGCCTGGGCTGCAGTGATCACGGACTGTTGGAGTGTGCAGTCCTGAGGGATGTGGGTCAGGCTAAGAGTAAAGTCATGACCCTGAATCTCAGGAAAGCAAAATTCCAGCTGTTCAAGGAATTAGTCAGTAGGACCCCCTGGGAAAGGGCCTTCAGGCACAGGGAAGCAGAACAGAGCCAGCAGATCTTCAAGGATGCTTTCCAGAGAGCACAAGACCTCTCATCCCCCATGTGTAAGAAGGAAGGGAAGACCAGCATGGCTAAGTCAAGGCCTGCTGGTCCAACTAATGGGCAAGAGGGAACTGCACAGGCGGTGGAAGCGGGGACAGGTATCCTGGAAAGAGGATATGGATATTGGCTGGTTGTGCAGGGGCGGTGTCAGGAAGATTAAGGCACAGCTGAAGCTGAACTTGGCAAGGGATGCAGAGAATAATAAGAAGGGCTTCTACAAGTGTGTCAGCCAGAAAAGGAAGATGAAGGAACGCGTACCCCCCCATGATGAGCAAGACTGGCAAACTGGTAACGACGGATGAGGAGAAGGCTGAGGTACTAGGCAACTTTTTTGCCTCGGTCTTTGCTGGCAACCTCTCTTCCAGACCTCTCAAGTGGATGGGACCATTAGACAGGGACTGGGAGAGCAAAGTCCCTCCCTCTGTACGACAAGATCAGGTTTGTGATCACCTGAGGACCTTAAACATACAGAAGTCTATGGGACCTGGTGAGATGTATCCCAGAGTCCTGAGGGAACTGGCTGATGTAGTTGTTAAGCCACTGTCCATGGTATTCAAGAAGTGGCAGTCAGGTGAAGTCCTTAGTGACTGGAAAAAGGGAAACATAGCACTGATTTTCAAAAAAAAAAAGGGTAGAAAGGAGGACCCTGGGAACTACCAAGCTGTCAGCCTCACCTCTGTGCCTGGGAAGACCATGGAACAGATCCTCCTAGAAGCTATGTTAAAGCAAATGGAGGACAGGGAGGTGATTCGAGACAGCCAGCATGGCTTCACCAAGGGCAAGTCCAGCCTGACCAACGTAGTGGCCTGCTGTGATGGAGTGACTACATCAGTGGACAAGGGGAGAGCTATGGATGTCATCTATATGGACTTCTGTAAGGCCTTTTGCACGGTCCCCCACAGCATCCTCCTCTCTAAACTAGAGAGATGTGGATTTGCTGGGTGGAGTCTTTGGTGGATAAGGAATTGACTGGATGGTTGCATCCAGAGGGTAGTGGTCAACAGCTCAATGTCCGGATGTAGATAAGTGACAAGTGGTGTCCCTTAGGGGTGCCTATTGTGACCAGTAGTGTTTAATAGCTTCATCAATGACATGGACAGTGGGATTGAGTGCGCCTTCAGCAAATTTGCGGACAACACCAAGCTGAGTGATGTGGTTGATACACCTGAGGGATGAGATGCCATCGAGAGAGACCTGGACAAGCTGAAGAAGTGGGCCCACATGAACCTCGTGAGGTTCAACAAGGCCGAGTGCAAGGTCGTGCACCTGGATCGGTGGGATCCTGTACCAGGCTGGGGCATGAAGGGATCGAGAGCAGCCCTGAGAAGGACTTTGAGGGTGCCAGCTGATGAAATGCTGGACATGACCCGGCAGTGTGCTCTCACAGCCCAGAAAACTGACCGTATGCTGGGCTGCATCAAAAGAAGGGTGTCCAACAGGCTGAGAGTGATGATTCTGTACCTCTGCTCTGGTGAGAGCCCCACCTGGAGTCCTGCATCAAGCTCTAGAGCCCTCAGCACAGGGAAGACATGGACCTGTTGGAGGAGGTCCAGAGGACCTCTGGTCCAGAGGAGGGACACGAAGACTGTCAGAGGGATGGAACAGCTCTCTAATGAGGAAAGGCTGAGAGAGTTGGGGTTGTTCAGGCTGGGGATGAGAAGGCTCTGGGAAGATCTTATAGTGGCCTTTCAATACGTGAAGGGGTTTATAAGAATAGTGGGGACAGATGTTTTAGCAGGGCATGTTGTGATTGGAGAAGGGGTAGTGGCTTTAAACTAAAAAAGCGTAGACTGAGACTGGGTATAAGGAAGAAATTTTTTACAGTGAGGCTGGTGAAACACTGGAACAGGTTGCCCAGAGAGGTGGTAGATGCCCCATCTCTGAAAACTTTCAAGGTCAGGTTGGACGGGGCTCTGAGCAACCTGATCCAGTTTACAATGTCCCTGCTCATTGCAGAGGGGTTGGACTGTATGACCTTTGAAGGTCCTGTACAACCCAAACCATTTTATGGTTCTATGAAATGCCTTAAAGGAAATACGTATAGAAGTCAGAAAGGGCTGACAATGTAAGAATTTATGTGCTTGTGGCATTCATTAGTATACACATGCCGTGGTCTATGAAACTCACTTGTTTTGCGAAACATGCTGCTGTGCATAACGTGCATAGCTCATTAAATGGAAATTTAATTTTTATAGCCAGCTCAGGAATTTAGGACCTAAATGTACTTTGTATCCCATCTTTGATTCAGAGATTGCTACTAATAAGAGCAGACTTAATTGGTCTCTTATCTCCTGTGTTATAAAAAGGGAATCTAAAATATGTAAGTTGATTCTAGAAGACGTAAAAGAAATCAATTCTGCAAAACTTTGTTTTCCATTGTTACTGGGATTAACCCTGTAGTGCTCTAGGTAATTTCAACCACCCACCTTAGAACATGGTACAGTTGTATTTGACTGGTGATGTAGCCTTTTTGCATTCTCTGCAGAACAAAAAGGGAAATGAAAGTGTCATCCCAGGATGGTTCATTTGTGCTGAAGTTGCTAAACAACCTTAAATATATTTTTGTGTTTTCTGTTAACAAACTTTTACTACTGCAGAGTAGCAGAGAGCAAGAGAAGTGGAAGTATATTGTTTTCATAGTCCAAACTAAGACCTGAAAAGTAATATTCTTAATAAAACACATGTGAAACTTGTTTGATGAGTCATTTATGAAATGGCTGGGTAAGCTTGAATTTGCATTTATTGGCTTACATCACTTTTGAAGTCTGTTTTATAAAGTAAGCGGACAGATTTCTGTGGTGTGAAGTTTAGGTGTTAAGACTGATTTTTGTATTCGAGGTTCATGGCAATCTTCAGAATCAGTAAGAAATAAAATAAGAAGCAGCAAAACTCTGAGAATCAAAATCAGACAATTCTTTAATGAACGAGGGCCTCTTGTCTTATTTTGCCGTGTGAAGTGAAATTTTTAGTTTGAGACATGCTCAGATCATTGGGATTCTTGGCTTTTTTGAAGTTACTGGTATGTAGGTATGTAGAATCAGAATCGTTTAGGTTGGAAAAGACCCTTGAGATCATAGAGTCCAACTGTAAAGCTAACACTGCCAGGTCTACCACTAAACCATGTCCCTAAGCGCCACGTCGACATGATTGATGCTTTTAGTTAGCCATTAGGTATGGAGGTAGACATACATGTTTTGACTCAGAAGCTACAATTTGTTGATTTAGAACACAAATGAGGGGGCAGAACAATCTTTTAAAGGCATTGAAGGGTTTTTTTTGCCTGTAGAAAGCTCATCAGACCACCATAAAGATTTCGGCATTATTCACCAGGATTTCATGGTGCCAAGAAGTATTTCTGACATTTCCAGGTAACTTACAAATGAAACTTCTAACTGTTGTTATCTTTGAAAGAGGGCAGAAAACGTAGGGCAATGCAAACTTTCAAAGTTTTGACTAAGGTGATTAAACACTACTGATTTGTAATTATTTTCATTCCCACCTTTTGATAAACAGATGTATTTTTGCTTGTCCATAAGCACTGTCATCTTCTCTGGTTTTCTAGGGAAATGTGACATCCTCACCATAAATCCATGTCTCAAGACAGCCTTTTCTTTTTGTGTTCATATTCAGATAAAGAGCTCTCCATGACTCCCTCAATGCCTCATATGCATCAGATCTGTGGATACTATTAGGAAAATCAGGTGTTATTGGGATTGGCATGTCTCGTATGCTGGTTATGCTTAACTTCCCTGTGATGGTCAGCTTTGAGACAGATGAGAGTCTTAGCATGTCTTCTTGAGGTTGTTGAGTGGGTCAGAACAAACCAACAGGCACTGAATGTAGAAGAGGATGAAGTAAGGGCAGCAAAAGGGAACAATATGAGATTATGTCAGTACTTCTGTAGCCATTAATAGAACTTATGGAATGCTGTTTACCAAGCATTGATACAACTGATTGCACACTTCACACTTTCTAGTGTGTTACATCATTGTATTTCAAGAAGTCTTTTGGCCACTGGTGCCTGGTCCGAGAAGTTGCTTTGGTCTCCTTCTGAATGTCAGTCTTGCAATTCTGTGTGTTTTAGTTGTGTCAGAACAAGACCACTGCGCTCTGCTCTGAGGAAGTTTTATCTTCAGTCACTGGAACAATGTAGAATGTATGTTTTGGTGAGATTACTAAGTAGGGTGTATCTTTGGAAGGGCAAGACTGAATCAACCATCTGAATGGAAAACAGGAGTAGTGGATTTATTGAAGTATTTTCCACAGGAATTAAATGTAGCAGCATCACTAACAAAGTAGGTTTTTAAAATACCAAAGGATAGCCACCATGGTTTCTGTAAGAGTACACTGTGACCTTTCACTTGCTGGACTTGTTTGAAAGAGGTATGTTACAAGTAATAATTTAATTTGGATTTGATTTTTTTTCTTCTTTTGGAAAGCATCTGATAAATTGCCTCAAAAAACCAATGAATAAACACAGTGGTAGAGAAGCTAAACTGTCCTTGTTATGTAGATTGGTAGTCACTGAGGTAGTAAGAACAAAACAATCAATGTATGGAATGTTATCAGCCACGTGATTTCTTTAAAATACTTTTTCAAACAATGCTTAGGTGATTCCAGAATCATGCTCAGTAGAGAATAAATGTTTTTAATATCTTCCAGTTACACATTGTTGTCAGTAGAATTTTGGGTTCTTGTTGTCAATTTAAATGAATGTTTTATTCTGAACACATGGATGTTAGAATATTAGAAGTTTGGGCGATGTTTAGGGTTAAGATATTAGAGACATTTCCTCCAAAGAACAGGCAGGACAGGAATTCAGTTTATTTTACAGATTTTGTCAAGCAACACAGGGTTGATTGCTGCAACAGAAAGTTGCATCTGTCTCAACAAAGCAAAGTGCAAAAACACATCTCAGTTGCCTTGGTTGTTGAGATGTGTTTGGGTTCTGTTGTGCCCAACCTAGAGAATTCTTTGTTCAATAGGTTGGGGTTTATAGTGGGATTTTTTTGGGGTGAGTTTATTTTCTATTGGTTTTTTTAGGGGTGTCTTTACTATTATTCTTTATAAAAAGCCAAGAAACTTGTTCCTAAATATTAAGCTGAAGAGCAGCAGTTCGGGAGAATAGCTATAAAGGAACAGTTCTCTTCTGTCTGCTGGTGGTTCTTAGTTGCATGTGTGCTTTTCGGTATGTGGAATTCCTGCCTGAATGATTTGAAAGTCATCTCTGAGGTGAGCCTTTGTATGCCCAAGTGGAACTACTGTAACATTTGTGATGAGTTTTAATTCCAGAGATTTTTGCTTTCTGTGGTGCTAAATACTAGAGGTAATGTAACATATTGCTTAAAAATAATCACAGAATCACAGAATATTAAGGGTTGGAAGGGACCTCTGTGGGTCATCTAGTCCAAACCCCCTGCCAATGCAGGGTCTTCTACAGCAGGCTGCACAGGACCTTGTCCAGGCGGGTCTTGAATATCTCCAGAGAGGGAGACTCCACAGCCTCCCTGGGCAGCCTGTTCCAGTGCTCCGTCACCCTCAGAGTGAAGAATTTCTTCCCCATGTTCAGACAGAACTTCGTATGCTTCAGTTTGTGCCCGTTGCACCTTGTCCTGTCGCTGGGCACCACTGAAAAGAGTCTGGCCCCATCCTCCTGACACCCACCCTTGAGATATTTGATGACTTGTAAAAATCATACTGTCCATGCTATAATCATACTTGTCTATTTTTTTGTGCAAGTAGAAACTTTGGTTCACTTTGTAACTTCCTAGAAAATGCAGTTTGCCAGGAGCTTCCGTCGGACCTGAAAAGCGAAGCTGCTTTCCACTCACAGAGAGCATCCTGTGGCATTATGTGGACAGTGGTTTTTTTCCCCAGGGTTGACATGGTTATTTATATTATTCTGAATGTATTCATTTGCAGTGATGTGCTGAATTTGAGTGTGATATTTCATAAAGCTCCTGGAGATTTGGTGTGGAATGACATTATCGCTAATACAGTTTTAAGGACCTTAAGTCTCAAAAGTCTTTAATTGTAAACACCTGCTGGTGCTCTACTTCTGTATTTTTGGCACTGAAGAGGTACATTTGAAGTTGACAGGCTTCTCTCTTGGGTTTTAGACATTTAGGTATGTTCCTTTTTCTTACAAAATAAACCAGTGTACTACTGATTAATACATAAATTGTTTCTTAAATTGTAATGAGCATTCTCACAAGGGGCAGTGTCTACTAGTAATACACTTCAAAAAAAAAAAAAGGCAGTAAATGTCTGGGTTTCTTAATGTGTTCTGTAGAAAAAATTTTGCCAGTTTTCTGCTTCTTCATATTCAGGGATTAAGGTCTCTATTCCACACAGTATATTGTGTTAAGAGGCCAGTTGACAATGAAAGGAGGATGTTCCTGACTCCTCTGCTCAGTCACAGATCAGCTTTAATTTTATGTTTTTTCACCTCCACATAGCTTGAACTCCTGGATATAGCACTGATGGTGACACATGCTGTTTACATTTGCCATGACCTCTGAATATCACAGGGCCACGTAATTTTCTTTCTCCTTCTAGCACCTCATTCTTTTAGTGACACTTTTTTGCAGCTACAAAAGTTCTTTAACTCATGATAGTGAAACAGTGAGCAGTGTCATATGATGAAAGCGTAGGTTGCTGATCATACATTGTCTCTGCCGTTACTAATTTCCATGAAAGCTGTGTCTGCTTTAACATAAAATAGTTTGGGTTGGAAGGGGCCTTATAGATCAACTACTTCCAACCCCCCTGCCGTAGGTTGCTCAAAGTCCCATACAACATGGCCTTGAACACTGCCAGGGAGGGATTATCTACAGCTTCTCTGGGCAACCTGTTCCAGTGCCTCACCACCCTCACAGTAAAGACTTTCTTTCTTGTATCTAGTCTAAATCTACCCTCTTTTAGTTTATAGCCATTACCCCTTGTCCTATCACTACATTGCCCTTGTAATAAGTCACTCTCCAGCTTCTCTGTAGGCTCCCTTCAGGTACTGGAAGGCCACAAGAAGGTCTCCCCAGAGCCTTCTCTTCCCCAGCCTGAACAACCCCAACTCTCTCAGCCTTTCCTCGTAGGAGAGCTGTTCCATCCCTCTGATCATTTTTGTGGCCTTCCTCTGGCCTCACTCCAACGGGTCCATGTCATCGCTGTGTTGAGGGCTGCAGAGCTGGATGCAGGACTCCAGGTGAAGTCTCACCAGAGCAGAGTAGAGGGGCAGAATCACCTCCCTCGACCTGCTGACCACACTGCTTTTTATGCAGCCCAGGATGCAATTAGCATTCTGGGCTGCCAGCGCACGTTGCCAGGTCGTATTGAGCTTCTGCTCAACCAACACCCCCAAGTCCTTCTCCTCAGGTCTGCTCTCAATTCATTTTCCACCCAGCCTGTATTTGTGCTTGGGATTGCCCCAAGCCATGTGCAGGATCTTGCACTTGGCCTTGTTGATCTTAAGGGGGGAATTTACATACATGCGAGTGGGCATCATGACCCCTTACATAACAATTAGTTTGAAAGGTTTGATAAAGAAGAGTTGTCCTCTAGAAGTACTTTTTTACTTTAAAAAATAGTCTGATCAATACTTTCTTTATGTATGTTCTCTCAGAAGTATTAGGCAAGCCTAGAACACATTGATGTTAGCAGGCATGACATTTAAATCAGTTGCACAGAACACTCTAAGTCACTGCATGTCTAATCCATGCTAGTGAATCCATAAATGGTATTGAACATTGGAAACAATGCTAGAGAAAAGAGGTTTACGTCAGGATACTTGACATTCTACCTGATAAAACAGTAAGCACTTACTTAAAGATGTCTTTGTTAGGTTTTGTGCATTAACTGCTTTTCTGTTTCCATTTCTGGTCTCACTGAGTGATTCTGCTAATCTTAATCTTGCTTCCTTCACCTGCAGGAGAACTTGCTTTTAAAGCAAGTGCTGGGTAATCTACTTGTGTACAAACTGTGATTGCTTAGCAGGCCCCTGCAATGCTTTTTGCCTAACTGAAAGTTGAAAACTACTTCCTAGTTGTTTACTGTCCTTTATTCCAACTTTGTCAAGATAATTTGTGCAACTTTGGAGCTTTAAGACATCCAGTATTTCCATCAGTGACGTTTATTGGGTGATTGATTCATAACCTGCCAATTATTGCTAATCCAATGGTTCTGTATAGTTCCTGAACAACTATTTTACTAAGCTAAATTTGTATATGCATACAGTAACTTTCTCAGTAACTAGGTCACATGCAGTGTTTATAAATGGATGTGGATCAGCTCTATGTCTTTTACAGCCACTACCCAGCAAATACGTTGTTATGTATTTTTAGGGCTAAGACAAGTCTAGCCTTCTGGTGACAGCCTACAATCTCATTTTCAATTACTTTTACATTCAATACTCATTATTCATAATGGAGACTTATGTAAGGTTTCTATTTTTGTCACATTTTAGCTGTGGCATATGAATAACTTCGAATACTCTCAGCAGTGAAATTGCAAATACACACTTCAGGGTATTTTCTTACTGAGATTTGTTAATGTCAGCAATTCATAAAGACCTCAGTGGTCAAATGAACTGTTCCACTCCTGTCATTCAGGCCTGCATGGTGAATTGACATTCAGAAGCTTGTAGCTAATTACACTGGATAAGAAGTATAATTCCTTTAACAGTGGCTATTAGCAGAGAGTATACTTGACATTTTGGATATTCTTTCAAGATGATGCAATTTTGAAAGTGGCGTCCAGGGAAACATGGGTCAACATTTCTTAAATGATGTTAAGCAGGTGGTTATTGAGTGGTCCCAAAGAGCCAGTACTAGATGGAAGGGCATAATGCTTGTGATGGACCAACAGAAGCATAACTGTCTTGCATCAAGAGAATATTTCAAGATCCAAAAGATATTAAGGCATAATATTTTGACTTCTGCAAAACAAGAATTAGCTTGCCTTCAGGTAATAAGTGGTTTACAAAGACAGCAGGTTCTTGTATCTGAATCACTAGGTACTCAGTGTTTTACATGGTTACACACTTTTTTTTTTGTAAGTCAACCATTGTAACTTAATGTGTTCATAAAAAGACTTGGGAGACAATTACCCATTGCTTTATGATCTAAGGGTGATGCTTACCACCTACGAAGAATTCATATGTACTACATCCCTGTGGTTGCTGTGGTCTGTCAGTATTCTCAGTGCCCTCTTGGCTGTCTTGGCAATGATTGTGCAATGTACTGGTGGTTGACTACTTTTCACCAGCATCCACATCTCTTCTGCTCCTGGGTGTTTTCTTTTTATATTGCAACCCTTAAATGCCTTTTTTTTTCTTTCTTTTTTTTCTTTCGAATTTCATAGATGCAGTCATCGTGGGGCCGATGACAAGTGGCAGAAAATACATACCTAGGATTTTAAATAGTTTCTTAAGCAGCCTTCCTCTCTGAGGAAATATAAGCTGGGTACGAGGATGCTGGATTGATATTTACTCTATTAACCATAGAATCATAGAATGGTGAGGGTTGGAAGGGACCTTAAAGATCATCTGGTTCCAATCCCCCTGCCATGAGCAGGGACAACTTCCACTAGACCAGGTTGCTCAGAGCTCCATCCAACCTGGTGATGAACACACCAACCATGCATGAGTGTGCTGTACTGCTGATGCTGAAGCATAATATTGAAGGGCTGAGGAACAGGACAGAGGTGTACACCATTGTTTACAGCCATTCTTAAAAGTGGACAGCTCTACACTGAATTTGAACTGTTTCAGTGTTCAGTTGCAGTATCAGTGCAGGATAGTGCTACACGGCTTACTGCTTTTCTTAATACTTCTATTGGAGTGCTGTTACAGTGCTGCATTTCAGCTATGTATAGAGCTTTTTGTAATCTCAGGTCAAGTTAATGTTCCACTGTCTAGTTCCGTGAGCTATTGCAAGAGACAGACACAGTCCCTCTTACTAAACAGAAGACTGTAGTTAAATTCTGGATGAAGTTTCGTCAGCAAACTTGACGTTTTCTATCATACAGGTTTCCTGTGCATCATCTCTCTTGTCCATCTTTCTTTGTACCAGATATTGTCATATTCAGTGAGTCTCAACAAGCAAAGAATGTGGAGGAGTCCTCCTCATACCTGATAATATAAGAAATACAAGCTCAGGGAGGGAGTATTTCATAAGTGACAATCAGCTCTTGCATTAGTAACCCAAGGTGGCTGATGTGAATACTCAGTGATTTACCTTTTGTTTTTTAAAAACAGATGATCTTCAACTACCTTCTGTGTTGTATTAACCTGTAATGGAGTGTTTTTGCAGCCCACACTGCTGATGACAGAGTTTAGTTGTTGCTTTTTCTTTTTAATGGAAAATTGCTTTGTAAAATAACTGATTTCCTTGGCAAAAGATATTCTTGAATTGTTTATTATGAATGTATGAGAACTTTGTGTGTATTCTGTACCTGAAATATTGCATACTATCAGTGCAAAGACAGAACTTGTAAAGGAGGTAAGTTGAATGCTGTAATAGTAAATACCTATTTCAGGTGCTGAATACATTTTTGCAATAAAGTGTGATTTTTTTTCAGGTAGTACAGTGGGTTTTTTGTTAACTGTTTATGATATTTCAGTGTGCTTATTTTAGAGTTCATGTGAGTGTCCCCATTCTTGTGTGACTTAAAAATATTTAATGAAATGACCCATCTTGTACAAATTAGATACTATTGTATGGAAAATATGCTTCTGTAGCAGTCTGCTAGATTATGCAAATGTAAGCCATTAACTTACAAATTTAGTGAGGGAAGCATCTTCTAGACTTCAGTGTAACACATCAACCTTTTGATTTGAAGTCAGAGAAATAGCAGTTCACACAGAACCAAAAAATAAGGAAATGGACAGGAATAACTTCATTGCTTTTGTCTTTAGTTGCTATCATAAAAGGCTGTATGAAGTTATGGGTAAAATATACTTTACTAATTATTTAGTATTAAGTCAGATGTCAGTTTAACGATGTCTATTACTCTGAGCTGGTTTAATAAAACTGGTTAGGGTGGACCTTCCGATATGTTTTACTTCACATTTGGGAGTCTGTCTTACTGCTTTACATTAATTGGCTGTACTTCTTGTGTGCCAAAAAGATCACATTCCTAGGAAGATGTATCCGTTTCACTGGGAACCCGTGCACTGAGCTGGGACAGTCAGCTGGCCTAGTGGAGCCAGTACCATCTTTTCTACGGTTCTGTGACAGCTGGAAACTTTTCCCTGAAGTGTGTATCCAGCTGAAGATTTTTAATTGTTTGTGTGCAAATGAATGGTCAAAAAAAGGAAAGGTTGGCTGGCAAGTAAAACAATTCCAAGGTAGTAACACTTAAAAGACAAGGGGAAAAGGATGTTTATTAAGAATGCATGCACTAAGTTTTTCTGCTTTCTGGAACATATTCCTATGGAACAATGTGTAAAGGGGTGAACTTGAGCACTTTCTTAAGCGGAACAGGCAACTATGCAGTATCTTTGAGTAGAAAATAAGATAAAGATGACTACTTTTATAGATGTAGTTTGATGTCTGCTTTTTCAAGAAGCTTAAGGGGCTGCAGTATTGTCACATTTAGTGTGTGCATGTATTTATAAATATTGTGTCAACGTAATTTCTGTGCTTATACTAGAAATATGTGTTACTTGCCCTGACTTTAAGGACTTTACTGTTTAGCAGTTTAATGAATATGATGAGGAACTGGACTCTGCTCATGATTCTCTTATTGACTTGTGTAGCCTTTGGCAAATTGCCTAGTATTTGCATTTCTGTATTTGAAAAATGTTGGTACTTGTTCTTGTATAATGCTTCTGGGAGAAGCTAGCTTTAGAGTGAAAAATTGCTGGATAAATTCATGTTTATTTCTGTATATTAAACCCATCAGTCTAGTTTTTCTTCCCTATTTAGTTCCTCAGGCAGATGCTCAATTTAATATCTTCTTTCTGGTACAGTTCCCAAAATTATTTTCAGGGAATTGATTGTTGTATTGAAAGTAGAGAGGAGGTAGAAGGTAGGGAATCGTGCTCTTTTTTTTTTTTTTTTTTTTCACATACTCATACTTTTACCCAAGTACATCTGAATTTAGCTTGAAGTGCAGTGGTTCTTCTGTTTTATAGCACAATGCCCAGAGAGGCATTGGAAGGAAAAATTGATGTGTTATGACTCCAGAAACATACTGGGAAATGCATTTGCTTGAAAGTAAGAGAATACCATTTTTTATGGAGGATTTTAAATCAAGTATTAAAGTAACGGCCTTTGATTTTTAACCGGAATAAAATTTGGTCCTCATGCTTAATCAGCATTCATGAAAAGCAGCTGTTTTTTTTGCTAGAAAAGGTGCTAATCATTTTATCCACATGAGAGAAACAATGGATGAAATATCTCTGAAACACTCAGTTTTCCATGCTTTCTGAACACTAAATACCTGGATAAAGGCGTGATGGGTATTTACATCATGAAAGTTAGTGGGTCTGTAGTAGCAATAATGCAAATACAATATTTTCACCATAGTGTTTTGAATTCGGTTTCACTAGAGTTATACAGAACAGTAAAAAATAGTCTTCCTTGACAATATTTTCTTTGTCTATTTCATTAAAAAATTACCAATCCAAAAATGTATAATGTGCATAAATTAAGATGAGAATGTAAATGAGAGATCAGTGAAGTTCGCGATACAGCACCGTGCCAATTACATTTTAACGTTATGGACTACTGATGGATGCATATGCATGAGACAAATAGAGAGAGAGAGAGATACATAAAATCTATTAAATTTGACACTGAGAGCCTTCCTTTTCAAATTTCCTGATGTAAAATCTATTTGAAATCTCATGCCTGTTGAAAAACTGTGACACCAGTTCAATTTCCTTTTTGCAAATAATCATAATAGCAATTTTGTGTATGTATGATCCTTGTTAAAGAAAAACAACAAAATTCTATCCAATGTATGATGAAAGGAGTGGACAGGTTTAAGAGAGCTTAATCAGAATTATCAAAATGAAAGTGCTATATATAGAAAGTTATTTATAATCAAAGAAGATAACACATAGATTACACTGTTGAAGAATGATTTGAATGGGTATAGTGAGAATAATGTCCCACAAATTTGTGTCTATAACAAAAAGTGTGGGATGACATTGTTTTTCTACTAATTTTACATGCGTTATCAGCAGCTCTTGGCAGACTTGCCAGGCTCTGCATTCTTATGAGGCTTGTAAAGACAGGCTCTGATGTAACTAAGTATTTACAGAAGTACAAGCACACAAGGCATGGTGAAGTTCAGGATTCAGACTTGTATGTTTGTGTGGACATGTAAGCACCTGCATGTGATCTGTCTGCCTAAAACAGCATTTTAGTAAGTGAAACCTAGAGGTATGCAGCCACTGGAGGACTATTAGTAAAGTCAGTAACCTTCTGAGGGGCAGCTTCCTGCTGCCTGCCTTCTCCAGCAAGCTGTCAAAGGGCAGCTATGGTGCCAGCGTGCAAGGTTACGTAGCTCTCCATCTGTCTAAAGCCTTCTTCTGCCTATGAACCAAATTCCTTCACAATGTGCTATGACAATTGATCAATTACTGTATGTTAGCAAAAATTAATAAACCAGTAATAACTAAAACTAGTGAAGTAAAGCAGTAATGCTCAGTGAAACATTTATTTAAACAGTGAGAAGATCAGCAGACACATTCAGGCACATACGTCACTCAGACGTGACTGATTACAGTTACATGGTTTGTATAGTCCACTCCATGGCTACACCAGAGGAGCTGTACTCCCATGCACCTTCCATGATAGCTGACTGCAGGAGGGCACCCATCTTAGCTGAGATGGCGGGTGAGAATGGGGTCAGGCTGACTACTCAGCATATAAAATTACTTCAGCCTAGGTCCAGCAACAGGGGTGAGACTCCAGTGCTTCTTCCTTTGGGCTTTTAGCACTGTGTCCCTTGAGGCTGTGTTTCTGCACATAAGTTGTGCCTACTGGTGGCTGTTCCTCCAGGGTATTTTGGAAGGATCTTGACCCAAATAATACAAAATTTTACCTAGATTAAGCAATTAATCTGTCTGTAATTCATTCAGGTTTTTGTTACTACACATTTTGATGCACTTTGATAAGAGGGCATTTTTGATCTATCTTTTTCCAAACATTAAATATGTACCTAGCAGGTACAGACAAGAGGAGTCACCTCAACTAGAAGCAAAGTAAATTGCCAGTTTTCTCTCAATCAGCTGTTTCCATCAAAACCAGCAACTGTTTCAAAGAAAAGATTGCATTTTCTCTGGTTTGCTGGATTTTTTAAGTATACAAATCTCATTGCATTCAGATAATTAAGATGCCGTAACAGTTTTCACATTTCATTGCCTAATTAACAGCAATAAAGACCATACTAAATCAGGATGAATCTGTAATTTCAGCACTAATCACACAAATGTGAGTGTCACCATCATAATGAGATACACAAATCTGAAGGTAATGAGGCTGTGGCTGTCTGGGACATTAGAGCAAGTGCTGGCACAAATCGTACAGCAAAGTTTATTCCCATTTTATTAATTATATGCTTGCACAGGGAATTGTAATCAAATTAATTTGTGAGATTCATGCTTCAGCTATGAACTTGACATCTGAGCATGAAGTTGGGTTCCCCGTCCCTTCCTCAGTGCAAAAATGACAACAAAAACCCCCAATGCCCTGAAATGTTTGTTTAGATATGAATACTCTGACATTCCAGTATGCAAGGGTATTGCAGATCTGCTGGCAGCACTGTTGCACAGTGATCATTTAGTGATAATGGTACTCTCCTGTGTAGAATGTCAAGGCTTTCTGAGGTGGAAAGGGGTTTCAGTAATGCTGAAGTTAAGAGTATGGCAAATAAAAACATTTGGGGCACAGAAAATGATTAGTATAATGTAATTTCATCTCTTACCCAGTGTACTAAGCATCTTTTGAGTGGTGAACTGAGAAATACCGGCTTGACCGTTTTCCATTAAGCAAAAGTATAGTTTTGCATTCTAACAAACTGTTGCAGTGCTACAGACTGAAAAATACTGTTTCAAACTTATTGCTTCTTATGAGGTTGGTTTTATGAACAGCTCATGCAGGTGTATCTGTGTTTTAGATCAAGGAGATTAAATGATTGGTGCTGATTCTAGTCTGAGGCTGTATAATAAACTTCTGGGTAATCTGGAGGTTTACACAGTGCCTGAATTAATTTTTTGAAACGTATACACATTTTATGTTGATAGCCAAGGATGACAGTGATCTTTCTCATACGTCTTATATGTTTAGTGAATATTCAGCACCCAAATATCGCACCTTAAACTTCCATTCTAAATGCTGCTAGACTGATATATGGACGATTTTCTGTAACATGCTCACAAAATCACTATTCACTGCATCTGTATTCTGTTTTTATATTGCATGAACTTTTCTAACCAAATAGTTGATATCAAATCTACTATCGTCTCCAGAAGGATCGTTCATAAGGTGTTGAATGAATTATATTTCCTGAGCTCTGTTTGTCGTGATGCTGAAAAGTTGCTAAGGTGCCAATGAGGTTAACAGTTATCTTCAGTAGTATGATAAGCGTTTTACAGGAAGAACACTGACAATCCCACAGTGGGTAACATTTAACTTATTCTCTTTCATTAGCTAAAGGTTGGTACTAGCATGTAACTTCTTGTATCGGGAGTTAATAGTTTAAAATGTTATTCCAAAACCCATGGATTCTTCTCTAGTCAAATTAAATGCAGTGTAACTTTTTGTACCAGCTAACAGTGCTATATTCATTAAATTTGAGAGAACTATTTACAGTTTCAGATAGTCACCAGGAAGAGCTGCTGCATATCATGTTAAAATGGGTCAAGTTTGGAAAAGACTCTGTGAACAACCATCTTGTGTGTGAAACAGCTATATTTTCATTTAGATGAGAACTATCTTTCAGTCAATCACAACAAAACCTTGAGCATTTGATTGCGTCTTCGCTTCATACTGGCTTGTGGCTTTGTTAGGTCTTTTAGTTCTTTGCATTAAAGAAAAATGGAAGCCTTTTAAAATCTACAATGGTACAAAAGTTGCTTCTCCATCTGGGCTTTTTAATCAGCCCAACTGAACTTACTCAGTACTCTGCATATAGTCTGTGTCATTAACCAACATATGGGGTTTATCAAGGTACAAATGAAAATGTATTAGTGATTGCTAGTGTAAACTCAGTAGTCACATCTTCATCTGGTATTAACAGATGGTATTAGAAGTAGTTCAGTGTGGTCTTTCATAAGGCTTGCTGACTGCTACTTTAGAAGAAAATTTCCTGTTTAGTTTCCTATTTGGCAAAACTTGCTCTTAAGAAATTTGACTTAAAAGTTGAAGTTTGACAAAACACGATTCTGACACATACCATAAGGCTGGCTGTTCTGTCTCAAGATGCCATCTGTCAAGATACTTGTTTTTAGGTTTCCATTCACTAGAAGGTAGAAGGTTTTAGAGATCGCAAAGTTCTCTGAGTTTTTGCCCTAAAAGGGCAGGTGGTAGACTGCAGTGTAACACACTATCAGTAGCTGCATACTCTGTTCTGGGCTTATCCATAGTCTTTGATGCGTAGCAGGCATATCCTCTTGACTCTGTCTTGGAAGAAAAAATTTCAATGGAAGTTACATCCTTTTCTTAATTTTTGTTCTCCTTCAGATTTCCCTACAAGGCAATTAGATGTTTCCTGAATTCAGCCTTGTCATATAGCTGTACATCTTCTGTGACCTTTACTTTGGCTTTATGAATGCTCTGTTGACCATAATATTGCTTCAGAATTTATTTATTATTTGCATCCCAGTACTCATGTACTATAACTGGGAGCTGAGACTCAAATTTTTTTTTAAAAATGTTTTGGTTTGGTCTGGATAAGTGCCAGGTGCACACCAAATCAACTCTATCACTCCTCCTCCTTAGCTGAACAGGGGAGAGGAAATATGATAAAAGTCTCGTAGGTTGAGATAAGGACAGGGAGAGATCACTCACTAATTACCGTCACGGACAAACCAGACTGAACTTGGGGAGAGAAGGGAGTTTAATTTATCTCATGAATCACATCAGAGTAGGATAGTGAGAAATAAAATCAGATCTTACAACACCTTCCCCCCACCCCTGCCTCCTTCCCAGGCTCAAATTCACTCCTGTTTCTCTACCTCCTTCCCTCCAGTGGCACAGGGGGACAGGGGATGGGGGTTGCGGTGAGTTCATCACAAGTTGTGTCTGCTGCTCCTTGTCCCTCAGGGGGAGGACTCCTCACACTCTGCCCCTGCTCCAGCATGGAGTCCCTCCCACAGGAGACAGTTCTCCACAAAGTTCTCCAGTGTGTGTCCTTCCCACAAGCTGTAGCTCTTCACAAACTGCCCCAGTGTAGGTCCTTCCCACGGAGTGCAGTCCTTCAGGAACAGGCTGCTCCAGCGTGGGTGCTCTGGCATGGTCTCCTCTCTCCATGGGTCTGCAGGTCCTGGCAGGAGCCTGCTCCAGCGCAGACTCCCCACGGGGTCACAGCTTCCTTCAGGCATCCACCTGCTGCGGCGTGGGGTCCCTTCCACAGACTACAGGTGGATATCTGCTCCACCATGGAACTCCATGGACTGCAGGGGGACAACCTGCCTCACCATGGTCTTTCATCAGTTGCAAGGAAGGACTCTCTGCTTCAGCCGCACGAGCACCTCCTCTCCCCTCCTTCTTCACTGACCTGGATGTCTGCATAGTTGTTTCTTTCACATAATCTCACTCCTCTCTCTTCACTGCTGTTTCACCGCAGTTTTTTTCTTCCCCTTCTTAACTGTGTTATCACAGAGGCGCTGCCACCATCGCTGATTGGCTTGGCCTTGGCCAGCAGCGGGTCCATCTTAGAGCCGGCTAGCACTGGCTTTATCAGACATGGGGGAAGCTTCTTGCAGCTTCTCCCAGAAGCCACCTGTATAGCCCCCTGTGCTACCAAAACCTTGCCACGCAAACCCTTAACATAAAACTTTGCATATTTGTGAATATCCAGGAGATTTGTGAGGCTTGGAAACAAAACAAAAGGCGAAATGAAACTTCAGGATATTTATTTTGTACATTGATTTATTCTCTTATGCAACATTTTTTTTCCAGTTATTTTGGTTGGATAGAACAGAGGATGTTAATTGTATGGAATATCCCAAAAGCTGTCAAAAAAGTGCCATATGACATTGGTACCATGCACAGGATGAGTTACATATAGCCACCATCACAGCTCCTAGGAGCTTCACAAGTTTCTGTTTATCTCAAACATGGAACTGAGATCCAGGAATGTGAATGATGTCAAATCTAAAGAGGCAGAACTGTGGACAATGCTCTCTTCCCAGGTTCTGATACATTGTGTCTGTGCAGAAATAGTATTGTAAGGATCTTGTTAAATCTGTGTGCTGCACTGGTAGAATTCTAGGAAATGATCAGAAAACAAATGAGAGTATAAGAGGGCCTGGACTAGAAGCAGCAGCTCAGCACTGAGAAATGAGTCTGTTTTTTCAATCTACAACTTAAAGGTGGCAGTGCTATTCATATATCTAATTATTACGTCTTTTCTTCCTCTTTCCTTGCCCTTACTGGAGTACGGTGTCTAGCTCTGGAGCCCTCAACACAGGAAAAACATGGACCTGTTGCAGCAGGTCCAGAGGAAGGCCACAAAAATGATCAGAAGGATGGAACACCTCTCCTATGAGGAACGGCTTGAGAGAGTTGGGGCAGTTCAGCAGCCTAGGGAAAAGAAGGTTCCAGGGAGACCTTATTGCAGCCTTTCAATACTTAAAAGGGGCTTATAAGAAAGATGGGGAAAAACTTTTTAGCAAGGCGATAGGACAAAGGGTAATGGTTTTAAACTGAAAGAGGGCACACTTAGGCTGGGTATAAGGAAGAAATTTTTTACAGTGAGGTTGCTGAAGCACTGGAGGAGTTTGCCTAGAGAGGTGGTAGATGCCCCATCCCTTGAAACATTCAAGGTCAGGTTGGATGGGGCTCTGAGCAACCTGATCTAGTTGAAGATGTCCCTGCTCTTTGCAGAGAGGTTGGACTAGATGACCTCTAAAGGTCCCTTCCAACCCAAATGATTCAATGATTCTATGTAAGTAGGCTTAAAAGATGACCTATTGAAGGGTAAGAAATATTGGAACCCTATTATAAATTGAATACTTACATTTATTGGTAGAGTTGATCTAAAGTAATATGTGTAATACTCTAAAGCAGAAATATGAATTGCAGGTGATGTAGGTTTTTATATGACTTGATAAACTTATACTGGCCTTGAAAGCACTCAGGCTTTCGTATCATTAACTATTATTCTGAAATGTGATTATCTTGTTGAACTGTGGTTAAAATTCTTTGTTACTTCATTATTCAGAAGACTGCAGTCTTAGCTTAAGAGATGTCATGTATTTGTAATGCATAAATTTACTTTCAGCATCGATCAATGCCTGATGTGTAATTAGCAAACAGATTTAACAATCTGCTAGGACAGTACTCTCTGTTGTAGAGCTATGGTGCTCAGATCTCTCAAAATCCAGGGCAGAGAGAGACCACAAGAGAAAGGTTGTTGTAACTGCACTGTTGTTGTTCAACAAGCAAGGATAGTATATTGCTGGATTTCTGACTGTAATATTTCTCTGTCATATTAATATCAAGTTGATACTGGAAGGCAAAGTAAAATGGAATATGCTATGTATAACACTGCCTTTAGAATGTGAATTTCATGAATGTGTAGCTCTGCTGCATAAGAGACATACAGTTTAAAAACAAACCTTAGATGATCTATAAAAATAACTGAAAGTAGATCCCTCTTTTGTGTGTATGTATATTTTGTTGTCTTATAATACTCTTCAGCATCACGATAATTGGAAGGTCTAGGGAGGCTTGTTGCTAGAAACACCCACTTCCTTTTATTCAGTTTGCACACTTATAAAGAAAGAAATTCACAGGCATAACAAGCTCTTCTCAGCTGTTGTGCTACTGCTGTTCACTTACAACCTTTAAGGAGGAGTACTGTAGAAATACCTGCATTAGAGCAGCGCTTGAGGGCTTCATCTATTCAGGCCTATAGTGTTTGAATATCTACAGAAGGAATAGATGAATGAATAGATAAATAAATAAACACCATATGCCTTTGCTTCTTATGAATTTCTGCAAGTATAACACTGTTTCAGAAGAATACTTGGCCTGTGCTCTTCAGTGGTGAGACACTGGGCACTGCTGCCCAGAATGCATATTGATAAAATAACTGTACTTGGTTAGTGTAGTTTTGAAACCCTGAAATATATACAGTATTCAACAGATTCTAACAAGCAAAATCTTGATGATATTCCTTATGTCATACTGACTTTCTGGGTTGCTGTAAGAACATTGGAAGTGTTGATAATGTCATATGGACATCTGCAGTACCACATGGCAGTCAGCTGTTCATATGCAACAGTGAAGAGCTGTTTTAGTGAGCAAAAATACACTCTTGATATATTTAAACCCAATTTTTATATTAAAATTCAAATTTAAATAAGTTGTTGTGGAAGAAATTGAAAGTTTCTGCACATCAAACATAATTTTAGCTCTTTAAATAGAATTCAAATAAAATTACATCATATCTAATAAGAATTGTGAATTGTCATCATTCTTATAATTCCAGCTGGCCAAATGTTTGGTTGCTAGATGTTTTTCAGTGCAAATACTAGCTTAGCCATGTGAGATTGTGAAACAGCTGCAATAAAGGCTTTAACAAAGATGCTGTATTAATCGCTAGTCAGCCCATCAGAGCACTTAGTTTCTGAGGTCACTACCTATCAAACCAAGACACTTGAAAGGCTTTTAATTTTTTAACTTTACACAAGTTTTAAAAAGATTTTTCTGACTGCAGCTGTAACCTAATCTAGTGTTTCTCATAGGAACTGCTAAGAGGTAAAAACAGCTGTGTTATCACAGAGTACAAAATTGCAGTAAGATTCTCCTGTAAAAGGAGTATCAGGCAGGTGGTGTTCAGCAGCATCCAGCTTCTGTATACATGGGAAGAATCACAAACACCCCTGACAGCAGCAGCTGTAGCAATTAGCCAATTAAACAGTTTTTATTGATGATCTGCAATAGCTAATAAACTTTTAACACGCTGTAAAACACCCCGTTGATCAGTCTTGCTATTAACAGGCTGGATCACAACCAGTACTTATTAATTCTAACTAACATTATTGTTTGGAAATGGAAGGAATATACAGACTAATGCCAAATTTAAGATGGAGACAGCATTCCAAACAAATTCTGGTAGTTTAGGGAGTATTTAGAATTTACTTCAGCACATAAAGCAATCTCTTTGAAAATAAGGGTTTGGAGGCATATTTTTAGCTTTCCATGTCATTAAGCCAAGGATGAGACTTCCAGACATGGAATTATAGCACAATCACAGTAAAACTGATAAAGAAAAACAGGCAGGTTTAGGAGGATAGGAGGGTATTTCATATAGTTCTATATGACACAAAGCCTTTTTGTCCTGGGTTCGGCCAGGACAGGGTTAATTTTCACCAGAATCCAGGAAGGGGCACAGCCGGGTGGGCTGACCCAACCCCCACCTGGCCAAACAGAGCCGGATATTCCATACCACGTGCCATCACGCTGGGTTCCGGGGGGGAGGGGGGGGCGGTGCAGCAGGAACTCACTCCGCAGCTCGGGAGCGTGCGGCGCCAGTCCTGTCCGGGAGAGCGGGTCTGTTCTGCAGTCTGTTTTGTCGTGTTTTCTCCTTATCTGTATCGTTGTTGTTACTGTTCTCTTTGTTTGCTGTTCTGCTAAACTGCCCTTATCCCGACCCACCAGTTTCTGCCCCTTTCTTTTCATTCTCCTCTGCACCCTGGCAGGGGGAGGGGCAGCCGTGTGGCGCTTTTGTTGCCAGCGGCTGCCGAAACCAAAACATTAAATTGGTGCCCAACGTGGAGTGGGGATAACGGCAGGGCTGAGCAGCGGGTGTTAAAACAGCTTTCTTAGATTTTGTTAAATTTTGTTATAGGCATTTTTCTGTGTTAGTTAAACAGTCGCTGGTAAAAATGTTTCCGACTTTGTTCAGATGGCTGTGGTATCTCAATCCTTACTTGCAGTATGTATTCACTGCTGTGCTCTTTGTTACCTCGGGGAAAAAGATCAGGAAGACGATTTTACTGTACTGTATGATATCGACTTATGACATGATAACATCACTGTGCATTAAATTAGTCTTGTATTTGCATGCGGCACTGCGGTCATTTCCATACCTCGGATCCTATGTCCTAGAATTTGTTAATAATCAAACCCAATCTGTGGGGAAAACCGGAGGGGATACCTTCCCCCACTCTATCACCCCCCCTCTCTCCCTCAGGCTGGTCCTAATGGCTTTTGAGAATTTCGAGTACCCCTGGGATGCTCAGGCCAGCACTCTCCTTTTCTTCTGCCTCCTAAATGGGTTTTGGGTCTTGTTTAGGGTTAAACAAGTAATTAAGAACATCATTGAGAGACCTGCCCCAGGGCTGGATAGCTGTGAGTGGCTGGGTGTGTGGGACAGCATGGGCAAGTACCTACGACAGTGGACACCCCCGATGTTTTTTAAACTCATCCCTGAGCAAGTGCAGGATCTGGACAAACTAGTAAAATATCTGCAAAAAGTGTGCTGCCACCCTGGGAACTCGAGAGAGACACAAATCACAGCAACGTGCTGGGGTCTGGCCCACGCCTACCGAGCTACCTTGTTCAACACTGTTCAGTGCCCTAAAGGGGAAGGGGGGGGAAACGAAGCTGCAGGCACCTTGACTGGCGTTGCCCCCCCAGCCAGCCCTGCAGCCCCTCCAGCCCAGCAGGCAGTCACAGCCCCCCCGACCTGCACCACCGCTGCCGCTGCCACAGCCGCAGGGACGGCCTTGGTTTCCCCGGCAGGCATGGCAGCTGCTCCAGCCCCAGCTCCAGCTGCAGGCATCACAGCTGAGCCCAGTGACCAACTTGTGCCAGTAGCAGTCGCCCCCATAAAACTAAAGAAAGATGCAAAGAGAGCAGATCGCTCCGGAAGGGATGACGATGAGCCAGGGTCATCGCGGGAGATAGA
The DNA here is from genome assembly GCF_030867145.1 of Opisthocomus hoazin. Taxonomy (NCBI): domain Eukaryota; kingdom Metazoa; phylum Chordata; class Aves; order Opisthocomiformes; family Opisthocomidae; genus Opisthocomus; species Opisthocomus hoazin. The sequence continues at coordinate 16,932,165 of NC_134420.1, read as the reverse complement.
CAGAGATCATCACCCGGTCCCTGTCCCTGAGCGAGCTGCGAGACATGCGGAAAGATTTCAGCCGCCACCCTGGTGAGCACATTGTCATCTGGCTGCTGTGGTGCTGGGATAATGGGGCCAGCAGCTTGGAATTAGAGGGCAAGGAAGCCAAGAAGCTGGGATCCCTGGCCAGGGATGGGGACATTGACAAGGCCATTGGGAAAAAGGAACAAGTCCTCACCCTCTGGAGGGGACTTCTGTTAGGCATGAGGGAGAGGTACCCCTTCAGTGAGGATTTTATACATTATCCTGGCAAGTGGGCCAATATGGAGAGGGGTATTCAGTACTTGAGGGAATTAGCTGTGCGGGAGCTGGTTTACTATGAAGCAGAACATGAGCAGTTACCCACAGACCCAGATGAAGTCCAGTGCACAGCATCTATGTGGAGGAAGTTTGTGTGGAGCGCGCCATCCTCATATGCCAACTCACTGGCAGTAGTAAACTGGAAAGGTAAAGGGGCACCAACAGTGGATGAGGTGGCTGTCCGACTCCGGCAATATAAGGAAAGTCTCTCTTCCTCCCTTGTCTCAGCTGTGAATAAATCGTCCCGGCAGTTCCAGCAATTCAAAGAGGATATGTCCTACTCCCCACCTGTACGGGCCCGCATCTCAGCTATTAGGAGCAAGCGTTTCTCTGCTCAGGAGAGAGAGTACAGAGGCTACACACCACGGGGCACCCTGTGGTTTTACCTGCGTGACCACAGAGAGGACATGAGGAAGTGGGATGGAAAACCCACCTCAAGTCTAGAGGCACAAATGCGTGAGTTGCGAGGTAAAACAACCACAAAAGGGGATTCTGTTAGGAAAAATGCCGCTCCAGTTTCCAGCAGCCAGCTCTCCAGGCCAGGTAGGCAGTTTGATCTTGATTCCGATCCTCTGGAGGGGACCTCCAAGTCATTTTTACAGCAGGTGAGCAGCAAATTCTCTGACGAGGATTAGAGGGGCCCTGCCTCCAGCCAGGTGGAGGCAAGGGACAACTGGGTTTATTGGACGGTGTGGATTTGGTGGCCTGGCACGTCAGATCCACAAGAGTATAAAGCTCTAGTAGATACTGGTGCACAGTGTACCTTAATGTTATCAGATTTCAAAGGGTCAGAGTCCATTTGCATTTCGGGAGTGACAGGGGGGTCCCAAGAGCTGAGTGTATTGGAGGCTGAAGTGAGCCTCACTGGGCAGGAGTGGCAGAAGCACCCCATTGTAACTGGCCCCGAGGCTCCGTGCATCCTTGGGATAGACTGTCTCAGGAGAGGGTATTTCAAGGACCCAAAGGGGTATCGGTGGGCTTTTGGCATAGCTGCTTTGGAGACAGAAGAAATTAAACGGCTGTCCATTTTGCCTGGTCTCTTGGAGGATCCTTCCGTTATGGGGTTGCTGAGGGTTGAAGAACAACAGGTACCCATCACAACCACAACGGTGCACTGGTGACAGTATCGTACCAACCGAGACTCCCTTCTCCCCATTCATCAGCTGATCCGCCAGCTGGAGAGTCAAGGAGTGATCAGCAAAACTCGCTCACCCTTTAATAGTCCCATATGGCCAGTGAGAAAATCTACTGGAGAGTGGAGACTGACAATAGACTACCGTGGCCTGAATGAAGTCACACCACCGCTGAGTGCTGCAGTGCCAGACATGCTAGAACTTCAGTATCAGCTGGAGTCCATGGAATGTAGAAAGAGGGGCAGGCCACTTGGGAAGAGTACAGAAACGTGGTGAGAGCATGCAGGGATGCGACGAGGAAGGCCAAGGCCCACCAGGAATTGAAGCTGGCAAAGGATGTCAAAAACAACAAGAAGGGCTTCTTCAACTACATCAGCAGCAAAAGAAAGGCTAGGGACAATGTGGGGCCGCTGCTGAATGAGGCGGGTGTCCTGGTGACGGAGGATGTGGAGAAGGCAGAGCTACTGAATGCCTTCTTTGCTTCAGTGTTCAGTGCTAAGACTGGCCCTCAGGAATCCCAGGCCCCGGAGGTAAGAGAAGAAGCCTACAACGAGGACGACTTTCCCTTGATCGAGGAGGACTGTGTGAGGGATCGCTTAAGCGATCTGGACACCCACAAATCCATGGGCCCCGATGGAATGCACCCGCGAGTGCTGAGAGAGCTGCAAGATGTCATTGCTGAGCCACTCTCCATCATCTTTGAGAGGTCCTGGAGGACAGGAGAGGTACCGGCGGACTGAAGAAAGGCCAATGTCACTCCAATCTTCAAAAAGGGCAAGAAGGAGGACCCAGGGAACTACAGGCCGGTCAGCCTCACCTCCATCCCGGGAAAGGTGATGGAGCAGCTTATCCTGGAGGCCATCATCAAGCAAGTGGAAGAAAAGAAGGTTATCAGGAGTAGATTCACCAAGGGGAAATCATGCCTGACCAATCTAATAGCTTTCTACAATGACATGACTGGCTGGGTAGACTAAGGGAGAGCCGTGGATGTTGTCTACCTTGACTTCAGCAAGGCTTTCGACACAGTCTTCCATGATATCCTCCTAGGGAAGCTGAGGAAGTGTGGGCTGGACGAGTGGTCGGTGAAGTGGATAGAGAACTGGCTGAATGGCGGAACTCAGAGGGTTGTCATCAGCGGCGCTGAGTCTAGTTGGAGGCCGGTAACTAGTGGTGTCCCCCAGGGGTCAGTACTGGGCCCAGTCTTGTTCAACTTCTTCATCAACGACCTGGATGAAGAGTTAGAATGTACCCTCAGCAAGTTTGCTGACAACACCAAACTGGGAGGTGTGGTAGACACACCGGAAGGCTGTGCTGCCATTCAGCGTGACCTGGATAGGCTGGAAAGCTGGGCAGAGAGGAACCTGATGAGGTTCAACAAAGGCAAATGCAGGGTCCTGCACCTGGGGAGGAACAACGTCATGCACCAGTACAGGCTTGGGGTGGACCTACTGGAGAGCAGCTCTGCGGAGAGGGACCTGGGCGTCCTGGTGGACGACAGGTTAACCATGAGCCAGCAGTGTGCCCTGGCTGCCAAGAAAGCCAATGGAATCCTGGGGTGCATCAAGAAGAGTGTGGCCAGCAGGACGAGGGAGGTTCTTCTTCCCCTCTACACTGCCCTGGTGAGGCCCCATCTGGAGTACTGTGTCCAGTTCTGGGCTCCCCAGTTCAAGAAAGATGAAGAGCTACTGGAGAGAGTCCAGCGGAGGGCTACAAGGATGATGAGGGGACTGGAACATCTCCCCTACGAGGAGAGGCTGAGGGAGCTGGGCTTGTTCAGCTTGAAGAAGAGAAGGCTGCGAGGGGACCTAATAAATGCTTATAAATATCTCAAGGGTGGGTGTCAGGAGGATGGGGCCAAGCTCTTTTCAGTGGTGCCCAGCGACAGGACAAGGGGCAATGGGCACAAACTGAGGCACAGGAAGTCCTGTCTGAACATGAGGAAGAACTTCTTCCCTCTGAGGGTGACGGAGCACTGGAACAGGCTGCCCAGTGAGGTTGTGGAGTCTCCTTCTCTGGAGATATTCAAGACCCGTCTGGACAAGGTCCTGTGCAGCCTGCTGTAGGAGACCCTGCTTCAGCAGGAGGGTTGGACTAGATGACCCACAGAGGTCCCTTCCAACCCCTACCATTCTGTGATTCTGTGATTCTGTGGAGTCAAAGGCAGCCAAGTGGTATGCTACAACTGGCATCGCTAATGCATTCTTCTCCATCCCTTTGGCAGCAGAGTGCAGGCCACAGTTTGCTTTCACCTGGAGAGGCATCCAGTACACCTGGAATCGACTGCCCGAGGCGTGGAAGCACAGTCCCACCATTTGCCATGCACGAATCCAGAATGCACTGGAAAAGGGTGAAGCTCCAGAACATCTGCAGTACATCGATGACATCATTGTATGGGGTGACACAGCGGAGGAAGTTTTTGAGAAAGGGGAGAAAATAGTTCAGATCCTTCTGAAAGCCGGTTTCGCCATTAAGCGAAGTAAAGTCAAGGGACCTGCGCAAGAGATCCAGTTTTTGGGGATAAAATGGCAGGATGGGCGCGGTCAAATCCCAATGGATGGCATCAACAAAATAGCAGCTATGTCTCCACCAACCAGCAAAAAGGAAGCACAGGCCTTCCTGGATGTTGTGTGTGTCTGGAGGATGCACGTCCCAAATTACAGCCAGATTGTAAGCCCTCTGTACCACGTGACCCGGAAGAAGAATGATTTTGAATGGGGCCCTGGGCAATGACAGGCATTTGAACAAAGTAAACGGGAGATAGTTCATGCTGTAGCCCTTGGTCCAGTCCGGTCAGGGCAAGATGTTAAAAACGTGCTCTCCACCGCAGCCGGGGAGAATGGCCCAACCTGGAGTCTCTGGCAGAAAGCACCAGGGGAGACTCGAGGTCGACCCCTGGGGTTCTGGAGCCGGGGATACAAAGAATCGGAGGCCCGCTATACTCCCACTGAAAAAGAGATTCTGGCAGCATATGAAGGCGTTCGAGCTGCTTCAGAAGTGGTCGGCACTGAAGCACAGCTCCTCCTAGCACCACGATTGCCGGTCCTGGGCTGGATGTTCAAAGAGAGGGTCCCCTCTACGCATCATGCCACCGATGCTACGTGGAGTAAGTGGGTCGCGCTGATCACCCAGCGTGCCCGAATGGGAAACCCCAGTCGCCCAGGAATTCTGGAAGTAATCATGGACTGGCCAGAAGACAAAGATTTTGGAGCATCACCAGAGGAGGAGGTGACACTTGCTGAAGAGGCCCCACTGTATAACCAGCTGTCAGAAGATAAGAAACAGTATGCCCTGTTCACGGATGGGTCCTGTCACATTGTGGGGAAGCAGCAGAGGTGGAAGGCTGCTGTATGGAGCCCTACACGACAAGTCGCGGAAACTGCAGAAGGAGAAGGTGAGTCCAGCCAGTTTGCAGAGTTGAAAGCCATCCAGCTGGCTTTAGACATTGCCAGTCAAGAGAAGTGGCCAGTCCTGTATGTTTACACCAACTCTTGGATGGTGGCCATTGCCTTGTGGGGGTGGCTGCAGCAATGGAAGAAGAACAACTGGCAGCGCAGAGGCAAACCTATCTGGGCTGCCCCACTGTGGCAAGATATTGCTGCCTGGCTGGAGCAGTTGGTTGTAAAAGTCCGTCACGTGGATGCCCATGTCCCTAAGAGTCGGGCCACTGAAGAACATCAAAACAACCACCAGGTAGATCAGACTGCTAAGATTGAAGTGGCTCAGGTGGATCTGGACTGGCAACATAAGGGTGAACTCTTTATAGCTCGGTGGGCCCATGACACCTCGGGCCACCAAGGAAGAGATGCGACATACCGATAGGCTCGTGACCGAGGGGTGGACTTGACCATGGACACCATCACACAGGTTATACATGAATATGAAACATGTGCTGCGATCAAGCAAGCCAAGCGGGTAAAGCCTCAGTGGTATGGAGGACAATGGCTAAAATATAAATATGGGGAGGCTTGGCAGATTGACTACATCACACTGCCACAAACCCGCCAAGGCAAGCGCTATGTGCTCACAATGGTGGAGGCCCCCACCGGATGGCTGGAAACCTACCCTGTGCCCCATGCCACCGCCCGGAATACCATCCTGGGCCTGGAAAAACAAGTCCTGTGGCGACATGGCACTCCCGAAAGAACTGAGTCGGACAACGGGACTCACTTTCGTAACAGCCTCATAGATTTCGTAACAGCCTCATAGACACCTGGCCCAAAGAACACGGTATCGAGTGGGTGTATCACATCCTCTACCATGCACCAGCCTCTGGAAAGATCGAACGGTATAATGGGCTGCTAAAAACCACTTTGAGGGCAATGGGGGGTGTGACTTTCAAAAATTGGGATACTCATTTAGCAAAGGCCACCTGGTTGGTTAACACCAGAGGGTCCATCAACCGGGCTGGTTCTGCCCGGTCAAAACCTCAGCGCCCCGTAGAAGGGGATAAAGTCCCTGTAGTGCACATGCGGAACATGTTAGGGAAGATGGTTTGGGTTAGTCCTGCCTCGGGCAAAGGCAAGCCCGTCCGGGGGATTGCTTTTGCTCAAGGACCTGGGTGTACCTGGTGGGTAATGCAGAAGGATGGGGAAGTCCGATGTGTACCTCATGGGGATTTGCTTTTTGGGGGAGAATAGTCCATAAATAAATTGTATAAAGTTAATTGTTAAATAACCCTGTCACTGTCTGTTATGACTCTTATAATTGATATATGTTATATCAGTAGCAGCATAGTAAGAATCGTCCAGATTAAAGAAGGATGGACTTTTTGATGAAAACCTAGCAGAGCACAGCGATGATGGGACTGGACCTGCTTTTCAACAACTGGCACCCAACAACTTCATCAAGATCAACATCTCCTGCAGACTGTGAGCTCCGGATGCAGCAAGTGACCACCCATCACCACACATCACCTCTCCTGCCATGGAAGACCATTACGACAGATGGAGCCCGAAGTCATGGATTAAATGAACTCAACGAACACTTTAGAGTGATGATCCATAGACTAAGGGAATGATATCTGGAGACAGGAGAAGTGGTGGTGATCACCTGGACAAGGGGGGACCTGGGTATGACGTAGATGGTATGGAATAAGGGGTGGATAATGTCCTGGTTTTGGCCAGGACAGGGTTGATTTTCATCAGAATCCAGGAAGGGGCACAGCTGGGTGGGCTGACCCAACCCCAACCTGGCCAAACAGAGCCGGGTATTCCATACCATATGCCGTCATGCTGGGTACCGGTGGGGCGGGGGCAGCGCGGCGGGAACTCACTCACGGCTTGGGAGCGCACGGCGCTGGTCCTGTTCGGGAGAGCAGCTCTGTGGGTCGTGCGGATTGTTGTTGTGTTTTCTTCTTATCTGTATCATTGTTGTTACTGTTCCCTTTGTTTGCTGTTCTGTTAAACTGCCCTTATCCCGACCCACCAATTTCTGCCCCTTTCTTTTCATTCTCCTTCGTACCCCGGCAGGGGGAGGGGTGGCCATGAGGCGCTTTTGTTGCCGGTGGCAGCTGAAACCAAAACACTTTTCAAAAACACAGGGCTAAAGTAACTTTAGTAACTACTTTCCTGGTACTATATTTTTGTCTGATTAGCTGAATGTTATTTTTCTCAACCAAAATGGTTATTTAATGTCACACACATTTTGTTTTTTTTGAACATGAATAAATAGAAGGCTAATAGGGAGATGTTTAAGGATTAAGAAGTTGTAGAAAGTAAAATGTTGACAGGTAAGATACTGCTTAAATTTTAAAATTACAATATGTAGTAAAGAACTTGAAGTATTTAATCAGTCTTACTGTTATAGGCTAAATTCACTGGGATTCCTGGAATTTCAAGTGGGTGACTGATAAAAGATGTAATGTGAATTCTGAGAAGGTTCTTGCCAAATTTCCAATAGTGTCAACGTTAATAGTTTGCATTTTTAAATTTCTGGTGTCACGTTTACTTGTGGTTAGTCCAGCACCATTATTTCAGTGATACCATTATTGAAATGTCAGTTCAGCTGAAAATTCAGATTGTTTTTCAGGGAAATTACCATGATCCATGTGTGTGCATGTATGTACATCAATTATGCACTTAATGACAGAAAATAATTGTGTAATTTATGTCCTCTTTTTAGCACTACACGTGAAAAGCACTTACCTCAATGTAACATAAAGCCCAGGCACGAAGAGTTCAAACATTAAATTCTTGCACAAAAATGTAGGCTTCATAAGTTATATATGATGTGTCTAATACAGAGTTGTTTCATGTCCTGGAGGGTTTTTCTTTATCTTCCTCACTGGTACAGCATGCTAATGGAAATTTTCTGCACCTGAAGTAACTGATGATCTCAGAGCATTTTTGTAAATATTTGCTTGAACACTTTATAAATATGTGTTGCAGACTTCAAATGTTTGGAGTTGGCACTAAAAATATTTGTAGGTATAGCTACCAGAAAAAACACTCCCAGTGTAAAGTATGTGAAAGACACTATTACACAAAAAAACCCTCACCAGATGAGAAATACTGGAACAAGAAAAGAATCGCACATATAACCATCCCTGCTGTCCCAGCAAAAACTTCACTTAGGCTACAACTGTTTCTAGAAAATTACCTCTGTTTTCTTGGCAGTGAGTTAATTGAACGTATAAATAAAAGCCACTCTGCTAAGAAAAGTTTGGAGTGAAATCTGTTACTACAACAACTCAAGATTTATTTGCAGGATGAACAGAACCAATACAGAGACTGTAGGTAAACCAATGAAGTATTGGCTTCAGTTGACTTCAGCAGGTCTTTCTTGTTCCAAAGTCACTATAAACATAGTCTAAATTCAAAATAGTGCAGCGTGTAAAACTGCACTTGGTGGTAATTGTGGTTCCATCTGCTGTGCAGTCAAGTACTTAAACTTTTTGTATGTGAGCCATAACCAAATCTTTTGTCTGGTGCATATGTTCCACAAAATAATGGAGTGAGTGACTAGATGAAGTAAATGAAAAAGACATCTGTAATACCCTGTTCCTATGAAATAAAATAAGTGCACAGATATGTTCTCTAGTATAGCTCACCCAACTTTTTGAGATTAGTTGTTTCTTTTCTATTTGCAGTGGTTTTGTTTAATGTAATTAATGAGTTGAAATTTCCTCAGGGATTTCACACAAAAATTGTTTCTGCAGTTGAGACTTACCTAGGAAACTCTTTGCAGGAGCTGGAGACAAAAACCCTGGGCAAGCAATGGAAGTGATGGCATAAGCACCACTTGATTCTGTTGCTGCATGTGCATATTGCTGGGTTTGAAGTTCACCATCATCCTTGTGCTCATGCCTTTACTGGGTCTCGGTTGGTTACAGTGCTGTCATTCTCCTTGCCTCCCCGTTAGTTTTCTTGGAGGTAGATCCTTATTTGTTCCCCAGTAATGGACTGTGCCTTGCAGTGGGCTTCTTTAAGTTCTCAGATGAGCCTGGATCCTGCAAATTCACTGTTAGCACGCACTTTCTTGAGCTCCTGTTGTACTGTTTTATTTTGCAGTTTATCTTATCAGATATTTGTGATACATACAGGAAAAACAAACAAGTAAATACCCACTGGGACTTGCTAATAGATCCAAGAAAACAAACACTCTTCAGTTTAGCTAGAAAAAGAAATGTACAGAGGGCAAAAGCAACATACAGAGGGCAAAATAATAAATGTCTATGCATTCCTTATGGTTTTACTTTTCTCTGTATGTATTATTTGATGTTGCCATCAGAACCTCTAAAAGTTCATTATTCCCCTGCTGCACTTAGTTTTTACTCTTCTGCTAAAAAAAAAAAATAAAAAAAATAAAAAACCCCTTGCTATTTTCTCTGCAAAGAGCCATTATGTAACCCCTTGTTTTATAATCCTGTGTCTCTTTCCCAGGCAGCCTTGTCTGAGAATCATAGTTCATTTGTATGTATAGACCCTGCTAGAATTTAAATGCAAAGCGAGTTTTGTCTTGTGTAGCGAGTCCTCCTCCAAGGTTGCTCCTTTTGAATAGCTGGTCAAGAAATGATTCTTCATTGCCTCTGACCTGGGAGACCAGATGCTGCTCTGACAGAGAACTGCAGGGTGTGTGGGCCCTGAGGTCAGAAGTGCTGCGACATTTTCATAACCTTAAGCAGAATTTTTAACTTAGTGACATTCTCTGAATTGTCAGAGATAGTTGATGGAAATGAATCTCAAAGAAATGAAATTAAAAAGATTTATTGGGGGGTACGTTCTATGACCTGTACAGCAGAAGTAATGAGAAAGTGTTCTGAACAGCTTACTGTGATGTTGCTTTTGGATAGAACATGGATGGAACAGCAATGCAAAGGTTTGTTAACACAAGTGAAAGTGATACCGCATTGCAAAGGCATGGATGTGATAGAAGCGAATGAAGACAGGTCTCTATTACTTTCACAGAAGTTTGTTAATGCAAGGATTCGGGAATCCATGTCTGTTCAAGTTTATAAATATTGCACTTCATTATGAGGAGACAGACCGCATGCATCATAGTTTTTGAATTGCTATTAAGCAGCAAAAATGTGCATACAAAAGCTGAAAAGAAACATGAAGCGGGTCCAAAGGAGGGCTACAAAAATGATCCGAGGGCTGGAGCACCTCTCCTATGAGGACAGGCTGAAAGAGTTGGGCTTGTTCAGCCTGGAGAAGAGAAGGCTGAGGGGTGACCTGATTGCAGCCTTTCAGTACTTAAAGGGAGCCTATAGGAAAGATGGGGACAATCTTTTTAGTAGAGACAACAGTGACAGGACGAGGGGTAATGGTTTTAAACTAAAACAGGGTAGGTTTAGGCTGGATATAAGGAAGAAATTCTTTACAATGAGGGTGGTGAAACACTGGAACGGGTTGCCCAGAGAGGTAGTGGAGGCCCCATCCCTGGAAACATTCAAGACTGGGTTGGACAGGGCTCAGAGCAACCTGATCTAGTTAGCGGTGTCCCTGCTCGCTGCGGGGGGGTTGGATTAGATGACTTCTAGGGGTCCCTTCCCACCCAAAACTTTCTATGATTCTATGAAGTACACTGGATTGTCCAGCTTCTGGTTTTCAATTGGATTGCATTTGTAAATCCTATTTGTCTGCTTCGAAAATCTTCGTTTTCTGTGTTTACAGTTAACTATCTTGTTATTCTTTTCACTTGCACAAAATGATAAGTGGCTTCAAAACACTGGGATTTTTTTACATCTCTATAGTGAAATGGAGAAAATTAATTACATTGAAATATTTCAGTTTTACAGATAAGACATAGTTTGTGTTTGTTCTTTTTCCTATTCTATCTACATTGTGCAGTTGGCACAAGTTAGATAGGACTAGTGCAAAAATTGTTATTCCAGGTGATGTTTAGATGTAGAATGTTTAGGCTGGTATTTGCCTAAAATATTAGGAGAAAGAGTGATGAAAAATATGCTCTTAACTAGCAAAGCTTTATGCTGATAAACCCCGTGTGCAGATTCCTTTATCTTTTTGCCCAATTTACTTATTTTAATTGAGTAACTGATTTAGGCACTGCCAGTAAAAACTGTGTCAGTCCTGTAGGTGTGTTTTCATTTTGGGGGGGGCTAAAATCATGACATGCTAGTTACTTTGAGATATGTACCATTTGATTGATTAGCCTGGTCTTCTTGACAGGGGAAACACCTTTAATGGGTTTATGTCTCATCCAGAAATGTTGCATTAACAATTACAGTAAGCTGAAACTTCGTGGGAATTTGCATTTACAGGAACACCAGGATTATCATAAAATCATAAAATTGTTTAGATTGGAGGAGACCTTCAAGACGATCAAGTCCAACCATTAACCTAACACTGTCAATTCCGCCACTAAACCACGTCCCTGAGCTCTGCATCTATACGTCTTTTAAATACCTCCAGGGATGGTGCCTCAGCCACTTCCCTGGGCAGCCTGTTCCAGTGCTTGATAACTCTTTCAGTGAAGAAATTTTTCCTAATATCCAATCTAAACCTCCCCTGACCAAACTTGAGGCCATTGTCCCTTGTCCTATTGCCTGTTACTTGGGAGAAGAGACTGACGCCCACCTCGCTACAACCTCCTTTCAGGTAGTTGTGGAGAGAGATAAGGTCTCCACTGAGTGTCCGTTTCTCCAGACTGAACAACCCCAGTTCCCTTAGCCGCTCCGTATACAACTTGTGTTCTAGCCCCTTCAGCGACTACATTGCCCTTCTCTGGACAGGCTCCAGCAACTCAATGTCCTTCTCGTAGTGAGGGGCCCAGAACTGAACACAGTACTCCAGGTGCGGCCCCATCAGTGCTGAGTACAGGGGCACAATCACCTCCCTACTCCTGCTGGCCACACTATTCCTGATGGAAGCCAGGATGCTGCTGGCTTTCTTGGCCACCTGGGCACACTGCTGCCTCATGTTCAGCCGGCTGTCAGCCAACACCCCAAGATCCTTTTCCGTCGGGCAGCTTTCCAGCCACTCCTCCCCAAGCCTGTAGCGTTGCATGGGGCTGTTGTGACCCAAGTGCAGGACCCGGCATTTGGCCTTGTTGAACCTCATACAACTGGCCTCGGACCATCAAGCCAGTCTGTCCAGATCCTTCTGCAGCGCCTTCCTACCCTCAAGCAGATCAACACTCCCACCCAACTTGGTGTCATCTGCAAACTTACTGAGGGAGCACTCAATCCCCTCATCCAGATCGTTGATAAAGATGTTAAACAAGACCGGACTCAAAACTGAGCCCTGGCGAACGCCACTTGTGAACGGCCACCAGCTGGATTTAACTCCATTCACCACCACTCTCTGCGCTCGGCCATTCAGCCACTTCTTTATCCAGCAAAGAGTACACCCATCCAAGCCATGAGCAGCAAGTTTCTCCAGGAGGATGCTCTGGGGAACAGTGTCAAAGGCCTTACTAAAGTCCAGGCAGACAACATCCACAGCCTTTCCCTCATCCGCTAAGCGAGTCACCTTGTCGTAGGAGATTATCCTATGCTATAGCCCAAAACTACAAAATGGCAAGAAATATGCGTGCTTTGTGATCTCTAAAGTCTTTGTTATTTATCGATTTTGTTGTTATTTTAATTTCAAAAGTAAAGAATTCTTATCTTTCAGTCTCTTGCAAGTTTCCAGAATTTTGATCAGTCTGGACATCTTTTCTAAATCCTCAGATTTCACAGCATCGTCTTAGGTATTATCACTCACACTCATGATCTTGCAGTTGTGAAATCTCTGAAGCATATCGCAATGAAGTTACAACCATAATGTTCAGCCATGTTATCATTGTAGTACTGCCTCCGTTTATTATATTGGGTTGCTAAATAAAGTTTTAGTAAGCTACAAATACGTTCTTCAGATGATGTTTTGAATTTTGCAAATAATATATTTTCTGCTTCTTTATCACACCAGTTGGAAAATACTTTTGAAGTTACTGTTTGTTTTTAATGAAGGAGAGAAGGTAAAATCATTGTAACAAACCTATTTATATATTAACTGGCATTACATTGGCACTGACTTTTTTAAAGTCAATTTTCAGTTGTAACCAGTCTGTTTTGAAACTTCGTAATGCTCACAGTGGGAGAAGTGAAAAAACAGCAAATGATGAGAAAAGGTAGCTTGTCTCTGTCTGCAGCTGACATGCTGAAATACCATAACAGCGATTGAAAATAACAGCCATTTTATCAGCAATCTTAAATTCCATGGATTAACAGACTTTAGTTTGGAAAAAAAAAAAGATCATGTTTAGTGACTAGTTAGTGTTACAGAACCCATATATAAATGATAAATCAGGGCTTACTCTGTTTTTAAGGTGTTTCTCAGCGTATTTGTAAGGTGTAAGTTTCTAGCAAGCAAATGTTCTACCAAATTTTAAAACTTTTGATCCTTTAGGTATATTGTACAATCAAGTTTGCATATTATAGCATTAAGATGCCAGGTCTGCTGCAATTGAAATAAAGAACCCGGTTCTATTTCTAGTGTTTTTCTAAATACTGTAAAATTAGCATCCTTACTTAGATTTATGTTGGTGTTTGGTGTGTCTCTTGACAAGGTTTGTGCACCAAATCAGGATGTGTTGGAATACGATTCAGTATCTCATCTGCTGTTTTCAAATTCCTTCCCAGTCCACGAACTTTTCTGGTGATCGACAGGTGCTGTTAGTGCTTGTTCCCATACGGAAATTAAACCATGACTAATGAAACTGTGCCCCAGACTTTTTCATTTGCTAGATGTCTCCCTCATCTACTGGAAGGGCACCTACTTGCACCGTTGGAAAACAAAATTGAAATAGGTACTCAAACCAAGATAAGTTTTACATTCACCTAGCTGATTGCAGTATTTATGGGCAAAGTAACACAAATGATTTCTGGTTTGTTATTTATTTCTTGGTTCAAGGAGATGTGTAGCAGACAGTGGCATTGGCTGGAGATTGGTCAGAGCCTGGTTAAGTGTGACACTTAGCTGAATGTTGCTGTATGATTTGTTGAAATGTACTTGATGCATATCATAGGCTTCCAAGCACCAGAACCGGGAACTGCATTCAGAATACTTTATAAAGTGAATGAAACACTTTATCACTTGTAGTTCATGCTTCTCCGGTCCTTTCTTAGTAATTTCTAATATTCTGTTTGACTTCTTGGCGACTTTTCAGTGCTAGACTGATGCTAACAGAGAACCACCTATAGAAACACCAAGGTCGTTTTTCTGCGTGATAACAGCTTATTCATAACCAATACTGCACTTTTCTCATAGTTCGTTGTTGGTTTTTTTTATTGGCATCAGATTTTGGTTGCCATTTTGCTGCCACATTATTAATTGCTGTGAACTTCTGCAACTTACGTCAGTCAGATTCAGTTTTAATTGGCTCTGAATATTTTCATATCATGAGCAAATTTTGCACCCTTGCGAATTGTTCTTTTTTCAGATTTTTATGTATATAGATTGAACAGCAAAGGTCACAACACAGATATTTGTGAAATACTGTAGCTCACTTCTTTCTGTTGTAAAAACAACCACTTACTATTGCCAGATAAAAAGTCCCTATGTCTACTAATTTGATGAAAAAGCCTTATTCAGTTCAGAACTACAGATTACTACTGGTATCTTCTTTCCATCTTGAGAGGATTTGAAGTCTCAAAAAGCCAGGCTTCTGAGATGTCAGAAATATAAAATTATGGCAAAAGTTCATACAGCAGTTGTTCTTTCAGTGATGCATCAGTATGCTCAATATTACTTGCAGTCTGCCTTTGCGCTGCCGTTAGCAGGAGATAAATATCTACATCCTTTGATCACACAGGTTAGTATCCTTATTTCAAAGCAGTTGTTGCCTTCCAATTCTGTAATTTCACTTGTTCACCATTAACTCTACACACCACGCTCTACTCCCATTTACCTGCTGACAGAAAAAGAACAGCAGAAAATTGTAGGCTAATGGGCCCATGCATTGCAGTTCTTTGTAAGTGAGGATGTGTACTAGCTTGGTTGCTGAACCCAGGAATGCTCACATCTTGCACAAGGCTGATGCAGCTCTTCCCTATGTATGGGCTGGGCTGAGGACCTTGGAGAAACACTGCCCACCAGTTGTAGCTTTGCCATATTCTTTCTGGTGATCCCTCTGTAGACTGCAGTTCAATGTGTAACTGGAAGTGACTCGGTAGCATGCAGGTGTTTCCCAGCGTTCCACTGCCAGCAAAAGCAAGTGACACACAAGTTTTGAGTTTGAAACACCTTCGGTCCTCTTCAGGCTTAGTGTTGCAGGATGCAATGAACATCATCAGGCAGTCTTTGAATTAATGATTTTTTTTCATGAATGAATAATGCATAAACCCAGCTTTTACTGCCACCAACAATCCATGTTGTTTTGTAATGAAATATGCATTTCTTTTATATTTGAAAAATGTAAAGTACATTTATTTTGTGGGCAGTGCAAAATTTATGATCTTCTCAAATATTGATTTCAACACTTTTTTAGATTTGTAGGTATACTTAAATGACAAGGTAGATGACCACTCTGTTCCTTACCAACCCTTAAAATAAAATATGATAGATTTGGGACTCTTAAGACCCGAGTCTTCTCTTGCCCAGTCACTTTAGATACAAGCTCTAGAGTCTGCAAGCCAGGTTGCCCAATGCATTTGGGCACTTAGTTCTTACTGAAGTTTTCCTTAGTGAAGGATCTTGAAACCTGTGAAAATGTTGGAGGATCTATGCTTCACCACCTGCAAGGCAATGCTCTGTGTTAGAGGATTAGATCTAACATGCAAGTTTTGTGTTGCTGTGCCACATACAAATGTCCTGGTTCTGGCTGAGATCATCTTCCTCTCAGTAGCTGCTCTGTTTTGGATTTAGTACCAGAAGAATGTTGATAACACTGATGTTTTCAGTTGTTGCTATGAAATCAAGGACTTTTTACCAGTTTCTCGTATTCAGCTAATGAGCAGCGGTGCGGGAGCATAGCCAGGCAGCTAGCGCAAGCTGGCCAGTGGAAATATTCCATACTAAGGATGTCATGCTCAGTTTATGAATGGGGATTGTCTCGGGGCAGGGGCAGGAATCTGCTATTCTTGTTTCCATGAGTTTGAATCCTCTCTTGATGGGGAGTTTGAACTTTCTGGGAGTTTGGGGTTTCTCGGGAGTTTTCTGAAATTCTCAAAATGCAGGAGTATGGCATTCCATGATCACTGCTCGGGGACTGGCTGGGAATTGGTGATCGGGTGTTGGGAAAAGTTGTATATAGTTTGTTTTGCATATTCATTATAATTATTATTATCATTAGTAGCAGTAGTATCAGTAGTAGTATTAGTATTTCCTGTGTTGCCTTATTAAATTGTCTTTATCTCAACCCATGAATTTCCCCTTTTGTCCATTTCTCCTCCCCATCCCACTGGGGGGGAAGGGGAGAGGTGAGCGAGCAGCTTCCTAGTGCTTAGTTGTCAGCTGCCGGCTTAAACTAAGACAGCAAATCAGAGTTAAAAGTATTCAATTTGTATTTCTCAGCATTGTATATATACCTGTATAGTCAGGATTTTGTTTATGTATTTTGACTATGAGGATTTTTTCAAAAGAACATTTATCTTGGTAATGGACATGGAGGTATAGAAACTTAGATTTAAGAAAAGCCAGTAATAAATCATGATTTATCAGAACTAGATTGTTACATCCAAATGATAAACAAGAATAGCCGTGTACTGCTTCTGACTTTCTTTCAGGTCTCCTGTACGAACCCAACTCTAGGTCCTATAACTTTGTTTTATGCAATTTATGTGCTTTAGAAGTTATATTTGCTGATGATATTCTAAACAGGACACTTGGAGAAAATTTGTACCAACTACCTTCTTGAGTAATCAAAAAGTGAGATGAAGGGATATATGTTTGGTTTTAATAGAGCTTCAGGTTTTCCCTGAGAGAAATCCTCAAGTATGTCTTTCAGACATTGTTTTCTAAATGTTTCAATTTAAAAGATGTGATGTTTTTGACAGTTCTTTGGAGGCTGTGCATACTGGTTTTGAAACACTCCATTGCAAACCGCAGGATGCAGTTCTTTCAGCTAGCTGAGCTGTCATTGCAGCAGCCTGCCACAGCTCTCTTTTTCCTAAAATGAACCAGCTTGACCATGAGTACACTTCAGCAACCACTCATTTAAGACTTATCCCTGATGATTACAGTTGATTTGCCTGAAATAGCTTAGCAGGACGTTTTGCTGGATTTAGCGGGGTAAGACTGTAACTTTGTTATTTACTGGTTTTAACAAGGTTATGTTGTTTTCTGATTCAAAGTTGTGAACTGCGCACTCCTTCAGTTAGCAAGATTCTTCCAGTGTGCTTGTCTTCCTCTCTCTCCTGTGTTCGATAGTTCTCAGGGCTTTGAGAACCTGTACAGTTGTAGATTTCTTTGTTCACTTATTCCTGTACATCTGATTTTGACACAAAGTAATTAAAAAAAGATCTTTTTTTTAATGTTAAAAATTTGAGTGATGTTCCTTTCACTTAATGTACTGTCACTGTAGGAAGTTCGAATGCAGCAACTAATGCTGTCACAGAATGAGTGTTTAATACAGTGTAACCACTAGACTACAATATGTCCTCCCAAGTAGTTTCTTATTTTCCCTGAAATCATATTTAAATTCAATCATTGTCCTGTCTGACACATCAGTCTTAACAGACCACATATTTAGTTTTACAAGTTACTCTTCTGCATTTGAGCTGGTTCAGCTAGGGAGTGTTCCACAAATTACCTAATTCTCTTTGCTCACATGCCTCACCGGGACAGCCAATGCCATAATGTCACTCATTAGCATTTTCTTTGGTGTATTTAACATTCTGTTAGTGAATTAAAGCTGAGTTTGACATTCAGTGAATAATCAATGTCTTGGGGGCCACTTTGAGGTTCTGTAAGAAGGCTCTTGCTGTCCAGTTATATTTTGCATCATCTGGGAGGCTTGCTGAGGATCAGACTTCCTTCTCTCTGCTGTGAAAGTGCGCTAAACCAGAACCCTTTACTGTTCAACTCCAGCTATGAAAGACTTGATCAACAACTGCTAGCTTTTTCTTGAATGCTGATTTTAGAGATTCTCTTGTTGACTATTTGTGGCCAAAGAAAAACTGAAAAGCTCTATAACTATGAAGTGTCTTACCATCAAGCATTACGTTAGGTGCCTTACAATTTTTGCCTTTTTTGTGAGATATTTAACCTATTCCTAATGTCTTTGAAAAGCGGATGGAAGGTAGCACAGTACAAGCAGATAATTTGTTAGATTTAGTTTTTCTTTTCTGTTAAACGTTCTAAACTGGGATTCTGTTTTGGAATTTTAACCAAAAATAATTCCCAGTCTCAGTTATTGGCTCAACTGAACTTCAGAGTTATAGAATAATGTGCTGATGACTGGGAAGACTGATCTTAGTACTGCTGTGTTGTCACACCCCAATAATGAGAGTGATTAAATGTCCCACTGTCACTGAAAATCTGGGAATAAAACCTCATAACACCAATGTAGTGTTAAAAGGCGGGCATTTTTTATTGCAGTGCTGGATGCACGGGGGATAATTCTACCGAATGTGCATACCTCATACCTTTTTAATGTGGTTTATGTAGACCAAAAATATGTATATTTATTTTATTTATACATATTCATTATGGTTAGTTTTCTCAGTTCGCTACACGAAACCACGCTCCATCATTCTCTTTTGTCTATTGTTTTGTTTGCATTAATGATTACCTACATCTATCCCGAACAACTTACTTCATATACTCAATGTTCCCAGACCTGATGTCCAGTTGGATAGGGCTGTACAAGGAATATAGCAGCATCTGCTAATGCTATTGCAATATTTCTGAAGAAATATTTATACATCATGGCATATTTAGTTGCTGTCTTTGTAGAGGAGTCACTGTTTTATTTTTAAGAATCACCCAAATTACTGACTGGATTGGTATTGCTTTTGTCTAGCTTAATTTATAACATTATCCCAGACTTCTGTCTTTCAGAGGAAGAACTTGTTTCCAAATAGATTCTTTATTTTAATCAGTAGCCTTCCCACCTCTGTTTAATTGCCGAATGTTTATGCATCATCCTGAAGTGTGAAATGCTGTGACAGTTTGATGGTGTTATGAATTCTTTCAGCACTCTTCTATTCAATATGTTATTATTTTTTTGCAGATACAAATTGCAATAAAGATGATAGATTTGAAAGTGGGGGTGCAGTTCAAAACTGTTTTATCATGGGAGGACAATCTGTAATACCTGCCAGTCAGGTTCATTAAATTATGTTGTTGTAGCAACTGGTTGACCTCTTCCATACTTGAAATATCTTTTGTCAAATAATTAGTACTGCTTAATTGTGTATTACTGCAAAAGAGGCAAGTAATTAAAGAGGTTCTTGCAATGGCCATGGGGCCAGAAAGGGTCAGAAACTACTTGTAATTGGAATATATTTCGTGTAAATAAATTAATACATCTAATATAGGTCTCTTCGTTCCCCAGGATCTAAAAAAAGTATCCAACATATTTGAATTGCTGTTTGTTGCTTAGAAACATTAATGGATAAACATTAACTCTTGGCCGCACTCTTTTTTTTCCTTTTGTCTCTTCTTGTCAGATTAAGAAACCTTTAACACATATGATGTATTTAGACCTTCACTGATGTGATAGCCACATAGACAAATGGCTCAATAAACTCCTTTTTGGCCTTTTCAGTGTGTTTCTCTGTATTTTGGCTGTCAGTCGTGTGTTGCTGGAGGTTCTTGTGTTTTTCCTAGTTTGGTCCTCTGCATGGAAACTTTCTGAGCATTTGATCAAAGACAGCAGTCATCATAATCCACAAATGTAGAGCTCTGGGGGGAAAAGATTACTCACAACATAATATTTCGGATTTCAAGACAGCAAGTGCCATAATCAGTCAGAAAAACTAGTTCAACTGATGCTAGTTATGGAATCAGAGCTTACTGAGAAGCCAAGAACCTGCATTTTTTTTGTGGTCTGAGGAGGTGATTTTAATTTCTCTTCAGGACTTCTGGATTTGATTCACCAATCATTTTTTGATGCTGAGTACAGAATCCGTCATCTGGCAGTAATAGTTCTTTGCTTAAAGAGAAAACTGTGCCATCGGCGGGGGGCAGGGGATTGAAATAAAAGAGCTTCTGAAGTGGTGCAATAGCTATGTTGCAGACTACAGTATGTGTAGAGCGGTACTGAGGTTTATTGCGATAGCTGTAATGGAAAATAAAAGAGGAACAGACTGCAGCCCTCCACCTTATGTAAAAGTAAGCACAATTAAAATAATAGCCATAAAAAGCCTTACTAATCCCAAACATAGGTCAGTAAGTCTTTCAGTTGGAATTTAAATCTAATCTAAGCACTGTTGTCCATGTTATTAATGTTTTTGCATTGTAGGGCTTTGCGGTTTTACAGTTGACAGTCCCATCTTTTTCTCTTCATCTTCTAACTTTACTGTCATCCTCTTTTTACGTTTTCTTTATTTAACAAGGTCATTCATACCTCATCTCTGTGTCTACGTCTTCGGCAGGAGCTTGTGATAGTTAGGTATGTAGGGCACAGGGAGTTATTCCCAGGTGGCATCTCTGCCGTATGGTTTTGAAATGGCTCTTTGCAATGAAAAGTAAAGCTTTACTTCTCCCCTCAGGCCTGCCTTAAGGTAGAAAACCTGACATATTTGTGGCAATGAACCTATACAGTTATCTTGCCAGACTTAATTCAATGGAATCAATTTTTTTAATGAAAATAATCAAATGCTTTTCTTGAGCCTTTGAAAAAAGCAATATTCACTGATGAAATCAGAAGAAAAAAAGGAAAATTATAACATTTTTTTCTCAACAGTTGTTTCTAAATTGTGCTTTTTTTAAAAAAAAGACATTGTTTCTTCATTCCACAAGTCTCTGTTTCACTATGCTTTTAGTAATTGATGCCTTGCAGGATTTTTTGCTCTTTAGTTTTGCATTGGGCTTTCTGGATTTGCCTTCTGTTACATGCATATCATAGTGTTTATTAATATTTAACTTGTTACAATTTACAATTGGTAAGTGTTTAAAGGACATTATTCTTCTATTAATTACACAGCTGTACTGGTGATTACTCCGTGTGTTGGATGACTTGTGTAGGGAATGCAAAGTGATAATATTTTGAAAGTGTTATTGCAATTTAATATATTTGCATATGAAACAACTTCACATACATAAATGCCCTGCTGGTTTACCTTTAGCACCGTACTGGGAACACTTGCTGTCTGAATTTGCTCAAATAATTGCAAAAAGCAAAATTCTGTCACGAAAACACAGCAAAAGAATTTATTTTCTGACTTCCCCAGATGTTAACAAAATTTTAGAATGTACACAGATCCCGTGTATGCTGTGAGTGTAATTCCTCTTTACACTGTTCCTCTAAATCAACAATTTCTTCAGCAAACAAAAGATCCTTTGTGTACAGAGTGCTGTATACCTCATAGAGGGTTGTAGTTATGGTTAATGCAAAAAGTAGTGCTGTTTAATTTAAAGATTAAAAAAATTATATACATACCTGTTTAAGGTAAAATAGTATTGCATTTTGAAATTTCCAGTTAATTTAAAGGGAAAAAAATGTGGTGGCCATCATTTTGTCCCTTGATTTGCACTCCTAGTGTTGCCATTTGATTTAAGTAACAGTTCCTTTGGAAGGCATTTTGAATAAACATATGCATATTGGATTTTGCTTTAAAATTTAGTCTTAACCTTAACAAATTTTAGCAGCTGGCACAGATATGTTTGTTCAGCAGAAACTAAACAAATAAAAATATACAAATATTTGTCAGAATTATAGCAAAGATACAGAAGATATTCTGCTATTTTTTAATGATGAAAAGTGAAAAGTGCCAGGCTTTTCTCTAAAACTGAGCACTGCCACGTGAATATGTATTAGTTTAACTAACTATCAAGAGATTTAAAAGCCATGTTCTCAAGTATTTACTTAACTGCCCTGATGAAGATAGTTTCTTCAAAGGGCATAAATCTCTACGCTCGTTGGATAAAATATAGTTTATTACTTCATAGCCCATCCTCGATTCAAGTCGTGCCAAAAATGGAGGAATTATATGCCTTCCAGATTGTTCTAAGGCATGTTAAAAATGCACTAATCCTCTGAGATCTGCATTATTTATGAGATTAAAAGTCATTTGCATGAATTTGTCAGCATCTATCTTTAAAAAAAAAGGCTGAAAGTCTTTTATTAGTTCTATTGATGTAAATCCAGAATAAATCTATATAACTGTGACTAAAACATAGTCAACTGAGAGGAGAAAAATCCCTCTGCCAAGTATGAAAAATGAAGTCAAAAGTCATCAGAAATGATCTTCATTCTTCACTTAACTTGGTCCCAAAAGAAGGAAAGGAGTATATTGTTCATAGCTTCATAGGACACTGGAGTTTTGTAGAGTTTACTGATCTGCCATAGATTTTCCTTTTGTATAGTTGCCTTCTTTAGTTACAGTCCTCCCTGTCAGGGGGTGAATTTATGATTTCTTTCATATGAAGGTAAAACTATCTATCTGTTGTATTGCACTTGGTCATTTAAAAATATTACTGCATATCTAAAACTACTTCGTGCCAAAAAACTATCCCTCAACTGTGTTTCTTTTATCTTATAGAAAATGTTTGATGTTCAGGTCTTCAAGACTGAGCTTGAGACATGACAGGTGATAGTTAAAAGACATGGAGTAGCTTTGAAACATTTTTCTGCTTTGCGAGAGCTAGGTTTAAATACCAAAATTTAATTGATATGCCAGCTTATTAAAGTAAAAATTGGAACAAAAGGTCCCTGAAATTTTTCAAAAAATATGTATGTGATAACCTGGAAGTCCCATTTTAGTCAGATTTGTCAGCTAGGAGAATTTGGCAGATTAACCTCAGATGTAAGAGCAAAACTTGCTGGGTTTTGGTCTTTGCTACCTCTAAAAGTCAGAGAATACTACTATATGCTTCCATTTAGGAACGTAACCTGAAGTAGGTTTTGAATGCATTAGTTTTAGGAGACCATGAGTAACATTTATCAGCAAACTAGAGTGGTGCAGTAAGATGCATAACACTTGAGCAACCCTGTAATTTAATAGCTTCTTTTAGATAGTTTATCACAGTTGCTTTTACGGAATTGAATTTTTTTTTAAGGAATTACTTAAGTACAATTATTTTAAAAAGTATTCTTGCATTTTGAAAGCATTTGTTACATACTTCTCAAGTGAACAGAAATAGGTACAAGTAAATGGTGGATATTTTGTCCTTTTGTTTGTCATAGCAGCATTGAAAATTACAATCCTAGGGCTCTGATAGCTGGGAGTATGGCAGTATCCCGTGTGGTGGAAATGATACCATGAATTTGTTTGCTGGGCTGACGTTAAGGCCATTCTTAAAGGCATTTGATTTGTTGCATTCAGCAGGATACTTGGGATCTCAAGGATCTGCAGCGGAGCTGCACAAGGCAGTTGTGAATGCTGCCATCTTGCTTCTTGGACTGCTGTTATTACAGTTTAAAAATGAGGCATGTCTTATATGCCGAAGTGCAGGGCCACAGTAGTAAAGGCTGCCTTCAAGAGATTTGAGGGATGTGGATATTCCCACTGCTTTGAAGGGAGAGGGCTGTTAACTGGATCACTTCTGTGGTTTAGCATTTTGTATCAACTTTGCTTTCACAGGTCATGTTTTACTGAAAACCCGCTAGTCCAGGGAGGAGCAGGCACAGATACTGTTGGTGGAAATTGTAGGCCTGACATGATTGTCAACTAAGGAATCTGAACACTCTTCTGAGGTTACTTTGAAGTGAAGATCTGTGTCTCATTGTCAGCATCTTCTGAAGCAGATGGATCCAAATAATGGCCAATCTTCTCAGGCTACGATCTCCTACTGTAGTTAGTTTTGTTCATCACCTGAAGTTCTGGTTCCTTGCGGACAACACTGCTTCTGTCTGGCCTAAATGATTTCTCCTGTTTCTGGAGAGAGAACAGAGCTAGCATTTCCTTCCTATGGCTGTTGCTGAGCTGGGTCAGTTTGACATACCCAGACTCCTGCATCCTGCAAGTGTTGTGTTCTGCCTGACTAGAGAAGGTCATCTGGGAGCTACGCTGTTGGCAGATCTTCCCCTTCAGTCACAGCATCCTTCTCCCATCCTTGGTGCCTTCTGCTGCTTGCACCCATGTACGTTCCCTTTCATTCTCCTTTGCTACCAAATGTAACCTTTCCATAACCATGCCCTGCAGGCGACTTGGCCCCTGCCCATGTGTCTCAGCCAGGGCCTCTTAGCGACTCTGTGGAAGCAATGGGCTTGAGCACCTACCTGGCACAGGCCTCCTGGCAACCACAAAGGCTGTCCTCCAGTACCTCAGACCTCAGGTCAGACAGGGCTGAGGTGGGGGCATGGAAGAAGACCTGCACTGCTCCTTTCCTTGTGCAGGGTGAGGAAAAGGAGTTCCTGCTGGCTTTTGTGGTTGTGAAATCTGGTGAGTGATGTTGCTATTGATTTTGTGTTTGTATTGGGATGGTTTTCATTCACGAATGGTTGAAGAGAGATGCAAGAAGCACCTGAAAGAGTTAGTAGTGATGTTATGGCATTAAGATCAGCAGACCTTTTAGGCAAGGATGGAAAATAAATTGTTTTTTACATCTGCCTTTTATAATGAAGTAGGCATGGAAGAATTAGCAATATGAAAGTAGATGACTGCACTCAACCTTCATTTTCATAGCTAGAGTGGATCAAATGTCGTCTCCTATGCACTGAATCAAGATCATCTGAATCTGACCAGGTTTCAAATCCAGTATGGCACAGTTTTCATAGCTAATCTGTGTAGCACTGTAAGAGTATAGCTGATTTGTACATTTTGTGCAAGAGGAAATTGTGTAAAGCTTATATGAGGTATGTAAATACACTAACTAACCCGATCTAACATGCAACAGAACTAGCATAGTTTCAGTTTTTGTTATTTACAGCTGAAGCTCAACAGGAGATATATTAGTGTACCTGAACTTTGTTCAGCCTTACATCCAAAGATATACAGCCTCACTTTTTCATATGCATTGCCTATTGTGTCAGTTCTTGGAAGAATGGAGCACAGTATTGTACTTAGAGTAAAATATTTGAAAACGCTTCAACCTCAATTGAGCGTTACTTAAACATTTCAGAAAATGTACCCTAAAACTAGCAGGTTTATCTTCAAAGATTTCATTTTTAGGATGAACCTGCTGATTCTTGAAACAACCCTGTATAGGGATAAACAAGCATTAGTTTTCATCATGTTGAGAAGTAGTTTTAAGCAGAGAGACTATGTCTTGTCTCAGATTCTGTAGTAAGCCAATGGAACGAAATTTAGGCTTTTATGGTATACGACCTAGGAAGGACTAATACTTCTACTGTTACATGATTGTGCATTGCCTGAAAAGAATTTATTAGGACCTGTGTTTCTTCTGTGAAGGATGGACATTAAGCTGCAGTAATGTCAGTGTGGTGGTTTGACCCTGACTGAGGGAAAAATCACCTACTGGCTTCTCAACAATAAGTATTTTCAATTCTCCTTTAGACATAGTCATTCTCTTAGAAGCCTGGCAGCACTTTTAAGCATTTCAGAATTCTTAAGGATAACACTTATGTGACTAAGCTTCTTCTGTTTCACATAGTAGATGCTTATTACGTAATTTATACATCATGTATATTTAATTTTGATAGCACCATTATTTATTTATTATCCAATTTAATTTATTTAACCTTTCATTTGCCACTGCTAGCCTCTAGTGGAAATTCATATGTTAAAATGTTTGGTGTTAAGATGATTCTTATCCAGGATCGTGGTGGAAAATAGCTTAGTATGGTAGGACTAAGCAATACTTTTACTACTCAGATAAATTCTGGCGTTACACTGTAGCATATTCTGGTATAAACATTCTGAATCAGCATTGGTAGTCTGAGGCTTGTCCTAAAAAGAAGAGTTTTTTCCCAGTGCAGTTACTACATGGAGGTGTCTGGAACAATTTCAGTTTGATGCAGACCTCCACATTCTGTCCTTTTTTTTCCATATGCCACAAAAAATCCAGATTACAAATGCTATCCAGAGAAGGAAGAGTAAAGAAACCCCAGGTATATATCTATACAGACACCTAATGAGGCAAGTTATTAAAAAAAAAACACCTGTGATTTTCTTTTTTTTTCAGAATGGGGAAGTTCTACTTAAATTTTAAATCCTGCAAGAAATTTAGATACTGTATTGACTAAGTCTTTTTCGCTGAGTGTTCTCCTTCATGCTTTTTTTACCCTAATACTTTTGTGACTAGACTTAGTAAAAATGAGATATTTTTCTCCTACTTTTTCCTAGTATCATAACAAATAGTTGAAATATTACATTGATTTTAAAATAAAGTATAAAATTAATACTGTATTTTAATAACTAAGTGCAGATTATATGATTTGACATACAGTGGTATAAGTACTGCTGTTGACACATCTACGTATTTTGTTGAAATTGTCTTTTCATTAGTAATGTAACAATATGTTTACAACTCTATTGAGGACAATTTGTATGCATGTAGATGTTAAATATCTCACAAAATAGCACTTGGCTTTTGATCAGCCATACTCGCAACAACTATACTGTGCTAGTACAATCAAACACTTGAACTGCCACTTTCCTACATTGTATAAACAGACTATGTTGTAAGATTTAGACAATATAGAAAAGGTGAATCAACTTGGTTGTCAACAGAGACAGTATGCAGTACTCTAAGTGTGTTTGTATAAATAATGGTAATTTTGTCAAGCCATGTGGACCAGTGAACCTCTGCAGTGCAATGTTTTTTAATAATTGAGGGAAAGGATTTTCTTATTCTTTTTAGGGATGATGGCCATTAGTGTGTCCTGTAGATTTTATATTAGATTTAATATATCTCTGGTTTGTGTTGGTGATAGTGGATGGTATGAATTTCAAGGAAAATCTGTTTTCACAGTGTGATGCATTTTAGAGCTGCAAAACATAGTCTGACAATCTGCTTTAAATGAGGCTTTTCAAGTTGCCCCTGATGTATAGCAGAGACAGTTGTGATGGCTAATGAAAACATTTTTAATTATGAAATAGGAAGTGTGAGAGAGGGGAGCATTTACTACGTATCAACTTTTAAATTATTACATGATTTATATTAGATTGTTTTACACATCTGCTATTTTTCTTTTTTCTACTTAATTTCAGTTTCAGACTGGGAGGTGAAGGAATATTCTTGCTTAGAAGCAAGCACATAGGGACAGTTCTGTCTGGTATAGTTCATAACAGAAATAAGTCAGAAAAAATGTTAACCTTGAGGTAACCTGTTTCCTAATCTGAGAGAGAGTATTGTTACTCTTTGTTTACTCAGTAGCATGCCTATTTGGTATTAATTCTGTTATGAATACCGAAGACAACATCACATTTCTGTTGATTAGTCACATTTTTTAAAGTGTATGCAAAGGCAATCAAGACCAAACAAAGATGTGTTTTTATCAAAGACTTCAGATTGACCAAGATACAGAGTGCATTAAAAATAATAATTTAAAAAATAATCTTTTGCCTGTGGAACCTCTAGCTTCTATCTCATAGTCAAACTGAACTATTTTTTAGTGTGACTAAATAGGCTAGTCACTTGAGCTAGTCTGTAACGGTATGCTTCATTTTATTCAGTTCTCTTGTGCTTTTTTGCTCCTATGAGCTTGCCTGAATCCTGCTTTTTGTTCTAGCACAGTAAACTATTCTACCGTTAGCTTGTCTTCTGCCTGACAGGAGGGTGCCTTTTGGCCAGAGCAGAAAGAGAAGTCCAGAAGATACTGCAGGCTTTTAAAGGCAACAAACTCATTCTGTCAAGAGAGCAAAAGCTGCCAAAACCAAACCCCGCTATAAATAGTGACCTGTTATGTGTTAGATTGGATGAATTGGAAATAAAAATCTATGTCTAACTGAGCAAATACAAGCAAAAAGATTGTCTGATACTTTAGCTAGGAAGTTGTGACTTGGCAATGGTCAAGAGCAACAAAGATTTCTGATAGATAATGCGCAAAGTTGATGCATGTGAACAAAAAGCAACTTAGTAAACAGTTATCATAAATAATTTGCACTGGAAATAAAAGTTCACATTTTGTAGCCCCAGTTGTCTTCGAAAATAGAAGAACAAAAAAAAAATCTGTATCATTGCATAACAAGATGGAGCAGTGTGTTATTAAAGGTATACAAACAGATATGCAAACCTTCTGCCTCAATCTAGTCATGTCTCCATTGTCTGAGAAATATTTATTTGCTTAGAAGTAAAGATCCTGTTTTCTTTAAGGAGATTTTCATATGTTCCTCTCATATCTGTCAGTTTCAGTCAAAACCTTAAACATAGAAATATTCACACCTTTTTCTGCCATGTGCGATTACTTCTATTCTTTGATCAATATCTTACTATAACTTTGTTTTCTTTTCTGTAAAGAACCTCCATTTTGGTTATATTGAGAAAAATTAGTATGTACTAGAGTACTTTCAGCTGTATGCACAGTTCTCTAGGCTAATTTGCTGGCATACCTTTACGTACACTCTCAGATGGGACTTTTTCTTTATAAAACCTCTGTGAAGTTAAATGAGAATAAAGGGCACTGTTAACATGTAAACCTGTACACACAGAAATGCTGTGATGTTCGTGCTTTCTTTGTAGCCTTGGTAAGGCACTGAAAGGTTTTAATGCTTGTCACTTGCCTGAGAGAAGAGCAAGAAGAGGACACTTCTGAAAAGCCTGACATCGTCTTCTGTCTCCAGAGTTCTATAAAACAAGAATGCTGGGCCACCTCTCTGCAGGTGTGTTCACTAGAGTATTATTGTTTCTGAATTACTTTGAGAAAGCTAAACAAGGTGCACTTTCAAAGAGCCCAGAGTAACAGTAGAAATGTTGTGGAGATTCTGCTTATTTTCACTGGGCTAGTGTATCATGGCTTGTCTTGTGCATCATGGCAGGAGGTAGGTCAGTAGGTTTGTGTGAAGTTGGTGGGGAACCACCGAAAAGTGTCATCTATCAAGTCAGTGATGAAGTATTGTGGAGAAATCAGTGAGAATGACTTAATAAAACTTACTGAAAGCAGCACACCCACAGAGAAACTATTCTGTTGGAAACCTGTTAATATTAAATTAGTAAAAATACTATTATTGACTTCTAAAACTGATAGAGCAAAGGTGTAGGCAACAACACAGAGAAGATTAATAGAGAGAGATGATGCTTGCTTATAGATTTTCCATTTCTAGGCTGCTACTTGGATACTTTAACAGCTTTACCCAAGACACCCCACAGTAATCAAAGTGAACAGATTAATGTCTCTCTGCAAACTGTATTTGGTTTTAAGTTGTTGTACATAAAATAATCTAAAGATCTTAACAGAACTCAGAACTTTTTTTGCGTGACATACCCTGCAGACAGAATAAGTAAGGCTTCTAGACTGTGCTGTCCACTCAAATGCATGAATCTTCAGAGTAAAAATGGTTTTATTGTTAGTTAGTGTGTTCTTTTGATTCTCTAGAAGATACATACTACCTGTCTTTTTCTTGGATAACCTATTTGCTTTTGGAAGAACTTCTGGGATTTTCATTAATAAAATCAAGATTCTTTAATGTGCAAGAAAGAGATATAATGGTATACAACTTCACCACCTTTTAAAGTTGGAAGTTTATACTTATATATTGTAATTATGCTGTTGCTGAGTATTGAACGGTAAGCAGAGATGAATAAAAAGGTGCTTAAGTGATCCTGATGGGACCGGTGTGGTAAAAGCTTACTCTACTGTTCAGTCTATTACCGACCTTTATTACTGCACAGTGAATAATACTATATATACACACAGACACGTATAAAATATTGCACTACTAGTGACTCTGTAGCTAGGCTTTTCATGAATTTATGCATGCTCACAAAACAATTTTAAAGGCTAATATCTAAAGATTGTTAAATTGCAAGACATCTCTACCTTTTGCAAGCTGAAATTTTAGGGATCAAGTAAGAACTCAAAATCTCTATTTTTTTTTTCAGGTTTTCTTCCTTTTATGTGTTCATTTATTACCATTGAAGGCTTCCTTTATCAAAACTGTTAGTTTAATGGCTGAATTATTTAGTAGCTTGTAGTATACTCAGCAATTTTGCAGATATTCTTTAGAATTGATCTTCTAAAAAGCAGAGAAGGCAAAAAAAATTCTCAGTTTTAAAACCTTTTCAATTTAAAGTTTAAAAACGTCTCCAGATTATATTGTTTCTTGACATTTTCTCCCACCGAAAAGGAAATAGTTTAAGAAAAGTCTGAACAGCTAAAATGTGAAAGTGTCGTGGTAGTTGAAGTTAAATAAAAGGCAGTTTGACTTACAGGTGTTATAGATATATATATACCCTCTGAAAAATCTTGTTTCAAAGATGGATGTTTGCCCATTCACACAGTGTCCTGATGTACACAGAGCAGTGGGGAGACAGACCAGTACTCTTTGGAAGATACGTACCAAGATAGAGAATGTCCTTAGGAGTACTACTGTGAAAACTGTTTTGGAGTTATTTCTGTATATTTGTTTTCCATCAGAGATCTAAACTCTTTAGCTTTAGAATACAGCCTTTTGTGTGATTTCTTCTACTTTTACTAAGAGGTATGGCTCCCTGAAAAGGGGGAAGATGGACCCTATCTAATTGAGTCTAAAACGTCTGTTGTCGTGTATAGCCACTGTTGATGGTCAGGTATGGAGATGCAATTCCTGGTGGGTTCAGAATTTAATAACTAAGTTAAGTCTAATGTAACTGAAGCAGTCTTAAAATGTGTGGTGTAGATTTTCAAGCTGAATAGTATTTTTCGTCCTTTGAATCATTCAGGTTTGCTGTAGTGGAAGATAAGCTCAATTCACTTTAGCAGGAGCAAATGATCCTTCCTTCTGATTAGAGATCTGTTGCTTCTAGTCTGAGTTTTGTTCATGTGAGAACTGAGGAGAAAATGTAAAGTGTTAGAAAAGAGCATCAAAATGGGATGTGTGCGCAGCAGTGGTTTCGTTTTCTTTAAAGCTTTTTTGTTGAAGAGCTACTCAGGACTAGTAAAGCAAGGCACCGGAGATTTAAAAAAGTTAACCTTCTTAAATAAATCCTAGTCTAAAAATTATTTATGAAGCTGTATGTTTTCCTAGAATGTATGTTCTTGTTGCAAAAGATATCCTAGAGACTCGTTTCTTTATATTCTTGGTGAAAAGGCATTATCCATGAAGATAAATACCTTCTTCAGGGGAACTACAGATCGTGTTTTTACCTTAACATATTCCAGGGCCGTACTGTTTTTCATGTTTTGGAAGAAAAGTGTCTTAGAAAAGGAACACCAGCCAAAAATCCTGAGAACCTTTCTTCTGGATATTTTATTTGTTAGTTGAATGTGCAGCAAAGTGCAATAGTGTGTAGTGTAGCCATATTAGTGCTGTTCGTAGATACTCATCTTTGGCAGGACTGACTTTACAGGTACTCCGTAATATGTACATTTTGGCTTCTCATTTATTCTGTAGAAGAGAATGCTTGTTTCAGTCCAATCCTGCCCAGTAGGTTTGTAACCAGGAGTATCAGTCATGAGAATAACAGTCAGATTCTGTAGACCAAGAAGTGTCCTTTTTTGACAGAGTTATGGGAGTAAATTGCAGTAAAGCACTGCAGATTTGAAGTCTTGTATGAAAGGTGGCAGGCAGACTTAAAATCGTTTCCAAACACTTATGCATTATGTGGCCATGTTTTTACTAGGTTGTAACTTAAACTTTCAAAGCCTGGTTGTGACAACTGAATTGCTACTTTAGCTGTGTATAGCTATTTTCAAGAAGGAATGTTCTGGGGAACAAAAATGTTGCTCTGGGTAAGTTAAGCCAAGGCCTGTTTCAATGAACCAGCATGGCAGTTCTCTGTTTAAGAACAAGTATTTGCAAGGTGGGCATGCAGGTGACATCTGCCTTTTGTTACTGTTCCTGATAATCCATGCAAATTTTTCATTCTTCACAGCAGCCTTGTTGTCTGACTGAAAAATGTAAAATTTGACTTTCAGAAGTATTGAGTATGCAGTTAACAGTTCAAGTAAATGGGAGCTTAGTGTTTTGAACATTGCGCTTTGCATTTTTGTTGTCCATAATAGAGACAATGTAAAAACAAGTTAATACGTTTCAAGTAGGTCCTCCAAAATTAATGGATATTAGTGACGATTTGGGGCCTAATATTTCTTTTTTCCCTAACTCAAGCTTGGAGCTAGTCTCGTCACCATAGATATGATCTGAAGAAGAACTTGCTCATTTTTGTTCTTACATACTGCGGTGATAAATGCCTAGAGGCAGGAGAAGGGGAAATAAATTCTCTGTGCCTGGTCGGGATGGATTCTCATTAAATGCGGTACATGCCTGAACAGCTTTAAAATAATAACATACCTTATATATAATAGGCTATAATAATTTCTTCAAGTTGCATTTCTAATTTTAAAGCTTGTTCCTATGTATGTTGAACACTCTTTAATTGTGTTGGGATAATTAGCAAGTGAAATTAGGATTTCTCATCTAAAGTCATATGTTCAGGAATAAAACTGTGTGCCAGGATGTCTTGGCTGGTAATTCATGTCTGCTGGACTGTAACATCTTGGTCCTATGTTCTACATGAGCGTAGTCTCCTGTCATTACTGAAGTTGCTAGTCTGGAACGGGGCAAAGTGTTAAAAGCTATCCTTAAATTTTCAATATACAAAACTAGATCTCTTTGCATATTTCTCTAGTGTGGCAACTTAAAATTTTGTATGTCTTAAAAAGGGATGGGCAGGTTTAACTTGCATTATTTGAAAAGGTGCATTGTTCTCAGGCATGTGTGTATTGAGGAAGAGTGCCATAGCTGCTGCCATGTGTTTGCTTATGTAGATACTTAAATAGCATACCTGGCTTGGGTTCATTTGACTTAAATACAAAATGAAAATCTTTTCTAAAGCTGCTAGAAGTAGGCAACAATTTACCAATATATGAATGAGCAATCCACAGCAAGAGAGAGAAGATATTCCCTGAATGCTGAATGTTGTAATTGCGTTTAGGATAATACCAAAGGAGAGAATAAATATTTTTCAAATTGAGAAACAGAAACTTTTTCTCTGTTTTTTGAAGCGTAGAGAGAGGTGGAATTTTAGCCGTGAGGTGGAGTCAGGATAGAGGCCGATGGAAGTCAGTTATAGCATCCTTTACATAGGAGATGGAAATTTCCTATTTAAAAATAAAGGCAACTTTCTCCATGCAAATCCTGTCATGAGCAGAGAAATTATTGCAAGAATGAGGCATATTGTGGAAGAGATGCTTTTGATAGGGTTTGCAAAAATAGAAAAATAATTTTTTATCATCGTATTTGCCTGTGATAGCTTTGTATAATCATGATAGAGTACCAATAATGGGAATTTGAATTCAAATTCCTGATACAATCCCCCATGAGAAAATAAAACTGATGGTGCTTGGCCTGTGGCTAAATAAACCCCCTAATGTTTACTCAGGAAATTTATGAGCAGAGTTAAGTTCAGCCTTCTTGCTGGCCAAAGATGCATGTTAAAAAGATGAAAAGGAGAAACAGGAACATGTGATAGAGACTTCTTTTATTTCTGTGACACCCATGTGGCTTCTGTCACTGGCAGTAGCTTGCCATCTTCTGGTCTTCTTACATGAGGCAGCAAGCAGCTTTGTTTCTGTTGTGCAGTCAGAAATGCAGATACAAGGAGACATAGTCTCTACACTGAGATGATACTGTGAGCTAGCCAAGAATATGAATTTACAGCATCTCTGTTCCCTATGCAGTTTTTTGGGTACAAGTAGTATTCTGTCCTCACTTCATGTCAGGTAGGTATGAGGTAGGCCATTCCACATTCCAAATGTCCATGCAAGAAAATAATGCCAAAAAGCTAATGGTGGAGAAAATTCATTTGCAGTTACCTACCTTTTTTCCATGAAAACAAGATCTTTATAATTTCATTTTTAGAAGATTAACTAAGCCCATTTTATAGAAGAACTTTTTTGATCACATATCAGTGGCTTATAATTAAGAATTGCATTGATTATCCTTAGAGGACACAATTAGGTACAGCCTAGGGATGATTTCAGTTCCTGTGCTTTGGCATATAGGAATCAGACTGTAGAAATATTGAAGCACTGCCTTCATGTGCCTTTATAGATTTGTCAATTGATGAACGTTAATGAATTCATTGCTTTAAAAAATAAAAATGTGAACATGGAAAATTGTAAAGTGGCTAAGGAAATTAATTGTCAGCAAGAAGATATTTTTGATACAGTGTTCAACATCTAAACCTGGTAAATCTGCTTTTTTCAGAAATGTCTGCAATGTAATTTCATAACTGCTTTTTAGAAAAGTTAATTCTATATCTATGTTTTTAATTTGTAGGTACATTGAAACCTTGAAGGAGCACAAACCAAAAATCGTCTGGGATGAACAAATTGCTGAACACTACTTTGAATACAAAAAGTGAGTTACATTTATTAACTTACCGTGCTGCAAATATTTTCGGGCATGGCCCAGTACACAATGAATTACCAGTTAACTGTAGTATGCAACTGAATTCAGCAAATGGAAATTCTGCTGTTTATGATGTGTATGTCAACACTGAACTGCAGCATAAAAAAGTGCTTCAGGCGAGAGAAGTAAATCAGAGAAGGATTAATGAAATAACATAAGCTAAAACAATCCTTAGAAGAGAATTCTGATGAGTGATATCGTTGGAAGTTATCCATCAAAGTTACCTGCTCCATGTCAGTTAATCAGAGGCTCGGAGATTAATTCTGTGAGCTGTTGGCTGATTACCAATAACTCGGCCAAAATAGTTCTAAGAAAAATCTGTGGTACAAAACCCTGATTTTACAAGTCCTAGTGATAAGATTGGTCAGGCAACAGACTTCCACTAATTGGAATGTACCGTAGAGAAATGTAATGAGAATATGAAGTGTCTTCCAGATAACGTTTTTAAAAGCACTGAGAGCATGAAGGTAAGGGTAATAACTTTCTCCGTCCTTCCTTTTTCACCGTGAAATGACAAAAGGATTCCTGATGCTAGGAAAAATCCGTTTAAAACAGATTTAAAAAAAAAACCAGCAACATCTTGTTAAGCCTGAGTGATAATTCACTACTTTTGTATGCAAATACAAAAATTTGGTAAAATTTTACAAACAAAATCCAACTACCTCTACAACATCTTGTATATTACTCAGTGCATCGATAATGTGAAGACACATCACTGAAAACAACAGTAAAACACATTTTACAGTGCTTTAAGAAAAAAAAATCAGAACTACATTGTTATTTCCAAAATACTTTCTTCCTTTAAATATTTTTACATGTAAAGAATCACCCAAACCTAAAAATGTGCTACTTTTATATTTTTAGTTTCATTTTCAAGGTTTCTCTCAGCCTGTAATTTTCTTCTAACTTGTCAGCAACATGTATTTCTCATCAGAAAAAAAGGAAGACCGTGTTGGTCAGCAGTGTTTTAATTTATTTTCTGTTTGTATGAAAGGACTGGCATCTGTTTGCCTTCATATTTAGTTCTTTGGTATCCGGTTGCAAAATCACGTTGTGCCAAACAGTTACAAGGTTTTTCATGTTAACTAAAGAGGAATAAATCAGAAGCTGTGTTTTACTGAACTTTAATGTATAATCCAATTGGAGACACACTGACCACTGGACAATGACTTGCTCTCAAAAGAGTAAATCTGAGGGCTCTGTTCAAATGGCATGCCTCTGGGATTTGTTTCTGAAAAACATTTCCTAAACATCTTGCAAACTGAACATGTGGGAAAGGCATAGCTTGTCAGTAGTACTACATCATTTGCCATGCAGAATCACAGAATCACAGAATAGTAGGGATTGGAAGGGACCTTTGTGGAGGTCCGAAACAGGGTCACCTACAGCAGGCTGCACAGGAACTTGTCCAGGCAGGTCTTGAATATCTCCAGAGAAGGAGACTCCACAACCTCCCTGGGCAGCCTGTTCCAGTGCTCCGTCACCCTCAGAGGGAAGAAGTTCTTCCTCATGTTCAGACGGAACTTCCTATGCTTCAGTTTGTACCCGTTGCCCCTTGTCCTGTCACTGGGCACCACTGAAAAGAGTTTGGCCCCATCCTCCTGACACCCACCCTTCAGATATTTATAAGCATTTATTAGGTCCCCTTGCAGCCTTCTCTTCTTCAGGCTGAACAAGCCCAGCTCCCTCAGCCTTTCCTCGTAAAGAGATGCTCCAGTCCCCTCACCATCCTCATAGCCTTCTGCTGGACTCTCTCCAGTAGCTCCTCATCTTTCTTGAACTGGGGAGCCCAGAACTGGACACAGTACTCCAGATGGGGCCTCACTAGGGCAGAGTAGAGGGGAAGGAGAACCTCCCTCGACCTGCTGGCCACAATCCTCTTGATGCATCCCAGGATCCCATTAGCCTTCTTGGCAACCAGGGCACACTGCTGGCTCATGGTCAACTGGTCATCCCCCAGGACACCCAGGTCCCTCTCTGCAGAGCTGCTCTCCAGCAGGTCCACCCCGAGCCTGTACTGGTGCATGGGGTTGTTCCTCCCCAGGTGCAGGACCCTGCGCTTGCCCGTGTTGAATTTCATCAGGTTCCTCTCTGCCCAACTCTCCAGCCTGTCCAGGTCACGCTGAATGGCAGCACAGCCTTCTGGTGTATCCATCACTCCTCCCAGTTTTGTGTCGTCAGCAAACTTGCTGAGGGTCCACTCTAACTCTTCATCCAGATCATTGAAGAGGTTGAATAAGACTGGTCCAAGTATGGACCCCTGGGGGACACCACCAGCTACAGGCCTCCAATTAGACTCAGCGCCGCCGATGACAACCCTCTGAGCTCTGCCATTCAACCAGTTCTCAATCCACCTCAACGACCACTCATCCAGCCCACACTTCCTGAGCTTCCCTAGGAGGATGTTATGGGAGACCGTGTCAAAAGCCTTTCTGAAGTCAAGGTAGACAACATCCATGGCTCTCCCCTCACCTACCCAGCCAGTCATGCCATCATAGAAGGCTATCAGATTGGTCAAGCATGACTTCCCCTTGGTGAATCCATGTTGACTACTCCTGATAAGCCTCTTTTCCTCCACTTGCTTAATGATGACTTCCAGAATGAGCTGCTCCATCACCTTTCCAGGAATGGAGGTGAGGCTGACCAGCCTGTAGTTCCCTGGCTCCTCCTTCTTGCCCTTTTTGAAGACTGGAGTGACAGTGGCTTTTCTCCAGTCCTCGGGCACCTCTCCTGTCCTCCAAGACCTTTCAAAGATGATGGAGAGTGGCTCAGCAATGACATCTGCCAGCTCCTTTAGCACTCGCGGGTGCATTCCATCGGGGCCCATGGATTTGTGGGTGTCCAGATTGCTTAAGCAATCTCTCACACAATCCTCCTTGAAGATCATCCTTTTGCCACACTTTCTCTCTTACCTGCAGGGCCTGAGATTTCTGAGGGCTGGCCTTCGTAGTGAAGAGTGAAGCAAAGATGTCATTCAGTAACTCAGCCTTCTCTGTATCCTCTGTCACCAGGGCACCCACCTCGTTCAGCACATGGCCCCACATTTTCTCTCATCTTCCATTTGCTGCTGATGTAGTTGAAGAAGCCCTTCTTGTTTTTGACATCCCTTGCCAGATTTAATGCCAGGTGCATCTTAGCCTTCCTCGTTGCATCCCTACATGCTTTGACAACATTCCTGTACTCCTCCCAAATGGCCTGTCCCTCTTTCCACATTCCATAGACCTTTCTCTTCCTTCTGAGCTCCGCTACAAGGTCCTTTCTCATCCATGTGTGTGTCTCCTGCCTCCTTTGCTAGATTTCTTGCTCAGGGGGATGCACCGATCCTGAGCATGAAGGAAGTGATGTTTAAAGAGCAACCAGCTCTCTTGGACCCCTCTGCCTTCTAGAGCCCTGACCCATGGGATTCCTCCAAGTAGCTCCTTGAAGAGGCCAAAGTTAGCTCTCCTGAAGTCCAAGGTTTTGATCCTACTAATTGCCCTGCTTCCTCCACGCAGGATCCTGAAGTTCACCATTTCATGGTCACTGCAGCCGAGGCTGCCTCCAACCTGCACAGACTCAACAAGTCCCTCTTTGTGCGTCAGTACAAGGTCCAGCAGCACACCTCTCCTTCTTGGCTC
This sequence comes from Opisthocomus hoazin, assembly GCF_030867145.1. Taxonomy (NCBI): domain Eukaryota; kingdom Metazoa; phylum Chordata; class Aves; order Opisthocomiformes; family Opisthocomidae; genus Opisthocomus; species Opisthocomus hoazin. Next base: position 16,894,075 of record NC_134420.1, on the reverse strand, counting down.
CTCCATCGTTTGCATCAGAAAGTTATCATCGATGCTCTGTAGGAACCTCCTGAACTGCATGTGCCTGGCTGTGTGGTCTTCCCAGCTGATGTCAGGATGGTTGAAGTCCCCCATGAGAACCAGGGCCTGTGACTGTGAGGCTGCTTTCAGCTGCCTGTAGAAGGCCTCATCAACTTCCTCTTCCTGGTCATGTGGCCTGTAGTACACATCCACAACAGTGTCACCCATATGAGGCTGTCCCTTAATTCTAACCCATAAGATCTCCACTCGTTCTTCATCTGCCCCCAGGCAGAGCTCAGTGCATTACAATTGCTCCCTCACATACAGAGCAACTCCCCCACCTCTCCTTGTTGGCCTGTCTTTCCTAAAGAGCTTGTAGCCATCCGTGACAGCATTCCAGTCATGCGAGCTGTCCCACCATGTCTCTGTAATTCCAATGAGATCGTGGCCTTGTGACCGCACACAGATCTCAAATTCTTCTTGCTTATTGCCCATGCTGAGTGCATTGGTGTACAGACATTTCAGAGAGGAACTCGAGCATGCTGGTTTCCCTGGAGAGGTGCGAAAGGATCTGCCATGTCCATGCCCACCCTTAAGGTTGTTGGTGTTTTGCTTCTCAGCTTGGGACACAGCTGAGGAACATTTGTCACTGCTCTGATTAGCCACTCTTAATCCCCAGCCAGATGGGATGGCTTGAGCATTGTGACTTTGCCCCCCACCTCCCAAGTCCTTCAGTTTAAAGCCCTCCACACCAGGTTGGCTAGCCTATTGCCAAAAATCCCCTTGCCTTTTCTAGATGGGTGGATCCCATCCCTCTCTAGCAGGTTATAGTCATTGAAGAAAGTCCTATTGTCATAAAAACCAAAACCCTCACGTCGGCACCAGCCACGAAGCCAGGAGTTGATACTCATAATGCGTCTGTTTCTAGGTGATCCCCTTCCTCCAACTGGTAAAATGGAGGAAAAGATAACTTGGGCACCAAAGCTTTTTGCTTTCACCCCCAGGACTTTGAAATTTTCCTTAATTCTGCCAAGGTTCCAACTTGCGGTGTCATTTGTGCCTACATGAAAGAGTAACAGCAGATAGTAGTCTGTGCTCTTCACAAGTTGTGGCACCCCCTCAGTCACATCCTGGATGTTAGCTCCCGAAGGCAGCACACCTCGTGTGCCTCCCTGTCAGGTCAGCAGATGGGCGCCTCAGTGCCCCTTAACAGGGAGTCACCCACCACAAGTGTCCGTGGTTTCTTTTTACGGTACCCGCTGTGTGCTGCTGGCGTAGATTTCTCTTGCAGATCTTGCTCCTGGGTATCTATAGTTGTTAAAGCTTCGTATTTGTTTTTGGTAGTCATGCTGGAGGGTGGAGGCTGGAGCGGAGTCCTGCTTTTGCGGGTCACCAGGGTCCAAGGTGCCTCTTTCTCAGTGGTGGTCTCCACAGGAGCATGGTTCTGGAATCATGTATCTATCGCCAACTCAGCTCCTCTGATACTGCGTAAGCTGCTAACTGTTTCCTGCAGCTCAGCCACCTGACGTATCAGATCCTCAACCTGCCTGCATCTTGAGCAGACACTCACCGGTGCTCCAGGAGAAGGGTCTGGGCACTCGCTGCAAGCTGTAGCCTGTACTGAAGTGTCCTTTGTTACCAGTGTTACCTTTGAAAGCCAGTCTTTGGAGATTCTTGTTTGTGGGCTTCCTGGAGGAATTTTTGATGCATAAAGCATACTGGATCTGAAAATCACTCTAAACTTCACTTGCTGCACTGTGCTTGGCAGACAGCTGTATGGCTCAGCGTGTCTGCAGCGGTTCAGCCAGCTGCAGGGGAGGGTTATTTAAGGCAACTGTTTCTTGGTTACCACTTTGGTTTGCAAAGGTTCACTTACATTGGATGGGGATGGCAGCCAGGCCTGAAATAAAGGGGATGGCAGCCAGGCCTGAGTAAAGTGTCTCACCTGGAAATCTTCTGTGTCTGCAGTTGCTAAGAAATCAAATCATGAATCTTTAAGCAAAGCACAGCTAATGATTTTCATGTAGCAGGCAGAGACTAGTATGTATTTACGCAAGTTGGGAGATTTTAGGAGCAATTCCTACTTGGTCGGTCCATGCACTCTGCATTTTCTTTTAGCCTAACTGGTAAAGTGGTGCTGTGAGACCACTTGTGACTCATCCTTCTCATTATTAGTGGTTTAAAATGCAGCCTTAGTATCTGCGCCCAGTGCAACTTAGCCTGTCTGTATTTGTTATATTGCTAGCATTTAATTTAACCTGAAAGAGTAATTTGGGGAATTGAGAAAAATCTTTCACAGTTTGCATCTGAGAACCAAGTGTCTTCATCTTTTTCAGATGCGCATTTAGTAGGTGCAACTGTCTTTTACTATCTGATAGTTTTATAATCCAATTGCAACAAGGTATCTCAGTGTGTTTATTAGATCTAGTATCAAACCACCTCTGTTGTGAGATCTCTTCTTGGATCCTCTATTTTTGCTGTCAGCCTTTTCACCTCCTTTTGGAGTTGACCTCCTTAAAGGCCACTAGTATGGAGTAAATAAGTATTTTTTCTGACTCTGTCTGTATTGTATTTCATTGTAACCAGTTCTTCCATGAAGTGTTACACCCAAAGACGTTTGGGACTTTCATCTAAATCATGAAAGTTACCTGATTTCTTCCCAGGCTGTGTTAGTTACTAGGAAACTGTGCTCTGTTCTTTAGATGTTTGAGAGGCCTTATCCTGAAGCCTTTTAAGGAATCGTTTCGATAACCAGGGATTTTTGTTGTTGTAGTTGTGGCATGATGCAATTGCTACGCAAAGACTCCTCTAGCGGGTCTTTGACTCTATACAGTCATGTTTTGAACTTTGTAACTTCCCAGCTTCTAGCATTGTCAAAGCCCATTTAAGCAGGATGGTTTTTCAGGAGGACCTTTCTGATGAATATTCCTGTAAAGGATACCTGCAGGACAGTGACACGCTGGCATACTTGACTGTTAGATAGGTTGTGTGCCTTCTCTTAACAGCTTTTCTTTCCCCACCACTTTGGATTTATGTGGATTTATGTGCTGTGATGTTTGCATCTACAGTAGAAAAGGAAGAGAAGCAGTCAAGATTTTGGCCCTGTTTAGAGTAGCCAGAGCTTAAATATGGAATTAATGGAAGTTGATGGCCAAAGTGTCTGATTTCAGAGTGCCTCAGATTCCAGAGTGGAGGAACACTGGGTAAGAAATCTCGAAGATACAAGCTACTAAATGGCAAGTAGTCTCTGTCTTTGATATGGGCATATTAATGCTCATGTGCTGAACATACTAGTGTATCTTATTTTTAATAGCGTTAACTTCTTCAAAACAAAATCAGTAGTTTTCTTCAGCACTGTCTTTTCTTTTAGTGAGAAGGAATAAAACTGGTTTTGAATTTTAACCTCAGCTAAAAATACTATGGGAATCTATCAAAGCTAGTGTAATGATTTGGTTTTCCTGTTTTGCAGAAATAAAGGAGGAAAACATGCCGTCTTCTACCCAACACTGAAGGTAGGTGCCACTTTTTCACATGAGAGGGCTGTAAAAGGAAAGAGATGTTTACTTGACTTGTTGTATTATTGAGACATTTCAGAAAATGTTGAACTGGGTTTAGGATTGTGTAAAAGAAGTTTACCCTCGTGTCATTATGATTCAAAACTTCAGCTGCCTGTACGATGATTGTTTTTTCTGTCTCATGAATATTTGGGATCTTTGAAGATTAGCCATGTCTAGAGATAAGACATACCAGGGCAAACCAGTGCTCTGAGAGGATCTGTTTGAGTGCGCAGTTCATGTGCTAACAGACATGCTGATTGTCAGAAAAGAGACTGAAGAAATTTTCTTTCTGATCATGTTGGCTGGAAGCTTGGGAAACTTCTGCCTTCCTCTGTAATGAGGTCTTGATTCTCCCTGTCAGCCTGCATCACCCTGTTTTCTTCAGTTCTGTTTCTGTGGAACGTATTGTAGTGTTTTGAAAACTTAAGCATTTGGCCTTGCTAAAGTCCTTTGGCAGGACATACGTTCTCTGTGTACACAATAGTCTGCAATATACCAGAATACAGGATAAAATGGTTACTTGCAGCCTTAGTTCGAAGGAAGCTGTCTTTAGATTTTCTCAAATTGAGCTAAAGGCGGTATGTTAAGCCTCTGCTGGCTTTTAATATTGGACGGGAATTGCTTCTGTAGTGAAAGTATATCATATTTACCGAGAACAGAGACATTTTGTATGGTTAAACTACTGTGAAATGATCCAAGGCTCTGTTTCTCTGAACAGCATTGTTATCCTAAGCTCTGTTAGTACAAGGATATTTCCCTACATTAATCTAGTATTGGTGGAAGTACTAACGCATATGGGATATTAATTACCATGTCTAACTATATTCTTGCTGGTAGTACCTGTCTTAGGGTGTTAGGAAGTTTTGTTGCAAACCTATCAGAGAAAAGGTAGATCACGCTGCATGTTGTTATGCTACGTTCTCTTTGGCATTGTGGAAGGATTTCACCCTGCTATTGTCAGTACTAGCCAGGTTAAGAACACTCATTCCTGTACATTTCTTTCGTTACTGCTTCTCTAGCAGATATTCAACTGTGGTGGTTGGTGAATTTACGGAAACAGTTTTTCTTTCCAATTTCAGCAAGCTTGTAATGAAATATTTTGAGGTTTGTATGCTGGGGCAAATCAAAGAGTTGTTCACATTATGGTGATCAGGATGGTCAGCAAACACTGAATTTTGTTTCCTCATGACAAGTGTGTTTCTTCTCCTTTTTAATGTTATTATCACTGGCAAGTTGCTCTAAATTGGTTTGTTCATGATTAAATAAAAGCTGTCATGAATGCCAGGCCCAGTGGATCTGTTAGTGATGCCTTGATACTTTGTTCTGTTTTCTGTGGAAATGAACTTTAAACACATCCCTGGTGTAAGCAGTTTAAACACTGCAGTGCTACACTTCAAAGGAAGAAAACCTAAAAGTAAAAAATTGAAAAATAGTTATTTTCATTGTCTGAATTGAAGGAAGTGCAGAACATGAATTGTGGCATTGCTTCCCTTGTAAACCAATAGCTAAACTAACTATAAATCAATGGCTGGAGCTCAGGTAGGGATACTTTTAAATATTAATCTCCCAGAATCTGTGTAAAATAGAATTATGATAATGAAAATTGTGACTCTGTCGTGGGACAAGGCAAGGGTAGGTAAGAGATCTTGATGGTATTTGACAAGTTGTTCTTATTGTCTTGAGTGATAAAGTCTTATTTTAGCCCTGAGACATTTCTGGGAAGAGTTAGAATTTCTGTACATTGTGAAATGATAGCCTAAATTAGAATAGTCTTTTGCAGAGTTCATAAATCTGATTTGTTTCTGCGGCATTTTGTCTGTTTAGCTGGTTATCTTTCAGTAGGTCACTGAATTAACTGGTGCAATTAACTGTCTCTTACTGAATGATTGCTTGCTAACCAGAGATTATTTGAAATACAGATGAGGTTTTTCAGTATCTGGTTCAAGAACAGATATTTTTAAAAGTTTGATAATGGCATGAAGAGATGGTAGCATCGAGTGTCTAATGTCTGTGACTAAAAGGTGACTGCTTTGTCTGTCTTTGTCTTAGTCCATCCAGCTGCGCTTAGAGCTTGCAAAAGAATTGGGCACTGGAATATCCATCTGGGAACTGGGACAAGGCCTGGACTATTTTTATGACCTGCTTTAAAATAAGAGATGATCTGGGAAAGACTTTATTTGCTTCACTGAGACTCCACCTTCAATTAATTTGGGTATCCTGGAGAGATGATTTTTAAAACTTTTTGTAATTTATATATATCATATCTGTATTAAACTTGCATTTTTCCCAATAAAGGACCTTTTCTGATTTGCAAAACAGACATGATTGTTGGTATCTGATAAAATTCAGAGAAAATAACCCCCAGAAATTTCTTTTAAAGCTCCTGAATTCAGAGTCATTGAAAATAGACCAACATAGCTGGGATGGTGTTACAGTCAAAAATACTTTCTGAAATGTTTTCTAAAAGAAATAAAATGTACAAGTTGATGCCATCTGATCAAAGTTTGATGGACACCGCTCAAACAATTGCTGGTAATAACTAAAGTAAGTGAACAAATAAATCCATCAGAATATGACCAGGAAATTTAATATCTGCTGGACCCTCTACTTCTTGCTGTCTTCTCATAAGGTAAGTCAACGTAAAATGTCGGGGGGGGGGAGACCAGTTAGGTATCTTTCCTTTAAGCTGGTAGAAAATCAAGCACTGACAAGATAAGCTGTTAGCCGTTTGGTTTTTCATGGTAGTAAATTCCTGAAGTAGTTTAAAGTCACAGTAATTTCAATTTATGACTTATTTCTAAATCGTTTTTGTTACAAGAGATGCTCTGTGATTTCTTTCTTCTGCTTAGTGTCTCTTTACAGTATTTAGCACTAGTGCATGATACATTAGTGGTTAGTTTGTGGGAACTGTAATGTTTAGCACCAAAGGCTGTAATGGTAATGATGGATTACATAGATAGACCCAACAGAAAAGAGCCCCGGAGCAGCTCTTACAAACCCTTGACGTAAGTAGATGCTGTGAATGTGGTCAGCATCTTTGTGCATGAAGCTGTCCTTCTTTATCTGTACACATTGGTGCTTTCATCTCCATGATACAGAATTTTTATGAGCCCAAAAGCCATAACAAGCCATTAGTTTGAAAACAAACCCAAAAACTTGTGTCCCTGCTTTTTGGTTTACAATATTTGTGTTTGTAGAAATACACAGGCTTCAAGGCAGTTTCTTCTACAGAACTAAGCGGTGCTGGGAATTTGATGAGGGTGTCATTGGTCACCAGCAGAGACTCAGGCAATAGCTCTGTACTGTCTTGGGTGGTGTTCTTGCCACTTACAGCTGTCACAAAGATAACTGCACTCCTCTGTTTGCATCCACCTTTCCCAGTAATTAATCTCAGTGGGGAATTTATCTGCCCTGCTGTTCTCAGCAGAATAAATCCCACTGTAATCCACCATTGATTAAAGAACTATTGATCTTCACCTCTCTGATTTAGTTCTGGCATCTCTCGACTTCTCACATTGCAAGTATCCAGCAGGGTTTACTAATCAGACTTCTTTCTTCCATACCATTAGTAGTAAGATAATTTGCTACATGAATCCTTGTGTTCAATTAGCTTGAACTTTCTAGTTCATTCAAGAGCAATTTAAAGTCACTCTGCAAATGGTATCTAGAATAGCACAAGAATTAAATTCTACTACACTGCTTTTTTCTACTTTCAGAGGCACTGCTGAACCTGAATGTCTCAGAAAAAAATAGTCTGTAAGAAATGGAAGGGGTTGAGATCTGAAATGGCATTCATTTTTATATTAGCTAGTAGGTAGCTTTCAAAACTGGGTGTGGGGAAGAAAAGACTATTTCTTTTTAGCTTGTTGTTTCCTCTTTAGAAAAGATACATGTAATTTATCATATTTTTCATATTTTTTTTGTATTCCATGATGATTCTCTGTGAAGTTCAGGATTCCTGTTTGTCTGCTAGTATAGCTATGTTAGAAAGAAGTGTCTTTTCCATCCTTAGAGATAGAATGAATACCTCTGTGTATCAAAAAGATCAAAGTAACCCTTGTTGTATCATGAAAAATAAATACCAGATGAAGTACGTTGTGATTTTGAGCCATCCATATAGGTGCTTGAGGACAAGGATGTTGCCTTTTGTCTCTAAAGGCAAAACACACTTGTTGCTTTAGAAATAATATTCCAAAAGAAACAAAGTTGACATAATTCTTTACTGTGAAGTTCTCTGTTAAAAAAAAAAAAAAGGAGAGAGCACCAGAAGGCATGTGAGCTTCAGAATGAGTGAAGATAGGCTTCTGATGTATTTGGTCTTGTGTTCGCTTAATTTTTCAGTGTGTGGGAATGTCAGGTTATCTTTTATTCAATATTAGAGAATCCACAAAGGAGTGTGCTATCAGTGAGCCATGATGAAAACAGGTTTCTTTTGAAATTTGCACCTGAACGCATGTATGAAAAGATGACTGTTGTGGTTTAACCTGGCAGCTGGCAAATGGGACCTGACAGCCGCTTGCTCACCCCTCCCCTTCCCCCCCAGTGGGATGGGGTGGAGAAAGGGACAAAAGGTAAATCTCATGGGTTGAGATAAAGACAATTAACAGGACAGCACAGGAAAGACTACTACTGCTAATGATAGCAATAGTGATAATAATGAATATACAAAACAAAATATATACAGTACAATTTTTCTCAACACCTGATGATCTATTTGCAGCCAGTCCCTGAGCAGTGAGCATATGTTCTGGTTTCGGCTGCAGCCGGCAGCAAAAGCGCCATGCAGCTGCCCCTCCCCCTGCCGTGGTGCGGAGGAGAATGGAAATAAACAGGCAGAAAACCGGTGGGTCGGGATAAGGGCAGTTTAACAGAACAGCAAACTAAGGGAACAGGAACAACAACGATACAGAAAAGGGGATTACACAGAACAAACCCGCAGAACAGAGCCCACAGAACAGAACCGCTCTCTCGGACCGAACTGCCGCTGTGCCCTCCCGAGCCGCGAGAGAGTTCCCACTGCACCGCCCCCCCCCCACCAGAACCCAGGATGACGGCACATGGTATGGAATACCGGGCTCTGTTTGGCCAGGTTGGGGTTGGGTCAGCCCACCCAGCTGTGCCCCTTCCTGGATTCTGATGAAAATTAACCATGTCCTGGCCAAACCCAGGACATTATCCACCCCTTATTCCATACCGTCTACATCATGCCCAGATCCCTCATTGTCCAGTTGATCACCACCACTTCTCCTGTCTCCAGATATCATTCCCTTAGTCAATGGATCATCACTCTAAAGTGTTCGTTGAGTTCATTTAATCCATGACTTCGGGCTCCATCTGTCGTAATGGTCTTCCATGGCAGGAGAGGTGATGTGTGGTGATGGGCGGTCACTTGCTGCATCCAGAGCTCACAGTCTGCAGGAGATGTTGATCTTGATGAAGTTGTTGGGTGCCAGTTGTTGAAAAGCAGGTCCAGTTCCATCATCGCTGCACTCTGCTAGGTTTTCATCAAACAAAAAGTCCATCCTTCTTTAATCTGGACTATTCTTACTACGATACTACTGGTACAACACATAACAATTATAGTGTCCTGACGTGCCAGGCCACCGAATCCACACTGTCCAATAAACCCGGTTGTCCCTTTCCTCCACCTGGGTGGAGGCAGGGCCCCTCTAATCCTGGTCAGAGAATTTGCTGCTCACCTGCTGTAAGAATGACTTGGAGGTCCCCTCCAGAGGATCGGAATCAAGATCAAACTGTCTACCTGGTCTGGAGAGCTGGCTGCTGGAAACTGGAGGGGCATTTTTCCTAACAGAATCCCCTTTTGTGATTGTTTTACCTCGCAACTCACGCACTCGTGCCTCTAGACTTGAGGTGGGTTTTCCATCCCACTTCCTCATGTCCTCTCCGTGGTCACGCAGGTAAAACCACAGGGTGCCCCGTGGTGTATAGCCTCTGTATCCCCTCCCCTGAGTAGAGAAACGCTTGCCCCAATAGCTGAGATGCGGGCCCGTACAGGTGGGGAGTAGGAAATACTCTGTTTGAGTCGCTGGACCTTCTGGGACAATTTCTCCACAGCCGAAACAAGGGAGGAAGAGAGGCTTTCTTCATATTGCCGGAGTCGGACAGCCACCTCATCCACTGTTGGTGCCTCTTTACCTTTCCAGTTTACTACTGCCAGTGAGTTGGCATATGAGGAGGGTGTGCTCCGCACAAACTTCCTCCACATAGATGCTGTGCACTGGACTTCATCTGGGTCTGTGGGTACCTGCTCATCGTCTGGTTCATTATAAACCAGCTCCCGCACAGCTAATTCCCTCAAGTACTGAATACTCCTCTCCATATTGGTCCTCTTGCCAGGATAACATACAAATTCCTCACTGAAGGGGTACCTCTCCCTCACGCCTGACAGAAGTCTCCTCCAGAGGCTGAGGACTTGTTCCTTCTTCCCAATGGCCTTGTCAGTGCCCCCATCCCTGGCCAGGGTTCCCAGCTGCTTGGCTTCCTTGCCCTCTAACTCCAAGCTGCTGGCCCCGTTATCCCAGCACCACAGCAGCCAGGTGACAATGTGCTCGCCTGGGTGGCGGCTGAAATCTTTCCGCATGTCTCGCAGCTCGCTCAGGGACAGGGAGGGGGTGATGATCTCTGTCTCTGACTCCTGCGATGACCCTGGCCCATCGTCATCCCTCCCGGAGCGATCTGCTCTCTTTGCATCTTTCTTTAGTTTTATGGGGGCGACTGCTACTGGCACAGGTTGGTCATTGGGCTCAGCCGTGATGCCTGCAGCTGGAGCTGGGGCTGGAGCAGCTGCTGTGCACACAGGGGAAACTGAGGCAGACGCTGCAGCTGTGGCAGCGGAAGTGGTGGTGCCGGTCGGGGGGGCTGTGACTGCCTGCTGGGCTGGAGGGGCTGCAGGGCTGGCTGGGGGGGCAGCGCCAGCCGCAGTGCCTGCTGCTTCATCTCCCCCCCTTTCCCCTTTAAGGCACTGAACAGTGTTGAACAGGGCAGCTCGGTAGGCGTGGGCCAGACCCCAGCACGTTGCTGTGATTTGTGTCTCTCTGGAGTTCCCAAGGTGGCAGCACACTTTTTGCAGGTACTTTACTAGTTTGTCAGGATCCTGCACTTGCTCAGGGGTGAGTTCAGAAAACATCGGGGTTGTCCACTGACCTAGGTACTTGCCCATGCTGTCCCACACACCCAGCCACTCACAGCTATCCAGCCCTGGGGCAGGTCTCTCAATGATGTTCTTAACTACTTGTTTAACCATAAACAAAACCTGCAACCCATTCAGGAGGCATAACAATAGGAGCATGCTGGCCTGAGCATCCCAGGGGTACTCGAAATTCTCAAAAGCCTTTAGGACCAGCCTGAAGGAGAGAGGGGGGGTGAAAGAGTGAGGGGAGGTATCCCCTCCGGTTTTCCCCACAGATTGGGTTTGATTATTAACAAATTCTAAGACATAGGATCCGAGGTATGGAAATGACCGCAGTGCTGCATGCAAATACAAGCCTAATTTAATGCACAGTGATGTTATCATGTCATAAGTCGACATCATACAGTATAGCAAAATCATCATCCTGATCCTTTTCCCTGAGGTAATGAACAGCACCACAGGGAAAGCATAGTGCAAGTAAGGATTCAAAAACCACAACCATCTGATCAAAGACAGAAACATTTTCTACTGGCGACTGTTTAACTAACACAGTAAATACGTATAACAAAAAAAAAAGTAACAAAAATCTAAGAAAGCTGTTCTAACACACGCTGCTCAGCCCTGCCGTAATTGAGCCCCACATTGGGCGCCAAATTAATGTTCTGGTTTCGGCTGCAGCCAGCAAGAAAAGCGCCATGCGGCCGACCCTCCCCCTGCCACAGTGCGGAGGAGAATGGAAATAAACAGGCAGAAAACTGGTGGGTCGGGATAAGGGCAGTTTAACAGAACAGCAAACTAAGGGAACAGGAACAACAACGATACAGAAAAGGGGATTACACAGAACAAACCCGCAGAACAGAGCCCGCAGAACAGAACCGCTCTCTCGGACCGAACTGCCACTGTGCCCTCCCGAGCCGTGAGTGAGTTCCTGCCGTGCCACCCCGCCCCCCCCACCGGAACCCAGCATGACGGCACATGGTATGGAATACCCGGCTCTGTTTGGCCAGGTTGGGGATGGGTCAGCCCACCCGGCTGTGCCCCTTCCTGGATTCTGATGAAAATTAACCATGTCCTGGCCAAACCCAGGACAGCATAGAACCCAGAAATAGCAAATTTCATTAAATTCCCAAAAGAGACTGAACTCCCAGAAAAGTTAGAACTCCTGGACAAGAGAGGATTCAAACTCACGGAAAAGAGGAAGAAAAATTCCTGCCCCCCTGGCCAACCCCCATTGATAAACTGAGCATGACATCTATGACATGGAATATTTCCATTGCAGCTTTTGCTAGCTGTCTGGCTGTGCTCCCTCCCAGCTCCCGCTCATCAGCTGAGTATGAGAAACTGAAGAAAGTCCTTGATTTCATAGAAACAACTAAAAACATCAATGTTATCAACATTCTTCTGGTACTAAATCCAAAACACAGCAGCTACTGGGAAGAAAATTAACTCTATCCCGCTGAAACCAGGACAATGACATAGGAGAGGGATGATGATGTGAAAATGGGTTCTGCAGAGCATTTGTTATCACTTTCACTCAGACATGTGCGGAAAACCAAGCAAAGGGCAGAAGGTAGGTGGGAGTGCTGGAGTGGCACTGCTGTAAGGACCATGGCAGGTGACTTTCATTCCTTCATTTCAAGAAGAACAGAAAGCACTGTTTTACAATGCAAAGAAACATTTTTCTGTAAAGCAAAAAGAAAAATAGTATATGTCCTTGTTCTTCCACAGGAGCAAGTACTCCTTAAGTGAGGTACTTGCAGGGCAAGGCCAAAGAAACTGGACTTAAGGAATCAAGGGTGTGACTGGGGAAAAATATCTAGTGTTCCTATTAAAACAGCTTACATCTAGTATAGCAAGCAGTGAAATGGAAGTGTGTTTATTTCAACCAAATATATCATCATTCAGTTTTCTAAGATATATTTAAGAAAAAAATGCTGTGCTCTATAATCTGGTTCAGTTGCAAGAAAAATTTCTGTATATTAGGGTAAGATCACAGGTGCTATACACGTAAAGGTATCTTTTAGCTTCCTGATGCCAAGCGGAGCTTTCTTCCAACTGACCTTTACTCTTATGTTTCTCCATGTTTTACTTTTCTGGGTTAGACTCGTGCAGGGTTAAGATAAATACATTTTTCTGCACAATTTTTACTGCATTCACTGAGAAAAAGAAATAGCAGCTGATTCTGTTGCAGCTGGCCTTCAATATGAAGCCAATATTTTTACTGTCAATTATCATCACACACAATTTTAATAGTTAGAAAAGTGGTTTTTTACATCTGTATACAACTAAGTATCTTACTGAGACAGAAAAGAGGACTTATCTGACTACTTGTAGGATCGAATGGACCGTACTTCTTGGATAAGAGCATCGCACCTTATTTCAGGAAACGTGTCTTTTGTTGTAAGTGTCTCTATCTTGAAAACTGGAGCTGCCGTAGGTCAGTGTTTTGTAGTCACCTCTTTGTAATCAGAAACAATTTTAACAGAGAATTGTGGAAAATAAATTGTTTAGCGTGACTCATTGTGAGATGCGACTTCTTCGAGGAAAATTGCTTTGGCACCTTGTTTTATAGCTCCTTTTTGTTACCATATTTAGGTGTCAAACTCCAGAATTAACTGTAGCTTCCAGGTAAGAAAGTTGGGAGTGAAAGAGAAGAGTTAGGGTAGACCAAAGGATGACAATAGGAAAACAGCTTCTTTAACCACTTCTTAGTTATAAAGAATTGTTGAGTGAGTTGTAATAATTTAGTGTTTTTTATGGGCTTGGGTCAAAATAGAAAATAACTTCTCCGTTTCTACTATGGGCTACTAGTGGTAATTATTTTTAAGAGTAGGGGTAGTGTTTAGTGCATACTTCACTGTGAAGACTGCAAAGTTAATGGGTGTTCATACAAACTGTAATTACGGTCTCTCCTGAATTTGGGATGTGTCTTTTGAAGTTTACTGTTTTGATTAATACACAGTGCAGCTGTTTGTCTTCAGTTAAACAAATGGCAACACACAGCAGATGGATTCTACCTCTGCAGCTTGAAAAGGTTGTATGTAGCTATTTCCTGAAAATCCCATTCCCTCAGTGATCTCTTTTTTATGTAGTAAGTGCAAATTAACTGAGCCTGAATTGGTGTTTGATAGTCTACCAAGTAATCACTTTGATACTCTGTGTTGGGGAAAAATATATCTTCTGTTTAGGGAAAAAAAAAAAAAATCTTTAATATGACAACTGGAATACAATTTGATAAACACTGCTTATTCAAAAAGTTGCAAAAATAAATAACACCACTTATCTTGTTAGCATTTGAGACTAAAAGCTGAAATATGCCTTTAAATGTATTCTATTGGAACAAGAACATTACAGTAAATTGTTATTTTGACAAAAAAGTGGATGAATGGAATTTGAGGCTCAAAATTGTAAACAATTAGTCATTTTACATTCTTATTTATATCAGTGATCTTTTCTGGACATATTTTAGTTTTTATTTTGTTACAGTGTAACTTAAAAATTATTTTTAAAAAATACTGTAGGAAAACCTGTACAGTATTTTCATAGACTCACAAAAAATGTTTCTTATAACCTCTTAATGAAATAAGCTGTTAGTCTGATTTCCAACACTTAGAACTAATTCTCCAGTCAACTGTTGAGAGCAAAGCAGAGGGACGCTTTTGAGTTGCCTTCACGTGTCACATAGATTATCATATTTTGATCCATCCATTGTGTGGTGTTTAAATAAGGTAAAGTTTAGCAATTGTGTAGTGTGGGAAGGCAAAACATCAAATAAACTAAAAAGCTGCCTTTCTGTGTATGAATTCTCAGCTGGCTGCCCAGGTGGGAGGAGAACTTAAACACAGGGCATTACCTTGCCCACCTGTTTTTTTGAAGAAGGGTAATGAAGCTTATATGAAAATGTTCAGTGTAGATAAGCAGCAGATTGACTTTGTAGAGACTTCCTAACACTCCTAATTTCATTTACCAGAAGCCACTAATCACAGCAGAGGTACACATGGTGGTAGAAGGGCACAAGACCCTCCAATCTCTAGGTTACATGCCATGTGTTTTTTGCATAAGTGACTTACTGCAAGGCTTGTGGGATTGTTGCATTTTTCTGCAAATCCAGGCACAGTTTTTGGAGCAGGGCTATCTTATGTTCCAGCTTTGTCGTCTTTCACTCTGAAGTTCCTGCTATGTGTATGTCTGCGGCAGGGATTGCCTGAGTGATGTACGTCACCTTCCTCAAAGGTCATTGTGCACGGAATAGAAGTCAGAAGATTACAGCATTTCACCAGTTTCCTCCAATGTGTAAAGTCATGGTTACCTCTGCTGCTCATCCTACTCAAAAACGTAAGGTTGAATTTTGTTTTCCTTTATTTATTGCATGCATTTGCCAGTGTTAAAGCAGCTCAAAAAAATCTTACAGGTGTCTCCAATTTTCACCAAACATTACTTTTTCCTTCTACTCTTTGTTATGATCTGCATTTGGGAATGGTCTAGGTAGGCCTATTGATATATTTTAGTGAGTTTTCTTCCAGTGTACCAGTGGAGAGCAGATACTCTGCTGTATGCTCTCTTTGCTTGCAGTTGTGGAGGTTGGGACTGTAATAAAAATAGCCAGCAGACAGTTACTGCCCAGTGTAGGAAATTATTTAAGACTGTGTACATGCATTTTCACCAAATCTGTAATGTTTCTTCTCCGATTTTTCACAGAATCACAGAATCACAGAATCACAGAATAGTAGGGGTTGGAAGGGACCTCTGTGGGTCATCTAGTCCAACCCTCCTGCCGAAGCAGGGTCACCTATAGCAGGCTGCACAGGACCTTGTCCAGGTGGGTCTTGAATATCTCCAGAGAAGGAGACTCGACAGCCTCCCTGGGCAGCCTGTTCCAGTGCTCCGTCACCCTCAGAGGGAAGTTCTTCCCCATGTTCAGACAGAACTTCCTGTGCCTCAGTTTGTGCCCATTGCCCCTTGTCCTGTCACTGGGCACCACTGAAAAGAGCTTGGCCCCATCCTCCTGACACCCACCCTTCAGATAATTATAAGCATTTATTAGGTCCCCTCGCAGCCTTCTCTTCTTCAGGCTGAACAAGCCCAGTTCCCTCAGCCTCTCCTCGTAGGGGAGATGTTCCAGTCCCTTCATCATCCTTGTAGCCCTCCGCTGGACTCTCTCCAGTAGCTCTTCATCTTTTTTGAACTGGGGAGCCCAGAACTGGACACAGTACTCCAGATGAGGCCTCACTAGGGCAGTGTAGAGGGGAAGGAGAACCTCCCTTGTCCTGCTGGCCACATTCTTCTTGATGCATCCCAGGATTCCATTGGCTTTCTTGGCAGCCAGGGCACACTGCTGGCTCATGGTTAACCTGTCATCCACCAGGACACCCAGGTCCCTCTCCGCAGAGCTGCAGGTGAACTCATGTTGTTTTCCCAGAAGTGGAATCGTTTAGCCGATGTGCGGTACACCAATATACACACAGAGCAGAGGTGTTGTCTTTATTGCAGATTTGTGCAGATATGGGTGCTAGGTGATAATTCCACAAAGCTAGCACACCACTTAGCAAAGTCACAAGGACTGTATACTCTTAGAAAAACAAGGAAATTATTCATTACATTCTGATTGGTTCATCACATTATACACTCATCTTAAAGGTATATTCCTTCTTTAACTAAGCATGTTTGCAAGCTAGGGGGGGTGCAGTCTTTCTGGTTCTGAACTGAGTCGGTGGTCACGCTCTCCCCCTGCTGCCTCTGCCTTTCTCTAGTTACCCTAGATTTTTGTTGACTTCATGTTTTAGCAATCATCCAGCTTTCGGGGCCTTCTGGGCAGGATGTTTCCCTTTTATCAGTCTGTTAGCTCCTCTTCAAGGGCGTAGTCGTTTGTAGGGCAGACATTGTCCGTACAAAGTAGTCAGGCCTAAATATTAAACTATATCACTACGACCTAAGCCTTTCTGCCGTATATCAATGTCAGGCAGAAAAGTTAATTTGCTATACGTTATTTTACTATTATTGCAATTTTTGCAACCTTTTTGTTTTTTGCCTTTGCTCCTTTTGGGTGCTGAAAAGAATGGATGCTGCAAGCTTATATGTCATGAGTAGATGAAGGCCCAGCAGTAGCAGTGTCAGCATTCTTGTGCTGTGGAGGTTAGGGAAAAGATGCTTGGGAGTGTTGTGTGGCCACACTGAAAGATAGGAGGAGAGAGAGCAATGTATGCCATTTGCAAAGCTGGGTCCCTAGTCCCTACAGTTACTACAGTGATGTTGTGGAAGGATGGCAAAGCTCAGCACTGCTCCTAGCAGCTACCTCTGGGCCAATTTCCCCCTTGTATACCAGGACTGTTTCAGTTGCTGTGATGGGGGCCTTTGTGTAAAACAAGCGGTCATGTTAGTTTTGCTCTGCTAATTCATGTCCTTATGTGTGGAGTCCTGGCTGGACGAGAGGGGACATAGCTTGGTGCCGTTGAGCAACCCAGGTTCCGATCCGGAGGTCAGCCTTGAGAGCGGCGAACACGGAACCCTGTTGGGAAGGTAGAGCGACGAGCTCGGGACACTGGAGCAGGGGGACTGTCACGTCGCCGTTTCCTGCTGCACTGTCACTTCCTGCCACGCTGTCGTTTCCTGCCACAGCGCTGCTTCCACATCGAGATGCAGCTCTGCACCAATCACGAGTTGCAGTAGTTTTGCCTATATATGGTTAGGGGTCTAACCAATCAGATGCTGTAATTGCTTTGCTATATAAACCTTGTTTTGCTGACTAATAAAGGTTGAACGATCAATACTCATATTGGGGTGACATCGTTACAACGGATCCGTAACCCACGCCAACATTTGGTAGCAGAGGATGGACAATTTCCGTGCAGGAATCCCTGAGACTGCAGTGAGCAGCTAGAGGGGGGGCATGGGAACAACGGCTGGGAGTGGTGCTGCCTGGGTGCAGAGTCGCAGGGCAGACACGGACGACCGCCTCCCAGGAGTTAAACGAGCCCCACTGGTGCTGCCTGCCGCAGCTAAAATTGAAGGCGGCGGCCATGGTTGCAAGCATGGAGATAGAGGCTGCAGCAACATTGCTCGTTGGTATGCTCTCTAAGAGAGGAATAGACGCAATGGCAAAGCAACTCATGAAGTTGATTAAACTGGGGCAGCGATGGGGTCACTTTGCGGATACCCAGCTACTGTTTTCCATCTCGGAATGGCAAGAGTTAGGAGACACAATGTGGGAAAGGACAATAACGGGGGAGGAAAAGGAAGAAAAGGAGATAAAAGCCGTCCGCGAGCTCTGGCGAACAGTATTAGAGACCTTAAAAGCCGTGAAAGCTGAACGAGAGGTGGCGTGTGCAGCACCTCGGATGTTAGCTCCTGAGTCCGGGAAAGATCACACGCCTAAGCCTGGGACATTAGCATGGGTTTTCGGGCTACCTGCCGTTAGAGGGATGACTGGGATCACCTGTAAAACAATTGCCGAGATTCGGGCGAGTGCGGAGCGTGATTGTGTTGCTGGCAAAGAGGGGGGAGCCCCACCGGAAGTTGCTGCTCGAGAGACGAAGCAGAAATGTGAGCCGGATGCGGAAGTACGACTGCCCCTGGGGAGAGGGGAGGAGTCGGACGCGGAAGTATGACTGCCTTCCGGAGGAGGGGAGGAGCAGCTAGCACCACCCCCAGAGGGGGAGGGAGAAGAGGCGCGGCTTACAACATCGGCCCCTCCTGGGGCATGGCCTACAACATCGGCCCCTCCTCTCTATCCTCCGTTGCCGCCCTCCAGCGAGGCGTCTCCACCCCTGACTCCCTCTAATGATGGGCACAGCGGATTGCAGGGAAAAGCAGCGTGTAATCTTTTGCAGTCAGTTTTGCAGCGTCTTCAAGACATGAGCTCGCAGTTCCAGCATATGTCAATCGTTGCCAACCCCCCCCACCGGGAAAATGAGGCTTCCTCTCCGAAATGTTTAGTTGGGCCTCCGGCGATCTATCACACTTGCCCGCTGGAGCAGTATTATAAGGGATGCCATCCTAGATGGACAGAGGAACGTTGCCACCACTATGGGAGGTACTCAGG
The DNA here is from genome assembly GCF_030867145.1 of Opisthocomus hoazin. Classification (NCBI taxonomy): domain Eukaryota; kingdom Metazoa; phylum Chordata; class Aves; order Opisthocomiformes; family Opisthocomidae; genus Opisthocomus; species Opisthocomus hoazin. The sequence continues at coordinate 16,875,330 of NC_134420.1, read as the reverse complement.
CTTTAGCCTGTCCTGTGGTACAGGTTAATGGTCAAGGCAAATGGGAACCACATGACTAGAAAATTTTACAAAAGGCCCATAATACCATATCTCAATATGGGGTGAAATCTGAGGCCACTCGACAAATTGTTACCTGGATTTACTCCGCTGACCTGATGTGTCCGTATGACTGTTGAAATTTAATGCGATTGTTACTTACCCCTACTCAGTTCTTGTTGTGGGGAGCAGCGTGGGCACAATGGGCTATGGATGAGGCGATGCGACATCAGGACCAGCAAGATCCTTACTATGGAGTAACGGTGGAAATACTTACTGGACAAGGAGTTTATGCTAACCTGGAGCGGCAGTTGACATTCCCCGCCCATGTGCTTCAATTGTCGGCACGTCTTGCCCTGGAAACTTTCCTTGCACTGCCTGGTTCATCCGCTCCACCTTTCGGAACTGTAGTGCAAGGAGCCACTGAAACTTACAGCAACTTCATCAACCGGCTGTGGGGTGAGTTAATGAATTATCCAGATTTAAATGAGGAAAGCAAGCAGCAAATGTTTCGTGTGTTAGCCTTTGACAATGCCAATAAGGTTACAAAGCAGCTTCTGGCAAGTCTGCCGAAAGGGGCGGGAGTTGAAGACATGCTGTCCAGGGTCGAGAGGGCTGGAACACAACAGCAACAGGCGACAGTCGCTGCTGCCATGCAAGGCGCGGTCAGGGAAGTTGTCCAACCACTTGCAGCTGCAGTGCAACAAAACAGTCCTCTGCAGGTGCAATCGTCATTCCGCCGTATTTGCTATCGCTATGGGGAAAAGGGACACGTCAGACGCTGCTGCCGTAGCACCGTCTGGTGTGAAAGATGTCAAAAGAGTAGCCATGCCACAAAAGTGTGTTCGGGAAACGAGGGGAGGAGCACGGACAGAGGCCGCGTGTGGAAACAAATGAATCCTCCAGGCAAAGCAAGAGATTTTCACAGCAGCCTCAAACCGCAACCAGAGGCAGCTTAGGAATCGACTTGGAAACCACAATAGACGTCGTCCTTAATGACACGACCGTACATGAAATCCCTAGCAATGCGATCGAGCCAAGAATTAATTTAAATGGCAGAATGAAAGGCCTTTTAGTGGGACGTTCTTCTGCCGGTGTTAAGGGACTACTAATTGTTCCTAGGGTTATCGATGCGGACTATACGGACCAGATTCATATTATGGTCCATACTCTTTGTCCTCCTTTGTTTGTTCCAAAAGGCAGTAAGATAGCGCAGATCCTAGCGATAGGCAGCTCAATCGACCATTCTTTAGCAAAGACTTCCTGTGAAAACCGAAGTCTTGGTTCCACAGACCCTACAGTTTGTTTTACTACGAAGATGGACCACCGGCCTAATATGCGCGTTGTGTTGCGTCAGAAAAATGCATCAGTGCAAATCTATGCCATGCTAGACACCGGAGCTGACATCACAATTGTAAGTATGGGTGTTTGGCCGGAGGAGTGGCCAGTAAGTGTTCCCACAACGGCTATCGCAGGTGTGGGGGGACATTCCGCTCCCATGATGAGCCAATACCCTGTGCAAATAACCTTTCCTGAAGGGCAGGAGGTCAGTTTAAAGGTCTATGTCATGCAGCTGCCCGAAACTCTTGCAGCCCTAATTGGGCGCGACGTTTTGAGTCAAATTGGAGTTGTACTAACTACTACCCCTTTTTAGTTATGGGCACTGGCGAGCAGTCGCCCAACCCACCGCTAACCTGGCTTTCCAATGAACCCGTGTGGGTTGACCAGTGGCCCATAACAGAAGAGCGACTGTAAATAACAAGGCAATTGGTAGCAGAGCAACTCGCTGCAGGCCACATCAAGCCTTCAGTCAGCCCATGGAATACCCCCATTTTCGTAATTCCGAAAAAGAGCGGCAAATGGCGCCTCTTACATGACCTACATAAGATTAATGAGCAGATGCAACCCATGGGAGCTGTACAACCTGGAATGCCATCACCTGCTATGCTTCCGTCGGGTTGGCATGTAATCATTGTTGACTTAAAAGACTGCTTTTTCACTATACCTTTACATTCGCGAGACACTCAGTGGTTCGCCTTTTCAATACCAGTAGCCAACAAAGCAGCACCTTCAGAGCGATATGAGTGGGTTGTCTTGCCACAAGGCCTGAGAAACTCACCCACACTGTGTAAACTTTATGTGGCTTGGGCCTTAGCTCCACTCAGGGAGCAATGGCCGAATACAATCATTTATCATTATATGGATGACATCCTCTGTTGTCAACAGGAAGCATTCAATGACGATTCCTTGACACAGCTGAGTACTGTTTTAGCCAGCAAGGGCCTTGTTGTGGCCCCAGAAAAGGTTTAGCGATCTGCACCATGGAAGTATTTGAGGTGACGCATCTCTGACGCTAAGATCCAACCACAAAAGGTGGAGCTAGCGACAAATTTGCGCACATTGACTGATGTACAGACTTTGCTTGGAGATATCCAGTGGGTGCGCAGCTGTGCTGGTATTTCCAATGCTGACATTGCACCACTGACATTACTACTACGTGGCTCGCATCCCAGCACAGCGGTCACCCTATCACAGACGCAGCAAGCAGCTTTGCAACACATCGTACGGAAGCTTCAAACGGCCTGGACTGCTAGGCAACTGCTAACCCTACCTGTCTCCTTGCTTATTTTTAATCCTGCCGGGTCACCATATGCCCTGGTTTGTCAGTGGCAAAACAAGAAGGGGTAGACTCTTTCCTGTACAACATCGTTGAATAGTCCTGATTTTGCCACTGACAAGCCTATTAGGGGCGATGATCCATTTTACATATTGGAATGGGTGTTTTTAAGTGTGCAGCCAAAGACTAGTACACAGACACGATCAGAAGCTGTGGGAGAGCTAATCAGAAAAGGTAGGATGAGGATAGTGGAAATAACAGGGGAAGAGCTGCAGGACATCAGTATACCGGTCAAAGCAGCAGATTTGGAATGGTGGTTGAGGCATGCTCTACCCATACAGGAAGCTCTGTTAGGCTATGGTGGGAGGATACATTCCCGACAGCCGAAAGGGAGATTGTGGCAGTTCTTGAAGCGTAATCAATGGCTTGAGAAGTCCAGAGTTCAGGAGAAGCCGCTGGCCGAAGGAATCACAGTGTATACAGATGCAGGCAGGAGGCTGCGTAAGGCAGTTTTTGTTTGGCAAGAAGGGGGCCAGTGGTGTCATCATATGATACAAGGACAGGATGGAGATTCGCTGCAAATTTTAGAGCTGACTGACGTGGTCTGGGCTTTAACTAATTGGCTAAATGAGCCTTTAAATGTTGTAACTGACTCCCTTTATGTAGCCAGGATAGTGCCTCGAATACCGGATGCCTTGCTTAGGGAGACAGTCAACCCTAGATTAGGCAAGCTGTTTATCCAGTTACAGACCGTACTGTCTCAACGGGCCGTACTTTGTTGCGTCATTCATGTGTGTAGCCACCAATGGGATCTGGGACTAGGGCATGGCATTGAAATTGCTGACAGCTTAGTCAGTCCCGCATGCTCTATGCCTCCAGTAGACAAGTTTCAGCAGGCCAGACAAAGTCATGAGAATTTTCACCAAAATGCAAGAGGCCTGCGAAGGCAATTTGGGCTGACAGAGAATGAGGCTCGTTATATTGTACAGGCCTGTCCCAAGTGTGGAAACCAAGGACCAGGTATAGGCCAAGGGGTAAATCCAAAAGGGCTGCAGGCACTTGCGCTGTGGCAGATGGACGTCATGCACTTCTCCGAATTTGGGCGACTGAAGTACGTGCATGTCACAATAGACACCTTTTCGAAAATGATATGGGCCACTGCTTTACCTGGGGAGAAAGCGCAACATGTTTGTAAGCATCTGCTTTCGTGTTTCGCAGTACAGGGGGTCCCTGAAGAAATTAAGACCGATAATGGACCTGCCTATGTCAGTCAAAAGCTGAGATCATTTTTACTGACGTGGGGAATTAAGCACACCACGGGAATTGCGCATTCTCCGACAGGGCAAGGCCTCATAGAGCGCACTCATCATGTGCTGAAAGACTACTTAGATAAACAGTGAGGGGTTGAAACAGAAGCGCAACCAAGGTTGCATCGAGTTCTTTTTACTTTAAACTATTTGTGCCTTATGGGAGATCAGGAGGCACCGCCTGTTGTGGTGCATCACCAGAACTTAAAATTCAATAGTGCAACGACTTTACCGCGGTTTAAAGTGATCTATAGAGACCCAACTACTGGAGAGTGGGCTGGACCCATACCTGTGATTTTTAGCGGTCAAGGGTATATGTGTGTTTCCACAGATCACGGTCCAGTCTGGGTGCTTAGCCGAGCCGTGAAGCATGCTTTGAACCAGCAAGACAAGTTAGCCGAGGAGCAACAAGCAGACTCTCACGAACAGAGCAATCAAGTAGAAATAACCTGAATAGAGGGAAGAGTATATGAGTGGTTACCAGGAGGTACTTGTCACCGATACCAACTGTGACGTTTTGTAAGATCTATAAGCCTCGGGTTTTACGTAGTTGTTACACTTGCCAACAATAGCAGCAGCGTCAAATATCGCTTGCGAAGCATCGGTGTGATCAGTGCCTTTAATAGGGCGCAGCGTAGCTTGCGTTTTAACTGCTACAAGGCTCAAAACAGAAGGAAGCGACACTTATCTCTGTAGCCGCTCGAAGTGGGTAAGGTTAGGAAATCAGAGAGCTAAAACCGTATGGGTAAGTAGTTTTTTTTAGTATAGCCAAAGTAAGCTAGAGCCTGCTGTTTGGGCCGTCCCCAAAGTGGAGGGGGAAAGACGAGAGTGCAATGCTTACATTAGCTTTGAAGGGAATGGCAGGAAAACGAGTGGTTACCCTGTTAGCTGCACTCTTTACATGTTGTCAGATTATAGTAGGTGAAGAAACCCTTTACCGCATTGAGCCCCAACAAAACCTATGGGTTACCTGGGCGAACAAAATGGGCCAATCAGCATTTTGTTTGTCTCTTGCTTCTGCAACAGAACCTTTTTGCACCTGTCTAATAGGGGTACCTACAATGTTACTCATTTTGCTAATTATAGTGCAGGCAGATGTACAAAGGAGATTCAAGTGAGTAGTGGCAGTGCATAGTAAGTCCATCCACAAGCAATTACAATGGCTCGAACAGCACGCCAATCAAATACAACAAAACCAGGGATTTTTTGATGGATTTCTCACCTCGCTCTTTGGTAATCTGCCCGCTTGGCTTAAAAGTTTAATTGTAGAAATTTTACGCATATGTATCGTGTTACTTGCTGTTGGAATTATAATATGTATTTGCTTTAGCTGTCTTAAAAAGGCTCTCTCCAAGATGAAGAAGCATACCTGGCTTGCTCAAAAACAAGAAGGGGGAATTGTGGAGTCCTGGCTGGATGAGAGGGGACATAGCTTGGTGCTGTTGAGCAACGCAAGTTCCGATCCGGAGGTCAGCCTTGAGAGCGGCGAACATGGAACCCTGTTGGGAAGGCAGAGCGACGAGCTCGGGACACTGGAGCAGGGGGACTGTCACGTCGCCGTTTCCTGCTGCACTGTCACTTCCTGCCACGCTGTCGTTTCCTGCCACAGCGCTGCTTCCGCATCGAGATGCAGCTCTGCACCAATCACAGCGAGTTGCAGTAGTTTTGCCTATATATGGTTAGGGGTCTAACCAGTCAGATGCTGTAATTGCTTTGCTATATAAACCTTGTTTTGCTGACTAATAAAGGTTGAACGATCAATACTCGTATTGGGGTGACATCGTTACAACGGATCCGTAACCCACGCCAACACTTACGTAAAATACCTCTATGCTAATGATCTTTTTCATTTTGCTCTCATTAAATCAACTGATAAATCTGGGTACGTGAAAGCCAGAGTATACCTTTGTTTTGCACTAGAGCTGGAGCTAGTGATGAACCAGGTGGAGGTGTTTGGAATAAAGCAGACCAGTTCTGCTAAGGCAAGCAGAAAAATAGTTTCTTCATAAATGGCAACCACCCCTCTTTGCAAATACAGTGTCTCATGTGTTGCAACTGTAGGTACAGTAAATTCTTCTTTTTAAGTCCGAATAACTTGCTGGTATCATTAGCTGGAATTAACATTAGAAAGTGTTTTATTCAATGATGCCTTTAGAATCACAGCACTAAATGGTTGTCTGCTGTATCAGGCCTTTGCATGCTACTTCTGCTTTTTTAACTCAGAATGTTTTGTTAAAATTAAATTGCTTTTTCTTTGAACTTAGAATTGTTTTAGATAGTCTTTCTGTGTCAAACAGTGGGCCATGATTTTAAATTCCATCTAATTCATTCTTTCTTCATTTACATCAACCCTGCAATTGTGGTTAACGTGAGGATGCAGTTGCACACAGGAGATTGGCTGAGCTTATGTCTTGAAAGCCCGGATTAGAAATTTATTGACTATTTTAAATCACTGAGGGTTAAATTATACCTTTAGTATTTGCTTTAGGATTTGGGATTACTGCCTTTTATACAAGAGAGAATAGACAGTAAGTTTTAAGAGTTTTGGTTTTTACTGAGCCAGATTTTCAGGTGTTTTAGGAGAGTTAAAAAAAAAAGTATGAAGTGTCAGACAAACCATTCATCATCCCCAAAAAGAAACCCAAACCTCTGTGTTCCCAAGATAGTCCTTGTGCATTTTTGAGCCTTGTCTGGCTTGGAGCCAAGGCATATGAAATATTTTGGCAGAGTCAATGCTGTATCCTTGGCATATATATTTGTAAAAATTAAGGTTACTGTTCTCGTGTCTTCTCCCAGTGCTTTTTGACAGAGAATTAAGTCACTGAGTGAATTTCGCAGATGACAACATGAATATTGTAAATACTCATTGCATTCCCAGGTATGCATATTGGTGTATTAATTTCAATTCCAAGTTTGTGCAGTATTCAACTCATTTATCAGGTGTATGAGAAGCCTTTTCCCTCTCCTTCTCAGGAGCTCTTGCTTGTTAGGGATAACAATTTCATTGAATAAATACGTAGGCTTCCCAGAGTACAGAGTTAGAAAAAGACAGTGTTCCAAAGAACACAGCCGTAAACACACCTGGCAGACAACGGATGAAGGGGAAACAAAAGAGAAAACTAATTTTTCAGTATCAGGTAGTAAGTCTTTCACAAAGTCAAAGGGGAGCCAAGGTTCCTGACTCTGTCCTATCACCTGCTGGCTAGACCCTGCTACTGAGTCATTAGAGAAGCAGAACAGGCCAGAGCAAAGCAGGGCCCCTTCTTCACTGACACTCTGAGGGTCTTCTCAAAGTCATTCGCTGCAGAACAATCTGTTGATGAGTTGGGGTTGTGTGCATGCCAAAGTGAACAGAGCGTGCTGCCGTTCTGAGTGATACGGTGACAAGTGATGAGTCCCTCCCCTGTCCATCACAGATGAAAGGAAAATGGCTTTGCTTGTAGATATGGAGACAAGTAACTCTACAAAGGATAAATGGAAATAGTAATTTGCACAGCATGCACTCAGGTGGAGGAATTAACTACTGCAATACATCAGAAAGCCACAGACAGTAGCTGGATCTTTAAAAGGCCTGAATATTTTCCTAGTCATGAAATCACTGATGATACACTTTAAAGGGAGAATACTGGTGTTTTAGTCCTCTTGCCATTAGCTGAATTGTTACTCCTGTGAGGCATTTTCTCTCCACCCCAACCCCCCCCCAAATTTGAACATTTTTTCCAGCACCTGGGTACATCTGGCATTTTCTGCATGTTACCTGGATAAGCTGAAAAAAAAAAAAAAAGAGAGAAGGATCTGTAGTGAATAGTATTTGCATGGCTAACCTTGTGCTTTTTAATCTTGCTTGCATACGCACTTCAGGGGATATACTTCTCTCCTGTGACAGTAACTGTGTGGTCTCTGTGTTTGTGTGGTGTCTGAGTAAACTGCTGCTCAACTTCCATTTCCAAGCCGTTTTCTTTGTAAGTTAAAACTTTTTTTTTTTTTTTTTTGCTGGCATTCAAGCGCGGTTGGTGTTCAGGCACCATTGCTGCTTAAAGATTACACAGGCTCCATTTTGCCACTGACTTGCATGTCTGGGAGCCCATTTGTTTTCTAGGATTTTTGTTGTTGTTTATAATTAAAACAGAACTTAGCGCTGCAGCTGGATTGCAGCTATACACTGAAGTTGTATAGCTCAGCCACTTTTATTGATAATGCTGCTTTTGCAAGTATTATTGCAAATAATTTTAATAATAATACTTTTGCTTTTTAAGGTATCTCCACTGGCAGCATCAGATACTCACTTGGGACTTTTCTGCAAGTAAGCAGTTGCATCTGAAAGAATTTACTTCTAATTTCTGAGCAAATACAAAATAATGAAAGCTTTGCTTAGGGAGAAGCATTCTACATTGCAGGTGTCAGGCACTTAAACTTCATGATGATGGGGAGATGTCACCCAGCCTGACTGCAGCCACTAACAAAGCAGGAGGATAACAGCATGACTCACTGCACAGGAAAATGTTTTTGAATTTCTGATTGTATTGGAGTGGTCTGGAAACACAGCGCCAAAAGTGAGCAGCACCTGGTAAACCCTCTGAGTTCTCTCATGGCATCTCTCTACCCAGTGCTTTTCTTTAACTGTAAAGCTTTGCTTTCTGTCAGACAGTAAAACTTATGATGCTCAGCTGAAAGGCAGGATTTTGTAAGTAGCCCCTCAAATGTGCATCACCCTGAGGAAGGATGTTTGGTTTAGTTTCAAAATTATGTGTGTCCTGATAAATGTCTCATCCTTTTGCCATTACTATTGGAATAGAACTGTTCCAGTGAGAAGGGACCTACAATGATTATCTAGTCCAACTGCCTGACCACTATTGAAAATGTGTGTTGGAAGTTATTTAGGAAAGTGAAGCTGAGGTTAATTATTTGCACAAAATTAAAGATCCCTACAGTGCTGTGTTGAATCGCCTTTAAAAGTATCCCTGGTTTTGAGTCACCGCGTCATGTGCTGTCCCCCATGTATGGTCTATCTCAAAATGTAAATTGGGTGCTAATAGATCTGTCTGCAGGATCTTGGTCTGAGGACTGGTAATGATTTGGAGAATAAATCCCTTTTATTTCCAGTATTTGGAACTGGTTGGTAAAATGTGCATTCATAGTAATGGCTTTTCTCCACTTAGTTTGAACTATTCCAGCTCATTTCTGTCACTGTTAAATTAAACTTGAAGAATTAAGAAGGATAAGGAAATAAATTATTATGAGATAGATCTGCCAAGCTTTATACTAGGGCACATAGAATTTATGGCAAGGCAAACTTGGCTTACCTATCAAGAGAAGAGATTATCAAATAATTTTTAGAAAGAAGCTGAAACATTTATTTTTATTTAATATTTCATGGATTGTTCTGCACATTATCAGAATAATTACTTCCCGTGCTTGCATAACACATTATTTTTCTTCAAACTATTTTGCACCTCAAGTGTTTTGTCCATTAAAATGATTGTGTTTTATTTTTGTTACTTCTACATAAAGAAGCATTTGCACCCATGAGTATTTCTAAAGTGAGTATTTCTAAAGCGAGTATTTCTAAAGACTCTTCTTGTAAAATAGGAGTTCAAGTAGGAATAAAGCATGAACAAACTAAGCTAGCGCACACACAAAGAACTGATAAGTGGAAGATAATTTTATTATCAGATCTGCAGTTGTTTCAAGGACTAACCTGTAGGTCTTACAACAGAATTTTAATATTGTTTATTTGTTTTAAACTAGTCACTTTGCAGACCTTACCATTTCACTGGTATGGTCATATGGGCCACTAGTGGAAGAAGGACAAAGATTCTTAGAGTACTGGGTAAATGTAGAAACCAAATTTCTCTGGGCCCCTGTGAAGGGCCATGCTCTGCAGTAATCCAGGACAGCTTTAGAAATTTGAATCTGAGGTACTGATTTTCTTATAGGTAAAAAGCTTGGGAGGTGGGGGGGTGGGGGTGGGGAAGGGGGGCAGGGGAAGAGTACACTCCAGGAGCATATCACTGAATTGAGTTTTGCATATATGGGAGTTAATACATGGGTGTTGTGTGTGTGAATGATACCAAATGCTGTTGTTGTTGTAATCCCCTGTTAATAAAGGGACTGACTTGCAGCACAAAATGACTTACATAATTCTGTGCTGTATTAACCCTTCCAAGGGTTTTGAAGCCTTATGTGTTTTCTAGTCCTCTGTACCTCCTTACATTATTGCAGTACTTACAGAACTTGTTTTTATGAAATGTTACTTATGGTCCTCAAACATGAATAATAGTTTGTCCCGTACTGATGGGCCTGTAGATGACATGGGTCGGGGAAACACGAAGCTGAGCCTCAGCTAAACCTCTAGCCAGATATATCCAAATGGTAGCTTTGCATTTTGAGATACGAGAAAATCATGGAAAATTTTTGTGAGTGTATCGATTTTGCAGCTACTCTCTTGGGTCCACATATAAATAGTGTAATGGGGAGTGGCAGTGCACACACACTACCCGTGTCAAAGTGGTGCCCCCTAGCACAGAGCAGGGCAGCGTGTCCACCAGCCTGTGCTGAGGTCCCTGGTATAGACATGCTGGAAGAAGCTCAGGCAGCTGCTTGGTGTTTTGTTTCATCGTGTTCTACCTCAGCACTACATCCAGTATTCTAGTCTTGATTCATCTTTAGGTTTGCATGTGTACACAGAGACTCTAAGCTCCTTATTTCATTCACTTCTTGGCAACATCCAAGTTTTGCCCCTGTGGGTGTGATGCCTGTCTGACCATGGTTTGGTAGTTGAGCCTGTGTAGAGTCTAGAAAGGGAAACTCGAGTTTATATTTCTGTTTGAAGAGAAGCTGCTGTGCCTCTGATTCCTGGCAGAGGGGTTTCAGCATGGCAGCCCACAGGGGAATGGTGATGGTGCACAGAGAGGAGCAGATCTGGCTGCAGTAGAAAGCTTGGGTTGGAGAAAAAGGCACAGAGAAAGAAGACAAAAGAATTATCTAATCTGGGAAGGTATTAGTTCCTCAGACAGTGTAACAAGCCATGCTCCCCATGAGCTCGCAGGGCTGCTTCATGGGGCAGCAGGACTGCTTGCACTACAGATGTTCCATCTAAGAGGCAATTGGGGTTTCAGCACTCTTGTGGGTACTCCCCAGACCCTTTCCACCAGAGAGGTCCCAAACAGGACCCTCATTTGCTGCCGACTTTTTTTCCTGGTGACCATCTGCCTTACTGTTGGGTCCAATGGAATGCTTTAACAGTATGTAAAGCTAAAAATCTCAGCTAAAAGCTTTCCTGGTTTCTCCCACCCCGAGTTGTGCTGGATCTGACGTGAATCAGCTGAAATACAAGAGGAAAGTAATCCATCTGACTAGATGCTCCCCCTTCCCTGTTAGGTAGAAAATGATTTTTCAGAAAGTCTTGTGTTGGATAGATATCCAGCTTATGCATTTTAATTAGCCTATTTTTTAAGCCAAAGCTGTCTTGGCTGACTGTTTTTTGTTGTTGTTTTTTTTTTTTAATGGTATAATGGAAAGTAGCAGAGATCAAACATCAGACGTGCTGCTGGTCCTTCTGTCTTTAATGAACTGTTTATCTGTCTGTCTCTTTACCTGTAGTGTTTCCCATCAGCATTATCAGAGCAGTGTGAATACTGCCAAGAAGCTTTCGAATTGCTAAGCTGGCATTTCCAGGCAGGAGAAAAGTGAGCTTATGTCCTTCAGAGGTAAGCCTGTGAACCCTGGGTCTAGACAAGTCGAGGAGAATGTGACTGTGGGGACACATGGGCTGCTTTAAAATGAATTAATTTATTACACAATTTTCCTGCTAGTGTGAGGACATTTGCCTTTATCTTATACCACCGTGTGTGTGTGTGTGTGTATATAGTTTTAGTGGGAAAATGTTTATCTTCTGTGCACTGTTCAGGATTTCTCAGTCATACAGAAGTACTTAAGACCTTAATATTTAATAAGCTCTCTATTGTTAGAGAGTGAGTGAGCCTGCCAATGTGAGATTGGGCTGGCGGCTCAGTGGATTAATGGAAACATAGAGCTGATTTAAAAGCCCTGAACAATAATCTTTAAATATGCTTAGGCATTGTGGCTGTGCAGTTTCCCTGGGGAATCATCATATTCTCTGCTTCAAAAATTGCACTGAAGACATAACTGAAACTACAGCACAGCCTTGCCTACTGGCAAATCTGCTTTCATACCTGGGGCTTAAATTCGTTCTGTGTATATTTGCACACCCAGAGTGTCATTCCTTGTGGGTTTTCATTTCTTATTACATTGTTGCCACAGGAACAATTTTACACAGACTGAAAAACAAGAGTTGCAGAGCTGAACAACTTTCCAACCTGAACAGATCTTGCTTAGGTTTTCAAATAAACAGATGTTGCTATTTGGAAATACTGAAATGAAAATTATGTTGAGGGTTGTGACGTGCTCTCAATAAGGTAGCCAGAGGAAATTTGAAAAAGGCTGGCTGCTTGACTTCTTTTTTAAACTCCTGTCTGTGCAATTCTGTGGTGCTTCTGGTTCACATAACCCATTTCAATAGTACTTCATTCTCTGATAGAGATCTGAGTAGTGCCACTGCAATGATAGTGTAGGCAGAATGTGATGCATTCTGGGATGTCTTCAGACAAATTGAAAGGCTTGAGAATATTTTCATTGTAGGAGATTGTGTTTTCTTATTTATATAAGAATTTACCAGTCTGAAGGGTGTCTGGACTTAGCGTTGCTTTACTTGTGTACACATTTCTGGGGATTATCTCAGTTTCAATTTAATTTACCACTTCATGCTATAAAGCTCTCAGGGAATCTTTAATTTTCAGTGAGAGCTCACTAAATTAAAATGAAAATGAAATAGGCTTGCATCATCAGGACTGAGAACCACAGTATTGTCCTGAATTTCTGTTTATACTTCACCAGAGCTGCTTGTGCCAGTAAGGCACCAGGGCAGTCAGTTGTTCGGTCCTAATTTGATTGTGCAGCTGAACACCATTACATTGTGTGTAATTGCACTGACGTTAAGAAAGCTTTTTAACTTGCAGGACACTGTGCTCCACTTGACCAGTGACACATCAGCTGTGACACACTGAGTTCTTTTAAATGTCATGGGTCTCAGCAGTTTTTGGTAATGTTTAAATGACATATAAATTCACCTCCACTGCTCCCTGGATTGATCGTCTGTGAGGCTGGAAGCACTGCAGGTTGGAGGATGTAAGAGAGATCAGTGTCTGTACCCCTTGTAACTGTTCATCACCTGAGTGTTCCAGTGTCCTCCAGTAGCTCTGTGAACATGCAGTACCTAGGAGGGGAGTAGATGGGGTTGCAGTCTGAAGGGGACAGGAAAGCAGACAGAAAAGGATGAAAGCAGAATCAAGGAAAAAAAGGTAAATAAAATTGCGCTGAACATTCATATGCATACCTTCGACCTCGTATACCGGAGGGGGTTGGTGACTTCCACCACTTTGCTGGTGACGGTGTCAGCTGCAGTGCCTCTGCTAGGAAGTTACCTGTATGAGTGGCGGGGGTGGTAACGTGAAGACTGTATCCAAGGGATGGACTGATTGCTCCTGCCTGCAGTACCAGTCGGGCATCACAGTTTTTGTCATATGGATCTGAATCACAGTGTGCTACCGAGAAAGACTGCTTTAGTCCTAGAACCAAGAGAACCACACAAGACCCAAAACCCACAAATCTGCTAAATCACTGGGACTAGGAGGAACAGTTTATAGAGAGACTTCATGTGCGCTGCTGTTGTGATTCAGTTCTGGGAGCGTTTTTTTTTAAAAGAACAATGTGTCCGCTGTGAATGAGTTGACCATGTATTTCATGGGGTACTGCTCTATTTTTTATCTTACAGCGGGGAAAACCAGTCTACTCGGGTGCCAAGTGTTGTCTGCCCAGGTCTCTTGTCCATTTCCAACCTTCTCTCAGATTTTTCATCTATGCTTTTTTCATACCTGTCACTTTTGGTTTCCATTCTCTTCCTCACCTTTCCTGGTGCAGAAGTCTGGATAAACTCGAGTCTTGTGTCATCCATTGCAAAGATTGCTTGCATTGGAATATTCTAGTTCTGAGAAGAACATATGTACATAGATTTTGAGTGTACATTAACACTTGATTCCATCAGGAACAAGAGAGTGTGATTTGCAGCAAGCTTTTAATTATGGCAGTTTTTCATGTGATAATTCTTCTTTTAAACCTGCAAGCACTTATTTCAAAGGACCTTTTGATAATGAAGATTGTATTGTGTCAGGGTAACCAGCTGTGGTGCACAGTTAGGAATAAGAAGGTGTTTAATAGGGAAGAACTCTAATGCACAAACTTCACAGGAAGGAGATTTAAAACTTCAATTTTTATTAGCACCAAATATCAAGCAAGTTCCATGACAACAAGCTGTACTTCCAAGCTGGTGAGTTATTTTATTTAGGGGAAGCGAGTTGGTAATTATATGACACATTGATTCAGTCTATGTACTCTCTTATGTTTGCATTTGCAAATCCATCATCCTTCAAATTCCTTCAGTTGTGCACAGGTCTGAGTTCACAATTTCTGTTCTTCCCCCAAAAGCAGTATTTTCAGCCATGAGGTTTCGAGGCATCTCTGTTCTTGAGAGACCAAGTAGCATAACTTAGGGGCTCACCAGGAGAATACTCAAAACACCTCTGGCTTCTACGGGGAGTTTCTAACATACTTGTGTGTCTGGTTCCTGCAGCTGAGCTCACAGAGTGAAGAATTTTCCCAAATAGCTTCACTTGTAGCCCCATGCAGCCTCCCTGTTCAACTAATGCCAACATGACTTTCAAATAAAATTAATACAGGTGCAAAGACAGTGGCTGTTGGTGGGGAGGGAGGAGGGCTGTGTGGTGCTCTGAGGATTAAAAAGAAGCTCTTAGTGAGTTTAACTAAGTGATCTGGTATAGGCTCATAGAGTGAGAGGAGAGGTTCCAAGAAAGCACTAGAAACAGCACCATGGTGAAGTGCTCTTTTCCTGTAAATGCTTCATCTTAATTGAGTCTGTAAACAGCTTCAGCTCCCTTGGGGGGAGGGTTCAATTCCTTGAGAAAAGAGAGCCTGAAGATGAGGGAAATGAGAAGTGCCTTTTTTTTTTTGGTAGAAGTTTTCTTGGACAGTTAGGCTGCCACAGTACAAAATGTGGAGATGTATACACTGCTCCAGTCACCTCAATAATGTGCATCTGCACGTGAGCATTTCAAAAGAACAGCAGTACCAACGTTTCTAGGCTAAGGCGTTTTTTTAGCTGATTATCCTGGTTGCTTGTTATCCAAGTTGAGATACAGTATCAGAATTGGTTAATTACATCTGCAGACGATACAATAACACTGAGTGAGTTTCCAAGGTAAATCGGGGTTAAAAAAAAGAAAGAAATAATCCCTGCAGCATTAGTTGCTCCAGAGAATGCTAAACAACTAGTGACAGTTGTGCTTGATAACAGTGCTCATCTAGCAATCTGCAGGCTTGCACTGGGAACTGAGGACAGTGAGAGAAAATCAGATTTAGTCACTAGTTAGGTCCAGGACCAGGCTGACCTGAATTACTTGGTTACATATTCACTTTTCTCTGCTGTGTAGGGACTATGGTCTCCTGACTCAGTGGCAAACCCGAACTTCATAAAACCATGTAACATGCCTAGCCTCAGGCACTTAAAGCTATAAAGTACAAATAACTGAATCCCATCTGCATTTGGCAGTCTGGGACCTTGATTAACCTTGAGAACAGCAGATTTAAATGGTACAGTAGAGATGGAAGTGCTGGAGCAGCTTTCCTTGGCTGTAAAGCTTTTTCCTAAGCTTTACAGCCAAGGAAAGGCATTTGTGGAGGAGCGAGATGATGAGGTGCATCTGAATAGATTTTCTCAAACCAGTTCCTGAAATCCCTTTATTTCCATAGTAATTTTTAGTGTCTTCAGGATGAATGCTTTACACCTGAAACTCTTGTCGCTTTCCATATGGAAAAATAAACACATGAGCAATACACATTAACAGTTGGTTTTTTTATGCTGTACTTTATAATTAAATCTATATAAAACACAGTTATGTATGTTATTTTGTTGGTTGTGATTTGAACCATATTCTGTAATAGCAGTGCCATGGGAGTGTAAGGGGAGGTTTATAGTGGCTAAGGCTCCCATGCTTTCAAGTTATTCTTTTAGCCATAAGTACAGAGAAGGCTCTGTTATGCAATTCTGTAGTAACAAAATGTTTTGCCTAAACAATTCCTGCATAAAAGATATAAGGGAGTTGTTTGAGAAACTAGTTTGATTGATCAGCCATCTCTTCATTTAAAAAAACATGCATTGCAAGACTTGTAGGCCCTCTGTGCAGCTGTCTAATATGCACTGGTGTAGATTTGGTAGTGAATGCTTTCTGGCTGTTGGAGAGGGGAGTGTAAACTAAGCTGTTCTTACAGGTCAACAAAACCCATGCTTTCTAGTGAACAGAATAACATACAGTATTTCTGTGGGGAAACTGTTTTATTGGGGGGGGGGAAGCAAGGCCTGGGGTAAAATGATCTACATAGGCAACTGATGGGATTGCAGAAGAAAAAGCCTTTCAAATTGCACTTGCTAGGTGAGTTTATAATGATAGATTCCTTATTTGTTTGGGTTTTTCAACATACAGGAAGGTAGGAAACATAAGGCTCTGTATTTTGCACTTTTTATGTGTCAAGACAAAACTTTGATGAAGTTTCATAAGCTATCCTTACGTCACTTTTTGAAAATTATCGCCATGCAGACAGAAAGTACTTTGTATTACACAACTAGTATAATCGGCTAAGTGTGCTATTCCCAGGTTGTGTTAAGTACATTTGAGAAAAATAGCAGGCTGTCAGCTGAAATACTAGACTGGTTGTTGATTAAAATAGAAACACCTCTGTTGATGCCAACATGTACTTCAAACAGCAAAGGAAACTGAACTAGGATAGCTACTGGGAGAATGTACACAGGGCTTAGTTTTTTAAACAATGGGATCTTGAAAATCAATAGCATAATTTATTACCCAGGTTTAAGCTGTAGTGGCGAGACAAATTAGGCTGTCAAATTAATACAGCTGCTCTGTGCCCATATGTTTCTGTAAGAATCATTGTTAGCATTCCTGAAATACAGACCCAGTGGTGAATAAATGAAATTGAAAGGCAGCATGTTAAAATCCATGTAAGAAGGGTTCTTTTAAACGTATATGACATGATGAAATTGAGACATTCACTGCTACAATGTAAGACAGAAGTGGAAAGTTTCACAAATTCAGGAAGGGATTAAAGGTAGATGTGGTTAATGAGACCATCTAGTGGTACAGTTCAAGGGATGAAGAAAATTCAGGCAATATAAACAAGCCTACTGAATTGAGGGCGTTGTAAGAAACTTCCACCAAAGGTTTGGTGCTATCCTTTACGAGGTTTCCTGCAACAATCTCTGAAACCTCTGGGTCTCCACTTTCAGGTTGTGTCTACCCTTCCACTTTCAATAGAATGCCTGTGTTGCTGTTAAGAATGTACCCAGTTTAGAGGCAATTTCACTTGCAAAGCCCTTTGACCTGGAGGGTACAATAAACTGTATTGAAAAAAGCAGTGTTAGACATGACTTCAGACAAGGTACCTGACTAAGGAGACCATTTTCTGATCTGAAGAGAAAATATTTGGGTTTGGGTCTAAGTATTTTGTTACACTGTAAACCTGATCCCCCCAGTATTTTCTGAATTGTAATTGACTATCACATAATTTCAGGTTGCCCATAAGAGGAAACAGAAAGGGGTGTAAATTTGCCTGGGAATGGGTAAGCCAGTTAATAATAATAATAATATCTATAAGGAAGGATAGGTTAAATCAAAGATAGGTAATGAGAAATGATAAAAAAAGTAGTATGCTGTGGTTTTGCGTTTGTTTTTTTATTGCATATACTCTGAGTGTGCAAGTGCACACGTCTTTGGGTATGTATATAGTCACTGTATAGCTTGTAGTGTAGTTGATGATAAAGAATACGAAAGACATTCTGTTGTAAACTTTAAATAATATTTAATAACTTTTAAAAAATAAAATGTATATTTTTAACTTTGTTCTTCTATGAATGCACAAAAACGTATCGTTGTGGTTGCAGCAACAAAATCCAAAGAACTGAAGAGACCTGCCCACTGTGGTGAGATACCAGTGACAATCTAGGAGAATTCACAATGGTATCCAAACAAAATTCTCCACGGCGAGTCCTGACTTGTTTTCTTGCTGTGAATTGTCTAACTCGGTATCTATGAAGATCATTCACGCTTAGCAAGAATCCTTGCAGACAAAGTTAATGAAGAGTCTGGTTTTAAGGTAAATGCCGCAATCAGCTGCTGGTTTCTGGTGCTTACCTTTGGTGCACATTTATAGCACAACAGTGAAGCTAAGGGGTAAGTGAATGGCTTCAACTTTCTCCACACTAACAACCTCCTGTCCTATCCATGAATGGGGGGAGACGCAGCCGGGAGCCACATGCACTGAAAGATGTAACCAGTTCTTAATTAGTTTGTGAGAAGGGAGGGGTTTGGGTGGATTCACATAGCAGCCATATTGCTGATGCAAGATAAAGTATTTTTACAGCTTCTGTGCTGTTCCTTCATATTATAAATCATACAATGCTGCGTTCAAATAATTATTAAACAGAAGAATAAACCTTTACAATTTTATATTATTTGAGGGGGAGGAATAAAGAAGTATTCATAGAACAGAAACGAGTAAATTTCAGTGATTGTGCACTATAGGATGTGGAGCTAAATAATTCTGTTGTACAAGCAATAAGATTTGGCTGCTACTGACAGTTGCTACCAAGTTGTACTGCTACTGTACAGGAAAACAAACCATACTCTGTTAAATCTATATGTGTATATATTATTATAATTGTGAAGATGAAAAGTTAGAATTATATTGAACTGAATCTAAAAGGTCAGCCTGATGCTGCTGAATTCTGTAGGTCCAACTGTGTGCCTTGTGCCTTCACATCTTGTTATTAAGCAGAAACAGCATGAGTATAAATTAGGCGTGCTCTCCTTCAATGTCTTTGTTGCCTTTGGCTCTGTCTTTAATTTAAATGTATTGAGTCAATACATTTAAATATTTCAAGATAAGAAATGGAAATAATATAAAAGATTTTACTAAAAGTGACAAAACACTAATGGAAGCAATTGGAATGACTTCTGTGTTGCTCTGCATATGTGCAATATAAGCAGCCTTTTAAATGTGTATTATGTACTACAGGGTATTTAAAATCAACCAGTTCAACATGAAGTTTTATGCATAATATTCAACTATCTTATTTTGTTTTTTACAAAAGGTTGTTGCTGTTGCATATCACGGAATATTCTGACCTCATCAGCAGAGAAAGCGTGCAACACTTTTAAAAAGAAAAGTCTGAGGCATGCAGTATGTTCAGAGGTTTGAAACTGGATTGCACTGGTAATGATTTAAGCACCATAAAATCTGTTTGGCGTATGTGAAGAGAGTTAATAACATCATATATAGAAAATAGTGCAGTTCAAATTATAAATAAGTTGTGTAGCATCTCAGTTGGCAGTGTAAGGGTAGTGTGTAATAAAAGAATTATTCGCAGCAATGGGTGGTCTCTTTTTTTTCCTTTTTTTTTTCTTTCTTTCTTTTCAATGCTTAGTGCTGTATGTTTCTGTTGCAATTACTGGGATTTACAAAGCAAATATTGCTTATACTTCCTATAGATATGTGCTTTGAAAACTGAGGCAATTTATCTTCTTGTGAAGACACCTAAACTGAGGAAGATTATTAGAGGGAACCACAAAGTGTGACTTGTTTTCAGTCTCTGTTTCTCATTTTGTTTCTTCTGTAGGTTTAGCTGAAATCTAGCAGTCTTCTTTAAGAGCTCAGGGCATTTTATTGAGAGAGTCACAGGATGAGGGTTTGTGATCTCTCTTCTCCCTCCACTACCGTCAGGCAAACTGATGAGAGTTGCCCTTTGTAGGAGCATTGTTGTGCAACGGTTTGCTCTTACCAACTGAGCCATCATCAGCCTGCTGTCTCTGTGTTAATTTTTAATGGCAGGGATCACTACAAATAGACTTGTCTACCTTTTATCTTTCTTAAAAATCAATGTTTTATTAATGTATTCATCACTTAAAAGTGACTTTTCAGTGGTGGAAACTCTGAGCTGTCAGCAGGAGCACCTGTGTGTACAAACTATAAACCATGGCAAGAACTAATAGTACACCTAACCTGGAATCACGTCTATGCAGGTAAGAAAGGAACAGAGCAGAGAGAGGGAAGGAAGGAACTTACACCATCTTTTGAAGAGCAGGACTACTGACAGGTCAGCCTGATCTCAGGAAGCAGAGAGACTGTGGTGATGGTAACACCAAAAGTAAGTCCTTGTGTGTGGGCTACTCAGTCAGCTTAACCTCTGTCTTGGCTCGAGGTCTGTTAACATTTATCAAGGCTTGTTAGTGTGGCAGTAAAATCCTTTAGCGGTGGTGAGGTTGCTATGATAGCGAGTGATTAGGAAGCCACAAAAAATGCACAAGTAATGCATTATTTCAACTTAGCCTGCACAGCTAAATGCCCCATACTAGAGTGGTTGATGCATTAAAAGTAGGGGGTGAGATTTTGGAATAAACTTGCTCTTTCACGCTGCAGACTGTTCCAAGCACTTCCCAAAAAACACCAAGTAGTTTGGGCCTGAGTGTGAGAAGACTGCAGGAAATCAGGAGGGGGGAAAAAACCCAAAACTGAAGCAGTGAGAGCAGCAGGTCCAGAAAAGGGTTACTTAGGGGTGTTAAGGAGATTGTTCAATAGGCTGTGGGTTGGTGAGTCCAGCTTTACTGCTGGAAATTGCCTTTAAATCAAAGTAAGCAAAATGTCACTCATAGCAGAGACCTGCTGTTGTAAGCACTAAAGGTACAGGGTAACTTTTTTTTTGCCTGAACGTGATGCAGACTTCTAGTCCATCACAGTATGAATAGCTGCACTGAGCTTTCTGGGAAAACGTGGTTGTGTCTCTGGTCTATCGCCAGGGGCTGAGAGCTCCTCTAAGGCTGGCTGCAGGAGCAGGCCCGCTACGTTGCTCTGTTCCCGGCCATGTCCTTTCCCTGGCGTGCTTCAGCTTCTCCCTGTCACATGCGCATTATCTTGGGCTGCTTGCTGATGGGGAATTGTTTGTTTGAACAAAGAAAACATCTGATTCTTAACCTCAGCACTAGAAGGTGTGCACAGGGGTAGTACGTAAATTACTTCACTTACCAGTGCAAGGTGGTAAAATTGGACAACTGGTGACTGTTTTCTGGCTAAGGAAAGCTATGATTTTGATTTCTGCAAATTCCAGAAAGTGTGGGGCATATTCTAGCAAAGGCGGAGGCAGATGGGTCTGAAAAACAGAACTGAGAGGTGACTCCAGTTCTAAGAAAGACTGATGTGTCTTGGCTGTTGTAAGCATGCAGCTGGGGGTAAAAAAAAAAGAAAAAAATCTAAGCATAAAAACATCTGAAGTCTTAATAACACTCAGAAAAATGAGCAATAGGCAAAAGATTTTTTTTTTCTTTTCTCCTCAGCAAGGCAAACTCTTATCATCTCTGCAGATGATGATATCCCAAAGTAAATTAATGAAATGGTGACATTCAGGGAAGGAGCAGCTGACAGCTTTGTACAGATTCTCAAGTGTGGAAATGAGTGATATTTTTTGGCAGACTAACTTGAAACAGGGATGATAAAAAATAAAACCATAGTAGAATGACAGAGCCCACTCACAAGTTGTTTACTGAAATGAAGATACAGCTGAAAGTAATTACTTGTTTCCCAGAGGTATAAGTGATAGTGGCTCCAGCAAGAAATAACACTTGGTTATTTCAGTTGGAATGTAAAATGGGATAGAAAGGTTCCCTCTTTCTGAGGTTAGATGCTGGGTATTTTCACCTCCTTTCAGAACAGTATGTGTATATGAATGTAATATATATTACTTATACAGTCAACCATCTATATGTCACCAGCAATTAATAAGTGAGTCAATGTCCAATGTTGTTTTCCTTTGACAGCCAGATCTCACTGTACAGATTCTGATTAAAAGCCTAACTTTTCAGCACATAAGATTAAAAATGCTCCTTTAAAATAACATATTTCTGAAGAAGATCCTCTCCTGGCTACAAAATCATCTTGGGGCACTTGGAGGTGGGGCTGCTTGATCTTGACATTTTAGCTGTGTGCAAACTATAGTAAAATGACAATTGTGTTCAGTGCTAGCTGCTCTGTATCTTCTTTCCGTGCTGAAGAACGCTCATTTTCTATGCCCTCTCTTCCAGACTGTGAAATGCGGGAAGGCAGCCTGGCAGGTTTCGCAGAAGTTGCCTCAGTGCAATCTTTTCCTATCGTTGATTTGCAGGTCAGCCCCTGATGAGCAGCCTCCTTTGCCTTGCCATGGGCCACGGAAAAGGAACCATTGCTCTTTGGAGGTTTTCTTCTGTTTAAAGACAAGGCCGCTTCTTACCTGTGCCAGTTCAAGTACTGACTTTTTCTTTTCTTCCTCCTTCAGTAAAGTGGGGTGATTCACAAAATCTTCAGAAAGGTAGCATTATACACAGTTTATAGTACAAAGGGGGTTGGGGGGAGGTCACATGAATGAGCATGAAGGAGATTTCTCCTGTGTCCTTTGGAGGAGGAGCAGAAAGATTGGGAATGGTATCTATGCACAGTAGGTGTCTGCCTTGACCACCTGACAGTACATGGTCATTGCAAAGGTGAGTCCGAGAATCTAAGAGAAAAAAAACCAAACAATCGTGTTTCAGTAAGCACTCCCCCATTCATTGAAACCAAAACAAAAAAAAAAAAGGCGACAAAAGCATGCTCACACTGTTTTGTTCACACACAGGAAGACACATCACATACTGCTTTTCCTGCCGGCTCATGTCCTTGTTCTGTTTCTAGTTTCTGCCTGCCTTTTGTCCTTATCTGTATTGCTGTTTTGCAGAATGAACAGTGACAGCACGGGACAGTTGATTTCTCCATGAAAAGCAGCCACCAGATACTGGGAAGAGGTATACTGAAAACAAATGTTTGGATGTGTTTTGCTCAAAAATGCTTTCTAGTAGCAACGCACAGCTGTGGGGCTGTGTGGTTATCTCAGTAGTTATTGCTTTGAAAGACGATCAGGTTTATCCCTGACCCAAAGGATGTTGTGGTTTATTTTGCTGCACTTTACTTTTCCAAGTGTATGTGTGCACAGGTCCCTGTGCGGGAATCGCTGGAGACTGTCCATGCATTAATCATAACCATCAATGCCTCATCAACAATGTATGTGTCTTTCTACTCAGCCGACTCAAGAGAAGCAGCGGGGAGGTGGTGGTTCTTCTCCCAGCCCAACTACTGACCTGCTGTGCTGCCTCTGGTAGATTACTTCATCAGAAAAGGGGATAGGGAAGAGAGTCTTATTTTCCTTCCAGCTGAAGTACTTACATGGATGTACTAAGTGGTTGTTACTATTCCTTTGCAACACCACTGTAAAAATTGTCATTGAAATAAAGGTTTGCCAGGTAGGAAGTTTTTGTATGCATACTCTTTTAAGCACCTAATTTGACTACTTCAAATTTACTCCTTACGTAAGTAGTAGCTCCTTAATGAGTATTTTGAAAGAGTACGTGACACACATACTACTTTATAAATAAAGAAAAAAATGTGGTTATAAAGCTTTTATCGTCATTTCCCATTCTTGTACAGTGAAATATGATTGTTAGGCTTCAGTGTGCTGTTTCATGGTAAGCACATGCCTTTTGGAAGTATCCCTTGAACACTGCCTTCTATTTCCTTGCAAAGGAACAGTCAGGGACAGCTGCGTAATAAAACGTCAGTGGCTGAATTTGTTATATAATTTCGAGCACGCATGACTGAACAATGATTCTACTGCCACATGCCATGTATGTCCTTCGAGTTGTGTCACTGTATGATTCTAACTATAAGATTGTTAACATGAAAAAAACTGTCACGCTTAGTGCAAGAACAACACTGTAACAGCAACAGTAGAGGGAGCCCAATTCATTTTAGGTGACAGCACATTAGCGCTTCCATCATCAGTTAGATTCAATCACATAATCCAGCTGGAAGACAGACTAAAAATCTCTTGTGTTCGCAGGTGTTTTCTCTGTACTTCACCGCATTTACTAGTAATATTAGTTAGCATTTTTAAATTGTCTGAATTGTTTTCTTCCATACAAACTACTGCTTTCTTTTTGTCAGAAAGATAGTATTCTCTTAAATACCCTAAAATACGATCAAGGTCTATGAGGAGGACTCTGACATGGGCTGCTTGGTTTTTAATGTATCTTTTAAAGACTCCCTAAAGGTTAAATAGATGCCGAAAAGCTGTTTTTTTACAATATGGTAATATATTAGCAACAGTCTTATGTTGTCTCTCTGCCATATGATCTTCTTGTGCTTATCTTTTTTCCCCTAAGCATATCTGCTTACTATACTGGAAAACAAAAACTCTACTGAAACAAAAGCTCTACTGAATTTGGGCCTACAAGGAGTCAGGCATTTGCATTAGTAAGTTGCAGCCAAGACATGACACGAGAGAAAGATACATGCCAGCTGACAATAGTGGGAGTGTGAGTGGACTTCTGATCCCAGTCTCTCTCTTGCTGCTGCTAGTGCTATACCATGCAAAATTGAAAAAAACCCATGGGTTAATCTGGAGTTACATGGTATTAATTAGCTCAGCGATTCCATCCTTTCTGCTTTTATGTGGAATGCAAGAGAGAGGTGGAGCTGGAAAGTAAAGCTCCATCTTCACTGCGTTCAGGAATGGGACTTTGGGCCATAAATGGAGGGCTGACATACAGCTGAAACGGCCTGAGCTCCAGCACAGCTTTCACCATGTATCCTCAGGCTAAGGTTTGTGCCACTGAGGCTATACTATGGCCACAAGCTGGATTAAAGCCAAGGTAAGAGTAAGAGACAAGGTACTACACTTACGACTGATTCTTCTCTGACCAAAGTTGTGCTGGAAACAGCTGCAGGTCAAAATCTGGTAGGCAAGTCTGTGCCAGTCTTACCTACCTAAATTCAGGAAAGGAGCGCGGTTTTATTGGCAAGGTTGAGCAGCGGTAACAACATCCCAACTTACCCTAGGACTGAGGGTGGGGTTGAAGACTTAAGCTACCTTTTAGGCTATCTTGAAGTTAGATATTTCACCTAAGTGGACAGTCCTTTCTGGAGAATAACAGCACAAATACAGGTACGCTAAAAGGCAATTCACCCTACCCTGACTAGACTTCTGTCTTTGGAGGGTGGGGACTACCTCTCCACTGACTCTAGTCTAAGCCTTAGATAAACCACTTGGTAAAGTGCCTGCATCATAAAACAGAAAATGTGTGCAGTATTCCTAGTTCTGTAGCTTATACATAGTATTTTAACTAAATTAAAACACAGAAGAACTGAATCTTGCAGAGTTTTACTCTAACATGATGCAAAATTTGGAATTACTAAAACAGGCTTGGACAGAGTAGATCTGGATCTGTGGTTACTTAGTTACAGTTCATTAGGATTTGAAATTTGATATTAAACTGTACCTGCACCATAGCTGTGCACAATCCAAAGATTCCCACTGCTAATAAGTTTTCCTGGAGCCATATTTTCACTGTTTCGTAGCAAGGCTGGAAAAAAAAAACACCCAGAATATTGTATTAGCCATAAATGTACAGCTCTGCTTCCCAGGGAATATACAGACAGCAAAGAGCCAGATCAGACTAAGCTGCTAGGTAGCCTGGATTATGATTTTAGCATTGGTGCAATTATAGTGTATTTCTAGGTTGAAGCTTGAACATGGAGTACTAATTGGAACGGCATGAAAAAGCACCGTCCAAAATGCTGCATGAGCACTCCTCCATATAAATTGGGCCAGTAACTAAAAATAAACAAGCAGTGGATTTAGGTCCTCTTTGCCCTCTAAAAAACAACTAGAAGCAGAACTTAAGAATGAGCCTATCATTTTCTCCATGTTTCAGGAAAGCAAGTATTTATTATAATATATATATGTATATCAAACCCAAAAGTTCCAGTGAGAGCTGCTCAGTAGCCACTTCTGCTGCTCAAGGGCCCATTTCACACCATTTTCCATCATTTCAAATTGTAGTATGGGGTCTCCTCCATTATTTTCTTCCTGCTTTAAATTCTGCAGTAGCTGTAACCTCATGTTTCTGGCCCAGTTTTGGGGAGGGTGGAATTGGCCCAAGTAAAACATTTCTTTAAATAATATGCAAAAATTGTGCCCTCTTTCTTGTAAATGACCATGGCCAAGAATCATTTTGTCTTCAGTTAGTGGCTTACACATATGTATAAAGGAAAAACTATTAATGCCCACCAGAAGACATGGTGTTAACCTGCACTGATCTTTTTGGTACGAAGAACTTTTAAGTCCTTAAATTCAAAATTTAACTTGAAGCTACTTCAGAGGTAGAAGGGAGCCAAGTTTGGTTGGAACTCAGCCTCTGCCTGCAGTGCCAATCTCACTAGGAAACGGCCAAGAGAGCTTTACTCATTGTCTTCACAAACCATTAGAACTAGCAAAACTTCCTTGTAATTCCACTTCATCAGAACTTTTAAGTCCTTAAATTCAAAATTTAACTTGAAGCTACTTCAGAGGTAGAAGGGAGCCAGGTTTGGTTGGAACTCAGCCTCTGCCAGTGCCAGTCTCACTAGGAAACGGCCAAGAGAGCTTTACTCATTGTCTTCACAAACCATTAGAACCAGCAAAACTTCCTTGTAATTCCACTTCATCAGCTGGCCTTAATCCACACCACTCTACACACTACCTGTCGTCCTGGTTTTGGCTGGGATAGAGTTAATTTTCCTCTCAGTAGCTGCTCTGTTTTGGATTTAGTACCAGAAGAATGTTGATAACACTGATGTTTTCAGTTGTTGCTATGAAATCAAGGACTTTTTACCAGTTTCTCATAATCAACTAATGAGCAGGGGTGCAGGAGCTGGGCGGGAGCATAGCCAGGCAGCAGCCCCAAGGTGGCCAGTGGAAATATTCCATAGCATAGATGTCATGCTCAGTTTATCAATGGGGATTGGCTGGGGTGCGGAGGGCAGGAATCCTCTCTCCTTTCTGGGAGCTACACCTGTAACTAATTACACCTGTAATTAGCACAAAGAATTGCTGAGCTAATTTCAGAGAAGAATTTAGGCTCTGACTATCTGCTCTAGAAAGGTCTTGCTGAGGACATTGTAGGGAAATTGTCCCATGGAGTTTTGAATTTGATCACAGGCAAGTGCAGAAACTCATTGCTAAGAAAATGCTGGCAATTCAGTGGAACAGTTCTCACTCTCCCTGGTGTGCAGTGGAAGCCCCTGAACTAGTGTTCCTGGCAGGAGCAGAGCATTCCAGGCTCACGCAGCCCTCCTGCCTCACGACCGCCTGGGCCATGATAAGCTATGGCTGCTGCTCCAGGGCTTGTGCTATGTGTGTGAATGAGCCATGTGCCTTTTATCTCTACCTGACTCCAGCAGGTGGGACATTAAAAAAGGACAATCCTGTCATTTCCTAGCTAGATCTAGCTAGAGTGTGCTCCAGATCAATGTTGGAAGGTACTCATCTGCAATGTGAAACAACAGCTCAGAGCCCACTGAAAGGAAAGCCTTCAGCTCATAAAAATAATTAAATTGGCAGTTTCATTGGAGATCAAAAGCCACAGCTCAATATGAGCCTTCTGAAACCTTCTGATTACAGATGAGTAAGGGTACAGCATACCTTTCCATCTGTATAGCCCTGCACATGACTAGCTGTCTGCCCTTTTCCAGGGTTGCAAGGCAGCTGCTGAGCTGCTGCTGGAGAGCTACTCACCGCTTTCCACCAGGTCCCTGGGGAGTGGAGTCCACAGTTCTCGCTGAATTCTAAGCAGCAGGAGTCCGGCACCCGGGTTGTATTGTACACTTCAAACCAATCAGTGTAGTTGGAGACTCCACAGCATCTGAACTGGAAAAACAAGAACCAAGATGATACCGTAATATAGATCTTCCACTCACTTCTGCTCACTGTGACTTCTCCCTCCTAGAGCTGGACATTCAGTGCATTTTGATTACACCAGCAGAGGCTTGAAATTTTAAAGAAATATAGTATTTCCTCAGCTTTACCCAAATAGATCCTTCCCCCCCCACTCTTTTATATGTTTAAATATGGTCTGGCATGATACAAGAAGCAAAGGTACCTACTGGCAGTGGCAAGACACTGCAGGAGGTGAAACAGGACAACCCCAGCCAAGTACTGATGTTAAGAGTTGATGTGACTGAGCAGGATTATAACAATCGTTTGCAGCTTGTTGTCAATAAAAAAATTATTTGAGATACAGATACAGCACCCAGGAGATGAGGATACTGGGATCTCTATGGCACACTACTTCATGATTGAAGTTAATGAGACAAATTTCTCTCTAAGCTGTTAATTACTGATCACCTTTGAAAGTCTTTGTAAGTAAAAGATGTGTTTCCTCCTCTTCTCTCTTTGGTGCAGTTCCTTAATGTCATCACAGTGGTGCTTTAAGTGTCTGCATACAACGACACAGTGTACAATGACTACGTTAAGCTAAATCAGAAGGTTTGTTTGACGTTGGTAGCGGGATGAAAGGTTTAGGAAATGTCTCTAACAGTACAAGGAATGGCTCCGTGACCATCTTCCCCTCTGGGACCTGGTATATTCTTGTGATACAAAATAAGCTAAGACTCATTACCATATAGATGTATACACCATCTGTCACTCCTATGCTAACTCAAAAGTATGGATTTGTTGGTATTTATACACTTACCACTAATGAGCAAGACGACACTAGGCTGCAGAACTGCTCTCTGCTATTGGCAGTACTTCACACTTTTTCAAGGCTATGCCAGCCACCTATTTAGCCCCAAAATGACTTGCCAGGATCTTACTTTTTAACTGGGATTTTATATAAGCCTCTACAGTATTTTTCACATCCCTGTAGAGACCATTCCTCTTGTTTCTAAATGACTTATAATCATGCAGACGTGCATCACCAGGACTCAGGCGCTAATTCAGATCCCGATGTTTACACTGGCCCGAGGGCGAGTTTTCCCTGTATATATACATATATAATAGTTGTAGAGCCTATGGGCACGGGGGGGTGAGTGTCCAGGTCTTGTTGCACACACAAGATCTGCCATTCAAGACCAATAGAGGGCAGAGGTGTCATGCGTTGCCTCGCACATCATGTTTTGCTTCAAGCACTTGCAGAAAGTAGTCCGCAATAGAGACGTTTCAGTGCTCACAGCACTGTTTTTCTTCTGCCAAGCAAAAGTCAGAAATCTTTCCCAGACTAACATCTTCCCCCAAGGTTCTGCTCAGAATTCTGATTTGGTCCGTGTCAGGAATCAATTCTTAGCTTGCAACCGTTTGATTTGTGAGTTTACAGGCTTCATTTTCTACAAACTGAGTTGAAAGTTTAAAAAGTTTGTGACTTTTTTTTGGTCTATGTTCCTGCACACAAGGCAGGAGCTCCATGCATAACAGGTCCCAAAAGTGGACAGGAGCGGCATGGAACGCATGGCGTGCATTTGAGGAAGGCTGGCTTATCTGAAAATCTGACAAGAAGGTCTTGCAGGCTGTCATCATTAGAGTCAGGAGGCAGCTCTTTGACAGACAGTGAGAAGTGACAGCTTGTAAATAGCAAGCCTTGAAAATGTAGCTCAGCTGTGATGTAGGGAGTGCAACAGTAAGGGCTGAGAGATTTGAGTGACGTTCTGGCCAAACAGAAGTGACACAAGTTTGCATAAATTGGGACTAGACCCCTTCTCCCCATAATATTGCATGGCTGAGGGTGTTGAAGTCTGACAGACTAAGGAGATGAAGATGCAGTACAGGTTTGGTAGTTGAGGGCTCACTAACAGTGTTGAGCACAGCTGTTCCTATGGAGCCTGTGGAGCAGAAGGCGGCTGGGCCGTGGTCTAGGGTTGGGACCCCAAAGAGTAAAACTTCTTGGTAAGGCAGAAGGTGGAAATAGGAGGGGATGCAGTTGCAAAGACAAGCTGTGGTTGGACACACACTGCCTGCCCATGCAGATCCTCCGTGTAGTGTACAAGAGCAGAGGATTAAATATTGATGCTTGCCTGCCATTGCTGGCAGATAAGGCGGTCCCAGCAATCATAGAGAATCCCAGCAATCAATGGGAGAAAGGGCTAAGAAAAGATCAAGGGTAAGAGAGAATGAGGAGCATGAGGAGCAATAGTCTTGAGACTGGAAGAAACAATGTCTGGAACTATAACTGGAGGAGATGTCATGTCTTTGGAAGACAAAGGAAGGAGGAGTGATGGAATTAAGGAGCGGATGATGATATGCAATCCTAAAGGAGAGGAGGTAACAAACGCAGAAGAGTACTAACACCACAGAGACCAGAAAGCGCATGAGCAAGTGAGGGAGCAGTGTTCAATGCAGACCAGTCAGCATCTCTAGGGAGCAAAGGCACTGACCCATGGCACAGGTCAGAGGCAAGAACAACAAAACAAGCAGCAGTGGGGTTGAATGGGTCACCAGCATAGATTCAGTAAAGGGATCCAGCTAGCAGCCAAAAAGACGGATAAGCCGAGAGCTCAGTAAATTCAGAGACCTCATTATGGAGGCCCAAGTAGACAAGAGAGAGTGGGGGAGTGATTTTGGATCATATGACAAGCAACTGATTCATCCTGTGTACACGAAGCTGAATGATAGGTAGCCAAATCTTTGACGAAGATGAGGGACTATTAGAAGTAAGATGAATATCGAGGACAAAGAGCAAAATAGGTCCTCTTAGATTTGAGAGCAATTTTCTCTTTTTAAAATTTACAAGGTTTCTGAGCAAGGATAGTTGGAGACAGTCCCACACACGAAGGAAGGAGCAATCTCAGGTCACATGAAAGATAATTTTTGTCACCAGCAGTTTATTGTAGCCAGTTACACCAGACTTCATGTTCTTCCACAAAGGCTGATGTTCTGCCAATGCCAGACAGTTAAACTGCCTGACTGTCGTGAAGGAATTGCAGACTTGATTCTTGCTACAACCACGTTCATTTTGTGGTCACATTTACAGTCCTGTTGTTGTAGTTAAGTGATAAAATTAGACAAGGTTGCCTACTTGATTAGTTCTGTTCCTGGTTTCAACAGGGAACAATATGTTTTTTAGAAATAATTACAAACTGATAGTAATTATTTTGGGGTACCCACACTAACACACTTTAAAAGAGGGTAATCTCTAGAAAATGTCAGTTACTGTCTTGAATAGCAGTGACTTTAATACACCTTGACTTGGACACCTCAGGTCACTTGACTCCAGGGCTTGCAGCTGTGAAGGAGCATGAATGATTAGATGCAGCTGTGCCTGTCCACATGAACAAATGCGGGAACTTACTGCATAAGGTGACAACCAGGTAGCAATTCTGGGGACACTCGTACAGTGCTTGGTAGAGTCACTCAAACAAGCAAAAGCTTGTCAAATGCCTCTGAGTATCTAAGTTCCTGCTGTTGAACAGTTCCAGGAATACTGACAATATGCTGCTGTTTGTTTCACATGTTTCACGTGGGAGGCTCTGTCTCCCCAGATGACAAAACACACTTTTCCCCTCTTTTGTTAGTGACATGTATCACTCCCCTATTGATTACCCGTGGGGTTCTGAAGTGGCTCGTCACTTCCAAAGAGCTCAGGACTTGCAGGGGCTGCTCAACATGACGATGCAGTCAAAGGTTGTGCTCCTGAGGAGTGCTTTTGCCAGCCAAACAGCACCGAACAGCACCGAGGTCTCTGCGCTGTATTTATGGAATGCAACGCTGCCTTATTTTTGTGTTAACAAGTAATTGCTGTTTGAGCATGAGGTATCTCAGGCTGGTAATGAATGTTAAACAAAGTTTCTATGTTAGCATAACAGAAATGTAAGGAGCTGGATTCTTGTGTGTACTTTACAGGCAGTCCCAGTATTGAAGGCTAAGTAGAACTTATATTCTTTGCCAAATTCCTGCAAAATCAGCCAGGCTGGAAGAGGGTTCATGAAAATAAACAGACATCCAATCCTTACTGCAGACAGGTTTTAGCAATCCCTGGATTTCCAGTTTTTTGAGTGTGACAGAGAACTAGGAACAGGGTAGGGTGCCTTTTATACACCTTTTTCCTCCATCACTGTAAAAAGTGGTGAATAAGATAGTTTTATTCTAAAATCATGTTTAATGGGTGGTTTGGATTACTTCAGCAGTAATCATAAAGTATGGTGTGATCTAACAGGATCAATGACTGGGGGGTAGATGGAGATGGGTCAAATTTTGTTCTCAGTTACAGCAGTCTAAATAGACATGAAAGGCATTACACAGCAGTAAAAGTGAGCTGAATTTGCTCACTTTAGTGAAGCTAATACGTTTTCTGCATGCCTCTTGAGTTACTGCCTGGTTAGTTAAAAGGAGAAGTGTTCAAATATTGATCACAAAGACGTTGGGGATGAAGTAACATTTTAAAAATTAATGCCCATTTCTCATTTCCTAATGATCTCCACCTGTAACTTTAACCAGTCCTGGTTGGTAGGAGTGTAAGGCAGTTCAGGGTAACTTACATCCTAAACCATTAGAATTTTAGTCATGTTTAAAATCACTTTGTATGCTTTCATAGTCTTCAGTCATGACATGCAAACGTCACCTGCTTGTGCTTCTGATCCTGTTAAGGTTTGAAACGCCATTGAGAAAGACTGTGAGTTCTGTTAGCTGAAGGTATTAAAAAGAAATCAATCAAAGGTTCTAATTTGAAACAGCTCCCTGACCTAGAAGCTTAATATGACTGCAAATCAAGTCTAGTGCTTTTCCTCTCACTGGCGTTGAATGCGTGCATCTCAACCCAACTCCTTTATCGGTAACCTGAGCAGATCACTTGCAGACAAAAACCACAACTTGCTCCTTAAAGACAGGCCTGACGGACCCCATTTTTGCCTTGTTCTCACTTACTTAGGAATTGTATGCTTCTGTTAAAAAGAGGAAAACCATTTCTCAAGGCACAAAGGCTTCAGAGAAGAAAGCCTCTCAAAAAAGGTGCTCAGGCCTTTCACACTTGAAGAAGAAATACAGTAATCAACACTCACAAGTGACTGTGCGCGCACTGGGTATCCATACTCCCAGTTAAAACTCCCCTCTGATTTGTGATCAGCCGGTCCAACAGAAATGAAATGTCATCTAAATGTGGTTCTGTTTCTGGAAAACATTTTTTTCCTCTTCTTTAAGCAAAAGTTGCCATACACAGTTGTACTTAGTGAACTCAGGGTGGGGATGGTCTCTGTCTAAGCTAATAGTAGGAGCAATGAAGAACGATGCCACAGCAGGTCCCTCATGTCTGAGCCTACTACTTTAACCACAGCGCCATCCTGCTGCTCAAGCTCTGACCAATACTTTTGCAAAGAAAGGAGTGTGAATGCAGAGAGGACAAGGGAGAAGGGCTCACTACGATGTCTGCTGCTATCATGTTTTTCACATGTCATGCTTTCTTGTGAGGCTGCTGTTTTCCATCCATGTACGGACACGGTCCACAGCTCAACCAATGACTGATGTCTGCTGGCCCCATCAGAGAAGTCAGTGCTGAGACACTGTCCTATATGGCAACGTGGTTAGTTCTGACGTGGGAGTTTTTTGAGTCCTGTCTCTTAGAAGCCAGAATACAAACAGCAAGACTGGGCTGGGACTTTCCTTTCAGAAAGTCCTCTGTATTGCCTTAATCCTCCTATCAATGATTAACACTCTACTGATTAGGGATGTAAGGGATAACGATTATTACTGAACACAAAAAATAATACTTGGCATTTACATAGTGCTATTCAACTGCAAAGTGTTTTACATAATTAACCATGCTAGGATTGCCTGCTCTGCACCGCTGCAGTACTCTATTCCTAAATAGTTTTGAAAGATACATGTGAAAACCAATTATGCAGAGTGGTAAAAACGGATCCCTGGGAGCTCTTTGCTTTCCTCCTCAGTGCCCAGCACAGGGAGCATGGAGACTTTAACACTATGGTAGTGTCAAGACACCACATGGTAATTTCATAGTTGCCATGTTAGAAAACAGAGTGATTGTAACATGGCTGTACATGGCTTGTGAGATGGCACTTCCCTATTACCTTTTGGGATCCTAAGACCTAGCTAACAGCAGTCTCATCTGAAACTCGTAAGATGCCCTTTAAATAGGTTTCAAAGCCAAAGGAATCATTAAGACAACCGAGCACTATGTGTAGCACTACACAGACCACAGACTATTGAATCCTGCCTCAAACCCAAGCTTGTCACTGAACAAGACCATTTCTTTTAGACAACAAAACCCTGTCTTGACTTTAGAGAAAAAGAATCCACCATCCAGCCGTACAATGGCATCCTACCATCAGATATCTGTATCTTGAGGTTTTAGCTCTTGGATCAATTACAGAGCCCTTTTCCTTCAAAACGCTTTTCCCTTCCAGCTCTCTTTTTAAGAACTGCAATCACATCACTACTTCATCTTTTCCTGGTTATATAAAGCTTTTAAAATTTCTCATCATAATTTAAATATCAAAAATTCTCATTATTCTTTTACATCTCTTCGGAATCCAATTCAGCTTATGAACATCATGAAAAAATGTGACTAGGTAAACTAGACATAGTATATGTTGTTACAAATATTTTACAGAAAGGGGAGCAGAAGCATGGGATTTATATCTCACAAGTCCTCCAAATAATGCTTTTTCCCCCGCCTTTGCTATATGCTTTTAACAGTTCTTGGGGTGTCACTGAAACCAGACTAATATTTACTGCAAACATCTTCATATTAGTAATTTTTACTACATTTTTACTAAGCAGACTTAAGTTAGTGTAAAAGAGTAAAACTTCTAATACTGTTTGATATAAACAATGATACTAAAATTCTATCTACATTTCACATGGCTTACTCTTGGGCTAGCACTGCAAAATGCATTTCTCTTGCACTAATTGATGCCTTCTCATGATTTCATCATAGTACTGGAAGAGAAAAATATTAACAATATTGGAAGACACTGAGGCCTTTTAAAGGTAACCAAAGGAATCTTCCACGTGCAGTTGTTAGGATGCAGGACTGGAAAGCTCAATAGCTTGTTTGCTGGACCTGAGCTGTTTGTCTTTCACACACACTACTGTTGCTGTCAACCTACTGCACTCGATACAGACAGCTCCTACAGCCCAAAGGTGCACATGGAGTTTGGCCCACCAGTTCTTTTGTTCTGTTAGTGACCCCAAATTTTTAATTTCTCAGACCTCTTCTTAGCAACCTGCTGCTCCTGTTCTCTTCTGTCGTACAGAATAGTATATGTGAATCTTGACACTACCAGACTGAAAGATGTCCAGGATTTCAGCCCAAATGGCAATAGAAGAAGTAAAGGGTAAATGAGCGGCTTTATCATATCCGAATGTTGTAGGTAGGCCATTCATCATCTCAAATAGTTCATACAACCTTGGAAGCACTTGGAGAGGTTATCATCTTTGGCTGATTTAAGACATTTTCGGCTGAGACAAGACCAAGCCCTGCCTGTCTGTATCACGCTAGCACCTCTAGAGGAGAGTTTGAGAAAGCTACACAAGATTTTTTGAGTGAAGCCAAGGCAGTACAAGTGCTTCTTCCTAAAGCAGAAGAAAAGTTGGAACACTTTTCCTCATTCAAGAAGCAGAGAAAATCGTATCAAAAGATCATCCCCAAGAGAACTGATTGAACTGAATATGAAAAGAGGACAGAGCTGAAAACCCTGAACTGTCAGTGATGGTGTTTCCTCAGCAAGCCAGATGAGGATAAAAGCAGGAAGCCAGCTACAGTGATCACCAGTCCTTACGAGACCAACACTGGCAGAATCAGAAGGATGCAACAGTGGTCGCAACATAGCAAAAAGCATTCCCAGCCGATCTGCGATGGAGGATCACAGAATCACAGAATGGTAGGGGTTGGAAGGGACGTCTGGAGATCATCTAGTCCAAACCCCCTGCTAAAGAAGGTTCACCTACAGCAGGTTGCACAGGACTAGGTCCAGGTGGGTTTTGAGTATCTCCAGAGAAGGAGACTCCACAACCTCTCTGGGCAGCCTGTTCCAGTGGTTTGGATGACTGAATTCTACTGGGAGAAGTGTACTGACTGCAGGAGCGATTAGTAAGCACACCATGGCTGGTTTCTATTTTGACTATACTAGTGGAAACCAACAATAGCAACAAAAGGAGACAGGACAGAAATGAAAATCTCTTGAAGTGGTTCTTGGTTCTTACGCTACTGCTCTTCATTCCAACCTAAGCTGCCACTTTGACTTTAAAGAGAAGGTACTGTTTGTTTCCTGTCTGACCATCTCCTTCACACTCTACACAGCACAGACCTATATGATATTTAGGCATCAACAGAACATAAATTTTTAAAAGGAATAAGCTATCCTGGTCGAAGGAGAAATAAATAAAAATTACCATTTGTTACAAAACCCAGAGAATTTAGTTCCTTATGTGCTGACTGGGTGGGAGGAAGAGATTGGCTTACGATCTGGAGGTTTAATTAGGTTCACACCCAGAACATGCAGTTACAGAACCCAGGAGGAAGAAAAAAACAAACAAAAAATCTCAGACTTACATCTGTTTGAATGATGCTCCATGCATTAGTTAGGCCAATATTTCCATCTGTCCCATACAAATGAAGCCCTTTCTTCAGATCCCGCTGAGCATACTTGTCAATCTAAAACCAACAACAAAAGATACAAAACTCAGAATTTGCCGAGTATCACATTTCAGAATCAAAGTGCATGGAACAGGTAGATGTTGAGCAACAGTCCTATACTGAAATGAATAAAAAGTTAACCGACATTTCCTAAAGTCTTTCTCCAGTACAGCTGGTATCTATTACAGGTATCTGCATTTTGTAAAGAACACGAGGACTTCTTGTTCTGAGTTAATGTTCATATTTTCCATCACAGACCTCTCTTATCCCTTCTCACTTACCCACCAAAGTTCTACAGAGAGACTGGATTCAGTTTAATCACTCATTTTTCAAATGAGGCATATATATGAAAACATTCATCTACCCACAGCATTTCCTTTCAGCTTAATATCTTTAATTGCAACCAAGTACCCATCAGCATCTTCCACATGCTTCCTGGGAGATCAACAGCAGCATTAACACTGTACTGATGCTCTGAATTGTGTTCATTGTATCAGCCAGGGTACTCCACTTCTTACAGCAGGATGGACATAGTTATATTGAAGCAGCACAGAATGAGCTATCCAAAATTCAGGACAGACAGAATTTAAGAATTTAGTTACGAAATGGAGCTGTGCTTAAATAAATGCATTTTTGTTGATTTAATGAAAATACAAAGCTCTGCTTTAGAGGCTTTTGCAATTGAAGATGCTGCTTTCTTGTTGAGGGTCTCTGCTGGTAAAGCAGGCTATTGTTGGATCCACTGGTCACCACCTGATAGCACCCAAAATGACTGCAAGTGCCTCTCTCCCAGTCTCACCATACATACACATTTCCACAGAATCTAGCAAACACAAAAAAGGAAGTAAATAATAAAGGGATATTCACTGTTTTTCTGTTGTAAATGAAAAGCACTGAATAGTGCTGCTCAAATATGCTTGTATGTGCCCCCCTCCCCTGCACGCTTGTCGATGTTAGTGGTGTGTTCATCATTTTCTTCTCTACCAATCTGCTATAAATCTGACTGCAAAATACAGTGCCGCTCTGAGATTCTTCTGCTGCAACAGTCAAAAAGAAAACCGAACTTAAATTTACAGCTTGCTTCATGGGGACAGTCTCTTCCATACTGGACAACAGACAGACACGGTGTATTCTCTAGTGATTGCCCCCCTGACACTAGTCATTCCAGCTGAGGAGGGTCTGAAATGAAGTAACCAATGCTAATTTTGAGTTAACAGAGGGAACAAAGGTATTCTGCTTCTACCATACACTTGGAATTTCCTTCTGCTTTGTTCCGTCAGAAGTGTTTTCATTTGCTCCTGGAAACAAAAGTGGATGCAAAGCATCTTCCACAGTGTAAAAGAGGAATTTCTAACACATTACATCATAATTATTATGGAGTAAATGTAAAGTTACTCCACATTATAACTCCACGAAAAACTAAGACCTCAAAAGTTCATCGTGTGCAATAAGTCTCTGCTGTATGTTGTGCCTGGTCTCTCTGATTCTTTTGTTTCCTTCCTGAAAGTTTACCACCATCAAGCTGAGACACTAATAAAATAGCCTTGGGACAGTAAAAGAAGGATGTGCAACTTCATCTCAGCACCTTAACAGTCACACAAGCACTTTCCTGTGGATGACTGTCTTGAA
Organism: Opisthocomus hoazin; assembly: GCF_030867145.1. NCBI lineage: Eukaryota > Metazoa > Chordata > Aves > Opisthocomiformes > Opisthocomidae > Opisthocomus > Opisthocomus hoazin. The sequence goes on along the minus strand of NC_134420.1, from coordinate 16,837,060 downwards.
CAGTAAGTGCTGTTCTCCCACTGTAATTATCATGTAAGCTGCTTTTGACTTTACGCAGCGATTATACATAGTCACTAGTACGTTAATTAGAAGAGAAAACCAAAGCTGAAAGCTATCATTAAATTTAGAATTAGTTGAGAAAATTACAGGCAATAAATGATAAACTTACATGTGTGTGGGATTCCCAGCATGCAATTAAGGATTAGATTGAACTGGGTTTCAGCTCTTCACTAACCCTCAGCTCCCTGTGCCTCAATTGGACCTGCTGTGGTCTCAGGCAGAGTCATCAATTAGGATGGAAAGGCACGGTTGCGTTGCTAGTCTGAGAGAGACTTTGAAATTTACTTAGTATCCTAGAGAGGTAGTGAGGTAAATTAATTGTTGAAAAACTAGTTCTTATTCAGAAAGGGACAGAGGTGAAGAGGAACAGCATAGCCGAGGCCAGGTGGAGACAGATATCTAGCTAGTACATCTGTTGCCTTGAAGACAAAAGAGAAAAGTCTATTTGGAACATTAATTTCTCATCCTTGAGAAAATCTGCCCTGGAAAAAGAGAAAGCTATAAATCAGCCTACAGTTCATATCACCAGTAATCTGGAACCAGGGAGATAAGGTCAAATGAAAGAGCGATGCTTATCTGAAGGGCAAATGCCATGCTATAAAAAAGATGCAAAAAAAAAAGTTTGCGTTTCCTCACTCAAATTTTGCTTTGCAAACCAATCTTCATGTCCTGTTTGAGATCAATAATAATAACTACCTAATAAATTAGTAACTTACAATCAAAATTATTATAAAGTACTTCAAGATCAGGAACAACGTTTTGTTAGTACACATGGTCTCAAGAGATTGCCTCACCAAGCACTCCTGCTCTTCCTTTTACCTGGAGAAGATGCACTAGCAAGCAATATGCAAGCCTTCGCTTCCTCGCAAAATTAACCACTTTCCCCTGCACAAAGAGTGCAAGATCTTTATACTGGGAACACAACTGGCAACAGATTTCCATATTTCAGAAACTGAGTAAACAACAAAGCATTACTCAAGAAAGCAGGCACTATGTGACCAGTTGTCTCACTGCTATTTCAAAATGCCTCAATGTCAAGTCCCTCAACATCAAGTCATGCACACTGTACGACCCATTATTATTTGTTGGTTTAAAAAGAAAGTGCCTGTTTGAATCTTGCTTGGAAGAGCATGTAAGCTTTTTATAATCCCACACCATGTGTGTGTCTCATTTCCTTATCTCTCTCATCTCTACGCAGGCTGCAAATTTGGAAGAGGCATAGAGAACCTGTGAAACAGTATCGCCAGATTTATTTGCTTTTTTATTTCATGTCCACTGACTAGGGAAGGTATCTGGAAATCTCACATGTGCACACACACAGAGCTTTGTATTTATTGGAGTGATTGTAAAAGTAGGATTTTATATAGTTCTCCTTTACTAAAGTTTCTAACTGATCTTCTAACCAAAAGTGTGCTGTAAATGCACCGAGGAATGCTATTCTCTGAAGAGCAACTGATTTAAAACTTCTTTTTTACAGAGTTACTCCTTAAAGCATTCACATGCTCCTGTGTGTTTATGCTAGGGTCAAAAAGGTCTTTATCATCACCTAGAAATAGCCCTGTACAGCCAACCAAGCCTGCAGCCCTTTGGCAGCAGGAGAAAGGGGAAGCAGGTGTTGGCCTCTGGTCTCCTGTTACTTGAGTCTGCAGCTGAGGTACCAGCATGCACCTCCCACCGTTTGTGTCTCCCCTGCTTCTAGCCAGTTACATAGAGCCTTTTTTATTACTGTGCTATCTCGCGTGAATTAATCAGTCTTGATGTAGAAGTAGCCATGGACTTCTAAGAGCACAGATGATATTAAATGTGACCACTACTCTCATTCACGCTGCGAGGAGTTCAGTGTCTACGTGCAGTTCCATTAAAAGCACATTGACTTCTGCTTGAATAACCTGTGTACAAGGTTATAAGATGGATATTATTCCTCTAATTGAAGCACTGCTTGAAGCTCTAGACATATGATTCCCACTAGCTTTGACCAGAGAGGGGTAAGTAAAACTCAACACCTATTTGTGGAGCATAGCTGGCAAATGCTCCTCCAGGTCACTGTGTTTCCTGCTAACCTCAACTTTGTTTTTTCTTGAAAATATTTTTAAAACAGCAGGAACTTTTCAATATGTATATTGAATATTCTAATTGTATATTTGATTTAAATGAAAACTCACAAAACACCCCCAGTTGTCTCTTCTGCCTTCAATTTGATTTTTTCAGAAAATGATCTTTCTGAAAATGAAATGCTGCACCACAGTGATTCATCACGTCTCCTGACAAATGATCCCACCCATCATTCACCAATCTGTCAGCTTCTCTTGTTTGTCTCTGTGCTACAGTCCTCAGCTAGGCAAAATGTTTATCGCAAAACAGGGACTGTAAGTACTGTATTAAATATTCTGCAATTTGAATCTGCTGCTTTCTTCCATATGCAAGCCAGGCCCGTCACAAAGCACAACTCTATCTAGTGAAGGAGCACAATGAAGCATAATCAAAACTCTCAGCAGGCAAACTGTTACTCTAAATGAGATACCTATTTTTAGTCATGTGGAATACCAGAGATTTCCTTAAGAAGAAAGTTTCTGAAAGGTTAGGCAGTAAGTACCTTTTATCAATCTGAAAGTGAAGCAGAGGAAAATTCGTTTCCTCCTTGGGATTCACTGGTCAACAGATGAGAGGTGTAAGCTTCAAGCTGGCACCCCATCCGTGTCAATTCCTATGGCTTCTGGCTTCAGACACATTGGAGGCTTGTTCACGCTTATCAGCACTGTCGGATTTCAGTGGTGTTTCTACTAACATAAATTAAATGTGTTCTATTACTTAGTGTGGTAATCCACTACAATCCACGACTGCAAGGAAACCACTTCTTAGAGTGGGGCATGCATATTACTAGCACTTTACCTAAGGCAAGAGCCTGTTCCCACTGCAATGAGCACAAATACTTTCTCACTGATTTCCATTAGGCCCTAATATGGCTCTTAAATCTCTCATTGTCCTATTAAAAAGAATTTCTAAAAAATGCATACTGCACTAAGGTAGACAAGTCATGTCCAGAGAGCTTCAAGCAATGAAGGAAACTCAGTATTTGAACTAGAGAAGAGAAAGCTACAAAAGATGCAGCAGGACTGGACAGAAACTGCCACGGAGGTCAGGAAAAGTGGCTGGAAGCAGCTGATGCAGTGACAGAGAATGGGCAGGGACCTATCTGAGCCTCATCTAAACTACAGCTGTGACAAAATATCCCTCAAAAATAATCTTACTTAAGCCTGTGTATAAATTCAGGCCAAATTAAAAAGGGGTTCCTTCTTAATTTGTATTCCCTCGAGACAGCTACTTAAGCTGTAGCAATTTACATGTAAGGCTTGTTTTACTGTCAGCTTTGTCCCCTCATTGCTTTGGAAGTCTGGAGCCTTCAAGCAGAATTGTGGCTGGCTGACAAGCCCAGCTGCAGAAGCCAGCAGCCTTCACGAGGACCAAGAGCTGTCAGACTCCACCTTGCCTCCTTGAGTAAGACAACCTAGGAATAATTGAGGCTGAGATAAAACCTGTGTAACAGCAGCAACAACAAAAACCCTGCTTAGCACAGACACAGACATGCTGAAAGCACTACATAAACACTCTGTGCTGCAAAAACCCAGCGAGGTTCATAATGATTTCCACCTCTGTATTACAGATGAGGGGTTGCAGTAGCCTTACGAGTTCCTGGGGATGGTTTGACAGATCTCTCACGCTGTCTAAATGAAAGGCTTTGGAGTTCATCTGCTTACTGTTAAGGCATGAAACAGAAGACAAGTACTGCTCCCTGAGAAACCCAGTCCTGTAATTTTGCTGCTGATAAGGAGGAAGAAGTGCTTTGGAGCAAAACTTCCTGGGCAAACAAGAAAGTTGTATTTCTGCAGAACACAGGTATTATCAATATTTACAGCAAATATGACAGAAGACTTTGATTAAACTGAAGCTATACTAGTACTGAAGATGCAAAGTCCTTGCACTGTCCCAGCACACTGAGAGGGAAGGTGGCTTTGCTGTAAATCCCTCTGGAAGAAAGGCCAAAAGAAGGCTCTTGGGGAGATCCTTATTAACTCCTTTTCAACTTGCTGACAGCATGAGATGTCACTTGGATTCCGGCACTGCCCTTAGGCAAAGGCCAGAGGATGCCAGCAGCATCCCCAGCTTTCTAACCGGCAGATAAATGGAGACTTGTAATTTCAAGCCTCAGTGCTTCCCTACCACATCGTGAACAAAATTTCAACCCAACAAGCCCCCTAAACTGGACAAAGCCTCTCAGCAGCACTTCAATATAGGTAAGTAAATATTCCTGACCTTTCTGGTGATTGCTTCCCCAACCTCTGTGCCTCTCCAACAGAACAGGAGAGGCTGTAAGGAAATGACAAAATATCCAACAGTTTCCCACCGGGCAAAACTTTTAATTTAATGCCTTGATAATTATTCTCTACGAATAGCAGGAAGTGGGAAATTGAATGTAAACAGAAAGTGCCTAATCTGTAAGGTCATTTGTGGAAGCCCTCTTGCCTGCTAAGAAGAGATGAGATTGACTGTACCAACAGGTAAGGCTTATTTTAAATGAGATGTCCCCAAGCCTGTCTATAAGAAGCTGAGAGCAGTACATGCTCTTCTCACCACTGAAATCTTCCTTATACCATCTGCCTACGAATAGAAATCTTGTAAGACTTTAGTAAGACATTGCATGAGTTTCGCTGATGCTTGGCAGTTAAGGGACAATATACTAATTTCTTGTCAGTGTCATCAGTGTTACACAGTATCTCCAGACGCTTTGCTCAGCTCTGTGGGATTCCCTCTTCCTCACTTCCTCTCCAAATGTGAAACAACTCCAGGACATAACATTTTTTTGTAATTGCTTCCTCAAACACAGTAAACCACTTGCTCAGTGAATTCTCTTTTCCGAGTTTGACTGCAAAAGCCTCTGTCAGGAGTCAAACATTTTATGAATCTTCCAAACATCAATAAGTTAGTTGAAATGCTTATGGGGTCTAGCAGTGTTTGATACCAAGAGAGATGCACTGGCACTGGCTGTGTAACTTCAGAGGAAAAGTGGAGAGTACAGGAACAGAAGATAGTAGGAAATGGTCTGGGAGTGGGAAGAAGAATGAACATTTATGAAACGTGCTGGCTTGGGTCAAGTGAGGTGAGACCTTTGAGCTGTGCCACAGGCTTCCTACCTAGTCTTGAAAAGTCACTGTTTCTCTTGTGTTTCAGTTCTCTATTTGTAAAAAACGGGAACAACCTGACTCCACTCATACCATAAAACTAATAATATAATTTGAACTAGGTATTTGAATACCAAACACAACTTGGGACATTAAGCCCTGCAGCAGAATGTGAGACAAGCAATGCAGTTGCTAACCTGGGAGGGTCAGTAACCCTCCTGGCACTGAGAGGGTAAAACTGACTTCATCAGGAAGCAAAAGGAAGGACAAATACGTCTTGCATTGGCCTCAAGCAGGCAGCTAGTGAAACTACAAGAGTCTGCCAGCCATGCACTCTGACAAGAACTAAGAAGTTGCAACAGCTTTAATAACAAAAAGCTAATATGAAAATCAAAGACCTCGGGTTTTTCAAATAATTTTTTCCTGGGTCCATGATTTGTGCATACAATTAATTGCAGTTTCAGTCACTGTCTTCCACCCACAAGCACCTGCTTGTGCTCAAATGCACACATCAAGGCACCTGACATGGCAGACAGCTGAGGCTGCAAGAAAGAAGCCATCAAAACACTCCGGTAATATTCATACTATTAAAATCATAACAAATCCCAACAGCAGCTTTAGTGCCACTTCGTTTTAAACAAGAGATTACAAGTATGACAAGTCACTAGCCTCTGCAACTCAAAATTTTTCATGCAAAAGCAAATTCAAATGTTTTCAGTGAACTGTACCTGATTTTGTCCAGATGATTCCTTCAAAGTCTAAGGGACACACAGGCACTGTTCCGTATAAAGTGAATGTTTAGCTTCCTATCATTGCTGGTATAAGGGGAAAGTACACTTTTCTATAGCCAGAGAGGTCACTGCTATCTAACCCGTTCTTATGCACAGCAACAGCTGAATGACTTGTGCACCAAGGCCCCAAGCCTGTTTAAATAAAGTACATCATAACTAGCTCAGAGATACGGGCTCAAAATGTTAAGGTGCAGCTATGCACATTCTTTGCTTGCATAGAGAACAAAGGCAACAGCACAGCTGACTGTGTATTTAAGAGGATGCATACATCCAGCTCTCTGTCTTCTATGGCACCCTGTATATGGGCACTTCCCAATGAGATAGTCCTAGGCCTCCTTAAAAAAAAGGTTTCTTTTTAGTGAACCTAGGAATAAAAACTTTAAATATGAATTCTTGGCTTGTTGCTTCTTGTTTCAAAGGTGTTTGAATGCTGCAGCAAACATGGAGAAAGTGCTGGGTAAAAGTAGGCAGGTAAATCAAATCAATTACATACACAAAAGGCTGACACTGCAAATTAATTACCAAAATATGAAGTCAATTCTTCTTGGACATCACGCACCTCAAGTGACAAAAGCCTCACCAGCATGTTGGAGGAATTTCAGGTGAGTGAAAACTGAAGTGCATGTTTTTTGTGACATCCCTAATTATTTACACAGCATTCACACTGTAGAAGGAACATTTTGTTTACATATAAATAAGCTCTTCTTCAGATTATTAAGCTGATTGGGAAAAAATGACACCAACATCCTCAACAGCCTTGACACCAGCAAAGTTGGGTGCCATTGTGACCTAACATTGCCATTTCTTTTCCAGAATGAAACTCCCTTTGTAGTAGGTTTTGTCCACATACTTGCTCCAAAGATGACTGACACAAAAGAGCTTCTATGTCCTTTCTCCAGTTAGGTAGTCCACCAACTGCTGCTGTCAGCAATGCTCCTCCGTCCTCACACATCAGCCTTGTGTCCCACAGATCTCACAACCTATCCTCCAAGCCCTTGTCCTCTTCCTGTGCCACCCCTCCTACTCACTCGAATCATCTTTCCCCAGACATGGTCCTGTAAGAGTCATTCCTTTCCTGCATCTCCCAATAAACGGTAATTTTGCTTTGATCTCTAGTGGCTACAGGACCACACCCGTGCCAGTGTGTAAAGATGCCTCTGAGCTACGCTCGTGTATTGAAATCCCACGTACACTGAATTCAGCCCAGAAGAAAAGGGAAATTCCCATTCTTTCAAAACCTATGCTTACATTGAGAATGTGAGAATATTGCCAGGATATCCGTATTCAACCTCTCTGCCTTTTTTTTTTTTTTAACAAAAAGATAACCACTTTCATTTGTCCTCAACAACCATCAGCATAACCTCAGATAAATAAATTGGGAAGGATGCTAATTAACATGATACATGCTGTTGAGCCTTTGCCTGCCAAGAGACATGAAAGATGGGTTTCATTTGCGTTTCAAGTGCTAATAACCTGTTATCTCTATCTATACAGATAAAAAAAAAAAGGGCAAAAAAACCCCCAACCACCTAGGGATGCTCTGCAATAGAGCTTGAGATCCAATTAGCTACCACAGAGGCTTCAGGACGTGCAGAGGCAAATCAAAGCAGGGAGACAAGACACTGTTCTTGTAGGAACTAATGACCGTTGTGTGATTATGTATTAGGCAGAGCAGTTACACGGGACACAGACTCCTTCGCAGATGCTGTGATCTGGGAAAGGGGAAGCCAGCAGTTTACTCACAGAGATGAAGGACTTGGCCATTTGCCCACTAAGCCATTTGCTGCAGCCATCCCATGGGATCAACCTTTGCTTGAATTATTTACAATACTCATTTACTTAGTTTAAAGGTGAATGAGAGAGCTTTCAAATAAGAGTGAGCTCTTCTAAAATATCAGGGGAGGAGGGACAGCAAAGACAAACCATACCCTATGCTCCAAACGGTGGTAAGAGAAGATGAATGAGTTCCACAAACCATGTAAGTGTGGGCTATCTGCAATCCATTTACCCAAATAACTTAAGTTCATTGCCTTGCTGTGGAAGGAAAATATAAGCCAAAATACAGAATTTGTCCATTGTCGCAAGGTAAATACATCCCTGCAAAAAGCAAAACAATTACACCCTAACTAGATCAGGCCTCCGGTGACACCTGAACCTTGCTGGGGGCCATGGGAGGGGTATGCAAGGTCCCCATGGTTAATCACAGGCATTGGCATTGCCACCTCTTGGTGGCAGAGCCACTCTGCTGAACACAGGGCTGTCAGCTCCACCCGCTACTAGGGACGATGAGGGTAAACTGTAAAGTTGGGGAGACGGCTGGTTAAATCATGGCCTCGAGGGAAGAAATTTTCTCCATTCCTTAGAATAAGGGGAACAAATGCCTGCTGCTAAGCCACCTTTCTCTGTGATGGAACTAAAAGACCCATTAAAAATCAAACTAAACCAGCCCACTGAAGGGTTAAAATCTGTTGTTCTGCCTGGAGAAACTTGCCTGGAAAGAGCAATTCTGTGGAAACACACTGAAGAAGCTGTGTCTTCCTAGATCCAGGGAATGTTAATCCTTAGGGGAAAGTGAGACGTGCACACAGCCCGCTTTATTATTCTTAAGATACGCTTTCACTGAAATTCACTCATTTTAAGTAAATAATGTTGTGAGGAGAACTACCATTATTGCCCTTGGAGGAAACAGAGCAGCAGGTGAAGTCAGGCTCACTACAGCAAGCTTGATGCCTGCTGTGGGGTGATCTCTGCTCAGCCTGAAAGTGGGAGAAGTGCAGAAGGCACCCCCAGAGAGAGAGGGCAGCACAAATCGTAGATCCAAGGAAGAGACAGAGGGCTTTGGAGGGACATCTAGCTACTTCACGGAAACTCAGCAAGACCATTGGAAGAGTAGTCTGGCTTATTTTGAAGAAAATGGGACAGGATCTCAATATCCTTCTGGTTAAACACCAGAGAAGGTAATTATCTCCTTACCTATATTTTCTTCCTTGAAAATACATTCTTTTCTTCCAATCACATAGACACGTGCACTTGCAAGAAGCACAGGTTATGCTAAATGCCAGCTCCTCAGACAGTACAAATCTGCCTGGCTCCACTAAAGTCAATGGAGTTGCTCACCTTTCTAGCAAGTTGGCATTGTCACATGGTGTCTCCAGTGGCTCAAAACCATGTTTCTATTAGGGTACATGCATGCTTGTAAACTGTTCTCTCTCCAGAACAACATCTCTGACACCATGGGAGTTCTGACCTTCAGCAACTGGAATTATGTCCTGGGTTTGGCCAGGACAGGGTTAATTTTCACCGGACTCCAGGAAGGGGCACAGCCGGGGGTTGGGGGCTGACCCCACCTGGCCAAACAGAGCCCGGTATTCCATACCATGTGACGTCACACTGGGTTCCGGGGGGGGGGGGGGGGGGGGGGGTGGCGCGGCAGGGACTCACTCGCGGCTTGTCGGGGCACAGCGCCGGTCCTGTTCGGGAGAGCGGCTGTCTGGGTCGTGCGGTTCGTTGTTGTGTTTTCTTCTTATTTGTACCGTTGTTGTTGCTGTTCCCTCTGTTTGCTGTTCTGTTAAACTGCCCTCATCCCGAACCCACCAGTTTCTGCCTGTTTCTTTTTTCATTCTGCTCCGCACACCGGCGGGGGGAGGGGCGGCCACGTGGCGCTTTTGTTGCCGGCGGCAGCCGAAACCAAGACATTAATTTGGCGCCCAAGCATGGGGCAGGGATAACGGCAGGGCTGAGCAGCGGGTGTTAAAACTGCTTTCTTAGATTTTGTTAAATTTTGTTACAGGCATTTTTCTGTGTTAGTTAAACAGTCGCCGGTAAAAATGTTGCTGACTTTGTTCAGATGGCTGTGGTTTTTGAACCCTGATTTGCAGTATGTGTTTACTGCCATGCTGTTCATCATCACTGGAAAAAGAATTAAGATGATGATTTTGCTGTACTGTACTATATCGACTTATGATATGATAACGTCACTGTGCATGAAATTAGTCTTGTATTTGCACGCGGCACTGCGGTCATTTCCATACCTCGGATCCTATGTCTTAGAATTTGTTAATAATCAAACCCAGCCTGTGGGGAAAACCGGAGGGGATACCTTCCCCCACTCTTTCGCCCCCCCTCTCTCCCTCAGGCTGGTCCTAAAGGCTTTTGAGAATTTCGAGTACCCCTGGGATGCTCAGGCCAGCGGGTTTCTATTGTTATGCCTCCTGAATGGGTTTCAGCTTTTGTTTAGGGTTAAACAAGTGGTTAAGAACATTGTGCAGAGACCTGCCCCGGGGCTGGATAGCTGTGAGTGGCTGGGTGTGTGGGACAGCACGGGCAAGTACCTATGGCAGTGGGCACCACCGGTGTTCTAAAAAAACTCACCCCTGAACAAATACAGAATCCAGACAGTCAGTAAAATATCTGCAAAAAGTGTGCTGCCACCCGGGGAACTCCAGAGAGACACAAATCACTGCAACGTGCTGGGGTCTGGCCCACGCCTACCGAGCTGCCCTGTTCAACACTGTTCAGTGCCCTAAAGGGGAAAGAGGGGGAAACGAAGCGGCAGGCGCTGCGACTGGCGTTGCCCCCCCAGCCGGCCCTGCAGCCCCTCCAGCCCAGCAGGCAGTCACAGCCCCCCAGACCAGCACCGCCGCTGCCACAGCTGCAGGGTCTGCCTCGGTTTCCCTGGCAGGCACAGCAGCTACTCCAGCCCCAGTTCCAGCTGCAGGCATCACGGCTGAGCCCAATGACCAACCTGTGCCAGTAGTGTAACCACGGTGATGGAATTAGTTAATCATAAAGCACGAACAATGCTGCTATGTCCCTTGTACAGCCCTGCCCATCTGGACATTAGGTCTGGGAACAGAGGGTTTAGTCCCTAGGTAATCATTAATGTTAAACAATAATGGTGAAGGGGGATTTTTAATAGAAATAGCGTTACCAAATGATTGCAGGTGTATTTGTGGTACCTATCTATTGTGTGAATTAATTGAAGCAAAAAGTCATACATCTCTCCCCAAAGAAGTTACTTTTAATTAAAACCAGCAGGTGCCTAGAACTGGTCAAGATGACCCATGCCACAGGGACAAGAGCCAGAAGAGGACTGAGTTTGCGCAAAAACTGTGATGAAGAGGATAAGCCTTCATCTTAGGACCCCCGACGACCACCACTAGGAGGCACTGCGCAAGTGCGGGTGGGAGGAGTGTATGAAAATGGACTGATTTGACTATGAAAGAAAGGGCTTATGTAATCAGATGAATATGTATATTTTGATCTATATAAACTGCACGGAAAGGGTATGGGGTATGCACGTTCGGCGGAATTATCCCCCGTGCATCCGACGTCGCAATAAAGAATGCCTGCCTTTTAACACTACATTGGTGTTACGAGGTTTTATTCCCGGATTTTCGGTGACAGTAGCAGTCGCCCCTGTAAAACTAAAGAAACACACAAATAGAGCACATCGCTCCGGGAGGGATGACGATGGGCCAGGGTCATCGCGGGAGATGACAGAGATCATCACCCGGTCCCTGTCCCTGGGTGAGCTGCGACACATGCAGAAAGATTTCAGCCGCCACCCAGGCGAGCACATTGTCACCTGGCTGCTGTGGTGCTGGGATAACGGGGCCAGCAGCTTGGAGTTAGAGGGCAAGGAAGCCAAGCAGCTGGGATCCCTGGCCAGGGATGGGGGCATTGACAAGGCCATTGGGAAAAAAGGAACAAGTCCTCAGCCTCTGGAGGAGACTTCTGTCAGGTGTGAGGGAGAGATACCCCTTCAGTGAGGATTTTGTATGTTATCCTAGCAAGTGGACCAATATGGAAAAGGGTATTCAGTACTTGAGGGAATTAGCTGTGTGGGAGCTGGTTTATAATGAACCAGATGATGAGCAGTTACCCACAGACCCAGATGAAGTCCAGTGCACAGCATCTATGTGGAGGAACTTTGTGCGGAGCGCACCCTCCTCATATGCCAACTCACTGGCAGTTGTAAACTGGAAGGGTAAGGAGGCACCAACAGTGGATGAGGTGGCTGTCAGACTCCGGCAATATGAGGAAAGTCTCTCTTCCTCCCTTGTCTCAGCTGTGGAGAAACTGGCCCAGGAGGTGTGGCAAATCAAAGAGAACATGTCCTACTCCCCACCTGTACGGGCCAGTGTCTCAGCTATTAGGGGCAAGCATTTCTCTGCTCACGAGAGGGAATACAGAGGCTACACACCACGGGGCACCCTGTGGTTTTACCTGCGTGACCACGGAGAGGACATGAGGAAATGGGATGGAAAACCCAACTCAAGTCTAGAGGCACGAGTACGTGAGTTGCAAGGTAAAACAATCACAAAAGGGGATTCTGTTAGGAAAAATGCCGCTCCAGTTTCCAGCAGCCAGCTCTCCAGACCAGGTAGACAGTTTGACCTTGATTCCGATCCTCTGGAGGGGACCTCCAAGTCATTCTTACAGCAGGTGAGCAGCAAATTCTCTGACCAGGATTAGAGGGGCCCTGCCTCCACCCAGGTGGAGGAAAGGGACAACCACGTTTATTGGACGGTGTAGATTCGGTGGCCTGGCATGTCAGATCCACAAGAGTATAAAGCTCTAGTGGACACTGGTGCACAGTGTACTTTAATGCCATCAGATTTCAAAGGGTCAGAGTCCATTTGCATTTCGGGAGTGACAGGGGGGTCCCAAGAGCTGAGTGTACTGGAGGCTGAAGTGAGCCTAACTGGGCAGGAGTGGCAGAAGTACCCCATTGTAACTGGCCCCAAGGCTCCGTGCATCCTTGGGATAGACTATCTTAGGAGAGGGTATTTCAAGGACCCAAAGGGTATCGGTGGGCTTTTGGCATAGCTGCTGTGGAGACAGAAGAAATTAAACAGCTGTCCATTTTGCCTGGTCTCTCGGAGGATCCTTCCGTTGTGGGGTTGCTGAGGGCTGAAGAACAACAGGTGCCAATCGCGACCACAACAGTGCACTGGCGACAGTATCGTACCAACCGAGACTCCCTTCTCCCCATTCATCAGCTGATCCGCCAGCTGGAGAGTCAAGGAGTGATCACCAAAACTCGCTCCCCCTTTAATAGTCCCATATGGCCAGTGAGAAAATCTACTGGAGAGTGGAGACTGACAATAGACTACCGTGGCCTGAATGAAGTCACACCACCGCTGAGTGCTGCCGTGCCAGACATATTAGAACTTCAATATCAGCTGGAGTCAAAGGCAGCCAAGTGGTATGCGACAACTGACATCACTAATGCATTCTTCTCCATCCCTTTGGCAGCAGACTGCAGGCCACAGTTTGCTTTCACCTGGAGGGGCGTCCAGTACACCTGGAATCGACTGCCCCAGGGGTGGAAACACAGTCCCACCATTTGCCATGGACTAATCCAGACTGCACTGGAAAAGGGTGAAGCTCCAGAACATCTGCAGTACATCGATGACATCATTGTATGGGGCGACACAGCGGAGGAAGTTTTTGAGAAAGGGGAGAAAATAGTTCAGATCCTTCTGAAAGCCGGTTTCGCCATTAAGTGAAGTCAAGTCAAGGGACCTGCGCAAGAGATCCAGTTTTTGGGGATAAAATGGCAGGATGGGCGCGGTCAAATCCCAATGGATGGCATCAACAAAATAGCAGCTATGTCTCCACCAACCAGCAAAAAGGAAGCACAGGCCTTCCTGGGTGTTGTGGGTGTCTGGAGGATGCACGTCCCAAATTACAGCCAGATTGCAAGCCCTCTGTACCACGTGACCCGGAAGAAGAATGATTTTGAATGGGGCCCTGAGCAACGACAGGCATTTGAACAAATTAAATGGGAGATAGTTCATGCCGTAGCCCTTGGTCCAGTCCGGTCAGGGCAAGATGTTAAAAACGTGCTCTCCACCGCAGCCGGGGAGAATGGCCCAACCTGGAGTCTCTGGCAGAAAGCATCATGGGAGACTCGAGGTCGACCCCTGGGGTTCTGGAGCCGGGGATACAAAGGATCGGAGGCCCGCTATACTCCCACTGAAAAAGAGATTCTGGCAGCATATGAAGGCGTTCGAGCTGCTTCAGAAGTGGTCGGCACTGAAGCACAGCTCCTCCTAGCACCACGATTGCCCGTCCTGGGCTGGATGTTCAAAGAGAGGGTCCCCTCTACGCATCATGCCACCGATGCTACGTGGAGTAAGTGGGTCGCGCTGATCACCCACCGCATCTGAATGGGAAACCCCAGTCGCCCAGGAATTCTGGAGGTAATCATGGACTGGCCAGAAGGCAAAGATTTTGGAGCATCACCAGAGGAGGAGGTGACACGTGCTGAAGAGGCCCCACTTGTATAACAAGCTACCAGAAGATGAGAAACAGTATGCTCTGTTCACGGATGGGTCCTGTCGCATTGTGGGGAAGCAGCGGAGGTGGAAGGCTGCTGTATGGAGCCCTACACGACAAGTCGCGGAAACTGCAGAGGGAGAAGGTGAGTCCAGCCAGTTTGCAGAGGTGAAAGCCATCCAGCTGGCTTTAGACATTGCCACTCGAGAGAAGTGGCCAGTGCTCTATCTTTACACCGACCCTTGGATGGTGGCCAATGCCTTGTGGGGGTGGCTGCAGCAATGGAAGAAGAACAACTGGCAGCGCAGAGGCAAACCTATCTGGGCTGCCCCATTGTGGCAAGATATTGCTGTCTGGCTGGAGCAGTTGGTTGTAAAAGTCCGTCACGTGGACGCCCATGTCCCTAAGAGTCGGGCCACTGAAGAACATCAAAACAACCACCAGGTAGATCAGGCTGCTAAGATTGAAGTGGCTCAGGTGGATCTGGACTGGCAACATAAGGGTGAACTCTTTATAGCTCGGTGGGCCCATGACACCTCGGGCCACCAAGGAAGAGACGCGACATACCGATGGGCTCCTGACCGAGGGGTGGACTTGACCATGGACACCATCGCACAGGTTATCCATGAAAGTGAGACATGCCCTGCAATCAAGCAAGCCAAGCGGGTAAAGCCTCAGTGGTATGGAGGACGATGGCTAAAATATAAATATGGGGAGGCTTGGCAGATTGACTACATCACACTGCCACAAACCCGCCAAGGCAAGCGCTATGTGCTCACAATGGTGGAGGCCCCCACCGGATGGCTGGAAACCTACCCTGTGCCCCATGCCACTGCCCGGAATACCATCCTGGGCCTGGAAAAACAAGTCCTGTGGCGACATGGCACTCCCGAAAGAATCGAGTCGGACAACAGGACTCATTTTCGTAACAGCCTCATAGACACCTGGGCCAAAGAACATGGTATTGAGTGGGTGTGTCACATCCCCTACCATGCACCAGCCTCTGGAAAGATCGAACGGTACAATGGGCTGCTAAAAACCACTTTGAGGGCAATGTGGGGTGTGACTTTCAAAAATTGGGATACTCATTTAGCAAAGGCCACCTGGTTGGTTAACACCAGAGGGTCCACCAACCGGCCTGGTCCTGCCCAGTCAAAACCTCAGCGCCCTGTAGAAGGAGACAGAGTCCCTGTAGTGCACATGCGGAACATGTTAGGGAAGACGGTTTGGGTTAATCCTGCCTCGGGCAAAGGCAAGCCCGTCCGGGGGATTGCTTTTGCTCAAGGACATGGGTGTACCTGTTGGGTAATGCGGAAGGATGTGGAAGTCCGATGTGTACCTCATGGAGATTTAATTTTGGGTGAGAATAGTCCATAAATAAATTATATAAAGTTAATTGTTAAATAACCCTGTCACTGTCTGTTATCACTGTTATAATTGTTATATTTTGTACCAGTAGAAGCATAGTAAGAATCGTCCAGATTAAAAAAGATGGACTTCATCAGAGCAGAGCGATGATGGAACTGGACCTGGTTTTCAACAACTGGCATCCAGCAACTTCATCAAGATCAACATCTCCTGCAGACTGTGGGCACGGGCCGCACCAGATACATCAGCCGTGAGCTCCGGATGCAGCAAGTGACCGCCCATCACCACACATCACCTCTCCTGCCATGGAAGACCATTACAACAGATGGAGCCCGAAGTCATGGATTAAATGAACTCAACGGACACTTTAGAGTGATGATCCATAGACTAAGGGAATGATATCTGGAGACAGGAGAAGTGGTGGTGATCAACTGGACAATGGGGGACCTGGGCATGACGTAGATGGTATGGAATAAGGGGTGGATAATGTCCTGGGTTTGGCCAGGACAGGGTTAATTTTCACCGGACTCCAGGAAGGGGCACAGCCGGGGGGGTGGGGGCTGACCCCACCTGGCCAAACAGAGCCCGGTATTCCATACCATGTGACGTCACGCTGGGTTCCGGTGGGGGGGGGCGGCGCAGCGGGGACTCACTCGCGGCTTGTGGGGGCACGGCACCAGTCCTGTTCGGGAGAGCGGCTGTCTGGGTCGTGCGGTTCGTTGTTGTGTTTTCTTATTTGTACCGTTGTTGTTGCTGTTCCCTCTGTTTGCTGTTCTGTTAAACTGCCCTTATCCCGACCCACCAGTTTCTGCCTGTTTCTTTTTTCACTCTGCTCCGCACGCCGGTGGGGGGAGGGGCGGCCGCGTGGCGCTTTTGTTGCCGGCGGCAGCCGAAATCAAGACAAATTACCATTTTTAATTCTCAGGTAAGCTTTTCAGTGGAGATATTACAAACTGGTAAATAAAATGTCTTTGAAAACTTGTAGATAACAAAAGCAATAGAAGTGAATAACTGCTATTAAATGCCTCCCTTGTTTTAATGAAACAAACAATTGCAGCTCTTCACCACTCTTCATCAAAAAGAGATTTTATCGTGAATGGAATGATTTTGTACTCAGTCATTGCAAATGAATAAACTACATGGAGATTGCTTTCCATAATAACAGAAAACAAGCAAATAAACAAACTGCCAGTCACACTTACATGGCACAAAATGCAAGTTTCCAACACCCTCTCTACTTCTAATAATGTCAGAAAAAAGCCACATTTCCTGTTGGAAGTCATACAGGTTGAGTGGAGAAGGAAACACGGTTGTTTCCCCATATGTTAAACAGAGATAAGTGACCACACCTTCACAGACCAAGGTGCTGGAGGACTGCAGTATTTCCATACAGAACAGAATCACATACGGTGTTTTTTTAACACAAAAAGTGGCATTTACCAAATGAACAGCAGATGCCCTGCTAAACGGCAGCGAAGCTGGATGAAAGGAGAAACCGGAAATCTTGAAGAAAGGTTCACCCCAAACTGCTGCTACTTGGGGAGCCCTCCTATATCCCAGAACGTGATACATGCACATCCCAGCTTCCAAAACCAGCTGCAAATTGGCAAACGTTTTGGCTCCCCTCCCCGAGGCCACTGGGGGTGAGCAGTGGAGGACAACATCAGCACCACTGCTCCATGACAGATACAGTGTTCCAGACCACCCAGGACACACACCAACTTCTTTCATACTTGCATCTTCATGTAAATGGTGACACACAGCCTGTATACCTAGATAACAGTGGCCATCCGCTCCCCATCAACGGTTAGTGGAGTCAGGAGAGACCAAGAAGTCTCAGTTCCTCAACTACCTGGTGGTCCCGAATGAAGGGAAAGGACACTCAGGGGTGCCAACTTTGACGTGGTCCCCCACAACATCCTTCACTCTAAATGGGGGAGATATTCAATGGGTAGACTGTTTGGTGGATAAGGAATTGGCTGGATGGTCGCATCCAGAGGGTAGTGGTCAATGGCTCAATTTTCAGATGGAGATCGGTGACAAGTGGTGTCCCTCAGGGGTCCACACCAGGACCAAGAGTGTTTAATATCTTCATCGATGACACAGCGAGATCAAGTGCACACTCAGCAAGTTTGCAGATGACACCAAGCTGAGTGGTGCAGTTGACACGTCAGAAGGACGAGATGTCATCCAAAGAGACGTGGACAAGCTGGAGAAGTGGACCCTTGTGAAATTCATGAAATTCATCAAGGCCAAGTGCAAGGTCCTACACCTGGGTCAAGGCAATCTTCGGTATCAATACAGGCTCGGAGATGAAGGGATTGAGAGCAGCCCTGCCAAGAAAGACTTGGGGGTACCGATGGATGAAAAACTGGACATGACCCGGCAATGTGCACTCGCAGCCCAGAAGGCCAACTGTACCCTGGGCTACATCCAAAGCAGCGTGGCAGCAGGTTGAGGGAGGAGATTCTGCCCCTCTACTCCACTCTGGTGAGAGCCTGCCTGGAGTCCTGCCTCAAGCTCTGGAGCCCGCAGGACAGGAAAGACATGGACCTGTTGAAGCAGGCCCTGATCCAAGGGCTGGAGCAGCACCTCTCCTACCAGGACAGGCTGAGAGAGTTGGGGCTGTTCAGCCTGGAGAAAAGAAGGCTCTGGGGAGACTTTACGGCGGCCTTTCAGTACTTAAAGGGGGCTTATAAGAAAGATGGGGACAACCTTTTTAACAAGGCCTGTTGTGACAGGACAAGGAGTACTGGTTTTAAACTGAAAGAGGGTAGACTTCGACTCTATATAAGAAGAAATTTCTTACAATGAGGGTGGTGAAACACTGGAAGATGTTGCCCAGAGAGGTAATGGAGGCCCCAACCCTGGAAACATTCAAGCTCAGGTTGGATGGGGTTCTGAGCAACCTGATCTAGTAGATGTCCCTGCGCACTGCAGGGGGGTTGGACTATATGATCTTTAAAGGCCCTTTCCAACCCAAAGCATTCTACGATTCTGTGATTCATATGAGCAGCAACGGACCCAATAGAGACTATGTTTGAAGCCACCCTCACCTAACCCTATAAAAACCTACATACTAGTAAGCATTTGAAGATCACATACCACCTATAGCTGGACTAGAGTTAAGCAGAAAGAGGATGAAAGAGGATGCCCATGTCATGACAGAAATGGGTCACATTCCAAATCCAAAGGAGCCACCGTGTAGGAAAAAGAAAGGAAATTTGCAGAACTGTGTGGAGTCCTGGCTGGATGAGAGGGGACATAGCTTGGTGCGTTGAGCAACCCAGGTTCCGATCCGGAAGTGAGCCTTGGGAGCCGCTGACACGGAACCCTGCTGGGAAGGCAGAGTGACGAGCTCGGGACACTGGAGCAGGGGGAACGTCACCGTTTCCTGCCAGACTGTCACTTCCTTCCTGCCACGCTGTTGTTTCCTGCCACAGCACTGTTTTCACATCGAGATGCAGCTCTGCACCAATCACAACGAGTTGCAGTAGTTTTGCCTATATATGGATTGGGGTTCTAACCATTCAGATGCTGTAATAGTTTTGCTATATAGACCTTGTTTTTGCTGACTAATAAAGGTGAACGATCATGCTCATATTTGGGTCACATCGTTACAACGTTTCTGTAACCCACGCCGACATTTGGTAGCAGCGGATAGACGGTTTCCCTGCAGGAGTCCCTCAGTCTGAGGTGAGCAGCTAGAGGGGTGTGGGAACAACGGCTGGGAGGGTCCTGCCTGGGTGCGAACGCGCAGGGCAGACACGGACAGCTGACTCCCAGGAATTTTCAAGCCACACTGGGGCTGCCTGGCGCAGCTAAATTTTAATGTGGAGGCCGTGGTCGCAGGCATGGAGGTGGATGCTGCAGCAACGTTGCTCGTCGGTATTCTCTCTAAGAGAGGAATAGACACAACGGCAAAGCAACTCATGAAGTTGATTAAACTGGGGCAACGATGGGGTCACTTTGCGGATACCCCACTACTGTTTTCCGTCTCGGAATGGCAAGAGTTAGGAGACACAATGTGGGAAAGGACAATGACCGGGGAGGAAAAGGAGGAAAAGGAGATAAAAGCCGTCCGCGACCTCTGGCGAACAGTATTAGAGACCTTAAAAGCCATGAAAGCTGAACGAGAGGTGGCGTGTACTGCAGCTCAGATGCTAGCTCCGGAGCCCGAGAAAGATCACGCGCCTAAGCCTGGGACATTAGCACGGGTTTTAGGGCTACCTGCCATTAGAGGGATGACTGGGATCACCTGTAACACAATTGCCGAGATTCGGGCGAGTGCGGAGCGCGGTTCCGGTCTGGGCGCAGAGGGGGGTGGCCCACCGGAAGTTGCCGCTAGAGAGATCAACTCGAAATGCGAGCCGGACGCGGTAGTACGACCGCCCCCGGGGAGCGGGGAGGAGTCGGGCACGGAAGTGCGACTGTCTTCCGGAAGAGGGGAGGAGCGGCTAGTACCACCCTCAGAGGGGGAGGGAGAAGGGGCGCAGCTTACAACATCGGCCCCTCCTGGGGCGCGGCCTGCAACATCGGCCCCTCCTCTCTACCCACCCTTGCCGCCTTCCAGCGAGGTGTCTCCACTCCCGATGCCCTCTGATGGCAGCCAGAACGAATTGCAAGGAAAAAAAGCATGCGATCTTTTGCAGTCAGTTTTGCAGAGTCTTCAAGACATGAGCTTGCAGTTCCAGCATATGTCAATTGTTGCCAACCCCCCCCACTGGGAAAATGAGGCTTCCTCTCCGAAATGTTTACCTGGGCCTCCGGTACGGATCACACCTGCCCACTGGAGCAGTGTTATAAAAGATGCCATCCTAGATGGACAGTGGAACGTTGCCACCATTATGAGAGATACACAAGCCTTAGCCTGTCCTGTGGTACAGGTTAATGGATCACAATCGTAAGTATGGGTGTTTGGCCGGAGGAGTGGCCAGCAAGTGTTCCCACAACGGCTATCGCAGGTGTGGGGGGACACTCCGCTCCCATGATGAGCCAATACCCTGTGCAAATAACCTTTCCTGAAGGGCAGGAGGTCAGTTTAAAGGTCTATGTCATGCAGCTGCCCGAAACTCTTTCAGCCTTAACTGGCCGTGACGTTTTGAGTCAAATTGGAGTTGTACTAACTACTACCCCTTTTTAGTTATGGGCACTGGCGAGCAGTCGCCCAACCCACCGCTAACCTGGCTTTCCAACGAACCTGTGTGGGTTGACCAGTGGCCCATGACAGAAGAGCGACTGCAAATAACACGGCAATTGGTAGCAGAACAACTCGCTGCAGGCCACATCAAGCCTTCAGTCAGCCCATGGAATACCCCCATTTTCGTCATTCTGAAAAAGAGCAGCAAATGGCACCTCTTACATGACCTACGTAAGATTAATGAGCAGATGCAACCCATGGGAGCTGTACAACCTGGAATGCCATCACCTGCTATGCTTCCGTCGGGTTGGCACGTGATCATTGTTGACCTAAAAGACTGCTTTTTCACTATACCTTTACATCCCCGAGACACTCAACGGTTTGCCTTTTTGATACCGGTAACCAACAAAGCAGCACCTTCAGAGCGATATGAGTGGGTTGTCTTGCCACAAGGCCTGAGAAACTCACCCACACTGTGTAAACTTTATGTGGCTTGGGCCTTAGCTCCACTCAGGGAGCAATGGCCGAATACAATCATTTATCATTATATGGATGACATCCTCTGCTGTCAACAGGAAGCATTCAATGACGATTCCTTGACACAGCTGAGTACTGTTTTAGCCAGCAAGGGCCTTGTTACTGCCCCGGAAAAGGTTCAGCGATCTGCACCATGGACGTATTTGGGGTGACGCATCTCTGATGCTAAGATCCAACCACAAAAGGTGGAGTTAGCAACAAATTTGCGCACATTGACTGATGTACAGACTTTGCTTGGAGACATCCAGTGGGTGCGCAGCTGTGCTGGTATTTCCAATGCTGACATTGCACCATTGACATTATTACTACGTGGCTCGCATCCCAGCACAGTGGTCACCCTATCACAGACGCAGCAAGCAGCTTTGCAACACATCGTACGGAAGCTTCAAACAGCTTGGACTGCTAGGCGATTGCTAACCCTACCTGTCTCCTTGCTTATTTGTAACCCTGCAGAGTCACCATATGCCCTTGTTTGTCAGTGGCAAAACAAGAAGGGGGAGACTCATTCCTGTACAGCATCGTTGAATAGTCCTGATTTTGCCACTGACAAGCCTATTAGGGGAGATGATCCATTTTACATATTGGAATGGGTGTTTTTAAGTGTGCAGCCAAAGACTAGTACACAGACACGATCAGAAGCTGTGGGAGAGCTAATCAGAAAAGGTAGGACGAGGATAGTGGAAATAACAGGAGAAGAGCCGCAGGACATCAGTATACCGGTCAAAGCAGCAGATTTGGAATGGTGGTTGAGGCATGCTCTACCCATACAGGAAGCTCTGTTAGGCTATGGTGGGAGGATGCATTCCTGACAGCCGAAAGGGAGATTGTGGCAGTTCTTGAAGCGTAATCTATGGCTTGAGAAGTCCAGAGTTCAGGAGGAGCCGCTGGCCGAAGGAATCACAGTGTATACAGATGCAGGCAGGAGGCTGCGTAAGGCAGTTTTTGTTTGGCAAGAAGGGGGCCAGTGGTGTCATCATATGATACAAGGACAGGATGGAGATTCGCTGCAAATTTTAGAGCTGACTGACGTGGTCTGGGCTTTAACTAATTGGTTAAATGAGCCTTTAAATGTTGTAACTGATTCCCTTTATGTAGCTGGGATAGTGCCTCAAATACCGGATGCCTTGCTTAGGGAGACAGTCAACCCTAGATTAGGCAAGCTGTTTATCCAGTTACAGACCGTACTGTCTCAATGGGCCGTACCTTATTGTGTCATCCATGTGTGTAGCCACCAATGGGATTTGGGACTAGGGCACGGCAATCAGATTGCTGACAACTTAGTCAGTCCCGCATGCTCTATGCCTCCAGTAGACAAGTTTCAGCAGGCCAGACAGAGTCATGAGAATTTTCACCAAAATGCAAGAGGCCTGCGAAGGCAATTTGGGCTGACAGAGAATGAGGCTCGTTATATTGTACAGGCCTGTCCCAAGTGTGGAAACCAAGGACCAGGTATAGGTCAAGGGGTAAATCCAAAAGGGCTGCAGGCACTTGCGCTGTGGCAGATGGACGTCATGCACTTCTCCGAATTTGGGCGACTGAAGTACGTGCATGTCACAATAGACACCTTTTCGAAAATGATATGGGCCACTGCTTTACCTGGGGAGAAAGCGCAACATGTTTGTAAGCATCTGCTTTCGTGTTTCGCAGTACAGGGGGTCCCTGAAGAAATTAAGACCGATAATGGACCTGCCTATGTCAGTCAAAAGCTGAGATCATTTTTATTGACATGGGGATTTAAGCACACCACGGGAATTGCGCATTCTCCGACAGGGCAAGGCCTCATAGAGCGCACTCATCATGTGCTGAAAGACTACTTAGATAAACAGTGAGGGGTTGAAACAGAAGCGCAACCAAGGTTGCATCGAGTTCTTTTTACTTTAAACTATTTGTGCCTTATGGGAGATCAGGAGGCACCGCCTGTTGTGGTGCATCACCAGAACTTAAAATTCAATAGTGCAACGACTTTACCGCGGTTTAAAGTGATCTATAGAGACCCAACTACTGGAGAGTGGGCTGGACCCATACCTGTGATTTTTAGCGGTCAAGGGTATATGTGTGTTTCCACAGATCACGGTCCAGTCTGGGTGCTTAGCCGAGCCGTGAAGCCTGCTTTGAATCAGCAAGACAAGTTAGTTGAAGAGCAACAAGCAGACTCTCACGGTAATCAAGTAGAAGTAACCTGAACAAAGGGAAGAGTATATGAGTGGTTACCAGGAGGTACTTGTCACCGATACCAACTGTGATGTTTTGTAAGATCTATAAGCCTCGGGTTTTATGTAATTGTTACACTTGCCAACAATAGCAGCAGCGTCAAATATCGCTTGCAAAGCATCGGTGTGATCAGTGCCTTTAATAGGGCGCAGCGTAGCTCACGCTTTAATTGTTACAAAGCTCAAGATAAAAGGAAGCGATGCTTATCTCTGTAGCTGCTCGAAGTAAGTAAGGTTAGCAAACCAGAGAGCTAAAACCGTATGGGTAAGTAGTTCTTTTTAGTATAGTCAAAGTAAGCTAGAGCCTGCTGTTTGGACTGTCCCCAAAGCGGAGGGGGAAAGACGAGAGTGCGACGCTCGCATCAGTTTTGAAGGGAATGGCAGGAAAACGAGTGGTTACCCTGTTAGCTGCACTCTTTACATGTTGTCAGATTATAGTAGGTGAAGAAACCCTTTACCGCATTGAGCCCCAACAAAACCTATGGGTTACCTGGGCGAACAAAACGGGCCAATCAGCATTTTGTTTGTCTCTTGCTTCTGCAACAGAACCTTTTCGCACCTGTCTAATAGGGGTACCTAGCTACAATGTTACTCATTTTGCTAATTATAGTGCAGGCAGATGTACAAAGGAGATTCAAGTGAGTAGTTGCAGTGCCAAGCTCATACAAGGTTTGAATCGCACATTGCCCTGGGATCCTCAAGAGTTGAACTTGCTAGGATCGATGAGGATTGGTAACACGACCAAAAACTGGACTCAAACTTGTTTTGTATTTGCAGGGCCTGCTATTGCTAGGCCTAACCATCGCCATTTCTTCAACCAGTCAGGGTGGACAAATGTCACTCCAAGTGCTTCTTATTATGACTATCAGGGCCACTTCAGAGCTGTCACCTTCTGTGGTACCAATGATACGAACAAAAGAAGCCCCCAAAGTCTGGGCGCCTACGGGATGGAAGGTGGTTCTCCCTTGTGGAATAATGCTACGTGTAAAGCCTTGCCTCCTGACGTGTTTTTAATCTGTGGTGACAGGGCATGGCAAGGAATTCCTCATAACGTCTATGGCGGCCCGTGTTACTTAGGTCAGCTGACATTGCTAGCTCTAGATCGACAGTGGTGGAAGAAGGTAACAATTCGTCCCAAACGAGGTGTTACGGGTCTTCCTCCTAACTGCGATGATCGAATCACTCTCCCAAGTACCGCCGAGTGAGTATTTATGGCATTATTGGTGCCTGGTGCCGCCACCGGCGCAGCGTTAAATCAGCTAGGGAAATTGACGTGCTGGGCAGAGAAGCAAGCCAGTGTTACCACAAAAGTTTTGCAATCCCTGCTAGAAGATCAGAGTAGTCTATGACATGCGGTATTGCAAAATAGAGCCGCAATTGATTTTTTACTGCTGGCCCAGGGACATGGTTGTGAGGATTTTGAAGGCATGTGCTGTATGAACTTGTCCGATCATAGTAAGTCCATCCACAAGCAATTACAATGGCTCGAACAGCACGCCAATCAAATACCACAAAACCAGGGATTTTTTGATGGATTTCTCACCTCGCTCTTTGGTAATCTGCCCGCTTGGTTTAACAGTTTAATTATAGAAGTTTTGCGCATATGTATCATGTTACTTGCTGTTGGAATTATAATATGTATTTGCTTTAGCTGTCTTAAAAAGGCTCTCTCCAAGATGATGAAGCATGCCTGGCTTGCTCAAAAACAAGAAGGGGGAATTGTGGAGTCCTGGCTGGATGAGAGGGGACATAGCTTGGTGCGTTGAGCAACCCAGGTTCCGATCCGGAAGTGAGCCTTGGGAGCCGCTGACACGGAACCCTGCTGGGAAGGCAGAGTGACGAGCTCGGGACACTGGAGCAGGGGGAACGTCACCGTTTCCTGCCAGACTGTCACTTCCTTCCTGCCACGCTGTTGTTTCCTGCCACAGCACTGTTTTCACATCGAGATGCAGCTCTGCACCAATCACTACGAGTTGCAGTAGTTTTGCCTATATATGGATTGGGATTCTAACCATTCAGATGCTGTAATAGTTTTGCTATATAAACCTTGTTTTTGCTGACTAATAAAGGTGAACGATCATACTCATATTGGGGTCACATCGTTACAACGTTTCCGTAACCCACACCAACAGAACTGGTCCCTCACAGCCTGCCTCCATCACAAGAATTCAACAAGGTCACATCTGAAAGCGTGTAGAGAACTATCTACAATAATCAAGACTCAATCAAATAACTGCTGGCCACACCACCATCTCCTTCAGATGGCAATCACTTTTAATCAGTTCTAAGCCCAAGTTGCATCTTAATAAGGATCCTTAAAGGGCTTATCTGCACTAGATAATTTCACCGTGACTGAATTCACTGCCAGTCACCTGCAAGTCACTAACACATCCGTAAAGGTTAGTTTGGACAATCTTCCTACGCCTCTGGTTTGCCTCTGAGATCAAACTATAGTAATATTAGCTTGTCTTAAACATGTAGCTGGGGTCCAAAATTGCCTTTAAAAATGTGCAAATCATCTGAAGTTTGTTGTCAACCAACTACAGCTCAACCTGCCCCCCAAAGTCAGTACAAGCCTACAGTATGGACTGTATCCTGGTTACCAACCTACTAGGCTAATCCATCTCCTTTCTCTCTCTTCCAAAAAAACCTCAAAAGCTTTCTGTCAGAAACAAAAACACCAATCATTTCTTTTAAATTTGGGTTGTAGTTTACACCTACTCCGCTTTAATGTGATTGACTTCACCCAATACACAAGCCTTCTAAAAGAGGCACTGTTGTTTCAAGAAGGCAGTTGTTACGGGTTTGTGTGGCAAGGCTTTGGTAGTGGGGGGGCTATAGGAGTGGCTTCTGTGAGAAGCTGCAAGAAGCTTCCCCCATGTCTGATAAAGCCAGTGCCAGCTGGCTCTAAGATGGACCCGCCACTGGCCAAGGCCAAGCCAATTAGCGATGGTGGCAGCACCTCTGTGATAACATAGTTAAGAAGGGGGGAAAAAAATGCAGTAAAATGGCAGTCGAGAGAGAGGAGTGAGATGATGTGAGAGAAACAACTATGCAGACACCCAGGTCAGTGAAGTGAAGCAGGAGGGGGAGGAGGTGCTTGAGACACTGGAGCAGAGAGTTTTCCCTTGCAGCTCGTTGATGAAAGACCATGGTGAGGCAGGTTGTCCCCCTGCAGTCCATGGAGTTCCATGGTGGAGCAGATATCCACCTGTAGTCTGTGGAAGGGACCCCACGCCGCAGCAGGTGGATGCCTGAAGGAAGCTGTGACTCCGTGGGGAGCCTCATGCTGGAGCAGGCTCCTGCCAGGACCTGCAGACCCGTGGAAAGAGGAGCCCACGCCAGAGCAGGTTTGCTGGCAGGGCTTCTGACCCTGTGGGTGACCCATGCTAGAGCAGCCTGTTCCTGAAGGACTGCACCCCGTGGGAAGGACCTACACTGGGGCAGTTTGTGAAGAGCTACAGCTTGTGGGAAGGACTCATGCTGGAGAATTTTGTGGAGAACTGTCTCTCATGAGAGCGACCTCACGCTGGAGCAGGGGAAGACTGTGAGGAGTCCTCCCCTCGAGGGACAAGGAGCAGTAGACACAACGTGTGATGAACTCACCACAACCCTCATTCCCCCTCCCCCTGCTCTGCTTGAGGGGACAGGAGGTAGAGAAACGGCAGTGAAGTTGAGCGTGGGAAGAAGGGAGGGGTGGGGGGAAGGTGTTTCAAGATCTGATTTTATTTCTCATTATCCTACGCTGATTTGATTGGTGATAAATTAAACTCCCTTTTCTCCCCAAGTTCACTGTTTTGTCCATGACAGTAATTGGTGAGTGATCTCTCCCTGTCCTCATATCAACCCATGAGCCTTTCATTGTATTTCCTCTCCCCTGTCCAGCTGAGGACGGGGAGTGACAGAGTGGTTTTGGTGGGCACCTGGCACTTACCCAGGTCAAACCACAACAGCAGTGTTTGAGCTAAGGCCCCGAAACAAGTTTCTGCCACATGCAAGCACCACTTCTAGAAATGGCACCAAGGTCCCGTAAGTAATCCAGGCAGACTGAGCAATTGTCAATGATGACCTAGTTCATTCAGAAACAGTCTCTATCAGATGGGTGAGTTTCCCCTCAGAGAGAAGCAGAAACCAAAGTGAAAGGTTAAATCTGCCACATATGACAATTATCTCAAGAACACCTCTGAGGATGCTCCTCAGCTGCCTCTGGCTAGTTTCGTATTTATTGCTCGTGCTTCTACCATTCAAAATGAGCCCCTCTTCCCTAATTTAGAGATCAACTTTTTGCCAAAGGGAAGCACTGATCCCATATCTCATCTTAAAGCTGGAAACTGTCTTCTCCCTCTCATCCCCCTTGGATTCTCTGGTGTCTAATAATACTGGCTGAGATAGCTCTGAGACCTATTTCTCTATGGGGCATTCATCTGGGTCTCTCCACCTATCTAAATTCACTGCTTCTGACACCTCTAAAGAGCTCAAACTTGACTGAAATTTGCTATCAGGTTCAAGGTTTATGGGGGCATAAGAGAAGTCAGTGCAGCCACACTGAATGTATTTTAAAAAGTAAAATTTACAAATAAGGAACACTCTTCAAAATAGCGGATTCATTCAGTGGGATTTTTAGTGGGTTCTTGACCCAAAGTTATTTGGTATTTATCTTATTGCTAGGGAAGGAAGTATAAAATTCACTGTTAAGGAAATTTTGTAGATAACATAAAACTTGCTCTGCATTAAGTAATCTGTTGGTATCACTTGGCCTGCTTGGTTACAGAGCCTTGCAGCTGGCCTATCCAGCCAAATACCAGAACAGACGTTCAGGAGCAAGGACAAGAGGTCACACTAGAACACTGGAAACCATATTCTGGAAAGCAGGAAATCTGTGGAAGGACTGAGGAAATGGAGATGGACATGCTCTGAAGGCAACACTTCCAGCTTACAGAGGAAACAGTCATGGGTATATTCAACATAAGCTGTATAAAGTTGAGTTGTATCACTATCTCTGTGCTGCAGAACTGATAACTATGTTTTCAGCAATCTACTGAGAATTTGAAAAGATTTTAGAGAAGACCCACAAGAAAAAGCCAATCACCGAGAAGCATGCTTTACTTCACATGACTAACACTCTTGGATAAACTAAATGGTGACAAGGTTAAAAGGCAGCCTAATTGCATTCTTCAGGTACCTACACGGGGAAGCAATTCTCAGCAGTAGACAGCACTTTAATCTACCAGAAAAAGACGTAATGAGAGTTAATGGTTAGAAGTTTAAGCTAGACAAATACAAGATAGAAACAAGCATAATTTTAATTGTGAAGAAAAAAAAAATCCTTGGAACAAATTATTGAGGAATGTGGTGCAGTCAGTCATGTCTTTAAATCAAGACTCAAGAATTTTGCAAAGTTATAATTCAGATGTAATTAGCTTGATGACAAGAATGCCGATTGAAATGCAACAGACCATAGATAACCATTTCACCTGGTCTTAAAATTTATAATCTTTCCAGAAGGCTACAAGGTTTTCCAAAGACAGGGACTTCGTTATTCATGCCAGATTATGTCACCTATGCCCTGGCACCTTGAATGTTGTTTCAAATCCATCCTGAAAGATATGTTGACATAAAACATGTCAGCCTGTTTAGCACATTCCATCTTGAAGACTCAGGCATTGCTCCTTTTAAACTGGCACCGATGATTCTGAGGCACAAATTCTAGATCACAGCCCAAGTTCTCTGAATGAGCTCCCTATCTGCCAAATCCACATCTCCTAGCCCACGTCAGCACTCAGAAGTGCTGGTCCCAGCATTGCATGGGCTGCTGCTGACTGTGTTGCAGAGCAGGGATCCTCTAGGAAATGTGTCATCCAAG
Source organism: Opisthocomus hoazin (assembly GCF_030867145.1). NCBI lineage: Eukaryota > Metazoa > Chordata > Aves > Opisthocomiformes > Opisthocomidae > Opisthocomus > Opisthocomus hoazin. The sequence continues at coordinate 16,807,628 of NC_134420.1, read as the reverse complement.
TTACTGAGGCCAGCTGCTCCACAGTCACAATCCACACACAGGCTCATTTGCCCTGCAATATATTGACAGCATCTTAGAGGCTGCTTTTACCTGGCTTGACGTGGTGTGGGGTGAGAGCCTGCACGCAGCCATCACCCAGTGCTGTGGCTGCACAGGAGAGGCCGATCCCACGGAGTCACAGGTGAGCAGCTCTAAGCTCTGCTGCCTTGACTCCCTTGGTACAGGCAAACACAATGTTATACCCTCTGACATAAAGTCAGGACTCCTAGATAAAGAGCAAAAAGTGCTTTCAATATAACTTTCAGTAATCAATGCCACATGATTATTTTGTCAATACAGATGGTTGAGTCCTTTTGGCTCCTTGAACTTCGTTCGCAGTAACACCCCCTCTGTCCCTTATCTGTCCTGCTAGATCCTTACTTCCCTGAGATATTGTAGCACTGGCCTGGTAGTGTGCAGCATCGCCAGGTGCATCTCCACTCTATACCCAATTAATACTCATAAAGTCAGGGCACCTGGCTTGAACCCAAATCTACACAGACAGGGCTGTGTCAAACACAGCACAGCAGCAAAGGCCTCTTCCAGCCACAGACACCGTGCTGTTCGCTGCAGGCACTAGCAGTGCTTCAGTTTTGCAGTATCTTTCTTCTAGAGAAGGACTCTGTGTGCAGCCCTGCTATTCAGAATCCCATGAACTTTTTATCTGAAAAACTTCCACATCTAAACTGTAGCCATTTCAGAAAACATTGCACCGTGATTAGCTGCAGGGACACTACCTGCCATTCATGACCCAAAACACAATAAAAGCTCACATTCACTCAGATGTGACTGTGACATGCTTTCACAGTTACTTCAAAACTCAATACAGATAGATCTGGATCAATAGCATTAAATCTCCTATGGGATTCAAAGACGTTTAGAGCTGGGATCACCATTTTCCTTACATGATTCTATAGGCCTAAAAACAATAGCGGGGTCCCCAGATGTTGCTGTAGCAAAAATAAAATGTATACACACAGAGGTGCGAAGTGCAGGTTTTTGTGCCTTGTGATGTTTTTCTGAGGTACGGAAAGGCTGTGAGGAGATCATAACAATGTTTATAAATGCTGGAAAAGGCAGTTTTCACCAGAATGGAAATCTGTCTCAGACATGTTCTTTTGTTTTTTCATTATTCACCATTGATCATTTTCCTTTAATACATTTTCTTCTTTCTGTCAGGGGAATTCAAAACAACTTATTTGGCCAGGATGACAGACTGCATAACCTAAATATTAAATAGCAAAGAGTCAAAGAGAATGCTTTTTGAAAAACCTGTAAGTAACAAAAAACCCCAAATTAAATCATCAGCATTAAAGAGACTGCAGGCTGGGATTAGTCTGCATGAGTCACTGATCCAAAGGAACAACCCTGTACTTTTACGACCATTGCCAGCTTTTGCGATACTTCAAGCAGTCACACAGTACCTGAATGGGGATTTGTATAATATTCCAGCTACTGAATCCAGCAGCTTTAGTTAAAAATTTTGGCTTTTATTAAAAAAAGGTTCATTATAAAATGTTGAGGCCTCATGGTTTATGCTAAAAGTTTGAAAATATTAAAAAGCAAAAGGCAATGGCCCTACTCCCAAAGTTAGTAAGAAGAAAGAGTTGTATTTGTCATTCTGCCTCACCACCAATGTTATCTTGCATGATTTCATACACTGAATGTTGGCAGCAACTCCAGTAAAGCTCTGGCACAACTCCATGGACTGAGGATATGACTATTTAATAGATGCCATGGCTATTCAGACTATTTATACTAATTCAGATTGTAAAACCAGTACTGGATATACAGTGCCTTCACCTGAGCATCAAAAGGCACTTACAATAATTACTAAAGACTACTTCCTTCTTATGATACACCTGTGATATTTCTTTTTTCCTGACCAGATCCTATTTAAATTGCATTTATCTACAAAGCATGACCACTTCTACCAGAGGCAGCGACCACATCCTCTCAGCTGTATACCTCTGCGGCCAGTAGAAGCTAGCTCTCCAGTGGTCATACAAGAACTGCTGGACTATGCAACACAGTCTGACAACAACAGTTGGAGAAGTCTTTGCTATGCCAACTTTCTTGGGTTTGACAGCTGGAAAATGCAATAATCAAAAAATGATTAGAGTCTCTTTATCTGTGATAGTTTCTTTATCTGTGATATCTTTTCCAAAACAGAAAAGGAAGTTACAGTATCAGGGTTTTTTTCCTACTACTAAACTTCTTGACATAGTGTTGGTGAAATTTTTGCTATCACATCTGTAGAGACAAACAGAGCAAAATGAAAAGCCAGTGGCCCCACTTACCTTTCTAATTAACACCTAAAACATGTTGACTATGTAATTTCAGGAGACTCCATACAATCTAGAATTGCTTTGGGACATAAACACATGAAATACTTTTCTGAGTGGTACTCAGGTCAGCAGTCCGAGTCTGTATCTCCAGATTTTACATTTGGAAGTCATCAAGAGAACTAACAACAGTGAAACAGTCAGTGTCACTGGAAGCACTGCAGCATATTAACAATGAAAAAAAAAAAGCCACAACTCTCAAACCATGTTGTATTGAAAAAGCAAGGTGGCAACAACTCTGACAGGAGGAAAAACTCAGAAATCACTGAGACAGAATCTGGGGCGTAAACACCATGGGAGTCAGAGTGTACCTGAATGATGAAAGGCTCTGAGAAACTGGCTATGTGACCACCACATGCAAACATGCACGTGCAAAATGCTCCACTGAAGGAGAAATGTGACAGTGGTCTCCACTGTCAATACAGACAAAGGTTCTTCAGAGCTAATTAGCACCACTAAGAGATTTGCACAGCTAAAACAACGAGGACCACAACAGCACTGCAGAAAGTTTTGAGACAGGGACTGGATTCCAATTGTTCCGAAACTGCAAAGGCCACATCCCTGGTACCACATTTCACTGAGCAGTAATGATTTCTTTGCTAACCTCATGTTAGGGGTAACAACTGACCTTACAGCCAAATCCACACAGAAGTCTGTAAGAGAAGCATTCACTCAGGAATCACAAGTGTGTAAGGTGGAGGCTGAGCTACAAAGAACAATATCCATCTTGCAAAAGGGAACGTCTCATCACATAGACAAACAATTTGTTGATAGATAAATGTGCCACAGACAAGGTAATCTTGGAAACAGAGCTGCAACCATGCAAATCAAAAGCAACAGATATTCAAGCTTTGCATAAAGCAGCTTTGCAGATGAAAAATGACACCCAGCATACATGGAGTAAATGAGTCCTGACATCCTTAAATGAGAGTACTGAAACAAGTTTCAGCTACTAAACCCAATACACTCACCTCTTTCTACAACATAAACAGGACAACAGAATGGCTTAGACTCATCAGTCAGGGCTGAATTTCCTCCCACCAAGACAGCTTACGCAGACACATGGCGGTGGGGGGAAGAAAAATCACTTAACAAATTAGAAAATAGTGGAAAACTGTGAAAGCTGGGTATTCAGTGGATGACTGTTTCACCAAAACTATGTGAGGGCTTAAAAAACACAACGTGTTTGAAACAAACAATGCATATGTCAATAATGGAAAATGTGCACCAAAAGTTTGATGAAAAAAGGGTTAAATTCAAACAAAATTAAGAGAGGAGAAGAATTTGTATTATCTGTTTATGCCACATCTAAACAATGAATATCACTCCTGTTTGTTTCTTAGCTGTATTAGAAAGCTTTTTAGTTTAAAGTCTGCAAAATTGTAGTGCCCACCACCAAATGGGAGACCAACAGCATTCAGAAACATGCCGACTCCCACTCTGTGACCATGCAGCTCAGAGAAAAATCACCAAATCTAAATAAAGTCGACAGACACAATTATTACAGCATCAGAAGTACTCTCTGCCACCTCCCTCCTTTGTTTGGGGGGTGGGGGGACTGACATAGTTTTGATGACTCTTATCCCCTTGGATTTGGGGGGAAAAGAAAGACAGGAGAGAATCAATAGTATAATTACGGTTCTGGTTATTTTAGATAGATTTACAACCTTTTCCAAATTGCATTAAATATTCTGAATTTAGGACAGGAAATTTCTCATTATCTTCCACAAATCTAATTAACTAAATGAATCTGCTCCAGGAAACAGCAAATTCCCCATGTGCACTTTTGACTAAAGGGATTCTCTTCCTTGTGAAACTGCAAACCAGCATCAGGCGTCCTCTCCCACATAGGCAAATTGGTTGCCAAAAGGGACAGTTTAAACCTGCAAAGAACACTTGGGGTTATAAAAATATAACCCCATTTAGAAATACAATGGCTGAGAGCCTCAGGGTATCATTTTCGTCCATAGTAGCCAAGCAGTCTGAGCAGCCTAGTAACGAGGGCACAAGCCTGGGAAGCCGGACTGGAAACCATCGTTCAGACCAACAGAAAATATAGATCAGAAGCAGACCGGCGTTCACAACGGCTAGTTGCAGCAGAGCTTAATTTTTTTGCTGCAGGAGTATGTCACTCATCCTGCTACACATCAATAACAGAAAGCTACTGCAGCAAGAGACAAACTGTGATTTGCTTTAAAAAATACGAATATAGAGGGGAAAAAAATGCCACCCTTGAAATTACTTTGGCCCTGTAGTTTTTTAACCATCAGAAGTAACTTCTTTGAAATCTAATTCATGATTTGCAGGCTTCATTAAATTTTTGCAAGTAATTTTAAACAAATCACCATTGGCAAATCCATCATTTATTGATAGAAACATTAAGACTCTAATGAAATGTGACTTGTGATGAAACAAAATAGAAATGGATGAGGGTGGAAAAATGTGCTCCTTTCTGCCACAAAAGGCCATTTTGTCAAGGAAAAAAATAATCAGGGGAAAAAAATAAGTTTTTCTTTCCACCCGCTCCCTAACGGGCAATTTAAGAAGAATTTTTGAAGTTGTTAAAATCATCTTCTAAAACCTGGGCAAGAAGATACAAGCTAAACTCAAGAACAAGTGTAAGTAGTAAGTTTTCTTAATATTTACAGAGATATTGTAAGGATGGAGTGCAGTAAAACTCCATCGTTTGAAAGAGAAGGGAATAAACAAAAGCATGCCAAAATAAGTAAAATACCACAGAGAAGCTCAGCTATTTGTTATCAATTTAATTCCTCACCATGCTGAATCCTGTGATTCTGGCTGAGGACATGTTGAAACACCAGAAAGACGATGATATTTTGATTGACATTTAAGGATTTTGTACATAGTCAGTCCAAACTTTACCAAGCAGATAGTTTTCAAACAAACGGCACTCAAGTGCACTTCTCAGAGGCCTGTTACATATACAGAAGGCTGTATATATCTGATCCTACCAACAAAAATATCGTTCCTATATGCTTTGTAGCCCTCTTACTTCAGGTGCAACTTGCCAGTCAGTCAGGAATATATTTCTTTTTAATTCCAGATAGCGGTTTTATTTACTGTACTTTATTTATCATACCATCATTCCCCTCATCCAGCAATTATGATTTCTGGCCACCCATTTTGAACATATGTGATAAAAAATACATTTCACATATTAAATGACTTCAATGCAACTCCCAAAGAAAACACAATTCCTAATGCAGGGCAAAGCACTGGTGTCATGGTGGGTGATGCACAAGCAGAATTCCCTGCATCATCTTACACATGGCAGAATCAGGCTGTGCCACAGCAAGAGTTGACACTGTAAGTATGTGGCAAGGAAAGCTCCGCTGCAATCAGATGTGAGCATGCTGCAATTTGCAAGTTGATTGACACTGCCCACAAGAAAGGATAAGAGAAAGATGAAAAAGAACCACAACTCCCTACAGTTCTAGCACTATGCAGTAGCATGAAAAGTTAGGAATATTTGGTGCAACTTAAAAAGAGAGGATAAAGGGGTTGCTCTGCCTAGGAGAAGCTCTCTGACTTCTGTGAGGTTATTTCTAAGTTCACTCAGACAGAGATCATGAAATGACTGGCTTGTCTCTAAGCCAGATTTTACCTATTTTAGAACAACTACCCTCATCACTTTGAGCTGTGTGGGTACTTCTGTGACTTTCTCTTTTTTTATACGTATATGCATAATGAATAAGAATATATGAGAATAAGAATATTAAATAAGCTGAATGTAATGCATTTTAAATAAACCTGCTACTTCTTTTTTTAGATCTAAATTAAATGCAAAGTAAGCACCTCTCGAATGCTTGTGGCTAAATTTACCACTGGGAACTTAATGGGTGTGCTGATGAAACATTTACGTGCACCTGTTTTGGCCATAAAGAGAGAAAATTTGCACATCCAGCACATCCAGCTTTACATCCAACTTCTCCTCTGCAATATGATTGCCTGCTTAACATGTACAAATGAAAGATTAAATGGGAAAAACCGTCAAGGTTCAAAGTCTGGACTTTTTTTAAAAAAAACATTTTCAGACAGTGTTTCGGCCACCACATATGAGCTGAGATTTATTAAGTTCTACTGTTCACATTTCAGTTCTGTTTCAATAAATGCCACTATAAAGTTTTCAGACTAGTAATAAAAAAGCTATTAATGTGTTTTCTCCATGTTAATCAATTCAATACAGGGACTGTGATGTTAACACTACTTTAAATTGCTGCCTTCATCATTTCTCATTCTTACAATATATAAAACAAATAAAGGGGTTTTGGATTCCTTATAGATTCATTTTTAGCTCAAAGTGAAAACTGTGCAAGATTTGTGGTGTCAGACTCCTAGCTGGTGATAAGCTTCTCCTTCCTTCCTCTTCCCAAACTAAATATATAAAGAGACTTTAACAAAATTAATTGCAGTATTCAGCGTTCATGAATTTCTATGCTTGTGTAATTCATTTCCTTGCAGATAGCAAAGCAAAGGGAGGTTTTCTTGCTGCCAAGGTTACAAGATTCATGAGCAAGCCTGCTCAGGACTAATGAGGAATAAGTAAAGAATCTCCCTCATCACTTCTTTCACTGGGGGCTACCTTTTAATCGCATTAAATTACTCGTGCGGTCAGGCTGCATTCCTCAGAATAGAGGGACAGCCAGAGAACAAATGCTGCCAGAAGAATCCTGAACAGCCATTTCTGCCACTATTTGCGTAATGTTTAGTAATAAACATTATTCCCAGCTTGGAGACCAATCATATTAGTATCCATGTCTGGCAAAGAGCACATCTCCTCACTCAATTCCTTCATCAGCAACTCCAATCTTCAATCCAGGCATGATGCGGGAAGGTGAAGCAGCCTGTGCTCCCTGAGAAAAAACCAGCAGCATAAACCCTTTGCTTTCCCCCCACCTGATCCTGCTGCCCAGACTGTAGAGGTCACGAAAGGGACCTTGTCCCAGATAAGGACATAAAGGAAGACCCTGTGGATGAGGTGAAGCCACAGAGCACTGTGGGATCAACCTAGGCATTTTTGCTCTTGTTGTAAATCAACAAATTCACTTTCAGGTGCTGTACATGCTTCTTACAAGAAAGAGCTTCATATGCAGGAAGAATCCACCCAGCCACCTTCCCAGATCCAAAAGCCCTTCCTATACCTTCTGAGACAGCCCAGACCTGGGGAGGTATATTGGTACATCCAGAAAGCAAGGAACATTTCTTGACTTTTCCTGGATTTTTGAGTTAGAGGGTAGAATGCCAATTTAATGTCCCACTTTATAAAAAGCAATTCACTTTTCATTCCCCGCTCACTTTTATAAAAATCTGAGGAGATAAAAGACTTGTTTAATTTATTCTTCTATTTCAGCTTGAAATGGAGGACCAGGTGAGCTACTAGTTCCTGATAAACCAAAGGAAGTGATCCAAACCTACATGCTTATTAATATGAATGCATCTTTACCCTCCATGCGCAACCATACTCCAAAAGGAATATGAAAGGCTCAGCACTGTGGTCACAGGACACAAAAAAGGGAATGTTAAGACTCATTCTTACCCAAGGAATTCTTCCCTGAGAAGTGTGTTGCTGCGGTCGGCAACAAACTGAACCACATCCCACCACTGTACTGCTGTTCATTGTCACTCTACCTCAGAGATGACTTGCAGACATGAGAGGGTATTCAGGGCACTCCACATCCTAGCAGATCTAATCTTCATGAAGTGTCAACATTCAAGCCTCTCTAAATTATCTCAAAGTGGGTCCACAAGGTAGACACCCAAATCACTCTTGGCTTAAAAACACATTTTTATTATGTAGAATGCAGTTAATTGTCTGCTAAATCTCATTTCCCTTTAGCATTATTTTTTCTCTTTATCAGATTCCACCACCACCACACTTAAAAGAGTACCTAGCAGTTGCATAAGAACAACCTCTATGACATGCGTCAGATTCTTGCCTACTTAACTCCACTTAACTCTGTTTAATCAGAACACAAGTTGCCTGTGTGCAAACTAAAATTCCCACTGGACAACTGCTTCAAGGACAGAGGGTGGAGTCATCGGCAAGGCAGAACTGACATGGGGACACGTCAATGTCCTCTTCTCTTGGAAGGCTAGAGTAACCAGGGTACTGCAAGCTTTCAGAGATCAGAAACTTGATCCTCTGAATTCATGCTATTTAAATTGTGGATTCATGAATGAGGCAAACACTCTTTTTTATGCCCTCATCAGTTTTATTTCTCAGTCCCCAAACGTGCCACTTCTCACAAAAATCTATATAGAACAGGACTCCTTAACCCTTCTCTGATAAATTAATCTCCTCTAGAAAGGTTCATGTGGAAAAATCTTGAGAAAGAGTGAAATTGGAATCCTTGAATTTAATACACTCTTAAAAAAAAAAAAAAGAGATTAATGGGATGTATCAACTTTCAACATAAAAGCTGCGGAATAGATAAGGACTTACTGAGAGACCCTTACAGGCTATAGCTCTGTATGGCATCCTACTGAAATAAACCAGAAATAAACACACACAATCTGTGAAACTGATTTAAAATATCATGTTGCTCATTTGCATTGAACTTGTTTCATAAGGGCACATGGAAAGGCTTCATTTGTCCATCTCTAAACCTGGCTGTTAGCACCTAGCAGTGGATGTTGTTTACCTTGCCTTTAGTATGGTTTTTGACACCTGTAGCTCTGCAGAGAAAGACCTTGGGGTTTTGGTAGACATTAAGTTGACCATGAGCCAGAAATGCACTCTTGTAGCAAAGAAGGTCGACAGTATCCTGGACTGCATTAGGAGAAGCACTGCGAGTGTGCCACAGGACTTGATCCTTCCTCTACTCAGCAGTGGTGAGGCCATATCTATGTCCAGTTCTGGGCTCCCCAGCACAAGAAAGAAATGGACTTACTGGGGTGAGTCCCGCACAGGGCTATAAAGATGATTTGTCTGGAGTATCTTTCATACAAGGAGAGACCAAGAGAGATGGGACTGCTCAGCCTTGGAGAAAACAAGATTCAGAAGGGTTCTTGTCAATGTGTGTAAATAACTGATGGGAAGGAACGAAGAAGAGCGAGTCAGACTCTTCTTATTAGTGCCCACTGACATCAAAGAGGCAAGAGCCACAAATTGAAAAGCAGGACATTCAATTTGAACACAAGAAAACACTTTTTTGCTGTGACAGTGGTCAAACACCACAACAGGTTGCCCAGAGAGATTGTGGAGTCTCCATCTGCGGAGATATTCAAAGCCCAACTGGACACAGTCCTGGGCAGCTTGCTCTAGCTGTTCCTGCTTGAGGACTTCAAGAGGTCCCTTCTAACCTCAGCAATGCTGCAATTCTGTACCATAGCAAGGGTGCTGGAAAGTCACTGAGAACATGGATGGCAAAGCCAAGTTACCACAGCAGAGATTAGGAAACAAATATCCACAGGAATCTAGATTTCATTAATTTAATTTCTCTTGGAAATGCATGATTTTTCTGCAGCCAAAATTCAACCAATTCCTTAGCAGGCAGCAGCACCCCACACATTCTGCATTACAAGATTAAGACATCATGCTAGAGAACCAAACTCCTCAATTTTTCCAGTTGCCATGCAGTGCAATCACTCCCCAGTTTTTCCAGTTGCCATGCAGTGAAATCTCCTACAGCACTGTACATCTCACACACTCAAGCGAGCATTTTTTGGATCACCATGTGGGGAAGTGGGAAGGAGATTTCAAAAATCCTAAAATTAAGGATAACACCTTGGCTCCATGGAAGACAACATGCAGCTCCCACTGACTTCACTGGGGCCAGGATTCACTTAGAAAGTGGTAACTTGTGTATTCATTCTGTGCTGATACTTCATATTGTTTCATGTAACTAAACACCTAAATGGCTTAAAATGAATACAGCAAAACCGTGACATCCAGCAGCAGAGAGCCATTCCAGTGTCCTAGGTGTTGCTCATCTAATAGTCTCTCACTGACACTCTTACATGAAAACTGACACTTACATGAATAGAGTTGAGAGAAAACTTATGACAGGCATTTGGAAAAGCGATCCTCATTGCTCAGTACTCTTCTCCGATAACAACACTCATTACGAAAGAGCTGCCTCTGCCACTCGTACATAAATCAATGTCAAAGACAGCACGAACCCAGTTTCCATTGAGAACACCCAGTTATGGGAAGCCACACCTGGCCACTGAATGGCCACTGGTGGTGGCAGCAGCAGCAAGGGCACTCCACTGACATTTACTTAAATATCAGTATGATCTCAACACACTTCCAGGTATGCAACACATTCTTCTCCTGCTTTCTTCACAGTACTCGAAAATAATTTTTTTTTTCCCCAAGCTACCTGACCTTGAAAAAACCATCGCTTCTCTTTGAACGTATTCAGCTGCTTTTCTGCCAACTACAATAGATTCCCTATTCATCGAGAAAAAGGTGGACATGAAAGAAATCTGCAGGATGTTTTCTTGTGCATCCATGTTGTATAGAAAGTATTGTTGATTCTCTTCACAGCTTTTAAATATCCCTTCTACAATTTTGATTAATTCAAATCTTATTGCAACTCCTTTGGTTCTGAATTTTCAAAATAAAAACTAAACGTCTTGTGTGATAAATCTAACAAACAACTGGGTTTAATCAAAATCTTTTTCTTTTACATGCTTCATGACTTTCCACTTCCATTATTCGCTAGAGAAAGACTTACTAGTGGTTTCTTAAATATCTTCGAACGATCTTTTGAATCTTTTCCATTTTGCTTCATTTAGATAATTAACATGCAATTCAGTTTGCACTTCAATATGCCCTTCAAGGTGACCTCTGAAAAGGTTTTGTAAATGCTGAGGTTAGGACTTTGTCAACAGAGGGAACAGCAGCACAGCTGAGGATGATGACAGGTATTGTTCTGCTTTCCTCTGGTGCAGAGTGGCACGGTGCAGACAGTAAAAACGTCTGGCAGAGCAAAAACCTCCTTGGCTTATGGCAGTAAAGTGCAAAATGGAGCAAGTAAGAAAATCAAAACATATATTGTTGTATAATAATTCAATAATCTACCACATAAAAAGACAGTAGCAGAAGGGGGAGCATAAGTACACGAATGGGTTTCAACAAGAAAGAACTGAACCTATACGAGAATTCTCCGTTCTCAAGGATGCCTCCCCTGCAATTTAAAGGCATACGAGAGGGTACACAAAATAACTGCAGTATGACAAAGTGAATTGTGCCATGGTTAAAACAGTCTTTGCACATGTCTCATTCACTGCTAATGCCACGACACTCTAGCAAAATTGTGTTATACTACCATCATCCAAATTATCAGAGGCACTGAAAGCTTCAAGTAGGAAATGTGTGCACTCAGAAACTGTAAAATAAAGTTCTGCCTCAGCTTCCTGTTAAGATATATCCCTTTACACAAGATCTACTTCTCTCTTTTCCAGCTCAGTCAATTCCTATTGTCAAGTCAATCACTTATTTTGGCGCTCATATGTAAAAATATTCAGGAATCCAAGACCCCAAATGATTAAAGGTAATTAGTCCTTATTAAATATGATTACAAATATATCTGCTTGCCATTTTACTGGAACAGACAGTAAAACAGCTAGCAGGTATTGATTACCATTGATGGTAATCACCATCACTATTACAGAATCACAGAATCACAGAATGGTAGGGGTTGGAAGGGACCTCTGTGGGTCATCTAGTCCAACCCTCCTGCCGAAGCAGGGTCATCTACAGTAGGCTGCAGAGGACCTTGTCCAGGTGGGTCTTGAATATCTCCAGAGAAGGAGACTCGACAGCCTCCCTGGGAAGCCTGTTCCAGTGCTCCGTCACCTTCAGAGGGAAGAAATTCTTCCTCATGTTCAGACGGAACTTCCTGTGCTTCAGTTTGTGCCCATTGCCCTTGTACTGTCACTATTGATTATGTTGATTTTGTAAGTTTGGGAATATATTTCAAAAGGTACACTGGCTGGTGTCTAGACCACTTGCTGAACCTCCTTCCTACACCTGAACTTCACAGCAAGGATTCAACCCACAATTATCAGCCAGAAAGACATCACCATCTTGCAGAGAAGCAGTATTTCCAATGAGAATGGATGCCTTGTAGGTATCAAGGAGTTTGGGTAATCTGAAGTACCTGAACATAATTTGTGGCCTTAAAGTCAACACACTCCACCACGAGAACTCAGAACTAGTAATGGTTTAGAGCTGCTGATCAACAGATCTGTCTTTCCTCATTTCAACTAGGACTCATTCTGTGTTTACCATTGCTGAGTTAAATAAAAGTAAGGACCTGAAAGAACTTCAGCTGCAAATTATACCTCATAAAGTGGTCTACCCACTACATTATTCTTCAGTCGCAGCTGACAGATCCAAGACAAGGACTGTATGCTATTGGCCTGCTTACTATCTGATAACACAAAAACTCCTCTTCCCTTCTCTTTTTCTATATGTAAAAAATGTTAAACATTTAGTTTACTGTCATTTTCTAATGTTGTCTGAAATACATTGTGACACATCAGAAATGTTCGTAGAATGAATAAAAATGTGCTGTCTGTTTCAATATATTATCTCAGTTATTCCTCTGCACTTGATGTTGCCTGTATTTAAATATCTAAAGCTGCCTTAATTATTTATTGTCTTTCTAAAACACTCTTTTCTCTTTCTGCTATTCTTCCCTTTTTCAAATAAAACTGTATAAAACACGTACCAGCAGTTAGAACAGATGCAAAACTGGGGGTCAGTCACCAGCTAAAACTAGGGTTGGTCAGGTGTATGTAAACCAGTGCATCACCTCTCCCAGTCAGCAAAAGCGGAGCTGAACTACTTACTCACCACTTGCAACATGCTTTAAGATACCAGGACAAAAAGCATGCAGTTGTGCACTGTATCCAATAACCACCATTAATGTATTCTGGATTTTTATTTTGGAGAGCCTGGCTGAAGATCTGTGCCGCTCACATTTTGTCTGCTACAAAACCTGAAACTTGAGACACCAGCATGGGAAACAAATTACTGTAAAAGTGCTCCCACAACAAAGATATGCTCTGATGTGCTCCTGAGATTGAGTTAACCTCTAATTAGGGATTACAAACCAGCAAGAAGGAAGGCCAGATACATCTCTCTTTCTGTTGTAGGGTAACTGATCCATCGCCAAATACTTATTAGGAGACCCTCAGATTAATTTAGTGATGTCAGGAAATAAAAGATAGATCTGGCTGACTTTAAGCCAGGCATAATGGCAGCAGCAGCTGTGTTTGATTCATCTATAGAGCTCAGGGAATTAATCTCCCAGTCAGCCAGGTTGGAGGTCGGAACTGGATTTCTCACTACTCCAAACTGTGCGGATGGACAACATGAAAAATATTGTACTCATTGCAATATGAACAAAAATCCATACCGACTAGGATGAGACACCTACATTTCTTCATTTCTGAACTCAGCCAACATGGGAAGATACGCGGCATAAAGAGCTGACAAGCAACTGCATTATCTAATTTTTACAAAGAGTATTTGTGTTAGGCATGGAGCTTAATTTAGGAAAGTTTGATTTTCCTTTCCCTGCACCCATTCCCCTGTTAACACTTTATCCAAGGAACCAATTAGGCCTTGATCAACCACTGATCAAGAGTTCCCAGTGGGGAGCCATAACGCATTTTATCTGCAGTTATCGTTCCTAAATAACACCTATTTTCTGAGCATGCACTTAATTCTTTTCATCAATACTTCGCTATCCTTCAATAAGCCTGTTAATAGCATTTTGGAGGTGCACTTTCAATGAAACCCACCTTTGACAAATGAATTAGTGAAACTATCAGTATTTCCTTCGGTGTGTTTGCTTTTTTCAGCCACACAGGCAAATAAATTCTATCCCCCTCCTCTCTTCCTGCCTAAAAAACAAACATGTTAAGGTGATGTGTTGGAGTTCAAATACTAAATGGAAAGCTGTTCAGAAGAAACAGAAAAAGATAACCAGTAATGCTTTAAAGCAAACATTCATTATTTTTCACTAAATTCCGTAAGGACAGAAAGTTGTGATGCATCTTTACAATCTCCAGAATTTTTCACTGTCATTAGCATTTCCCTAGCAATACTTCTTGTAAAGGAAAGACACAAAAGGTGCATTTCAACTTTGACAAGACTTCAGTATATGATTAAGTTAGTCACATGGATTTAAGCATGCACTTAAGTTATCTGCTGAATAGGGACAGATATAAACCTACGCCTGAATGCTTTGCTGAAAAGAATCCAAAACGAATTGGTTATAATTAAATTCTTTTGATGAAATTTCTGCAACTCCCTATTGTGACGCCAGCACTGAAATGCTAATAAACTAGTTAAAATTAAGCTTATTAACAAGTAAAATAAACCACAGAGACACTTCTGTCTTTTCTTATTTTATATCACCATATATACAACATTATTTTGCATTAGAGAAATAAAATACTCAACCAGGGCTAATGCATCACCGTCACAGAGCAGTAACTGCAATGCATTGCAATCCAGGAGACAATCTATAGATTCCTCCACATTCGCCTGCTATACTACTCCTGTTTATCTGAGAAACAGCTTTTAGCTATGTCAGCACTGAAGCAAAACTCTAACTCCAGAACACTGCCAGAGAGATGCTACATGCCAGGAACTGCTCAATGTGTGGAGAGCTCTTCTAAAAACAAAACAAATGGAGCTCTAACTGAAAAATAAAGCATTAACACAGGGGTTGCTCAGAAACCATTGCATGCACACACCAGGACTTGCACGCTCTGAAGCATGTTATGTTAAAATAGCACATCCCCACAGAAATATCAGAGAGAGTTAAAAATGCCCTTGTCCTCTTGCAAGCCTTCTGGATGCTGACAGCTGACGTACTACTCACACAGATACTGTTCTGAAATTCTCGCAGCCTTGGACAGCAACAGGAATAGCTATGTTCACTGTGACAAGGAAGGATACAGTGACCCAATATTTCTATCACCTCTTAAAAGTTTTAGTAGTAGGAAGTTTTAAAATATGTGCCAATTGAATGGTGTAGCAAAGTCAAATGATGATGAAGAAACTGGTAAAACAGACAGGCCATCTGACTGAAGTGGTGCAGAGTGACCACCCTACCAGTTTTGCAGGACCTTCCAAAGTCTGTTGTTTTCCAATAACTTAAGACCATGTAAACCGCATTCAATTTGAATGATGTTGTCCCTTCACTTTAGCCTCCAATTCTGATGGAGTGACCACATCAGTGGATAAGGGAAGAGCTATGGATGTCATCTATCTGGACTTCTGTGAGGCCTTTGATGTGGTCCCCCACAACATCCTTCTCTCTAAATTGGAGAGAGATGGATTTGATGGTGTGGAATTATTAGTAAAATTAAGGTTTTACATCTGAAAATTAAGGTTTATATGAAAAACATAGCAGTGTTCACCCATCGAGGAAAAGCATAAAATCAAAAGGAGCTCTGAGGATGGGACACAGCTGCAGCAGGCATGCGAGGAATCCACTCACACAGCAACTCCCTGCAATGTACCACAGAGGACAGAACGGAGTGGAGACTCTGTGGCCCTGCTCCGTGATGATAAAGCAGGAAGAAATGGTCCTCTAGAACTGATAAGCAGCTCATCTGGCCCCTGAGCCAACAGGTTTTTGAAACCTTGCCAAAGTGCTATCCTCTCGTGAACTTTGCTCATTTTAATATCATTATAATACCAAAGCACACCTCCATCCCAAAGGCTACCCGCCTCCGAGGTGCAACCACCCCTCTTTGAGTCTGCGCTCTCGATTTTTCATAAACTATACCTTTAAATGTGAAGTGAGAGATTTTTACACCAATCATGATAGAAGGTGTGTATGACTACAGTCACTCAAACTCCACCTTAGACATAGAAAGAAGATAAAAATAGCCAGGGAAATAGGGGATTTTCAGAGAAGATAACACCGTGGATTTTCGGAGAAGAAGAAGATAACACCGTGAGCAAGTCAAGGGAAACTCCACCTCGGACTGCCTCCGACAACCGGGACTGGCCGACCGGCTGAGCCTTGCTTCTCCCCCCCTTGGGACGCCTTGGGTGAGACTTAAACTAAGCGCTTTTTTCTCGGGAATAGTTACTCCCTAATGTCTATAGCCAGGCTGCATTATTTATAACCTTTTCACGCGTTCTATATTTGCACGTGCTTTCTTGCAGACAGTCACTGTCACCGGCAATTCAAAAACCTATATACCTGTTGCACAAATAAAACTGCACTGTTTAAGTAGCCAGTTGTCACAGTTTCTCACTGAATGCGACCAAACGCGGCCGTGCCAGTTCATGAGCACGACCGGACTGAAGGTGCAGACCGCTATTAGTGTATCCAGAATCGTGGTAGCTTAATATACATATTAAATGCGACTGGACTGGTAGTGGCAAATTGGATATCACTCAGAATTTAAACCTAGCCACACCTAGCCTCTCACTCCAGTGAAGAGAGTCAGAACGCAAGGAGGTTTATTTTCTGCCAAATTAACGCGACAGATGGGTGGACTGTTTGGTGGATGAGAAATTGGCTGGATGGTCACATCCAGAGGGTAGTAGTCAATGGCTCCATGTCGGAAGACATCTTGGAGATGAGTGACAAGTGCTGTCCCTCAGGGGGTCTATACTGAGATCAGTAGCGTTTAATATCCTCATCAATGACACAGGCAGTGGGATCGAGTGCACCCTCACAAGCTTGCAGATGACACCAAGCTGAGTGGTGCCGTCAACACGCCAGAAGGACAGGATGCCATCCAGAGGGACCTGGACAACCTTGAGAAGCGGGCCCATGTGAACCTCATGAGGTTTAGCAAGGCCAAATGCAGGGTCTTGCACCTGGGTTAGGGCAACCCCCAGTATCAATACAGGCTGGAGGATGAAGGGATTGAGAGCAGCCCTGCAGAGAAAGACTTGGGGGTACTGGTGGATGAAAGTTGGACATGAGCCAACAATGTGCGCTCACAGCCTCAAAAGCCAGCTGTACCCTGGGCTGCATCCAAAGCAGCGTGGCCAGCAGGTCGAGGGAGGAGATTCTGCCCCTCTACTCTGCTCTGGTGAGAGCCTGCCTGGAGTCCTGCCTCAAGCTCTGGAGTCCTCAGCACAGGGAAGACATGGACCAGTTGGAGTGGGGCCAGAGGAGGGCCACAATAACGATCCGAGGGATGGAACACCTCTCCTATGAGGAAAGGCTGAAAAACCTGGGGTTGTTCAGCCTGGAGAAGAGAAGGCTGTGGGGAAACTTTATAGCAGCCTTCCAGTACCTGAAGGGGGCTTACAAGAAAGATGGGGAGAAACCTTTTAGCAGGGCTTGTTGCAATAGGACAAGGGGTAATAGCTTTAAACTAAAAAAGGGTAGACTCAGACTGGATATAAAAAAGAAGTTTTCTATGATGAGGGTGGTGAAACACTGGAACAGGTTGTCCAGAGAGGTGGTAGATGTCCCAACCCTGGAAACATTCAAGGGCACACGGGATGGGGTTTTGAGCAACCTGATCTTGTTGAAGATGTCCCTGCTCATTGCAGGGGGGTTGGACTAGATGACCTTTAAAGGTCCCTTTTAACCCATACTATGCTATGATTCTTCATTTTCAAAAAGATTCACATCTTCTGTGCGCGTGCCTTGGACAGTCTTGCATGCTAGGCTGACCAGGAACACGAGGCATTTTGTTACCCGAGCACACATTGTGCTCCGCTGAACCTCTGTCAAAGATAAACATGGAAAACTTTAAAGCTCTCTGGACAGAAGCTCAAAGAGAACAACAGTTTCTGCAGTAGCTTTGAACTAAACTTGCTGTATGAATAATTTCTTCAGCTTGATTGTTAACCCCTTATTGGCGAGCAGCTCAGCAGCATCAGGTCACTTCTGTGAGCAACTGCTTATGAGTGCAGAATGTGGAAGAGATTCAGTTTTTCTCCTTTGTCTTTAAAGCCAAATGTGAAAGATGTTGCGAGGACTGAACTATGCTAGAAATCATACCCAATACATTCCAGTCTGCTGTCTATAATCTGTATGGGACAAGGCAAAATATCAATCAGGAATTACAATAATCTGTAAAATGTTTTGAGAAACAGAACAAGAAATGCATCAATCTACAGACCATAATCTTTATAAACTAGCAGTAAAAGCTATACAGGAACTCATTACAATTTACTGCGCCATGGAAAATGAGCATTTTCACACATCTCATGAAAAACAGAAGTAGCCATTATTTTTCAGTCCTCTACCATTCTCGGGGCCATTTTCAACACAGCTAAAAGCAGGCATGGAATTTAGGTTGTAATTTTCACAGGGACCCCAAGTGAGTTAACAGTCTAATCTTTATGGAAAATTCTGGTCTTAACTTTGAGTTGCCAATAGCGGTAACTGCTCCCATAATCAAATATTATAGTCAGTGATCCTTCAGTGCTTTTGTTCCTTAAACTGGCTTATATTATTCAGTTTGACATTTCAAAAAGAAAAGAAAAAAAAAGGACATTATGGTGGTTTAGTTATGTTCTTCCATTTGTGTGCATTAAACAGTTGCACCCTAGCTCTGCCCATAAATCAGAAAAAATGCAGACATCTGAACAAATAAACCTACTGAAAAAAATAATGTATTACAGCTGCAAAAAAAGTAAATATGGACTTTTTTTTCTGTGCCTCCAGGAGAATCATCACAGTAAAAATAAATACAGATGCTAAAACCAGAAAGATTATACAAGTTAGAACTGGTACAAGACTATGCATTTTATTAGCATGATTTATATTCTAACAGGGTCCAATCTGGTGTTGAGAGCTATAAGAAGTATCCAGACTCTGACAGGATAGGACCCTGCTGTTCTCTCATATACACAAATAGTGTTCTCTCAGTGATTATAACTTGCCTTAGTTCTCATAATCACACAAACTCTATTCAATACCCACACCTCTTGGGCTGACACTTCTGTTCTCAAAAAAATAAAAAGCTACACTTTGAGAGCTTACATATGAAAATGCACAAACACCAAGAGGAGCTCCCAAGTGCCTCAGGTGCCCATTTTGAGCTGAAGACAGCCTATGAACCAGTCACACTGCTACTTTGGGAACAGCCAGGACAAAATAAAAGTTCTATGTATTTTTCCTGACCACCATCCCATAGAAATGCATTTCCTCATCCTGTTTCCACACAGCCCACATTTCACTTCTGCAGAACTCGAGGGATTCATATTTCGCAATGTAACCAAGCAGGACAATTGGAGGAATAGCGAACAAGTTGTGAGGTCAGGCCCTGCCAAAGCGATCCACAGTACAGCTCCAAGAAGTAAGGTAATACCCCTTTTCCTTCCCAGATCACGTGTTCCTGAACTTTCTCCCAAACCCCTCTCTCTTTATAACATTAGACAACATAGCCAGTTCAGAGAAAGAGTTGTAAAGTCCAGGGCAGCATTGATCATGAGATCAAGACATATATTTTTCAACTAAGAAAAAGTAAGATGACATTCTAGGGCATGGGAGCACGTTGGCTGCTTAAAAGCTCAGAGAGGCTGATGCCGAGTCTCTAGAACAAGAGGCAGAGGCAATTACTGGGCTTCTCCCAAGCTGGTGAATGAGAACGGGTCAGTCTAGGCGGCCTTGAGTCCCAGCAGCCTGTCCTGTCCACCTCCACAGCTGCACACTCTTCCACAGCAAAAGAAAAAAATCGCTATGCCAAAAGCCTACCTGTGCACGGCTGTAAAGAACTTCTGTCTTGATACTTTTTAAAAATGAACATGCTACTAAAGCAACAGTCCCAGCAATGGATACAGAGAGACTTCTTCACAGCTTGGGAGCCCATGCGTTGTGTCCATATGCACCAGGATGCACACTCACTCTGTGGCTGATACCACTGTGCCAGAACCTACTTGCTACTGTGTCCATTCTACAGCAGAAGGAACAAAACGGACATGCAGTCACTGGACAAGTGCTATTAAGTCAGCTGCAATACCCAGCCCTGCCACCGGCACAGCTCAGTCTCTCATATCCCTTGCTGTCAGCCAAAACACCAAGAGCTGTAGATTTAGAACTGGCCCCAGCTGCCTGCAGAGTCGTGGGCAACTCTCTCTGCTCCTGCCTCTGCACCTAAACAGGGTAATAATACCACCCAGCTCCACGGAAAGAGGAGAGTATTGATTAAACTCTGTACCAAGGGTCAAAGTATCCAGTCCAAAATCCTTCTACTTGACAAAGTGGGAGTAAGTGAAAACTGCCAGAAGTCCATTATTTAACCTCTTATCAAGCCAGAAACAGAAAATAACTGTTGGACTCCATTTTATCCTGTGAAGAATTTTACATGTACAAACACTTCTAATTAATAGAAGGCTACCAGGTACTTGAAAAAACTTCTGATTTTATACATATATATATATACATATATATAAAAGAATGAATGATACAGGACCCTCAAAGTCTTAATCTGCTGAGTCCTTTTCTGCTTTTGCACACAAAATTAATGTTACTTTCTTCTGATGTGCAAGTGTTCTTTCACAGATTTTCCAAGGAACTGCATTAACTGAATTACTGTGGTGGACTTGTCTGGGTTAACTACCTCCTCATACCAGTACACGTGGCAATACCGTTCTTCACATTAGGAAAGCTAGCACACAAATTCTAAGCATGCTGTATGAAAATACTGATGTTAGGCTGCTGTTATTTTATTTATTCTGTAGGCAGGACTGTAAGTGTAACACAGAGACAAACTATTGATTTTCTCAGTATAAGACCATGGATTTAAAGTCATACAGGAATACTAAGAGCCTCAAATTTGATCATCCACAATACACAGACTACAGCGATTTCTTAAGTCAGTAAAACTGCACTTGAACTGGACCCACATTTTAGACTCTGTTCTGATCTTACAGACAACTGTAGTGTACCTCCTGCACCAACTTACAGTACGCAATTCACAGGAAAGTCAAATTTCCTGATCTGTTTATTAAGAACAAATAAAAACCACGGCAAACCAATAGGCTGAAGGAGGTAAGGAATCGTTCCTGACACTTTTTCACTATTTTTAGCTCTGAAGAGTGTGGACCAACATTCTCTGCAACACACTTGTCAACATAACAGCACCAATTGCTTTATGAATAAAAATGTTTCATTGGGTTTTTTTCTTTCCTCCATACTCACACATTTATTGAGCTATCAGCCTCAACAACAGCCAGCAACAGGGAATTCTATGAGATGATGATGTGGAGAAGCAGAAACATTTATCTTTTAAACCTACTCCTTATTATTTTCAAGTATTTCTTCTGTGTTCAGGACAGGTCTTTAGTATGTCATTATTTTAGAAACTGCTATCACTTCTCTTCTTAAGATCTCTTAAGCAGAGGATCCCTTTCCTTTCCCAAACTGAATCAGGGTAGTCTCCAACATCCCTCTTCATGACTGCTCTCTCCCACTTTTCTAGCACTTCTATTCATTTCTGTTACCCTTCACTGAAATGAAGTAACCAAAACACAATATTAAATTCACAGTGAGGCTGGTTCATCAATTTATACAATGACATGATAATATTTCCTAACTGATTCCCTTCCTAAATATATGCCAAGTGTTGTATTTGGCTTTTGGAGGCCCATTGCATATTAAGTAGATGCCTTTATTAAGCTGTCATGTATGACGTGTAGATCTTTCTCCCAAGAGGTTACAAGTAATTCAGAACCCAATAATGCATACAAGTATTTATAAATTTCCCCTTCTACTTTAATTACCTTGCAAGTTAATGCCATGTTCCGTCTACCGTATGCTGTCCAGCAATCCAGCTCTTTTCAGTCCTTCAGAAGTGCACCTGACAATCACTTAGTGTTCATTAATTCAGAGCCTTTCTAGAAGGTAATATTGACGTCTTACCCATTCTTGTCCACATTTTTGCTAAACATACTGAATATAACTGTCTACCATTAATAAGTCTAAGTCTAAAATCTTCATTTTATTTTGATATGTTGTATAGTTATTTTTAATTTTTATTTATTTTTTGCTTTTTTGTCTTTCCTTTCCAGAAGAAGCTGGTCACGTACCTGATGACTGTTAATTCATGGCAAAAATTTCCCACCTACCCTGTGATTTTCAAGCTCCCTTAGCCTTCAGCTGTAAGAGACTTTGACAATTTTCATTGAATAGGCAGGTTATGTACAATTATGCCCTGGTTTTTGGTTTATTCATGTAAGATTATTTTTTTTTTAAGAAAAACTATTTTAAGGATAAAAATAATTCAGATAGGCAATCTTGCCCTTACAACAGAAATACCAAGTAAGCACAGGAACAAAGGTCAAACATAAGTAAAATCTGAAAACACAAACAAAAGCTTTGCTTATTAAACTTTTATACATTTTCCTTGGCTTTCCACTACAATCTAAGTAGACCTGTGCTGCAAAGAGCAACTTTTAAACATCATGAATTGTGTGCCTTTGCCTATGCTAAGGAGACTTCCTTTGTAACAACATTAATGGGGCTCTTCAATTGCAAACATATTTTTAAAAAACCCTATTCATTCTGACGATTACCTCTTCCTAAATGTTCCTAGTAAGGCTCATTGGCTTCTTTGCTTTTTTTTGGGGGGGCGAGGGGGTGTTGGTGTTTGGTTTTTTTCTTTTTCTTTTTTTTTTTAAATGGCAGATGCACTTGGCAGTATCTGTGACCTTGAGTTGTACACATGAGCAAGCAAGAGAGCCCAGTCCTGCAAGGCTGTTTATGCATTCTGAGAGCGCTCCTTCTGAGAGGGGTGTCTCAAGGAAGACAGAAGCATGATGTGCATACCAAGCCAAGTGCTTCATGATTTATTTATAGGGAAAAGGAGCATAAAAATTTGCTGAAGGGGAAAGAAAAATGAAGAATCTGACTTACCTTGTCGGTGTAGACGAAGAACAGAATCACAACAGTGAGCTCCAACAGAAATATAATTAACAGCATGATAAAAAACTGTCAAGAGAAGAAGGGACAGGGGAAAAAAACAAAAAGCAAAACCCATCAACATCTATTTCAGTTTTTTCTGGATGCACAATAAGTACATTCAGCAGATCTCACAGAATGGGGAGTGGGAGTCATACAGGCAGCAAAATGCAAAGCTGCTGTCTTACAGCAGAACGGAAGGCATGCGACATGCAGCAACTGGAAAAGCAGGTAAAGGACTAGTCAGGAAACACAACAGTATCTGGGCATACATATGGCTCATTTATATCACTGACTTCAATAGAACAGCATAAAACCCCACTAAGATCTGTCCCCCCAGCAGTCCAGTGCTCTATTTGCCATTAACCCTCGAGGACCCCTCCCAGGCTAGGTTTTCTCTATTTTTTTCTCCATCAGATCTTTCCAATTAACAAGATATCAGTGAAATCCACAGCTTAGACTTCCCATTGCAAGAGAAGACAGCCTGGTCCATAAACCAGAAATTCATAGCTCCTTTCAGCAGGAATTGTGGGAGAAGTAAAAGGCACACCACACAGAAGTAAAAGACACACTTGTATACCAAGTCAGCTTTACAAGCAGTCTTGGGTAGCTACACAAATCACCCCGAGGTTTCAAGTGAAAGAGGCTGATTTGTACTGAAGACATCAAAGCAAAGTCTGTCCATCTCTTTTTCTCCTCATAAGCCATGGAAAAGGCAGTAGTCCAAAGCTCAAAGGAGTGGATAAAAAACTTCTAACGCGGGGATTTCAGGTAGATTCTCTAAAGCCCTCAGCTCTGATCGACTTCAGTAAGACGAACTCTTTTGGCAATGCCAAACACTTTGGAAAAACCGTATCCCCTGCTTTTTGTTAAGATGCTGGATGGGTCTGCAGCACAGATCTGCAGCAATGTCAACACAGCAGTTGCACGGACTTTAGAACAAGTGCTATCAGAGCATTAAATGAAACTGAGTTTTGCAAAGATGGGTAAAGGAGGGAGAACAAATTTGGAAACTTCAGGGTCAGGCAAAGATCCTGCTCCCTATAACACAGACTCCATACACTTCGCAGCCTGCAAGGTTGGAATTCTAATACTGAGAAACCCTAACTTAATTGAAATCCTATGCCCAAGAGAAAAAAACAGTTACCATCTCTTTAGCTTCAACCACAAGGCTGCAAACCTATTAAAGTTTAATAGCTACAAAGCCTTATCAGAGCTTCTTCACTGCCTGGTAAGTCAAAACCAAACCTTGGAACCTATGGATTTCTGTGATTGACTGGAGGGCAAAAGGTCAAGAAGGGGAAAATACCTTTCTCCACTAGTACAATCACACTGTCTATAGAACTCATTGCATTTTGCCTTGCGAGTCTCAAATTAAAGTTTATTTTCAAATCTTCATCACTAGTATCTTCACACCTGCCTGACCCTAATACTGGATCCTATTACTGCCCAGTTTTGCATCACAAAACTCACTCACACTTGTGATCCAAGCTGATTTCCACATTGTTACCATCCAACACCGACCTTCTGTACAGCTTTGCAAACCAGTCTTGGTGAAGCTTGCTTATTTTTTACATTTACAATTTTAGTCTGCTGCACAGCATTAATTGAAACAGGACAAAGCTCATCACCCTTTGCAAAGACGCACAGACACTTTTTCTATATTTTATTTGGCTGTGGAGTACATTTTTGATCATCCATAAAGCATGATTTTTCCAAAATGTGCATGCAAACTCTCTGTGAAATTCACTGGCATAGCCTGGATTACATTAGGTAATTCCTAGAACAAAGGAAGGACTCCTGCCCATTACAAACAGTGATGAGCATTTCCTACCACAGTACTCTAATTTCGTCATCTTATAATTTTGCCAAACCTTAATTGTCTATGCTTATATATTGTGAGCTTCTTTCTGCCTAAATGATAAAAGCTTTAGGAAGAACTTCAAAAATAGCATTTCAATTACTCGTAAGAATGAAGCATGGCAAAGTAGGTTATACTGCTCAGGTTATATTTCTGGTGGCTTAATTTGAAATCCGCTCATGCTCCAGTGTTTAGAGCAGGGACCTGAAACAAAATGTGGCTCCATTTCAGGCACGTGCCTTTTTGTCTTACAAACTATGAGTGGATTTTTGTGGGAAAGTTACTAGCTTTCAAAAAACTGCATTTTACACATCCATTAGAGACGAGAGGGTTCAGCAATTAAAACCTGCAAAGTCTACAAGCACAAAAAGCCTATTCATATCCTTCCTGCAGCTCATGCGTAACCCAACAACTCACAAACCATTCCCCAGAGCATCCTCCCCACTCCTGTGGCACCCATAGATATGTGCAATGTCTTTCTGCTGTCCCCTCAGAGCTGACGCCCTCCAGTCCCACTTCACAGGACACTACCGGGAATAGCAGGTACGGCCAGGAACTGGAGTAAAATTCAGGGACCTGTTTTTCCTGTGCTCTGAAGGAAGCTTTCCTCCCTTCTCTGCACTCATCAGCACAGAGATAGTACAGATGAAGCCAGGGAATGACTGCAAGAGAAAGGGGAGCCTGAGGAAGAATGTTTTTAACAGCAGATAGGTAATGGTTTGGTTTAGGATACGAACTGGCTACCAGTTTTAGAGAAACTGGACCTACTGGTAGTAGCCGATCAGGGCAGGAGATGCCAGAGAACAAAGCAAGGGCTGTGCAGTGGCAGGGGACACGTGTGCATGTGGATACCCAGGAGGAGCTATGCCTTTGAGAAGATGGGGGCCTGTGGAGGACCCCATGCTGGAGCCATGGAAAAAAAAAGAGCAAGAAACAAAGAGTGACAGAAAAAGGAAAGCATCCCACACTAACCCTCATGACTGAGTATAATGTGCAAGGAGTGGACTGGAAACTGGCAAGGGGGAGGAAAGGTGTCTAGAGGGAAGTTGAGGTGTTTTCTCCAGCATGTAATCGTTTGTCATTATTTCTCAATACCAGAATCAGTAATTAAAAGTTTATCTTAATTGGCAATAAATTAGGCAAAATTTCATGACTTGAGAGTGTTTTCCTTGTAACACCAAGTCATACAACTCTGCTAAAATCCCTCATCTCAGGACCAGAGCAGGCAGCTGCTGTTGCCAGCTATGCTGATGTGTCCAGCAGCAGAAGCCTGGGGGCTGGATCTCCTGGCGAGGCCATGATGATGCTCCTGCCTTCTTCTGTTCATACAAGAGAAATAGGTATGACATTGCCATCATAAAAGATGCTAAAACTGTGAAGTCAAGCACTCAAAATTTAGGAAATCTCAGAATAAATTCTCTCAGTGATGGTTATGTACCATATCTAAGTCCTTCCCTACACAGGCTCCAAGGTTCCTCCAAGCTATTACTGGTGGGAATTCAGTTGCATGCACTGCAGATTTTGGAAATCATACAGTGAAACAAAATCAAGTATACTGTTCAGAAAGTCAAAACCCAGATAAGTAGGATTATGATTTTCCTCCACAGAAAAATATTTTTGTCTTTAAATAAAACATCTAGTTTTATCTTTCTTACTATTTGCACTCCTTTGACAAAATACTAATATATTACAGATAACTAACGTGTATTAGTAATCCCACTGTGTGCAGAGAGTAGAGACACGTGTTGAATGTTTTACTGTAAAGGTAAATTAAGTGAGGTCAGTCTCAAGGTGGAGGCTTCAAATTCACCACCTGGTAAAAGCTAGAAACACTTACATGTCAGCACATTTATCATCTTCCTCTAAAGAATAACCCTACCTGAACCCAAACCAACTTGTCAGAAAGTAAAAATTGATGCATAAGACTGAGCTGGCTGCAAAGCATAGCCCTCACACATCAGCACATCTTCTGATCCACCAGACTAAAGCGCATCCATGGACAAATGCACAACTTGCTCCTCTGTTCTCACAGCACCTTCCAACAGAAGTTCACTTTCACTTCCATCCTCAATATCATCCCAAAGGGAATGATGCCCAATTGGCATACCCCATTCAAATTTAAAAAGGAGAAACATAAGCCCATTGAAGGCTCACAGCACCCAAACCCCCACCACACCTGCTGGAAATTCTCACAGCTCCTTTTCAAATGAGTTCTCTCACTGTGGTGATAAATACAAAGAATAAAAATGAGTTTTGCTTTGCTTCACTGGGGCTGCAGGCTGTTGGTATAATAAAGATTTATGCATGGAGAAACAACAATCCCAAGGCAAAGCATTCACGTAAAACTCCATAAAAAAAGATTACTCTGACCTTGTACTGAGAGACGCTTTAGCACACTGCTTGTCAAATAGTGGGATGCAACCAAGCAGAGGTTGACTGGAGAGGTACCTACTGCACAGCTTTTCATAAACTACACCTCAAATAACCCCACAGAAGTTTTAACGAGAAGGGAGGTAATGTGAGGCCTTCCCGTCCAGCTGCCACTACTGATTTCCAACCCTTCAGAAAACTAAGGCCAGTTTCTCAGCACTTACCTTCATATTCTACAAAGCCCATGACTTTTCCACAGGTTCCCATTAAAGGAATAAAGGAAGTACGCATCTGCTATCAAGCCTACCTCATAGCTATGTATTACCCTCCTGATGTCAGAGAGAGAAGAGGTCCCAACTTGCAACTCCATCCCCACTGGAGCTGTGCTAGTCTTTTGACCCACTAGATTGGTTCCCTTCATCTATCCTTTTCATATCAGTAGGAGGGATCAAGAACTGTTCCCTGTATATGTCATTTAAAGTATGTCTCCACCACAGTTCACAAAGTCACAGAGCAACAAGCTAGTTATATTATCTTCCCAAACGAACAACATTCTCTGGTTTCTCAGACACTTGCCTCTCTGCATGATGATTGAGCATCACACACTAATACACAGGATTGAGTCTTTTGCTTCTCCACTGTCTCTCCTTCCCAAATCTCAATAGTTCTATCACATTGCTCAAATTGCCGGTCTCTCTATATCAGGAGTAGCTGATCTTCTTGCAGTCTCCCAAAGACAAAAGTGATCAGCTATAATGAAAACTGACCTGTGACTGTCTTGTTAGTCTCCTAACATTTTGCTATGAAACTAAACATGATGTAAGTGATAGCAAGATTGAGAATGCTGTGTTTAGCCTGATCCCTGAAGTAACGCTTTTAGTCTGATGGGAGTCTGTCTCAGAAGGAGACAGTAAGATCTCAGCGTGTCAGACCCTCTTTCTCAACTTAGCTAATGACAGAATACAGAAATTTCTTGCAAAATATTATTCAAATCCTCTTCAACAAACAGCAAGAAAGTAGTAGGAAGACCCAAAAGCCAGCAGTCTCTTTGGAATAGTGACACTTTCCAACACAGTTTTAAAGCTCATGGCTTAGTAAATAATTTGTTTTAGACCAAACAGCCTACAAATTAGCATAAGCTACCTAAGAAACTGGACAAATAACTTCAACAGTCAGCCTGTGCTGTGTTCCATCATGTAGTGCCTACGCTGTTAATCTGTCTGCAAGGGGGACAGTTAGCTTCTTTTCTGACAGAGACAATATGAAGTAAAAGACATGAGCAGGTAGATTGCTCCTGTGAAAGTGCTCCAGCAAGTTAACTGCTCTTGGCCTGCAGCAGCTGCAGGATGAAGAGGAAAAAAATAGAAGATTTACAAGCAATCATTCCTCTGTAACATCAACTGCAAGTTTGATAGTCAAGCATTTTGCCTTTTAGTTTGGCTGGATTACTAAATCCTCACTGATCAGCTTTAATTTCACTATCACATCTGACTTCCTGATTAATAAGCACCTCAGGTAGAAGAAATTACAGAGGCCAAAACTGTTGGTCTGTCAAAAGGACTCTAACTTCATAGCCATGGTGGCCCCTCACTGGACTCCTTCCCCTCCAGTATGGATGTGTCTCTTCTACTGGGGAGCCCTAAATTGGGCTAAGCACCACAGATGTAGACTTATCTTATTCTGGAAGAAGGTGTCACTCTTTCTCCATGTCAAGAAATGTAAGGGAATGTGGGGCTTGCTATGGCCCACAACTACCCATTTATTACATTTGTCTTTTTAGTCTGATTTAAACAAAGGCACATATTAAAGTGCAGGCTCTCCACACATTTGAAAGATCTCTGCTTGTTCTGATCAAAAGGAGAAGGTCTTTTCTTTTTGAGTTAAAAGGAGGATTATCAGATTGTGTTACTGTGCTTTAGGCCTAAACTATCTGCCAAAAAGAATTTTTTTAATTGACTTTTAGATTATAATTTGATATGAACAGAAATACTGTCAAAAATTCCATCACACTCTGCACATAACCTTCTCTGCAGGGATTGCATCTTATCTTTAATACTGAAGGTGTAAACGGTATCTGTCTCTTTTGAATAAATGAATTCAAACCTTTACCTACAAATTCACAGAGCTCCATTAAAGTCAAAAGAATTTACTGGATTTTATAGCACTCACACTTGACCAAGCTGCCTGAAAATGAAGAACTTTCCTTGAATTCAATATGCTTTGTAATTTTCCTGTTCTCTTATCATAAATTATATTATTTATATTGAAATAATATCTACCAGACTGCGTGCAGCTGCCTCATTATATGGTTGGCATTGTCACAGAATCACAGAATCACAGAATAGTAGGGGTTGGAAGGGACCTCTGTGGGTCATCTAGTCCAACCCTCCTGCCGAAGCAAGGTCACCTACAGTAGGCTGCACAGGACCTTGTCCAGACGGGTCTTGAATATCTCCAGAGAAGGAGACTCCACAACCTCCCTGGGCAGCCTGTTCCAGTGCTCCATCACCCTCAGAAGGAAGAAGTTCTTCCTCATGTTCAGACGGAACTTCCTGTGCCTCAGTTTGTGCCCATTGCTCCTTGTCCTGTCACTGGGTATCACTGAGAAGAGCTTGGCCCCATCCTCCTGACACTCACCCTTCAGATATTTATAAGCATTTATTAGGTCCCCTCCCAGCCTTCTCTTCTTCAGGCTGAACAAGCCCAGCTCCCTCAGCCTCTCCTTGTAGGGGAGATGTTCCAGTCCCCTCATCATCCTTGTAGCCCTCCGCTGGACTCTCTCCAGTAGCTCTTCATCTTTCTTGAACTGGGGAGCCCAGAAATGGACACAGTACTCCAGATGAGGCCTCACCAGGGCAGTGTAGAGGGGAAGGAGAACCTCCCTCGTCCTGCTGGCCACACTCTTCTTGATGCACCCCAGGATCCCATTGGCTTTCTTGGCAGCCAGGGCACACTGCTGGCTCATGGTTAACCTGTCGTACACCAGGACACCCAGGTCCCTCTCCACAGAGCTGCTCTCCAGCAGGTCCACCCCAAGCCTGTACCTGTGCATGGGGTTGTTCCTCCCCAGGTGCAGGACCCTGTATTTGCCTTTGTTGAACCTCATCAGGTTCCTCTCTGCCCAGCTTTCCAGCCCGTGCAGGTCACGCTGAATGGCAGCACAGCCTTCCGGTGTGTCTACCACACCTCCCAGTTTGGTGTCATCAGCAAACTTGCTGAGGGTACATTCTAACTCTTCATCCAGGTCGTTGATGAAGAAGTTAAACAAGACTGGGCTCAGTACTGACCCCTGAGGGACACCGCTAGTTACCTGCCTCCAACTAGACTCAGAGCCGCTGATGACAACCCTCTGAGTTCTGCCATTCAGCCAGTTCTCTATCCACTTCACCGACCACTCGTCCAGCCCACACTTCCTCAGCTTCCCTAGGAGGATATCATGGGAGACTGTGTCGAAAGCCTTGCTGAAGTCGAGGTAGACAACATCCACGGCTCTCCCTTCGTCTACCCAGCCAGTCATGTCATCGTAGAAAGCTATTAGATTGGTCAGGCATGATTTCCCCTTGGTGAATCCATGCTGACTACTCCTGATAACCTTCTTTTCCTCCACTTGCTTGATGATGGCCTCCAGGATAAGCTGCTCCATCACCTTTCCCGGGATGGAGGTGAGGCTGACCGGCCTGTAGTTCCCTGGGTCCTCCTTCTTGCCCTTTCTGAAGACTGGAGTGACAGTAGCCTTTCTCCAGTCCTCGGGCACCTCTCCTGTCCTCCAGGACCTCTCAAAGATGATGGAGAGTGGCTCAGCAATGACATCCGCCAGCTCTCTCAGCACTCGTGGGTGCATTCCATCGGGGCCCATGGATTTGTGGGCGTCCAGATCGCTTAAACGATCCCTCACACAGTCCTCCTCGACCAAGGGAAAGTCATCCTCTTTGTAGGCTTCTTCTCTTACCTCCGGGGCCTGGGATTCCTGAGGGCCAGTATTAGCACTGAAGACTGAAGCAAAGAAGGCATTCAGTAGCTCTGCCTTCTCTGCATCCTCCGTCACCAGGACACCTGCCTCATTCAGCAGCAGCCCCACATTGTCCCTAGCCTTTCTTTTGCTGCTGATGTAGTTGAAGAAGCCCTTCTTGTTGTTTTTGACATCCCTTGCCAGCTTCAATTCCAGGTGAGCCTTGGCCTTCCTCGTCGCATCCCTGCACGCTCTCGCCACGTTTCTGTACTCTTCCCAAGTGGCCTGCCCCTCTTTCCACATTCCATGGACCTTTCTCTTCTGCCTGATCTCTGCTAGAAGCTCCTTGTTTAACCATGAAGGTCTCCTGCCTCCTTTGCTCGATTTCTTTCTCAGGGGGATGCATTGCTCCTGTGCATGGAAGAAGTGTCGTTTAAAGAGCGACCAGCACTCATGGACCCCCCTGCCTTCGAGAGCCCTGGCCCACGGGATTCCTCCCAGTAGCTCCTTGAAGAGGCCAAAGTCAGCCCTTCTGAGGTCCAAGGTTTTGATCCTGCTTATCGCCCTGCTTCCTCCACGCAGGATTCTCAACTCGACCATTTCATGGTCACTGCAGCCGAGTCTACCTCCGACCTTCACATCCTCCACCAGTCCCTCCTTGTTTGTTAACACAAGGTCCAGCAGCGCGCCTTTCCTTGTTGGTTCCTCCACCACTTGCATCAGAAAGTTATCATTGATGCTCTGTAGGAACCTCCTGGATTGTGTCTGCCTAGCTGTATGGTCTTCCCAGCTGATGTCAGGGTGGTTGAAGTCCCCCATGAGAACCAGGGCCTGTGACTGTGAGGCTGCTTGCAGCTGCCTGTAGAAGGCCTCATCAACCTCCTCCTCCTGGTCAGGTGGCCTGTAGTACACACCCACCATAATGTCACCCTTATGAGCCTGTCCGTTAATTCTAACCCACAAACTTTCAACTCGTTCCTCATTTGCCCCCAGGCCAAGCTCAATGCATTCCAGTTGCTCCCTCACATACAGAGCAACTCCCCCACCTCTCCTTGTTGGTCTGTCTTTCCTAAGGAGTCTGTAGCCATCTATGACAGAATGCCAGTCATGCGAGTTGTCCCACCACGTTTCTGTGATGGCGACCAAGTCGTAGCCGTCCTGCTGTATAATGGCTTCCAGCTCCTCCTGTTTATTGCCCATGCTACATGCATTGGTGTAAACACACTTGAGCTGGGCTGTCAATATCACCTCTGGCCTTGGCACTCCAAGCCTAGGCTCATCCCTAGTGAGCTGGGCAATATCCCCTTCCCCCTTCGAACCTAGTTTAAAGCCCTCTCAATGAGCCCCGCCAGCTCGTGGCCAAGAATTCTTTTTCCCCTTTGAGATAGCTGAGTTCCACCTGTCGCCAGCAGGCCCGGTGCTGTGTACACCTCCCCATGATCAAAGAAGTCAAAATTTGACTGATGGCACCAGTCTCCGAGCCACCTGTTAACCAGGTGAGTTTTCCTGCCCCTTTCAGTGCTGTTCCCTGCCACTGATGGGATGGAGGAAAACACCACCTGCGCCCCTGATCCCTCAACCAGTCGCCCCAGTGCCCTGAGGTCCCTTTTGATAGCCTTGGGACTTCTTTCTGCTATCTCGTCCCCGCCAACCTGCATTACCAAGAGGGGGTAGTAATCAGAAGGCCGCACCAGACCAGGGAGTTCCTTAGCAACATCCCTAACCCGGGCCCCAGGGAGGCAGCAGACTTCCCTATGGGATGGGTCCGGTCGGCAGATCGGGCCCTCTGTTCCCCTCAGAAGGGAATCACCTATGACAATGACCCTCCTTTTTTTCTTAGTTGTCAAAATCTTATGTCTTCCCTGCAGAAGAGTAGCACCCCCATGCCCAACCAAATTAAGACAGATGCATCAACAAATTTAGATGCATGAAGTTGAGCACCAAAAAGGGTAACACTGCCAGAGGTCCTGAATGCTATAAACTATTGCCAAATTTACTGCGTTATTCCACACTTTGGAAAAATGTCAAGCCACCTATGAAAAGCCAAAATCAATGCAAGAATTCCCACCAAGGTAAACAGAACTCGAGGGACTGGAGAACAACCCACTCTGTATAGGGAACCTGTACCTGCTTTCAGGTAGCAATGCTTGCCAATGTTGGCTCTGGCTTTCTAAGCACAGCAATATGAAGATCATCCCCAAGCATAATAAAGGTTTCCCAGAACAGCTTTTTTATTACATACTGGTACATGACTTCCACAGAATAAAAACTGATATGGTACAGATTTTATCAGCACTCAAAAAAAGAAAAAAAAACTGACACTTTCTTCCACTTTTGAAAGGAAAAGTGTTTAATGTATCAATAGTTCTCACAAGAAGTTTGATTTCACATAATTCCCCAAAGGCATTTTGATCTATTAATAGGGAGTAGGAACATTATGAAAGGCTCACTTAGTTTTCTAAAATTTTGTTTGTTTTTCTTTTCCAAGGAACTGAGCAAAGAGAGGCGAACGGAAGAAGTGGTGCAATAGGAATTGTACTTGCATCTTAGAAATGACTTCTTCTGCAGTCTGGAGGACTTGGGCAGAAAGAAACAGGGGAATGAATGAGAAATGACAGGACAGTACCCAGATAGTAACAATTACTTGGATTACAGTCAATGAAATCCCAGTGTATTGATCTACCTCATGAACTTCACAACACAAGGGAAAGGGCAACTTGCTTCCATCAATTTCCGTCACAGTGGATTCTGATGCTACATCTCAGTATCAAAGTTTTGCTCACGCTTGGTTTGAATTCTCCTTTTGTTAGTTTCACATCATTGTTCCTACTTACCACCCTTTTCAGCACCATGCATGCTTCCTTTCTGCCCGTAGTATTTAGACACCTCAAATATTTGTAGACTTATATCCCACCTAAGCCCTCTCACTGCCATGCTGTGCATATTTAGCTCTTTTAAGACTTCCTTGGAAGTAAATCTCTTTAGCCTCCAAATCTTTTTTTTTCAGCATAAAAATGATAAGTTTGCTCATAAACTGTAAAAAGGCAGTAATGTATATGAGCAAACTTATGAACAGAAACTCCATTATGAAAACGACATGTATCTAAATTTGGTTCATCAGCTAATATTCTCTAAAAGCCTTAATCATTAATTCAATGTGATCGTGACGTAGTCGTGCATGCATTATGCCTGCTGGATATATAGCACAGCTCTGTTTATATTTGGACTATATTTTTTACGAATGTGCAAAACCTCTTGCTAATCAATAAGGCTCACAGAAATCTGCAGTAATTATTTCTGGGAAGATATACAACATATGCAGTTTTAACACACTAACAGTGTTTCATTTTAGTCTCCTGATTGCTTTCAGTTCGAATCATTCAGTCTTAACTGCATTACTAAGTGAGAGTTGAGAGGCTTGACGTTCCCATACTACACGTCATAGGATTTTAACTGGCATTCCACGGCGTTTCTAGAAATTTTCCATCTTCTCCAAAAACTGACTCAAAA
Organism: Opisthocomus hoazin; assembly: GCF_030867145.1. Lineage (NCBI taxonomy): Eukaryota > Metazoa > Chordata > Aves > Opisthocomiformes > Opisthocomidae > Opisthocomus > Opisthocomus hoazin. The sequence continues at coordinate 16,772,678 of NC_134420.1, read as the reverse complement.
TCAATGAAGTGTCGTCAAGCATTAGCCAGGTGTCACTCTCACATCACAACAGTAGGTGGGTAGAGGTCCATTTAACAGATCGCAGATTATTATTCCTTAGCAAAAATAAAGGTCTCACTGGCCTCTGACTCTCTTTAAGAATCGCTTCATCTCTTCTGCAAACATAATGCAAAGGTATGATGTGGTCTGGTGTCAATCCTTAGCCCAGTCAAGACAGAAACTTATCTTAGTCGTGAAGTACAATGCGACTGAAGAAGAACTAAAACATCAGACTAGCTCTTACAAGTCTCTGCATCACTCCATAGTAACAAAGCAGTTGCTTGAGTCCATGTAACACAGCTAATGGAAATACCAAATACAACTAAAAGGCTCTGGCTTGGGGTGTTATAGTTTGGCTGCGGCTGGTAACAAAAGCGCCACGCGGCCGCCCCTCCCCCCGCTGGGGTGCGGAGGAGAATGGAAAGAAACAGGCAGAAACTGGTGGGTCAGGATAAGGGCAGTTTAACAGAACAGCAAACAAAGGGAACAGCAACAACAACAACACAGGTAAGGAGAATACACAACACAAACCGCACAACACAGAGAGCCGCTCTCACCGCCTGCTGCCGCGCGCTCCCGAGCCACGAGAGAGTTCCGCCGCCCAGCTCCCCCCCACCGGAACCCAGCATGACGGCACACGGTATGGAATACCCTGCTCTGTTTGGCCAGGTTGGGTCAGCCCGCCCGGCTGTGTCCCCTCCTGGCTTCTGGTGAAAATTAGCCCTGTCCTGTCTGAACCCAGGACCTGGGGTTAATCCAATATTCTCAATATATGGAAAAGACAAGCGAAGTTAATTAGTGTCTAAACTTACACCTTTTACCCAGACTTTAACCTCACCTGTATACTTAGTAAATGCAGCTTCTTCCCTGAATCTACCATCCCCAGGATATTTCTTGTCATCTGGAACTCCACCATGAAACACAATCAGACATCTCCGTGTCCTGAGAGGAGGAGAGCGGCAGCGAGTGGTCCCCGCACACCCTGCTTGGGGAGTAAGCGCGTTGGCAGGGCTGGCTTCACACTCAACGTTCACACTGAACATCTGGCTGACCCCAAGTGCTGGGCAAACCGACAGAAGCTCCCCCAAGATGACAAGGGCAAATGACATGACCATGCTGCTCAGCTGACTTACAGCGAGCTGAAGGGGAAAAGAACTACTCTGAAACTCTGCAGTTGCCCCTTTAATGCGTATTTGCAAACCCTTAGCTAGGCTTGCAATGGGACCTCACCTGCTAATTAGAACAATAGAAAATTCCTCTTCTTTCTAGGAGTCTCAAAACAGCATCTAGAAACTGCACTGCATGTGGAAGTGAATGAAATGGTGAGAAGCAGATAGTCAAGAACAGAAAAAAGGACAACATATTTTGTCTGTATTTAAATCCTACTACTGATTTTCTCCCCAGTTTGCTTGTCCCAAATGTGCTATGAAGAGGCTGCTGCATCAGATGCACATGGGTCAGTCTTGCAGTAGCCTACAACATGAACAGCAAGTTAGTCTGGTTTACCTAATTCTGCCTTCTAGGTTGTAACGTTCTCCCACTGGTGAACTGAAATGTCTATAGCATCAAATCAGCTCTGGCTACACCTTGTGTAGGCATCACTGATTTACACAAAGTAGAGTCCATTTCTTTACCTCCAGAGTTAAATTTTTCTGACATTCAAGTAATTTTACTCTTTAAGGAAATAAGTCAATGTTGCTCTCTAATTTAGGAAGCAGTGTTAAGGTGGCTAAAACAGCAAATGAATGACTGGGAATATAAGCACACATGCTGCTTTGGTAAGCCGATGGCTTTCTATCAGAAGATAAATTCATTGTTAGAAAAAAACAATAAAAGAAATGTTATGCTCAAAAGTCTGGGCTGGCAAGCAGCACACAGGTTACCTATGCTTTACTTCTGAAATGGGAGTAATTCTGTTGCCTACCAGATCTTGCAGATGACCCTATGTCTGGAGCAAAAGCCCATCAAAATCAGCCTTATAGATCAAGTAACAAACACGTCTGTCTGGAGACTGCAAGCTCTGGCAGAAAACAGGCTTCCTTGAAAGCGTTTTCCTGATCCCATGTAGTCTTATGCCCTGCTCTTCCACTATGAGGTTCATTGGATTACTCAATTGTCCTGGTAATTTGATGTGCAGTGAGATACCTGCGACCCATCTTAAATCCTTACAGATAGTAGTAGGACAAGATGAGGCTCGGTTTCTGGGTCCCCTTTTGAAATGGCTCAAAGCCAGGTTTCTTTTCAAGGAACTCTGGCACATGAGAGTTGGTTGAGTGCTGAGACAAAAGATGGGGTGAGGGAGGCTTTCTAAGTGGTAGGGGATCTTGAGCCTGGGTAGACTGTCAGAGAAGCTGATGTTGCTAATACACAGCTAACAACTACTAGCTAATAGATTAATCAACCAGGAGTTAGGAACTCGGAAACACTGATAGCCATTTAGACACACAGATTAAGCCTTGATATAAATCTTTATAGCTCCACCGACTCCTGCACATGGCGCTGTCACATTGTTTGACTGCCATAAAGCAGCATCTTGGCTAACAAAAAGGAATGGGGATACTAGGAAAAGGTTCTTCACCAAGATGGTGGTCAGTCACTGGACCAGGCTCCCCAGGGAAGTGGTCACAGCACCAAGCCTGTCAGAGTTCAAGGAGCATCTGGATGACACTCTTAGTCGTGTGGTTTAGTTTTAGGTAGTCCAGCGAGGAGCACGGAGCTGGACTCAATGATCCTTATGGGTCCCTTTCAACTTGAGATATTCTATGATTCTATGATGCAAAGCGTATCAGGCACTAGTGGTATTGCATCAGTCTATATTAGAAAAATAATTACTACCCCTATGGGGTAAGCCCTTCCCACACATTGAGCCTAGGCTCAGGTCTAAAAACAAGAGGTAAGGAAAACAGCTTTATTCTTTCCCTGCTCTGTTTCCAGGTTTCTTTGATTAACTGCTACCAGAGCTGAAGAAAAGAAGGGAGAAAGAGGAAGACTTAGACAGGTCCCATCCACTTCTGAGTTTCAGTATCAGCCATGCAGAAGGAGCTAAAACTGAAAGGCAATGAGGAGATCATTCTTAATAACTAAGGAGAGGCAACAAAACTAGGGGAGTTTGGTGCTCAGTACTTACAGTTCAAACAGGCAGCAAGTTAGGGCTTTCATATGCAACACAGCACTACACAGAGAGGTGTTACGTTGTATAATGCTCTCAGGCTATGTGTTTGGTATCTTCTTGGTCTTTGCATCACTTGCTTGCTGCTGTGGCTGCAGCCACAGTTTCCCTGATTGTGCTACTCAGATTGCTAAAAGAACACAAGCTCATGTGCTGAGCCGGAATGAGAATCTACTGTTTGGTCTGTAGCATTAAATTACTGAGATGAAGTCATTCACGGGCTATTTCTTTCCCATTTAGTTGCTTTGAAATAAATTCCCTGTCACCAATGGAGTTTCAGCTGTCAGCTCTCTGATTGGATCCAGTGACACTATTGAAAACAGTAGGTTTTTTTAGTCTCCTTTTCTTCCCACTCATTAACTTTTTCCTCATTTTCTTTTTTGCTATTTCTCTTACAGATGAGCTGGCTGAAGTTCAGAAAACTCAACAGCACAAAACAAAACATCAGGGCACTCATTTTCCTCTTGGACTATTCCACAAATAAGCACTTTTTGATGCCTGGACAGTCATTCAGACACGCATATAGTATCAGCTCTTTCCACATCTGGCCGAGACCTAACATAAAGGTTTAATTCTGATTTTATTGATTCCAGCAACGGTAATCAACTCCACTCTTATTAACATGAGGTTCTCATTGAAATTAAGCTGAATGCATAGATCTGTCTGTTAATAATTATTTTCTTTCCCTTTCTCATTCATCATTGTTTCAGCTTTTCTACAAAAAAAAAAAACAACAAAAAACCTCAAAAAACAACAATAAAAAAAATCCAGGCTTCTCCACAAGTCAGGAATTAGGGGAAAGAGAGTGTATCTAAGCCATCTTCTTACCTATCTAACCCTTGATCTGATGAAACATGCCCAACCTTAGTGCTTTATAAGAAGGCAGCTGGCTTTGGGTAATCTGAGAGGAATCAGTTTTCCCCTTTCTAACACATTCCTGTACGGGCAATACATGGTGAAGAATTACCTACATCAAGGCCTTTTTAGGCCTTAAGGTCTACACAAGCAAGACTCATCCTCTGCGTTTTTTGATTGGATTATTGGCCACATTGCACATCCCAACCAGGAGGAGGAGAACATGTTCTTCATAACAAATCATTGGAGAAAAAAAAAAGTGTCACAAAATCAGAGGGTGAAATAAAGAACTGCTTATGGATTTTATTTCCTTCCAGGACATGGGTTATTAAGTTGCATGTATCTGGAAACATGGTATCTATACATGTGTGCTACAACAACCAAATAGACATGGAAATCCCTCCTTCACAAAGGGCCCGATACTGTTTTTTACCAGTGACTATGAATTCCTGGACCAAAAGTGAGGTGCCATTTGCCTTAGACCATGTTCACATGCCTTTTCTGGCAGCTTCTCTGAATGTCCTGTTTCACATTTAACTGCAGGTAATGTTGCAATTTAGGCTGATCGGCTCAGCTGGGACAGCCTGCAGTGGAGCTCATGGAAACTAGCTAATTGTGCGAATTAGGAACTTCCAACAAGGTAAAAATTGAGAACTAATTTTGCTTTGGGATATTTATTTGTCATTTGGACATATATATATGATGAAAGAAATCAAAATTGTCACTACTATTATGGAGACACAGACTAAATATTTCTTAAAGGTCACTGCAGCACACAGGACAGCTAGACACATTCTGCTGTAACCAGAGAAAGATGACAAAGGCACTGAGTTGAGACTTTGACAATTTGGGTTTGCTTCATCGCTCTCCCACAATCTCCCAGTGTAACCCATGCAATGCACTTCATTTCACTGTGCTGCCGCTCCCCATCTGTCTAATGAGGATAATAATACTTGTCATTTGTCTTATCTATTTAGATGGTAAGCTCAGGGACCTCCTCTTACTAGGAGTTTTATACAGAATGAGCATCCTGATCTCATAGGCTGCCTGCAGGGCAGATAATAAATAACATAATCCATAATGATTTCACGTCTAGAGCTGAGATTTTTAACCTGGACTATCCATGGAATAATGACCCTTTTCAGCGAAAAAATACAAATATAGATCTCTGCTAAACATGTATGAAAGGCAGAGAATTCAGGCAATTTAGCTCCTCAAAGATAGATCTTCAGCAATTAACCTAAAAGACAATGTTTACGCTGACATTTAAGGATCAGATAGGTCAACATTTGAGCATGAAAGAGAAAAAAGTACTTAATCCGGCACAAATTTCTTTAGCATAGAGCTATGTGCATGTGCACATGTACATACAGCATCTGCCTAAAGTCAGTACTATGATCAAGTCACCAATAACTGGTCATGCTAGAGCAGTACAGCAAGCTGGTGCCTCATCTTCTGCAAGGACATGCCCTCAGCTGAAAAGCACATGCATTGCAGTGGGGCTAAGATCACTCAAGCTAAACTTTGGTAAAATTCACAGAGATGAGGGATACGGCTAATAGATCTGATGAACACTAGTACTACAACACATTTGCAAAGAGGAAGGGAGCAAAAAAAGATTCCTAATTTTGTTTCAAGACAGCCTATAGAGATTTGCAGTACAGCTATATTATCTTGTGCTGCAGGATCAAATATCTATGAAAAAAATCAATGGAAGTCCATAAATTAACTTTCTCAAGTCAGACTCTTAGCTTATTACCTCTGTCACCTGTTCAGGACAGTGACCTAACCCATCAGAACAAAGCTGCCATTTTCTAATTACAGCTGAGCTTGTAACAGAGGGACCTCTGTTACACAATCTTGAGCAACAAGAATAGCAGAAATGTCAAAGAAACATTACTGAAGTAAGAAAGCATTGTTTGCCTGTTTCACTCATCAATTTGCATCTACATTCAGATGCAAGATGATATACACCAGGTTGTATACTTATTTCAAGAAATGCTAGTTGCTCTGATTTCCCTAGGGAAATCTAATGATGGAAAAGTTTATCTTCTTTCACGTTGTAGCTGGAGGAAACAAGACTCATTGTAAATATCCATTATTTGTTCACAGAGATCTTAGAATGACAGCTGCACAACTCATGCCATCTGCGTATTTTTGCAGAATGCAAGGATGGTTGAGGTTTCCTTTTGGATTTTTTCTTCATGCTCCATTTTAGATTTTCATATTATTCGATTCTTCAGAATGCAGAGAAATATGAATGGGCCTGTTTCTTAAGAGATTAATGAGGCATTGTCTTGCCTAAACATTGCCACTGAGTAAAGAATATCTGCCATCTCCTTAGCTGTGGACACCAGGCAAGTCATTTCAAGCCAATAAAACTGTGAAGCTTTAGGCTATCTAAACACTCTATTCAGAGAGTTAATGTGGATCATTCCCGACTACCGCATGCAGCTATGCAAAAACCTCATTTACAAATTAAACTTTACTTCTGCTTTCGATCTCCTTTCTCCATCTGTCCTCTGCTAGTTAAAACATTTCACCTGCCCTCCTTTCTTTCAAAAATCGTTGGCAAATGCCAGAGGTAAGCAATTATTATCATTTACATCTAACATCACAGCAGTCTAACACCAAAGAGCTTACAGGTTTGCTCCGACAACCCAATAAAAATATCATATGTGGAGAATACAAAGATACAGGATCAGAGTCTCATCTGCTCTGCAACTTGGTGTACGAAATATACATAAATCAAAATGTCTCTTTGATAATACTCATTTCCCATTTACCCAGCTAGACTCCTTAGGAAATCTCACCCCTTATCACATTATCAAACAGCAGCACTATTCATAAGGCAAGACCATACATAAACATCCTGCTGTGTCCAAAACCACATAAAAATCTGCTCCTCCAACGCAGGTGGGTTCAGCCAGTAGTTCTTCCTGCCCTGCTCCCTCCCAGTCCATTTTAGGATCCCAGTGGTGCTCCCTGCCTCCTGCAGTATTTTCGAGGTCTTCCTCCAAACCAACCACCCCAATAACAGCAGCACATCCTCCCAAATACATTCTTCTCCAACTTGTAACTGTCACATCCTTTCCTCTTTCTTCTGCTTTTAGGAAGCAGAACAAGAGGTGCTCCTGTTGCATGGGAAATTTGTCTTTCCAGTCACTGCAGCTCTAAAGACTACAGCCATCCTATCATTAGGATGGGGTACAGCACAGGAGATAACAGCAAGAGGAGGTCCAAATTCTTCTTGGTTAAACCAGGCATGCCCATGTGATCTGTATGCTTATAATTGTCATAAGTGTCTTCAAGATCTTAAGGGTGTGACTTCAGAGCAGGAGGCAACAGTAATACAGTATGGGCAGAGTATCTGGAGAACCAAATGACATTCACATCATTTTGATTACTGTCTATGGTCATACTTAACATCCCAGACTTTCTCTCACACTGTACCAAGCAGAGGAAAGGGGGAGCTACTCACTCAGAGACACACAGCAATGTTCTGCTCAATGGAACAATGTTCACAGAATCACAGAATCACAGAATAGTAGGGTTGGAAGGGACCTCTGTGGGTCATCTAGTCCAACCCTCCTGCCGAAGCAGGGTCACCTACAGTAGGCTTCACAGGACCTTGTCCAGACGGGTCTTGAATATCTCCAGAGAAGGAGACTCCACAACCTCCCTGGGCAGCCTGTTCCAGTGCTCCGTCACCCTCAGAGGGAAGAAGTTCTTCCTCATGTTCAGACGGAACTTCCTGTGCCTCAGTTTGTGCCCATTGCCCCTTGTCCTGTCACTGGGCACCACTGAAAAGAGCTTGGCCCCATCCTCCTGACACTCACCCTTCAGATATTTATAAGCATTTATTAGGTCCCCTCCCAGCCTTCTCTTCTTCAGGCTGAACAAGCCCAGCTCCCTCATCCTCTCCTTGTAGGGGAGATGTTCCAGTCCCCTCATCATCCTTATAGCCCTCCGCTGGACTCTCTCCAGTAGCTCTTCATCTTTCTTGAACTGGGGAGCCCAGAAATGGACACAGTACTCCAGATGAGGCCTCACTAGGGCAGTGTAGAGGGGAAGGAGAACCTCCCTCGACCTGCTGGCCACACTGCTCCTAATGCACCCCAGGATCCCATTGGCTTTCTTGGCAGCCAGGGCACACTGCTGGCTCATGGTTAACCTGTTGTCCACCAGGACACCCAGGTCCCTCTCCGCAGAACTGCACTCCAGCAGGTCCGTCCCAAGCCTGTACTGGTGCATGAGGTTGTTCCTCCCCAGGTGCAGGACCCTGTATTTGCCTTTGTTGAACCTCATCAGGTTCCTCTCTGCCCAGCTTTCCAGCCTATCCAGGTCACGCTGAATGGCAGCACAGCCTTCCGGTGTGTCTACCACACCTCCCAGTTTGGTGTCATCAGCAAACTTGCTGAGGGTACATTCTAACTCTTCATCCAGGTCGTTGATGAAGAAGTTAAACAAGACTGGGCTCAGTACTGACCCCTGGGGGACACCACTAGTTACCAGCCTCCAACTAGACTCAGAGCCGCTGATGACAACCCTCTGAGTTCTGCCATTCAGCCAGTTCTCTGTCCACTTCACCGACCACTCATCTAGCCCACACTTCCTCAGCTTCCCTAGGAGGATATCATGGGAGACTGTGTCGAAAGCCTTGCTGAAGTCGAGGTAGACAACATCCACGGCTCTCCCTTCGTCTACCCAGCCAGTCATGTCATCGTAGAAAGCTATTAGATTGGTCAGGCATGATTTCCCCTTGGTGAATCCATGCTGACTACTCCTGATAACCTTCTTTTCTTCCACTTGCTTGATGATGGCCTCCAGGATAAGCTGCTCCATCACCTTTCCCGGGATGGAGGTGAGGCTGACCGGCCTGTAGTTCCCTGGGTCCTCCTTCTTGCCCTTTTTGAAGACTGGAGTGACAGTAGCCTTTCTCCAGTCCTCGGGCACCTCTCCTGTGCTCCAGGACCTCTCAAAGACGATGGAGAGTGGCTCAGCAATGACATCCGCCAGCTCCCTCAGCACTCGTGGGTGCATTCCATTGGGGCCCATGGATTTGTGGGCGTCCAGATCGCTTAAACGATCCCTCACACAGTCCTCCTCGACCAAGGGAAAGTCATCCTCTTTGTAGGCTTCTTCTCTTACCTCCGGGGCCTGGGATTCCTGAGGGCCAGTATTAGCACTGAAGACTGAAGCAAAGAAGGCATTCAGTAGCTCTGCCTTCTCTGCATCCTCCGTCACCAGGACACCTGCCTCATTCAGCAGCAGCCCCACATTGTCCCTAGCCTTTCTTTTGCTGCTGATGTAGTTGAAGAAGCCCTTCTTGTTGTTTTTGACATCCCTTGCCAGCTTCAATTCCAGGTGAGCCTTGGCCTTCCTCGTCGCATCCCTGCACGCTCTCGCCACGTTTCTGTACTCTTCCCAAGTGGCCTGCCCCTCTTTCCACATTCCATGGACCTTTCTCTTCTGCCTGATCTCTGCTAGAAGCTCCTTGTTTAACCATGAAGGTCTCCTGCCTCCTTTGCTCGATTTCTTTCTCAGGGGGATGCATTGCTCCTGTGCATGGAAGAAGTGTCGTTTAAAGAGCGACCAGCACTCATGGACCCCCCTGCCTTCGAGAGCCCTGGCCCACGGGATTCCTCCCAGTAGCTCCTTGAAGAGGCCAAAGTCAGCCCTTCTGAGGTCCAAGGTTTTGATCCTGCTTATCGCCCTGCTTCCTCCACGCAGGATTCTCAACTCGACCATTTCATGGTCACTGCAGCCGAGTCTACCTCCGACCTTCACATCCTCCACCAGTCCCTCCTTGTTTGTTAACACAAGGTCCAGCAGCGCGCCTTTCCTTGTTGGTTCCTCCACCACTTGCATCAGAAAGTTATCATTGATGCTCTGTAGGAACCTCCTGGATTGTGTCTGCCTAGCTGTATGGTCTTCCCAGCTGATGTCAGGGTGGTTGAAGTCCCCCATGAGAACCAGGGCCTGTGACTGTGAGGCTGCTTGCAGCTGCCTGTAGAAGGCCTCATCAACCTCCTCCTCCTGGTCAGGTGGCCTGTAGTACACACCCACCATAATGTCACCCTTATGAGCCTGTCCGTTAATTCTAACCCACAAACTTTCAACTCGTTCCTCATTTGCCCCCAGGCCAAGCTCAATGCATTCCAGTTGCTCCCTCACATACAGAGCAACTCCCCCACCTCTCCTTGTTGGTCTGTCTTTCCTAAGGAGTCTGTAGCCATCTATGACAGAATGCCAGTCATGCGAGTTGTCCCACCACGTTTCTGTGATGGCGACCAAGTCGTAGCCGTCCTGCTGTATAATGGCTTCCAGCTCCTCCTGTTTATTGCCCATGCTACATGCATTGGTGTAAACACACTTGAGCTGGGCTGTCAATATCACCTCTGGCCTTGGCACTCCAAGCCTAGGCTCATCCCTAGTGAGCTGGGCAATATCCCCTTCCCCCTTCGAACCTAGTTTAAAGCCCTCTCAATGAGCCCCGCCAGCTCGTGGCCAAGAATTCTTTTTCCCCTTTGAGATAGCTGAGTTCCACCTGTCGCCAGCAGGCCCGGTGCTGTGTACACCTCCCCATGATCAAAGAAGTCAAAATTTGACTGATGGCACCAGTCTCCGAGCCACCTGTTAACCAGGTGAGTTTTCCTGCCCCTTTCAGTGCTGTTCCCTGCCACTGATGGGATGGAGGAAAACACCACCTGCGCCCCTGATCCCTCAACCAGTCGCCCCAGTGCCCTGAGGTCCCTTTTGATAGCCTTGGGACTTCTTTCTGCTATCTCGTCCCCGCCAACCTGCATTACCAAGAGGGGGTAGTAATCAGAAGGCCGCACCAGACCAGGGAGTTCCTTAGCAACATCCCTAACCCGGGCCCCAGGGAGGCAGCAGACTTCCCTATGGGATGGGTCCGGTCGGCAGATCGGGCCCTCTGTTCCCCTCAGAAGGGAATCACCTATGACAATGACCCTCCTTTTTTTCTTAGTTGTCAAAATCTTATGTCTTCCCTGCAGAAGAGTAGCACCCCCATGCCCAACCAAATTAAGACAGATGCATCAACAAATTTAGATGCATGAAGTTGAGCACCAAAAAGGGTAACACTGCCAGAGGTCCTGAATGCTATAAACTATTGCCAAATTTACTGCGTTATTCCACACTTTGGAAAAATGTCAAGCCACCTATGAAAAGCCAAAATCAATGCAAGAATTCCCACCAAGGTAAACAGAACTCGAGGGACTGGAGAACAACCCACTCTGTATAGGGAACCTGTACCTGCTTTCAGGTAGCAATGCTTGCCAATGTTGGCTCTGGCTTTCTAAGCACAGCAATATGAAGATCATCCCCAAGCATAATAAAGGTTTCCCAGAACAGCTTTTTTATTACATACTGGTACATGACTTCCACAGAATAAAAACTGATATGGTACAGATTTTATCAGCACTCAAAAAAAGAAAAAAAAACTGACACTTTCTTCCACTTTTGAAAGGAAAAGTGTTTAATGTATCAATAGTTCTCACAAGAAGTTTGATTTCACATAATTCCCCAAAGGCATTTTGATCTATTAATAGGGAGTAGGAACATTATGAAAGGCTCACTTAGTTTTCTAAAATTTTGTTTGTTTTTCTTTTCCAAGGAACTGAGCAAAGAGAGGCGAACGGAAGAAGTGGTGCAATAGGAATTGTACTTGCATCTTAGAAATGACTTCTTCTGCAGTCTGGAGGACTTGGGCAGAAAGAAACAGGGGAATGAATGAGAAATGACAGGACAGTACCCAGATAGTAACAATTACTTGGATTACAGTCAATGAAATCCCAGTGTATTGATCTACCTCATGAACTTCACAACACAAGGGAAAGGGCAACTTGCTTCCATCAATTTCCGTCACAGTGGATTCTGATGCTACATCTCAGTATCAAAGTTTTGCTCACGCTTGGTTTGAATTCTCCTTTTGTTAGTTTCACATCATTGTTCCTACTTACCACCCTTTTCAGCACCATGCATGCTTCCTTTCTGCCCGTAGTATTTAGACACCTCAAATATTTGTAGACTTATATCCCACCTAAGCCCTCTCACTGCCATGCTGTGCATATTTAGCTCTTTTAAGACTTCCTTGGAAGTAAATCTCTTTAGCCTCCAAATCTTTTTTTTTCAGCATAAAAATGATAAGTTTGCTCATAAACTGTAAAAAGGCAGTAATGTATATGAGCAAACTTATGAACAGAAACTCCATTATGAAAACGACATGTATCTAAATTTGGTTCATCAGCTAATATTCTCTAAAAGCCTTAATCATTAATTCAATGTGATCGTGACGTAGTCGTGCATGCATTATGCCTGCTGGATATATAGCACAGCTCTGTTTATATTTGGACTATATTTTTTACGAATGTGCAAAACCTCTTGCTAATCAATAAGGCTCACAGAAATCTGCAGTAATTATTTCTGGGAAGATATACAACATATGCAGTTTTAACACACTAACAGTGTTTCATTTTAGTCTCCTGATTGCTTTCAGTTCGAATCATTCAGTCTTAACTGCATTACTAAGTGAGAGTTGAGAGGCTTGACGTTCCCATACTACACGTCATAGGATTTTAACTGGCATTCCACGGCGTTTCTAGAAATTTTCCATCTTCTCCAAAAACTGACTCAAAATCAATGAAGTGTCGTCAAGCATTAGCCAGGTGTCACTCTCACATCACAACAGTAGGTGGGTAGAGGTCCATTTAACAGATCGCAGATTATTATTCCTTAGCAAAAATAAAGGTCTCACTGGCCTCTGACTCTCTTTAAGAATCGCTTCATCTCTTCTGCAAACATAATGCAAAGGTATGATGTGGTCTGGTGTCAATCCTTAGCCCAGTCAAGACAGAAACTTATCTTAGTCGTGAAGTACAATGCGACTGAAGAAGAACTAAAACATCAGACTAGCTCTTACAAGTCTCTGCATCACTCCATAGTAACAAAGCAGTTGCTTGAGTCCATGTAACACAGCTAATGGAAATACCAAATACAACTAAAAGGCTCTGGCTTGGGGTGTTATAGTTTGGCTGCGGCTGGTAACAAAAGCGCCACGCGGCCGCCCCTCCCCCCGCTGGGGTGCGGAGGAGAATGGAAAGAAACAGGCAGAAACTGGTGGGTCAGGATAAGGGCAGTTTAACAGAACAGCAAACAAAGGGAACAGCAACAACAACAACACAGGTAAGGAGAATACACAACACAAACCGCACAACACAGAGAGCCGCTCTCACCGCCTGCTGCCGCGCGCTCCCGAGCCACGAGAGAGTTCCGCCGCCCAGCTCCCCCCCACCGGAACCCAGCATGACGGCACACGGTATGGAATACCCTGCTCTGTTTGGCCAGGTTGGGTCAGCCCGCCCGGCTGTGTCCCCTCCTGGCTTCTGGTGAAAATTAGCCCTGTCCTGTCTGAACCCAGGACCTGGGGTTAATCCAATATTCTCAATATATGGAAAAGACAAGCGAAGTTAATTAGTGTCTAAACTTACACCTTTTACCCAGACTTTAACCTCACCTGTATACTTAGTAAATGCAGCTTCTTCCCTGAATCTACCATCCCCAGGATATTTCTTGTCATCTGGAACTCCACCATGAAACACAATCAGACATCTCCGTGTCCTGAGAGGAGGAGAGCGGCAGCGAGTGGTCCCCGCACACCCTGCTTGGGGAGTAAGCGCGTTGGCAGGGCTGGCTTCACACTCAACGTTCACACTGAACATCTGGCTGACCCCAAGTGCTGGGCAAACCGACAGAAGCTCCCCCAAGATGACAAGGGCAAATGACATGACCATGCTGCTCAGCTGACTTACAGCGAGCTGAAGGGGAAAAGAACTACTCTGAAACTCTGCAGTTGCCCCTTTAATGCGTATTTGCAAACCCTTAGCTAGGCTTGCAATGGGACCTCACCTGCTAATTAGAACAATAGAAAATTCCTCTTCTTTCTAGGAGTCTCAAAACAGCATCTAGAAACTGCACTGCATGTGGAAGTGAATGAAATGGTGAGAAGCAGATAGTCAAGAACAGAAAAAAGGACAACATATTTTGTCTGTATTTAAATCCTACTACTGATTTTCTCCCCAGTTTGCTTGTCCCAAATGTGCTATGAAGAGGCTGCTGCATCAGATGCACATGGGTCAGTCTTGCAGTAGCCTACAACATGAACAGCAAGTTAGTCTGGTTTACCTAATTCTGCCTTCTAGGTTGTAACGTTCTCCCACTGGTGAACTGAAATGTCTATAGCATCAAATCAGCTCTGGCTACACCTTGTGTAGGCATCACTGATTTACACAAAGTAGAGTCCATTTCTTTACCTCCAGAGTTAAATTTTTCTGACATTCAAGTAATTTTACTCTTTAAGGAAATAAGTCAATGTTGCTCTCTAATTTAGGAAGCAGTGTTAAGGTGGCTAAAACAGCAAATGAATGACTGGGAATATAAGCACACATGCTGCTTTGGTAAGCCGATGGCTTTCTATCAGAAGATAAATTCATTGTTAGAAAAAAACAATAAAAGAAATGTTATGCTCAAAAGTCTGGGCTGGCAAGCAGCACACAGGTTACCTATGCTTTACTTCTGAAATGGGAGTAATTCTGTTGCCTACCAGATCTTGCAGATGACCCTATGTCTGGAGCAAAAGCCCATCAAAATCAGCCTTATAGATCAAGTAACAAACACGTCTGTCTGGAGACTGCAAGCTCTGGCAGAAAACAGGCTTCCTTGAAAGCGTTTTCCTGATCCCATGTAGTCTTATGCCCTGCTCTTCCACTATGAGGTTCATTGGATTACTCAATTGTCCTGGTAATTTGATGTGCAGTGAGATACCTGCGACCCATCTTAAATCCTTACAGATAGTAGTAGGACAAGATGAGGCTCGGTTTCTGGGTCCCCTTTTGAAATGGCTCAAAGCCAGGTTTCTTTTCAAGGAACTCTGGCACATGAGAGTTGGTTGAGTGCTGAGACAAAAGATGGGGTGAGGGAGGCTTTCTAAGTGGTAGGGGATCTTGAGCCTGGGTAGACTGTCAGAGAAGCTGATGTTGCTAATACACAGCTAACAACTACTAGCTAATAGATTAATCAACCAGGAGTTAGGAACTCGGAAACACTGATAGCCATTTAGACACACAGATTAAGCCTTGATATAAATCTTTATAGCTCCACCGACTCCTGCACATGGCGCTGTCACATTGTTTGACTGCCATAAAGCAGCATCTTGGCTAACAAAAAGGAATGGGGATACTAGGAAAAGGTTCTTCACCAAGATGGTGGTCAGTCACTGGACCAGGCTCCCCAGGGAAGTGGTCACAGCACCAAGCCTGTCAGAGTTCAAGGAGCATCTGGATGACACTCTTAGTCGTGTGGTTTAGTTTTAGGTAGTCCAGCGAGGAGCACGGAGCTGGACTCAATGATCCTTATGGGTCCCTTTCAACTTGAGATATTCTATGATTCTATGATGCAAAGCGTATCAGGCACTAGTGGTATTGCATCAGTCTATATTAGAAAAATAATTACTACCCCTATGGGGTAAGCCCTTCCCACACATTGAGCCTAGGCTCAGGTCTAAAAACAAGAGGTAAGGAAAACAGCTTTATTCTTTCCCTGCTCTGTTTCCAGGTTTCTTTGATTAACTGCTACCAGAGCTGAAGAAAAGAAGGGAGAAAGAGGAAGACTTAGACAGGTCCCATCCACTTCTGAGTTTCAGTATCAGCCATGCAGAAGGAGCTAAAACTGAAAGGCAATGAGGAGATCATTCTTAATAACTAAGGAGAGGCAACAAAACTAGGGGAGTTTGGTGCTCAGTACTTACAGTTCAAACAGGCAGCAAGTTAGGGCTTTCATATGCAACACAGCACTACACAGAGAGGTGTTACGTTGTATAATGCTCTCAGGCTATGTGTTTGGTATCTTCTTGGTCTTTGCATCACTTGCTTGCTGCTGTGGCTGCAGCCACAGTTTCCCTGATTGTGCTACTCAGATTGCTAAAAGAACACAAGCTCATGTGCTGAGCCGGAATGAGAATCTACTGTTTGGTCTGTAGCATTAAATTACTGAGATGAAGTCATTCACGGGCTATTTCTTTCCCATTTAGTTGCTTTGAAATAAATTCCCTGTCACCAATGGAGTTTCAGCTGTCAGCTCTCTGATTGGATCCAGTGACACTATTGAAAACAGTAGGTTTTTTTAGTCTCCTTTTCTTCCCACTCATTAACTTTTTCCTCATTTTCTTTTTTGCTATTTCTCTTACAGATGAGCTGGCTGAAGTTCAGAAAACTCAACAGCACAAAACAAAACATCAGGGCACTCATTTTCCTCTTGGACTATTCCACAAATAAGCACTTTTTGATGCCTGGACAGTCATTCAGACACGCATATAGTATCAGCTCTTTCCACATCTGGCCGAGACCTAACATAAAGGTTTAATTCTGATTTTATTGATTCCAGCAACGGTAATCAACTCCACTCTTATTAACATGAGGTTCTCATTGAAATTAAGCTGAATGCATAGATCTGTCTGTTAATAATTATTTTCTTTCCCTTTCTCATTCATCATTGTTTCAGCTTTTCTACAAAAAAAAAAAACAACAAAAAACCTCAAAAAACAACAATAAAAAAAATCCAGGCTTCTCCACAAGTCAGGAATTAGGGGAAAGAGAGTGTATCTAAGCCATCTTCTTACCTATCTAACCCTTGATCTGATGAAACATGCCCAACCTTAGTGCTTTATAAGAAGGCAGCTGGCTTTGGGTAATCTGAGAGGAATCAGTTTTCCCCTTTCTAACACATTCCTGTACGGGCAATACATGGTGAAGAATTACCTACATCAAGGCCTTTTTAGGCCTTAAGGTCTACACAAGCAAGACTCATCCTCTGCGTTTTTTGATTGGATTATTGGCCACATTGCACATCCCAACCAGGAGGAGGAGAACATGTTCTTCATAACAAATCATTGGAGAAAAAAAAA
The DNA here is from genome assembly GCF_030867145.1 of Opisthocomus hoazin. Taxonomy (NCBI): domain Eukaryota; kingdom Metazoa; phylum Chordata; class Aves; order Opisthocomiformes; family Opisthocomidae; genus Opisthocomus; species Opisthocomus hoazin. The sequence goes on along the minus strand of NC_134420.1, from coordinate 16,755,633 downwards.
AGTGTCACAAAATCAGAGGGTGAAATAAAGAACTGCTTATGGATTTTATTTCCTTCCAGGACATGGGTTATTAAGTTGCATGTATCTGGAAACATGGTATCTATACATGTGTGCTACAACAACCAAATAGACATAGAAATCCCTCCTTCACAAAGGGCCCGATACTGTTTTTTACCAGTGACTATGAATTCCTGGACCAAAAGTGAGGTGCCATTTGCCTTAGACCATGTTCACATGCCTTTTCTGGCAGCTTCTCTGAATGTCCTGTTTCACATTTAACTGCAGGTAATGTTGCAATTTAGGCTGATCGGCTCAGCTGGGACAGCCTGCAGTGGAGCTCATGGAAACTAGCTAATTGTGCGAATTAGGAACTTCCAACAAGGTAAAAATTGAGAACTAATTTTGCTTTGGGATATTTATTTGTCATTTGGACATACATATATGATGAAAGAAATCAAAATTGTCACTACTATTATGGAGACACAGACTAAATATTTCTTAAAGGTCACTGCAGCACACAGGACAGCTAGACACATTCTGCTGTAACCAGAGAAAGATGACAAAGGCACTGAGTTGAGACTTTGACAATTTGGGTTTGCTTCATCGCTCTCCCACAATCTCCCAGTGTAACCCATGCAATGCACTTCATTTCACTGTGCTGCCGCTCCCCATCTGTCTAATGAGGATAATAATACTTGTCATTTGTCTTATCTATTTAGATGGTAAGCTCAGGGACCTCCTCTTACTAGGAGTTTTATACAGAATGAGCATCCTGATCTCATAGGCTGCCTGCAGGGCAGATAATAAATAACATAATCCATAATGATTTCATGTCTAGAGCTGAGATTTTTAACCTGGACTATCCATGGAATAATGACCCTTTTCAGCGAAAAAATACAAATATAGATCTCTGCTAAACATGTATGAAAGGCAGAGAATTCAGGCAATTTAGCTCCTCAAAGATAGATCTTCAGCAATTAACCTAAAAGACAATGTTTACGCTGACATTTAAGGATCAGATAGGTCAACATTTGAGCATGAAAGAGAAAAAAGTACTTAATCCGGCACAAATTTCTTTAGCATAGAGCTATGTGCATGTGCACATGTACATACAGCATCTGCCTAAAGTCAGTACTATGATCAAGTCACCAATAACTGGTCATGCTAGAGCAGTACAGCAAGCTGGTGCCTCATCTTCTGCAAGGACATGCCCTCAGCTGAAAAGCACATGCATTGCAGTGGGGCTAAGATCACTCAAGCTAAACTTTGGTAAAATTCACAGAGATGAGGGATACGGCTAATAGATCTGATGAACACTAGTACTACAACACATTTGCAAAGAGGAAGGGAGCAAAAAAAGATTCCTAATTTTGTTTCAAGACAGCCTATAGAGATTTGCAGTACAGCTATATTATCTTGTGCTGCAGGATCAAATATCTATGAAAAAAATCAATGGAAGTCCATAAATTAACTTTCTCAAGTCAGACTCTTAGCTTATTACCTCTGTCACCTGTTCAGGACAGTGACCTAACCCATCAGAACAAAGCTGCCATTTTCTAATTACAGCTGAGCTTGTAACAGAGGGACCTCTGTTACACAATCTTGAGCAACAAGAATAGCAGAAATGTCAAAGAAACATTACTGAAGTAAGAAAGCATTGTTTGCCTGTTTCACTCATCAATTTGCATCTACATTCAGATGCAAGATGATATACACCAGGTTGTATACTTATTTCAAGAAATGCTAGTTGCTCTGATTTCCCTAGGGAAATCTAATGATGGAAAAGTTTATCTTCTTTCACGTTGTAGCTGGAGGAAACAAGACTCATTGTAAATATCCATTATTTGTTCACAGAGATCTTAGAATGACAGCTGCACAACTCATGCCATCTGCGTATTTTTGCAGAATGCAAGGATGGTTGAGGTTTCCTTTTGGATTTTTTCTTCATGCTCCATTTTAGATTTTCATATTATTCGATTCTTCAGAATGCAGAGAAATATGAATGGGCCTGTTTCTTAAGAGATTAATGAGGCATTGTCTTGCCTAAACATTGCCACTGAGTAAAGAATATCTGCCATCTCCTTAGCTGTGGACACCAGGCAAGTCATTTCAAGCCAATAAAACTGTGAAGCTTTAGGCTATCTAAACACTCTATTCAGAGAGTTAATGTGGATCATTCCCGACTACCGCATGCAGCTATGCAAAAACCTCATTTACAAATTAAACTTTACTTCTGCTTTCGATCTCCTTTCTCCATCTGTCCTCTGCTAGTTAAAACATTTCACCTGCCCTCCTTTCTTTCAAAAATCGTTGGCAAATGCCAGAGGTAAGCAATTATTATCATTTACATCTAACATCACAGCAGTCTAACACCAAAGAGCTTACAGGTTTGCTCCGACAACCCAATAAAAATATCATATGTGGAGAATACAAAGATACAGGATCAGAGTCTCATCTGCTCTGCAACTTGGTGTACGAAATATACATAAATCAAAATGTCTCTTTGATAATACTCATTTCCCATTTACCCAGCTAGACTCCTTAGGAAATCTCACCCCTTATCACATTATCAAACAGCAGCACTATTCATAAGGCAAGACCATACATAAACATCCTGCTGTGTCCAAAACCACATAAAAATCTGCTCCTCCAACGCAGGTGGGTTCAGCCAGTAGTTCTTCCTGCCCTGCTCCCTCCCAGTCCATTTTAGGATCCCAGTGGTGCTCCCTGCCTCCTGCAGTATTTTCGAGGTCTTCCTCCAAACCAACCACCCCAATAACAGCAGCACATCCTCCCAAATACATTCTTCTCCAACTTGTAACTGTCACATCCTTTCCTCTTTCTTCTGCTTTTAGGAAGCAGAACAAGAGGTGCTCCTGTTGCACGGGAAATTTGTCTTTCCAGTCACTGCAGCTCTAAAGACTACAGCCATCCTATCATTAGGATGGGGTACAGCACAGGAGATAACAGCAAGAGGAGGTCCAAATTCTTCTTGGTTAAACCAGGCATGCCCATGTGATCTGTATGCTTATAATTGTCATAAGTGTCTTCAAGATCTTAAGGGTGTGACTTCAGAGCAGGAGGCAACAGTAATACAGTATGGGCAGAGTATCTGGAGAACCAAATGACATTCACATCATTTTGATTACTGTCTATGGTCATACTTAACATCCCAGACTTTCTCTCACACTGTACCAAGCAGAGGAAAGGGGGAGCTACTCACTCAGAGACACACAGCAATGTTCTGCTCAATGGAACAATGTTCACAGAATCACAGAATCACAGAATAGTAGGGTTGGAAGGGACCTCTGTGGGTCATCTAGTCCAACCCTCCTGCCGAAGCAGGGTCACCTACAGTAGGCTTCACAGGACCTTGTCCAGACGGGTCTTGAATATCTCCAGAGAAGGAGACTCCACAACCTCCCTGGGCAGCCTGTTCCAGTGCTCCGTCACCCTCAGAGGGAAGAAGTTCTTCCTCATGTTCAGACGGAACTTCCTGTGCCTCAGTTTGTGCCCATTGCCCCTTGTCCTGTCACTGGGCACCACTGAAAAGAGCTTGGCCCCATCCTCCTGACACTCACCCTTCAGATATTTATAAGCATTTATTAGGTCCCCTCCCAGCCTTCTCTTCTTCAGGCTGAACAAGCCCAGCTCCCTCATCCTCTCCTTGTAGGGGAGATGTTCCAGTCCCCTCATCATCCTTATAGCCCTCCGCTGGACTCTCTCCAGTAGCTCTTCATCTTTCTTGAACTGGGGAGCCCAGAAATGGACACAGTACTCCAGATGAGGCCTCACTAGGGCAGTGTAGAGGGGAAGGAGAACCTCCCTCGACCTGCTGGCCACACTGCTCCTAATGCACCCCAGGATCCCATTGGCTTTCTTGGCAGCCAGGGCACACTGCTGGCTCATGGTTAACCTGTTGTCCACCAGGACACCCAGGTCCCTCTCCGCAGAACTGCACTCCAGCAGGTCCGTCCCAAGCCTGTACTGGTGCATGAGGTTGTTCCTCCCCAGGTGCAGGACCCTGTATTTGCCTTTGTTGAACCTCATCAGGTTCCTCTCTGCCCAGCTTTCCAGCCTATCCAGGTCACGCTGAATGGCAGCACAGCCTTCCGGTGTGTCTACCACACCTCCCAGTTTGGTGTCATCAGCAAACTTGCTGAGGGTACATTCTAACTCTTCATCCAGGTCGTTGATGAAGAAGTTAAACAAGACTGGGCTCAGTACTGACCCCTGGGGGACACCACTAGTTACCAGCCTCCAACTAGACTCAGAGCCGCTGATGACAACCCTCTGAGTTCTGCCATTCAGCCAGTTCTCTGTCCACTTCACCGACCACTCATCTAGCCCACACTTCCTCAGCTTCCCTAGGAGGATATCATGGGAGACTGTGTCGAAAGCCTTGCTGAAGTCGAGGTAGACAACATCCACGGCTCTCCCTTCGTCTACCCAGCCAGTCATGTCATCGTAGAAAGCTATTAGATTGGTCAGGCATGATTTCCCCTTGGTGAATCCATGCTGACTACTCCTGATAACCTTCTTTTCTTCCACTTGCTTGATGATGGCCTCCAGGATAAGCTGCTCCATCACCTTTCCCGGGATGGAGGTGAGGCTGACCGGCCTGTAGTTCCCTGGGTCCTCCTTCTTGCCCTTTTTGAAGACTGGAGTGACAGTAGCCTTTCTCCAGTCCTCGGGCACCTCTCCTGTGCTCCAGGACCTCTCAAAGACGATGGAGAGTGGCTCAGCAATGACATCCGCCAGCTCCCTCAGCACTCGTGGGTGCATTCCATTGGGGCCCATGGATTTGTGGGCGTCCAGATCGCTTAAACGATCCCTCACACAGTCCTCCTCGACCAAGGGAAAGTCATCCTCTTTGTAGGCTTCTTCTCTTACCTCCGGGGCCTGGGATTCCTGAGGGCCAGTATTAGCACTGAAGACTGAAGCAAAGAAGGCATTCAGTAGCTCTGCCTTCTCCGCATCCTCCGTCACCAGGACACCTGCCTCATTCAGCAGCAGCCCCACATTGTCCCTAGCCTTTCTTTTGCTGCTGATGTAGTTGAAGAAGCCCTTCTTGTTGTTTTTGACATCCCTTGCCAGCTTCAATTCCAGGTGAGCCTTGGCCTTCCTCGTCGCATCCCTGCACGCTCTCGCCACGTTTCTGTACTCTTCCCAAGTGGCCTGCCCCTCTTTCCACATTCCATGGACCTTTCTCTTCTGCCTGATCTCTGCTAGAAGCTCCTTGTTTAACCATGCAGGTCTCCTGCCTCCTTTGCTCGATTTCTTTCTCAGGGGGATGCATTGCTCCTGTGCATGGAAGAAGTGTCGTTTAAAGAGCGACCAGCACTCATGGACCCCCCTGCCTTCGAGAGCCCTGGCCCACGGGATTCCTCCCAGTAGCTCCTTGAAGAGGCCAAAGTCAGCCCTCCTGAGGTTCAGGGTTTTGATCCTGCTTATCGCCCTGCTTCCTCCACGCAGGATTCTCAACTCGACCATTTCATGGTCACTGCAGCCGAGGCTACCTCCGACCTTCACATCCTCCACCAGTCCCTCCTTGTTTGTTAACACAAGGTCCAGCAGCGTGCCTTTCCTTGTTGGTTCCTCCACCACTTGCATGAGAAAGTTATCATCGATGCTCTGTAGGAACCTCCTGGATTGTGTCTGCCTAGCTGTATGGTCTTCCCAGCTGATGTCAGGGTGGTTGAAGTCCCCCATGAGAACCAGGGCCTGTGACTGTGAGGCTGCTTGCAGCTGCCTGTAGAAGGCCTCATCAACCTTCTCCTCCTGGTCAGGTGGCCTGTAGTACACACCCACCATAATGTCACCCTTATGAGCCTGTCCCTTAATTCTAACCCACAAGCTTTCAACTTGTTTGATCTCATAAATGTAGGTTATGACTTGAGTATCTGCCAACCCACCATGATATCATCCCTGGGTACTTCTCCAGCTTGGTATATTCCACTTCCTTTCCTTTTTGTCCATTCCAAGCCTCATTTGATCAGACTTTTGCATACAGACTACTGAAATGTGCAAGGGACACAACATCCTAGCTTCTACTCCTTGCTTTCATTGTAGTAACCTGTTACTAACTTTTCATTGCTTTTAAGCTCACCACAAACCTGTTTCAACTGCCCGCAGATCTTGACTAACTCCTGTCCATCTGAGGTGGATTGACCCTGGCTGGACACCAGGTGCCCACCAAAGCCATTCTAACACTCCCCTCCGCAGTTGAACAGGGGAGAGAAAATATAATGAAAGGCTTATGGGTCAAGATAAGGACAGGGAGAGATCATTCACCAATTACCATCACAGGCAACACAGACTCAATTCAGGGAAATTAATTTAATTTATTACAATCAAGTCAGCATAGGATAATGAGAAATAAAAACTAAATCTTAAAAACAAGTTGCCCCCACACCTGCGTTCTTCCCAGGCTCAACCTCACTCACAATTTTCTCTACCTCCTCCCCTCCAGTGGTACAGTGTGAGCCCCCTGCAGGGTCACAAGCCCTGCCAGCAAACCTGCTCCGGCGTGGGCTCCTCTCTCCACAGGTCCACAGGTTCTGCCAGGAGCCTGCTCCAGCGTGGGCTTCCCACAGGGTCACAGCCTCCTTCGGGTGCATCCACCTGCTCCGATGTGGGGTCCTCCGTGGACTGCAGGTGGAGACCTGCTCCACTGTGGACCTCCATGTGCTGCAGGGGGATAGCCTACCTCACCATGGTCTTTACCACGGGCTGCAGAGGAATCTCTGTTCTGTTGCCTGGAGCATCTCCTCCCCATCCTCTTCACTAACCTTAGTGTCTGCAGAGTTGTTTCTCTCTCACATTCTCACTCTTCTCTTCAGCTGCAGTTGCTCAGGTTTTTTTCCCCATTCTTAACTATGTTATCCCAGAGGTGCAACCATCGTCACTGATGGGCTTGGCCTTGGCCAGTGGCGGGTCTGTCTCGGAGCTGGCTGGCATTGGCTCTATCAGCTTCTCATGGCAGCCACCCCTGTACCTCCCCCGCTACCAAAACGTTGCCACACAAACCCAATACATCATTCCAGTTCCCTAAGCACGTTTAGCACTCACCTCTTTATTGGTCGAGTGCTGGCGTTGGTCAAATATCAAGAGAGGAGGCTAAATTAAGAGAATTAAATACATTATCCAGTGAATAGTGCAACAGAATATACTACCCATACAATCAAACAGGCTCCATCAGCCCATCTTAAACACTTGTGCGGCCAGACTTCAGTTTCTCGGCCTGTGTACTATCAAAGCTCCTATTTCCAAATGGAAGAAAAAGTTAGGAAGAGTCAGCTAAACCAAATGCTGCACAACAAGATATGGTAGTGACATCACACATAAGCAAGACAACTTACTCCAAGAGCTGCTGACACATTTGTGGTTATACCTTGTGGAGACATGAATTACAGGAATTCAGTTCAAAAAGCAATCTTAGCTACTGCCAGCAGCAAACCTAGATGTTAAGTGGTGGCCTGGGAGATATCAAAAGGAGTGTAAAGACTTGACCCTGCAGTGACTGTTAAACACAATGTGTGTCATCTACACACAAGGCTGCCAGTGCTCACTAGCTTCCCCTTCATAGCTTAGATGGTAAATCCTGTCACATCTCAGCTGCAACAGAACAGTTCTCTTAAAAAGCAGTAGAGAAGAGGCATCCTCAGGGATGTTTAACAAAAACAGAGATATTTTGGGAAGAGATTGTTTTCGTTTTGTCAGAACACAGTGCTGGGAACACCTGTGAAATAAGAAAAGGATGACGAGATTTAGGAACCACACACCGTAAGACAGCCTTGGTTTGTTATTCAGGTTCTTTCACTTAAGCATTTGTTTTGCTACCTACATTACCTAGAAAAATTGGAGTTGTCCAAAACCAAATGCCCTGGCCCTGAACTTGAAAGTACTGTTTCAGACAAGAGTCAAATAGAATCAGCAATTTGGGGAAAGGAAGACTAACAACAAATCTACATGATAAGGCTTTGCTCCCAGAAACAGAAGCTCCTACCACCATCCTTTTCCCTTCCAAACAGATAGACTCAACAGAAGAACTCACAAGACCTCAACAATCTCACTCCTGGATCATGAGGGTAAGTAATTACCAATGCACATTGTGGAAAGTTACTGCAGACTAAACAAAAACTGAATTCAGTGTAGACTAATGAAACTGTATTTCAACCCGCTATAGTTTGGCTTCTTCAGAATTAGAGCAATCAGCTCTAACATAACTCATTTTTGAAGAAAAATGAGTGAAATAGAGGCCACGCTGAATAGCTATGTTACACAAAGGTAAGGACAGGCAGACTGACTGAAATGCTGGTACCAAATAAGATCGAGCTTCCCAATTCTTCCATGCAAAGAGTTCTTAAATGAATTTGGATTCCTTTGCATTACTTAACTTGATCCATCAAGTACAGTCCTTACACCATGCATTGAAGGGCATTAGATTTTGAGTATTGTGCATTATGTGTTAGAAGGAGCAGTACCCCCAAACATTTGCATCCCCCTAAAAGGTTGCCCATCTAGGGTTGGGTGAGTATAGTCACGCTAGCTACAGCAATGATGGCTGATCAAGGGAGACTTTGCCCTTGCCAAAAGGAGTGATGAGGGCCAATAAACCATACGAGATAAAAGGCTGAAACTCTTCCAGTACTGAGGACTGACTGCCAGATCCTGATCTGATCCTGACACATAAGATGACACTGCTCATTGCTGGTGACATCTGAGATGGGACTTTAATCAAAAAAGCACAAAATAGGTGATTAATTTTGCATATATAAGCTATACCATTATACTCAGCACCCTGTGGACTGCTGCTGTATTTGCACTGAAGCTGTAATCCAGTAATTACATCTGGCTGGCCAGACATCTCCTCCACAAAGTGGGTATTTATAACACTGTTAAAATTGTCAAGGACTTTCAGCCTTAGATTCTGACTTCAGCCTTCCCAGTGTAAACTTCCATTCACACAATTGCCTTAATTTCAATTTATATTGTTCATTTTAGTGTCAAACCATGTACTTGCCACATAAATAGCCTTTACCAGACTAGACTGACTAGTCCTGGCTTTTATTGGTTAAAAATCGGCAGAAACAACTGATTAAAGCAGGGTTCTGGAGACAGTCCTTTATTGAGGCTTGGAATCTCACAGTCACTTGAAGATTTTTACAGGGTGAATTCTTCTTGGGGGCTGTGTGCCTCAACTCATTCTGTAGTTCCCAGGGAAGCAAAATGAATATGTAAAGCACAGTGAGGAACAGCCTTTTACAAAGGAATTGCCAGCTCAGCAAACTAAACCCCAGCTTCACTTCGCACTGAGGTTTGCTGAACCTCATGGTGAAGCCCTGGACTTGAGCAGCAAGATCCCCTCACATCCTGATCTTCAGCTGAACACGACCGAAAATACACACTAACACCAACTACAGCAGGCACTCACTACTTCTGAAGTCCAGCTTTGAGTGACATCAAATCACATTTTGACAAAATACACTAGGGATGTGGCTCAAGACTCTGTTAAATCATGGACAGCTGGCACCTTACTAATCTTTGATTTCACAGCAGTCTCCTTGTGCTGGCAGCTTTGCTTCCTGACATCTCGGCCTTCTGAGAGTTAATGATTGGCAAACCCAGCACTGCCAAATCTGAAGGACTTCATTTCCAATTTAAACCAAAATCAACCTCTTTACAATGTTTCCTGCCCACATTGATCTTTCTGCCCAGGACTTCAGATCATCCGCGCCACCACAGTAGACATTTGAAGTAGATAGCTGCCAAAGCTGAGCAAAACATAATTCAAGGGTACACTGCGAAAGATGTCTTCACAAACCCCTCCCTCTTCCCTGAAGAGTTCAAGGAAACCCACATCACCAACAACCCTTGCCTTCTTGCAGGTCTCATCCTCCAAGGACAGGTTAAAAGCATGGTCAGGAATGACCTAGCAGCTCCTTAGAGTTATCAAGGACTGAGTCAAACATGACTTACATCCCATCCATGTCAAGTCAGCAAGTAAGGAAGTAAGGACATTGTAACATGCACTGGAATAGCACCAGCACCTTAGAGACAGCAAACACCGCAGTGGCACAGCGGCTTAATACTCACACTCAGCAGGAGGCACTTGTTTTCTTTGATGGCGCCTATGCAGCCCACGAAGCCAATGATCATGACAAATGTCCCTGTGACGATCAGTAGGTTGGCAGCTGACAGGGATGGGAAAGAAGAGGAGAGGGTGGCAAAGTTCCCTTGGGTAACAGCGAGCCAGATGCCTACTCCAAGGATTCCACAGCCTCCCAACTGGGAAAAAAAGAGAGAAACAAAGAAACTCAGTTATTGCATTCAAGCAACCCCAGATACTAATCCATATCAATATGGCAGCAGTAGAATGGCTCTGCTGGGGTAAACCCAGAAGTCACACCTAATAAGAAATGGTCTCTCACTATGGTACTTTCAGTAGGAAAAACAGACAAAGGAGAAAGAAAAAAAATTAATAGAGGGAGAACTCATCAGTAAGATATAACACTCAAGAAAAAGACTCAGACTTCCCAAATCCAAGACACAACTTCAAGTATCAGGTCTCTTCCTCTCTAGTGAAAAAGCAGACACTGAGTAAAGGAGAAATTCCCAAAGATTCAGATCTCAAAAGGACTGAAAAAATTCATATCCTATTTAAGTATCTCAGAGTCTTGCCCAGAATAGCTGAAGTATTTTTGATCCTCTGTTCTTCCTATCCCAATATACCATGTGGATGCCCCCTCCCTGGAAGTGTTCAAGGCCAGGTTGGATGGGGCTTTGAGCAACCTGGTCTAGTGGAAGGTGTCCCTGCCCATGGCAGGGGTGTTGGAACTAGATTATCTATAAGGTCCCTTCCAACCCAAACCATTCTGTGATTCTATGATCTCCCATCCCTGGCACATGCCATAAATCTTGCCAGAGCATCCCCTGGTAGGACACCTCACACCTCTTCTTAGTTCCTGTCCAAGGTCTCGCTCGCTTGGAAGCAAGAGAGCTTTTAGAGCGTAAAGAGGCCAGAGAAGGAGAGAGAATCCAATAACATTAAAAAAATTAAACAACTGTTTACCCCTAACGTGGCAACTGGTTTAGTAATTCAATCCTCGGAAGAGGACTTAGCTGGATTAGGAAAAGTTTGAGAGGAGAGCAGTAGTACAGGCTCCCCAGGCATGTGAGCAAGGAGAAGGAAGGATGCCAGTGCGGGCAGCAACCACCACAAAACCATAAAATTTACAATTATTATATACACAAGGAAATTTTAAAACACACAAACATTTATAACCATGCTGCTTATAATTGTGAGAAAGCCTGCAGAATTGTAACAACGCGAGTAAAGCTGAGCAATCAAATAGAATTAAACCAAAGGGGATTTTACATTATTATACAGTCACACACCATAGCATCACTTAGGTTTCTTTCTTTCCTGCTCTTCCTTTAAAATGACCAATTTATATTGAGTTTTATAATTGCACCTTATTATCCAAATCAATTAAAGGCTAGGAAAGAAATTGTGTTCATAGAATAGTAAGCCAGACATAGGAGCATATCAATTAAATGTCTGCATGAAGTGGATGAACGTAAGGCAGCTCATGAACCAGGGAAAAAAAGAGATCGAGCTAATCCTGGGGCAGAGCTAAGTCTCAGAAATGAAACACAGAAGAGAAACACAAAAGCCAAAGCAATTTCTTAGTACTAATGGCTAAGGTTGCCTCTGCACGCCACTGAATTTTCCCTCAAGAAGGGACAATAAAGGCAGCTGTGTCTCAAGGCAGGACTCCTCACCCCAGTTGCAAGCCAGTCTATTTTGTCTAGAACTAAGGAGCCAAACTATACCTGATTGTAATGTACCTCAGCTGCATCAGCCTACGTGTCTCCACCAAGAGAAGGCAGACTCCAGGACACAACGACTCAAACAATTTATTTCAGCATCCTTTCCATATACAGGCGTCCCATATCACCATACTCACCCTTTCGCAAAGTACCCTCTACAAGCACCACGGAGGGACAGTCCATGCCCTGACCATACACACTGGAATTACCTCCCCTCTACGCCCACTTACAGACCGTGATCTTTAACATGGTCTGAAATGATTGAAGAATAACCATGGGAGAGGAGGGGGAAGAATACTTACAGAAGGTAACCCACAGAAAATCACTTAGGATAACCGAGAGGCTACAAAGACAAGCTGTCAACATGGCACAAGGGAAAAAATGGAAAAAATTTGGAATAAATTCCCTAAAATGGGCATAAAACTCTGAAGGTCTTCTGGACTACAGAACAGCATCAAAGGAGAGGTGGCAGACACCCAAGTTAAAACCAAACTGGTCAGAGCGCTGAAATACAGTCAGGAATAGCACTAAACTGGACGAGGAATGGGATGGAAAGCACAACCACGCTTCTGCCTCCACAGCATGGTGGACATTCTGCCTCAAAATCAGCCCTGGAACCACAGGCACAGCAAGGCCGCACAAACTCTCCAATTAAGCCTAACGAAGGCTGATGCCCAGCAGCAGCAGAGGCATCACCTTGCAACACATTTAGCTACTATCTTCAGTTCTTTGTTCTGACGCAATTCAATGTCACAAATAAGAGGCAGCTTATGTAGTGTTGCTACACTGCTTTGAGTGACACTGACACCTACAACTATCATCCAAGGGCGCTACTGTGTTCGGTAAAGGCAAGACCTGCTTGCCTGCTACTCCACTGCCCATTGAATTCTTGATGATGTACAATGCAGAATGCTTGAGACATCGTTGCCCTTAGGACATTTGATTCCAGCCTTTTATCCCTCCAAAGTCATCCTTGTCTGCGGAAGCTGGAAATTCACCAGTGGCACAAAACATCATAAAGCCAGGAAACGGTTTGTGCAAAATGCTGCGACTGTGGCTGTACCCATTTAGATCAGGGCTGAATATTTCAGGTCAGCTGGTCAGCAGGAGTATCTCACTACACTGCCCTTGATACTCTAATGCACATCAGGCTCTCCAGCAGCTCATTATCTTCCTAGTTTTGAAGAGATAATGAACAGCTCTTCCTTAGGTTGATTAACCAAACCCTGAAATGCACAAAGTGATCCTTTGAGCATTAAACCATCTGGCTCAACCTGGATTTCATGAAGCGCTGCTTAGGAGATGTCAGCACACATTACTGAGGGCTGCTCCACCTTAGTTCGGCCCTGTTCCTTTCCCACACCAGAACGTCCCCTCACGGCCCTTGAAGAAAGTCACTAAGCTGTCACACCGGGCCCTGGGAAACAGAGGCTGCCCTTAACTCTAGTCTAAACAGCTCTTTAAAGCCCCCTTTCTGCCAAGGAATGAAGCACACCTGTAAGTCTCCGTTCAGTGACCATAAGAACACTCAAGCACCTGGATAAGGAAATGCTTTAGGGAACCAAGACCCACCAAGACAGCCACAGGAGCCTTTCCAATGATAGCAGAGTATTTTCTGTTCCCAAACATTCAAAAAGCTTGCTCTCCCGCCCATTCTGAACTGAACAGCAGTGTAATCCCCAGTCTAAGATCCAGGGATCATGTTTGTTTATTCTGGATGAGAGCAAAGACAAACCTGTTGTGGTTGTTTCTATGCTGCCTGTCTTTTTGGATTTATTTGTCTTGGTATCTAAGGAGCTGTTAAGTTATGGTTAATTTTGCTTAGTTATTTATGATGTTCCCTTTCCTCCACTTTTTTTTCTCCCTACCGTACCCCCAACCCCCAGTCCATGTTTGTGCCACACAGTCAGAAGCAGAGTGATGAGATGATAAGTCTTGACAGCTTTCAGGGCTTGCCGAGATGTGAAGTTAAAGAAAGCCAAAACCATTAACAGGGCTATTCTTGACAATGTGGGGGCTTCCATGCAAACAGTGAAGCTGTTATGGTTAAAAGAGAAAACATTAAAACAAAAAGATTAGCGAGAATTCTACAGCTTGATCTATTGGCAGCCAAATGTGAGTCTGTATAGACTCCATGTGGTGAGTGCTGGGTTGACTTTTTAAAAAAAAACCCAAATCCCCCTCGAAGATGTCAGGGTACTGACAACAGCATTTTTTTAATTCCCTTGTGAAATGTTTAACACATTATTTGCCTAATTGTTCATGATAATCCACTCTCGTGCAAGCAAGGCAAAATCTGAAACAAAATGCAGCTTCCTCTGACATTTTTTTCCCCAATAAACGTTGCATTTTTTTGTAAAAACTTTTATCCTAAGGCCAAAACAGTGGGACACCAGAATGGATAGTCTCATAACCCTAAGACTTAGGAGATTTGAGTTCAGTGTCTGTTCCAGGACAGACCTCAGTGTAAATCTCAAACAAGCTGTTTAGTACGTCTGTACCTGAGTTGCAAAACTGTGAGTACAAAGCCACGAGTAGTGGGTTCTTTGCAAGCCCTGGGCTTTGCAATTGGCTGTGGAAGGATTGGTTTATTCTGCTCAAGACAAATTGCTCACAGGCATTTATACAGCAGAGTCAAGCAGTAAAGTGGGTGGCTTACTCTACAAGCACAGATTCAGCCTGTCTCTCCTTCCCCAAGAGATACACAGACACATGTGCACTCGCTCTCTTGGCAGAAAAGCTGCCGACAGAATTAGATCCTCCAAATTGTTCTAATGGGCTAGAAAATAAATTATTCAGACTTCAGGGCATACACTTAGAATTGATCTTACAGTATGGTAAACAAAGTAATCACAAACAGCCCTGGATATATGCACGTTGTTGGAGAAAATTATTCTGAAGTTACAGCTACGCACTTAAAATACTGCAGGAGAAATTGCCTCATTGTTCATGATAATGGTGTTGGTGTCTTTAAGTGGGGTTTTTATTGGTTTTATTACACAGAAAATGCACCTAATCGAGGCTTCTCATATTGTATCTGATTGGGATCTACCCATCATACTTCCTCTTTTAGATAAAACAAATTCCTCGTGTAGTAAAAAATACACTGGTAACAGAATCCAAGTGGAAGGTATGACCAGTTGCTTTGTAGTTAAACTAACTCACTTGGAGGGTTTTTCTCCCCAAGTGTCCACATATTTAAACTGGAAGGGCTTTCTCAATCCCACTTGCTATCCAGCTACTGTTGTGTGAATACGCTTCCCCCTCTAACTATGGAGTAACAGTACACAATGGAAGAATCAACATCAAAGTATTAATAGTAGTGATGTGAACATTATCCAGCAAATGTTCTTGGAACACAAGGCACAATTAAATTACTGTTCCTTTCAACTAGACACACGGAGGAGGTGGAAATGGAATATATGTATCTACATTGACAGGATCAAATGAATAAAGAGTCTTACATGAAAAAAGCAGAAGCATGTCCTTTCCACCCCATACTCCACCCACACATCTTTAGCACCTTGATTTCAGGCCGGCTGAGTCAGCACACTCCCCTGAAGAAGTCTTTTCAGAGAAGCATAAATAAGGGCAGAAAAGTCTCCAGTCTACTGAGTCTTGGGACAGACCTCGAAAGTCGGTTGAGACTTGGGATTTCAACAGTAGGGCACATCATGAGGTTTGTACAGAAGGGAAAAAAAAAAGAAAAGAAAACAAAAAAAACCCCAAGACTGCAGTCTGCAAAGTCCTTCTGTAAAAGGGAACAACTCAGGAAATCCTTTCCTCATCTCTGGTCTCAACTCCTAATGAGTGCCAGCTCCACCCAGTAGGCAGACATTATCCCACATAAATTACACATCACAAACTGATGCTGTTCCACTCCCAGACTCCACACTTTCTTTTAGAACGACATCTACTCACTGCGGTATATTCTCTTAAGCCAAAACTTTATTTTGGTCTGATGTCATTTAATTCCACTTTTGAACTCTTTCACTAATATCTCTACGACTTACAGGAAGGTGTTTTAAAAGAGCACATCCGAGTAGAGCACAAAGCATTTCAAATACCAATCTCCTCGCTCTGCAGATAAGCAGTTAAAAATTAAAAGCTCTGCAAAACTAGTTGTTTGGCCTTTCCATCCCATATTCTTTTCATTTTGCTTAAAAATTAGTTTCAAATACAAAAATCTCATCTTGAAGTATGGGTCGTTATGTACACGAGCAGCGGCCAGCACTCCCTTCTGGTGTCAACCAGCATGACTGATCAACCACCCTGACCAACAACATCCAAGGACCCAGTCTGAATGTCATACTAGACTTTTTCTTATGAATTGATTACTTAATCATCTGCCGCTCCTTTACAAGCCACTGTCTTGTCAGTGGTGCAATGCAGTGTATAGCACTTAACATTATTTCAAAGTAGAGCTGACACATCATCTTTCACAGGCCTGAACTTGCATGTCAGGCAAGCAACCATTACACAGGCAGAGGTAGCTGAGGCTACAACCCTAACACGCGTTCTGCTTGCCAGCATGACATTCTGGGATTTGTGCCCTCACTGCCCTCTAACACGCTGTAGTCTTGTCACAGGTCCAGAGAAACACACTTCAATAGCACATGTTATTCTTTCCTTACTTTTAGACACTTCTGTCCCAGAAATAGGCTTTGTTTTAGGATATTCCACCCAGTGTGCAAGCCTCACAAATACCAACAGCATTTTTATCAAGCCTAGAAAGTCTACAAACAGGACTTTAGAGCTCTACGCAGGTAAAGAAACATCACAGGAATGGCATTTATTTTCCTAGTGTCAATAACGGCAACATATAAACCGCTGCTTTTTCAGTTACCCTGGTGAGCATTGAGCCTCAAGAGCTTAAGCCTTAAGAAATTAATTTTTCTTCCCCAGTTGAGTTCCACCACTAAATTACAGTCTCATGGATCTAAAGTAAATTTGGGGACCACTGAAGATGTCAAAAGACAGAACATCATGCTGATGCCCTGCTAATGGAAAAGTGAGTAAAAAGTCATTCAGTTAATCTGTGCTATATTATGAGCAGCATTCTTCTACACACTTGCTCCTCTAAAACATAGTTATCTATCAACTGCAGTTTCAAAAGAACAAAACTACAACATTTATGAGTTAATACACTCAATCTAAAAGTGATGTTTTCCTTTCACGGGCTCAAAATTTATTAAAGCACGTGAGTTCCATCGCATCCTTATCCAGCACAGTGTTTAAAGCATGTGCGTAACTGCCACTGACTTTAATTAGTCACTTCTGTAGAGCACTTGATTGCCCCATACTGCAAAGTCCTATCACTGAGGATGCAAAAACTTGCAGAAGTAGAACAGGTGAGGATGACCCATTAAGGCAGCATTGCTGATAAAAGATTAAACATGATCACAGAATATGAAAAAATGGTGATTATCAGTGTCACAAGCATCTAGTTTGGAAACTTGCCTAAACTCTAATTCAAATTCAGGATTGTAAGTGAAGTACTGAGTCAATGACAACTCACTGAAATGCAGAGCAAATGCATGAGTTAGAAGAGGGAAAGGGATGAATACATGACAATGAAAAGAATATGTCTCTTTTCAGGTTCTAGTTTTAACTGCTGCCAAATTGGAAGTGTTAAAAGCTTTTTCATCTGCTCCTTGAATGTAATTTCTAAATCCACCTGGAATGATTGCAATGAAATTGATCCAGTTGTAGAGATTGTACATGCAAGAGGTCTGGAATCAGAATCCATCAAATGAAGTTAAATCTTTCAAAACAGAAGCAGAAATGGAAGAAAACTGGATATGCTCTGTAGCCCCTGTTCTGTTCCATCTATAAAATACTACACTTTGTTTAAATTACTTGGTAGCATAAACTGGAGAAAGAGCAGGCCCGGAGCTTTAGATGCAGTTTTAGTCACTTGTTGTCACATACATAGCACTAAACACTGAATACAATAGAAGCAAATAAAGTGGTAACGTTTGGTCTTTTACCTAACATGAAACCTGTGATTTCTGTAAAGAAGACTGTCATCATCCAGAGGGACCTGAACAAGCTTGAGAAGTGGGCCCATGAGAACCTCATGAGGTACAACAAGGCCAAGAGCAGGATCTTGCACCTGAGTCGGGGGGGGACAGACTTTTTAGCAAGGCCTGTTGAGATAGGACAAGGGGTAATGGCTTAAACTAAGAGAGGGTAGATTCAGACTGGATATAAGG
Source organism: Opisthocomus hoazin (assembly GCF_030867145.1). NCBI lineage: Eukaryota > Metazoa > Chordata > Aves > Opisthocomiformes > Opisthocomidae > Opisthocomus > Opisthocomus hoazin. Next base: position 16,737,583 of record NC_134420.1, on the reverse strand, counting down.
AAGAAATCTTCTACGATGAGGGTGGTGAAACACTGGAACAGGTTGCCCAGAGAGGTGGCAGATGCCCCATCCCTGGAAACACTCAAGATTGGATGGGGCTCTGAGCAACCTGATCTAGTTGAAGATGTCCCGGCTTATTGCAGGGGTGTAGGAGCACTGGACTAGATGACATTTAAAGGTCCCTTCCAACCCAAACCATTCTATGATTCTATGACAGACAATTTTGCCCAAACCATTTGGTGAGAAGCTGAGAGAAACTGAGGACTCGAAGTATCAAATTATGACTCCAGAGGCTCAGCTTGGTTCCCTGGTTTACCACAAATTTCTTTCATTGGGTAAAATTCAGAGTATTTGGTCTGTAGTGCTTTTTACTCCCTCAGAGGCATTGGATGGGTTCAGAGTAAGAGGCAGTGAAACGGTAAGATGATAGGGGCCATGTAAAAAACAAAGGCAAACAAACAGATTTCTTAAGGAGTATGAAGACGACAAACATGGTCTCTCTATTTCATACTACTCTAGAAATTTTTAAAACGTGCTAACAGGCACAGTCTGCAGAAAAATAAAATTAAAAACATTTTTGAGTTGCATGTTTAATCCATCCATAGAGGTATGTAGATAGCACAAGGCTGGTTGCTATAGAAACTTCCATAGTGAACACAGATACTATAGTTGAAATGCAAAATTAGTTGTGTATTTAAAAAAGAAAATTGCTGATACTGTGAAAAAAAATGACGACAGCTCAAGCTGATATCCTCCCTCAGAAAAGCTTTCAAAAAATGAGCTCACTATATAAATCAGTATTTGATTAAATAGTCTGAATAAAGCATCCCCAGCCATGCATCCTTGCAGAAGCTGAACCTAGTTCTGGAAGTTGAGACAGATCACAAAAAGAGTCTCTGGTTTCAGTCCTGGAATGGGGGGCGGGTGAATTTTACTAACGTGTTTGGCTCTTCACATCTTGAGGCTGATTTTAGGAGCGCTCTTCCCCGAGGTCTCAAATTGTGCTGATGTATTCCACAGTGATTTGGGTTCATTTTCCTGATGGAGACCTTTTCAAAGAGAAATTGGTTTTTTTTGCAAACATACAGTCTACATGATAGAACATGTCTTCTCCAATTCCTCCATCAGAAACATAGCTCTGCAACATTCTCCCCTCCCATTCACCTTTCTGAAGTTCACTTGGCAGCCAGTAAGTGTTAACCAGGATATATAAGGTCACCACCAAATACTGCTCTTAAACCTACCAGCTGACAGCAGAGGGCTGGAAGTGAGGATCAGTGGGAACACCAGCAGTACAGCATTCCCTTCCCTCGGTCCCACCATAGATACTGCGTCTGCGTCCTGCTCTATCTGACCAGGTGCTGGCAATACCTTGAGTCCTTTCAAGGACAGACAAATCTTCTGTATCACAAGTCCCTCACCAAAAAGCATAGGACTCTTGGCTGATTCCTGGCACACCCAACTCTCTCCTCGAGGAGCTCAAGGCCTGCTCAAGAATCGAGCCAATCCCCAGCAGGGACAGGAAGGTTTTTGGAAGCAACAGTACTTTTACACAGTATCTCAGCTCCTAGAAAGCTGTGGGACATGACTCCAACACATCCCTCTTATCTGAATGAGTCACAGGCATGAAAACCTTCAAATTGCTGTTTATTAAGAGGCTTCTTCATATTCATGCTTCCAGTAAAGCTAAAGATACATTCCAGTCCATATCATAACAACACTACAGCATCGATCACTGGAAGTAACATAAGGTGTGAGGTTAGTGCTGGGAATAGAACAAACTGGAAAACAACTGGAGTACAACGTGAGGGTGCTGAGACCTCACAAACAAAAGAAAACTGCAATGACAGACTGGTTCAGATAGTTCTAACATAATTTCCCACCCTATCCTTTTATTTTTATTTTCCCTCCCCACCACCAGCCTCTGCCACTTGTCACAGTGAAAACCTATTACTCTCTGAGATGCAACTTTACCCCTTGATTGCCATAAGAGCTCACATGCAAAATGAAGAGTCACCATCTTAATATTCTTCCTGTATCAAAACAGACCAACAAACACCAAAACCAACTGGGGTACCCAAGATGAAAATGCAAATGTAACTCCATGGAGCAAAACTAAGCACACCAGCAATGGTCACACTAATGACAAAAATGTGAAACACATAAAGACGCTGTGAGATCTTCCTTTTCTGAGATTTCCCTTTCCATAGATATGGGAAGAATGACCAAATGTGTACACCACAATGGCTTTTAATGAAAAGTCTTTTTTAAACAGTCTCATCACTAAGCGGCTCACACAGTCGTAGGAATGGTTTCTACCACGTTCAGTATTGATCCCCTGATCAATAACAGACTTGTGCGCAATAATCACACCCTAGTAACAAGCAGCCTCACATCACAAAGTTCATCCTCTTTCACTGCATACCATCAGAAAGCTCAGCAAAACGCATTCTGAATCTTTTATGGATTCTTTTTAATGGATTGTTAATAATATTTGTACAGGCAAACAACGTATTTACTACTTGCCTAACAATAACATGTAAGTAGTTCCTCGTAACAAAACTAGCGTTATGACTGGAATAGCATCTCTCACTTCAATAGTTCAAAAGCCTTGTCAAGAAAACTATTCTAACTGGGTGGGAGAACAAGAGAAAGCAAAGATTATTCCCTTGTTGGCAATTTTTAATGATTGTTTGTTGGAGTGGGAAGCCGGTTGGGTAGTAACGATATGATCCCAATACAGGTAGAATCGTTCTCCTTTATTAGTCAGCAAAACAGGGTTTATATAGCAGAGCAATTACAGCCTCTGATTGGTTAGTTACTCTTAACCATACATGGGCAAAATTGCTGTAACTCGCTACGATTGGTGCAGAGCGTCATCTCGATGCGGAAGCGACAATAAGGTAGGAAGCGACAACGTGGCAGTCCCCCTGCACCAGTGTTCCGTGTTCACCGCTCTACTTCTGTAGCAGTGTTCCGTGTTTGCTACTTTCCAGGCCTATCTTCGATACAAAGCCTGGGTTGCTCAACGGCACCAAACTATGTCCCCTCTCGTCCAGCCAGGACTCCACAATTCCCCTTTCTTGTTTTTGAGCAAGCCAGGTATAGTCGATCATCCTAGAAAGAGCCTTTTTAAGACAGCTAAAACAAATACATATTATAATTCCGACAACAATCAACACGATACATACGCGCAAACCTTCTGCAAGTAAACTTGTAAGCCAAGCGGGCAAATTACCAAACAGTGAGGTAAACAATCCGTCCAAAAAACCCCTGGTTTTGTTGTATCTGGTTAGCATGTTGTTTAAGCCACTGTAATTGCTTGTGGATGGACTCGCTATGATCAGACAAGTTCATACAGCACATGCCTTCGAAATCTTCACAACCATGTCCTTGGGCCAATAATAGGAAATCAATTGCTGCTCTATTTTGTAATACTGCATGTCATAGACTATTCTGATCCTCTAATAGAGACTCTAAAACTTTCGTGGTAACATTGGCTTGCTTTTCTGCCCAGCATGCCAATTTCCCTAGCTGGTTTAATGCTGCGCCAGTGGCGGCACCAGGCACTAATAGTGACATAAACACTCGCTGTGTGGTACTTGAAAGGGTGACTCGATCATCACAGTCAGGGGGAAGACCTGTAACGCCTCATTTGGGACCAGTTGCTACACTCTTCCACCACTGGTGATCTGGAGCCAGCAATGTCAATTGACCTAAATAACATGGGCCGCCATAGACATTGCGAGGAATTTCTTGTCATGCCCTGTCGCCACAAATTAAAAACACGTCAGGAGGCAGGGCCTTGGGCGTATCATTATTCCACAAGGGAAAACTACCTCTCATTTCCATTCCATAGGAACCTAAATTCTGGGGGCTCCTTTTATCCATGTCGTTAATACCGCAAAAGGTGACAGTTCCAGAATGACCCCGGTAATCATAATGGGATGCAGTTGGAGTGACATTAGTCCATCCTGACCGGTGAAAGGACTGGAAATGATTGGTCCCAGTAAAGGCAGGTCCTGCAAACGCAAAATGCATTTGAGTCCAGTTTTTGGTCGTGTTACCAATCCTCATTGACCCTAGCAAATTTAACTCTTGGGGATCCCAGGGTAATGTACTGTTTAGACCTTGTATGAGCTTTGCACTACAATTACTCACCTGAGTTTCAGCTGCACATCTAACCATACTGTAGTTAGCAAAATAATTCACATTATAACTAGGTACACCTATTAAGCAAGTGCGAAAAGGTTCTGTTGCAGAAGCAAGAGATAAGCAAAACGCCGATTGGCCCGTTTTGTTCGCCCAAGTAACCCATAGGTTTTGTCTGGGCTCAGTACGGTGAAGAGGTTCTTCTTCTGCAATTATTTGGCAACAATTTAAAAGAGCGACTAACAGGGTAACCGCTTTTCTTTTGGCGTTTCTTTCCAAAGCGACGTAAACATCGCGCCTTCGTCTTTTCCCACTCTGCGTTAGGAATGGTCCAAATAGCAGGTACTAAATTACTTCGGCTACATTCAAAACCGCTTACCAATACAGTTTTAGCTCTTTGGTTTGTTAATCTTTTCCAGTCCGCGCGGTCACAAAAATACTTATCACTTTCTTCCACTTCGTGACCTGTAACGACTAAAATGCGCGCTACGCTGCGCTCTTCATTAAGGCAATTATCACACCAACGCGTTGCAAGCGATGTTCGACACCACCACTGTCCTTGGCAAGTGTAACAGACACACAAAATCCAAGGCTTACAGGTTTTACAAACGTCACAATTGATATCAGTGACAAATATTTCTCTGTAACTACTCATATATCTTTTCTTTGGTTCAGGTTATTTCTACATGACTGTTCTGTTCGCGAGAGTCTGCTTGTTGCTCCTCAGCTAACTGTCCTTGTTGACTCAAATCAGACTTCACGGCTCAGCTAGGCACCCAGACTGGACCGCGATCTGTGGAAACACACATATATCCTCGACCATTAAAGATTACTGGTACTGGTCCAGCCCACTCTCCAGTAGTCGGATCCCTATACATTACTTTAAACTGCAGCAGAGTCGTTGTGCTATTGAACCTTAGGTTCTGGTGGTATAACCACCGGCGGTGCTTCCCAATCACCCATAAGGCACAGATAGTTCAATGTAAAAAGAGCTCGATGCAACCTTGGTTGCGCTTCTGTTTCAACCCCTCGCTGCTTGTTTAAATAGTCTTTCAGCACACAATGAGTATGCTCTATGAGTCCCTGCCCTACTGGAGAATGTGCAATCCCTGTGGTGTGCATCACTCCCCACGTCAATAAAAATGATCTTAGTTTTTGACTGACATATGCAGGTCCATTATCAGTCTTTATTTCTTCAGGCACTCTCAGCACCGCAAAACACGCAAGCAGGTGCTTACAAACATGTTGCGCCTTCTCCCCAGGTAAAGCAGTAGCCCATATCATTTTTGAAAAGGTGTCTACTGTAACATGCACGTACTTCAATCACCCAAATTCTGGGATGTGTGTAACATCCATCTGCCGTCGCGCAAGTGCCTGCAGTCCTTTTGCATTAACCCCTTGGCCTATACCTGGACCCTGAATTCCACACTTGGGACAGGCCTGTACAATATAACGAGCCTCATTCTCTGTCAGCCCAAATTGCCTTCGCAGACCTCTCGCATTTTGGTGGAAATTCTCATGACTCTGTCTGGCCTGCTGAAACTTGTCTACTGGAGGCATAGGGCACGCAGGACTGACTAAGTTGTCAGCAATCTGATTACCATGCCCTAGTCCCAGATCCCATTGATGACTACATACGTGGATGACACAACAAGGCGCGGCCCGTTGAGACAGTACAGTCCGCAACTGGATAAACAACTTGCCTAACCTAGGGTTAACTGTCTCCCTAAGCAAGGCATCTGTTACCCGTGGCACCACTCCAGCCACATAAAGGGAGTCGGTTACTACATTTAAAGGCTCATTTAGCCAATTAGTTAAGGCCCAGACCACAGCAGTCAGCTCTAAGGTTTGCAGCGAATCGCCATCCTGTCCTTGTATCATGTGATGACACCACTGCCCCCCCTCCTGCCAAGCACAGACTGCTTTACGCAGTTTCTTGCCTGCATCTGTATATACTGTAACACCTTCGGTCAGCGGCTTCTCCTGAACTCTGGGCTTATCAAGCCATTGATTACACTTCAAGATCTGCCACAATTTCCCCTTTGGTTGTTGGGGATGTATCCTCCCACCATAGCCTAATAGGGCTTCCTGTATGGGTAGGGCATGTCTCAACCACCATTCTAAATCTGCTGCTTTGACAGGTATACTGATGTCCTCTGGCTCCTGTCCTGTCATTTCCACTACCCGCGTCCTGCCTTTTCTGATTAGCTCCCCTACGGCTTCTGACCGTGTCTGTATACTAGTTCTCGGCTGCACGCTTAAAAATACCCATTCTAATATGTAAAATGGATCATCGCCATCGCCCTTAGCAGGCTTGTTATTGGCAGAATCAGGGCTAATCGACGACGCTACACAGGGATGAGTCTTCCCTTTCTTGTTTTGCCACTGACAAACAAGAGCATAAGGCAACTCCTCATGGTTGCAAATAAGCAAGGAGACAGGTAGGGTTAGGAGTCGTCTAGCAGTCCAGGCTGCTTGAAGTTTCTGTACAATGTGTTGCAAAGCTGTTTGCTGGGTCTCTGATACGGTGACTTCATCGCTAGGGTGTGAACCGTGTAGTAACGACGTCAGCAGTGAAATCTCAGCATTGGAAATGCCAGCACACTTGCGCACCCATTGAATATCTCCGAGTAGAGTCTGTACATCAGTTAGTGTGCGCAAGTTTGTTACTAGTTCCACCTTTTGTGGTTGGATTTTGGCGTCAGAAATGTGCCATCCAAGATACTTCCACGGTGCAGATCGCTGAACCTTTTCTGGAGTGACAACAAGGCCTTTGCTGGCTAAAACAGTAGTCAACCGCATCAAAAAATCGTTGTCGAATGCTTCCTGTTGACAGCAAAGGATGTCATCCATATAATGATAAATGATCGTGTTCAGCCATTGTTTTCTGAGTGGTGCTAATGCCCAAGCTACATAGAGTTGACATAGCATGGGTGAGTTTTTCATGCCCTGTGGCAGAACAACCCACTCATATCGTTCTGAAGGCACTGCTTTGTTGGTAACCGGTACTGAAAAGGCAAATCGCTGAGTATCTTGCGGATGCAAAGGGATAGTGAAAAAACAGTCTTTTAAATCAGCAACGATTACTTGCCAACCCGACGGTAGCATAGCAGGTGATGGCATTCCAGGTTGTAAAGCTCCCATGGGTTGCATTTGCTCATTGATTTTACGCAGGTCATGCAAAAGACGCCATTTACCGCTCTTTTTCGGAATGATGAAAATGGGGGTGTTCCACGGGCTGACTGAAGGCTTGATGTGGCCTGCAGCGAGTTGTTCCGCTACCAACCGTCTCATTATTTGCAGTCGCTCTTCTGTCATGGGCCACTGGTTAACCCACACGGGTTCGTTGGAAAGCCAGGTTAATGGTGGGTTGGGCGACTGCTCACCAGTGCCCATGACTAAAAAGGAGTAGTAGTCAGTACGACTCCAATCTGACTCAAAACATCACGCCCAATTAGGGCTGCAAGTGTTCCAGGCAGATGCATAACATACACCTTCAAATTGACTTCTTGCCCTTCGGGGAAAGTTATTCGCACAGGGTTTTTGCTCATCATGGGAGTAGAGTGTCCCCCTACACCTGCGACAGCAGTTGTAGGAACACTTACTGGCCACTCCTCTGGCCAGACAACCGTGCTTATGATCGTGACGTCAGCTCCGGTGTCTAGCATTGCGTAGATTTGTACTGACTCATTCTTCTGACTCAACACAACGTGTATGATAGGTCGGTGATCCATCTTCGTAGTGAAGCACGCTGTTGGGCCTGTGGAATCAAAATTCTGATTTCCACAGAGAGCTTTTACTGGAGAATGGTCAAGTGGGTTATTTATCACTACAATTTGTGCTATTCAGCTGCCCTTTGGTACAAATAGAGGTGGACAAAGGGTAATGAGCCATAACGTGAATCCGCCCCACATAGTCTGCGTCGATAACTCTAGGAATGATAAGTAATCCTTTGACGCCTGCAGAGGAACGTCCCACTAAAAGTCCTTTCACTCTGCCGCTTAGATTAACCAGTGGCCCAACCACGCTGCTAGGAATCTCATGTACGGACGTGTTGTTAAGGATGACGTCTATTGTGGTCTCCAAGTCGATTCCCAAGCTGCTTCTGGTTGTGGCTTGATGTTGTTGCAGAAAACTCTTGTTTTTCCTGGAGGATTCATTTCTTTCTGCATGCAGCCTCTCTCCGCGCTCCTCTTCCCGTTTCCCGAACATGCTTTTGTGGCGTGAATATTCTTCTGGCATTTTTCACACCAGACGGCACCATAGCAGTTGCGCTGGATGTGTCCCATTTCTCCACACCGATAGCAACTACCTCGGCATGGTTGTCTCACCTGTCGAGTGCTGTTTTGTTGCACCACAGCTGCAAATGGTCGGACAACTTCTCTGACTGCGCCTTGCACAGCGGCAGCAACTGTCGCTTGTTGCTTTTGTGCTCCAGCTCTCTCTACTCCGGACAGCATCTCTTCAACTCCTGCTCCTTTCGGCAGACTTGCAAGAATTTGCTTTGTAACTTTGTTGGCATTGTCAAAAGCCAATACCCGAAGCATTTGTTGCTTGCTCCCATCGTTTAAATCTGGATGATTCATTACTGCGTCCCACAGCTGGTCAATGAAGTTACTGTAACTTTTGGTGGCTCCTTGCAGTACAGTTCCGAAGGATGGAGTGGATGAACCAGGCAATGCAAGGAAAGCTTCCAGGGCAAGACGAGCTGACAACTGAAGTATACTGGCAGGGAAGGGGTTAATTGCACATCCAGGTTAGCGTAGGTTCATTGTCCAGTAAGCATCTCTGCTGTTACTCCATAATAAGGGTCTTGCTGGTCCAGATGACGCATCGCTTCATCTATTGCCCATTGTGTCCACCCTGATCCCCACAACAAGAATTGAGTAGGGGTTAGCAACAATCGCATTAAATTTCGACAGTCATGTGGACACATCAAGTCAGCAGAATAAATCCACGATTTGTTGAGTGGCCTCAGATTTCACTCCATATTGAGATACGGTATTACGGGCCTGTTGTAAGATTTTCCAGTCATGTGGTTCCCATTTGCCATGACCGTCTGTACCACAGGACAGGCTAACGTCGAGGTACTTCCCATGTTGACAGCAGCACTCCACTGTCCATCCAGGATAGCGTCCATTATAACACCGCTCCAGCGGCCAGGTCTGACCGAAGCTGGAGGCCTGATTAAACATTTTGGAAAGGAAGTCTCATCTTCTCGCTGGGGGGAGTTAGCAGCAGTTGACATATGCTGCAACCGTAAGTCCATCTTTTGAAGGCGCTGTAGGACTGATTGCAGAAGATCACGTGTTCCCTTTTCCTGCAATTTGTTTTGGTCACCATCAGGGGGAGTCGAGGGTGAAGATGTCTCGCTGGGGGGTGGCAACGGAGGATACAGAGGAGGGGCTGATGCTCTAGTCCGTGCCTCTTCTCCTGCCCCCTCTGTGGGCGGCACTAACCACTCCTCCCCTCTCCCTGGGGGTTGCAGTACTTCCGGATACGGCTTATTTCTCTGCTTAGTCTCTCTAACAGCAACTTCCGGCTCCGCCCTTTTAATGGCATCTGAATTACCCTCCACTCTCGCCCGAATCTCGGCAACTGATTTACAGGTAGTCCCAGTCATCCCTTTTACGGCAGGCAGACCAAAAAACCGTAGTAATGTCCCGGGCTTAGGCGCTTTGTTCTTTTCGGATTCAGGAGCTAGCATTTGAGTCGCCGCACATGCTACCTCCCGCTCCGCTTCCATAGCTTTTAAAGTCTCTAATACCGTTTGCCAAAGCTCCCGGACAGCCTTTATTTCCTTTTCTTCCTTTTCCTCTCCCGTTATTGTCCTTTCCCACATTGTCTCTCCCAACTCTTGCCATTCTGAGACAGAAAACAGTAACTGGGATCTGCAAAATGACCCCATCGCTGTCCCAATTTAATCAACTTCACGAGTTGTTTTGCCGTTGTCTCTGTCCCTCTCTTGGAGAGGATACCGATGAGCAATGTTGCCACAGCCTCTACTTCCATGCTTGTGGCTCCGGCCCTCTGTGAGGCGAGCGATCACCTCGAACTGTGTCTGCCCTGCGATTATGCACCCAGGCAGCACCGGGGCCGTTTTTCCCCTGGGAGGTGGCCAAACTGTGTCTGCCCTGCGACTCTGCACCCAGGCAGTACCTCTCCTAGCTGTTGTTTTCCCACTCCCCTCCTCTAGCTGCTTACCGCAGACCCGGAGATTCTGCAGGAAGATGAACCATCTTCTGCCGCAGGGAACTAACCATCCTCTGCTACCATTTGTTGGAGTGGGAAGCCGGTTCGGTAGTAACGATACAATCCCAATATGGGTAGAATCGTTCTCCTTTATTAGTCAGCAAAACAGGGTTTATATAGCAGAGCAATTACAGCCTCTGATTGGTTAGTTACTCTTAACCATATATGGGCAAAATTGCTATAACTCGCTACGATTGGTGCAGAGCGTCATCTCGATGCGGAAGCGACAATAAGGCAGGAAGTGACAACGTGGCAGTCCCCCTGCACCAGCGTTCCGTGTTCGCCGCTCTACTTCTGTAGCAGTGTTCCGTGTTTGCTACTTTCAAGGCCTATCTCCGATACAAAGCCTGGGTTGCTCAACGGCACCAAACTATGTCCCCTCTCGTCCAGCCAGGACTCCACAACTGTTTATTTATATTAGACTTTGCTATGCAATAGCACATGGGAGGCTCGTCTGCATTCTTACTAGTTCTATTTATATACAATTGCCTGTATCCCAAGCCACTTCCAAACATGTATGCCATCAGTAATGAATGCCACCTAAAATAATCTGGTTTTCTGTGCTAGTTATCCTCAAAGGGAACACTACAGTCCTTTCTTATCACCAACCACATACCTGCTATGGAAGCATTTCTATTCTTTGGAATAAACACATTTAGTTTAACAGATCTGTGATCAGCAGCTTCATTGCAACATATAGATAGGACAGCCCACAGAATCCCCTGCTTTCACATTTGATTTTGCTGCTTCCGTTTCAGGGATCTGTGGAAACGAGCGCAAAGATTAAGAAGCAAAAATGCGTATAAACATTCCCACTGAGATGGTCCAAACAACAAGCTTACACTAAGGGCTACCTACAAGTACCCCTCTGGTCATATAAGTCCTGTTGAAACTTCTGAACTGCAGAAGATTTCTGGACAAAACTCCATCTTCTTTTGTCAAATGCTACAGGATAGAACACAGAAAGATTGCAAATATTTCTTCTAACTTCAGGTCTATGTGACCAGCTGTTAGACATCTAGGGTGGGATTCAGGTCATCTAACTTTAGATATCAATGCTATTAGTGGTGTCTAGAAATCAGTGTAGCTCATCATCGTCCAAGCCTGCCTTTGGTTGGCTGAATAGCTTCCTAGGCACTATTAATGGCATTGACCAGAATTTCCCTGACTGCAACAGCAGCCCAGATACCTGGGTTAGGGCAACACGGATTCCAGCTCAAATCCATCTGCCCAGACTCTCCTTCCTTTGTCACTGGAAAGAAACAGGCATCTCCAAAGGTCACTCCAGCCTATCCTAGAATATGCATCCAGGACAAATCACCCTTTGGGAAACCTACTCTATACAGTGATTGCAGGGCATTCAGAGCAAATAGCATAAACTTAAACATAAAATCCTCCCCCTCGTCCTGCTACCTAATAGACAGAAAAGATGATTCTCTCTCCAAAAGTCAGGTCATGAAACTTCACAATCCTCCCTGAGGTAATTTGGAAATTAACTCATCTACCCTTATTAATTAAAATTACATATTGCTTTTTTCTTCCTTGTGATAAAAACATGCTATCGCATAGATATTAAAATCCCATGTGTGTGCAAATATACACAGAGTGCATGAAGAATCAATTTATCTCAGTTTAGCAAGTCTCTTCCAGTCAATGCTACACTTCCATTCTTGCACTGCCAATTACGTGTATTGCTTAGTAGCTCATAACAAAGGAGTATGACTGACACAAATTTATAGCTTTTTTATTACTTTTCCCCCCTCACGTTACAAATTCATTAAACAGTTGTAGTTTATTGTATTTTTATGTTTGTCATGTTTATTTACATAATCTCTCTTGCCATTAGAGGGGAAGAAGCTTTTGGGTTTCTGCAGATACTCAATCATTCTGTGCTGGGGCCTGAAATGAGATGGAAACAAAGGCTTCTTGCTCACCTAAAAATAAACCGTCATCTCAAACACTTTGTCAGCACAATCTTCTATCATCAAGCATTACTTCATATATTTGGCTTTATAAATTATGTATCTTAAGTCTTTGCATGCTCAAAGCAGTTTACCAATAAATGCTCTGCAATACCTGCTAAAAAAAACAGACATAGATTCATTGACAATGATGATAAATGATTACAGCTTAATAACAGTCAAGCTGACAAAGCTGAAATGTCCACGGGGTGTATTACAATTCAAATGCCACAGGTGGAAAAATAAAAAGCTTTGAAATATAAATGTTACAGCCTTTAGCCAAGAGAGGAAATCTAGAGAACAGCCTCGTGACACCAGGCTGTGTACTAAGTCTAGGATATCCCCCAAAACAAAATGGTGACATTTCATGCAAATTGACTGGGCAAGAGAATAGAAGAGCTTTGGGGCAGAGGCTGTTGCAATGTGTCTGTGCTGGGTGAGACAGGTCTGACTAGAGAATAAAATCACAGAGAGATGTGGGAGCGGGATAGAAAAGGAACTCAAGCATTGAGAAGCATAACTTTATCCAAACAAGAACAAGAGGATATTTTGGATAGTGAACCATATTCTTGGGTTAATGACAAAATTAGTTTCTCTTGTCAGGAAGGTAGGAGGCAGCAATGGGACTCCCAGTATGAAATCTCTCACTTAAGTTCAGGCTAAAAATCATATTTGTGAATCAAGGGAAAAGTCTTCTTTAATAACTCATCATGAGGTCACTGACAGTCTGCAGCTGTACTGTAGAGAATCTGCTCATAATTAATGACCTGTAGTCTCTTAGAGCTAAATAACTGATTTCAAACTGTAAATGAGCAGCTCAGTAACAAAAGAAAGTCTAAAGATGATTTCAGCAGTCTCAATTCCCATTTCATTAACCATTAACAGACAAAACACAAAGAGACAGAAAGCTCTCGTTGTCAGAGCCTTCCTTTAACTGCTCACCTTCAGATAATGAAGTCAATCTTCATGAGGCATTCATTTCAGTATTTTTTCTGGCATTTCAGTCCCAGAATGGTCTCTCACTCTCCCATGCGTGAGTGAGCTTTGCCTATCAAGTAACAGCAATGCTTGGTGGCTAGTCTAGAATGATGAGATCTTACCTGGCATGTGGCACCTCTTGAGAACTATTCAAATGTGATAGGATTTTGCCAGGACATAAATAACAAAAAAGTGCACCCAATTTTCAGCTCACCTCCTCTCTTTCCCACCACTCTCTAAGAGTGTGACTTGCCATTAAGAAGATGCTCTCTCACAAGAGAGAAAGACAGGTATCAAAAGTACACAGCTGAAATATTGCAAGAGAGGAAAGTATAGCAGGATGAATGAGAGTCCTCAGATGAAAGTGGAAAGATAAAGCAGAGAAACATGAAGAGAAATCCTTTCGAGTAAATAGCCTTACTAGTGGTCTCCTTCACCAGTTCCCTTCAGACTCAGAGATCTGGACAAATGTTCCCTCTTCATCTCTGACCTTCATCCTGAGATATGCTATCTCCGCTTTTTTGCTATTCTGTAGGAGCTCTGCATTCATCCTTAATTTGAAGGCTTTCTGTGTTCACTGAACCAAAACTCCTTTCTGCTCAACGACTGCGGTCTCCAGTTTGCTTAGCGAGGGGGAATGAAACTCAAAGAAATGATTTGCATGCACTTGGTAGAGAAAAGCAACAGAAAATTATCTCCCTCCCCCCAAACCAGAAAGCTCCAAAACTTCCAGACTAATTAAAGGAACATGAGACTAGAAGGCATTTCCCACTTACACTCTGTGGGCTTTTGCCATCCAAGCTATTGGACACTATGCATCCAACAATATGCTATGAAGAGATGTGGACCTTGTCCTTCCACTTCACTCACACAGCCTCCAAGACAAACAGACCTGCTAACAGTCTTCTTATCTATCTTACACACATCACGACTGTTGGGGAAAATACACTCTCTACACAGCTGCTGACATGCTGCTGCTCTCTCTTCAAGTTCAGTACCTTAACTCCAAGTGATCATACATGGGATGCATGATCTCATTTTTCATCAAGTACCTCTCTGGCCATCCCAAAATACTTCTCTCAGGTGCGACTTGCATTATCTATATCCTGTGTCTGAGTTGTTCCATGCTAGAGTCTCAGCATATAATGGAGCAGGAAACAAAGTGTAAGTGCCAGTGCAGATGGATTTGCCCAAAGCAGCATGAAATTTAAAAGAATGTCTGTCTTTCTGTTGTTCTGGTACAAGGTGGCAGGGAATAAAGTGTGTTCAAGGCAGAAAGACATACAGCAACAATGAAAGCAGAGGTTTAGAAGGAGAAAAGTCAGAGGAAAGCTCTGGAGGAAGAGGCAGCTTTCTCAGACCTAGCCTCTGCCTTCCCTTCACTGCAGCAGCACAGGGAAAGCTGGTGAAAATATGATGTCATTCTGCCCTTTTATTTTAAGGGAGAAAGTCGCTACTGGCAAGCTGCTGTCTGGATAATTGCTTCCTCCTTGGTCTGATGAATCTGAGATTTGTTGTCAGCCTTCCAGGGGCCGTGAAAAGCTCATCCATCTTCTCCATTTTATCTGGATGAAATGGCCATGAGATTTGCTCAGTTGGGCAGCATTACTGTGAATGATGATGAGGAAATGCTAAAGCACCACCAAGACGTGCATTGTACTACCAGGGCTGTGTATTAGTCCTTTCTGATAAAAACTAGGTCTTACAAAGAATAATAATCCTCAGTTGTAATCTTTAACAGCTATGGCTGGTGCAAGCAGCTAGAGCTAGTTTTTGAAATACTCCTGTCAGGACCTCCAAGGAGCTGTGATCAAAGTATGACACTGTTTTCAGAGAGCTTAATGCTGCATCAAAGTCAGCTCTCTTCAGGCTTTCTACGTAAAATATCATTCTGCTCTCCCAACCCAAAGCACAGTCAAGCTTACCGTGACATCTTTCCAGGTACCATTATGTACGTTCGACATGCTTGCACAAACTCACACATTAGAAGAGGCAGGGTAGAAGAGATTTTAGAGTTGGAATGGCTTGCCCTGGAGTGAGACCCTCTTCTTCAGAAGTGACCTCCTCAGCCATTTCTCCCACTGAAAGAGCTTCTGGTTTGGTAGAGGACTGATTCTGTCACACTTGCTTTCACTCAGCACAGAAGTCCAGCAGAGGCTTCCAGACAATGTAACATTTTTCAGACTGAAGTGAAAAACCCCTGGCTCAGGTAGGAATCCTACCACTTTGTTTTACTCTAAATACATTCGAAGTCAGGTCCTTTCTCTTTAAACCAATACAATCCATGCCAAAGCACGCTGTGAGCCTGCATCAGCCACAAGTAGGTAGAACATCCCCAAACTCCAGTGATGCTGGTGGCACAACAGCACTTGGCACTTAGCATACTGAACACACTTCAGGGCTTTCGCCTAAAAGGGCTTTCGACAGGTAAAACTTTCAAGCTTCCCTCACTATTAAATTGACAAAACAAGCATACCATTACCTTAAAGCCAGATAGAATGGGAAATTAACTCTGACAAAGGGGACAAGAGGCTCACAGTGAAACTTTCCTATCTCCTACCCAAGAGCGACTCTCGGAAAGCTAGGCTTATTACAGACACAATCAACTCACAATAAAACTTTGCTATAGGGCAAGAAAACCAAGGGCAGAGAAATAATTTCTCTCTGTAAAGCATCTGCTTGCTGACTTTATTGCTGTTGCCAGCTCGAACTTCAGAATTAAATAGTGGCGATATCTGTATGAAAAGGAGAAATGCTCAGCATTACCAATGAGAAATGGTTCTCCTCTCTTTACATCACCCCCTATTGCTCTCTTTTGTAAAATGGACCCTCCAAGGCTCTAGCAGGAAGAGAGTCAAACATTTCTCCAGGTGCCTCTCAAAGTATCAACGTACACAACAGCTCTGCACAGAAGCTAAGGCAGAAGCATTTGGATGTGGGGTTGAAGAAGTGCCGAACCCTTTTGCAAACCCCAGGCATCACCTTTTGTGAAGCAGTGGCCACAGGGAAGTGGGAGGCTGTCCCAGCTCTGCAGCTGGAGTGCCAACCAAACAGTGCTTGTTGCCTGTCCCCAGGCTTTAAGGTTATTACCCCTGAGCTGCTTTGGGGACATTACAACACTGTTCCACTGCATCCTGTGCAATATCCAGCCCTGACCATTAAATTGTACCTCCACAAACGCTCACTACAGTCTGTTCCTGATGGCACTGGCTATAGCAAAGCTCATGCTTGGGGCCAGAATGGCTTACCACCACCTGTCCCACAGCAAACAGACTGATGCAAGGGCAGCCAAAGTCCTCCTGGCATAGACTGGGAGAAAAATATCAGCCAGGCAGCAGACAGAGCGAGTTTGCAGCAATTCCAGCCTCATCTGGCCTATGTGAGACACTTCAACAGGTTCAGCTCTGAGGGGGTGATTTCTATGTGATGCTGGATAGGCACAGCGAGAGGGAAGAACCACTTACACATAATGCTCTGCACCAAGACATGCCATCTACCTTTCCGAAGTCAGAGCTTATTTTACAAGTGTGATATTCACAGCTAAATTCCACACAGGTGTTGCTCATGCCTTCTGCCTCCATGGTCTCTTCTCTAGACTGACTGCAGATAAGCAGTTTGTGAAAGACTTTTTGCATCCACACACTCCGTTCTCTGCTTAGATTTAGCGAAAAGCTGCCAATGTGGTGGCTTTTATATAGAGACCACAAGGTTTAGAGCTCACTAGGTAGACTTTGATCAATGAAATGCTTCTTCCCTGGGTCTGCAGCTGCTTTATAATGGGTATGTGATAGGATTTGAACGTGCCTAGGAAAGTTTACCCAGTCTTAATCTGCTACCGATGGTCTCTGCTGTCTGTGTTACAATAGGGTAAACCTGCAGTCAGGCAGAGCAGATGTGAGAGAAAGAAATAAACTAGTTTAAGTCTTCCTGCACTGCAGAACACATCAGATAAAGCCACATGTGATATAACAGAAGTTAAGGGAAAGGAAAAAGTATTGCTACAACAACAGAAAAAGAACAAGCTGCCTGCCGTCATACATACTTATTCACATGCACGTGATATATAAAGCATACTCCTAATGGGGTATTCACTGGCCAAATCTTTGATGCAATTTAAAGTATTTCAATTGTCTAAAAGCATGAGTCACACGACACAGCCAAATCCATCTCCTACAAAACAGCACAGACCCACAGACTTCTAAGCAGCTATGCAAACATGCAGAACCTTTTCCCATATGGTATATCCCCCCCTTCCACCCAATGCGTAAGGAACACAGTGGCTACTAACACAGAAAAGCAAAATACAGACCTCTTAACTGTCTTCAATTAAAAGAACTAATGGCTATTCCACAAAACTTGTTAACTTTCTGCACTGTCCTGGGTTCAGCCAGGACAGGGTTAAGTTTCACCAGAAGCCAGGAAGGGGCACAGTCGGGTGGGCTGGCCCAACCCCAACCTGGCCAAACAGAGCCGGGTATTCCATACCATGTGACATTACGCTGGGTTCCGGGGGGGGGGAGGGGGGGGGAGCGGGATGGTGGGAACTCTCGCGGTTTGGGAGCGCGAGGTGCCAGTCCTGTCCGAGAGAGCGGGTCTGTTGTGTGGTTCGTGTCGTGTTTTCTCCTTATCTGTATCGTTGTTGTTACTGTTCCCTTTGTTTGCTGTTCTGTTAAACTGCCCTTATCCCGACCCACCAGTTTTTTGCCTGTTTTCTTTCCATTCTCCTCTGCATCGCAGCGGGGGGAGGGGCGGCCACGTGGCGCTTTTGTTGCCGGCGGCAGCCGAAACCAAAACATTAAATTTGGCGCCCAAGCGTGGGGCGGGGATAACGGCAGGGCTGAGCAGCATGTGTTAAAACAGCTTTGTTAGATTTTGTTATAATGTGTTGTACGTATTTACTGTGTTAGTTAAACAGTCGCTGGTAAAAATGTTTCTGTCTTTGATCGGATGGCTGTGGTTTTGAATCCATACTTGCTGTACTTGTTCCCTGTGGTGCTGTTCATCATCACGGGGAAAAGGATCAGGATTATGATTTTACTGTACTGTACAATGTTGACTTATGACATGATAACATCACTGTGCATGAAATTAGGCTTGTATTTGCTTGCGGCACTGCGGTCATTTCCATACCTCGGATCCTATGTTCTAGAATTTGTTAATAACCAAACCCAATCTGTGGGGAAAACCGGAGGGGATACCTTCCCCCACTCTTTCGCCCCTTCTCTCTCCTTCAGGCTGGTCCTAAAGGCTTTTGAGAATTTCGAGTACCCCTGGGGTGCTCAGGCCAGCAGGTTTCTATTGTTATGCCTCCTGAACGGGTTGCAGGTTTTGTTTAGGGCTAAACAAGTCGTTAAGAACATCCTGCAGAGACCTGCCCCGGGGCCGGATAGCTGTGAGTGGCTGGGTGTGTGGGACAGCAGGGGCAGGTGTCTAGGGCAGTGGACAGCCCCGATGTTTTTTAAACTCACCCCTGAACAAATACAGAATCCGGCAAAACTAGTAAAGTATCTGTAAAAAGTGTGCTGCCACCCTGGGAACTCCAGACAGACACAAATCACAGGAATGTGCTGGGGTCTGGCCCATGCCTACCGAGCCCTGTTCAACACTGTTCAGTGCCTTAAAGGGGAAAGGGGGGGAAACGAAGCGGCAGGCACTGCGACTGGCGCTGACCCTCCAGCCAGCCCTGCAGCCCCTCCAGCCCAGCAGGCAGTCACAGCCCCCCCGATCGGCACCACGGCTGCTGCAGCCACTGGCGTGGTCCCGGCTCCCCCGGCAGGCATGGCAGTGGCTCCAGCCCCAGCTCCAGCCACAGGCACAGTGACTGAGCCCAATGACCAACCTGTGCCGGTAGCAGTCGCCCCCGTAAAACTAAAGAAAGACGCAAAGAGAGCAGATCGCTCCGGGAGGGATGATGATGGGCCAGGGTCATCGCAGGAGACAGAGACAGAGATCATCACCCCGTCCCTGTCCCTGAGTGAGCTGCGAGACATGCGGAAAGATTTCAGCTGCCACCCAGGCGAGCACATTGTCACCTGGCTGCTGTGGTGCTGGGATAACGGGGCCAGCAGCTTGGAATTAGAGGGCAAGGAAGCCAAGCAGCTGGGATCCCTGGCCAGGGATGGGGGCATTGACAAAGCTATTGGGAAAAAGGAACAAGTCCTCAGACTCTGGAGGAGTCTTCTGTCAGGTGTGAGGGAGAGGTACCCCTTCAGTGACGATTTTGTATGTTATCCTGGCAAGTGGACCAATATGGAAAGGGGTATTCAGTACTTGAGGGAATTAGCTGTGTGGAGCTGGTTTATAATGAACCAGATGATGACCAGTTACCCACACACCCAGATGAAGTCCAGTGCACAGCATCTATGTGTAGGAAGTTTGTGCGGAGCGCACCATCCTCATATGCCAACTCACTGGCAGTTGTAAACTGGAAAGGTAAAGAGGCACCAACAGTGGACGAAGTGACTGTCAGACTCCAGCAATATGAGGAAAGTCTCTCTTCCTCCCTTGTCTCAGCTGTGAATAAATTGTCCCGGCAGTTCCAGCAATTCAAAGAGGATATGTCCTACTCCCCACCTGTGCGGGCCCGCATCTCAGCTATTAGGGGCAAGCGTTTCTCTGCTCAGGAGAGAGAATACAGAGGCTACACACCACGGGGCACCCTGTGGTTTTACCTGCGTGACCACGGAGAGGACATGAGGAAGTGGGATGGAAAACCTACCTCAAGTCTAGAGGCACGAGTGCGTGAGTTGCGAGGTAAAACAATCACAAAAGGGGATTCTGTTAGGAAAAATGCCGCTCCAGTTTCCAGCAGCCAGCTCTCCAGACCAAGTAGACAGTTTGATCTTGATTCCGATTCTCTGGAGGGGACCTCCAAGTCATTCTTACAGCAAGTGAGCAGCAAATTCTCTGACCAGGATTAGAGGGGCCCTGCCTCCAGTCAGGTTCAAGAAAGGGACAACCACGTTTATTGGACGGTGTGGATTCGGTGGCCTGGCATGTCAGATCCACAAGAGTATAAAGCTCTAGTGGACACTGGTGCACAGTGTACTTTAATGCCATCAGATTTCAAAGGGTCAGAGTCCATTTGCATTTCGGGAGTGACAGGGGGGTCCCAAGAGCTGAGTGTATTGGAGGCTGAAGTGAGCCTCACTGGGCAGGAGTGGCAGAAGCACCCCATTGTAACTGGCCCCGAGGCTCCGTGCATCCTTGGTATAGACTATCTCAGGAGAGGGTATTTCAAGGACCCAAAGGGGTATCGGTGGGCTTTTGGCAGAGCTGCTTTGGAGACGGAAGAAATTAAACAGCTGTCCATTTTGCCTGGTCTCTCGGAGGATCCTTCCGTTGTGGGGTTGCTGAGGGTTGAAGAACAACAGGTACCCATCACAACCACAACGGTGCACCAGCGACAGTATCGTACCAACCGAGACTCCCTTCTCCCCATTCATCAGCTGATCCGCCAGCTGGAGAGTCCAGGAGTGATCACCAAAACTCGCTCACCCTTTAATAGTCCCATATGGCCAGTGAGAAAATCTACTGGAGAGTGGAGACTGACAATAGACTACCGTGGCCTGAATGAAATCACACCGCCGCTGAGTGCTGCCGTGCCAGACATGCTAGAACTTCAATATCAGCTGGAGTCAAAGGCAGCCAAGTGGTACGCTACAATTGACATCGCTAATGCATTCTTCTCCATCCCTGTAGCAGCAGAGTGCAGGCCACAGTTTGCCTTCACCTGGAGGGGCGTCCAGTACACCTGGAATCGACTGCCCCAGGGGTGGAAACACAGTCCCACCATTTGCCATGGACTAATCCAGACTGCACTGGAAAAGGGTGAAGCTCCAGAACATCTGCAGTACATCGATGACATCATTGTATGGGGTGACACCATGGAGGAAGTTTTTGAGAAAGGGGAGAAAATAGTTCAGATCCTTCTGAAAGCCGGTTTCGCCATTAAGCGAAGTAAAGTCAAGGGACCTGCGCAAGAGATCCAGTTTTTGGGGATAAAATGGCAGGATGGGCGCGGTCAAATCCCAATGGATGGCATCAACAAAATAGCAGCTATGTCTCCACCAACCAGCAAAAAGGAAGCACAGGCCTTCCTGGGTGTTGTGGGTGTCTGGAGGATGCACATCCCAAATTACAGCCAGATTGTAAGTCCTCTGTACCACGTGACCCGGAAGAAGAATGATTTTGAATGGGGCTCTGAGCAACGACAGGCATTTGAACAAATTAAACGGGAGATAGTTCACGCCGTAGCCCTTGGTCCAGTCCGGTCAGGGCAAGATGTTAAAAATGTGCTCTACACCGCAGCCGGGGAGAATGGCCCAACCTGGAGTCTCTGGCAGAAAGCACCAGGAGAGACTCGAGGTCGACCCCTGGGGTTTTGGAGCCGGGCATACAAAGGATCCGAGGCCCGCTATACTCCCACCGAAAAAGAGATTCTGGCAGTATATGAAGCACAGCTCCTCCTAGCACCACGATTGCCGGTCCTGGGGTGGATGTTCAAAGAGAGGGTCCCCTCTACGCATCATCCCACCGATGCTACGTGGAGTAAGTGGGTCGCGCTGATCACTCAGCGCACCCGAATGGGAAACCCCAGTCGCCCAGGAATTCTGGAGGTAATCATGGACTGGCCAGAAGGCAAAGATTTTGAAGCGTCACCACAGGAGGAGGTGACACGTGCTGAAGAGGCCCCACTGTATAACAAGCTGCCAGAAGAGAAGAAACAGTATGCCCTGTTCACGGATGGGTCCTGTCACATTGTGGGGAAGCAGCGGAGGTGGAAGGCTGCTGTATGCAGCCCTACACGACAAGTCGCGGAAACTGCAGAGGGAGAAGGTGAGTCCAGCCAGTTTGCAGAGGTGAAAGCCATCCAGCTGGCTTTAGACATTGCCACTCGAGAGAAGTGGCCAGTGCTCTGTCTTTACACTGACTCTTGGATGGTGGCCAATGCCTTGTGGGGGTGGCTGCAGCAATGGAAGAAGAACAACTGGTAGCGCAGAGGCAAACCTATCTGGGCTGCCCCATTGTGGCAAGATATTGTTGCCTGGCTGGAGCAGTTGGTTGTAAAAGTCCATCACGTGGATGCCCACGTCCCTAAGAGTCGGGCCACTGAAGAACATCGAAATAACCACCAGGTGGATCAGGCTGCCAAGATTGAAGTGGCTCAGGTGGATCTGGACTGGCAACATAAGGGTGAACTCTTTATAGCTCGGTGGGCCCATGACACCTCGGGCCACCAAGGAAGAGACGCGACATACCGATGGGCTCCTGACCGAGGGGTGGACTTGACCATGGACACCATCACACAGGTTATCCATGAATGTGAAACATGCGCTGCAATCAAGCAAGCCAAGCGGGTAAAGCCTCAGTGGTATGGAGGATGATGGCTAAAATATAAATACGGGGAGGCTTGGCAGATTGACTACATCACACTGCCACAAACCCGCTAAGGCAAGCGCTATGTGCTCACAATGGTGGAGGCCACCACCGGATGGTTGGAAACCTACCCTGTGCCCCATGCCACTGCCCGGAATACCATCCTGGGCCTGGAAAAACAAGTCCTGTGGCGACATGGCACTCCCGAAAGAGCTGACTCGGACAACGGGACTCACTTTCATAACAGCCTCATAGACACCTGGGCCAAAGAACATGGTATTGAGTGGGTGTGTCACATCCCCTACCATGCACCAGCCTCTGGAAAGATCGAATGGTACAATGGGCTGCTGAAAACCACTTTGAGGGCAATGGGGGGTGGAACTTTCAAAAACTGGGATACTCATTTAGCAAAGGCCACCTGGTTGGTTAACACCAGGGGATCCACCAACCGGGCTGGTCCTGCCCAGTCAAAACCTCAGCGCCCCGTAGAAGGGGATAAAGTCCCTGTAGTGCATATGCGGAACATGTTAGGGAAGACGGTTTGGGTTAGTCCTGCCTCGGGCAAAGGCAAGTCCGTCCGTGGGACTGCTTTTGCTCAAGGACCTGGGTGTACCTAGTGGGTAATGCGAAAGGATGGGGAAGTCCGATGTGTACCTCATGGGGATTTACTTTTGGGTGAGAATAGTCCATAAATAAATTGTATAAAGTTAATTGTTAAATAACCCTGTCACTGTCTGTTATCACTGTTATAATTGTTACGTGTTGTACCAGTAGTAGCATAGTAAGAATCATCCAGATTATAGAAGGATGGGCTTTTTGATGAACACGTAGCAGAGCACAGCAATGATGGGAGTAGACCTGGTTGTCAACAACTGGCACACAGCAACTTCATCAAGATCAACATCTCCTGCAGACTGTGAGCTCCGGATGCAGCAAGTGACCGCCCATCACCACACATCACCTCTCCTGCCACGGAAGACCATTATGACAGATGGAGCCTGAAGTCATGGATTAAATGAACTCAACGGACACTTTAGAGTGATGATCCATAGACTTAAGGGAATGATATCTGGAGACAGGAGAAATGGTGGTGATCAACTGGACAATGGGGGACCTGGGCATGACGTAGATGGTATGGAAATAGGTGTGGATAATGTCCTGGTTTTGGCCAGGACAGGGTTAATTTTCACCAGAAGCCAGGAAGGGGCACAGCTGAGCAGGCTGGCCCAACCCCAACCTGGCCAAACAGAGCCCGGTATTCCATACCATGTGCCGTCATCCTGGGTTCCGGTGGGGGGGCGCGGGGCGGGGGGAAGTCTCTCGTGGTTTGGGAGCGCGCGGCGCCGGTCCTGTCCGGGAGAGCGGGTCTGTTGTGCGGTTCGTGTCGTGTTTTCTCCTTATCTGTATCATTGTTTTTGCTGTTCCCTCTGTTTGCCGTTCTGTTAAACTGCCCTTATCCCGACCTACCAGTTTTTTGCCTGTTTTCTTTCCATTCTCCTCCGCACCGCGGCAGGGGGAGGGGCGGCCGCATGGCGCTTTTGTTGCCAGCGGCAGCCGAAACCAAAACATGCACATAAGCCAGAAACAAGGCAGCAGAGCATGTGCAGCAAGATCAGTGGTTTGGAAAATTTGGTCAACTCATACAATGGCACTCTGTAAACAAGAAGTCTGAAATGGCAAGAGAGTCTCTCCAGTGCTCTCTAGGGGGATGAACAGCAGCAGCATGAAGTGCAATGACACTAAAATAATTGAATTCCTTGTTTTGTTTTTAAATTCCACTTTCTGACTTCGTTCATGAAGAATATCAATGCAAAACAGAGGCCCAATTTATAATGCCAAGTGTAAAAGCAAGAGTGAGGCTGGCTCTTGATAAAGTTTTGCCTTTTGAAGGACTGCTTGGATTAGCCGGAGCATTTGTATAAAAGGAAACAATAAGGCAGTTGTCTCTCTTTTCTCACATTATCCTCCCTTGCTGTTTCAAAGCAGCTGTGAAAAACTAACACAAGTACAAATAGCATGTCTGAGCCCGCCAGGGAGAGCAAGTAGGGACAAACCTTTTCAGTGCTTTTCACCAATTGTGCCTCTAACAGAATGACTGAATTACAAAGAGAGGAAGGGAGGAAATGGCAATAGTGCCACTTTCAGGTCTCCTTTGCATCATGCTGCAAAACCTTGTAGCAGAGGCCTTAGTTTCGACGGGCATTGCAACAGCGACACACAGAAATTCAGATATTACTGACATTAAACACATGGTTTTTCAAGAGAGATGCTAAGAGTATACTTCTTTGTGCTTGCATGTGTGTCCTTACCCAGTGCCATACGCCCTGACCCGTTCATGGCCATGAGCCATTCCGAAACTTCCACTGATTTCAAAGAGTTCTGGTCCAGGTTCCCAGTCATTTAACCTTAGTAATGCTTTGTGGTCCTAATATTAGTATGTAGTATTTTCAAAGCAACCTTTTGAAAGATAGAAGGGTGACACTGAAGACAAATTCTTTAACCATTCTGAAGAAAACTGCTTGAAGGCCCGCCTTTCCCCCACCACTGCAGGTATTTTCAGCTGGTTGGGCTGTTTTTCAGAAGTAGAAATGTCTCCACATAAATGAACAGTCAGGCTCCTTGGAAGTTTTTTTATAATGAGTACTCCCACCACCATACAAATTCTTGTCATTTTTGAATACATAACCTACTTGCACATAAATACGCTGTGTTCAAGTGCTTTATGACTATTTATTGGTCGCTATGAAAGTGGATGGGCCCAGAAGGTTGCCATGCCTCCTCACAGCAGGGCAGAGTCTGTTCACCCTTGGTTCACCTTCTCTTTTTGTTGAGGGAGAGAGAAAGAAGGAAACAATCACGTGGCTTTATTCCTGTCTTGTATTTTCACTATTGTTGATTCTGCTTCTAATACTTTTTTTATTTCCCTTCTGGAAAAAGTACAATTCAGTAAGGAAGGGCAGAAGGGCTCTCATTTTGTTGCCACAACAATGGCATTTTAAAAAATAGAAAACAAAAAAAGACAAAACTGGCAGCTCACAGAATATTACACAAAAATAAATAAGCAACATAATTCACCAAAATTAGAGCTGAGGTGCAGCTTTTCTCTGCACACCCAGATTTTACAACCTAGTGTTTCGGAAGACAGACACCAGCGTCACTGAGCTGTGAACTCCAGAGCATGCACCTTTACATGAAGAAAGGTGTAATAGCTGAGTGAGTCAAAGGTCCTTTCATGGCCTTGGAAAAGCTCTCTGCCATTCAGTAAATGCCACGCTCTCAAAAAACCCTCTAACGGTGTATTATGGAAACCAGCAAGCCTGAGATAACTGTGATATCCTTTAACACTTAACAACATACATATACAGGAAAAAAAAATGCAACTGAAAGGAGACAACAAGTAAGAGAAAACAAGTATTACATCCAAAAAGCAAACCTGAACTTTATGTGTGTGCAAACAGGCACAAGAAAAAAAGATATGTAATGCATAACAGGCAAGATCTTCCACAGGTGCATAAATCACACAACTCCATAGACTTCATCAGATTTAGGTCTGGCACTGTTGGTTATCAGCTACCCTTCACTAAAGGTTTCAATTCCAGGCCCATACTTTTTCCCTTATCCATCTAAGTGATCAGTTCCCAGCTGTACAAATTAGATTTCCCTGTCATGTCCTTGGCTGTTTCCCTACCCTCTGCAAATACAACTGTTGTCTCTTGGCTGTTCTGCATCCTGATTCTTTCATCCTACCTGCATCTTCCTTACAGCACTGCTCAGCTCCTCCTCCTCTGTTAGGAAAGAAGAAGAAAAAAGGGGGGCCAAAAAAATCCAAACCCTTGCATCATATTTAATTGCCTTATTCACTAATAATCATATTCACCTTTCCTCATTCCAGACATCAGCAATTCTTAAAACTCCGATTACACCCTTCACATCACTTGTCTTCTCAAAGGATTTTAACAACAGCCCACCAAAGATGGATGTTTACTTGCTGTTCTTCTTCTTAAAATCCCTTTGTCCCAGTATGTGACAGAGTCCTCACCAAGTAATCCTCTGTGTGATGCATTTAGGGAACAATGTCTGTCAAAATTACAAAGGAAGCCAATTGAGGCTGACAGCATATGCTCTCCTAAAAAACTTCAGCATTTCTAATCAACCAAATTGGAAGGCCAAAAGGTTGTGAAGCAAATGCAAAAGGTGAAACTGCTGCTCTTCATAGTTACCACATATGACGTAAGAGAATGCTACCTCTGAAATAGTCATTTCTGGGAATTTAGAGCGATCAGCCCACTGTAGCTGGCCAATGTTAGATTGTGACGAAGCACTTCTCTACAGACTCCTTTGCTCTGCCCAAAAGGCCTTTTGCAGATAGTCACATAACTCAACAGATCACAGCAGAGCTGCTCTACCAACAGTCTGGTTGTGCTATACAACTTGCTATTTTGGCATCTGATGGGTGAGTGTGCTCATGATAAAAATCCTCAGATCCCTCTTTTTTTGCTCTACAAGTTTCTCTGCTTCTCACAGTTTGAATTTATCTGCATTCTGCCTGAATTTATCTGGAAGAAAACTGTTCAACAAGAAGGTCAGGGAAGCAAAGCAGTAAATCAACCTGAGGCTGAAGGATCAACACATCCACACCTCTCTGTGTGCTGCATCCTTCTTGACCCATGCTATAACTCCAGCTTTTATAATTGAAAACAAATGAACTTACTTCTATTAACGCTCCTTTTCTATTAGTCATTCACCGATCTAACTTAGAAGTTACTCTGCTCATACAGTAAAGAAATCACAGGTGTTGTAACACCTTCTCCTGCTAAACTAATGACTCACTGACAAAGTGCACATCTGCCACTTGGCTATAAGATACTTGACTGCTTGGGGTAAGCCCAAGAGCTTCAAAAATGCTGCCTACAGGTGCTCGCCTGTTCCGAAGCTCAGGTCTCAGGCCTTGTAATAATTTCCACTAGGTGATATAATTACAGTGGATGCAAAGGTTAACTCCATGCCTGCCTAAAGACTTCATTATCACAAGCCATTAAGGAAATGACGACTGTGGTTGTGTTATTCTAGTGAAACGTCTAAAGTAATTGTAGCGCATGATGGGACAAGGGAGCAATGAACATGTGTCATCAAGACTGTTGGCACAATATAACAATAACTAGATGAGTAAAGGGATAGAGAATGCTGCACAATTAGAAGCAATTTCCCTTATCAGCTTTTTCTAGTAGGATTCCCTCAGGGACCTGCAGAAATTAAAAACTATGATTGTGCTTTCCGAAAAACAGAGGTAAGCACGCAGATATCCTGGCTGACATTTTCAACATCCAACCTATTGCCTTTTGAAAGGGTTCAACCCCGGATCCTTCTCTCAAGCAAGCAGCTAACAGCACAAGCTGTCTCAGTAAGGGTTTCAGAGCATAAAAAAACCCCACAGATTTGCAAATAATAGTCTTGTAGTAGAGAAGGAAGCCCAAATGTATTTTGATGCTAAATGGAAAGATATCAGAGAAGAAAAGTCTCAGACCCACGGCTCCAATAATATTTCTAATACAGTCCACAAAGAGCCCTCCAAGTTGTTTTGTGAAAATGAAATACCACTGCTGTCTTGTGTGTTGGTTTATTTTTTAAACAGAATGTTTATGAAATGTTTTTGAATTGTTATTGCTCATTGTGGGATGACTGCATTTTCCTGCAGAGCAGTACAAGATGTGTGTATTCAGGAGAGGCACAGGGTACATACATTACTATGCAGTAATTTATCATGGCAATTACCCACCCTAGCTCCCTGTCTCTACACTACAGACACCAGCAGTAACTTCAGCTCAGAGCCACGAAGCCTGATGTAGGGCAATCAATGAATGTGTAAGGGTATCACAGTATAGAAATATACCTCACTCCTGAATCTTTCAACAGGTAAGCAACAGAAAGCAGCAATTTTAATGTGACCCTATTTCAAGTTTGCAGCTCTCATGGAGGCAATGCTGCTTCTGCAATCGTGGTCAGCACTGCACCAAAACCAGTGCAATAGCAGGATACCTTTAACAGTGCAAGAAAACTAAGGGAAGAAATGTATCTTCCCCAGCAATCATATCCTTATTAATCAGAAGGAATCCACGCTTAGGTCTGAAGTTTCAAAGTTACTTGCTAAATAATTTGATGAAGCTTTGTGTGATGACAGATTTCTTCAGCAGACCAGTCTTATCACTGCAACAGCAGCCCCAGGTTTTCATCAGAGCACGCCGATACAAGCAGGCACAACGGCAGAATATTACTAACATGCCAGTCCTGCTCCAAATGTCCAGTGACTGCAATCATCAGCGTATTTTTATTACCTTCGTAATCACCAACTCTTATAAAGCTTGCCAAGAACAAATGAATGAAAAAAAAGCCCCTTACAACATGTGCAAGATTCGTGTTATTGAAGCCGTTTCAGTGAGGGAAACAATAGAAAGATAAAGTAGAAGTAGTAAAAATGAGCACTCAGCTCACTCGATTCCTACTCTGGTATCTTGTCTACAAGGCTGCTCTGCTCTCAGGAAGCTGTAGCTACAGGCTACAGCATGAAACAGGCTGTCTCCATCACTCCTTTAGCTGAGTAAAAATCTGCACAATACAAACTTAAGGAAGTAAGTTCATCCTCTAAAATCCTTTTGCCATTGAAGATTGTATAAGCCTAAGATAAAATTATGTTGCAGTTTTTTGCCAGCTATTAGCTGTCTGGGAGCTGAATGGGAGGGAAGCTAAACGGACAGAGATGATGCCTAACATTGATTTTTCAATTGATTTCACTAAATTGTTATCCACACAAATCCCAGTGTGGACATTCCTGAATTGGTTTAAAATTGATTCATAATGATTTAGCTTATGTTGACTCTTTATTGACTCAGGTTGTGGCCATGGGGTGTGGGGGGGGGGTGTGTGTGAAGAAAAAGTGTTCTTTGTCTCAGAATGCAGCAATGTGTCCTGTGAAACATCCTAACAGGAAGAACAAAGTTGTCCAATATATGCTTTTATCAACGTCAAGGCTTACAGATTTGTCAAAAACAAGATGTAAAGCCAAGGGGATACTCATGCAATTGCAAAACATTCATAGAATGTATTTTAAAGAAAATAACCCATTTCACCTGGAAGTTGCTTCTTAGCTGAGGCAGGGAAGCCAAACATGTGCACTCTCAGCCCTAGCTGTTTGCTTTGGTTTTTCCATTTTATTCTGTACTTACTAGATAATCAGTGTTTCTGTTGGCAACTATCATACTCAGATGAAGGAAAGGTGCTTCTCAAAATACCCTACTCCGACCATTTCCAAGTGTTTGGTCACATCCTAAACTGCTAAGCCACCAGGAGACACTTATGCTTACTTAATGTGCTTTGAACAGCAGTCACCCCCTAAGACATGGAAGTCCAGTTGCATCATAATGTAACACCAAAGCCAACTTTACAACTTGTTTCAAGAGTGTGGACAGTGATTAGGAAAGACCTGTTGGCTCATGTCAGGCTACACAGCAACCTCAGTGTTAGGCTCCAAACAACAGCCCAGCATGGGAACAGCACCATGACTGCTCACTAGTGGAAGGTGGCTCAAGAGCCACAGGTCTGCCGTTGAGTTCTGTAGCAGCATAAACCATTTTCGTAATGGTTGTGGAGCATCAGAAGAGGGTTGCACATCAACATAAGCTGAGAAGAACCCCACCTTCACTGGAAATCAGGGCATATCTGGAACTGGAAGATCTGCATTCCTGGTGGGAAGATTTAAAGGCAGGTGGTTGTGGATCAATGTATTAACTGATAGACATGCTCTATGATGGCAATCATATTGAAAGAAAAAAAAAAGGGCATTTGCCTTTCGACAGTGTTAAAACCATTACAAACCTAGCTCGTGACATGGGCCCAACCACTCGAGTTTGCTCTTTCTTTTCGACTTTGAAATACCCTCTATACAGCTGTATTTGCCTTTGTAATTGCAGATGCAAAATTAAAATCTTCTTCCCCTTCCCTGGACAATCATTTTTTTCCTCTCCACACAGTTTATAGCAGCTCACTCTTTGATATTTTTTTAATAACTTGTGTTGTGTCTGGCACTTTGGGGAGTGCCTATGACAGAAAGCACTTTATTACTTCTCTGTTTGAGTTCACTGCAGAGCACTCACCAGGCCCTATCACTGAAAGGACAAATCTAGGCAGCAATTTAATCAAGCAGTGATTGAAAAATTAAAGGTGGCGGTGATTAAAATGGATTTAGGACTTCTTTTGTTTGAATGGGTTTTAGCTAGAGAACATGGCAGTTGGTGGGGTTTTTTTCCCCTCTGAAGGAGAGAGGCGTGTGAGAGGGGGAACACAAAGGAAACCTCTTCAGGCACATCATTTCTCTGCTCTTAGTATTCAAACAAAAGCCAGTGAAAGAGGTTATATACAGTGCATGTTATTATCCTTAGCTAAACACCCATGTGTAATTTCAGCAATCACAAGCACAACTCTGTGTATAAGCAAAGATCCAGCCATAAAAACTCAGCTTGGACCAGCACCAGAAGGGAAAAATTCTGCCCAAGACATGAACAAATCTTGAGACTGAATCATCAGAGTGGCTTATGAAGAAACAGATACTTTTTAGTAACCAGTAGCATACTCTAAACATACATGGAATAAGCGTGTTTTAAAACAGAAGAACTAAGATCTTTGAAAGCTGATAAGAAACAATGAAGGAGTACCCTGCTAGACAGTCACACAAAATCAATCTGAAGGTCCAGCTCAGAAGACTCTCTTCAGGTAGAGGAGAAGGGATTGCTATAGACACAGATATATATATATATATGTATGTATCTCCCTTGTATGAATTTGGGTATGCATTCACTGTTCCCTTGCGCATTCTGCAACTATTTACAACAGTAAAGGAGGTGGAACATACCACCATGGTTTTGGATCAGATTTCAAATCAAGTCTTTGCATGGTAAAACATCTGCATCTGTCAACTTATCTGAGGTTACTGAGATGACAGAACTTCCGCCAAACCTTTTTGTACTGCCCACATTTACAATTCACTACTGTAAATTTATACAGAGTAAATTCATACTAAAGCTGGCTCAAAGTCATTCTGTTTAACTTATTGTAAACTTTGTGCACACACTTACTTCAATTTAAACAGTTTATAGCACTTTAGATCATCTGAGAAATCCGGACAAGCCAGGATAAGAATGGCCATGCAAAATTTGCCTCTGCTTAATTGTGAACACTATTAAAAAAGAAAAGTTTAACCAAACTGACAAGCTGCATATGTTACTGGCCTTCATTTCTTCCCCAGCAATGAGAAGCTCCTGCCTAGGCATCTTTGCAAAACTGTCAGACACACCTCATCCTCCTTAAAGTGTTGAAAAAATTAAAAGAAAACATAAAAAAGCAGAGGCAAAGAAAGATGATTATTTGTGGAATTCAAACACGGCTTTTGTTAGTATAAGGATTACCAGAGCTTGCACTGCAGCTAATAGACTTATTTTTCCCAAAAGACTTAGTTTTCCCTTTTCCTTTTTTCATGCTTGGCCAGACTAGGTGATTCACAGTTTCCCCAGATGTCTCTTGTCCCACCACGCAGAAGAACATCTTCATAAGCAGGCGCCTGAGCAGAAATCTGAAGCCCCTATTCAAAGCACTTAGATTAATGAAAAGTTACCTACAAAATGGCTCTGGAGACAAGTATGTTTATATGCAACTTCCGATGATTTTTGCTAACTAACACTTAAATAATTGCCTTGTTCCCAAAGGATTTGTATAATTTGAGTATGGGGTATCTGAAAGAGAGTGCTGGAAGGCGGATACCCAGTAATTCAATCCCACATGCCCCTGGGCACAAACATAATCGTATTATAAAGCAGATCTTCCAAAAATGAAAACAATTAAAGCACAATACATATTTTACTTCTTATGGTTAAGAAGTTTGATTTTTCATGCACACTCACATCAGCAAACACAAAACAGAACAATGTAATGCATTCTGCTTGGAAATACAGTAATGAAATACTGCAATACCATGTGTGTACCAAAGACGTCGTATAGTCAAGAACGAAAGCTTTACCAGTTCCTTGGTAAGATACCTCTAATTCGATCAATATTCTTTAACCATTTTGTTAAACAGTTAAATCAACATTTTTAACATCAAAGATAGCTGTGAATTGAAATTCTGCAGGAACCCACACAATGGCAAAGAACTCTCTCTAAGAGTGCTGGGGTTTCTCCCATCTTCTGCATCTGAGTGTCCTATGAGAGACTGAAGTAGAACAAAATATCCAGTTCACAACTGCACCACATAGAGGATTCTGACAGAGATGGGGAGAGGGGGCCAAGGCAAACACAGTCACCATTTAAAGAATAACAAGTATAAAGAACGATCTATGGTAGAGTAGCAGAGCAGAGAAGCAGGAATGGCAGCAACGTCTGGGATTGCTATTGAGCCCTTTAGCCTAAGGAAGTCTCTCAGTCCAATGTTTTTCAGGGTAGCCTCAGATTTTGTCCAGTATCAAACGCCTTCCAGTTTTGTAAATCCCAAGCACTTCACTTGATGCCCATAGAGGCTCCACATGATCAGCATCTCTGAAAATCTTGGGAAATGCCAATACAGAACACTTTTGAAAATGACTGTGTGTCATCTCTCCATCTGCAAACTGAGCATGAATATATTCTCCTACCATGAAGGAGTAGCATACAGCTTCCTTGCTGTTCGTAAAGCTCTTTTGAAAGAGGAAAATAAGCAACACCATACAAAAGAAAAATCACCATTATTGCTATCCAGATGCCTCACAGCAATACAGCCCACTTTCAACACCTCTAGGGACTGTGTCTTCCTAATAAAGGGTTCAAAATCATGAATGGCCAAAAAAGAAACCTGAAGAGAGCAATGGAAGATGCAGATTTGGTTGAGAGTGCCACAGTCGCAAGGAAACCCAAGTTCCTACTACTGCCACTATCACAGAAGTAGCCGCCTGATAAAGATGAAGTGGCAACTCACCAAAAAGCGTAGAAATTTCTTTTTGCCATTGAATCACAACGGCCTGCAGAAATTCTAGGGTACTTCATTTCCTGGCAAATCGCTTGAGCGAGTTTCCTATGGACATTACCTCCACAGCTTCTGACATGCAGTAACTCTGCAAGTCTGCTGTCACACACAGCAACAGACCTCACATTAAAGCACCACAGAGTATTGTCCCTTTATTTTTCTGCAGTCAACCTCTACCCTTAATGAGATTCTTTTTATTTTTAACTACTGCTTCCTCTCTCTCTTTCCACCTTTGCTTTGCAGGACAGCAAGCCCAGGCAGCACAGATCACCTGATACGATGCTTTCAGCGTCAGTCTCACTGTCCCATTACATGGCAGAGTTTAATGTGCACACACTGGGTCTGTCAACCCGGCAGCGACTCCACCGCTTTTTAGCACAGCTCTGCCAAGCAGCCTGCGGAGCTCATGTGGCCTCCCCACCTTCTCTTCCCTTTCTCTATCCTTTGCCTAAAACAGGTCTTCTGCTCCCTGCTGCCAAATAGCCTTTCTCAGCCTCCGGGGGCTCAAAGGAGGAGCTACATGGTTCATTCTCAGCCCAGCAGCCTGCACTACTGCTTCAGTATGAAAAACTACAGCCAGTGTCTGATGTAAATTGTTACTATCGCTCCCTTCATCTCATAAAGCAGGCACTACCGATACTGTGCTTCATGCATAATTCATCAGGTTCCTCCATGTGCAAAGCTCTCCTCTGCAGCTCTTTTCTCTGCATTAAAGTTATCTGGGGGAAAAAATTGTCCATCCAGCTCCTGCGTGAAATATTAAGAGGGCACCTGAAATGTGAAGTGTCCATTGGCTTCTTTAATTTACCATAAAAATAAAAGCCTCGAGCAGTGTCCCCATGACTGCAAGGTCCAGGATGGGACAGAGCCACAGTAGGTCACAGGGATGTAAGACCGAGCTTGCTGTAAGAAATGGAGCTGTGGCTGTACTGCCTAGCACTGAATTCTGTTAAAAAACAATCCTTCAGAAAAGACCTAAACCTGAAACTCCTTGTTGTCAAGATACACAGGGCAAAGGAGACAGCAATGCAATCCACTCCCAGAACCATGCTCTGTGGGTTTTTTTTTCCAAAGGCTCCAATGGAACGATATTGTCATGCACGGTATGACATGACTGCATGACAGTACTGCACACATAAAGACCCCCACAAACTTTTAACTATTTTTAGCCTTTGGTAGAGTCTCAGATTGCTTTTGGACACTTGCTGATCACCTGTGCAGCCAAATGACAACTTTTAACTGCTTCCTTCTACTCACCTGTTCCATCCCAGCCAAACAGCACACAATCTTCATGTCTACCCTCACATGTACACATTATTCCCTTTCCCTTCAACTGCAAAAGCCTGGACCTTCCTCCCGTTCTTCATCCAGTATGTCTTCCACATTCCTACTTCAAATACATTTCCTCCAAAAGCCCTAAATATTCTGTCTCTCTCCTCCCAGTTGTTGCAGAAAATTTGAGGGTTGCAGGGTGATTAGGAAGGGACAGCTTTGCTAAGTTCTAACTCCCACGCCACACGTTTAAATTTCCATCACTCTATGATCAGCACAAAATATATTAAACTATTTAGTATTCTGTTACTCACCATAAATAATACCACATGTGTCTTACCAGCACTGCAGTTGGGGCTGCTGGCAGAAAGCCATTCCTGGCTGGAATCTATGGCCTCTAGTACACAGCCGGACAGACTTGTTGCTAACACCAGTCTCTTTCAGCCACTAAAATCTAGTAGCACAGACGCCACTCTATGAACAACATTAGACTCACCCACATCCACTGACGCTGCCATCTCATACCACCCTATTGCAGAGACAGGGCAACAGCCAAAGACAACTCCTGCTGGAGAACCACAGATTAGAAACCACTAGCAATTGAGAGAGCAAAGGTCCCCATAAAACACACCAGGGCTTTTATTCCTCCCTGATTCAACCAGTAACGACTACAAACTGGTGCGCTTTCAGCTGCGCAAACCTCCAAACTACTTTTCTCCAGTCTCTTAGTCTGTCCTGCTTCAAACTCCCCCCACCCCTTCCTTTGTAATTGTAAAGATGGGTCATTTTGGCTCACACCCGAGTTTAATATTGGTGGGTTTGTTGATGCCAGACCATTACAGAATCACAGGTATGGAGCAAGAAGCAAGGCTCTTACAAAGCCAAGGCAATTTCTCCATTTTTCTGCTTCTATAGAGTGCTTTTCACATTTTCCCTGCAGCAAATAACGGTACAAAATGTTCACACAACAACAGGGTGGAAAAAAACCCCCAATACCAACATGAAAAATAACATGACATCTATTTCTACAGTAATGAAACAATTACTAACTAATAAGAACCAAACAAACCAACTAGGTCACAAACAGAAGGAAACATTTTCTAATAAAGCTTCCTGCTCGCTGAAGTGGCAAAGACACATGTGGCTATTTCCCTGTAGAAGGGTAAAAAAACCTGCTTTCAGCAGGCTGTAAAAGAGTTCACTGGTTTGTGAGGTTGTCCTCTTTTCCTGATACTTCTAATTCAGGCCACAGTTACAATTCAGCTTTATGTCCAGAAGTGGGCTCAATGCAAAAGCGTTCTCCTCTCCACACCAACCCAATAAATTTAAGTGGAAGATGACAGACAGGAGCCTAACAAAGAGCCAAGGTCTCCTCCTCTTAGAGGGTCCAGAAAGGACCTTCAGCTGCTATAATGAGCTGTGATGGAACACAGCTGCCCCAAAGCAAAGCAGAGCTGTGGGGCTGTGCTACTTCCAAGAGGATAGGATTTGCTTCTTATCTTTGCTTAAACCATATTGGTATCAAGAAGGAACATCAAGTGAAAACTCCACGTGACAAGAGATTTCAAAAACACTGATATGGTATAAGTCACCACAGGACAGATGATAAAAAGTGCCCATTGTGCCCACTAATATAATATATCCCCCTCAACACCCTGTACACAGTTACATGGCATGATTCAGCAAAGCTAACTTTCAGTGAGAAAATACGGGCATAGGAAGCCTCCTACACACTGCTACAGCATTTCAGTCAGGCTAATATAGCCAGTCTTTTAGCAAAGCAAAGTTACCTAGAGGAAGTATTTTACTGCCACAACCTTACTACTCCCTATGCTTCAGTCTTGGAGAAATCTAAGCATTTATACTAGGCAGACATGACCCTTCTGTCTGGCTACAGCAGGGTCTCTTCCTTTTCCAAACAACAAAATCCCATAACATATAAACCAGCACTGGACTTTTCCCTCTTCTGCTGCTTATTTGCCTCCAGGGCTGCTTCTTCCCATTCTGCAAGGAATGGGAAGCCCAGCCCCTCCTCCAGCCCAGCAACACACATGAAGCACCAAAGCTCCTACCCATCCCTCATGAATCTTCCTACCTGGTTTTATACCCACTCCTCCCTTTCTTACATTTTTCCTTGCACAGTTCCTCTCAGTCTGTAGCTCCAAAACCTGCACCTCCAGCTTCCTCCTGGCATTCACCTCCTCCTTGATTGTTTGCAGCCCCTAGATCTCATCAGCTAACTGGTTCCAGCTGGGGGAGGTGGCAAGGCCCATCATTAACTATTTCTGATACACCACGCTGCCCATTCCATAAGCCCAGCAGAGAAAACAACACTGGGATTTGGTTCATCTTATTAAATAATACGAAATAGGAAAGGGAATCTTCAGAGACTTGGACCACACTTACATAGTCATGATCCGTCACAAACCTAAAGCCCACATGCAGCACTGTTTTAAGCTGACAAGAAAGTCATAGACCCTTGCCTGAGGTGCAGCAATATTGGAGAGGCTGGCCCTACCGCACAATGCTGTGCCAGGCTTGGCATTTAGCAGGCAGGAAAAGTTTGACTCTTTGGACCCACAGAGCTTTGCTCAGTTAGTGAGCACGCAGAAAAGCTGATTTCTTTTGCTGCCAGCCATCCTGCACCTGAAGGATAGGGATGCCACCTAGAAAGGTCTGCAGGGGACAAAGTGTATTGCTTTACAGGCAGACTGTTGAAGCCTGGGACTGGGTCTAGGCTGAGCATATGGTCCCCGTAACATATGTAAGAAGCCAGCTACTGCCTACAGAGAGGAAGGTGACTTAAACCGGAATAGGAAAGCTGCAACGCCACTGACTGATTCTGTGCCCCATAGAGGTGGAGTTCATTTTAGGCAATTATCTCATATGCTCCCTTCCAACTGTTCTTCTCAACAATGATGGGCTGTAGTCCATGCTAATAAAGACAGTGGAAGTGATCTGGACACTGGAGTGATTCCAGGAATAAATTCCCACCTCCCCAAAGGCTGGAACAATCTAGCAAAGAAGGGCATCACATGGCACATATGGCATGCCAGGAGGGGAGAGCTGGAGCCAATCTATTCCATCACCTAAGGAGGAAAAAGAAAAAGGAGCAAGAAAAAAGAACAAACAGCTTGTTAGAAAGATGCAAGACAACGTTTCACATTGTTTAGGATGACTTATTGGGCAGCACAGGTATGATGCAGCCAGTGTCTTTCTGTCCCCTCTTTCCCCTAAAAAAACAGTCAGTTTTGGACAGTAAGAAACTGTTACCTGTTTCAGAAGACTGACCAGTTGCTTCAAGCATAGACTGAGATAGGGATGCCCATCTGATTCTTAGGAGGGGTTATGTTTCTGTTGCTAATGGATGCTAAGTTATACTCATTGTCTCTCCATTCGAGTTAGAATTCAGAAGGTCAGCTAAGGTTCCAGATCTCTATAGTTCTTTTTGCCTCCACCAGGCTTTAAGAAAATTACACCAACATGAACCATGTGAGCATCTGGCTCTGCCTGTGCATATACATTCAGGTGAAAATAAAAGGAGGTGATATATTTGAAACTAGTAGATGTGTGACAGAAGTGGTATTAACTTGCTCAGTGGCGAACTGGCTAATCTCCTTTTCTACCACGTCTGATCTCTGTAATGCCAAGAGAGCAGCGAGAGCACACTGAGATCATACCAGGCTCAGATGCAAGAGGAATTCAATATCCATGCTGTGCCCTGGCCAGTCACGGGAAGCCATGAGAGGCGATACGGCAGCCAGCGGGTGAGTGTCTGCAGGGCTCCAGAATCAGTGCTCACCTTGGACTGGAGCTCACTTTCACCAACTGTGATGCAATCATGGGACAGCTTGCTCAGATTTGCTTTCCTGAGCCATCCTGTGCCCTTACATGGCCAGTCTTCAGACTTTAATTCTCACTGTAATTCTCTTCTACTAACTTATATAGCTTCCATGCCTACAACCCTGCAGTCACGTAGGAAACAAGGCTTTGGACCCGAGTTTTATCTAAATTTAACCTATTCTGAAAAGGGGCCTTAACAAGTGCTACAGATTTGTTTCACTGATTTCCCTTTAGGCTTCCAGGTTTACACAAAGGTGCCTCAGTGGACACTGGAACTGAGCTCTCCATTTCTAAATCCTGACATATAAAACGCAGTGCTTCTTAATTCATCTGCCTTTTCCCCATATCCCCCAGTCTCAGCGTTTTTCTTTAAATAACCCCGTCATGGAAAAGGAATACATTTAGCTGGGTCATGCCTAGTTCTGTGAGGTTGGTACTAAGTCCTATGGACGCATACCTTGTTCATCTTCTTGCCAAGTGTAAGTAACCTTAAATATGCTGGACCTGTGCAGGTTTCTGCTAAGATGCCTCTGTAAAACCGAAATTCATTTGTCTTTTAAATGACTGGAAAATATTCATGAAGCATAAATCATCCCCCTTCCCCACTCACCCCACAAACTTCATATATTATATAAACATATGGATATTAAAATTACATGTAACTTTTAAAGTAAGTGGTATCTGCCTTTGAGACATTGGGCAGGTAAATTATAGCCTCAGAGACCAAGGAAAAGATTTGAGGACCATTAGATAGATGGTGCTATGAACATCAAAAGCAGAATAAATTAAAGCTGAGGTAATTTTAAAAGTTGGATACTCTCCAACTCCTCTGCAAGAAAGTCGAACAGAACAAGGGCACTGGAACAGAGTGTCCCAGTGGGAAATCAAAGCAGAAGAGGCTTGGACACAGAATCTTCATTTAGTTTATTATTTTGTTGGTACTTAAACTGTCAATCTAACTTGGCTTTCTGCCTCCTCAAATTAAAACAGCATAACTTTAAGACCTTAGTGTTTTGCCCTGTCTCTAGGAACCTCTTGCAAACATTTACACCCTTCCGAGATCTAACAGAACACAGAAACATGGGGCCTGCAGCCTTTTAAGGTGAGAAGGATAACAGGAGAGGAAAAAGCAATGCTTTCATAATACTGATCTTGCCTTTCGTTAAACTCTCTCTTAATGTTTCGAAACAACTGCAGAAACTAATTGAACGGATTTAACATCTAATGTGCTTGCAGTTACATATACATCTGTATGCAATGTTGTGCGTACCCGGTGCTTTGTGTAGGGTGCTGAGCTGCCATGAAGCAACTGGGATGGCATGTAAATCAGGGCACCCTGCCCGGCAGTAGCCCTCCTGCAATGCCCACTGCAGGCGATGGCGGAGTAGCACCACTTCCAGTCGCACATGCACTGCTGGGGCTTCACTGGTCCTTGAGCACTGAGCACCAGTTTGAATTTCTCTGTCCTCACAAGATCTGCTTGATCCTTAACCCCGCGCACTCAAAATAGCTTTGCTGATTTTTGTGTTTTGAGTTGCAGTTCACGTGCTCAGGGGAAGTACTGAGCATAAGGTCAAAGCTGTCTCGCTTTTTGCAGCATAAGGACATTTATCCCTTTCCACCTCGCCCTTTAGTACTTCCACTTGGCAGAAGGCAGGGATGGAGATGAGGATTAACTTCTACGTAACGTGCAAAAACATCCAAAGCTTTCCCTTTATAGACAGTTCTGCAAAAAAGGCCAAAGGGCTTTTAAAATAAAATAGCCAGGCTTTGCTAAAGTATAAAATAGAATACTTAACATTGTAATTAAAAACCTCAAAAAAAGACTATTGCAGAGAGAAGAGAAATGAGAATGGGTTATGACCAATATTCCCTTCACCTATGGTCTCC
This sequence comes from Opisthocomus hoazin, assembly GCF_030867145.1. NCBI lineage: Eukaryota > Metazoa > Chordata > Aves > Opisthocomiformes > Opisthocomidae > Opisthocomus > Opisthocomus hoazin. The sequence goes on along the minus strand of NC_134420.1, from coordinate 16,696,816 downwards.
TTGCAAGCAGGTCCTTGCCCCCAAGCTTTATTCCTGCCATCAGTCACTTTCTGCAGAAAACTGTGTCCGCTTCTTAAGAAGTCCTTAAGGAACATGGTCCTTAAGAAGTTTTCTCTGTCCCGAGTGGCTGCTCTCAGCTCCATGCAGTGACCCTCGCACTTCCAGTACTCAACATCTCTGAAAATCCCTTCACTTGCTCCTTCTCAGCTGGTGCCCAGGGAAGGTGTGATTTCCCTCCCGTGCCCAAGGGGGTCCCCTGACTCAACTGTCCCACTTAAAAGAAGACGATCAAAATAGTTGAGACTGCACAGGTCAAACACACAGCCTGTCACAAAGCATGATCCTGGGAATTTAATGAAAAGTCTTGACTGCTTCTTTTAAACAACTGTCAAAAGTCTGCTGTGCAGCAGACAGCATTCAAGGGTCTTTTTTCACAAATAGAAATACACTGAAAATCCAAATAAATGTTACCTGTGGGATCTGAATATGTTGTCATCTGATGCCTTCATTTTTAATGATGTGGCATAGCCTACAACAACTTTATTCCCCATGAGCAATGCTTGGGCCTCATCACCATGACCTTCTCCACTGGTTTAATAGCTCTGCAATTTATGGCAGTAATAGATTGTGCTGCTGGCAACCAACATGGAAACTTATAACTAATATCTGCAGAGCATGTATGGATACAAGGAAATTGCAGCCACAGTATTAAAAGGCCAAAGCAATGACAGACTGCACTTTTGAGCCCTCCTCCATGCCTATTTGGGATGAACGTGTTTCTTCCAAGCTTGGAAAGTCTCACATTTTCTGTGGCTCCGTTATCTGATGCCTAGAAAATGAGAGCCCAGTGCTGTGCCCTACTACCAGATCTCCTGCACCAGTGTTGCTGACGGGCTCTGCCGACTTGCTATGTCCAGCACATGGAGGCCCACGGCACAGAATGCGATGGACACACCCAGGTGCAACTTCATGGGACTCAAAATGCAATCTCACATGGAAACATTCCTCTTCTGAGGAAGCCAAGGAAGAGAGGAGTAAATTGCCTTTGTTGTGTGTCTCAGCATGCAAGAAGCCTTACATGGGGCAACAAAAAAAGCTGAGAAGCCTTTTCTTGTGTGAAAACAATGACGTTGCTGCAATGTGGTTTTGCAAGCTACATGGCACCTTTGATGCAAGAGTGCATTTAAGCAGGGGCAAGGGTCAGAACAGAATTGATAAGAGAAACAGGTGAGAATTCTTAAATCACAGCAGTGTCTTAATTCTGAATTCCCAGAGGAGGGAAAGGAGGACTGTCAAGCACAGTGTTAGGCTCAGTGACACAAGGAAACCCTACTGCCTGACCAGGTGAGAATATCTGTTGACTTTAGGTACGATATTTTCTCAGTGGTAGACAGGTATGTAATACTCTGAGTAGGTTTGCATATATAATCCAAAACCACTTTTCTCCCCATCTGCAGATTCAGTGAAGCTTGTAAAGGATTCCATATATGGAATTTTAAATATTCATACAGTGTTCATCAACCATGTGCCCCAGTAAACCTACAAGGGCAAACTTGAGCTTTCTAGCAATTCCTCGTCAAAAATAGTACTCTTGCATGCAAACGTTTGCCTGCATACTGCAATGACAGCATATGCTGCTGCTTGCAACATTAAACATTATTCAAAGGAATAATGTTCATGCTATTAACACAACAGCACACACACTGTGAAAGGCCTTATCCCCTCTCCTAGAGCCAAGTGGAATACACAGCTGTGTTATCCCCTTCCCTGAAGTCTCTTCTCAAACAGCATTATTCTAACACCATCTCCCCCTTCTGCTCATCACATCCAAAGAATACCCTGCAAAGAGATGCCCTGACTCCTAACAAGACTTAATTCGTCTTCGTCAAGTCTTCATCTTCTGCTGAGAGCTGGAGATGTCAACATTGTCCTGCATCTTATCTCTAGTGCCTTGCTGTAGAGGGAAAAGTATCTCCCTTACAGACAGAGATCACTGTACTGCACTGGGTAATTTACAAAATGGTTTCAAAAACCATTTTCCCTACATCACAGGGGGGAACATGCTGTAAGGAAACAGGATGACTGCAACAGGGCATCAACTAAAAAATGTAATTTGGATCTTCTGCTTTGCATAGGACCTGCTACTAAATAGTAGCCACCCAAAAACTATTTCAGCCCAAAGAGTTCCTGGTATTATATGTTTGGGGGTTTTAATTTTAATTTTATTTTGATGCGTCTTCACCATTTTATTGCTGATTTCTTTTCCATCAGGTCTGGTCACTCTCTGTGGCCCAATCTGAAGCCCACTAAATTCTGCTTCATAATATCAGAAGACTCTGTTACTCAGTGATATGCATGGGGGAGGAAACAGCCCGTGCAATGTAATACCTGGAAACATTTTACTGAACTGTCTGTCTGTCCACAAAATACAAAACCAAATAATCTAGCAGCATGTTTCATATACTTCACACTCTTCAACTATGCAAGAATTAATTGTTCTCAATTTCTATTGTGAGTATCAGCTAATTCCTAAGTTATTTATAAAGGTTAGCTAATAAAACCACTAAATTATCAGAAAAATAGGCACTTCAAACAAGAAACATTTTAAAATGAGAGACACCACTACCAGCAAGAAGATTTCAGACTGAGCTGGCTACCTCTTTTTGCTTTCAGCCTCTATTTTTCTATCCTGCTCAGTCTTGCGTAATGAGATTTAAAGGTGCATTTGGTATTAACTGCAGGTTATTAACTGAGGTCTTATCTGCAGACAAAAATATGCTCTTAAGACAGATATTACCAATGTTTAATTCAATGTTGAGGAAAAGGATCCATGTGTTTTGTGAATGTTCGAAAGTATGTAGATGATGCCCCTCATTTCCAACAGGTCAAATTAAAAACAGTAACAGTCCACAATTTTCTCTACATCTACAAAAATACTTTTCCCGTACAACCACAGAAAATAATGCTCTTCTTCTCCTCACTAGCCCCACATCAGGAGAAAAATACAGAAAAAGACTAATGATAGTAATTTTAACAAATGAGCTTTTAGTCTTTCAATCAAAATTAATAAGTAGGCTCCACATGAACAGGAACACTAATGACAAGGGCCATTTTGTCTAAATATTCTTCTTCTAATAGAAGCACACTTGACTTAATAAGTGCTGCTTCAAAACAAGGGACTGCCAAGGGTCAGTCAAGCACACTCCTGAGCAAACTATAAATGGTATGGATAAATGGTATGGATAAATGAGATTCAAGTGTACTCCTAAAGCAAGCAAAAGAAATAAGACAACAGCACTGTTCAATTCAATTCAATCTTCCATCAACATCTCCAGCACAGGACATTTCTGAGCACTTCAAGATGGTTTTCAATTATTTGGAAAGATGTTACTTCAGAGTTTTCAGTCTAGTTATAATAGCACTTGTACCAGTGACCAGAAACTCTAGCTAATTTATTTTGCTAATAACCCCATCCCTTTCAGCATGACATACTGGGCATGGTACTCAGCTCTACTACACTATTGAACTTGATGTGGCAAAAAAGCAAAGGGAGTAATTACAGTTTATGTAAAATACTGTAATGCAGGAAGGAAAAAACCACATGCTTCACTTTTTTTACTCCCCCAAAACAGAATTTAAAATTTGCCTGACTGCTTTGTTTTGCACCCTCATCGCTGATTACTCTGGGCGTGCACAGATCTGGCAATAACACTAATGAATTAGCAGTCTATGCCTATATCAAACTGGAGCTGAGAGCTGAGGTGGAGAGACCTAAAATATAGCCATTCTGGGATATTTTCAATAATACAGTATCGTGGCAGCAAGGAACAGTTCTGTAAAATGTAATAGGCCATTATCACTGACTTACCAAGGAAAGATTTTTGGAAACAAATTGTAATACTCCTTTTGCAAATTCCAGCCACTGCCAATCAAAGTCGGTAGGATCTGTGATGAGTTGTTTGTGTCCGTGTCTACGTGGCAGGTTCCCAAACTATGGTACACAAACAGGAATCAGGATGACCATCTCTTTCTCTTGAGCAGGCTGGGTATTGCTCAAACAACTCACCATCTGCCTCTGTACATGGCCTGATATGGAGTCAAAAGCTATTTGTAGTCACCACTGTTGTCACCGCCACATGGTACCCCCTAATCTCTGCTTCTGGTATCTCAGCAAGCTCAGTATGCAAAAGCCCCAGGCTATAGTGTTAGTACAGTGGGATGTAATAAGAGGATATCAAAGATTATAAAAGGATATTTCAGCAGCAGCTCCTGAGTACTGAAAGGCAAAATGAGGTATGAGGAGTATGGTTATGCTGACCAGTAACACAGCAGAATGGAGACAGCTACTGCATGCCGAAGTAGCCACCCAGGCAAAAATAAGCCTTGTGATACAGAAAAAGTAGTGTACTGTGACAGGGCACAGACAGAGTCTGAATAGCAAAAGCATGAGAATTTATGCATAAAGCAGCTCATTCTCCCGGTGCTCCGCTAGGAGTGTTTGTTGTTTCCCCAGCATAGGGAGGAGAAGTCCGTAGCTGTATAAAACAGGATGGCAGTGTCCTCTGGAAGCTGACGTATCCAAACTCTTACTCATCTATGATTAACCAGTTTAGCAGTAGCAAGCCAATGCCTGTACTTCGCAATGATGGGTTTACAAGACAATTGATCACAAGCTTTCATCCAACAGTACTAAGCAGAGCTAACCTAATGCAGTACCTTCTTTAAGAGAGCAGGGTTTTTATATAGTGCTAGGTTGCCAATAAGTACATTGTGCTGAGACTGCACTCTCTGCAACACAAACCTAATCTTTTGTAGTCCTTGGCCCCAGAATCTGCAATTCCCTTCCCACAAAGACAATCAAAACCAAGAACGTGTAGTCTTTGTATCTGAAAAACTACTCTGTCCTATAGTGTAAATTACATAGCTACTGGAAAAACAAAACAAAACAATACTACTCCCCCTCTTTCCCATCAGGACTGCTGTGGGAAGGTCTCCAAGAACATATAGTTTTCGTACAACTGAATACATAATTTCAGGTAATGACCTCTCCAGTTGTGAGTTATTTATATGTAAAGTTGCCACAGTAAAGCACCACATTAGTTCAGCTCTATTTCAGCATTCACTGACTAATGCAGAGGCGACAACATTAGAACAAATATCTGAAATGAGCAGGACTGAGAGAACCCAAGCACATTTCAAGACTTGGTGTTTTGAGAAAAGCCCTTGCCTCAGCCAAAGCACAAGTGAACCAGGCCTGAATTATGACACTGGGTACAAATTCTTTGAAAAAAAATGGTTCTGCCACAAATATTTGCTTGGTCAGATAATTTCAGGCTTTGATGGGGTGTCGGTGAATAGAAACACAACAGTCAATCAGTCTTTGGAATAGGGGAGGTATTATAGGACAAACCAGCAAGAACAATAATACAAACCCTATGGGCTGAAAGGAGTTTTCAGGGAATGCTTGCTTACAACTTAGTTGCGTTCACATCCATTGGAAACATACCATTCAACTTGGAAACCTTCTCTCTAAGCAATGTCTGTTACCACTGATAAAGGGGAGTGCATTTACTATCCTTTAAATAAAAATGCCTTTTTTTTTTTTTTTTACCCTTCCTGAATGTTTTTCCTCTGCTGTCATTACAATGAGAAAGCACAATAGCTTTCCTATTGTAAAGCCACTCACTTGTCCACATCTTTTCAAAGGAGGAGAGAACTGATACAGAAATACAACGAAGACACAGTACATTTCAGCTCAGGCTCCTACAGAGCTACTAGGCACATACTCATACAAGATAATCCTAAATGGGAGTGCTTTATAAAAGGTGATGTAATAGTAGCAGACTAAATACAGGAATTGCTTATTATAAAATCTGCATATTTTTTTTCTCCTATTAAAGAAATACTGCATTGTCTCAAAACACAGCTCTTCTGAACTGAAACTGCCACAACAGAATACCCCTTTTTAAAAGGATTTTTCCCCAGCAAGCTTTTCTGATGGGTGTCCTTGAAATTTTGCAGAGGTAAACAAATGCAGCACTGAAATGATAATTTGGCAGCTTGCTGTTGTTTGCTGAATCTCTGAGCCAGCTCCTGTTTTGTTTTCTTCTCTCTCTATAATGATCTCATACAGCATGGGTATCTGAGAGACTGCGGCGTGGAACCACAGTTCCAAGGGGTTTTTTTTCCCAAGACAAAGAGAGGTCTTTGCTTGAGATGAACTTAAATACCCCATCCAACTTAACTCCACTGCATTTCAGGTGTGAAAGCAAGTGCACCTCCATATCAGAGGGTTAGGAAACTCTATCTTTGTTACAGACTAGAGCAAAGTCTAGGATTCAGATGCTCCAGAAATCTGAATCTGATGTCATCTCCTCTCTAATTTGCACTGTACGAGCTCTGATACTGCAAAGCAAGAGGGGCAAATCACTTGTCTTCTTTAAATGAAACAACCACAAAAGCTTCATTTCCTTTACAGTAGTTAAGGTCAGGCCTTACAGAAAACTGGTCCACTCTTATTGCTTACAGGTATTAATCAGGAAACATTTTTGTCCCTTTAAAGATGTTTATCTGCTTCTGCTATTTATGTGCTCACTGAATTTACACTGAGCTTTCAAAAAAACCTCTCCTTGACTCTCTGCAATTCAAGTCTGTAAGCAGTAACTGACCAGGCCAAAACACTGCTGCAAAATCTGTCTATCAGATATCATAATTGGTGTCTTTTCTACCTGCCTAGTTCCATCTTCCTACTGGGTAAGAGAAAATACAACTTCACTTTTCAGAAACTAGCCAGCCACATCTTCAGTGTTCAACCTCACCCTTATGTGGAATAATACTAGTCCTTACCATTTACTTCCAAGACCTTCAAGATGCATAGGTGGCAAAGAGAACGGGGAACTCATGCTGGTGCCTGCCTCTGGTTTTCACCAGCGGAGGTATGTCAGCTCTGCAGTAGAGCCCAAGGGGAAGCTTTCAGGACCATCAGACCCATTTCTTGTGCTTCCACTGTCAAAGAAGCAATGCAGATACTAAAGCAGAAATGGTAGCCCTGAGGCATGTTCTGAATACACGACAGTGTATGTGGCACAACATAGAAGTTCTATTGGCAATAAAAACCTTCTATGCTATATCATCAAATATTTTCTCCTTCTCTAATTATATGGAAACACAGTAATACCATGAACAGGTAGATACAGACATTAGGCCAGTATGGGACACTTCTAACTGCAGTAAACCACAAGATATAAACCTGTCCAAATCTGACTGGCAGAAAGTTACGAAGGTTTAAAAATGATCACGGCCAATAGATCTATGATTACCACACAGGAGTCGTTGACTGCTGTGTAATTAGTTTGTTGTCACCGAGCTAGCCCATGGCTTACAGGCATTTTGAAATGGTGTAAAACACCCTAGAGAAGGACAACTGCTGCTGATGGAGAAGCGCTCTCCATTACAACACGCAGGCCAGGAGAGCTCCGTTAGCCCTCTGTGCAGAGACTAGCACCTTCAGAGCTGAAGAACCTGGTTTACATCCTGCTGCCTCCACTCGGTGCTTTATGTGCACAGCTGGCTAATGACCATGTTGTGTTATGTGTAAAGCCATTTACTGTGATATGATCGTGTCGTTAATATGCTGTCGAGTATTTTCACTCTGTTTAAGGGGGAATTCTGGGAAACATTAATGCTGGATGGTATGAAAACAAGGGCAATTCCAGTCCAGACGGCAAGAAGAAATCCACAAAGTGGTCAAACATTCCCATCTGCTCAGTGAACAAAGAGACTTTCTTGCCTCAATTTATGCCTTCTGCTGTGAACTGCTGTCACAATGAGCACGGGAGCCTTGCATTCATAGAAGCCACGTTGCTGAATGCTGCGAGCATTGCTTCCCTTGGGTGGCCTCTATGCTCCTTGTCCCTCAGTCTGTGCATGAGGCCTTTTAGCTGTTCTGACTGGTCCTAGCCCTTTTGCAGCTTCCCCAGAGAAGATGCTGAATACAAGGAGCCCTGTGCTACACCAGAAGAAACCAATGGTCTGAAGGGATGAACTATGTTTTAAGAGTTTGGTGCTGATAATTACACTCTCTTCCTAAACCATCAACTTATCACACACTTCTTGAAAGTGTAAAACAGCAAATAAACCTTTGCTTCAGTCTGTCCTGCACAGTTAAATAATCTCTGGAGTCTTCTCATCCTAAGAGGCCCTTAATATAAAGTATAAAATATAAAATATAAAATATAAAATATAAAATATAAAATATAAAATATAAAATATAAAATATAAAGTATAAAATATAAAATATAAAATATAAAATATAAAATATAAAATATAAAATATAAAATATTGTTATGGTTTGGCTGCGGCAGGCAACAAAAGCGCCACGTGGCCGGGGTGCGGAGGAGAATAAAAAGAAACAGGCAGAAACTGGTAGGTCAGGATAAGGGCAGTTTAACAGAACAGCAAACAAAGGGAACAGCAAAAACAATGATACAGGTAAGGAGAAAACACAACACAAACCGCACAACCCAGAGAACCGCTCTCCCGGACTGTCACGCGCGCTCCTGAGCCGCGAGAGAGTTCCCGCCACCCTGCTCCCCCCCACCGGAACCCAGCATGACGTCACATGGTATGGAATACCGGGCTCTGTTTGGCCAGGTTGGGGTCAGCCTGCCCGGCTGTGTCCCTTCCTGGATTCCAGTGAAAATTAACCCTGTCCTGGCCAAAATCAGGACATTATCCACACCTTACTCCATACCATCTACGTCATGCCCAGGTCCCCCATTGTCCAGTTGATCACCACCACTTCTCCTGTCTCCAGATATCATTCCCTTAGTCTATAGATCATCACTCTAAAGTGTCCGCGGAGTTCATTTAAACCATGACTTCAGGCTCCATCTGTCGTAATGGTCTTCCGTGGCAGGAGAGGTGATGTGTGGTGATGGGCGGTCACTTGCTGCATCCGGAGCTCACGGCTGATGCATATGGTGCGGCCCGTGCCCACAGTTTACAGGATCTTGATGAAGTTGCTGGGTGCCAGTTGTTGACAACCAGGTCCAGTCCCATCATTGCTGTGCTCTGCTAGGTTTCATCAAACAGTCCATCCTTCTATAATCTGGATGATTCTTACTATGCTACTACTGGTACAACACGTAACAATTATAACAGTGATAACAGACAGTGACAGGGTTATTTAACAATTAACTTTATACAATTTATCTATGGACTATTCTCACCCAAAAGTAAATCCCCATGAGGTACACACCGGACTTCTCCATCCTTCCGCATTACCCACTAGGTACACCCAGGTCCTTGAGCAAAAGCAATCCCACGGACGGGCTTGCCTTTGCCCGAGGAAGGACTAACCCAAACCGTCTTCCCTAACATGTTCCGCATGTGCACTACAGGGACTTTATCCCCTTCTACGGGGCGCTGAGGTTTTGACTGGGCAGGACCAGCCCGGTTGGTGGATCCCCTGGTGTTAACCAACCAGGTGGCCTTTGCTAAATGAGTATCCCAGTTTTTGAATGTCCCACCCTCCATTGCCCTCAAAGTGGTTTTTAGCAGCCCATTGTACCGTTCGATCTTTCCAGAGGCTGGTGCATGGTAGGGGATGTGACACACCCACTCAATACCATGTTCTTTGGCCCAGGTGTCTATGAGGCTGTTACGAAAGTGAGTCCCGTTGTCCGACCCAACTCTTTCGGGAGTGCCATGTCGCCACAGGACTTGTTTTTCCAGGCCCAGGATGGTATTCCGGGCAGTGGCATGGGGCACAGGGTAGGTTTCCAGCCATCTGGTGGTGGCCTCCACCATTGTGAGTACATAGCGCTTGCCTTAGCGGGTTTGTGGCAGTGTGATGTAGTCAATCTGCCAAGCCTCCCCGTATTTATATTTTAGCCATCATCCTCCATACCACTGAGGCTTTACCCGCTTGGCTTGCTTGATTGCAGCGCATGTTTCACATTCATGGATAACCTGTGTGATGGTGTCCATGGTCAAGTCCACCCCTCGGTCAGGAGCCCATCGGTATGTCGCGTCTCTTCCTTGGTGGCCCGAGGTGTCATGGGCCCACCGAGCTATAAAGAGTTCACCCTTATGTTGCCAGTCCAGATCCACCTGAGCCACTTCAATCTTGGCAGCCTGATCCACCTGGTGGTTGTTATGATGTTCCTCAGTGGCCTGACTCTTAGGGACGTGGGCATCCACGTGATGGACTTTTACAACCAACTGCTCCAGCCAGGCAGCAATATCTTGCCACAATGGGGCAGCCCAGATAGGTTTGCCTCTGCGCTGCTAGTTGTTCTTCTTCCATTGCTGCAGCCACCCCCACAAGGCATTGGCCACCATCCAAGAGTCAGTGTAAAGATAGAGCACTGGCCACTTCTCTCGAGTGGCAATGTCTAAAGCCAGCTGGATGGCTTTCACCTCTGCAAACTGGCTGGACTCACCTTCTCCCTCTGCAGTTTCCGCGACTTGTCGTGTAGGGCTGCATACAGCAGCCTTCCACCTCCGCTGCTTCCCCACAATGTGACAGGACCCATCCGTGAACAGAGAATACTGTTTCTTCTCTTCTGGCAGCTTGTTATACAGTGGAGCCTCTTCAGCACGTGTCACCTCCTCCTCTGGCGATGCTCCAAAATCTTTGCCTTCTGGCCAGTCCATGATTACCTCCAGAATTCCTGGGCGACTGGGGTTTCCCATTCGGGTGCGCTGAGAGATCAGCGTGACCCACTTACTCCACGTAGCATCGGTGGCATGATGCGTAGAGGGGACCCTCTCTTTGAACATCCAGCCCAGGACCGGCAATCGTGGTGCTAGGAGGAGCTGTGCTTCAGTGCCGACCACTTCTGAAGCAGCTCGAACGCCTTCATATGCTGCCAGAATCCCTTTTTCGGTGGGAGTATAGCGGGCCTCCGATCCTTTGTATCCCTGGCTCCAGAACCCCAGGGGTCGACCTCGAGTCTCTCCTGGTGCTTTCTGCCAGAGACTCCAGGTTGGGCCATTCTCCCCGGCTGCAGTGGAGAGCACGTTTTTAACATCTTGCCCTGACCGGACTGGACCAAGGGCTACAGCATGAACTATCTCCCGTTTAATTTGTTCAAATGCCTGTCATTGCCCAGGGCCCCATTCAAAATCATTCTTCTTCCGGGTCACGTGGTACAGAGGACTTACAATCTGGCTGTAATTTGGGACGTGCATCCTCCAGACACCCACAACACCCAGGAAGGCCTGTGCTTCCTTTTTGCTGGTTGGTGGAGACATAGCTGCTATTTTGTTGATGCCATCCATTGGGATTTGACCGCGCCCATCCTGCCATGTTATCCCCAAAAACTGGATCTCTTGCGCAGGTCCCTTGACTTGACTTCGCTTAATGGCGAAACCGGCTTTCAGAAGGATCTGAACTATTTTCTCCCCTTTCTCAAAAACTTCCTCCGTGGTGTCACCCCATACAATGATGTCATCGATGTACTGCAGATGTTCTGGGGCTTCACCCTTTTCCAGTGCAGTCTGGATTAGTCCATGGCAAACCCCTGGGGCAGTCGATTCCAGGTGTACTGGATGCCCCTCCAGGTGAAGGCAAACCGTGGCCTGCACTCTGCTGCCAAAGGGATGGAGAAGAATGCATTAGCGATGTCAATTGTAGCATACCACTTGGCTGCCTTTGACTCCAGCTGATATTGAAGTTCTAGCATGTCTGGCACGGCAGCACTCAGTGGTGGTGTGACTTCATTCAGGCCACGGTAGTCTATTGTCAGTCTCCACTCTCCAGTAGATTTTCTCACTGGCCATATGGGACTATTAAAGGGGGAGCGAGTTTTGGTGATCACTCCTGGACTCTCCAGCTGGCGGATCAGCTGATGAATGGGGAGAAGGGAGTCTCGGTTGGTACGATACTGTCGCCGGTGCACCGTTGTGGTTGCGATTGGCACCTGTTGTTCTTCAGCCCTCAGCAATTGCACAACGGAAGGATCCTCCGAGAGACCAGGCAAAATGGACAGCCGTTTAATTTCTTCTGTCTCCAAAGCAGCTATGCCAAAAGCCCACCGATACCCTTTTGGGTCCTTGAAATACCCTCTCCTAAGATAGTCTATACCAAGGATGCACGGAGCCTCGGGGCCAGTTACAATGGGGTGCTTCTGCCACTCCTGCCCAGTGAGGCTCACTTCAGCCTCCAATACACTCAGCTCTTGGGACCCCCCTGTCACTCCCGAAATGCAGATGGACTCTGACCCTTTGAACTCTGATGGCATTAAAGTACACTGTGCACCAGTGTCCACTAGAGCTTTATACTCTTGTGGATCTGACATGCCAGGCCACCGAATCCACACTGTCCAATAAACGTGGTTGTCCCTTTCTTGAACCTGACTGGAGGCAGGGCCCCTCTAATCCTGGTCAGAGAATTTGCTGCTCACTTGCTGTAAGAATGACTTGGAGGTCCCCTCCAGAGAATCGGAATCAAGATCAAACTGTCTACCTGGTCTGGAGAGCTGGCTGCTGGAAACTGGAGCGGCATTTTTCCTAACAGAATCCCCTTTTGTGATTGTTTTACCTTGCAACTCACGCACTCGTGCCTCTACACTTGAGGTAGGTTTTCCATCCCAGTTACTCATGTCCTCTCCGTGGTCACGCAGGTAGAACCACAGGGTGCCCCGTGGTGTGTAGCCTCTGTATTCTCTCTGCTGAACAGAGGAACACTTGCCCCTAATAGCTGAGACACTGGCCCGTACAGGTGGGGAGTAGGATATATTCTCTTTCATTTGCTGGACCTCCCGGGCCAGTTTCTCCACAGCTGAGACAAGGGAGGAAGAGAGACTTTCCTCATATTGCTGGAGTCGGACAGCCACCTCATCCACTGTTGGTGCCTCTTTACCTTTCCAGTTTACAACTGCCAGTGAGTTGGCATATGAGGAGGGTGCGCTACGCACAAACTTCCTCCACATGGATTGTGAGCACTGGATTTCATCTGGGTCTGTGGGTACCTGCTCATCATCTGTGTCACAGTAAACCAGCTCCCGCACAGCTAATTCCCTCAAGTACTGAATACCCCTTTCCATATTGGTCCACTTGCCAGTGCAGCATACAAAATCCTCACTGAAGGGGTACCTCTCCCTCACGCCTGAGAGAAGTCTCCTCCAGAGGCTGAGGACTTGTTCCTTTTTCCCAATAGCTTTGTCAATGCCCCCATCCCTGGCAAGGGATCCCAGCTGCTTGGCTTCCTTGCCCTCTAATTCCAAGCTGCTGGCCCCGTTATCCCAGCACCGTAGCAGCCAGGTGACAATGTGCTCACCTGGGTGGCGGCTGAAATCTTTCCGCATGTCTCGCAGCTCCCTCAGGGACAGGGACTGGCTGATGATCTCTGTCTCTATCTCCCGCGATGACCCTGGCTCATTGTCATCCCTCCCGGAGCGATCTGCTCTCTTTGCGTCTTTCTTTAGTTTTACAGGTGAGACTGCTACTGGCACAGGTTGGTCATTGGGCTCAGCCGTGATGCCTGCAGCTGGAGCTGGGGCTGGAGCAGCTGCTGTGCACGCCGGGGGCACTGGGGCCACCCCTGCAGCTGTGGCAGTGGCAGCGGTGGTGCCGGTCGGGGGGGCTGTGACTGCCTGCTGGGCTGGAGGGGCTGCAGGGCTGGCTGGGGGGGCAGTGCCAGTCGCAGTGCCTGCCGCTTCGTTCCCCCCCCTTTCCCCTTTAGAGCACTGAATCAGGTTGAACAGGGCTTGGTAGGCATGGGCCAGACCCCAGCACATTGCTGTGATTTGTGTCTCTCTCGAGTTCCCAGGGTAGCAGCACACTTTTTGCAGATACTTTACTAGTTTTTCTGGATTCTGCACTTGTTCAGGGGTAAGTTTCAAAGACACCGGAGGTGCCCACTGCCCTAGACACCTGCCCCTGCTGTCCCACACACTCAGCCACTCACAGCTATCCAACCCCAGGGCAGGTCTCTGCAGGATGTTCTTAACTACTTGTTTAGCCCTAAACCAGACCCAAAACCCATACAGGAGGCATAACAATAGGAGCGTGCTGGCCTGAGCATCCCACGGGTACTCGAAATTCTCAAAAGCCGTCAGGACCAGCCTGAGGGAGAGAGGGGGAGGTGAAAGAGTCGGGGAAGGTATCCCCTCCGGTTTTCCCCACAGATTGGGTTTGATTATTAACAAATTGTAGAACATAGGATCCGAGGTACGGAAATGACCACAGTGCCGCATGCAAACACAAGCCTAATTTAATGCACAGTGATGTTGTCATAAGTCGATATCGTACAGTAGAGCAAAATCATCCTGATCCTTTTTCCAGTGATGATGAACAGCACAGCAGTGAACACATACCGCAAATAAGGATTCAAATACCACAGCCATCTGATCAAAGTCAGCAACATTTTTTATCGCCGACTATTTAACTAACAGAGCAAATGCGTATAAAAAAATTTAACAAAATCTAAGAAAGCTGTTTTAACACACGCTGCTCAGCCCTGCCGTTATCCCTGCCCCATGCCTGGGCGCCAAATTTAATGTTATGGTTTGGTTGCGGCTGGCAACAAAAGCGCCACGTGGCCGCCCCTCCCCCCGCCAGCGTGCAGAGGAGAATGGAAAGAAACAGGCAGAAAACTGGTGGGTCGGGATAAGGGCAGTTTAACAGAACAGCAAACAAAGGGAACAGCAACAACAACGATACAGATAAGGAGTAAACACAACACAAACCGCACAACCCAGAGAGCTGCTGTCCCGGACTGCCGCCACGTGCTCCTGAGCCTCGAGTGAGTTCCCGCTGTCCCGCTCCCCCCCACCGGAATGCAGCATGACGGCACATGGTATGGAATACCCAGCTCTGCTTGGCCAGGTGGGGTCAGCCCGCCCGGCTGTGTCCCCTCCTGGATTCCGGTGAAAATTAACCCTGTCCTGGCCGAACCCAGGACAAATCTAAAATCTAAAATCTAAAATCTAAAATCTAAAATCTAAAATATAAAATATAAAATATAAAATATAAAATATAAAATATAAAATATAAAATATAAAAGCAATGATGTTCAGGAAGCAATGTAAGCGTGTTACCTTCTCACTACAACTTGTAGTTACAACCAACTTTCTTCCCCTTTTTTAAATGGTTTTGTACTTTCTCTGATGCATCTTAAGATGTGTGGATCCATTAACATCTCCGTGAGCACACAGATGCAGCGCGCAGTTTTGCTGCTCACAGTTAACATCTGACTGGGAGCTCCAGGTCATTACCATGTTAGTATCAAGCAGCATAGAATGAACTACTGCACTTGGTAAAATATCCCGGCTATTTCCTCACGTTCCCCTTTTCCATCTTCTCTCTCAGCAGTATTGTTTTCCAGAATGAGCATAACAATAATGATGGAGGAGCTCTGGCTCCCTGGGGTGGCCAACCTGCTACATCACTGATGCTACAAAGATGACTCAACTCGCCTCACCTCACTGTTTTCTACCTCAACAGAGAATGCCCACAGTGTCTCTAGACTCCTCCAGCGCTCTGGTTCTCTGCTGGTGCTGAGGGATGCTGAAACTTGCACCACAATAAAATGTTGCATTGGGTGACTGACATCAAGGCTTAGTTTATGTGAAATGCTTAAGTCCTTTAGTCACATTTTAACGAACAAGTAGGGTTTCTAGAGATGCTCAGATACTGCCAGATGCCCAGGTACTCCCTAGCAGCCTTGTCACCCCTTGCTGTACTGCATCCATGACATCGTTTGTCTGCAGCACTGACAGTGTCAATGACTGACTGGAATAATCATCGCGATGTGCTGCACATGAAGGCCATTCAACAATTTCACCTCATTCAGAGGGAAGCCACCTATTAATGTTTCTGCAGAGTCTCTATTATACCTTCGGGTCCCTGGATCTGTGCCTTCCAGATAACAGTGCTTGGATTAACCTGTCCAATAATTCGTCTGTTGGTTTGGTCTGCTGATACATCCACCTTGTTCATGAAAACTTTAAAGATGATTCTTCCCTGCTATAGTTCTGCAGAAACAGGAACAGGTTTACAGGCTAGACTCCCAGATAATGCAGTGGGAGATACAGCACACTGTAGCCTGAATCACTGTTTTACAGGTTTGCCACAAAGACTATTTTCTCAGGCAGCTATGAACAGAGCAAGCATGCCTGGCATGTGCTAATCCTTATCAGGGGAGGACAGACTTAAATGTGTGTGTTTGTAACAGTATTAAAGTCCGCTAATATATTTTAATAAGTAGGTAAAAAGAAAAGGCTCTCAAAAAAATCTCGATTTCTTTTGATGGAAAAAGGAGGAGAGAATCTAAATTACAATAGATATGTTTTCATACACAGAAGATAACACAGTGTGAAGACCTGTGATATTTTTCTATGAGTAACATCTATAGAAGCAGACCATGCTTTATGATGTTACTTTTGCTCTGAGGGTAGGAGAAGCTTGTTATCATTTTGCGTGGTATTCTGAGGAGTTTTTGTGTGGAGTTTTCTCACTCACTGATCCTAACCTATTTAAGAATCACTCTGAGGTTGCACTCATAATCAGAACACAACAGCATTAATAGACAAAAGAAGTTAATACACGACACGTAAAATCTGGAGGGTGTACACAGCATTTGTTTTTGATCTAAGTTTTGCATCTCTCATTTTACTTATACACACCGATGGCAATAACGTTCCTGCTTACATACACTTTCAGGCTTTGACAATTCATCCCTAAAGAGATGAAGATCAATGCGTCAGTTAAAAGTAAACTCTATTACAAGATTTGTCAGGATAGTCTAAAGCCGTTATTCTCTGCAGCATTTTACTTATGCAAGGGTTCTGGTGTTGTAGATTGATTTTCATGGCTCTGTGTTTTAGTATCTCACCTGTCTTGAAGTAGAGATTGCTAGTACATTGATTAATGAATTGAAAGTTTCTCTAGTTACACTGTTGTTTCACTATGCACTTCTCTTTACTCCCCACTGATAAACCCCAAAGCTCCCCTCGGTGAATCACAAACAGCGTCCATACACTGACATTGCCCTCATAGGACTCTTCTCTCTCTTCCACCAGTGATTAAGAAATGCCAATTATAAAATCTATATACAAACCAGAAGCCAGGCTAGGTCCAACTTCTGCAGGACACCAGACTGATGCAAAAGCTTGTCTAGAAACAATATTGAGGGTACACCAAGTGCTGGAATAAGTAACTGACAAAACGCAATACTGTTGATTCCAGCATTTTGAGCTTTTGCCTTTATGTTAAATTGCAACCATAAAGACAATCACCATAAAATTTATTTGGGCAGTTACCAGCCATTTAGTTTCCTATGTACATACTGTAGAGTCAGAATGGTTTTGACAGCAATGGCTGTTTCTGCCTGAGGGACACCACAAGTACTAGGATAATGGTACTATGTAATGCCCATTGCCAATTATTGCACAAGAGAGACAGCTTTTTTACCATGCACGAAATGTTTTATACAGCCACGGCTGGAAAAGTTACTTTATAGTCTGCTATAAATATGAAGAAAACATCACTCGGAAGATCTTCTAAGATAAAGTTGCATGAGCCGAAGCAGCCATTTTGAAAGAGTCGTCTGTAAATAGAGTCTGTGACTCACTATTTGGCTGGTACACGACCACTTGGTCTTCCAGTAGGCTATTGCAAGAGCAGATTAGAACTAAAGGAAGAACAGGCAGTGTATAAAATACATCAATGTTTTGGCAGACATTGTTCTATGAGTCCCCTGCAGACAGTATCATCTCATATGAGCTATCATATTATTTTATTCTACTTGACATGATACTGCTGCTGAAGAGTTTTCCAAAGTAAAGAATACTTGTAATTTAGGATGCTTTATAAGTAGAACTTTGTGCAAACAATGAACTAGGTCAGGTCATCAGATTCAGACTGAATGACATGCTTAATGCACTGTTTGTCCTATTCTTTTGAAATTAAAAATTTATTTAACTGAAGGATGATAGAGATTTGCTTTGATCTTATTTGGAACATAGTGAATGCATACAGTGAAGACACAATGAAGGGATGCCAGAGTAAATCAGATATCCTGAAACATTAAATATGTGCTCTTAAAATTTTATTTTGACAAGGCAAATAGATCTTGCCCTCTCCCTCTGCACATTTTATTTACATAGGATAACTAGCGTTTATTTTCACTCTGTGCTAACCTCAAGTTAGTCATAGTATAGTGTGCATGTACACATATATATGTACAATATACTTCCACCTTAGAATAATTAAATCATGCTGAGATCCATTGCAGCAGACACGCAAGCTAACTAATAAGAACCATGCACCGCGTACCTACCAGCTATACTACAGTGTTTCAGTAATGTAAAAATTGCCTTAGCAGAACAGGCATATGTTCAAAGTTAACTCTTGAACTGAGTCCTGAGCAGGCGATAAGCTTTTTTTTTTTTTCCAGTACACCATTTCACTGAATTCAGTATGGCTGTGGACACCAAATTCAGTAAAGAGGAACTGAAATGACTGAGGTTCATCTAGCGTTTAACTTTGCTACATTGAGAACCAAGAGTGTGAACCAGCAGTTACCAAATTAAATTTACATCAGTTTCAGCAGGGACTGAAAAAAAGGGGTTTGAGATAGGAAGTTCAGGTATCTCACACTTACAAGTATTCTGATACCATCTCTTCTCCTTTGACCCAACTCTATTTAGATACTGTAGGCAGCTCCCCTTCTCCATCAGTGACCCAGAAAATCAGACAAACAGGTCACATATACGGAAAAGCTGGAGGAACTAATAGTTTAGAAAAGCGATGACTCAAGGGGAACACGATCACAGTCTATAAATAGCTTCAAGGCAATAACACAAATGTATAAATGAAAGATGGGAATTAGTCCATCTCAGAAATTGGTAGATAAGTTGGCAGCGTAAGTTAAGGAAAAGAATAACTGGTAAGTGAATAGTGTCTCCAGGGAAGCTGGCTAGGAACCATTACCGCAAATTTTCAAGAACAGGGAAAACCAGATACTAGTAGGAAAGATGCATTGAGCAGATGTGAAAGATCCCTGGAGCTAGACTACATATTTCTAAGGTGTCTTTTCTGGTGCTACTTTTGCTATCCATGACACTAGGGTAAGCCCTAGACAGAGAAAAGATTACATTAACCAAACTAAATGTGGCTGCTTAAATTACAGTTATCTGTAAGCAGGTGTTTCATTGACAGCACCTGCCATCTACATCTAACAGTGACAGCTTTTATGAAGTGCTAATGTAGAAGGTACCACACAACATTGATACAAATTCATAGTTGCTAATTATACTATTAATAACATTGAACCTATCTGCTGCTAATCTTATTGATATAAATAGCATTATTAATTCCATCAGGCATCAGCAGTGATGTTAAATGGCACTGTGTACAGTAATCTCCCTGAATGACTCATTAGGCTCAGAGAAATATGACCTCCTTAAATAGCAGCACCTGGCCTGCCTGAGGCATTAATGGCTCAGATGTCTTTATTTCCTGTCAAACAAACAGCCACTGAAGTGCAGTGAATATCTGTATTACATTAAAACAAACCAGAAAACCCTTCAGCCGATGAAAGATAGTATTGCAAAGCCAGACAATAACAGGTTGCCTGTCGCACTTCAGGTCTCTCTCCAGTGCACGTGTATTGGGATATAATGTCAAACCGCATGTTTCCATAGGAATTATGGCTCATTTAGTGACTCTGTTGTTACACGGTATTTCTTCTCAACCTCCACATTCAGTACGTTGCACCACATCTTATTTCTGTACACCCATAAACACTATACCATTTGCATCACACCTCTAGGCCTTTCTTTGTTACATTAACTAGCATCAGGAAATTTATCATTTTGCCTCGCTATTCCTACAATGTTTGGCATTATTACACTGTTTTTTTGGCAGACATGACACTAAAGCTAGCAGTGAGTAAAGCCGAAGGAGCTAAAACTCTACATTTAAGGAACAAACCTGAGATCTCCAGAGCGTGATTTCCCAAAGTATTTATCATTTTTATGGCACCCATATATGTAAAGCACAGATCCAAGCGGTCGCGCTTGCAGCTGGAAGCACTCAGCATTTATGCAAAACTGGCCTAAGATACATCCTACCAAGTACCCGCATAATTAGGAATGTGCAAACTGTGGCTCAGAGTATTTTGGCATTGCACAGCCTTATCCATTGCCTGTCAGCAACCCCTGGCCATATTCACTGCATAGTCTTCAAACACAAATCTTCTACCCGAGATCAGACTCATTCCCTGCACAACTTTGCAACTTTCCTGTGTGTCCTGTAGGAGGAAGGTACTCCATGAAACAAAACAGCATGTGAGCACCTAACTAAACACTGTATCATGCTGCATGAGTGCAAAAAGGGTGAGTTAAGACTGCAAAGACAACGAACCAGAATTCCTGTATCTCCTGCACAGGAAGGCTCACCTATTAACGTCTTAAATGTTGCCACTTTTGAAAAAAGCAAAATAATCTTATTTTTCTAGGCAATAATTTAGGAAACATCCTCACTAGATTTACAAAAGCACGGTCCAACAGTTTCCTACAATTCTTTAGAAACCCACAAACATTGGATGTCATGGTAAACACATGAGGTGCAGGTTTAGCAATAACCATATAGTGCCTCCTGTTTAAAAATTCAGAGATGAGTATGAACTAGTAAAGCCAGTGCTTTACTCCAGACCTGTGACCATTCTGTCTCACTATCATATAATGAAGAGATCAAAAAATTCTTAGCATGGAAATTTTTTGCTCAGTGTTTGTATTAAATCTGGCAAGCTATGTCTCCGCTTCATCGCAGAGTCTAACCATGTGTTATCACTGCATAAATGATGCTTACAGTTTGGGGTAAGTCAAATTGAGCAGTGTTTAGTTTTCTTATCTGCTAAACCTTTAAATATTTGATTTGCAAATGGGTATGACTTTTCATCCCAACTATTTTCCCCACTATTTCATCTATTTTTTTCATCAGTTATACATATACTCTGGAAGATAGCCTTCCCAAGCATCATGCAAGTGCAGCTGACGTTTATGGACTTACTATGTGTGTTGCTTGGTATTTCTGTCCTTACTATATGTTATTCCATACATTTGTCCTGGAAGAAACACAAAATAATCAGTTAAAGCCTCACCTAAGCCAGTTGTTATAGGGAGCTCTGCTCTAGGCATAAAGGAAAGCAGACAGCTCTCACAGCCTTACTCCTAGCAAGGTTTTCTGGCTCTATTTCTCCGTGCTTTCCCTTCACTCTCAGGCTCAGTACTGGCCTGCAGAGCTGCAGGCACCGGACGGGGAGCTATTGCTGCGCTACACGAAAGAGACCTTTTTCTTGAGGGCTGGCTGGTGAGTGTTACTTGGATGCTCATGAGCATGCAGATCACTTGATGTGGAGTTGAAAAGGAATTTTCTAAGGGCCTCGGGGTTTTTTTTTGTTTTTTTGGCCTGCCTCCCTTGCACAGTGCATTGCTTACCTGGTAGAACTATGTGGATGTATTTCAATTAACATGTTTCTTGTCTCTGCTGCTCTCTGCCAGGAGCACAGTTTAATGCCCTGAGAAAAGCAACTCCTCAGACTATCTGGTCTTTGGGTTTAATATAGGGAACTCTGATTGAGCACCTGAGTACAAAATTATTTACCATAATATTTATTGTCTCTTTTTCCTTGAGTACTCTCAAGCACATAAATAACACTCAATTTACTACACAGACAGCATGAAAAACAGACAACAGAGTAAGTGTGTAGCAAGAGCAAGGAGCAGTTACTCACATCTGATGTACCAGTCACACAAGTCCACAAGGTATATCTGTTTCTACAGGCTGACAGTCAGTTTTGTCCCATAAGTCATACTCATGGCCTACAGACTGAAACACTATGACCTTTCTAGTCTACCTGCGGGGTTGTTCACACTGCCTGGCTTCATGCAGGCAAGTGCTAAAGTTTAGTCTTGTAATCACGTATATCCATCTTCATTAACTCCAGTCTGCCTGTATAAAATCATCTCATACTGATTAGTGCGTGTGTGTGCACACATGTGTATTTGTGCCTGTGCCTACACATACGTAAACGCTACAGCATTATTGTTCACACCAAGCCAAAGAATAAGCTCAAAGCTATCAGACAGGTGAAGAGCAGCCAAAACCAGGCTGTACAAATTACAGGTTCAATTTTTATTTTTCATTTAGGACCTCAGTGCCTCTTTCATGCACACTTTCTGGAGCTGCCCAGCTTTCCTGATATGAGTTCTTACCAGGAGATTACTCTGTGTCATCATTTCCCTTGTGACTGACTGACTGGCAGCGTTTCCCCTATGAAGTGCAGCAGCATCAGGAACACTCTCACCTGCAGAGACCCCAGAGAGCTGCCTCTGCAAAGCTGACATTTCCACAGTGTGGAAGAGCAGGCTGCACTCATCACTGGCACAGTATAGGGATCAAAAAGAAAAGACAAACAGCTTTTCAGAGAACCCTGTCTCAAAAGATGCAAATCCTGCTTCAATAAAAAATTAATCTGGGAGAAAAAAACCCAAGGTGTTAGCAAAGTGATAGCAAAGATAAACCAGAATGCTAAAAAGCTTAAGTATTCAGGGTCACGTCCAGCCACAAAAGATATGTATTTTTTCATTCTTAAAGTACAACAGCATATATGAGAGCTAAAACCTGGAAGATACAAGTAAGTTTTGATTCTGATTTCTGTATCTGGAGGCCTTCACTCAGACTTTTAACCCAAGGCAGCCTCTCTCCTGCAAGCACAGGACTCTAAGTATTTTTCCTTTTTCAAGTCTTTGAGCACTTTCAATAGATTCTTGCTATCTGAGATGCTCAAAGTTTCTGTCCAGTTCCACTGCTCTACGCACACTTTAAAGCATCCCTTTTCATGTCTGCCCATGATCTCTGCTAAACTTCACTCCTTCATTCCCATTATTGATATTCATGCCATTTATACCTCCACCTGTTTGTTCATAATGGAGACTCAGTCCTCTTCTTTCAGGCGCACTAAAAGAGGTTTGATGATGTAGTTCATTTAGAATCAGAACAAGCACACACTTACCAGGAAATCATTTCAATGGGCAAAAGAAAACTCTATCCCCCAAATACTGTCAAACACATCACGTGAAAAAAACAAACAGAAAAAAGAACATTTTTAAAATTCCAATGCTATGAGATAGCAGTAGCAAGTAGAGAGTCAGAAGGTTTTGTCAGTCAAGTCACAGAGCAGAAGCTATGTTTTGCACAGGCAGGCACAAGAGCAATACGTCAGTTCACCCACACCTCTGGTTTCAGAACATAGTTTTATCTCCATTCTACCAAAACATTAAAATTAAGTTGGAGAGAAAACTTGTTCTAGCCCACTTGTCTCTCCCGTTTCCAGAGGAGAAGAGCACCATCATAGATGATTATCAGCACTTCCCCAAAGACCAACCTCATTCTCCGGGGTGTAGTTGTCTGAGACCCAATACCTGGTGTGCTGCAGGACAGCCATGAGAATCTGGCTCAGCTTCATTGTAAATAAAGGTGGCTACTGTGTTGTGAGACAATTTGTAAGCTAAAGACAAACAAGACAGAAATACAGACAGAAATGAAACTGTTGAGATAGTACCAGTCAGTGACCCAAGAGAAAAAAAACTAAAATGAGAAGCTATAAAGACGTAAGAAAAAAATGGAGACTCAGCGAAAGCAATTAAAATAGAATGGTCAAGGACCAGCTTGACTGAAGGAGCAGTAGAGGCCAGGGCCTCTAACTGGCAATTAACCCACCACCCACCACTATGTCTCTGCATTTGCAATGGAGAACACATAAATGTTCTGCTAGCCTGATGGCACTTCTGTCCTAGCTGAATACTATATGCATTAGCCAATAAATAATCACTGTGTACTCTTAAACTGCATACATCCTGCTTACATAGTCTCTCTGCACACTGTCAGAGATGCCCAAACAGAAATGACCCACTACAGAGAGGGTTACAGAGAGTCTCTCAGTCTGAAGAAGCAATTTACTAGCACATTAAAATGATAAGCATCACAACCAGACACTTCCATGTGCCTGCAAAGAAGAACCAGAGAACGACACTCCTGATTTTGTTCAGGGTTTGACAACCAAGGCAGGCAACATGCTGATACAGACACAGGAAGGCAAGTGCATTGGTTCATTCTACCTTTTTGAACAGCATGCCAACAGCAGTATAATCTTTCTCTGAATATCCAGTATGTATCTGAAAATGACATCCCAAAAGCACAGTAAAAGTGGCTCAAGAGAAAGAAAAAGACTGAGTGACAGTGTTGCTGCTGCTACTGCCATTGCTGCTGCTTACTCTGACTGGTGATATGAAAAGAAAAAGCACACACAGGTGACAGCTGCTTTAGAGCCAAGACTGTCAGATCAGCACTCTGTTTTCCGCAAAGCAGCAATACAGCTAAATTTCTGTGCCCCAAAATAGGCAGCTGAGAGACCACTTTCCAAAACGTCCACTAGTAACTTGCCAATCCTTAGGTATCTCTTTAGGTCATGACCCACACAGTTAATCTGTATCTAGCAGGATCAGACTGCGAGCAAAATGAGCAGTACTAATGCAACCACTTTGAGACGCAGCCTACCTGACTGCCCAGTTGTCTTCTTTGCAGAGCCTACACATCTTCACTTCCCCTGTGTCACAAGAACTTAAAAGTTTTAAACTAACATAAACCTTGTGCACTTGCTTATATACCAGAATCTGGACAAACTACAAGTCAATATACTCTGGTTTTTGCCTGGGCATTGAAAGGAAGGACGGAAATAACGTAATAGGCAGCTATTAAGGAAGAGAGTTGATAAAGATAATCATTCACTGCCACGTACATTCCCCTATTTTCACTATAAAATAAGATGAACAAAAAGAAAGTTTTCATCTGATAACCAATACCCATCAAACACCGCGAGCACGTTTAAATAAAAACTCATAATGAAGTCCCATGACACTACTGCAACTTTAACAAAAGCTGAAATGGGGTGTTGGTGAAACTGTCGTGTAGCTCTGAAGACATCACAGAATGAAGCAATTTTACCTTTAGCTGACTGACAAAGGAGGAATAAAATGACACGGAAATTGCTTCCTCTTTTTTGTCCTCCTGTGTTGATAATCTGTACTGAAATTGCAAGTACATCCTCTCTCATTTGGGTAGGCAAAGAGTGAAGGATCTTTAGCACCCACCCTTGGCGGACTTTATTCTTTTGCACATCACATTCTGCCAATGTGATGCTTACTGGGACTGAGTATGTGAAAGCCATTAGCAAAAGAAGAACAAAATGCTGCACTTCTTAAAAATCTGTAAACAGTTATTGGATATGAACAAAAATATCCCTGTTAATGGGACCTTCATGTCCATATCTGGGAACAGAATTCAGTACTATGCACCCCTGAATCCCTAACTGCATCTCTTACATCAGGAAACAGAAACTACTTGAGTTTATCTTCATCTCAAGTACCACTCCTGTAAGACCATGCTTCTCTGTAACAGCTGAAAGAAAAAAGATTAAAACTTTATAATATTACTGGATGTAAACAACCATACCTGTATGTGTGAATCAAAACTAGACTCTTTGGATAGGACTCACCTCTGTCTCCTCCCCTATACTCTGTTGTTTACGGAGATTTTGCTCCTTTCTGAGTCTTCTCTCTAACCCTAGAAAAATGAGACTCAAGACTCAGTTCACCTGTCCCTCAGTTTCAGACCTTAACAATTACCTGTCTCACTCAGTTCAGGTATCTTCTTCCACTCACTTTACCTGTGCTGCTTTATCACTTCCCTTCAATTTTCAAGACCAAAGCCCAACTTCCCCTGATCTCCATTCCTGATGCTTATCCCTCTTCCAGCTCCAATGTAGTTAAAACCCAAAGGGAGCGACGGCCAGAGAGATATGGAAAACCCATCCGATTAGGAGGAGTCAAGGCATGAGAAAGCAAGCAACTGGAAGAAAAAGACTGAACTGCCTAAAGTGCTTTCAGATGGACAACCACCAGAGCGAAAAAGTACGCACACGGACAAGACATAGAAGCCCAGAGATTACATCAGGTCTATACTGCTGTTTTAATGTAATGGAAACATTTCATAGAATCATAGGCTGGAAAAGACCTCTAAGATCATCAAGTCCAACCATCAACCCAACACCACCATGCCTACTAAACCATATCCCGAACTGCCACACCTACATGTTTTTTGAACTCTTCCAGGGATGGGGGACTCAACCACCTCTCTGGGCAGCCTCTCCCAATGCCTGACCGCTCTTTCAGTAAAGACTTTTTTCCTAATGTCCTCCCCTGACGCAACTTGAGGCCATTGCCTCTCGTCCTATCACTAGTTACTTGCGAGAGGAGACCAACACCTGCCTCACTACAACCTCCTTTCAGGTAGTTGTAGAGAGTGACAAGGTCCCCCCTCAGCCTCCTCTTCTCCAGAATAAACAACCCCAGCTCCCTCACCCACTCCTCAGAAGACTTGCTCTCTAGACCCCTCACCAGCCTCGTTGCTCTCCTCTGGACACGCTCCAGCAACTCAATGTCTTTCTTGTAGTGAGGGGCCCAAAACTGAACACAGTACTCCAGGTGTGGCCTCACCAGTGCTGCGTACAGGGGCACAATCACCTCCCTACTCCTGCTGGCCACACTGTTCCTGACACAAGCCAGGATGCTGTTGACCTTCTTGGCCACCTGGGCACGCCGCTGGCTCATGTTCAGCTGGCTGTCAACCAGCACCCCAAGATCCTTTTCCACCGGGCAGCTTTCCAGCCACTCCTCCCCAAGCCTCTAGCGTTGCATGGGGTTGTTGTGACCCAAGTGCAGGACCCGGTATTTGGTCTTCTTGAGCCTCATACAGTTGACCTCGGCCCATCAATCCAGCCTGTCCAGATCCCCCTGCAGAGGCTTGCTACCCTCAAGCTGATCGACACTCCCACCCAGCTTGGTGTCATTTCTTCTTGAATTTTTGGTTCTGCTTCCATTTGATAGAGTGCCATATACAGTCATTAAAAGCTGAGTAGATTTTTATAGCTGCTATTAGAATTCAATTTTACCTTCATCCAAAGAGATTCCCTGTTTAATAAATTAAATTTCAAAGGCAAAAATAATCATTCACTGCCACGTACATTCCCCTATTTTCACTATAAAATAAAATGAACAAAAAGAAAGTTTTCATCTGATAACCAATACCCATCAAATTCTGAACTTCAGCTTCAATCCAAAGGCTAATAATAGTATTTGGATTAGTGACACACAGCAACACGTCCCTGTTCTCCCTGGGTCCCAGGGTCTAGGCATTTGCATGAATCACTAATACACTGAATTGCTGATCCAGATCAACAAAGCTTTCAAATGCACTCTCTTGTTGATAACCTCTATAAAACACAACCATAGCTCAGAAATGCTGATCCACACTAATGCACTTACTTCCCAGTACTTCACTATACAGTCCAATAAAAATATTAATGCCCCAGAAGTGCTGATGCAGCCCCATTAGAGCAAGATTTCCTCACCATAGAAGCATCCTGGTTTTCTTCCCTGTGAGCTACGCTTACAGTAAATGTTAGACTGGAGCATCCCAAGGAGGAGAAAATATTAAGCAGTTCTGTCCTCATCAGTCAGACAAGGTTATGGTGATTCAGAAATAATGACATACTTCTTGCCGAAGAGGCAGGGTGAGAGAAACAGGAAAAAAAGTATCCTGGAAGATGAAGGAGAAAAGGGACAACATATGTTGAGGTAACTATGCTCTAGGATAGAAACAATTTTCTTCTGCTTTAATTTGGTTGCACATGTCAGGTGGTAGGTCCTACCAGGCCAGAAATAAGGGATTCCCCAGGTGCATCAGGAAGGAACTTGGTCGTTTGGGGTAGATGGTGAACTACTACTACTGACTCCAACTGGTGTGACACACATCAACCCACCCATTCCTCTCCTCTGTCACAAAAGTTGCATAGATTTGGGAACAGAAGTTTCTTATCATATAATCCAGAGCACTGTTTTAACCACCAGTGGGGATCCAGAGCCAGGCACAAGATTCTAAACTACATGGCTCTTACAAGATAGCCTTCATATAGCTTCACAAATATTAGGAATTGCACATTAGGAAAAGTACCCCAGAAGGACATTATATGTCCTGTTGTGATGACATGATGCAGGGGAATAAAGATTGGTTGTAAACCTGATAAGATTTTCTAAAGTCTAAAATTCACCATTTGAAGAATGAACAACTTGAAATCGTCAGTTCTACTGTTTCCACTTCCAAAGACAGTGTTTATTAATCACCTTGAAAGGTGATGTCAAAGCCAAATGCAACTGTCAACATCCTAGTTCTGTTTAATGGTATACTTTTGATCTCTGCGTGTATACATTTGCAAAAAAGAAAATATTTTATTAATCAAACAAACATGAGGGTTAATCTGAACAAGCAAACTTCTTGTAGAAAATGTCATTAAGGTAAGTGAACTAGACACACTGAGGTAGTCGAGTTTAAAGGTTTCATATATTCTAACCAAGATCTATAGTAAAAAAGAGGCAAAGGATATCTGAAAGAAGCTCAAGAAGTTAAAGCAGCTCTTTGTGGTTTAAAATATACCAGCAGAAACCAGGTTGTAAGATTTTCTACACAAAAGCAAAAATGCATATACAGTATTTTTTTAGTGTAAACAGGTAGATACCCAAGAGGAGGCTGTTCACAACAGCACAAAGTAATCTATGGCCAGAATAAAGTACATGTTCTGTACATTTAGAAGATGTCAAAACTACAAAGTGAAACTCCTTAATGTCAGGAGATGAAAAGCATTTAATTTACAAAACAGTTTGTAATTAAATTACCATAATTTAGTCAGCCTGGTTTTCTAACATGAGGCTTACGTGGTGACTACGTTATCTGCCTGTCCATCCATGTATCTCTTTGTTCCTCCTCTCCAGCAATTTCTAAATCCATTCACTTCCTGAGCTTTCTGTCTGTCAAATTCAGACAGCAAGTGTAGATGTTTCTAAGACAATAAAGTTCCCATAAGTTTTGTAAATACCTACAGCTGCGAAGAGGAGAGAAAGTCATACCTGTAGTGGCACTGAAGTAAAGAAAGGAAAAACAGACATCAATCTTTTTGGCAGCAACTGAACATTCTGTGTATCCAGAGCACACACAAAAGCATATAGTTAGCTCTGAAACCTATCAGATACGGTCTCTTGAGACAGGGCAGAGCCTTCTGCTGCTGCCCTCCAGCCTGGTTCTCACACACAGACAACCCACCCACTTGACAGGCGAGCAGGCACTGCATGGAGATTTACCTAGCGTATATAAAATCACTCCAAAATTTTATTTGATAAATCACTAATGCTCAGAAATCATACAAATGCAGATGGTATGAAGCATCAGCCATTGGTTGTAAGAACAAATGACTGGGGTCCCAGCTATTTTAAGGTTTTAGATCCATTTTCACAAAGTCACCTGTATGTGTACTGGGTGTCCCGGGCGAGGTGCTGGCAGTGGGGGGGTGCAGAGCAGCCCTGTGAGGAGTGGCTGGGGCTGCTCCATGCTGGGCACGGCCGGTTCCAGCCGGCTCCACCATGGACCCACCACAGGGCACAGCTGAGCCCATCAGCCAAGGCAGTGGCACCTCTGGGAAAAGATGTCTAAGAAAGGGCAGAGAACAGCACACGGTCAGAGAAGGGGGGAACATAAGGAGTGGGAAACAGCAGAGTGAGCCGCAAGGCTGGAGGAGGAGCTCCATGGCAGAGCAGACATTCCCGGCAGCCTGTGGAGGACCTGCGCTGGAGCATTTTTCCTGACAGCATCTGCAGCCTGTGGAAAGCTCATGCTGGAGCAGACGAAAAGTGTGAGAAGGAAGGAGTGGCAGAGAGAAACCACTATGTACTGACCATACTCTCCCCATCACCCCCCTGTGCTGCTTGGCTGGGAGGGGTTGGAGTCTGGAGTGAAGTTGAGCCTCAGAGAGGATGAGGAAAGCTGCTCTAATGTTTGTCTTTTTGTTTCTCAGTACCAAATCTATTTTAATTGTCAATAAGTTAATTTTCCTTAAGTCAAGCTTGTTTCACCCACAGTAACCAATAAGCAATCTCCCTGACTTTACCTCAACCCACAAGCTTTCTTGTTCCTATTCTTCCTGTTTTCTTGCCCTCTCCCCCTGAGGAGGAGCTGTGACTGAGTGGCCGGGTGGGAGCTCGGCTGTTAGACAAGGTTAACCCACCACACTATCTCGCACTCCAAATCCATCAGTTTTTATGAACACATTCACATCATATTCACTCTAGAATGCCCAAGCCCCAACCCTGAATACATAGGTGACTCACGTAACCTACAGGAACACAGCCTTCACAGCAGTTCGTAATGTAAAACTGTCTTCATTGCAACAAAACAGTCTTTGTGCCATTATTCAGCAAATAATCAACAGACATTTTTCCCACTGGCTGGATGCATGTGGCACACTGAGAATCCAGCCCCCTATTAAGTATTATTTTGAATTTTCAGGTAGTAGAGAAAAGTTAGACAAGGAAGTAACAAAACCAGAGTAATCCTTATGTTAAAAAAAAGTTACTAAAATCAACCTTGAGTATGGATTAAGCTGATCATGGAGATTTGGGGGCTTCCTGCTGTTAGGCAGAATATGCCTGAAGACCAGTAGGTGGTTATTTACAGTTACAAAAAGGTAGTAGTGTTTCTCACAATACCAATTCCCACAAGCAGGAACTGATGGTACCAGGTAGAATAAACTCTGAATATAAGACACCTACACACATACATGTTTATTTACCACACCCTTTCAGTTTCTCTACAACACTAACAATGCACTTTTAAATGAATTCACAAGAATCACCACAAAATTTACAAGCCACCAAAGTCCCAAACTATACTGATTTTTGAGCATGCAAGGAAAACACAGACTGCGATTTGGCCTTCCACCTAAGGGTGCCAATTAACCTAATCAGATTGGATTCTGAAAAACCATGAAGAGAATTTTCAATTTTAGAGACCTTTGTCCTTTGGAAGAAGTAAGAGTTCTTTTACTCCACATTTGATGAAGGATAATTAATGTAACACTTTACCAAGAATTACCACATTACCACACCAGCATTAGAGAACACTGGATCAAAAATGATCTAACTACCAACATGTTCTAATATCCAACTTGGGCTTCTTATACGCAACAAAATTTAGTAAGTTACTCGCAATTTATTAATCTACTTCACCTTTTAATGCACAGAGGTTTTTGTTGCTATCACTATACACATTTGCACATCACTTGTCAGCACATGTCTGTAACCGCTGACCAAGGACAAAAGCCTCTCCTGAAAAGAGAAGAAACTAATCCTGCACAGTACTGATGCCTTACATTTAGGAAAAGGTCAGAAGGCAGAGCTGAGAAAAACATGTAGCAGAGTAAACTCTCAGGCCACCACAGAAGGCACAACTTATGGGCAATCTGTTCTTCTATGAATCCATTCCTGTCTGTGGAACACAAATTTGATTTTACTTGACAGTCCTCCATTGAAACTTCAGAGTAATGCATTTCAAAATGCATTTATGGAAAAATTAAGTATCTTTCTACCTGTTCATACAAATTCTTTTCCTATGTAGATTATCACTGAATAGATAAAGTTGAGGACAGATCTGTAATTACTATAAACAAGTGTATTTTACTCAGCTGAACTTAATGGAGCTTCTAGCGAAATCAATTTATTCACATTACAATTTGTTTCATTGACTGGATGAAGACTGGCAGGATGACATTTATCCTGTTATTTTACTTTTTTTGATGCATTCCACAAAGTGTTAAAAATACAACTTGTCATGGTTTAACCTGGCAGCTGGCAACTAGGACCACGCAGCCACTTACTCACTCCTCCCCCACCGTAAGATGGGGAGGAGAATGGGAAACAAGTAAAACTGGTCTGTTGAGATAAACACAGTTTAAAAAGACAACAAAGGAATAATAGTAGTAGTAGTAATAGTAATAATAAAAATGAATATGCAAAACAAGCTATACACATTAGAATTTTTCTCATTGCCTGATGTCCAATTGCGTAACCAGTCCCCAAGCAGCATCCGCGGAACCCGCCGATTTCCCAGAGCTCACTGATTTTGCCAGACTCGCAGATTTTGTAGAGCTCACCAAACTCCCGGAAAAAGATCAAACTCACAGAAAATAGAGAGTTCCTGCCCCCAGCCAACCCCCACTGATAAACTGAGCATGACATCTATGCTATGGAATATTTCCACTGGCCACCTTGGGCTCGCTGCCTGGCTATGCTCCTGCCCAGCTCCTGCACCCCCGCTCATTAGCCAAACATGGGAAACTGCAAGAAGTCCTTGATTTCTTAGCAACAGCTAAGAATATCAGTGTACTATCAACATTCTTCTCAAATCCAAAACACAGCAGTTACTCAGAAGAAAATTAACTCTGTCCCACCTGAAACCAGGACACAACTATAAAACCAGAGATGGGCAGAAGAAAACTTTAATGTCACTGTTTACTCTTGGGTAATAATGCCACACAGACAGATACGCAGGATTCTATTGGAAACAGAGGCATGAACATGCACTGTATACTCCTCATTAAAACTTTCTTCTTCTGCATGGTCTCACAAGCCCAACTCCACTTACAGTCCAGTAGTTCCTTTCAAAGGAAAGCCTTTGAGTATTTTATATGAAAGTATTTTAGTATTTTATAAGTATTTTATAGAAGTTATTTTATATTATATATATATGAAGTACTTTATAAAAGTATTTTATAAGAAAAAGTAAATTTTGTAGCTCACATATGAGAATCAGTACTAATACAATTAAAAAAAAAATAATCCTAAGCTAAAAATAAGCATTGCCACTCTGTAAGCCGGAAGAATTTTCAGACTTCAAGTAAATGGTGAAGCTGAAGAATTCAAGCAGAAAAGACACAGAAGAGAATGTCTACAAAATAAACACAATGCAATGCTGAAATAAGGAAGCAGAACAAACGCAGGTAAGGATGATGGAAACATGAAATTATTTCTGAACATTTATGACTGTCCTTGCTCTAACTTAGAGCTTCTTTATCTAATAAAATCTGTTGATTTTTCTGTGAATTGCATAGTCTGGTCAGGAAGTTGCTTTGTAATTGCAGACTGACTGCTTACGCCCTCTGCAAGACCTCTGGTCTGTCAAGCAAACAATAAATGTCTCAGGGAACAGAGAACCTATAAAGGCCAAAATGACACTTTTCTGTAAAAGGCCAATGTGATATTTAGCCTTACATATTTAGAAAGATATACAGTAGCATGAGTAACAACTTTAACTAAACAAAATTTGCTTTATTAAACTATGTCTGCCCTGTCAAGTTGACTTCTGGCAGAGAACGTCAGCAGCAGCAAGATCAGAGACCTGATGCTGAAAGGCTTTAAAAGGCTAGCATGAATAGGACAGCACTGCTTCTAGTGCCAAAGCAGAAAATATTAAAATCCCAGAGACTTTAACATACTAGGATCATGCCTCTGGCTATGTTGTTTTGGAAAATTTCAGGATAGTTCAGACATTTCCCAGAAGGAGGTTAGAGAAAAATATGCCGTTTTGCTCATGTTTAAAAACAAAAGAAAAAAATATTTTCTTTAGGAAGCTCCCGATTTGCAGTGTGGAAGTGCAACGTGCAAGGAAATAGCTTTCCAAGAATAACAACCCATAATCCACTATAGGTGTAAATAATGGCACAAGAAGGTGGTCAGTGTAGAAAGCAGAGAAACATCGAAGTTTATGAAGATGAGCTAAGGAAATACATGCTAAAAAAAGCCCTAGACTTCCAAAGCCTGGAACAGAATCTAAACTTTGAATTTCAGAAATATCTTTCATGTTAGTAAATAGTTATGTAACATATTTGAAAATTTATGTCTTATTCACATTTCCATTAAAAACCCCAACCTACTATTATTTCAGTTACTCCCTTAACAAAATTGGTAGAAAACTGATGGGTGACCATGAAGCATCTTCCTCACTAATACATGATAAGATTGCCATTATTATAGGATGTAAGTACTAAATCTTTACCATAAGTCATTTAACAAAGAAATGCCAAACTAATGCTCCAATTCTGGTGTTTTCTACTTGTAAAGCACTTTACAGTTTTGTTTAGATTCTTTTGGGAATTTTTTTTGGCAGATAAATACACATGGAGATTGTATTTATGCACAGTTTTATGATAACAATGAAAGCACTCAGTTTGCCTTTATTCTGAGACAGAGAATGGTCACAAAACAAAAAATTGTGTCATTCCAATTCAAAGGGCAGGAAATGAACTAACTGAAGGACTGAAGCGTAACCCAGCAGCCAAACCAAAACTATGGGACCCAGAAGGTCTTAGTGTTTTTCCTTAAGTATTTACAAAATGGGGAAACTGGCTATCTCTGACTTATCTCCAGCTCATCTGCTGGTGTCTGGCACCCAATTCCTCAAGCATTCCAGCCACATGTACTCAAGCATTTATGGTTTTCACACCTAGCGCTAATGTGAAAGATGCAGCTGCTGAAAGCTTTAAGAGCAGGAGGTGCGAAACAATAACAATGTCACATTCTGAAATTGCTGTTTATGCATTAGTTTAAAAAAATTATATAATCAATTCACTAACTTTTAGAGAAACTTGAAGGGCAAGTCTCCTCTAACACGCTTCTAATCTTGCAGCAGCTCTTAGCAGTTCCAAGTATTTTAGGGTTCCACATGTGTATATGAACACTTGCAAACACATTGACAATTCAGCGCTTGAATGTACCTATGCAGCTAGTAATATTTCATAATGTAGACATTGCTTATTTTGAAACAGAGAGGCTGGATTAGATGTTGTTCATATCTTGTGTGTTCAAACAAGCATGCTTTAACACAGATCTTCAAAATAGAGAACATAATATTCAAAGGAATATAAATTACTAAAGTGGTTCAGTTACAAACATGTTTTTGAAAACACTTACTAGTGTGCCTAAGTTATGCTCTTGTAGTCTCCGCACTGGTATATAAATACAGCTAACTTGGTTTTGAAATGGAATCAACATCCAAAATCTCACACCAAAACCTCTGATTTTACAGCAGTTCCTTTACTATGTAAAGACACCTACTGTTCACTAATGGCCAAGTTTTGAGAAGAAACACTACTTTTTATTGAAGAACAGGTGGAACCACAAAGAGACACCAGAGCTCTAGAGAGGAAGTCAGTAAAGCAGTGTGTCCACTGCCAATCCAGTTAGGTTGTTGGCTGAAAATGTATGGACAAAATCCACCTTTCCTGTAAACAGTCCTCTACCCTGAAATGTGGGTATCTGTAAGTATAGATAAAGCCTTGTGACTCTTCCTTCCCCTACATATAAAGTGAGTTTAAACAGAAGATACAGTCCTTTGCCATAAAGAGCTGTCACCAGAAAAAAAAAGGGTCTTCACTGTATCAGGATGACCTTAACTGCTTCCCTGCATATACAACAATTCTGGTAAAAGCAAAACTATATTCCAGATTTCAAATCAGATTGTACTTTCATCAGCTTTATGCTATGATAGAAAACTTGTTCACACAAGAAGGATCCTTGAAATTACTAATGAGTGAATCTACAGCTATAAGACAAGTCTAGACCAAACTTACTGGTCCTCTCCTCTTCCCTCCCTCCCTTCAAACCACAGATTTATTAAGACACAGCCCAGCAGTCTAGGTCAATTACTGGGAAAAGATGAGGGCACAATATATCAGCTGAATGACTTTCTACCTCATTAAAGGTGAAAATAAAAGGGATTTGAGCAACAGCAGCCTCTTGTGTGCTTGCTGATGGGATTTGAGATTCACTATTGATTTTCCAAGTGGAGGCACTTAGTTCTTACTTTACCAAAAGGACATTTTGTCATTAAAATGAATGACACAAAAAATCCACCCCTGCAAACCTCAGCCATAGCTGAAGTTTCTGGGGATAAGTAGTTACCTGGTATTAGAACTCCTCCCTTATTGACTACTACTTTCACAGGGCTTTCCTTAACAATTTTGCTTTTATTGATATGGAAAAATTAGGCAGAGCACAAGGCCCATGTGACTTCTAAGCTGGAATGTACTCTAGCACTTCAAAGACAACTAAACCACTTTAGTAAAGTTCTCAAACTAGTGTACTACTATCTTAATTCCTGAGCTGCCCCAATTAAGTATGGGATAATGAATATGAACTATAAACCCATTAATTGAATTACTTGAGAACCCATACTGTGAAATAAGCAAATACGTAGGGTGAAACACGCACGTTAGAATCAATCAGAGGTAGCCCTAAAGCAGATATAGGCAAGCAAGTCATAATTTGAGGAAGAAAAAGCAGAAAGATCCAGAAATTCTTATTTCCCTGGCCAGAAGCACTGGGCTTTGTAGATCATCTTCTCTGGCTCAGACATACAATTGCTCTAACAAAGTTCCCTTTGAAAAACAGAGATAGCATTTTTGTCTTCATGATCTCTATTTCCATAAAATAAAGCTATTTTCTCTTAGAGCAGCCTCCTTCAATTCAGGATCTGCATATTGCTTGACTGAAGCAAACAGCAGAGGTATATAGCATGATACCATCAGTCCTGTATTGCATATCACCCCGCGAGCCAAACTGCTGGTCTGAACTGCTGACCCAAACTGTTAATCAGGAGTACTTGGAAATCTCTACAGAGCAAAACCTCACTCTGCTGGAGCATCCTACAGTATTTTTCACTTGTGTTTATTTTTAGTTTCCTGTTAATTAATTTAAAATAATACTTTTGCTCTGTTTCTATTAAATGAATTAGAGTATGAAGTTTCTGGCACAAAACAGCACACTCAAACACAAGCTTAGTAATAGATAAAACAGCACTCTTTTGGGCATTACTTTGTGCCCAACAACAATCTAAACTTTGTTTTTAAAATGGCTAAGACAATTACGATCTTAAAACATCGTATGAAAGGCAACGACTGTGTAGAAATATGCTTGGCTCAACAGGACCCATCAGCGATCTTGGGCAGAAACGGGAAGTTTTCTTGGAGCCCTTGGCATTCAGAACGACCGCACACATTTTTCTGGCTTGGCTTCCTTTGTCATTACAGAGCTAACTGTAAAAAGAGGTCAAATGATTTTTGTGGTATTTCAAATTCAAAGCAATAGCTAGTACATGTCGTTAATCAAGTAAATTGCTAATGCCTCATTCTGCAAAGTAAATTGTGTAAGTTATAGCTCTTTTTCTGTGGCTCTGGTTAAGGACACAGAAGACGGGTCTTCAGCATTAAAAAAGTGAAAAAAATATCTTTTTCGTAATTCATGTGCAGCACTAGGAGGATGCGTTGGATACTTGGTTCCTTTTTGAAAGGTCATGCATAGAAGGGCATGCACCTAATCTGCTATCCTATAAGCTATCCTAATTCTGAAGTTCAGTTTACAGCAAATGTAGATCACACAATGCACAATTATCTGAATCCCTAGGAATAAAATCACCAAACAAAATCCACAAAGAGACATTGTTAAAACACCATTCAAAGCACGGTGCAGAAGACTTGGCAAAATGCCTTTGCATTTGGATGAGATTTCAAAAGTGGATGAAGGAAACTACATGTCCAAATGTTACTGACGTACTGTAGGAGCTGCATGCCTTCCATTTTCTTGAGATTAGTCAACAAAGCTGGATTTAAAACAACAGCACAGGAGAAAGCCACATTTTTTCACATGCAAGATAGCTAAGATACTAAGATAACTGAAGGGTGGAAATATTCTCACTTATCCTTACACTAAACCCTATTTCTTGATCATGGACATGCTTTACTCTTTCCCAGACACACATCACAGCAGACAACAGCAAATTTCAAACCTCCAAACATACTTTGATTTACTATTCTAAATTAGCTGCTGGAGGCTCCTTGCCTTCAGTGATTCAGGAGTACTGAAGGAAGCCAGTCAGTCTCATCCTACTTTAAACAGCATTTACACATTTTCAGGTATAATAATTTGGAATCACAGAACCCCTTCAACCTCCTCCCAATACTAAACGGATTTGAAGACTTTACTGTACTTTCAAATGCAAAGAAATTGGAGCAAGAAAGACCTCCTTCCCCCTCACATCAAACTTCAGTAAAGAGAGACATCTGTGAGAGCAACTTTCTCTCTCACCAGAGGCTGGGTCTGCAGCAGACTTTCTTGCCCCGTAAGAGTAATGGAATAGTGCACTTTCTCCAAAACAGCCGAGGTTGCTGCAGAATTAGCCAAGAGCAGATGCTGAGCAGTGTATGAGCTGTCTGTCACTACCCTGAACACTAGTGAAGTCAACAGGCTAACGTTACAAGTAAAAGTCTAGACAGAATTTCCTTGTCTAATTCAATCTTTATGTCAGCCTCCCTGCTTCCTTCTCTCTATTCCTTTGCTCATCTGCAGCCTCCTGTCCCATACATAGTAAGTCCACCATTAAAATAACAAGGCATAGACTCCATGACCATTACACCCTCTCTGCTTTCAAGGCTGTCCCACCTCTGGACCATCTGTATTTTCTGTCTCAGCAGACAATAAAGTCTATTGATAGCATCTGGCACAAGAGGGTGAAGCAGCTGATGGGAATTGTAATTGCTGTCAAACACTTGTAAAGTCATGGAGAGACAAACTAGGGCTACCATAAATAGATGATCCTTGTTGCTCCTGATGGGTCCTACAGTCGTCAGAAGGAAGCACATCCTAAGTACAAAGCAACTTCATAGGCTAAGATATTAAAAAATGAATCTTAAAATGTATCAGTCTGCAAGCCTCTTTGGGTGGGAACACACAATTACTTTACAAACTCACGTCTGTCTAACATTTGTGGCCTGATGTGATGCTATCTGCAGATCTCCAGCCACTAACACCATAAAAATAAGTAATTACAGTAATAGTACAGAGGTTTTCAGAACAGCAGGGAGAGAATAAGCTGAGATAGATGTGCAGGAAGAGCGCTAGAAAGTTCTGCAGCAAAGACTCAGCCCCCTGCTGACTGCGTAACAGAGAAACCTCCTAAGAAGCAAATAGAGCCAGAAAGCGAGTAAGTGCAAGCTCAGTTTAAGAGAAGTTTTCCTGCCTTCTACAGACCTGTAAATATTGCTTTCATTACTATCCTAACCACTACCTACACCCACAGGCAGGAATCCTTTAATTCACAAACATTTGCAAGAGACAGTGCATAAAATCTAATAGGAACATATGTTCAGACTTTGAAATAGCCTGAGCAGTTCATCTTCATGACAGCAGTGACAGGCAGATCCAACTAACAGCTTCCCTACTGCTAAGGACATCGGTCCCCATCACTGTCAGAGACAAATCAAATCCAAGCAGATTAGACAGGAGCTGCTTAGCCTCTGCGAATGCACAGAGGCCCTGCTCAGTTTGTATCTTAGGCTCTGTAGGCAAGCAAAAAACCATGAGCAATAAGAGGAAGGGAAGACTGAATGAAGGAGACAAAACACAAGGATGGATACCACATTCACAGGTTTTATATTGAGTTAATGCTGCCCTTAGCTGGCTTACAGAGGCAGCCGCACCTGAGCCTTGCTCCCCTTCTCATAAGACAGTGTTTCAGGGTGTCCAGACATATTTGCCAGGTACCAGAGATGAGATGGATTTTACGGAGCTTTGAGGGGAGGTTGAGAGGGCAGGAGGAAATGAGGTGCTAATGCTGATCATAACAAAAACTGCTGGAGCCAGCCGTAATGGGACAGTGAGAGCGTGTCTGAAGTGAAAATGAAGCTGTTCCAGGATGTACCACACTACATCAATGTCAGAGACTACCTGGTGCCTTGGAGCGACTCAGAAATAGAAACGTGGCACAATTGCTCCTGCATGGCTCTTTGTGGTTATGGCAGCTATCTGCACCCTCTCAAAAATTATAAAGCAAATGTTTTCATATTAATGAGACAATTGTGTGGCAAGGTTGTGGGCAGTACAGTCAGAAGACAGAGATGCACTTTGTAACAAAGGCATTCTCTTACTTACCAAGTTTGTTTCCCATTTTGACTTCATATATTCTAATTGGAGGGAACAAAGCTAATTAAAAGGTTAGGAGCTGTGGTTAACACAGCTCTTCCCAAGCCTTGAATGACTCGGCCCTCCTCAGCAATACAGAGCCAAGATGTATTGGTTACTGTCTCCCACCACTTGTTTTCAAGTCACCTGTATTTATACACAAGTCCACAGCTACTCCCCTTTGGACAGTGGAGTAAGCAGAGATTAGAGGCACAACAGCAGTATTAAAACATTCTAACTAAGTAAAATAACTGTTTTATAAAAGCTTGGGCAGTGATTATTCTTCACTGGGTAACTTTTATTTTTGTTCAGACTACTCTATCATTTTTATTATGCTGAACTGATTAAGGGTGCAAAACCTTACTTGAGGTAAGTACTGTCTGCCAGGCAACAGAGGACCTGACAGATCTGCACCAGACTGAGCCCCTCTCCCCTTCTGAAGAACTTTGAATAATACCTTGTCATAGCTGTGCTTCTGAGGGAACACGAGATCTCTGAATCTATGCAGTTTTGCTTTGTTCTCTCCAGTGAGTGCATATGACTCCTTACAAGACAATACACTGTTGCCAGGAGCCCAGTCTGTCTTTACTCAGACAGTACAGTATACTTAGATGGTACCCATAACTACTTTTAAGGGACTATGCAATGTACCAAAACGAGACTGTTTTGTCTCATTACCAAGTTTTTGTACTTTGTGGGACAGAGTAGATAAACACACAGGGTTAATACTTTATACTGTGAGAAATACATTTTCTCAAGTGTGTATATGTGGCATATATCCCCTTACCAAACACACAGTCATAAGGGACACTGGTTCTTAGGCACCTGTTCACTTGGGAGAATCCACATGCCATTTTTTGCTCCCCTGCTTACCATGACACCTAACCACATCACAATGGGATCGGATGCTAAGTAGAAAGTATACAATCCCATCAATAAGAAATGCCAAGTACAGCTGAAATATTATTGCTCATTAGGAATAAGAGGCTTTAAATTGCAGTGAGTTAACTAGCACCCTAGTAACCTAAATACGAGTTTCTAACAGCCTTTTCTCATTAACCACAGCACACCAGAGCACAGGAACTGGTACCTCCAAAGCCCTTGAGATTCGGAAGAGAACTGAACTTCGGCACCCTGAGCAGGGGCTGTGGGACCGAGCCCTTGAGTAAAAGAGCTGCAGAGGCACAACCAGCAGTGAGTGGTGTTGGATGGGTGTCTTCCCGGAACACCTGCCAGATGCAGTTTGAGATGTGCCTAGACTATAGATTTTGGTAAGTGTAAGCTATGAAGTAGGCTATGATGTATAAAATACCTCATGATGTGTAAAATATTGCTTTCATCTCTGTATTTCTAACATATATTTCATCATTACACCAACGTTTTATTCCCTTTGTGAACTGCCCTTAATTTAACAAACTGAGCCTTGAAAATTTGTCCAGGTAGATACACTACCTTACTGATTAATGACTCATGTACAACTGGTGGAAGGTGGAATCCTAATGAAGTCTGGAAAATGCTTATTTTGCTAATTCTAAGGTGAAGAATTATACAGGTCTATTTTCAGGACCATGCATTTCCATGCATTAAGATGACTTTAATGCAATTGTCAGGGCTAGCCTTTGTAGTCACTGAGAGTTACACTTGTTTACTGTGTCTGAATAAATTTGACACAAGAGCGCTCTCAGGCACTGCCATAAGGTTTATGTATGCTTGGATGGTACAATCTGCATTGCTATATTTTAAAATATTTAGGTTCATCAATAAAGCTAAAGGGCAGTGAATTAAAAATCAATACAAAGGCAGACTTCTTAAGGCAACAGAGAGGGAGTTCCTGGAATACATAATTGCTAGAATTCATTAAAGACAGGTGCGGGTAATGAATTTTAAGAAGGACCCAGTGTTATCATTATGCAACCTCACATAAAATGGGTAGTAAAAAAATCACACTTTGGAGTATGAACTGACAGATACAAAGGTCATGAAGTAACTCCTCTGCCTTTTCAACCTTAAGTAAATTACTGCACAGTTGATTAGATAAATTACTGAAAGGAGCTGCAGGTCACCTTGATATGGCTCCATCGCTGTTACAGGCAGTGTGCTGATACACCACAGGAGGTAATGAGCTAATTCAATATGGCAAAGTCTGCACTAACAGAGCATTGTTTCCTGTTATGCTCCTAACATCAGGAACCTCGCAAAGCATCCCTCACCCTTCCCAAAACTTAGAGAAGGAAACAGTAAGTTTTTCTTTGCCTTGTGAGAGTAGCAACCTTGGACAACCTTTAGAAAAAGTAGCTACATACAAGTCCAAGCATACCTGCGACATAATGGTGCTGGAAAGAAATTCCTCAGACTTACACTTTCAGAAGACAGAAAAAACTGAACAAGAAGGAAATCCTCTTCCAACACAGGCAGTGACAACCACATTTCATTTCAAATTAAAGCCCTCTTTTAATCTCATCTGAAAAACAATGTCAGCACAACACTCAAAGACAACTTTAAACAGAAAATACTGGGTGGCAGCTAGTTAAGGGAAATCTTATCCCAATTACTTCTGGCACTCTGAAAAGCTGTTAGATTTTTTTATCCATCATTCCCTGCATGTGTGTTGCCCAGTGTCTTGTTTAAAGAGAGAACTCAAAAGCAACATCTACAAAAGAAGTACAAAAATTTTAAAGAAATTCCCAAATACTTCCCATGATACATTCATAGGACTGACTATACAAATACCTAAGCTAAGCTGCTTAACAAGGCTAACATGAACTAGATAATACCAGATACCTAACCAGGTAGCTCTTTTTGCCAGCCTTTTGCCTCACCAGTCTGACTCTGGGCACTTATTACTTTAAAATCCTGTCCAGTGCAGGGATGGAGGGTTAGGACTACCCTCGCTATCCTAGCACCCTGTTCAGCAGGTTTTTTACGTTTCTTCTTTCTTGATTTGACAACTGTAGAACAAACCATTATTGAATCTTAATGGCCTATAAATCTCTGACGGCAATAAGGAACTGGATAGCACTTACAGAAGCTCTATAGCAAAATTTCATAGGGACTGACTCATATATTGTACAGCCATCAGCAGAGAGAAGACCTCAGTCAAAGAACAAAGCTTGTAGAAATACAAATTTTAGGAATACTAGAGCTTGCTAACCAAATCTGTAACTTCACAAAAACAGTATCTTCCACTGGAAAACTGATTTGCTGAAAAATTCTAAATACTATTGTTATCACCATCTAAGAAAAATTTAGCTGAAATATCTCATTATAGAGTTCCTTGCCCCAAAGAAGTTTGT
The DNA here is from genome assembly GCF_030867145.1 of Opisthocomus hoazin. Classification (NCBI taxonomy): domain Eukaryota; kingdom Metazoa; phylum Chordata; class Aves; order Opisthocomiformes; family Opisthocomidae; genus Opisthocomus; species Opisthocomus hoazin. The sequence continues at coordinate 16,653,555 of NC_134420.1, read as the reverse complement.
AGGCTTTTTTTAGTGTGAACTAACCCAAAATGTTTCCTTGAACTTTGATTAAGAAATTACTAAACTTTATTTCCCTAACAGCATGTTGATTTATGTAACTTGAAGTATGGGCCCACATTTTCTAACCCAGAAGACTACATTTCCTATAATGCAATGCAGGTCTTCCTCTGAGGGATCTGTATGATATATTATAGAAACTGCATAATTCTGAATGATCCCTGGAGATGTAGTCCAGAAAAGCAGGCCAACACAAAAGGGAGAATGGAAAACACATCATGTATCTTAATTGCAACCCCCATCTTGTATGTAGCGTAAATACTAAACAGGCTTAAAATGAAATACTGCAGAGCCAATCAATAACAGAAATCAAGCATTTTCAACCTGAAAAGTGTTAAAATATTTCATTTTGACTAAAGAAAATCCAAATGGAGTGTTTCAGAATTTCCACTATGTTAAAATGTCCTATTTCACATTTTAGTACCAACCTGGAAGAAAACCAGATATTCAAATGCAGGCATTCCCACTGTGACGGAAACTTCAAATTTTACTCAGCTCTAACCACAGTTAATTCCCTTCCTTAATTTCAAAGGCAACTCTGAAGTCATGTTTAAGTAGAGTAATTTTCCCTTTTCCTGTGGTTTTATTCCTCTAAAAAAAATCACAATTTTCTGAATGTGAGTGACTCCAGTGAAGTTTGGAGAGCTGCTATTTAGATGCTAATCAAATCTATATGGACACATCAAGACAGTGAGCTCAGAGAGAAGTCAGCAAGTCATCTATAGAAGATCAAGCCACATTAATGTGTCATACGAACATTGATCCATGTAAACAAGTACTAACATTTACATGGAAAAATTACGACCAGATAGTTCCCCTGGACTGCAGAAGACAATGAAGACAAATTTCAGTGAAACAACGACACTCAAATCCTCCTCTTCTGAACTATCCACGCACCACCACTCATTGAGACAAGCTTTTCTGTGTGCATTGGGTAGATCCTTCCCTTCCTGTCCCACGCACATGCATGAATTTATCTCAGGTACCAACTGACCTGGTACGCACAAACATGCAATGGCGACACACAGCCAAGTCCATGCAGCTAGGGAGCCAGCAGCAGCTGTAGGCAGCTACTGCTTCTGTGACAAGCTGGGGTGTTCCTAGTGAAACAATGAAGTGCTGATGTCAGGGAGGAAAATAAAACTATGTATTTCTCATGGGCAAGCAGAGATGCCAGCAACACATCTTTTCCGCACCCCACACGGCTAATAGCACAAGGTCTTACAGCATTAAATAGAAATTCCTAAGAGCTAACCACACTCCATCGTGTCCAGGAGCAGCCTGTGATCACTCGTACATGTAGACACCAGAGAGCTTCTGCTAGTCTCTGTCTTTCACAATGCTGCTCCTAAACATTATATTAAACCCTCTTTCCTGACCTCTGTTAGTTCTCACAAGTGCTTAAAGGTGATAAGCTCGATGCCACATTAACTAAACTACAAAGTTGTAATTTTTGTATCACAGAGAAAAACTTTAAAACTTTCAGTTGTGCAGTGTTTAGACCTATGTTCTATAAAGCTTTCTATCCTCAGAAAGTCATGGCTTACTTGAAATTGCTACCCAGGGTGGCTTTGGAGGTGATGTGGCATTTTAAGCCCCCTTGGTAGATCCAGAAAGGGGATATGAAAAGGATGTAAGATAAGTGTTGCAACATAGTCTGTTCCACAAATACCATCACATGGGCGCTCTAGGCCCATTCAGTTCTGCACGGTTATGCTACCTATATAATGTATAGGTAAATTTGGCAAGTGGAACAGGATTTGCCATTGTTTTATGTCTTTGGCAGAACACAAGGCAAGCCCATGCTAATGAAACAGGCGTTGAATCTGTTACCCATCCTCTCTTCCCAAGAATTCCCTTGCTAAACATCTATAACTGCCAGAGCAAAAAGCTGACAATATCACCCCATCATCATCACCACAACCACCAACCCAGCTTTCTTCCTCCTTCTATGAGGTGCAGAAGCTCCAGTCATCCTTATTCTGGCATCCTGATCCCTGTCCACACTAGCGTCAACATGCCGAGTCAGCCAATTGCTGCACTACCTTATGTCAAACAGTCCTGTGTAACACTAACCTGTGTGGGAAAGTTCAGCTTGATCATAGCTGTTAATCAGAGTACGCCCTAAAGTATTTATTGTGCTAAGGTCTGCACTTTTAAAGAGGCTTGTATCATCGGTGCACAGTGCCATTAATAGCCTGTCACACACTCAGCGGCATAGGGAAAATTTTTCTTCTGGCTGGCGGAAGTTTCTCTTTTGGGATTTTAATGGCTGCGTGGCAGGTTCCTCGTTGCACATTTCTGCTGACAGGTCATGGTCAGAAAGCACCACAAGAAAGACGATTGTTCCCCTATCCCCATCTACTCATATATCACAATCTAGCTGTGCTGCACTGACCACCTTTACCTTTTGCAAAAAAACATCCAACACAAAATCGTATTGCACGAGCCATGAGAGGACTGGAGAAGCAACGAACTGAAATTGAAGGCAGTCAATTAGTGAGAGCCAACAGTGACTCTTCCTCTTTCCCTGCTTTTTTGAAAAGGCTGGGGCAAAGGCATGAATCAAGCTGATAAAAACAGGAGCTACTCATCTTCAGGTTACTAGTTCAAACTAAATCCCGAGTCTAAAGCAGCAGAAAGTCTCTGTTATCCCCTGAAGGTTATTTGGCAGTTTAGAAGAAACTTGCTAGAAATGAGTCATACTGTACGGACCACTTATTTACTGCCAACTAAATGCCCATCCAAAAGCAGCACTAATGCAAGGATAAAGCCCATGGAACCATCACACCATCATGGTCCAGCTATACTAAAGCTATCTCACCAGCAGAACAAGGGAAAAAAAACCACCCTCCTTCTGAAGGAGGTGGCATTACTGCAGGACACTTTAAGGGCTGCTAAAAATTCCCCCCCCCCCTTTTTTTTTTGTTTTCGAGTCTGACTTACAGCAGCTCCTCTTTGGCTACTTTCTCATGGAAATACTTCGTTTTTACAACACCCTTTCTCAGCTTTACTCTGACGTATTTGTAGTCCCCACTCCCCCCAGTGCATGTTCACGGGACTTTTTTGGCAAATTGGTGGAAAAAATGCATCTCCTGAAAACAACCATACCTTTGTTGCGTAGCAGGAAGTACAGTCAAACAACATGACAGCCACAAAGGGAGGCTTGCGGCGATAAGCACTTCTGATGCTGTAACAGCGATGCTAATTACTGGCAGGCATCTGAGGCAACACCTGAACACAACAGCTACCTCGCATATCTGAAGATCACCGAAAGGTCAGAGCCTTGGGGGTTCAAATACAGATATGTACCCACGGACAGGAACCCCCGCCAAACTTTATGCTCACCTGTTTCTTGAGTACGACACTTACAGCAAAGGCAGTTTGTGGTGTGCCCACTGCAGCAGGGTGCTGCGCAACACCAGCTGACCCTGGTCAGTAGGCCCAGGCAACCTGACTGGAGCCGGACTCTGCCCTCAGCACCATCCCGCTGCATCCCAGTGAGGTGGGCAGAGCAGGCTGGGGACACCAGCGGATGCCATTGGCCATTGCCAATCATGTTAGGTGATGAGAGAGGCTTGGGCTCAGCTCAGGGAGTCCAGTCAGGACCTGCAGGGGATGGGCTGAAGACAGGGCACCCTATTCGGCTATGCAGAAGCCAGAACTGGGGGACTGCTACCAACAGCATTCATACAGGAAAAGCAGTTTCCAGATACGAAAACTAGTTTGTCAGCTGGGTCCTGGGCTGGACACTCCCTGTGGGACAGCCCCAGCCAGAATGGTGCCAGGTGGCCTCCTGGTGTCCTCTGCATCCACCCAAATGCCTTGGGCACAGGTGTAGCAGAGCACTGGAGCAGCTTTGGTCTCAAAATGTATATACAGCCTGTGATAGGGAGTTATTTTAAATGTTCTGCACATGCACTGAAAGGTGTTGCTATAATCCCAAACGTAAGTACAGGCTGGGCGGACAGTGGCTCAAGAGCAGCACTGAGGAGAAGGACTTGGGGGTACTGGTGGATGAGAAGCTCAGTATGAGCCAGCAATGTGTGCCTGCAGCCCAGAAAGCCAACTGTATCCTGGGCTGCATCAAGAGAAGCATAGCCAGCAGGTCGAGGGAGGTGATTCTGCCCCTCTACTCCACTCTCGTGAGACCCCACCTGGAGTACTGCATCCAGCTCTGGAGCCCCCAACATAACCAGGACACGGATGTGTTGGAGCAGGTCCAGAGGAGGGCCACAAAAATGATCAGAGGGCTGGAGTACCTCTCCTGTGAGGACAGGCTGAGGGAGCTGGGGCTGTTCAGCCTGGAGAAGAGAAGGCTCCGGGGTGACCTCAGAGCAGCCTGCCAGTACCTGAAGGGGGCCTACAAGAAGGATGGAGATGGACTTTTCACAAGGGTGTGTAGTGATAGGACAAGGGGGAACGGCTTTAAACTAAAAGAGAGCAGATTTAGATTAGATATTAGGAAGAAATTCTTCACCATGAGGGTGGTGAAACACTGGAACAGGTTGCCCAGAGATACTGTGGATGCCCCATCCCTGGAAGTGTTCAAGGCCAGGTTGGATGGAGCTCTGAGCAACCAGGTCTAGTGGAAGATGTCCCTGCTCATGGCAGGGGGGTTGGAACCAGATGATCTTTAAGATCCCTTCCAACCCTTACCATTCTATGATTCTATGATTCTATGATTTTGAGCTTCCTGTTTAGAGCAGGCAACAAGTGCAGCAGTGGGACCAGAACTGAAGTTATTGGATTAGCAGCTCAGTAATTCTCCTTATTGCCTTCAGCGATGTCAGAACAAACCTGTCTGCTTTTACAAAAATTGTATTACATTTGCAGGGCACCAGGCCTCAGCCACTGCTTGCTGTGCCACCCTGCAAGGAATCCACACTGCATCTCAGCCTCCAGCCAGGCAGCCCTCAAGAGGAGCTCTGCAAGCCTTCACTGCATTAGGCTTGCCAAGGGTACTTTCCCACGAAGAACATGGTAATTTTTACCTTGCCTTCATTTGTAGCAGACCCATATCAAAAATATTTTTCTCTCCCAAATACTTAGTAAGCAGAAATCAGTAATAATCAATTGCTGGCACATTTTTTTGCATTCCTACTTCTAATCAGGTTTCCAGCCAGACTGCTAACCCCTGCTGGCAACAGCACGCCCCCTCAAAATCCATTCACAGCCCTTTCCTTACAACCCTTCCTCCCCTGCTTCTACCCATCAGGATTACACACAGTATTTATGACCATAATTACCCTGTCTCTTAAGAGAGTAGCCATCTGTGAAAACCATAGAACACTGATTTTATATTTCACACTAATAAGTCTCATAAATAAACCCAACTTAATTTACAATAACTGCCTTCTCAGAAATACAAAGCTTCCAGTCCAGTTTATGATTCCATGCTGGCTGTTTAAAACATTGGGTGTTTTTTCATACTAGTGCACGTATTTTATAGCTACTGCTGCTTCATACTGTAAAAAGAAAAGAAGTAGAGAAAAGATTTGATTTCCCCCCTCTAGATCAGCAGTAATAAGAGTTGAAAGAAATGTAAAGTAACAGCAGTGAATTTACACTTGCTAGGAAAATTATTCTTGCTCCCATTAAGCTTGAAAGACATATTAACGAAAGTCTTAGAGGCTTCACTCTTACTCATGCTATAACATGCTACACAAGAATAATTTTTAATATTGTCTAACTGGTATAAAACTAGCTGTGGTGACGTTAACAATATACTGTGGTTAGGGAACTGGCCTGGGGACTCAGAAAATTAAAACTAGGGCTCAATATTTGACTTTTATGGATTTCCTGTGCTTTGTTGGATATAGAATTTCATCCATCACTCTAATTAGTTATCTTCTACCTAATTCCTCCCTCATCCTTACTGAGCTTCCATAAAGCTTATACAGATGAATGCTAACCAAACTACCTCCTGGATTACGCTCTCTCCCCACCTCCATGAAAGACCTCACCTACAACACCAAAATGCAGGGAAACCTGTTCACATTTCCCTGTGTTTCTGCCAACTGCATGTTCTCGGCGCTGGCTCACTCGGGTCAAATAGCATGGGCACAGTCTCTCAGCCATCCTGAAAACCCACCTGGTACACGGGCACGGTCTGGCAACCTGCTTGGCACAAGAGTGTTTCTATAGCAGTTCACAGCTCTTAACCCTTTTGAAATCTTATCTTTAACGATGCTTTCATAAAGAGGTTGGGATAAATGGATCATTTCAAAAAAGAAGGATTTTCCAACATCAGCTACAGTTGAGGAGACACTGATAAAAAACGCCATTTACGAAACATGTGTAGGTCTAGCTGTATGTTGGGTGTGACTGCAATATATATTTACATGCAGACCTCTTGTGGTTTCCCACTGAAGTAGGCATTTGCAGAAGGTCTTCTAAAGAGTAACGGGTACATAGTGCAGAATCACCCTGTGTGATCCAAATAGTAAACTTGTTCTACACCAACACAATAATCTATTGATTAGTATTTAAAACAGGTTTATTTGCACTCTATTCAGTACATTACTTGCCAAGAATCTCTAAGAGAGAACACTGTGGTGATGTATTATTACATTTCAGTCTTTCATATTTCCTCCTATTTAAACTAACTCTTCAGCACAGTATTGTATCACATTTACACTAGTTTGCTTAATGTCTGTGAGGTTTTCTTTGGCTTTGGTGGTTTTTTTGTTTGTTTTAAGAGGACGGTTAAGTAGCCATCTCTGCTATTCAGTCACAGCTCTGGGGCACCGCATACAATCTTTCTTATCCTAACAGCACCTGAACATGGAAAGGCAGGGGTCTGAATGGATGTCTTATTCACATTCCTCATCATGTTACTGCATCCAAACAACAATAATTTCAGTTAGGTCTAGAAACAGATTCAGATTCTCTCTTAGGTACAGATGACATCGCTAACAGAAAACAGTGTAACAGCAACAGAGTCAGTTATAATAAAGTCACTCCAATGTAAAGGAATCCACAGAGAATATAGGGCTGGCATAACACTATCCGTGTAAAAATACAAATTCCCCCTGCTTCTAATAACATCTAAAACAAGTACTTGCAGCCTATCAGCATTGTTAACATCTGCAATTTGGTTAGTGTTTTCTTTACAGTTCTAGCTCCTGGAATACTGGATGACAGTAGAGTCTCAGCTAACAACAAAAATTAGTCATGGTCATGGTTTCAAAGAACAGCTAGAAAACATGAGACTTTTAAGACGTAACAAAATAAGATGGGAACAAAAGTACACAGATCTCTGTTTAGAGTCTCATCATTGTCTAGGTAGAGATTAGAATGTTTGATTCATACAGGAAGGATGGAGAGGGACTTTTCACAAGGGTGTGTAGTGATTGGACAAGAGGGAATTACTCTAAACTAAAAGAGGGCAGATGTAGATTAGATATTAGGAAGAAATTATTCACCATGAGGGTGATGAAACACTGGAACAGGTTGCCCAGAGAAGCTGTGGCTGCCCCCTCCCTGGCAGTGTTCAAGGCCAGGTTGGATGGAGCTCTGAGCAACCAGGTCTAGTGGAAGATGTCCCTGCTCATGGCAGGGGGGTTGGAACCAGATGATCTTTAAGGTTCCTTCCAACCCTTACCGTTCTATGATTCCCCAAACAAGTTGAGCCTTTGCTCACCACCGTAAGTTAAAAAAACTGCAAAGTAAGCTTTTGGCCAGTCTTGTCAAAATGTAATTTTTCATCAAGCAGAGAAGTATAAAAGGACCTAAAGTTCCACCTGCTGTATCTTCAGGTCTCAGCACACATTGTAAGTTTTAAGCTGCAGATTGGAACTTAAGAGAAATCTTATTAAAGCACATATGACTAGAAATATTAACATTTTTTTCTCCAGACAAGACTAGAGTTTTTTCAAAACACATAGTCTTTCTATTTCCAGAACTCAAAATAAATTGCACTGTGCTGATCTAATGAGACACAAAAATCAGAAGTGACCCATTAGGTTTTATTATCTTAGACTAAGAATAGTGCAGAAACCAAAGTGGCAGAGCAATTTTTTAAATTTTTTTTTTCCAACCATTTCTTAATGACTGCTAGTAATGGAGACAGTCATCCTAAAACTTAAATAAGTTTTAATAGAATAACTACAATGAACAGGTTTTAATATAAGAACTTCCATCTAAACCATTAAAGTTCCACCTAAAGTTTAAAGAAATAAAGACGAGAGCGTAGTGATGTGCAACTGTCTTCTCACTTGCTTCCTCCCCTGGGACAATTTGCGCTTTCCACCAAGATGCTGAAGTAGGAAGTGGAACAGTTAGGCATGTAGTTACGTGTTTTACCAAAGGTACTAAACACTGGAATATCATGAGAAGACACAAATGATCTGGGAGATGCAAAAATCAGGCACTGACTATAGTCCCGTTCTGTAAAGACAATATCATCTTCAAAAACATCCTTGCATGTTAAATTTAATGGAGGTGAACAGTCCCACTGACTTCCCTGGGGCTTCTTAAAGGTACGCTTCACTTGCTGAATGCAAGACTGCGTGTCCGCATGGAGGCACAGTACCCCAAAGACCTGATCCTGATCTCACACAAGCCATCTCTGAAGTTAGAAGGAACAGATCTCAACCCCAGTGAATTAAATAGTAATACTCCCGTTCAGTTTAGATACATCAAATGCCGCTCAATTGAAGTAAAAAAAGTAAGAGAGAACAGAAGCAGACTTGAAAAATACAAGCTGCTGGTGAATTCCCTAATTAGCCAAGGCTAAAATGGGAAACATAAATCAGTCAGCACTATAAGGTCAAAATTAAAAGAGAAAGGTGAATACTAGAAGGTTAACCCTGCCTTAAAATGATTTAGTATTTTCTTCTGGAGAGTTAGAAGGTAAGCATTTCTGAATAAATTACCTTTTTTAAGTCTTGAGGCATACTTCAGTACTTTTTTGAACACGTGCTTAAGTTCTGTTGATAGGGAAACTTATTTAGTCACCTGCTAAAGTACTTTTCTAAATTGAGATTTAAATCAGCATCTATACAAGCTTCGTTCAAATCAATGGGAATCTTTTTATAGACCTTACTAAGAGCTCTATCAGTCACTAAAGTCAAAGAAGACTGAACCAAGAAGTAGAAAAATCCAAGCTGCTTCTCCTGGAAGAATAAGCTCCAAAACCTCTGTACTTAGTAATAACTTTCTTTCATTCTCTAATATTAAATGACAGCACAAATAATATGCAATCTAATGTTATTAAGCATCTAGTCCCAAGCCATCCAATTAGTCTGCTGCAATGTAATTAAAACAAAAACATTAACTCAAAAGTGAAATTCACTGCAGTTGAGATGAGCAAAGCCAAAGAATAAAAGTTCATTAGAATTAGATGAAATTCATACCCAGACTGGTCTAAACTCTGGGTAATTAGCTTGAAACAGCTTGGCATTACCCAAGGAGGATATGGATAATTGGGTTCAACATCCCTGAAGATCTGCTATGTTTCTTGTGACAATAAACCATTTGTGCTTTGAAGCTGCTTCTGGTTTTCTCAGTCAGCCTCATCTGACAAGGGCTATTGACCTGATAATTTACTTGTCAAAACTTGTTAGTCAAGGCAGGACAAAAGCAACAAGGCATGTGGGTAATCCAAGAGATTAATTTGTCATAATGACTTTCAGGGATCCTAACTATTGTAGCGGAGATCAAACACATCTCCAGAACAGTTTAGTCTAAGCTAGGGATCACATGGTGGAAGAAGCAAAGCAGGCCAAGAATTAGTATATTATCTGAGGTGGCCAGAGGAAGATAAAACCAGGTGTAAAGTACACACCCAGTAAAGCACCTGATCATTTGACTTCAGACCCAGGTGCAATACAGTCCTCTACTTAAAACATTTACATGTGCTTAAGTTCAGTGTCAAGTAACGGCTTCCTTGAATTTATTGTCTCTTGACTCCAACCATCACCACATCTGAGAAAGGTTACAGCTGAAGAAGGAACTGATCACCAAACTCTGACGATGGGGATTTGTTAGCCTGCTACTATGTCATGAAATATGATGCTGCAAATCTGACACAGTGCCCCCCCCCATTTGTCTCCATTTCTCTTAGTTGAGAGAATAGTTTAAAATTTATTCCAGAAGACAGAACATTTTCTCCTCAAAGGTTTAAGAAGAACTAGCACCTTCCAATCATGCTTTGCATTATCAGCCATATAGCTGACCCAAAGTAAAAACAACAGAGCCCTGACAACTTCCCATTATGCCCAAAATGGGGCAACCCCACTACCTCCCATGGTTTCTTCTGATTTATAGTTGACTGAGGTTGAGTCAGCTCACTATATTTCTTAAAACAGTGTGATGTAGATACAAAAGGAATAAAATCCAGCTCGCTTTAATACTGCTAATCTTATGCATACAGAAATCAGGAATCGAACTCCTAAAGCTGTGAAGCTGGATTAAAATGCAGGATGCATTTCTTTTATTAAATGTTGTGAGTCTGAATCTCCCAGAACATTTGAGTGACACTTTTTCCTCTGGAAACATGAAGCTACAAATGTGCTCATAGAAAAATGGAAAGTAACATTCTGAAGTATTAACATATATACAGAAGCTGGGATTTTAGGAAAAATAGCAAATATTGTAACTACCACAAGAAAATTCCATAAAGACAATGCTGTCATTTTGTTTCATTGGTCTTGTAAGAATAACAAGGGTAAAAAGAAAACAATGTCTCTCTGTATTCAGCACCTCAGATTCTGATGCCACAAGCAATACAGTCCAAAAACTACAGAAATGCACCTTTTATACAGCTATTTTCCAGAACAGAAATGTAATGTCAAAATCCTGTATGAGTCGGAGAACAGATCTGGTTTTATCACCTATGCCCTCCAAGCGCTACCCTTGGCAGTGGAGAAGGGAAGGGACTCCAGAACTGGAAATCATCTGGGGTTTCAGTTCACGGGGCTGTAGTATAGTCAGTTTTTAACATGCAGAATTCAATACTACTCCATGCCACAACTCCCTCAAGCAGCCTCTCTTCCACCAGTCCGCTCTGCATCTGCAAGTCTGAGATTCGCAGAGAAAAGGCACCAGGGGAAACAAAAAATAGCAAACCAAATATGCAAGGCCTTTCACATCCTACTGATGAGTAGATATCACCAGCTATTGCAATAAAAATGTTTTCTTTCCTACATGCACATGGGAGAAGGAAGCAAAATCTAATTCTAAATATAAACCTCAGAAGACAAAAAATCTTGCAGAAGGGTAAGGGCAGTGGGGAAATCCTAGAAACAAAATAAAGAGAAAGCATATGAGAAAGAGTATATAGAAATCAGAGATAATAGCTCAAGGATTTTTGCTTGTTTTTGTTATTGGCTTTACTTTAAGATTCTTCATTTCTTCTATTCCTGTGGTTCATTTTCCCCCTCCCAATAGCCAGCAAGAAATCTGGCCCCTAAAGGTTATTTTCAAGTTATTGATAAGGTTCATCATCAGTTTTTCCATCTCTCAGTCCTGGTTGAGGGTTTCTAGTCTCCATCTTACTGGGAACAGTGACTATGCTGCATAGGATTACGCATAATATCAACACTGGATCCTTCTCCATGATAATGCAGGCTTATTGTCAGTTCAGACCAAAAAGTCGCATGCTAATAAAGTTGCTGTACATGAGATCAAAAAAACGATAATTCCACAAGCTAAAGATACTGTTAATCAGGCTTAGCAGGTAATATAATTAAACAGGTTTGCAAGCAGATCTATTTTAAGTTGTGTGAAAAGAAAGGTCATTTTATGTAAAAGTGGAGATGTAAGGGAAAGCCAGAGACTTTGGGATTTGCTCAACATTCTCCAAAGCAAGGGGAAAGCAAGTTGTTGAAATGGCTAAATGAGAACAATAAAAAAAGAGAGTGATTGACAACATCAGATCAGGCATCCCCTGTTCCTGTGGGCCACTGAGGAACTGAAAATGCAAGACTCCTAGAAGGCCTCCCACCACGTTGCCTAAGGCACTTCATAGCTAATTTACCTATGGATGTCATCTACCTGGATTTTTGTAAAGCCTTTGACACGGTCCCCCACAACATCCTTCTCTCTAAATTGGAGAGCCATGGATTTGATGGGTGGACCGTTCAGTGGATAAGGAATTGGTTGGATGGTCGCAGCCAGAGGGTAGTGGTCAACGGCTCAATCCAGATGGAGACCAGTGATGAGTAGAGTCCCTCAGGGGTCCGTACTGGGACCGGTGCTGTTCAATATATTTATCAATGACATGGACAGCGACATCGAGTGTACCCTCAGCAAGTTTGCAGATGACACCAAGCTGAGTGGTACGGTCGAGACACCAGAAGGACGGGATGCCATCCAGAGGGACCTGGACAAGCTGGAGAGGTGGGCCTGTGTGAACCTCATGAGGTTCAACAAGGCCAAGTGCAAGGTCCTACACCTGGGTCGGGGTAATCCCCACTATCAATACAGGCTGGGGGATGAAAGGATCGAGAGCAGCTCTGCTGAAAGGGACTTGGGGGTACTGATAGATGAAAGGCTGGACATGAGCCGGCAATGTGCGCTGGCAGCCCAGAGGGCCAACCGTGTCCTGGGCTGCATCAAGAGAAGGGTGGCCAGCAGGTCGAGAGAGGTGATTCTGCCCCTCTACTCTGCTCTGGTGAGACCTCACCTAGAGTACTGCATTCAGCTCTGGAGCCCACAGCACAAGAATGACATGGAACTGTTGGAGCGGGTCCAAAGGAGGGCTACAAAAATGATCCGAGGGCTGGAGCACCTCTCCTATGAGATAGGACAGGCTGAGAGAGTTGGGCTTGTTCAGCCTGGAGAAGAGAAGGCTGCGGGGAGACCTGATTGCAGCATTTCAGTACTTAAAGGGAGCCTATGGGAAAGATGGGGACAATCTTTTTAGGAGAGACAGCAGTGATGGGACGAGGGGTAATGGTTTCAAGCTAAACCAGGGTAGGTTTAGGCTGGATATAAGGAAGAAATTCTTTACAATGAGGGTTGTGAAACACTGGAACGGGTTGCCCAGAGAGGTAGTGGAGGCCCCATCCCTGGAAACATTCAAGACCAGGTTGGACAGGGCTCTGAGAAACCTGATCTAGTTAGTGGTGTCCCTGCTCGCTGCGGGGGGGGGTTGGACTAGATGACCTCTAGGGGTCCCTTCCAACCCAAAACTTTCTATGATTCTATGATTCTATGATACAGAAACATAAGCTCAAAACCAGACCACCTTGCTGAAATTCTTCAAGGTGGGATATACAGGAGATCAGATTAGAAGATCCACTATTCATTTTAACTTTGGTAGATATGAAGCCATAAACAATTACTTCAAAGGAACTCCAAGCAGCAAGATCCATGAAAAAGCTAAGATGTCAAAAGTTAAGTGATTTGCCTGTAATCATGGGGAAGGCTCTCACAGTGTCTGCTTCTGCTGATTCTGTCTCTTTGGTATAAGCTGCAAGAGCTTTCTTCTCCTCTTTTAACCACGTATGTGATTCTGTAGACTGGATGGGAAAACAATATCTTGATTGTAAAAATTATCCAAGCCCTTTTCTCAACTCTTCCATCCAATTAAATGGTGATGGAAGAAAAAGACCATTTTGCAGCAACGAATTAGTGAAGATATTGTGAATATTGTGACATCACAGCCAGTTTCTTACCACTAACAGGAAATGATGAGAGCAAGAAAAGTCATTCCGTTCTCATTGTATTTTCAGATGTCTCAGACCAAGCTTTTCCACCACATCATTCTTTCTGTAGTCATGTACTTACCTAATAGAAACAGAAATGAATGTGTTTGAGAGTGGTCAACTACTGGAAGAGGACCACAGAGAGACTGAGGAGTCTCCACTCTTGAAGATACTCAAAACTCGACTAGACAAGCACATGAACAACCTGATCTAGTGAGACCTGCTTTCAGCTGGCCTACATAATCACCAGAGATCCTTCTGAACCCAAATTATTCTGACTCTGCAGCTGATTATCTTACATTGCTCCTCTACAGTCCACGGCAGCTGAGAGCACTTCTTCCTGAAGCAATCAGCTTCAGAGCGGCAATGCAACTACTTCAGAACAGGCATGCAGCTGTCATTTGTGTTGATGGAGGCCCTGAGGTTGCTTCCATTCTTTAAGACAGATTCTACTGGAGTCATTCAATGCCTCACAGAATTCAGCTGGATCCAGATCTGGTTCCCTGAATAGGAAAGACTACAAAATCTGCTGCTACTGAACATAACAAAACCATTTGCAAAAATTGCGTGGACATGTAAAATGAAAGAATTTATACATAGTACCTGAGTTACGACTCTAAACTTTGAACTTTTTACATATAGTTTTTGTCTGACAAAGCAAAAAAAGTAGGATTCTGCACCTTCTCAGTGTGAAAAAACCTTACGCTGAATATTATAAACTAAAAATGTGAATGCAGAAACCAGAAAGAATAGGTGGTAAATTCTCTTAGCTCCTTTCACATTTGTCCTGAACAAGATGAACTAAAGAATGTGGAGGAAGAGTTTACCTGAAGCGAAGCTGTAACACATCTTCTGATTTTATTAAAAAGTATTTATACTTTTAGCAGAGTGACACCTCCTAGCCATTTTTCAGTGTATGAACTCAGGATAAATCCAAGTGCTAACGTGATGTTTTTAAAGTAGCAGCAAGTACCTCTTTAGAGTTTGTGGAGACCGAGAAATGTTCTCAGACTGGGACTGCACTAAAATGCATGTAATGAGCTGGGAGTTATTGTAAGTTACCAGATCTATAGAAGCTAGGTCACAGTGTTCCAGAGTGGAAAATAATCTGCAATTATTTTTGCCTCTTCATGGAAAGGCAAGACTCAGTGCCCTCAAGCAAAAGTCAGAAACAAAGACTCAATTCAGAACTAAATCTTACATGTAGTTAGCAAGGTACATATCTTGGATTTGTTTATTCCTCTCTGAGGCTTGACTACTGCTTTCATTTTGAACTTTACTGTTGAACTCACTTTGCACAAGCCATTTAATTCACCCTAAGTGGCCTCTCAGCCACTGCAGAATTGTTAAGTATGCTTTACCTCTTAGTCATCCAGCTTCATGTTATTGTCATGGCACCATCAAGACTTCCACAGATGAAAAGAAGATTTTTTTCCCCCAGTAACCTGTCCTTTCTAATACTCATTCATTTACTGTTAAAGAATTTCTTTCCCTCTTCTCTCATTTTACTCTCCGTGTTATCATACTTGTTTTCCTCTACTATATTCTCCCAGATTCTTAAACCATGCTCCTCACAATTACCACCATGCTTTTTCTTACCCTCCCCTTCCTCTCCCTTAATTTTACGTACACTGTCTGAAGCCCCAATGGTATCAGAGGATTCAGAACCGGATTTGATAGATCTTACTTGAAGGTGAAGGAGATGATGTCACTTCTTTGTTACGGGACATAATCTAGTCAAGAAAACCTGGTTGTGCTTTCTATTGCCTTACCATGCTGTAGGCATGTACATATGGATATATCCTGTTTACCACTTCTGAAATTACTTCTTTCCTTCAAACATCAGTGCAAATTATTTTATCAGATGTATTCACTTGACTTCTGCCATGATGAATTTCATTCTCATTCCTAACCATAATGCAGCTTTCCAAGTATCTTTAAAACAATACTTTATCTTCCTCACTATTCAGGAGACCTCGCAACTTCTCTCTTCCTTATCACTTCTTCCAGACAGTTAATGGAACTTCAAGATAATACTCTTCCATATATTAAACAACACAAATTATTTATTAAGAAAATAGGATAACTTCATGTAAGACAACAGATGTATGTCTTACCAAGCTTCTGCTTATTAGCACTTACCTACATGTGTCTCAACAATTTTTAATCCGTCTAAGAACAATATAGCAAGTCTTCTTCTCTGAGGTACTCTAGCAACTGTTCCACTGTAACACATTTATTTGGGTTTTTTTCCCCTCCCAATGCTATCCAACATGCAATAGATAGTTGAAAAGACCTAAAAGGAAGACACGATTTTTACCATCATGACCTCACTGAAATCAACTGAGCTACTGCAGTTTAACCAAGCTAAGAATATGGTCCTATTTATTTTTGTTAAAGATACACTTTTTCTTACAGTACGTTAGTAGTCTAACCAACTGCCAGCTACACATTTTGCTTCAGCTGAAATTGCTTGTCATGAGCACCATTAAACAGTTAAGCACAACCATACTAAAGCAACACAAGGTGTTCTCTGTTAACTCTATCCTTGAACCACACAGTCTCTTGGAAATTTCAGGAAGCACTAAAAATCCAGGAACCTTTAGAGACGCAATCCCAGAAACCACAGTTTATCATGGCCCGTGCAAACTGCTATTTATCACCTAATAACTCCGTACTTTTAACAGCACAGAAGAAACTGAGCCCTGTGGTACAGAAATGGAATCGGGGTGTGGTGGTTGTGTGGATTTTAAAAGATTAAAAACCAGATTTAATTGAAGGAAAAAAGACAGCTAATGGCAAGAGGTGGAAGCAGAGCATACTGTCTGATGAACCAAGGGAGTCTGATTCACTACAGTCTGTTTTTAGTTGAGTGGTTTTTAATAATGCCTCATCCACAAGCAGCAACAATTGTGGCTTGTGTCAAATAAACTTGGGGGAAACGCCAAGAGAGAAACACACACCTTCAGCCTGTAACCACCTAAGTCAATGACCCACCTTGAACAGTTCAGTGCTCCAAGACCAAGTCAGGCATCACACCAGTCATGCTGCTCCCCACTTCCCCGTAGTTGTCTAGATTAGGGGGCTGGCCAGGAGTCAAGGTTTATACACACCTGCAGCAGTGTTGGTGGGCACTCCATAGGTCTCTAGCTCAATGTCATTCTCCAAGAAGGACTACTGCCAACACTAGATCAGCTCAGCTATGTTTTGGTCTGTCTTAGTCATGAAAATGTCCAAGGATGGACACATCATCGTCTCCAGGTACCTTATCACAGAGTTTAAGTACCAAACAAATGAAAAAGCTCTTCCTAAGCAGTTCGAAGCTTCCAAGCTGCAACCCTCTGGGAATTACTGAGAAGGGTTTCGCTCTGCCATTTTTGTTACTTCCTTCAAGTAGTTGTAGGTTGTTATCATCTAGTTCCAGCTCCTCCTGACATGGGCAGGGACACCTTCCACTAGACCAGGTTGCTCAAAACCCCATCCAGCCTTGCCTTGAACACTTCCAGGGATGGGGCATCCACAATTTCTTGGGCAACCTGTTCCAGTGTCTCACCACCTTCACAGTAAACAATTTCTTTCTTATATCTAATCTCCCCTCTTTCAGTCTAAAGCCATTACCCCTTGTCCTATCACTACATGCCCTTGTAAACAGTCCCTCTCCAGCTTTCTTGGAGGCCCCCCTTCAGGTACTTGAATACTGCAATCAGGTCTCCCCGCAGCCTTCTCTTCTCCGGGCTGAACAACACCAACTCTCTCAGCCTGTCTTCATCGGAGTGGTGCTCCAGCCCTCGGATCATCTTTGTGGTCCTCCTCTGGACTTGCTCCAACAGGTCCATGTCTTCACATCCTTCGTGAAGTGGGAGACCCAAAACTAGACCCAGCATACCAGGCAAAGCCTCGCCAGTCTTAAATAGAGAGGGATAATAATTTCCTTCAAACTGCTAACTACAGTCCTTCGTATGTAGCCCAGTATGCAGTTCACCTTATTCACTTCTTGAGTGCTCTGTTGGTCAATGTTCAGCTTGACATTCCTCACAAGTTGCAAGGCCCTTACAGCAGGATTGCTACTTAACCACTTGGTTCCCAGCCTGTACAGTTACACAGGGTTAGTCCGCTGCAAGAGCAGAATTTTGCAGGTCTTCCTAAGCTGTCTCCTTTGGACCACCTTCAGGCTTCACAAAATGCCTCTGGGCTGAAGCTCTTCCCTCTGGCACACCATCAACAGAAGCATATAGTTTTCATCTCTCAGCCTTTGCAACCCGAATTGGTCACAGCTGTAGCTTTTCGTTTCTCTTTTCCTTTTAAAATGGTTCCACACTTCAAAGAAAATAAGAGACCTCCAGCAGCATAAATACCATTCCCAAAGATGAGGTGTTGAGTGCCTCAAACATCCTTCTCAGGAGCAAATGGCTGAAGGGAAAGGTATTTTTCCAAGGGATAGCGATATTGCTGCTGTGTGCAGAAAAACATTCCCATACATCCACCCACAGATTCAGCATCCAATTCAAAGGACACGGGGCTGTGAGCAACTTGATCTAGTCAAAGATGTCCCTGCTCACTGCACAGGGGTTGGGCTAGACGACCTCTAAAGATCCCTTCCAACACAAAGCATTCTATGATTCTCTGACATGTGCTATAAAGCAGTAAAAGCCCCACACACCAGCTGGTATCTAAAATGTGGTTTGGGATGCCTCTGAAGCATTAACGAACCTCTCCCAAAAGATATTGTATTTCTGCTGATATGCTCCAGCTTTCCACTGCAAAACAGCAAAGACTGGCCTATTAGATTCTGTATCACTGTAGCCTGCCACAAGTACAGGGTATCCTGCACTTTGCAGAACCGGGTAGCACCTCCTTCTGAAACCACTCAAACCATGTTCTGGGCAAATAATTTTAACGTAACCTTATCTTTTAGAAACTGGAAAAACATCACTGTCAAACCCTTTGTATTTTAGGATACCCAATCATATCTCAAGAACCTTCACTGCCTTACTGACTAGGTAAAGTAAAAGGTACTCCCTTTGGGATCATCTTCTGAGGTGATCAACAAAACCTAAAGTGCTGATTCCACTTTGGTTCACAAAGACATATTTTTCCCATGATGGTCTGCAAAGACGCAGAGCTTGCATGTCATCCTGAATTGTGCAATATAAGCCCAGCAGGCATGCAATGGTTAAGCATTTAAAAGCACTAAGCAATGACAGAAGCAGTGAACCACAGCAGTATTATTCAGTTAAAGCAGGATGAATTCAAGGCCCTGAAGGAATAGGGATGGTGCAAGAGCAGTTCTTAATCAAGATCATCCCTCTTTAATATATATTTTATTTTAAATTGTAGCTATGGAAAGGGAAGGGTTATTAGCTCTTTATTCCCCATGAATAACTAATTTAGACCTGGAACAGACAGCCCACAAATCCATGGGCCCCGATGGACTGGACCCATGAGTGCTGAGGGAGCTGGCGGAAGTCGCTGCTGAGCCACTCTCCATCATCTTTGAAAGGTCCTGGAGGACAGGAGAGGTGCACGAGGAGTGGAGAAAAGCCAATGTCATTCCAATCTTCAAAAAGGGCAAGAAGGAGGACCCAGGGAAATACAGGTTGGTCAGCCTCACTTCCATCCCAGGAAAGATGATGGAGCCACTCATTCTAGAGGTCATCATCAAGCAAGTGGAGGAAAAGAAGGTTATCAGGAGTAGTCAGCATGGATTCACCAAGGGGAAATCATGCTTGACCAATCTGATAGCTTTCTACAATGGCATGACTGGCTGGGTAGATGAGGGGAGAGCAGTGCATATTATCTATCTCGACTTCAGCAAGGCTTTCGACACACCTCCCATAACATCCTCCTAGGGAAGCTCAGGAAGCGTGGGCTGGATGAGTGGTCGGTGAGGTGGATTGAGAACTGGCTGAATGGCACAGCTCAGAGGGTTGTCATCAGCGGCGCTGAGTCTAGTGGGAGGCCTGTAACTAGTGGTGTTCCCCAGGGGTCAGTACTCG
Organism: Opisthocomus hoazin; assembly: GCF_030867145.1. Lineage (NCBI taxonomy): Eukaryota > Metazoa > Chordata > Aves > Opisthocomiformes > Opisthocomidae > Opisthocomus > Opisthocomus hoazin. The sequence continues at coordinate 16,633,847 of NC_134420.1, read as the reverse complement.
GCCCAGTCTTGTTTAACTTCTTCATCAATGACCTGCATGAAGAGTTAAAGTGGACCCTCAGCAAATTTGCTGATGACACAAAACTAGGAGGAGTGGTGCAGACACCAGAAGGCTGTGCTGCCATTCAACGAGACCTGGACAGGCCGGAGAGTTGGGCAGAGAGGAACCTGATGAAATTCAACAAGGGCAAATGCAGGGTCCTGCACCTGGGGAGGAACAAGCCCATGCACCAGTACAGGCTCAGGGCGGACCTGCTGGAGAGCAGCTCTGTGGAGAGGGACCTGGGAGTGCTGGTGGATGACAGGTTAACCATGAGCCAGCAGTGTGCCCTGGTTGCCAAGAAGGCCAATGGGATCCTGGGGTGTATTAAGAGGATTGTGGCCAGCAGGTCGAGGGAGGTTCTCCTTCCCTTCTACTCTGCCCTAGTGAGTCCCCATCTGGAGTACTGTGTCCAGTTCTGGGCTCCCCAGTTCAAGAAAGTCGAGGAGCTACTGGAGAGAGTCCAGCGGAGGGCTACGAGCATGATAAGGGGATTGGAGCATCTCTCCTATGAGCAAAGGGTGAGGGAGCTGGGCTTGTTCAGCCTGAAGAAGAGAAGGCTGAGAGGGGACCTTATAAATGCCTACAAATATCTCAAGGGTGGGTGTCAAGAGGACGGGGCCAAACTCTTTTCAGTGGTGCCCAGCGACAGGACAAGGGGCAACAGGCAAAAACTGAAGCATAGGAAGTTCCAGCTGAATATGAGGAGGAACCTCTTCACTCTGAGGGTGACAGAGCACTGGAACAGGCTGCCCAGGGAGGTTGTAGATTCTCCTTCTCTGGAGATATTCAAGACCCACCTGGACGGGGTCCTGTGCAGCCTGCTCTAGGTGACCCTGCTTCGGCAGGGGGGTTGGACTAGATGACCCACAGAGGTCCCACCCAACCCCTAATGTTCTGTGATTCTTATGGCTACCGCAACCTGACCTGTGATTGTAACTGTAACATGACTGCACTGCCAAACATTATTCATTGTCAGGTTAGAGCTAACACAAAACAGACTTGAGTGCACACTTACTTTTTTAACAAAAATATCTGTAAAACACGAGAAGACATCCTTCAGATCCACGTATGGATCCCACCCAGTTTCCTCCTCCTTCTCTGCATGAGATGCCAGCAGATGCTTTTCTCTGGGTTCCCTTCCCCCTTCTTGCATTCTTGGCAGATGGAGGGTTACTCTCTGTTTTCGGCTGCTGCCACCAGGCTCAGATACTTAGTATACCAACTGTTGTGCAGCACCCACTGCATGAAATGAACTATTCGTTCAGGCCACGTTTCTAGCTGACAAGCCTTTACCTCAAAAAAAAAAACAAAACAACAAACTCTTTGCTTTGGTAACCCTGAGGACTGAGGACAGATTCAGCAAAGGCACTGAAGAGCAATAGGCTACCACTTTTCTGTAAGCTCCTCTATTTGGCCACTGGCCCTTGAATCACATCCAAAAATACACTGAAGGCAAATGAGATTTGTTGGCGACCCCTGAAAGAGTAACTTTTTTAAGAACAAAGAGTAGTGAATGTAGGGCTTGTACATAGCAGACAAAGGAAGCTGCTTCTGACTGACTCTTTCAAGGTCATCCGTCTGACTGCAGTTTGCTTCCCTTCATCTGAGGCTTGCAAAACCTCTGCAGACAGCTCCTCAGCAACACACAACAAAATGCAAGTCGGCATTTAAGTCCTAAAAACGGGTAATATGTCTCAGTGCTACAGAAACAGTGTGGTACAGTCCCTGCCTCCTCATGCCCCTCCAGGTTTCTTTGGAAAAATTATGCACAAGCAGCTACTCTCTGAAAGGAAATCAAGCAATTTGTAGCTGATTTATCTCCGCCATACACCACTTATCTGGAGTGCATGTTTTCCCTTTCTTAGAGATTGAACAGGATGAGGATATTGAATGGCTCTAAAAAAAAATTGAAGCTAAAGCTATCAGCCTTCAGAGCCAGCCAAAACAGTCATCAGCATTTAAAGCAGCATGAAACTACTGGAGGTCCCCAACCAGGCAGCACATACGCACACTTCCATTCAGCCTACCAACTTCCCCCGGAGCGAACCACAGCAATGCTGCTTTGGCTGCTAGCACGGAACCTGAACTACTCCTGCATTTGAGGGAAGGACGAATGCAAATGGAGGAACAACTTAAACTCCTGCTGCAGCAGCACGTGAAGGCGCTCCAAAGCTAGGCTCAAACCCCAAGCGACTGGAGAAGAGCTCTGTCAGTCCCACCACCCCAGCTGTTTCAGGAGATGAGATCGGAAGGTGGTTTGTTGTTGGGTTTTTTCTCCTATGAAAAAAGCAGCAGCTTACTTATGTCCATTGTCAGTTGACAAGGTCCATCTCAGCCAGCAGAGCTCTTCCAATTCCCTGATATGGCTAGGCCATAGACTACATAAGGGAATTATAGAATCATAGAAAGTTTTGGGTTGGAAGGGACCCCTAGAGGTCATCTAGTCCAACCCCCCCGCAGCGAGCAGGGACACCACTAACTAGATCAGGTTTCTCAGAGCCCTGTCCAACCTGGTCTTGAATGTTTCCAGGGATGGGGCCTCCACTACCTCTCTGGGCAACCCGTTCCAGTGTTTCACAACCCTCATTGTAAAGAATTTCTTCCTTATATCCAGCCTAAACCTACCCTGGTTTAGTTTAAAACCATTACCCCTCGTCCCGTCACTGCTGTCTCTCCTAAAAAGATTGTCCCCATCTTTCCTATAGGCTCCCTTTAAGTACTGAAATGCTGCAATCAGGTCTCCCCGCAGCCTTCTCTTCTCCAGGCTGAACAAGCCCAACTCTCTCAGCCTGTCCTATCTCATAGGAGAGGTGCTCCAGCCCTCGGATCTTTTTTCACGATCCCCTGTCCTCCTCAACTGGAGTAGCGTTTGCCTCTCATATACACCACTGTGAAGTTTGTACCAACTGCAAAGGCCCTACAAGCTGCTTTGAACATTTCTTCTTTCCCTGACAGTGATGCAAAGAGATTGTGAAACTCAGCTTTTTTAACACAAAATGATGCAATGCAAATTCAAGACCAAGGTCTGAGTCACCCTGACTCCCCTTGGGCCTCTCTCCACCCCCTATGCCCAAGGGGCTTACTCTAAGCTCAGCCCTGAGCCTTCAATCCCTGCCTCAGCTGTTGTAGAGATGTGCCTGTCTTCAGCTCCAACCCTGCCTGTGCCTGCCAACGGACCTTGTTGATCTGGACCCTGCTCTGCATACCGACTTCCCAGCTTGACCTCAGACCTGCCTCACTCACTGCTATGGACCTGCTTGGTGTCACTGGATTTGGTCCTGACTCTAACTTGCATTCTCACCTTGACTTCGGACCAGACTCGTGACCACGGATGTGTCTAACAATCCAGACCCTCATCTGACCCTGCACTGCCACCTCCATTCTGGCCCTGCTTGCCTCGCTGGGGTAAAGCGGTAATGCCCCTTGGCCAGCCAGACCCCTGCCCTGCCCGCCATGTTACTGTACTAAGGTGACGGACCCTTATCTCTTAAGAAGCACAGCTGGCATTCGTTCCACCCTAACATTCACGTCAGAGGTGACGTATCCTGAATTGATCTGTTACATAAACATAACAAGCCCAATTCACCTGCTGAAAAACAGCTGGATAAAATAGACGTTCACATGACAGAAGGTGAGAAAGAAAACCTCTACTATGCTTCAGATGTGGTTTTTGCACTAGAAGGAAATTCTTAAATGACTCTGTCCTATGAAGTTTCTGTGCTGCATCTCTCCTGTAACACTCCTGTCTCTCTGGCTTGCAGGGAGTTGGTAGCGAGGCAGTCAGCTACCAGAAGCCAAGGCACAGTCTACTGCCAGAGAAAACTACTCATGCCTTGGAGACAATCGAGCTTCCTTAGAGAACTCCTGTTGTCTCTAAGACATTGCTGAACTTTAGAAAACATTTGTTTTTGTGAAGAGCAGTAGCTTAGCAGCTGACAGAGGTTCCAACTGTGCAGGTATCTGTTATAATAACCGCACGAGCTGGGACTCATTAGCCAGCTGAACAAAAATACAACCAAAGACACAGGGGATAATAGCCTTCCCTCTTTCAAAAAATGCTCTTCAGCACACAGCTACAAGCTGCACATTTTGCATGGCCAAGGAAACTGGGGAGCAGATCTTGAGAAACTCTAACCCAATGCAGGTTAACCTTACTTCAAAGGAACTAAAGTCAACTTAAAACCTGAATGCAGGAACTTGGGATTTCTGGGGTCAGGCTTTGCTGGGTCTGCAGCAGAGCCTACAGACATAAAGGAACTCATCCCACAGCCACACATATCAAAAGGAATATCAATGTACACTCATTTTCTCCCTAAAAACGTATCTCTTAGTCTATTACTACAATGTATTTTATACTCCCCAGAGGAAATGATCACAGAGCTTCAACTAGTCAGCCCTGGGAGAACCTGCTCTGATTATTCTAATAGTGAAATTGGGGCTTTCCAAGTTGTCGTTGATTGACACGTTTAACATGCTTCTCTCTATCAGAGCCTACTACCTGATTTCATAAACTTCGGTGCCATCTGTCCTGCTGTCTGTGGAGTAAAAAGCACGTTTTGATTGCAGTCATTCACATGCCTGGCCTCATTTACTGGACAGCCTTCCTTTCCTGGACCTTCTGCCTTCTCAGCAGAACATCACTCTGGCAGATCACACCACCAAATGTGACCACGAAAGGAGGGCTGCATTCAGAGTAGGCAGCATTTAGCTCTGGATCACTCTAGGGATTTCACTCCTCTCCCAATGGTAACAGACTCTTCATTATGTTCACTAACACTGACTTGTAAGTAGGCAAAATATGCAGAGACTGAAACATAAGCCTCGTAAGAATGTCTGAAATCATTCTGGGAACTGCTTTCCACAAGCTGAGAGCACCCATGGTTCTGGATACAGCTTCCATCAGACTGGGTATCTGGCAGGCCAAGAAAACATGCCCAAGCATTGACGTTCCTACATCCAAACAGTAGGAAGGGGCTTTGAAAATACACACACTCCTGCACACAGACAGCAGAGAATAGCAGGAAACAATTCCATCACTTTCAAGCAGAAAATACAAAATTCACCACCCATCAGTTTCTTACTTGGGTGTAATTACTGAGCATTACAATAACCTCGTTGCGTTGCTTATTATGCTAATCTTAATTGGCTTGCTGTTTCTTTGCACACCCTCCCATCTGTTTGCCCTTTTTGTCAGTTGACTCTCCTCTGGCACTTTGACTGCAAACTCTTTTGAGTTAAGGACTGATTTTCTGTTACAGGTGTAGAAAGCCTGGTCTAAAGAGGTCTTGGTCTCTGACTTGGTTTTTCAGAAACTGTCAAAACACAAATTAGCTGGTATCAAATGTATCTCAGGTTATTTTTGTTTCGCCGTTAAATCAACCTTAAAACAAATGCTACTAAACTGATAAAGGACTCTCTGTGACTACAAGTAGAAACATACCAGCTAATAGCGGTTACACAATCAAATCTGTAACATCATTTCCCTTTCCTTTAACTCTTTCTGTCCCCTTGCTTTTAAATATTTATTGAGTGATATGAGTGAAATTCTGTCTTGTTTGATTTCTCTGAAGTTCCAACACTTGCTAACAACCAAAGAACCGGTGAGCAGCAGATGTACAAGCTGTTAATGATCATGGCAAAATAAACACCCCAAATCAGACGCTTCTTTAGTAAATACCAGCTTCTATTTTGGTCTTTCTCTTTTCATAAGTTTGTTCCCTGAATACAGCTTAAATCAGTAAGGTCATTTCCCTGAGATAGCACTAATGACTACAGGGGACTAAGTGTCATCTGAATGCTGAGACCTGGAAATCTCCTCCCAGAAAACGATTTCCAAATCCCTGCATCAGGATGCAGCCAGAGGCCCTAAAGGACTATCTGTTAAATAACAAGCGTGCATCTCAGCTTGATGGAAATTCTCTTTCTATAATTGTCTGAGGTGGGTTTAGTTCACAACCATAGAGATGCAAGAGAATCAGCACAGCACCATCCATCTATATGAGGAAGGTAGTAAAATTGTATAGAAGATTTCATTACTAGTTTGTATCTTAATACAGCAAAGCACTAAGCCACAGTCTAAACAAAACCTAAAAGCTTCCTTTTTTAACAAAAATACCCTTTCTCCACACCTTTTCCAAAAGAAAACCATAGGAAAGAAAATGTAAATGAAAACCTGCTTGACCTCTATTGAGGGTGTTCATGAGAACAAAGACCTATTCCTGACCATCTCTAACAAATGCTTCTCAAGAGTGAGTTCAGACGGTGCAAAAGGCACACATCCTTCCTGTATTATTTCCAAATGCTGATAAACAAGCTGCCAACCAGCTCCAGAGTTCAGAGTCTGGGGGTAACACAGTAGGTAAAATTAAATCAAACGGCTCCTTTCCATACCCACTTCACAGCATTTTGCCCTAGTTTGCACTTGCAGTTACAGTGTTGAGCTGGCTAGATCCACACTGATTCACAGCCCTGCCTTTCACCCAGACCCTACAAAATTTTCAGAAGCAGCTTGCTAAATCAGTAGAGAAAAATATCCCAAACTTCTGTTACATTCTGTTAGGATCCAAGTTTGCTGCCAACAGGAGACAACTGTCTCCTTGCTCCCATACAGGCAGAAGGGTCACGCCAAGACTCAGACCCAGAGGTCATTTGGACATTACAGCTATATACATCTGTGCAAAGATCTGAATCAACAACCATCATCAAGGGAGTCTCAGATTCATGGGGCTTGAAATCCAGGCTAAAATTGAGATTTTACATTTCAGCTCCATCTCAAATCAGCAATGCAGCTGCTAAGCCTTAGCGTGCCTGAGCAGTATGTGGTAGGAGTGAAAAAAAAGCACAGTACAGCGTCTCCTGCTCTGCTTATTGTCAGTATAACCACTGGACACAGAAACTCATTCTTCAGAAGCACAAGACTTCGTAAGGCACAGAAATACCAGCCTCTGGGACAGGAGTGAGAAGACAACACATGGAGTAAGAAGCAAATTGTTCACCACAGATGCATATTTTATGTACTGCTCTGCTTTGGTAAGATGCACCTCTTACCCTTATGTTCTGAGGTGGGACCATGCTGAACCGTGTGAGCACCAACAGGCCCACCACCAGAGCAATCAGTTTGTAAAGAAGTGACAGCAAAGAGCCTGAATTCATTCCGTTATTGCCCAGTGATGGGCTTTTTCTCCCCTGACAGTTCAGAAATCTCATTTTGAGATTACAAAAATCATTCTACATTTCTCCTGTCTCTAACAGCAGCACAGGCAGTAAAGACTCCAAATTGCATATTCAGGACTGTGCCTAGGAGTTCAAGTAGCAGATGTACCAGGCAGAAAAGACTGCAGGACACTCTTCCATAGTTTTACATGGTTTGCAGGGAGAAGCAGCATAAAGACTTGCTTTTGTCAAAATAATCAATTATCTTGAAAATACACTAGGGAACCATTCTGAAATAAGGATGGAGTTATTTTTACTTATTTGCTTCTCTGATCAAAACTACACTTAAAAATATATATTCTCTGGCTTTAAAAATCTTAGAAATACAGTACGTAACTCACCAGAGACAGCAGCACTGAAGGGAGTCTGTGCCAGTATCTAAATCTCTGGACAGAAATTCAATAAACACAAATATCAACACAACCCTGCAATAACAGGAAACAGTAGCAGGTGGGAAAACTGGCAGAAGCCAGTTTGGACCCCGTGCGTGTGCCTCTGAGGCTGTTTTTTCAGCCACACGACCCAGGCAGTGACACAACAGACTGCTGTCACTGTCACCCCACAGTGCAGCCCCATGCCTTCGAATCCACTCTGATCCAGGTTGGAGACTAAGAGCTTGCCTCTGCCAGCGTCACAGCAACTTCGAAGCAAACTGTTATTACTAATGATCCTCATTGGCTTTATTCATGGATAAGTATATACTTTTTTCTCATTTGCTATTTTCCTCTATTGGAATGAATTCAAGTGCTCTGCGAAGTTTGAGGCCAAACAGAGTGGCTGTACCCAGGCAGAGCACAGAGGAGGTTTTGTGCACAGCTGTAAATGCAACTCTGCTGACAAAGCTCAGTGCAAATTCACAACTCCTCCTACTGCTTCAGGTTCTTCTGAGCAGAGACTGAAAGTCATATCAACCTGTCAAATGACCTAAGGAAAGCGCAGAAAAATGATGCAAGGAGAGGTGCCAGGCCAAGCACTCCTCAGAGCCTTTGGGATCAATGCTGGTGCTTAGATCTCTAACGTAAGCAGTAGAGAGGTTACTTTGCCTACGCCCAACAGCAAAAATGAAAAAAGCTCTTGCCTTTTCATCGAACTCAAATCTTGTATTACAGCTGTCTTTGGAACATGCTCCCTGTTTGATGCTTAGGCAAGTTATTTAACCTCACAGGGCTCAGTTCCCTGTGGGGGAAACTACCTTTTCTAATTTTTCTCGCCTTTTACTTTTTTTCTGGGGAGAAGTTCTCTTCCTAAGTGTTTGTGCTGTACCTTTCACAACATTGCCCATTTTCAGCTGAGACACCTCAGTGATGCTGCAATGCACAAAAAAACAACTCTTAAACTAATCTGCTCCATGCATGGAGTCTGCTTCTAAAACAAGGCGGTACCGCGCTGCATGGGCATAACCCTCCTGCAGAGCAAAAGGCCAACAACCAAACCCCAAGACAAAACGTCCAGAACATGTGAAACACTTTCTGCTACCCTGCCCTTGTTGAAAAGTGAAATTTGAAAGAACCAGAGACCTCGAGCAAGACATCAGTTCAAGGGTGCCACTGGCAGACTGACTCTCCTAAGCATTTTGGCTGCTGGGCGCCACCCAGGGACAGCTCCATTAGCCCAAGGGAAAACCAGGCTGAACAGGGCTGGGAACTCTCCCAAGCAGAACTAGAGGAACGCTCCCTCACCTCTTCCCACCCCTCCTTTTTCATGTTTGCCTGAAGGTGTGAAGACAAAACAAGTTTGTGCCTTGCATATTTTAAAGGAATTGCTGTTCTATTTCAAAAGATGTTCCTGTCATCAGAGAGCACATACATATCACAGCCGGCAATACCTCCTTCGCATTTAAGTCTTCAATCTGACTGTATAAATATATATACTGTGGAACAGAAAACACTGACAGGTACACAGGAAGCCTGACAGGATAACCACTCCTCTGCCTACACGCACTAAGCCATTGTGTAAATAACTATTCAAGCTCATGGGCTTTTTTCTTTTGAAATACGTTCTATTTACTTGATTGTCTGTAATGACTCCTCTCTGAAATTGTTAAGCTCTATCACATAGAATCATATTTAGATGGGATTACACTTTTACACTCATATCAAGAAATAAGATGGCATTGCTCACCTAATGCTGTCACTTGGCATAAAGCATTCTCATTTGCTCAAATAATGGCAAAATTCCAGTCCTCGTGCCTGTAGCAAATAATATCTTAATCTACAAGCTATCCTGTATTTCTGAGGTCAGGCACAGAGCAAGGTGATATTCTTTACATTCTTTATGATTAATGCTCTGAAGTCTGGCCTTTTACGGCCTGAAGTGCAAAGAGAGATTTGAAACCATCTGGTTTTTTGTACCTAAACAGAGACTCTTTCTCAGGAGGCGAAAGCCCAATATTTTACTCAGAACTTGTTGCATCAAGTCAGAACAAGCTTCCATCCAGAACACTGGTGAATCTCTAACCACGACCTATACCAGAGGAAAGAAAAATGCAAGGACAGAGGCAGCATACAGGAACACTTCCCCAGAGCCCTGCCTCAGGCTGCAGCTCTTGGGCACTTCCTGAGCCGGAAGTGTCTTCACATTTCACAGCCTTTCATAGGTTTTATTCCCCATTTTCTCAGTTTTGAACTCATGCTGCCCACAATATGTCCTGTGGCAACAACATCCATTTGTCTGGAGAGAGTCCAGTGGAGGGCTACGAGGATGATGAGGGGACTGGAGCATCTGTCCTATGAGGAAAGGGTGAGGGAGCTGGGCTTGTTTAGCCTGAAGAAGAGAAGGCTGAGAAGGGACCTTATAAATGCTTATAAATATCTGAAGGGTGGGTGTCAGGAGGATGGGGTCAAACTCTTTTCAGTGGTACCTAGCAACAGGACAAGGGGCAACAGGCACAAACTGAAGCATAGGAAGTTCCGTCTGAACATGAGGAAGAAATTCTTCACTCTGAGGGTGACAGAGCACTGGAACAGCTTGCTCAGGGAGGTTGTGGAGTCTCCCTCTCCGGAGATATTCAAGACCCGCCTGGATGCAGTCCTGTGCAGCCTGCTCTAGGTGACCCTGCTTCAGCAGGGGGGTCAGACTAGATGCCCCACAGAGGTCCCTTCCAACCCCTACCATTCCGTGATTCTGTGATTCTTCAAGAAACCATTCCTTATTCACCCTTTTCCATGCAACTCCTAATTTTATGCTTACAAAATCTGTCAAGTCCATCCTCAGCCACATTTCACCAGACAGATCTACTGTATTTAACTACCCCTCATCTAGAAGCCATTCCCTATCTCCGATCCTCCCATCTCCATTCTCTGCATATTTTAGAGTCATTCTAGGCTTTTTGAGATGAGAGGCACCAGAAGTTTACACAACATTCAAGTGTCTTATTTTTGAGACATCAATGCCCTTCAGAGGAGGATCATGGGCTAAGTACAACAGAACAGAAGCATCCAAAAATCACTTGTGTGTTTAAAAGTCTTGGCCTTTAATTAATTTGCATTTATAGAAAGACAGTTTTTTCACACTGCTAGCTGTAATATATTTTAAGTCGGGAAATTTCAAATTAGGCCAGCAATTCACCTGTTCTTAGAACTTATCTCTGACCAGGGCAGATGCTTCAGAGAAGGCAAAGTCAATTCTAGAGTGCACAGTGAAATATATATTCCACACGGAAACTGTCTTCCAAACCCCATAAGTGCTTTAATTCTTAACACATTGAGATTTAAATTTTTATTATGTGCATGAAACTCAGGAACTGAAGAGACTCAAGAAACCTAAGTATCCTCAACACCAAGGTCTTTGGAAAAAGAAGAGGAACATAGGATCCCAAATTTCACACAGAATCTCAGAATGGTAGGGGTTGCGAGGGACCTCTGGAGATCATCTAGTCCAACCACCCTCCTAAAGCAGTTTCACCTAGAGCAGGTTGCACAGGACCTTGTCCAGGTGGGTTTTGAATATCTGCAGAGAAGGAGACTCCACAACCCCTCTGGGCAGCCTGTTCCAGTGCACTGTCGCCCTCAATGTAAAGCAGTTCTTCCTCTTGTTCAGATGGAACTTCTTATGCTTCAGTTTAGAAACATCTCATTTAGAAACATTTCATTTCAGTTTCGAAACATATACAACTGTTCTATTTATCTTCATTAAGATAACAAGTGCAAGCAGGTTAATTTCCTGGTATCTTCCTTTTTCATTGAAAAAGTGATCTTCCACCTTTTCTGGACACCATCTGTTGTTATTTTAAGGGAAATGGAAAATAGGAGCACACCACCTTCTCTGATCAAACTATGTTAAGTTATTCACATGCCAAAATGTCTTTTGACCTCAATAATCTGCACTATTCACCAATAAAACTCTTTCTGAGCTGTACAGAAATGCCAGTTGAACAGGACCAGTGATTCAGTCCCAGCCTCCGTACAGCCAAGTGGCCAGAGAGAGCCTTCAAAGCAGACAAACTTCAGGCTTATGCTCACCACTATTTTCCGCAGCTCAATTACAAATGCTGTTAATACACATGAAATTTTGAGCGCCAGTCAGGAATTTCGACAGCTTCAATGCAGTAGTGAATTTCACAATCTTGCCTCTAACACAGATTTCTGACTTTGATCATATTTTTTCTGACCTTCCATTGCCTAGAAACGTCCTTTGTTCTTCTGTCCTGGAAGATGGTAACAGAGAGAGCCTAATCACTGCATCTTTACTGGGAGGACTGAAGGTATGAGAATATAAACATTATGCAAAATTCACAAGGAACAGGAAGGCAGCAACAAAAATGAGAGTTATTTAAAATTATTAATAAGGAGAGGGACATATTGGAAGACTTGCAATTTAAAAAGCAATAGCTTGTTAAGCTTGCTTTAATACCAGCTTAGTTCATTACTCATTACAGAGTGATAGGGAAAATAAAGCTGGAGGAACTGTTAATGATGCCAGAAGTCTGTATTATGCATTCTGTAGTTCCTAATCTCTTAAAAATAAAGGAAAAAAAAAAAAAAGCTAATCATCTGTTCCTAGTCCCCTGATTTCATATCAAATTGCCAGCAAACAAATCCACGTAAGGGGAATTTTTTAGTTCCTTTTCTGCAGTAGTCTAATTAGATTCCACCAAGAAGTCTCTGAAAGCAACATAATTTCTTGTCTCAAAGCAGTTAGATGAGGCTTGCTCTCTTCATGTGAAAATGGTCTTTGCCATCCTACCTTCTTCTGCCGAAGTACTAGACAGTGGCCCACACTGCCCTGGCACAACCTACTTCTTGCTCAGTGCCTTCCAGGGTTGCATATGACCATCACCTCCTACAAGTGTAGTTTGAACCTGCTAGTCCACAAACTTAGAAGGCTTTTTTCTCCACTTCTGTTACAGATACTCTCTCTACAGTCAGTAAGGTGAAGCAGACCTTGGGCGACCTAATCAATGCATTTCTAGAGAGTTCTGGTTTCATTCAGCTGTTTCCCAAATCATCTACAACAGTGTTTTACCCAGCCTGACTAATTTTGACTGTTGGAAATGGTGTGAGCTGCGAGTAGAAAACTCTTCTTACATGATATTATAGCATGATAGCTACTACATGCAGCACTGCAAGAGGCAGCATTGTAGGACTGTAAAGTACACTCTCTCTTCTTGATGTCAATCAAATGCTCTTTCTCAAATCCTTTTTTCTAAGGATCCATCCAGTGACTACAATTCAAACAACACAAAGAGATTGTATATACACCCACTTCGAGGTCAGCACATGTCTTTCCTCTGATAAAGGCAAAATATTGATGAGAATAGTCAATTTGCTACCAACAACAGAAACTTGCCAGTCCCTTTTTTTCCACTCTCACATGTAGCAAGACACATAGCATGCTTTGGGAGGATCACAAAAATCTGCTTTACACTGACAGGTAATTTATTTCATAAGCCTCATTGAAAATAACAGGACTTAACTCTTGACAAGCAATTCCATGTGCTCCTTCCATGCATATCTTCGAAGCATCTCTGATTACTTCACAGATGCAAACAAGTCTTCATTAATTACATGCATTAATGCACAGCTAAATATAGCGCACTCAGAGCAACTGGATCTTCTTTCTGCCTTACAAATTTCTGAAAACTTCTTAGCTGAATTCTGATAACAAAGACATTAGGAATACAATTTTGTAAGCAAAATTGTCACAGCAGACAAAAATGTCATCCCACTGGCATCATCAAAACACAGACCTCCACCAAATGAGCCTAGTCCTGTAACAATCCTACTCCAAAAAATGCCTGGTATTAGAATGTAATCTACCTCATTTAAAATGAGATCATAAGGTCTTCAAGAGTTGGTAAAGATCCCTAAATGACCACCCATGCCCTTTTTTACTATTTAGGAGAACTACACTGTCATAATCGGAGGCACTAAAAGGTGTGATTTCTGAAGTGCAGGAAAACAGAATCTAAAGGCTACATGTAACTGTGCACCCACTGAAGCATTTAAAATAAGATCCTTGAAATCAGTGGTGCAACATTAGGTCCCAAAATAACTTCCTTGAGACTTCAGTGCAAGAAACAGAATCCTTCCTTCCTGCTGGCAGAGGGGATGCTCTCTCACTGGCCGTGACAGTTCTGGGTTCTATGGAAGTGTGCAAGCACAACTAGTTTTATTGACTTACAGGATCAAAACATTAACGTACTTGTTTCAGCAGTTCTAGAATATATGAAAAATCAATTAAACTAAGCAAAACAATTGGCTTTGAAGTATTCACTGTGCACTTGGGAAGGGCCATGTAAAGGAAGGAGAATATAGTGTTTTACATTGCCTTTACTTGCAGGCTTGCAGCGGAGAGGTGGGAGGGTGGAAACACCTCCCTGCGAGTTTGTATGTGGTTTGTAAATACTACTGAAAGGAGGTGGCAATGAGAAAACACACATTTTAGACAGGCAGAAACTTGCAGATCGTTGCCAAAACAAAAAAGAAGAGAGAAAAGAACAAAATAATCTGTAAGTGCTTTTCCCTACCACTTCCTATTTGGTAGATGGACAGACTTGGAGAAGGGCCTTCTGTAAAGCTAGTTAAGTCAGCTTTTTTCCAGTTGCTTTAACTGGCTTTTGAAGAGGCTTAGCTTTTAGATCTTACTATTCATAACAATCAGGATCATTACAGTAGTGCTTGAGGACCAAGCAAGAATGAAACCCCACTGCTTTAAGCACAATGCAAACAAAACAAAAAAACTTCTTAGCAAAGCTTTGTATCAAATTAAAAGAGGAAAAAGAGAAGGAAGATAATTTACAATGATCTGCACTGTATCTGCTGTTTTGCCACCTGAAAACCAGACATGGCCAAAGGAAGTGGAAACATATTTCTGCTCTAGCTGCCTTATGCTATTCAAGAGCTGCATACAGCAGCTCTGCAATGCATAGTGCAGGGCATAAAGTAAAATACAGTCATTACGATCTTCCCATTCCCTGAAACTACACAGACAGGTAAAGGATAAGACCCTGTGCATTTAAACCATGCCGTATAGACTTTAAAGAGCATGTGTAATTTGACAGAGCAGTCCCATCTGCTTCCAGTAACTGCAAGGTAATACAAAGCACATTCTTTGGTAATATCATAGAGGAAACGTGCTTTCAAGGGACTTGAAAATATTTACATGCCAATCTCTCTAACCAACAAGAACAAATCAAAATCTAAGATAGAGCTGATGAAATTTTAGTGAAATTCTTCATATGTTTTGAGACCTTGTGTTGGTTAAAATATGCATTAATATGCATTAAAGAAGCCCCAGAGCATTCTTAGTTCCAGCTGAATTATTGGCTTACAGAATGGCAACCACTTGTGAAGACCTCACAGGAAATTACGCCGTACCTCTGGAAAGGAAAAAATAAAAAAAAAAGAGGAGTATGAAATCACATTGTGTCACTGTAGAACAATGCCCCAGTCAGATCCAATCAGAGAACTGGAGAGAAACTGAACAGAGTACCAGAAAAGTTACAGAAGATTAGATTGATCCTAAATCAAGAAAAAATCTAGGAGAGCAGAACAAAAAATCAATCCACACTGCACAGAACAAAGAAATAGTCTGCCAGAGTCCACAAGAAAGTCCACGAGATCTTATCTGGAGTGGATAATATGCACTCATACTAGTATTTATTCTTCTACAATAGAATAGGTTAGAATTTAAAGGGAGAACAGGAAGTTGGAAGTAAACAAAAAAAAACCCCAGATACACTCAATATATAAAAATACAATTTTTATGTAACTTGCTCATTTCAAAGTGTTGTAAATCACCTTCCTGCAAGAGAGTCAATGACAACCTAAGGGAACCTGTAAGTTTTACAGCAGCATAAGTAGAGAGGAAATGGCTTAGAGAGGAAGAGAGAGAAAAAGTATTGGGAAAAGAAAATCCGACAGTGTCAAACATGATAGTGTCTGTTTGGAGGAATAAGGGAATTATTGTGTGAGCTAAGAGAGTAGCAGGCTTGAATGCATCTTTCTATGGAGATTGAAAGTTTTCTTCCTCCACAACAATAACAAGCATTGAACCAGATGGAAATAATCCGATGGCATCAAAGTATCACTAGAAACAATTCTATTGGAGGGGAACACTGCTTTCTAGCTATCCTCGCCTTCTACACTAGCTGACCAGTATCTTAAACGGCTGTTTCAGTGAGCACACAGCTTTATTTTTAAAGGTCAGAATAGATCATTACAACCACCTAGAACCTGAACTTGTGAGTAACACCAGGAACAAGTAGTGCTGTACTCTCCAAGGTTCACATCCACGGACACCATGTCAGCTATGCTAAGAAAGAAAGTGCCTCGAACTCTTTTCAGCACTTGCCCCAGAATCCTTACCCAAACCGATACCCTCACATACACCCACACCCCAGAAGACTGATGCCAATGCCTCTGTAACAATTTCTTAAAGAAAACGTCGAGTCTCACATGCTAGATGGTTACATATTCAAATCTACACTGCCTTATTTGTTTAGCCCTTACACGTACTGACACCGAAATCCACAATCCCATTTTTTTCACACCAAATAGCACCCTTTCCTAAGCCTTTTTTTTTCTAGCAACATGAATATAGTCTGTAAATCCTCTTCCTACCAAGGGCCCTGCTCTCCTCATCTGTATTCACTGCTGCCTTCACCTGAAGAGGGCTGCTGCACGTCAGCTATCGATTTCTATAGGCCGTTTCCTGTCATCAGCACTAAGGGATTGCTTGTTAAGCGAACAGGGGAAAAGTCGAGCATGTGGGCAGAGTTATTTCTCATAGAAATGAACAGCTTTGCAATGAGAGGTGAGGCTGGAAAGGAGGAGGAGGAGGAATTCAACCAGGGTTGACGGATGCTGGCGCCCAGGCAAAGCCCAGGGTTCTGGAAGGGCCAGTGAAATCAATTATTTGCTATGGCTGGATTCCCAGAGAAATCATGTTTAAGCTCGATCTTTAACCTGAGAGTGAACTTGGTCTTCACGATTAGTGGGGAGCAACAAAGATGAAGAAGCTGTTGGATTAAGTATCTCTTACCCTTTTTGGATTAGGTCATTGCTACCGTAGAGTGCACTAGAGCTCAGAAAACAACCCTTACAGAGAAAACGCAGAGCAGTATTGATTCCCTAGCACTGCTACAGACACTTACGGTCTGTAATGAAGTTTAATGAAAGTAATGAAGCAAAGAACAGAGCTTTTCCTCTAGAGAGCTGAGCAGCCCCACACCTACCAGCTCCATGCAAAGCTGCAGTACAAACAATTTTCTTTCACCCACCCATGAATAGTTTCCAACTGGCAGAAAACACCAAGGTATCTACAGGTGTTCGCTGGTTAATTAAGTAATTGGAAGGCATCATACTTCTACATAAACACCTTCAAGAGTCATTTGACAGTTTGTCACCTTTCTATAAGATTTCCTGTCCTGGAAGTTAGATCAGCTTCCTGGGAACAGCAGTCTGTAGAGAACGGTGTCACAGAAAACTCTTAGGGGCTACAGTCATAGTCATATTCCTATAGCCTACAATACTTTTGGTCCTAACAGCATCCAGATCAGTACCAATATTTAATAGCATGGCTTAAACAAAATGAGGTGAAGGAAGGGAAATAGAAACACCACCACAAACAGTTAAATAAATTACGTTTGGCGAAACATCCTAAGTAAGATGCTTCACATCCCCCTAGGATGCCTCTCCTCTGCTTTCTTACACACTACCCCATGAACAAGAGTAAATT
This sequence comes from Opisthocomus hoazin, assembly GCF_030867145.1. Lineage (NCBI taxonomy): Eukaryota > Metazoa > Chordata > Aves > Opisthocomiformes > Opisthocomidae > Opisthocomus > Opisthocomus hoazin. The sequence continues at coordinate 16,616,414 of NC_134420.1, read as the reverse complement.
GGTTCTGATTACTTGCTAAAAATAGAAGACATCAATAAAAGTAGCTTCCAACTTCTTTAACCACTTCATACTGTGGAAAATGTGCTGTTATAGGAAGAAGGTTTGAACATGCAAGTCTATTTCCGTCTCTTAGTCATCTGCACTCTCAGAGATAAACACTGACAATGCAGGTGGTGTACTCCTGCAAGATACCATTTTAAATGGGCCTCATCATGTCCCTCGCGTTGTGCACAAGAGCCTCCACAACTAATTCAGAACAGCGCATTGCTGCTTTCAAGACCACTACAGTTGTGCATATTGCTAGAGATTTGGCTCCTCACACTCTTTTGTTGATTATCTGAAAATAATTATGCACCTAAAGATACACACAGACACGAAGATACCTACTTTATATTTTCGTTCCTCAACACCTTTAAAAACCTGGCTTTCTCTCCTTTGGGCATCCAGCAGAAAACTGGCCTCAATCTCCTTTTTGTTTTTTTTAATTTCTTTTGCAGCAGCAATCTGACATCCTGGTGCCCAGCAGTGATATTAATCATCGAAACACTCTTCTGTTCCCCCAGCTTCTCTTAACCTGAGAATTTGTTAAGTAGAAAGAGTTGAGCTCAGAGAGCAGTTGACAAAACACAGTTCTCCTAGCTGCATGAATGTCAGACTGAAATGCTGCTACAACCTTTTCCCCTTGCTGCCCCTGCCCCAGCCCCCCCAAAAAAAAGAAAAAAAAAAAGAGGATAATAAGCACAAGGCTACCGGGGAAAAGTATATTTCCCAGGCAGAAGCAGTTCAGCTTGTGAACACAATTACACAATTGGGGCATTTTTACTGAAGCTCTTTAAGGGATGGGATCACGGAGTATGTCACCTACCTTCCATGCCATGTCTACTTATCATTAAGGAGTTTCTTCAAGCTTTCTGTCCAAGGCAGATTTTTCACTAAGAATGTGTATTAAGTGGCTTAGGGCTTTAAGGTTACAAGACCAAGCAGTTTGAGTGAGGAGTCTCCGGAAGAACTGCAACATTAAACACAGCAAGTATTTGACTTTCAGAGGAAAGTGCCATCAGTCTTGAACTCAAGGGCCGGGGCAGGGGGAACAAAGGAAGCCTCTACTGCTGTCTTCTGTTTGTCAGACCAAATGCTGATGCCTTTTCACATAGATTAGTAATTCACACTAGAAAAAAAATTCACAAAAATCAGTAGGGCCACCAACTGAACACAACAGTATTCAATGCAGGTAAGAAAAATAGTATTCACAGAAATTCGGTCACTGAAAGCCTGACCCTGCTCGATTCAGAATACATAAGCCAGTACCTTTGAACTAAGGTCTCAATCCACAATAAAATTACCTTGGTTTAAATGGTTACGACTCATCAGTTCATCTGCTGTGACACTGCCTGTGCGCTTTCAGCAACAGCAACTTCAAAAAATATGAATTTTTCATTATGAGTCAAGCTAAGCAGAGATACCTCAAATATATCATGGATTGTAAGTGTATACATAGACTACCATCAGCACTCAGCTGACATGATAATTCAATCATGCATCAAAGGCCTACATTTTAACCAATATAAAAACTGCTATGATATAAAGGCTGATGCATAGCACCAAACTAACATTATTGTTGTTAATCTGTCACCTAGGTACAAGACAAATTCCAGGTTGGGGGGGGTCTTGTCTTTTAACAGGACCTCCATACAGTGACATGAAAATGTGGGTATTTCCACTTAAAAGAATTATGATTAGCAATGCTGTTGGTGGCTCTACAATTTAAAGGATGCTTCTCAGTAAACAGAACGATACAGATTGTCATCAGGTCCAACTCCCCGCTCAAATCAAGACCAGCTTAGATGCAAAATGGAAAATTGGATGCAAAAGAAAGACCAGTGCAAGAAAAGAAGAAAAGGAACTAGAAATTAATGAAAGAAAAGCAGCAGGATGGAGGAGACAAAAAAAAGAAAAAAGAAAAGAGTACAGAATGGCGCTAGGTTGCCCTGAATTCTCATCATGATACTATATAGACTTCACAGACCACAACTGCTGCTGCTAAAAAGATACAGACCGTAGGCGGGGGAATAGATGGATGATGGTGAAACAGCCAGATTAATGTTAGGACAGGAAAGGAAAAGGGAAAAGGAGAATTCAAAGAGGCAGCGAAAGGAGAGCTTTAAACTTGCCTTTATTTTATGGCATAGGTAAACTCTGAATGCAGGATTATCTCTGGTAATAATTCCTACTTGCCAGCTAGTGCCTACTCCTGTCTAGACCTACAACAGGTGTCAGATAAACTCTCTTCTAAATGGGTGATAAGGGCAAGGAATCTCAGAAAGTCAACACAAAGGAACTCTACATCACCACTGACTTCTCCCACTTCTTTGCTCCTGTTTACTCTGAAAAGAAGTGCGCCTAGATCTCTGGAGTGAGTGTCCATCTGGCACCTCTTCCAAAAAGCAAAGGCAAGGCATTGCAGCATCTGATACCCTAGCAGCTCTGTTACACTTTCTCTGTGGGAGAAGTAAAACCAAATATTATAGTAAAAGCAAATATTTCATTAATATAAGCTTCCTAACAATTTGCTGAAGCAGGGAAGAGTGTAAGCTTACCTACAGTTGAAATGCAGTCCTGCCTGCACCTATTCCATTGAACAAACCAACACACCAACACAAAAGGAATGAAAAATTCTGTATGTCATTGAAAGATATAATGATACTGAAGTGGTCAAGCTGTATTACATACTGAAATTCATCAAGGATCAAAGTCATTCTTTAACTAAAAGACTGTCACTTACGAATCTTTCAAATGTTCTAAACCGGTCTTATATTTTGGACAAAGCCTTCACTTCTAAAGGTGTATTTGTCCCCCAGCTGCCAAACTGGACACTTTTATAGTGTCTGTCTCATAAGGATGCCTCTGCTCACAACATTCGATGGTTCCTGACATCCTCCTCAGCTACTCTAAACCACATTCAGTTCACTGGCCTGAGCAGCAGCAGAAACGGTGCTGCAATTAAGTGAGATCTGGTGAAGGTTTCTGCCAACACTGTTTCCATGTAAAGCTCTTGGAGAAAGGTTGAGAAAAGTGAGTGCACCTTTTCTCCACATTCTGGTTAGCAAGATACAAAGCACCAGCGTCCTGGGTTCGGCCAGGAGAGGGTTAATTTTCACCAGAATCCAGGAAGGGGCACAGCCAGGGGGGCTGACCCAACCCCAACCTGGCCAAACAGAGCCCGGTATTCTATACCATGTGCCGTCATGCTGGGTTCCGGTAGGGGGGGGGGGGGGCAGCGCGGCAGGAACTCTCTTGCGGCTTGGGAGCGTGCGGCACCGGTCCTGTCCGGGAGAGCGGCTCTGTGGGGTCATGCGATTTGTTCTCTGTATTCCCTTTATCTGTAGCGTTGGTGTTACTGTTCCCTCTGTTTTGCTGTTCTGTTAAACTGCCCTTATCCCAACCCACAAGTTTCTGCCTGTTTCTTTGCATTCTCCTCTGCACCGCGTGGCGCTTTCGTTGCCGGCGGCAGCCGAAACCAAAACATTAAATTGGCGCCCAACGTGGGGCGGGGATAACGGCAGGGCTGAGCAGCGTGTGTTAAAACAGCTTTGTTAGATTTTGTTATAATGTGTTGTACGTATTTACTGTGTTAGTTAAACAGTCGCCGGTAAAAATTTTTCTGTCTTTGATCAGATGGCTGTGGTTTTGAATCCATACTTGCTGTACTTGTTCCCTGTGGTGCTGTTCATCATCACGGGGAAAAGGATCAGGATTATGATTTTACTGTACTGTACAATGTTGACTTATGACATGATAACTTCACTGTGCATGAAATTAGGCTTGTATTTGCTTGCGGCACTGCGGTCATTTCCATACCTCGGATCCTATATCTTAGAATTTGTGAATAACCAAACCCAATCTGTGGGGAAAACTGGAGGGGGTATCCCTCCTCTCTCCTTCAGGCTGGTCCTAACAGCTTTTGAGAATTTCGAGTACCCCTGGGATGCTCAGGCCATCGGGTTTCTATTGTTATGCTTCCTGTATGGGTTTTGGGTCCGGTTTAGGGCTAAACAAGTCGTTAAGAACATCCTGCAGAGACCTGCCCCGGGGCCGGATAGCTGTGAGTGGCTGGGTGTGTGAGACAGCATGGGCAGGTGTCTAGGGCAGTGGACAGCCCCGATGTTTTTTAAACTCACCCCTGAACAAATACAGAATCCGGCAAAACTAGTAAAGTATCTGTAAAAAGTGTGCTGCCACCCTGGGAACTCCACACAGACACAAATCACTGCAACATGCTGGGGTCTGGCCCACGCCTACCGAGCCCTGTTCAACCTGATTCAGTGCTCTAAAGGGGAAGGGGGGGGAAATGAAGCGGCAGGCACTGTGACTGGCGCTGCCCCCCCAGCCGGCCCTGCAGCCCCTCCAGCCCAGCAGGCAGTCACAGCCCCCCCGATCGGCACCACGGCTGCTGCAGCCACTGGCGTGGTCCCGGCTCCCCCGGCAGGCACGGCAGCTGCTGCAGCCCCAGCTCTAGCCACAGGCACAGTGACTGAGCCCAATGACCAACCTGTGCCAGTAGCAGTCACCCCCATAAAACTAAAGAAAGACGCAAAGAGAGCAGATCGCTCCGGGAGGGATGATGATGAGCCAGGGTCATCGCGGGAGATAGAGACAGAGATCATCACCCCGTCCCTGTCCCTGGGCGAGCTGCGAGACATGCGGAAAGATTTCAGCCGCCACCCAGGCGAGCACATTGTCACCTGGCTGCTGCAGTGCTGGGATAACGGGGCCAGCAGCTTGGAATTAGAGGGCAAGGAAGCCAAGCAGCTGGGATCCCTGGCCAGGGACAGGGTCTTTGACAAGGCCATTGGGAAGAAGGAACAAGTCCTCAGCCTCTGGAAGAGACTTCTCTCAGGTGTAAGGGAGAGGTACCCCTTCAGTGAGGATTTTGTATGTTATCCTGGCAAGTGGACCAATATGGAAAGGGGTATTCAGTACTTGAGGGAATTAGCTGTGCGGAGCTGGTTTATAATGAACCAGACGATGACCAGCTACCCACAGACCCAGATGAAGTCCAGTGCACACAATTCATGTGGAGGAAGTTTGTGCGGAGCGCACCATCCTCATATGCCAACTCACTGGCAGTTGTAAACTGGAAAGGTAAAGAGGCACCAACAGTGGATGAGGTGGCTGTCAGACTCCAGCAATATGAGGAAAGTCTCTCTTCCTCCCTTGTCTCAGCTGTGAATAAATTGTCCCAGAAGGTCCAGCAACTCGAACAGACTATGTCCTACTCCCCACCTGTACGGGCCAGTGTCTCAGCTATTAGGGGCAAGCGTTTCTCTGCTCACGAGAGGGAATACAGAGGCTACACACCACGGGGCACCCTGTGGTTCTACCTGCGTGACCACAGAGAGGACATGAGGAAATGGGATGGAAAACCTACCTCAAGTCTAGAGGCACGAGTACGTGAGTTGCGAGGTAAAACAATCACAAAAGGGGATTCTGTTAGGAAAAATGCCGCTCCAGTTTCCAGCAGCCAGCTCTCCAGACCAGGCAGACAGTTTGATCTTGATTCCGATCCTCTGGAGGGGACCTCCAAGTCATTCTTACAGCAAGTGAGCAGCAAATTCTCTGACCAGGATTAGAGGGGCCATGCCTCCAGCCAGGTGGAGGAAAGGGACAACCGGGTTTATTGGACGGTGTGGATTTTCGGTGGCCTGGCATGTCAGATCCACAAGAGTATAAAGCTCTAGTGCACACTGGTGCACAGTGTACTTTAATGCCATCAGAGTTCAAAGGGTCAGAGTCCATCTGCATTTCGGGAGTGACAGGGGGGTCCCAAGAGCTGAGTATACTGGAGGCTGAAGTGAGCCTCACTGGGCAGGAGTGGCAGAAGTACCCCATTGTAACTGGCCCCAAGGCTCCGTGCATCCTTGGGATAGACTATCTTAGGAGAGGGTATTTCAAGGACCCAAAGGGGTATCGGTGGGCTTTTGGCATAGCTGCTGTGGAGACAGAAGAAATTAAACCGCTGTCCATTTTGCGTAGTCTCTCGGAGGATCCTTCCGTTGTGGGGTTGCTGAGGGTTGAAGAACAACAGGTGCCAATCGCGACCACAACGGTGCACCGGCGACAGTATCGTACCAACCGAGACTCCCTTCTCCCCATTCATCATCTGATCCGCCAGCTGGAGAGTCCAGGAGTGATCACCAAAACTTGCTCACCCTTTAATAGTCCCATATGGCCAGTGAGAAAATCTACTGGAGAGTGGAGACTGACAATAGACTACCATGACCTAAATGAAGTCACACCACCGCTGAGTGCTACCATGCCAGACATATTAGAACTTCAATATCAGCTGGAGTCAAAGGCAGCCAAGTGGTATGCGACAACTGACATCACTAATGCATTCTTCTCCATCCTTTTGGCAGCAGAGTGCAGGCCACAGTTTGCTTCACCTGGAGGGGCATCCAGTACACCTGGAATCGACTGCCCCAGGGGTGGAAACACAGTCCCACCATTTGCCATGGACTAATCCAGACTGCACTGGAAAAGGGTGAAGCTCCAGAACATCTGCAGTACATCGATGACATCATTGTATGGGGTGACACCACGGAGGAAGTTTTTGAGAAAGGGGAGAAAATAGTTCAGATCCTTCTGAAAGCCGGTTTCGCCATTAAGCGAAGTAAAGTCAAGGGACCTGCGCAAGAGATCCAGTTTTTGGGGATAACATGGCAGGATGGGCGCCGTCAAATCCCAATGGATGGCATCAACAAAATAGCAGCTATGTCTCCACCAGCTAGCAAAAAGGAAGCACAAGCCTTCTTAGGTGTTGTGGGTTTTTGGAGGATGCACATCCCAAATTACAGCCAGATTGTAAGTCCTCTGTACCACGTGACCCGGAAGAAGAATGATTTTGAACGGGGCCCTGAGCAACGATAGGCATTTGAACAAATTAAACGGGAGATAGTTCATGCCGTAGCCCTTGGTCCAGTCCGGTCAGGGCAAGATGTTAAAAACGTGCTCTCCACTGCAGCCGGGGAGAATGGCCCAACCTGGAGTCGCTGGCAGAAAGCACCAGGGGAGACTCGAGGTCGACCCCTGGGGTTCTGGAGCCAGGGATACAAAGGATCGGAGGCCCGCTATACTCCCACTGAAAAAGAGATTCTGGCAGCATATGAAGGCGTTCGAGCTGCTTCAGAAGTGGTCGGCACTGAAGCACAGCTCCTCCTAGCACCACGATTGCCGGTCCTGGGCTGGATGTTCAAAGAGAGGGTCCCCTCTACGCATCATCCCACCGATGCTACGTGGAGTAAGTGGGTCACGCTGATCACCCAGCGCATCTGAATGGGAAACCCCAGTCGCCCAGGAATTCTGGAGGTAATCATGGACTGGCCAGAAGGCAAAGATTTTGGAGCATCGCCAGAGGAGGAACTGACACGTGCTGAAGAGGCCCCACTTGTATAACAAGCTGCCAGAAGAGAAGAAACAGTATGCCCTGTTCACGGATGGGTCCTGTCGCAGTGTGGGGAAGCAGCAGAGGTGGAAGGCTGCTGTATGGAGCCCTACACGACAAGTCGCGGAAACGGTTGAGGGAGAAGGTGAGTCCAGCCAGTTTGCAGAGGTGAAAGCCATCCAGCTGGCTTTAGACATTGCCACTCGAGAGAAGTGGCCAGTGCTCTATCTTTGCACCGACTCTTGGATGGTGACCAATGCCTTGTGGGGGTGGCTGCAGCAATGGAAGAAGAACAACTGGCAGCGCAGAGGCAAACCTATCTGGGCTGCCCCATTGTGGCAAGATATTGCTGTCTGGCTGGAGCACTTGGCTGTAAAAGTCCGTCACATGGACGCCCACATCCCTAGGAGTCAGGCCACTGAGGAACATGAAAACAACCACCAGGTAGATCAGGCTGCTAAGATTGAAGTGGCTCAGGTGGATCTGGACTGGCAACATAAGGGTGAACTCTTTATAGCTCGGTGGGCCCATGACACCTTGGGCCACCAAGGAAGAGATGCGACATACCAATGGGCTCCTGACCGAGGGGTGGACTTGACCATGGACACCATCGCACAGGTCGTCCATGAATGTGAAACATGCGCTGCAATCAAGCAAGCCAAGCGGGTAAAGCCTCAGTGGTATGGAGGACAATGGCTAAAATATAAATATGGGGAGGCTTGGCAGATTGACTACATCACACTGCCACAAACCCGCCAAGGCAAGCGCTATGTGCTCACAATGGTGGAGGCCACCACCGGATGGCTGGAAACCTACCCTGTGCCCCATGCCACTGCCCAGAATACCATCCTGGGCCTGGAAAAACAAGTCCTGTGGCGACATGGCACTCCCGAAAGGACTGAGTCGGACAACGGGACTCACTTTCGTAACAGCCTCATAGACACCTGGGCCAAAGAACACGGTATCGAGTCAGTGTGTCACATCCCCTACCATGCACCAGCCTCTGGAAAGATCAAACGGTACAATGGGCTGCTAAAAACCACTTTGAGGGCAATGGAGGGTGGGACTTTCAAAAATTGGGATACTCATTTAGCAAAGGCCACCTGATTGGTTAACACCAGAGGGTCCACCAACCGGGCTGGTCCTGCCCAGTCAAAACCTCAGCGCCCCGTAGAAGGGGATAAAGTCCCTGTAGTGCACATGCGGAACATGTTAGGGAAGACAGTTTGGGTGAGTCCTGCCTTGGGCAAAGGCAAGCCCATCCGTGGGATTGCTTTTGCTCAAGGACCTGGGTGTACCTAGTGGGTAATGCGGAAGGATGGGGAAGTCCGATGTGTACCTCATGGGGATTTGATTTTGGGTGAGAATAGTCCATAAATAAATTGTATACAGTTAATTGTTAAATAACCCTGTCACTGTCTGTTATCACTGTTATAATTGTCATATGTTATACCAGTAGTAGCATAGTAAGAATCATCCAGATTAAAGAAGGATGGACTTTTTTGATGAAAACCTAGCAGAGCAGAGCGATGATGGAACTGGACCTGGTTTTCAACAACTGGCACACAGCAACTTCATCAAGATCGACGTCTCCAACCTGCAGACTGTGGGCACGGGCCGCACCAGATACATCAGCCATGAGCTCCAGATGCAGCAAGTGACCGCCAATCACCACATGTCACCTCTCCTGCCACGGAAGACCATTACGACAGATGGAGCCTGAAGTCATGGTTTAAATGAACTCCGCGGACACTTTAGAGTGGTGATCCATAGACTAAGGGAATGATATCTGGAGACAGGAGAAGTGGTGGTGATCACCTGGACAATGGGGGACCTGGGCATGACGTAGATGGTATGGAATAAGGGGTGGATAATGTCCTGGGTTCAGCCAGGACAGGGTTAATTTTCACCAGAATCCAGGAAGGGGCACAGCCAGGTGGGCTGACCCAACCCCAACCTGGCCAAACAGAGCCCGGTATTCCATACCATGTGCCGTCATGCTGGGTTCCGGTGGGGGGGGAGGGGGCGGCGCGGTGGGAACTCTCTCACGGCTCGGGAGCGTGCGGCGCCGGTCCTGTCCAGGAGAGCGGCTCTGTGGGGTTGTGCGGTTTGTTCTGTGTTTTCTCCTTATCTGTATCGTTGTTGTTACTGTTCCCTCTGTTTTGCTGTTCTGTTAAACTGCCCTTATCCCGACCTACCAGTTTCTGCCTGTTTCTTTCCATTCTCCTCCGCACCGTGGCGGGGTGAGAGGCGGTCGCGTGGTGCTTTTGTTGCCGGCGGCAGCCGAAACCAAAACAACTAGGCACTCTGGGTTACTTGGTATACTTCACTTTAAACAGAGGGTTTGCCAACTGTTCTGCCCTCTAATTACAAAATACAAACTAAATATAACTCACTACTGAATCATAAGAAGTAAGCTATAGGAGATTTAAATTTATGGGGAAAGCTCTTTATTTAATGCAGAAAATATCTGCAAGGTTTTTCTTACGTCATATTTCAGGCAGTAATCTAGGGAAAATGAAAAGAGTGTCCTCCAGGATGCTGCCTCTGGCAAACCTGAATGAGTCCCCGGGCAGGAGGTGGGCCTTCACTTTAGTAAAAATATGTTGCAAGGAAACTTCCACACAAATTTGTCTATCTATGCAGAAGCAGAGTGGGTGATGCAGCCATGATAGCCTATGGACTATCTGTGGAGCAAGAATGTAAGAAAAAATGCCAGCTTTTATTAGAGTGACTGATAAAGGACAGGGGAACGGACACATGACACGGACATGACAAAAAAACCCCATAGATTTGGTTTTGGCTGTGCAATTTCTTCATTAGGGACTTATATGAAAAAAAGCTCGTTCATTTTTTCTCCAGCTGTATCTGATTTTAAGGCTACAGTATTTCTGTTTGTTGAGTGACACAGAGTCTTACTGTAATGGGAACACAGATATAAGGAACAGCTGAAGACAACACCAGGGTTTCTCAGAAGCTGGAATCACTTTGTGGAAGAGCAGCAAGAAAGGAGGAGTCTGGGGCTTCCCTATTATTCAGACTGTTGCAGCTATAGGCAGCTCTGCCACCTGGGGCCATCTGTACTGTAAAATTTTGGAGACCCTTTGCAACTCTGCTGTGCACTCTTGACACGCAGTTTCATTATATGTGTTGTGGCTTTCAGGCTGGTGCCACGTCCTTGTGCCAGTCGATCGTGGTACCTCCGTACAGGCGATGGCAAGAAGGAAAGAAAACAGAGCCTCCCTGCGGTACTGCAAGTACAGGACCAAGATGATTACACCAGAACAGCAGGTGTATGTATTGGACAGGCATATTTTGTTCTAGGGGGAAAAAATATGGATTAAGTTATATGACTATTTAGGGATATTAAGAGAAGATCATATCAATTTCCTTGAAATACAAGAAAAGAGATGGGAATTGCAGGAGACATTGTGTATATAAGAGGGATACAATACAAAATAATTGCTTTACGAAGATCCATAGATGGTGGAATAGAAAATGTTAGTAGACATTTGGGCAGGTTACCTGTTAGGGAAGAAATTCACAAACTACGCTGTTTTACTTACTGTGGAACTATATTTGAAACTCTTTTCGATAAAATAGAAGATGATCTCTGACATTACTGGGGAAGTCTGAGAAGATTTGAAATAAACAGCTTCCCTCTACTATCAAATTAAAAACAATACCTGAGACATAGAAATACTTTTGTTCTCAGAAAACAATTTATAAGGGGACCTTATAAATGCCTATAAATATCTCAAGGGTGGGTGTCAGGAGGATGGGGCCAAACTCTTTTCAGTGGTGCCCAGCGACAGGACAAGGGGTAACAGGCACAAATTGAAGCATAGGAAGTTCCATCTGAACATGAGAAAGAACTTCTTCACTCTGAGGGTGACAGAGCCCTGGAACAGGCTACCCAGGGAGGTTGTGGAGTCTCCTTCTCTGGAGATATTCAAGACCCGCCTGGACAAGGTCCTGTGCAGCCTGCTGTAGGTGACCCTGCTTCGGCAGGGGGGGTTGGACTAGATGACCCACAGAGGTCCCTTCCAACCCCGAACATTTTGTGATTCTGTGAAAACCACTTGAGTAATATCGTCAAAGAAAATCCTTGTTTTTACATAGTTGCTTTATAATCAATATGGTGAACTCAGTTTAGGCCTCTGCACAGCCAGCATCACCGCATTTGCTTGTGCTGCAGGACCCAATGCTCATCTCCCTTGCTGGAAAGTCATTCAGCTTGTGTCAGATACCTTAACTGCATGTCACTAGGTGTGAAACTGTAAAATTGTGTTGTCTAATACAGACGTTGCTTTTAAAGAAGGGGGGTTAAATAGAATGAAATACAGTAGTACTTTAGACTGGCTTTACTTGTAGAATTTTCTTAATTTACTGTTCTACTTAAAATTGAAGACATGATTTTTAAAAATTTCTTTGATATAAAATGTGACAATATTCAGCAGAGCAGACATTTTAGCCTTTTGGAAAACAATATTTCCTGACAAACTCAATTATGTAATAGCAGCCATTTCAGGCTATTAGGTGGTTAATAGGTGTGCCAGAAGAGAAGAAACATTGTCACATGTTGTAGCTGGAAGTGAAGGGATTCCAAAAGAGTTGTGCTTTGGGTCTATGACATTTAGAGTGTACAGTTATACACATATGGTAGGAGGACAGAAAAAAGAGGAGGTCTGAAGAGCCTGTGCATTTCTTAACTTCTTCAAGAAGTTTCCACTACTTGGTCGTTAATTATTATAAAATTTGTATGATAGAGAATGACTGAGTCATCTGTACTGTGGAGATTTTATGATAGTGGCAATTTTAAGCCTGGTGTGTTCAAAAGAACTCATATGACTTAAATATCCATGGGCTGTTGAATTTCCATTACAGCTGAACATCTTTTAGGTCCTTTGAAGTTTTATTCCAAGTCTCTCTCATCAGGCTCTTCAGTCAGTTACAACTTCTTCTGATCCATGCCCCCTACTTGGGGGTGCTGGTTGACAGCGGGCTGAACATGAGCCAGCAGTGTGCCCAGGTGGCCAAGAAGGCCAAAGGCATCCTGGCTTGTATCAGGAATAGTGTGGCCAGCAGGAGTAGGGAAGTGATTGTGCCCCTGTACTCAGCACTGGTGAGGCCGCACCTGGAGTACTGTGTTCGGTTTTGGGCCCCTCACTACAAGAAGGACATTGAGTTGCTGGAGAGTGTCCAGAGGAGGGCAACGAGGCTGGTGAGGGGTCTAGAGAGCAAGTCTTCTGAGGAGTGGTGAGGGAGCTGGGTCTGTTTAGTCTGGAGAAGAGGAGGCTGAGGGGGGACCTTGTCACTCTCTACAACTACCTGAAAGGAGGTTGTAGTGAGGCAGGTGTTGGTCTCCTCTCGCAAGTAACTAGTGATAGGACGAGAGGCAATGGCCTCAAGTTGCGTCAGGGGAGGTTTAGAGTGGATATTAGGAAAAATGTCTTTACTGAAAAAGCGGTCAGGCATTGGGACGGGCTGCCCAGAGAGGTGGTTGAGTCCCCATCCCTGGAGGTGTTTAAAAACATGTAAATGTGGCACTTCGGTATATGGTTTAGTAGGCATGGTGGTGTTGGGTGGATGGTTGGACTTAATGATCTTAGAGGTCTTCTTTCAACCTATGATTCTATGATTCTACTTCTGTTTGCAGAAGACGGGAGGAGCTTTGCCCTTGAACAAGAGAGCTGTGACATGGATCCAAGAAAGCGGGTCCTCACCTCTCACACCCCAGGCTCATGTGATTCTTTTAGCAATTGTCAAGACTGAGCAGAAGCGTTAACCATGCCATGTGTGGTGTCATATAATCCAGGATTTATGTGAAAGGCAGAAGGCTGAAGTAATTTCAGTAGTCTTAGATGCTCTGCTTCTAGTTGTCTGATCAAGTCCCTTTTTCGAAGTGAGAAAAGCCCCGAGAATGTCAAAGCAAGACTGAGTTTTTTCGTAACACTGTGGTAACCTTTTAGCAGATTGCATTTAGTTTTCAGCTCCCATCTCTGTGCCTGCTGCTGCACCTCATATTGGCGTTGTTTTTTTTGAAAACTAGCAAATAGGCTTTGCTTACAAAACAGCTGCAGAAGATTTGGACTTCTTGTGTCTTGAATAATCTGAGTAACTTTCATAATCTAAGAAGAATAAATCTGCAGTTTTACAAAATGACCTACAATGGAGAAATACCGCTTTTACACTGCTTCTGTGGGTGTTGCTGGGCTGGCAGGCATCCATGTACCCTCCACACGCCCCTGCCTTGGGACTTCCCCTTTCTCACCTCAGTTTTTGCTCTTCTGCCTCTGTTGGCAATTGACTCTGTCTCTGAAGTTATTCATGCGGATACACACTGGTGGGTTCATTGTTCAGTTGAATCTTGCAGTTGTGTAGATAGTGTTGACAGGGATTTTCGGGTTTTCTTTTTTCTTGCTTCATTTGTATAGACTGTACTTTCCCGGGTCTTCAGAAGAAGTACCTGGGGCCATTGAACCAGAGGACCTGTGTACCCCCAAGAGGATTTTATCACCAAGGAAATGTTATTAATGAGCAGTCTTCCACTCTGCCCTGGTTGTTTGTCTTTGTAATTGGTAGGTGCACTCTTCTAGGGCGCCCTAAACTTGCTGCCTACTTCTTTTGAAAATGTTATTAATTAAGCAGGAAGTTGTATTATTGGCTTGAACTTTATAGCTTTCCTTGACACTCCAGAGAGTCTGTGCAGTAATCTAGATATTGTTTATACATGGCAATCTTTTTTAATTACCTTTGATCCCAAGTTTTTAACAGTTCCTTCTAATCTACTATCTGTAAGCCTCACAAAAGGATCATACAACTGGGAGAGTTTAATTCTGGTATCAGGCAGAGCTGAATAAGCTATTAAAAATGTTTACTCATGAGTTATTTGACCAAATTCATAAAATGTGAAAGCAGCTTTACAGAAACAATATAAAATTGTAGCATAAATTTGGAAATCTCTGTCCTTGCTGTCCCCACTTCAGATTGAGTGTTTTGAAGGAGCACATGCCTGTCAAATAGCATACCAGAGACAGAGGTGGTAGCATTGTCATATTTGGTGCAAGTCTCTAACAAATGCTTAGTTTTGATCTTTTGGCAGCATTTGATGTTAGTAGACTGCAAGGTGAGTTTTTTTTCCTGCAAGTGAAAGTGGTTGTTGATGTGCATGGGGCTGCTCCCATCCCCCCTTCTATGTGATTTGTATAGTCTTCAGAAGCTGTGGGTCACTGGGTTGTGAAAGGCAAATGTCTTGTCTTTGAAGTTCCTGTGGAGCATTCTTCCCGGTTCTTTCAGTTATGTCATGTCTGGGTGGAAGTGCCATGGAGAGGACTGTGATAGGAACCATGCTTTTTCAGTTGTGCATATGATGCAGCTGTGATTACTGAGAAATTATGTCACTAGCTAGGGCTGTTGGAGCCAGGCCCTTTTGCCATCACTCATTGCCCAAAGAAATTGTGGGTAGCAGGAGGATTTCATGCATGTGTAGACGTATGTGTTGAGACAGTGGGGGAGGACAAGAGCACTGAGGACCCATGTGGGAATTTGCATGTATCATTCACAATCAGAAAGTGTAACTTTCATTTGTATGTCTTACAAAGCACTGTTCTTATTTATAATTTCCAAATCTTTCATCAACAGTACTTATCACAGCTCTTGCCTGCACAGTGGTTTCTTCTCAGCAGATCTTTGAGCAGAGCAAGTGGTGCTGCTGCAGCATGCTCGGATGCCTGCTTGCTACTCTGAATGGCCTTGATTCTGTGTCTTTTACCCAGCATTTTCCTTATTGACTTCAGCTTCTCTTCATCGTCCTTAGGGAAAATATCCTAAGGAAGGTTTGCTATTGACTCTGCCTTTGCAGAAGTGGTTGCCCATGTGAATGTCTTCCTTCTCTTTATCTGCAGGAGTCAATTTAAACATTTCCTTTGGATGGTTTTATTGCAACTGATTTTTATTGTTATTATGATTGTTCTGAATCCACATCAGCTATATCCTCAGCCTTTTTCATTTTATTTATTTGGCATTCATGTTTCATCACACAAGCATTACTGCCCTTAATCAGACAAGCATTGTATAATCCAAAGCCCATGCCAGACACCTCAGGAGAAGGTGCAGAAAACCTAAAATTGGCAACTATTCCAGAACATTTATGGTTGTCTTATCTGGGGATGTTAAGACTATGTATGTAAAGCCCAGAATGGTGTTTCAGTTCTGCTGAAAGCTCCACAGCAGTGTGAGAAGCTCCACAGATTCCAGTAAGATCAGGATTTTGCTGGCAATTTGTGCCAGCTCTGGAGGTTAAGATAGTAATTTTTCCAGAAGACTTGTACTCTTATAGCTTGGAGACTTTGTAGCTCTGTAGTTTTGAAGATACAGTTCCCTCTGTTCAGTCAATAATATTGTCATGGTAGGTTACAGGGATCTTTCAGTAGAGTAACCTTCCCAGTGGTTATGACCTAATCTCTCCTTCCTGAATAGCATCCATTGATTTTTGTCACTCTGCCATGCTCAGGAAGTGCTTCTTTTGTCAAAGCCCTCTTTTACTGTCAGGTATTTCGACTCATCTGTTTTAGCACTAGAGCTTCTCATACCAATATACAGACCTTTATTGCTTCTATTTCTGGGCCTATGCCTTCCACCCCCAACCCCCCAGCCTTTTTTTTTTTTTATTCAAGACCCCTAATACCCTGAAAGTATCCAAAATGTACCTCTTCCATTTTGGTCTATTTTTCCTGTAGTTCACTAGTGGGTATTCTGTCCTTGTCTTCAGCTATTTCTTGATTATTGGCAAGGAATTTTAGAAATTGTCTTTTCTTTAACATTGCAGAGCAGGGAATGTTTTGGCAAACAGGGCACTCTACCCGTAAACCATTCAAGTATCTTACCAACTTGGCCCTTAAAAGTGAGCACTGACCTGTGCTAGGAGGAGTTTTATCAACCCCTTAATGGACGCCTATTTGCTGGTACAGACAGGAACTAGTGACTGAGTTGTCTGGCAGAAGCATCCTTCAGCTGGTATCATCAATTGCTGCATTCCTCATCTTCAAACTGAGCAGACCTGACTTGACATAAGCCCTATGTGTCTGGAGTCTAAATCCAGGAGGCACGTGAGAGTCAGGTCAGTGAACATTGTCCACAGTGAGTCCGATTTGCATGTGCTTTTTAGCTTGGTCAGTGCTCCTGATTTTGTAATGGGGGTTGTGATTGATATATTGTAGTTCCTTACGTGTAAGAGCTAGTCCATGCAGGCATTTGTCCACGCAGGTTTTTACTGTCAGACTTCCCCTCCTATCATCAGATATGGTTTCACTAAATGTGCTCAGTTATAGTGAAAGGTGCTGGATATTAAAATATGTTTAAGCCATGGTTATGTTTGACTCTGCAAAATCCAAAGACAGTTCCTTAACTTTGCCTCCTCCTTTCCCACGTCTCCACCTTCATTAGATATCACTGATCTGTGTCTGTTCAGGAAATAGCAATTAGGCACATTCATCTGGTAAGGCAACGAGCTCCTGATCAAGCAAAATGCTGCACGTCTGCAAAATTCCAGGTCATGCAAGGTCTGCTAGTCCCATGGTAGCAGCCTGTGTTGCCGTGATGCTCCCGTGGTGCTGTTTGCTGCCTGGGCACATGGCGGGACGCAAGGGCTGCTTTCCTATGGCAGCTGCCAGTCCTTATATGTGTTTCACAGCAATGGCACGGGTTTCCACCTGGTTTCACTGCTTTCTTGGAGGCTGGGGCTGAGCTGAGGGTATATAAGGGTCCCAGAGCCACTTTAGCAATGCTGGCATCCCTTCTGCCCCATGACAACCCCTGCAGTAGCAACTATAAGGCACCTGTGCCTGTGGCTCAGCAGCTACAGGCTGGACAACCCAATGTAGCACAGTGACAGGGTTTTAAGCACCATCTGAGCCCTCTGGCACTGTCTGTGCTGTCTTGTGCAGCAGAAGCCACATAAACATTGCAGCAGAGTCCATGGGTAGCTGAGGGTTAAAGGTTTGCATCTAATTAACACACCACAGCTATTGGGAAACCAACTGTGCCCCTGCAGCTTCCCCAGTTTATTGTTTATTGAGTATTGTTTAGAAAGAATGGACAAAGCATTTGGCAACAGGGGCAAAAATCTAATTTGGGAACAGAACAAAGCAGGGTGTAGCTGCAGAGATAAAACCAAAATCAAACTAGAACTACTCTGTGCAGCACTGGATCTGTGAGTAATCTGCCATGTAGTCAGATAAAGGGTTAAATTGGATTGATGTTTGGGGAAAATGGACCTGTTTGGTAATTCAGTGGAAGATTTGACACCTCTGTTGAGCAACTGAAACAGTACATAATAGCTAATGATATCTATGATGATGAGAAAAAGATGGCTGTTTTACTGAGCATAATGGGGACTGAAGCCTATAACTTGCTGTGCAACCTAACAGCTCCTATTATACCAGCAGACAGCAAAGCACGTGCCAAAACTGTGTGAATCCTGCAGAGTCCCCAGCCCATAGACACCACGTGGCCACAGAGTATTTTCACTTTTACAGACATGATAAAAGGGGGGGAAAAAAAACCCCAAACCTCGACATGTGGCTGGAATTAAAAAAAGAAGTTAACAGAGCATTGCTAGTTAGGACAAAAGAGATGATGCACAAAGAGCATTAACTCCAAGCAGTAAGCAAAGGGAAGCAATCCAAAACCAGGTATTGATGGGATCAAACGTGATTCTAAAGCACCAAGGTCTGGCTCAGATCTCACCAGCAGGATGGAGCATTTGTGCAGCTGCTCGGCCATGTGATGGAGGGCAAGTGCACTTGCTACACCAAATGGTATACAGTACAACATCCCTTACTGCTTTCAACTTTTTCTTTCTTCTCCTTTGTAACCTTCCATCCTACATATATGCCAGGGAGTTGTAATATCATCACTGAAATATGCCCATCCTCACACACATGTTTTCTGAACAAAAGTACACCAGGGAGAAAACGATGCAAGGGTGTGCTTTTGGTGTCACAAACAATTTCATAATCCAAATGAACCCTGGGTCAAAGGTAAATCCCATAGGGACTGAGAATATTTACTGAGATGTTTACAGAAGTTGTAAAACCTAATGAAAAGAAAAGGAGAAACACTTTATTTTAGAAAGAAATCGACTGACATGAAAAAGTACAACCAGTCTGAAGAACAACGTGCCAGAGAACTTCAGATTTCTTAGCTGAGCAGTTCTGTTTGGAGTCAGTGGAAAACAGGGTACAAGTGCCCAGCACAGGGGACAACAAAGTACAATATAGATGGATAGATGGATAGATGGATAGATGGATAGATGGATAGATGGATAGATACACTCCTCCAGCTAGTAGGGGTGAGATTTATAATGAAGGCTCTTCTGCTGTTTTCATAATTTCACATCAGAATTATGAAGTTACTAAAATGGATTAGGTTGCAAAAGGGACCGCTCCTAACACATGCACAGGGAAATCCACACTGCTATTACCGAGAAGGTGGCATGCAACTGTAAGCAGCTTGTGCTAAAAATACTAAGCCAGGAATTGAATGGGTTGGATATTATTTTGCAGAAAGAAATTTCAACTGCAGTGACAAAGCATTTAGTATTTCCAGTTCTAGCCTCAAAATAATAACTCACTGCAACTTTTGTGTCGAGCAAGTAGAATCTTAGAGGAAGGTACCAGTAGCTAAGAAAGCAAAGGAAAACAAAACCTGTGCTTGAAGAAGGACCAGTTCCTTAATTTTGAAAAGCCTATGGAGCATTTGCTGAGAAACAAATGCAGAGAGAAATTAAGTACTTGGAAAACGCCAGAATTTCATCTACAGTAATGAAACACCCCTTTAGTGTCAGCAGTGGAAAAAAATGGGACTGTTCAGTCTGCGTTCTTTCTGGATTACAATTTAACCAGTACTGTAAGTGGAGACACGCGCTCTCCTTAGGAACATGGTATTTTTTCTCAGCGATTGTTAATTGATTTTTCTCCAAGAATTATCTACCTAAAACCTATTTATAAATGGAAATTCAAGAGAGAGAAGGGATATATGCTGTAACTAACATGCAAGAGCATATTGAAGAAGACTGATAAGAGTATGGTAAAAACATTTCAGGTCCTGAGTGAATTTACCCAAGGGATACGAACGGAAGTTGCCATAAATTACACACAGGATTTCAATGATGCTTATTTCAGATAAATACAGCCTAACTTGCTACACTGTTTCTTTGTCTCCAACTTGAACCTGAGACCTCCCTGTGGCACTGGAGCAGTAATTTTACTTGCCACATGATCCCCCTGAAAGGCCTGTTGTGTTGCTGCCATGTTATCATGCCTTTGCAGAACGCAGCGACGCTGACATGGAAAACGGACACAAAAGTTTAGCCTGGAGTGTTACAGACACTTCCCACTTTGGCTGCCAGAAACACTGTGATCACATATACCTCTAGTTTCAGCTTTCCGTAGTGAGAAGCACCAGGAAGGCAACAGCCTGACTACAAAGAGGATTTGCTTGCCTGGGTGCTCCATGCTGTGACACCAAGCTCAAGCACACCAACCAAGATACAGAGACCCCTTATCACATCTGCCACTGGGAGAGGAGGGCAAGGGCACCAAAACAGCACAAGATACAATCAGTATGTTCTCCATGGTATAAACCGAATCCCACTGCTCACAAAAGACACGGAACAACAAAAAACTGAAAATGCGCTCTTACTGGTTATAACACACATGGCTACAATGAATGGACTCATGCACAATCAAATTGTTCCTGGTTTTCTTTGTACTGAAAGACGAGCCAAAAACCTCTCAAGGTCGCCTCTTTTTTTGCACCAGACTGTTATTGCTACACAGTTTGAGGCTTGCAAACATCAGAAAAGTAGTAGTACACTACAAAATTGAAAAAGTCTTGTGGTTGGAGGTCGTGGAGTGACCCATGAATAAACAACAAAATCATGTCTGCTTTTCCATGCCCAGAGATGCTTCAGTATATCTTTTGGTAGCAGCAGTGTGTGTACATAGGATGCATTAGACCATTTCTGGGTTCTTTGTCTTAGTTTGCGAAGTCATTCTAAAACAACATTCTGCATGGATGTAACAAGTACAAAGTAGATGGTGGATGGCCTTCAAGGGTGGGAGCTCGTAACAGATTGCAAGTGGCAGTGGAACTCAATTCACATCCAGAGTTCCAGTTGTTTTGTTGAAGAAAATTGTATCAAACATGTCACCTCAGCTCCTTCCCATGCTGCCACAAATGGATTAGTGAAAAGATTTATTCAGACATAAGTAAACAATTTGTGCTAAATGTCACTTACAAAACAAAAGTACAAATCCTCAGTTGGCCAATACGAAGGCAGCCCATTTACAAACTTCTACAAACCTGACAGGAGCACTGTGGTGGATAGGATGTAACTTAAGGTCAGTTTGTAGAGCGACTTTAAAATAAAGTAACGTAACAAAATGGTCATGAATAACCACATGTAAAAGTGTAGTTTCCACTGGGGTAGGGGGAGGGGATGTTAAAAAATTGCTATTGAAAGACAACCAAGATGTTTTTTTTGAATGCTTAAGTGGTTCAAGACAAACCAGAGCTCTGCTTTATAAAAGACCCATAAGTCCATCTCAGCCCGTATATACCTTCATAATAGCCAGTGGTGAATACTGAGGGAATGTACACTCATGTATGGTGTTTCCCAAGGAGACTTGTACCCTTCCTGCTACTACATGTGACTCCCCAGGTTGTCACAGGAACTGCAACAAGACCAGAAATTGCAGGTACCACTACTGGGAGACAGGAGACCACAGCAGTGGAGGGGAAAAAAGCCCTTAGAAGGTTTGAAGCCCACGAGATTGTATCCTGCGGAGGAAGCCTTTCCAAGCACAGCAGTTCGAAGAGGTCCCTGGTCTTGGTGCTCACAGAGAAGTGAATGAACATATTGAGATCTAGCTCCTTCTCTGTGCTCTCCCTCATAATATTGCGTAGACAACAAGGACAAAACAACTGGCAATTAGAGAAAGAAGGAGGAGGTATAACACAAGCTGGAGCCACTGTCTAATTTTGCCGCAGCAGCTGCTCGCTGCTATCTTTCCTTAGAGATTAAGCTCTCACCCCTCCGTTCTGCTCCCGGGGGAAGCACCTTGCTCGCAGCTCAGACGGTAGGGCCTCCTCGTGCTGCTCATAGTTTAAACCTACAGCCACTGACCACCGACAAAATCTCATTTCCTACAACCAACATTCACCCTCCCTTTAGCTGGCTCCATTCTGCCTCTTTGGGTCCAGTGCTGTCCAACGCCTCTTAAGCCTTGTGGGATAAAAAAAAAAAATTGTCAGCATGTCAGCAGAGCCCCTACTGAGGGAACAACTAACACTAGCAAAAGCACTTTTTGCCATTACAGCCTGCACCAGTCCTCTGAACCAAAAATGCTTTCTTGCCACAAGCAGAGTTTTGCTGGTGTAACTGGAGTTTACACAAAAGCTTTGTAATCCCACCATACACCTGCCACACAGCATTTTTTTAAGTCAGTGAGACTGTTGCTCCTAAGTGCTAAGCCAGTTTTAAATAAGAGACTTAAGTTGTTTAATTCCAAGTATTGTACCCTGTGCTGGCTGTTTGATCATTAAAGTTGGTCACTGTGACAAAGAAAAGCTATATAGAGCAAAAGAAAGTGAACTTCACATGGAAAAATAAAGTGCAAACGGACATCTACATGAAGGGCAGATGGTTGGTTGGATTTCCCTTCCTCACAGCACAGTTTTCCTTGTTCTCCTAGTCTCAGACTAAACCCTGTTAGGCACAGGGGGAAGACAGTTGTCCTTTTGAATGGAGTGGGAGCAGACAGTAGTTTTACCAATAAAGCATCTACTAATGACTACAAGTGGAAGCCAAGAAAGCTCACACCTACTGTAAGTTACATCAAGAGGCCTCTACGTTATCAAAGTCCCCACTGATAGTGCCAGGAATGATATACAGAAGGAAAAAAGGTTCTTCCCTGAACACCTCATGTAAACAAATGTGTAAGCATGGGGTGCTGCAGGAGGAAAAGCATTAAATAAGAGCCAGCACGGATTAATTGGTATGCACAGTGAACATGTGTAATAAACAAAATCAGCACTAGTAAATCACTATCATTTCGTGGTCATCAGATGCAGCGTTTACAGAAATCACAGCAGATGATTTCTCAAAAAGGAGTTTACAAAATACAGCTGGAGGGAAGAGTGAAGATTTAGCAACCAGGATTTTCCTGTAAAGGATGGACTGAGTGAAAACATTAAGATGTTTGAGAAGAGCAGATAATCAAGTATGGCATAACATGCAGAGCAGAAACAAGAGTAGACAAAATAATAATATAATAAGCCAGTATGGATCAAACTGATCTGGATCTAGAGCTTCCCCTTAAGCATACAGCTCAGAGGGACTCCAAGAATAAGACAACATAGAGCAATAGCTGCTGCTGCACTATTTTGGAAGTCCTTGAGAACAAAGGTATTGTGGCCAAGGAAAGAATAAAAAAGGCTATACAAGCAAACCAAAAAAGCAAGCAGGAAAAAAAAAACCAACACAAAAACCCAACAAAACAAGCACCCAGAAGTCTTGAAAGTCTGTGTACAAAAACTTACAAGACCGAGTCATTCTCGTCCTTTGTCCTTGTACAGCAAACTTCTGTCTCATCCAAACTATTATTTCAAATGTATGGCATCATCAGAACAAGCCTCAGTTGAATCATGTTAAATTATAAGGCTCTGCACGTATTCACACTTGAAGCAGGTTGGGAGGGTTTTTTGGAGGGTGTTAGTTTTTCTGTTGAAGACAGATCTAAGAAGCATTACAGTATGACAGTCTAATTACAGACTGCAATTTCAATTTCATTTACTTCTGTTGCATCTTGTGATGGTTTAACATTTCCTAGAGAAACAATTACAGGACAGTACTAAGAAAGACAATTTACTGTCTCCAATCCATGTGAACATGCAGAAGTCATTCCATCGAACTGCACATTTCATTTTTGACCTAGCAGTGCTCACTTTACACTATAAATACCAGAAAGAAGTGTCTTTATATATTTTATATAGATACTGTATATTATTCATATAGAAACTTGTACGGATTTGCTACCTTAGCCAAAAATTATGTTATAAATAAATAAACCACATAGCAGTATCAATAGCTATCACGTTTGAATCAGTAGTGTGTGGAGACAAATTGAGATTTATTCTTCTAGATACTCTGTGGGTACACAGTTGCAAAGAAGCCCTGGTCAGAAGGTTAATACTCTAAAATAAAGGTCCAAAGGGGGTGAAAAGGATCTAATACACTCACAGAGTAAACCGTGACGTGACACCATATTTTGTGGCAGTTACATTGATCATAGCTCAAGATCAAGAAACAGATCTCTCATAGATCAAGAAATCATGTGTAAGAAAGAAGCACTGGCTAGCCTTCAAACATCTTCAAGCCAAGACATCGAGGAGGAGGAATAACGATGGAAATTATTTCATCTGCCTTCTGTCTTGCTCTGTATAGTTCAAAGTATTGGCTGCAATAGATTCAGTATCTGTCACTGTCCAGAAGAGGGAGTGATGTTTGCAGCCATTTCACTCCTTGCTTTAAAAAGGCCAGTTTCTCCACAACTGCAGCATGCCATATCCTGTGGGTTTACCCACTGATGGGTTTCCTCAGTTTTCTGTACTACCAGTAAGTCTGAATTAGGTACAGTGGATATACTTGACAGCAAAACTTACAAGGCAAGGTGCTCAGTCCTGGCCAATACTCATGCCCAAAAAGCATATCAATACATTATCAAACTCACCTAAAGCAATGAAGCTACTCTTTGTCATGAGAAAGGGAAGCAGAAACTGGCCCACAGCAAGCAATTTGAAGATGGTATCTATTATATAGTCAACTTTAAGGCGTTTTTTTCTCCTCTATTAAAAGTCTTCTGAGCCTGGTTTCCTAAGGAAAAGATTATGAAATTGAACTGTGTTGGCTGAGTATCCCACGAATAACTCATGAGTCCATTTGTCACTGTTAGCCTGATTTGACAGATATGCACCCTTTCAAAGTGATTAACTTTCTAAAGGTTTTCAGAAGGTACGCATTTAGGTAGAAAATGTAGCCCTTAGCAATGCCTTCACTGGGAGATAAGACTGCAGCACGATCCCCAACCCCTATTAGACATCAGAATCTACACAGGAAAGAGACTGTATGAACGGCACCGCTACGGGAAAAGCTCTAATTGGTGCCCATATAAATCAGACATCAGGTAACACAATCATCTCTCTCACACTCGATAGCAGCCCTCAATAGTTCTACTTCTCACAGAAATGCCATTTTTTGAAGTCTGTAATTCCCATACCAAATGACTCTCCTCTCTTTAAAAGCAACGCTCCTTAAGAATACATCCTCAGAGAGCCCTCACAAAGTCAGAGACAGAGATAAGATGTCAATCAAGACTGAGCACTTTCTAGAGAAGGTAGCTAACAAAGGAGAATCAGCGACTCAGAGGCATTTACATTCTAGGGTAAACTTCCCATGTTTTAATTACACAGAAGCAAAGTCTGTTTAATCAAATTTTTGTTTGTCATAGATTATCCACCTGTTATACATATCAAAATATACAGCCTGTCTTATTTCTAATCAAAGTGTCTTCTTACAGCACCACCCAGCTGGTAGGCACGTGACTCTCTTCCCTGCAGAACAGCATGCAGCAGCTCCAGCTGATAAGCTCAGCTCCCTGGGATGAGTGGCAGCCTTTGCCCATCAGAAGAGAACATGCACAAATAATGATGATGAGATGGTGGGCCTGCTTTAGAAGTGGCTTACTGCTCTATTGGTAATTTTTTTTCCACCAACTTAAGACTGCAGCCAAGTATAACTACAAAATGATTGCTGTCCTCAGCCACTAACAATCTGTAGAGTTTCTGGCTGGTTTAGCCATCAATCTCATTCAGCTGACTGATGGAGGATGCAGATGAAGGACGAGGAATCCATTTCAAACTTCTTCTCTCACAGAATTCCCCAGCTTTGCGAATAAGCTCAGCTAACAGCTCTCCTCTTAAGCTAATAATGTTCAAGCTAATAATGTCAGATGGTTTCCCAATGAGGTACAAAGAAATGAAGAGACACCCACCGAATCTCCAGAAGGGACCTCTGGAGATCATCTAGTCCAAACCCCCTGCTAAAGCAGGGTCACCTAGAGCAGGCTGCACAGGACCCCTCTGCCTCCACACTCTGGCCAAATCTGGCCAGGATCACTCAAAGACCAATGCCCCATGGTGCACTCCCACATCAAGCTGTTCCTTTTTCCAGCTGCCCTGCACACTCAGTCTTCCAGATATGATAAACATTTCCATAGTTCTTACAAGACATACCCGTGCCACTGAAGTTGAAGTGCAAGGAAGGAAAATTATGACAGTAATGAGGGACTTCTTGTTTTTATTACTTCCCCTCCTTCTTTCCAGTTACATCCAAGTAATAAAGATTGACTTCTGGCAGTATCACTAGTGCACCAGGCCAGCAGTACTTATTAGTGCAGAGCTTCCCAAACTGTGGTTCACAAACCATCAACAGCAGCAAAGCCAGAGCAAGAGACCCACAGCTGGTCCCTGGAATCAGATTAAATAGGTTCTTGGGTTTTTTCCACACACATGTTGGTGCCTTCACTAGTGCTACCTGCCACTTCCTTGGCTCTGTGTTACCATACATTTCAGATTTGCCCTTCATGTCTCGGAAGCCAAGATACATCATTCCCAGGGCTGTATCAGTTGGGAAGTTTATATGGACCAAATGGCAAAGCAAAGCAAAGTGCCTTGCCTCATCTCTTTCGGCAGGAAGGTGGAAAGCAGAGCTCCAGCTACTTGTCCCAGCCATAGTGTGTCCAGTGGATGGTAACTTACAAGTTTTCAAGCTACAAGAGAATATTCCCCTGGGTCTTTGAGAGCCTATTTGCCGGAATGAGAGTCTTCAGATACCATTTTGAAGACTCTGACTTCTTTATAGTGCATACAACTTTAGTATGTCTCAACAATGGAAAGGAGACACATGCATAGAAATGATTAATGGTAAGTTTGATGAATAATAAACTCCTTTGTCTCCTTTCTTTTTGTTGCTGTCTCCTCTCTATAATTAGTCTTCTAACAACTGCATTTTGCAAATTCTGTGCTTTACTGAATTTCTCCACAGCATTACCTGAAAATACAGATATAGGTGTTCAGTTCTTTGATAGGTAAATTTCTACCAATCTAGCTACTTTTCTCTAGCACAGGATCTCTTAAGGAAAGCAAGAGCCACTGGAAACACAAGTACAGTTCTGTGCATTTCCTTTTTTGAGTCTTAGAAGTTAGGGGGTTAGAAGTCAAAGAAAGTGGGAATGCTGGCATAAGCCAAATGGGATTAAGGAGATGACATTTTTCTTTCTATAGCACTCTCACAGCCCTTAGGACACATCCTACTTTTTTTCTAACAAAAAAAGAGGAGGGAAGCAGAGCCTTGGATTACAAGCAGAGAAAGAAAATAGTTCATTTTACTGACTGTCATAAAGAAGCTCTGATGTTTGGAGGACAGAATGTGGAAAACAAATGTTCTTCCACAGGTATTTCACAATGAAATACAAATATTTCATCATGAAATAAAAATATTCTGCTTTTGCAATCATCTGAAGTGATCTTCAGTCTCGACGGCTCAGCAATTCAACAAAAGAAAATTGAAGTCCATAAAAATGAATGAAGTCAGGCAAGTATTATGTGTCAGGTGACAAAAGTTATTTCAGGAGCTTACAAACCAGTGCAGTGATACAATGATGGCTCCTCTGCATCTGGCAATATTCCAGGAAACAGCCTCTGAATGGCAATTCCCATTAGAGCGGCAGCGCTGCTGTCTAACAATGTTTTGTCTATGTTGCAGTACCTTAATACCCCAAAGTAGCTGCAAATGCACCAAGACCAATTTGCACAGGACTCTTCATAGAGAAAAGAGCTACTCAAGGACTATCAGATTTTTTCACACACTAACAGCTGCTGGTCTGCTGTACCAATGGACTGATTCAGCACTAATACTGACAAGACACCTCAGCCTCTGACTCTTCTGAAGGAGGTTTGTGTTCCCTTCAACCGTCAGAAAGAGAAGAAATTTTCTCTGTTTTCACAGTTCTACGACAACTTTTAAAAACTTTACAGCATGAGCACAGCACCTAATCCAATAAAGCTTGCTAGGAACTTTTAAAATCAAGGTCTCTGAGATTTTGTTTCCTGCAAATTCACTAGACTTGTAAGAAAAGGGTCTTTTACTCAGAAATGCAGCACCAATCCCACCGGAGTTGCACAGGGCTGAGGACTATTTTTCTGCCACACTGTGAGAAAGATAGCTGAAAGTACTGGGAAATAGGCTGTAGGGATGCACAAAATGGACTGGAGTTAATGAATAGGAACAGGGAGAAGAAAATGAAAATATGATTTCTGAAGGAAATCAAAGCATTTGCTCAAAACAGAAAACCAGGAATAACTCATAATAGGCATTTAATTCATTTAATGCAATGACCGCTCTCTATACATTGAAATAACTGCAGTTTTTATTTGGAGGTCAAAGTATGAAAAAAACAATTCCTCTTCCTACTTACTATTATCTGTCACTAACCAACTACCTAGCAAAGGGTGGAAGGGAAAGGTGGAGACAGCAAAACTTCCATGAGCATGTATGCAAAGAGAAATCCTGTGTTCTTGCAGAGATGCTTCTCCTTTAATTTCATAAAGTAAAACATGCCAGAAAACTGACAACTTGAAAAACAAAACAGAAGCACCATCAAACTGTAATCATTACAAGATATTTTATCACTAGAAATGGAAATTTTTTTCTGCTTTTACTAAAGATAAGTCAGCTTAAGTCAGTACTTTTTAAAATCACTTCTTTTTAGCTACTTTCTCCACTTGTGAGAAGGTGAAGAGCTGCATCTATTATCTCTACATGCTGTGCAAACCTCATTTGGACATGATCATCATCAATCACTCCTGCTGTGCAGGTAGCATGTGAAAGGGAAACAAAACAGAAATCGTGTTGCAGTATTTGACACCACCCACTCCCCAGCTCGTATGCTCTAGCTTACGAAGAGCCCAACTGGCATATGGTTATTCTCTCTTTTTTGGACCCCTGTTTTTTCTCTCCCTCCAAGCATTTGAGAATAGCTTTGATGGTTTCAGGGAAACAGCAAAAACCTTTCTTTCTCTCTCAAAAAGGATTAAGGCTTTCTTAATGAAAAGCATGCCAGAGATATATTATTATGTGCCATCTTGCCTTTTTAAGTACACACACATTACTTTGTAGTTTGCAAGTACACACACATGACTTGCAACAGCATCTCTTCTTATCATACGCATATGCTTCAGTGGCAGATTAATATTGTAAAAGGAATCAGAATGCAGTTGAGTATCCTTTGTGACAGTGCCATGCAGAGTCCTGAAAAGAGCTATTAATGCCAGCATCCTACTGCATTTCTCTAGCAAACACTTCAGCTAGCTATACTCAGTGCTATAACCTCGACCAGGGACAGTCAGTAGAGGCACAAGGCTTAAAAGAGCAAGAAAGATAGCATTTGTCTTTTTCAGAAAGGTCTGGAGTAAGCTGCAATAAAATTTAGGCAATATTTAAGAATGCAGAAGCAACCAGAGTCAGAGTTGAAAGACAGACTGCAGCCTTACCAACACTCTACCTAACATCTTGACTAGGGAGTAAGGAGAGCACCCTCCTTGTTTCATAGCTTTGGTTAGTACCCTACCCATCCAGTGGACTTGCACTAGTTCACCACATCCTGACTCCTTGGTAAGACTCAGGTCAGCAGAAGTTGCCTGCACTTTCTGTTTTCTGATGCACCAGCACTGCAGCATGCCTGGTTTTAAACAGCTGTACAGCAGCGCACACTAGAGAACAGCTCTTTCTATCTCACAGCCCTCCGTGTACCTCCGACAATTCACGAGAGCACGATCAGTAAAACAGACATGGTAATATCCAACTGCAAATACACACCCCCTCTTTAAGTGCCAGGAGAGAAGTGGTGCCACTTCACAATACCCCTTATTTCCCTCAGCATGTTAATAAACCATTCCAGGAAGAACAAGGCATTTAAAGGCACCTCCTGAGGACCTTGCAACAGACCCTCCCACATATGAATCTAGACGGGAGCCTTTGAACTAGAAATCACTTCCTGCCCTCCCCTAGCAATCACGCTACTCCCTTTTTTACAGGACAAACAGCATTGGTAACCTAAAGCCTCCACTGAGCTCTTCAGACTCCGTCCACAGCCTATGCTCCATTTCATGGCAGCGAAATGACAAACCAGCCTGCTGTTGACAGCCACTTCATTTACTAAAATGATGATGTGGAGATGGATGCTCCTGTGTCCCATCACAGTGTCCACGCATGCCTCATAGTGATTTGACAAGCTCTTGCCACAGAGTAGCAGCCCCAGAAAAAGTCTGGAGGGCTCTGGTCTCCCTCCACCCTTCAGAGCCATGTCTTCAGGAGGGAATGGCAACGCTAGGACCCATCACTGACTGCGACAGAGAATGACCGCCTCGAGATTCCCAATACAGGCTTTAACATTGTGATGTACCAAGTGTGCCACCTGCGATACAACAATGGATGTAAGCATGTGCTCGACCGCAAAATCATGAATGGCCTCAGTGACTTCTCTAAGACTATGCATGACTTTTGAGGCAAGCACACGCAAGAGTGAAAGATTAGGGCAACAAAAGGAGTATACGACTCTCACCGGAACAAAGTGATGAAGGCATTCACGTAACTGACCTCTATAAAACACACTCTTTTGCCCTATGTCACGGTTTTGAAACACAGCTGAAGGCCAGGAAGTGAGGGGGTGAAGGAAACCCTCAGCAGGTTGTCCACCAAACAGGTAGCCTAGGCACCACTTCGTTCAATTTCCAAGTTTAAACTTCTAAGTTCAAGCGCAGCAACAAGTTCACCTTCCGTCTTGATAAGCAGACACAAATGCAACTGCCTCGCAGTTTCAGACATGTACTCACCCAGAAGAGAAGGTTGAAGACAAACATTAGGTACTTGATACACTGCAAGCAGTTGTGAGCCATGCTGCACCTCTTCAGTTCTAGGAGAAAAATAAACGAGAGATCCAGGTAAAAGACAACGTACTTGTTTCCCTTGGGGGACGTGTACTTAGCCTTGGTGGCCTTAGGGCCTGGGTTGGTGTGGAATCCAAAAAAAGAGTTGCTGGCAGCCCCGAACTGGCCACCATACATGCTGCTGTAGCGACGAAAGGTGCCATTTGGGAAACTGTAATCCTTGCTGTCCAGGGAAGGGCTCCTGTGATAGGTCGACTCATCGGTGCTAGACCTGCGCATGGTGGCTTCGGTTCGTCCTGTCACAACTGCTGCTCTGACAGTCGTCGGATGCCAAGGGTACGGGTGAAAGGTTTGCGATTTTCTTTCCTCCTCCTCGCTATGAATCCCCTATTGCTTTGCACCAGCTGTTCTTTTGTCTGCCATCCTGTCAAGGCGTTACACGTGCTGTACGGCAGCAAAGTTGGTGAAGTGAAGTCTGCTTAGCCAGGAGTTAGGGAGCAGCGTGCTTCCACATGAGAAAGACTTCTGCACAAGTACACATTGCCTCCGGTGTCACGATCGTCCCTCCCGGCCCACCCCACTACCAGAGAAGACAAAAAGAGAGGTATACTGTACCCAAAGCAATGAATTTTAAAAAAAGGAAGCGTGACCTCGCTTGGCTCGCAAGTGCCATATAAAACCCCAGCTCCGCATGCCACAGACAGGCAAGAGAGTGCCGCCGCACGAGCCTCGCGGGCAAGGGCAGGAACTATCCAGACGGCGAGAGGCCCCGGCGGCCCCGTTCTCTCCTCTCCTCCCCTCCCCTCCCCTCCCCGCCGCGCCGCCGGGCCCGGCCCCGAGACGCCCGCTCGCTCGGCGGGCCCCGCACCCTTGCCCGCGGAGGGAGCCTGCGGCCAGCCGCCCGCCCGGCTCCATTCACCGCGCGGCCGCCACTCCCCCGCCGCTCCGCGCCAATCCCGCTCGGCGCCCGCCCGCATCGCCGCGCCCCGGCCCGGCCCCGCGCCGCCCGCCCCCGCCTGTCGCAGCTCCTCCGGCACCCGCCCCGCCGTGTGCTGCGTGTCCCGTCCCCCCCCGGGCCCCCGGCGGCGGGACGCGGCGGGTGCTGCCTCAGCCCGGGGGGCCCGCGCAGGAGCCGCCGCCCGGGGCGGGTCTCGGGGCCGCCCGGCTCTGCCCGCCCGCTCCGGAACTCTCAGCGCGGGGTAACCGGGCGGAGCCGGAGCCTGAGGTGCGGCCGGCTCCGAGGGGGCGGCCCGGGTACGCGGGCAGCGCTGCCCGAAGGGTCGCCAACGGGGAACCGCCGTCAAAACTCCGCGTGCTTGGGGAGAGCGGGGCGGGAAGGGCCGCGCTCCGCTTGCTGGAGCTGCCTTATTCCGCTGCCCGTCCGTCCGTCGCCAGGGTTCTGCTAGGTCAGTCAGTCCCGCGGAATCACCGCTCGGCAAAGCGTGCGGCCAGCCCCGCGCTTCCCCCGGGCAGGTAACCTGCCGGCCGGCATCGCACTCCCTGCGCTGAGGAGCACTTCCCTGAAGCCTGCCTGCTCCAACGGGTAGTGAAGAGTTGCAACTCTGCCACAGACAACTTTTTTCATAAAATAAAAATCTGACTGAACATGTGGTAATTGCAGTATTAACTCTCAGGAAAGCAAGGCTCACTTACCATCTTTGCCCTAAATTCCCTGTGAGAGTTACTCACTCCGTCTCCAGGCGTGCCACCTCCTCGCCTGCGAAGCGGGACGGCCTGTCTCTGCCTGCCTTCTCCCATCCCGTCTGCCTTACGACTCTGACTCTAACCTCCTGGAGCTAAGGGAGAAGGTGGCTGGCTAGTATTTTAAAAAGGCTTGCCCCAGCAGAGAATTAATCAAGATGAAAACACATTTCCTGCATGAAGCATCTTGCCAGTCTCAGCACAAATCAAGAGACATAGGCACCAATTAATTAAAGAACAAATTAGTAAAAGTAAAATGAGCTGGTTTTGCACATAGCCTGTGAGCA
The DNA here is from genome assembly GCF_030867145.1 of Opisthocomus hoazin. NCBI lineage: Eukaryota > Metazoa > Chordata > Aves > Opisthocomiformes > Opisthocomidae > Opisthocomus > Opisthocomus hoazin. The sequence continues at coordinate 16,583,915 of NC_134420.1, read as the reverse complement.
GTTCACCCTTGCAAACCACCCTCAAATTCTGTTAATTTACAAACTGCACAGCTAGAGTCTAATTATTTCCCTTCATTTCCTCCGCAAACTATAAATACAATGGGCATACCTGGTGGAGAAAGAACTTGAGCACAAAACACAAGGCTAATAACTCCTGCACCATCTGCTTCAACAACTTCGGATGACTTAGAACTTTTCCACTTTTTAATTGCCCTGCCTCTAAGAACAGAGATACTTCATAGCCGTGATACAGCTGAATCTTCTACTCTTCCTCCCTCCCTTTCCTGCATGGTATGAACTCTGTCCCCAGAAAGTAGTCCTCCTTTCCTAGGACATAAAGGTAGTCCCATGCAAGCAGCTCTGTTCCCGGTCCGAGTTTCCAGTACATCATTTTTCATATAGCACCAAACATTTCTGCCTCCAATCTTCCTCCTTGTCTGCACAGCAACTAGACCAGATTGGCAAAGGAAACCCAAAGGTGATTCAAATATTTTTGTCTGTCTCCTGTCAGTATACAGAAGTGTCTATGCACAAAGCTCCATATTAAACAGCAAAATGAAAAACTGGGTACAGCCCTGTACACAGATCATGTTAAAACAGTGTCAAGTCAGGTAATCATTACTTAACAAGGGTGCCCATGGTACTGCAAGCATGTAACCGAGGCCAATTTGGCATATTTACTGTAAACTAGACATCTGAAGGCTCAAAAGCATCTCACTTACTGCTATCTGGATAAGAAAAGGGGTAGAAATAATTTGATTTCACCTTTCCTTAAGGCAAGAAACCATCAATTCCCAAGAGAATTCAGTCCTTAAAATAATTTGTAAAGCCGAGATCTGCAGTAAAAGGGAGAGTTTCAAAATGCAGCTTTTAAATAAAAAATAATAAACATCAACACACAGTGGGTATGTTTCAGACAGATGCAGAAAAACTCGGGGAAGATGGAGGTCCCACACGACCCTTAAAAAAAAGGGTACTTTTACCCCAGCCTCCTTTCAGCACCATCCCTTAGCACACCTCATTGAAATGACAACTTTTCAAAGGCACTTTAGTGTAAAATGTAGCTCTCCAGTCACCACTGTTCTTCATTCTCACACCACTGCCAATGGCTAATTAGAAACAGAGTCATTTGAGATACAGACGTTATATAGCTCTGGAATCATTCTTTTATTAAATCTTCCACACTAGGAAACCCAGAGTCGCTAGCCTGAATTGGAAATCCTTGAGACAGCAACACTGTCCCAGCAGGCTAACTGCAGCTTGGGTGACATGCCTATAGGAAGGAGTAAGACCCTGCAGGGGAACTAGGGAAAAGCAATAAAAAGGGCTGATGTATTCTACTTTCGCCTGTCCGTGGTGGAAAGTGGATGAAAGGGGCAGGGACGTGCCAGGACCCGTATCACTTCAGCCATTACAATAAAGCAGTACATCCATGAACCAAGAAGAATAAACCTCGGAAGCATTGTGTCGCTAGGCCATTATGCCCACAAGGGTGACTCAAGGGGCAGGTGAATTACAGCTTTCGCAAAACTTTTTGCCTAAAATTACAGCCTGGACCTAGTGACGACTGTTCACCTCAGCTTTCCATCTACCTTTTCGCTCCCCATCTGTGTATTACTGTCCTGTGGCCAATTCATATTGATTCCTCTACATGAGAAAGCAAGCACTGTGCAGTCTCGCCAGCAGACATTCAATTTGTATTGATTCTGGTGGCCTGCTACCATTTACGTTGTAACAACTCTGTCCCTGACGCTTTGAGTGGAGGGCTGATAACCCTTCAACATCTCCAGCCAAAACCCTGAAAGAGGAGAGGCAGCACTTGTACCCCTGTCAGATCAGCTCCAGGCGACAAACTGTAAAAGCTGTAGGGATCAGCAGTAGATGTTAGCTGCACCATCCCTCACACCCTTTCTCAGAACAGCCTCATGAGAGGCTTCAGCCATCACCTGAAGGCACACACCCGCTTGTTCAGCCCACGCTTCCCAGCTGCCGCCTCACCCTGCGCTTGCAGTCACCACAGGCCCCGCATCAGACTCCTACCTCCCCCCGCCAAATCTGCTCCCGGTTCCCTCCTTTGCTCCTGTCGCTGTGACCGGCACTCCGGCTCCCAGCCCCACCACCTCGGGGGGGGCAGCCATGACCTGTGGGCAGGCTGGCCACGGCCCGGCTCCTCCTCAAAGGGGCCAGGCAGGACGAAGCACATAGCGGAACAGGTAGGCCCTGGGCGGGGCTGAGGCCGCTGGTGCTGACGCCTCAGTGAGGTTTGCATGTGCCCTCTGAGCACCAGTGACAGTTAACATGTCAACACGCTCTACACATAGAACCTGCCTGTCCCCATAGTTTGGATAAGAGCTGCTTTCTGGGCCTCTTTGGCCCCTTGCTCGCCTTTGGCTCCTCTTTTCAGTGCACGGTGTTTTTCCAGACCCAGCTGCTTCTTTCCCTGTTCCGTGTCCAGGGCTTCCCCTCCTCATGTCTCACTGTGTGTGACACCTCTGTACCCAAAGGAACCATTAATGGAAACCAACGGGTATTTCGATACTGCTTTGGATCAGGCCTCCCTTTATCCATTTTGAATACTGCTTTCTCTTCCTACTCTGTGATTTAACTCTCATGATCACAAAACACCAGCCCCTTCAGGTCACACAAAATGCAGCCACTAACTCACCTCCTCATTAATTTTGTCTCATTAGTCCTTTAACGGTTGCACTGGCTTTCCCTCTACTAATGCCTCTTGTCATTGTCTTCCAAACTGCCTACCTGCTCCATCCTCCTATTGAAATCACCCACTTTGCATTAACCTCAGTAGCCTATTTGTGAGCACCTCATAAAAACTGTTATGAAATAACCCACTAAACAAAACAACTTTAAAAAAATCTTGCTAGAAGCTATTACTGAAATATACTATATAAATATGGGGTACGTATGTGACAACTGCTCCTGTTCTGCAACAAGGGGGTGTGCAAAAGCATACACACGAGACATGATAGTCTTTCTCAGCAGTTTCAGCAAACAAAATGAGTAAGATCAAATATTACTACAAGAGTGGGAGCTTTTTGTGGGTTATTAACTTTGCTCCACAGCACAGTATTACAATCAGATAAGGGCAATCAATCAATAAAGACACTCCAAATAGTTAACTTTTGAATTTCACATACATACAGAGATCACCACGCAAAAGCATTAATCAAAACTGTTTAGCACTGCCTGTTCCCTTCTTGACCAACGTGCCTAGCGAGGTATCCCTTGTCTCCCCCACAGTGCCTCTCTGCAGCTACCGTTTGGTTATGTTTGATTCAGAGATGCAGGCTTTGTAAAAAATGTACCTCTTCCAAAGACTAAGGGAAACATTACCTCTTCTGACTGGCTGGTGAACCAAAGTTCAGGGCCAGGCTGGCTGTTTCGGGTGGGAGAAAAAAAACTTTGTGATGGAGTCTTTGATTTGTTTGCTTTTGTATATTGATTTTGCATGAATACAAATGACTAAAATCGCAAGGCAGAAAGGGAGCGAGAATATGATTTTTAACCTGACAGCCTCAGGCTTCCATATGCCTGCAGTATTTGCACAGCCCTGGCAAGTACTGTTTAATATCATCAATGACAGAGGCAGTGGGATCGAGTGCACCCTCACAAGCTTGCAGATGACACCAAGCTGAGTGGTGCCGTCAACACACCCTGAAGGACAGGATGCCATCCAGAAAGACCTGGACAAGCTTGAAAAGTGGGCCCACGCAAACCTCATGAGGTTCAACAAAGCCAAATGCAGGGTCCTGCACCTGGGTTGGGGCAACCCCCAGTATCAATACAGGCACGGGGATGAAGGGATTGAGAGCAGCCCTGCAGAGAAAGACTTGGGGGTACTGGTGGATGAAAGCTGGACATGAGCCAACAATGTGCGCTCACAGTCCAGAAAGCCAACCGTATCCTAGGCTGCATCAAAAGAAGGGTGGCCAGCAGGTCAAGGGAGGAGATTCTGCCCCTCTGCTCTGCTCTGGTGAGAGCCTGCCTGGAGTCCTGCGTCCAGCTCTGGAGCTATCAGCACAGGGAAGACATGGACCTGTTGGAGTGGGGCCAGAGGAGGGCCACAATAATGATCCAAGGGATGGAACACCTCTCCTATGAGGAAAGGCTGAGAAACCTGGGGTTGTTCAGCCTGGAGAAGAGAAGGCTCCAGGGAAACCTTATAGCAGCCTTCCAGTACCTGAAGGGGGCTTACAAGAAAGATGGGGAGAAACTTTTCAGCAGGGCCTGTTGCAATAGGACAAGGGGTAATGGCTTTTAACTAAAAGAGGGTAGATTTAGACTGGATATAAGGAAGAAGTTTTCTATGATGAGGGTGGTGAAACACTGGAAGAGGTTTCCCAGAGAGGCGGTAGATGCCCCAACCCTGGAAACATTCAAGGCCACATTGGATGGGGTTCTGAGCAGCCTGATCTTGTTGAAGATGTCCCTGCTCATTGCAGGGGGGCTGAACTAGCTGACCTTTAAAGGTCCCTTCCAACCCAAACCATTCTATGATTCTATTAACATAACTGTGGGACCTAGGCGTTGAGCCAGCGCTGTACGATTACCTCTCTGCATCTCCATCCACAGGCTAAGCAATGGAGAAATCTGGTGACAGTGTCCCTGCATGTCAATCCCCTTTCTGTCAGCCCACAGAGAGCAAGCAACCAAAGGGTTTCCTCCCTAAATACTGCTGTGTCCTAAAAATTCTCGCAGTCCAAAGAGCCTGTGCTGTCACGTGTTGCCAAATGCTTTAAGAAATGCTCAAGTAGGTCAGACTTGGAGTCATAAGCCAGTTCCTGAACCAAAAGCAAGACATGTCAAAGCAGCTCCCTAAGAAACAGGCAAATCAAACAACCATCAGTCCTACTCTGGGAAGCAGGTCCTCCAGCTCAAGGAGTATTACCATGGGGCTGTAAACTGAGCACCTCTCAAGAACCTTTTATTGTAGAAACACGAATATTTCTTTAACAAGTAGTCCTGGGTTCAGGTGGGATAGGGTTAATTTTCAGAAGAAGCTGGGAGGGGACACAGCTGGGCCAGCTGACCCAAACCAGCCAAACAAAGGAGATATTCCATACCATGTGATGTCATGGTTGGTATTTAAGTGGGGGAGCCAGCCAGAGCACAGTAATCACTGCTTGGGAGCAAGCTAGGCATTGGGCAGTGAAAAATTTGCACCATGTCTTCCTTGATTTGCATATTCTTTTTATCAGTATTATTGTTATTTCCCTCTTCCTTTGCTGTTCTGCTAAACTGTCTTTATCCCAACCCATGAGTTTCGCCTTTTTCTTCCAATTCTCCTCCTCACCCCATGGCGGGGGGTGGGGACCAAGTGAGCGATGGAGTGAGTGACCACAACACAAGCCAAGCAGACGAGAGCATGTTTCATTGAAACCTCAAACTTATCACATACATAAGAAGATCCCACACCTCCACTTTTATTTCCAGGGTCCTTGTTCATCCATTAGCCATTTCAGTATCTGCAAAACACTGTATTTGCTGGAAAGTGGTTCAGCCATGGATTGCATGGGCAGGAGGAGAAAGTCAGATGTTCTAGAGATTTCCTCAGCTAATATAAAGATCTTTTGATATTCACAGCTGTACCTGCAACTCCTTTAAAGATTTACTGATGCCTCGAACAAAACTTTGAAAAAATATTCCAGTCAGAAGCAATTTCACTTATATAGCAGACTTCAGGGTCGTTTTTTTTTTTCATTTTCTTTCTTTTTTTTTCTTTATAAATAAGGACATTTGCATGAAAAAAAAAGGATCTTCAATACTTAATAGCTCATCTCCTTCTGCTCACATGCCACCTGAAGTCATGATCTTTGGTTTATGGCATAATTAGTTACTATGGAAATAACATAATCATAGACACAGAGAAAATATTTTGGGTATGATTTGCAATGCTCTTTATTTAAGCCTGTGCACAAGTTACTTTTGCAGAGACCTCACTGCTTTTTACGTGCTCTTATCTGCATAACGGTTTTCATCACCTCTGCCTGTACATTCAGACACACTGGTATTGGTACATGCTCTGCTGGCACTGAAGGCATTTTCTTCACCCATATTTGAGCATCTACATGTTTAAACAGTGATGAGAGCATACATGCATGCAGAAAAGCTGGTGCTAAGTTAGACTAAACAAAAAAAATCTCTTCAAAAATGGTTTGGGATTGGGCCCAAAAACCCTGTGCACCACAGAGCTCCCTTGCCATTTGTGCTTTCTGGGCTTCTGTCATCCTAGACTTTGCTAATGATTTCTGTTGTCCAATAATAAAAATTTTAAGTATGGAGATTCCCTGTTTCCCTAGCAAATTCTGTGTATTTAAGTCCTGGACAGAGGATTATTGCTGCAGACGAAAGATAAGCAGTGCCAGTCACTGAACTCCTGGAGAAGCAGAAGCCCTGTTCCTCTGCCAACACCCTCAGTAATAAAGAATGAAAGAACAGAAATAAAGAATCCTTCTGATACCCTGTACAAGATGAGTTGTGGCCCAAAGAAGATCTTTGTCAAGACCTATCTTTGCGGTGTCAGCAGGTCTTAGCAGCAGCACAAATGCAATTTATGTGCTAGTTTTCTTAAAATCAGGTTAGTTTCTCTAACCTGAGAGATCAGTTGATGTTCAAAGAAATACCACTTCAAACACACACGTGCTACTCAGGATCTTTCTGTCAAGTATAAAGCAATCAATCAGACACGAATATCTTTAAACTGCACAGTTCTGATGGTTTGTGAATGCAGGTATTTTAAAGCAGAAGCAAACAAAACAAAACAATGACTTAGAAAAATTCAAAGATTCATTAATGTTTCCTAACTAGGGTCTGCCTTTTAACATCTTCATGGATTTTGTCCTTGAAGATGGATTCTCTTCTTGTCTTGCATCCTTCAAAACACGGCTAGGGTTTTGCAAGCATATAAGCATGAAGCAAAGTTCATATAACCGTATTTCAGCTCCATTTCAAAAACGATGAAGGCCCAGCAGCGTTCACTGACCTCACAGGGATCTGAGTGCTCAGCACTTCTGAGAATCAGGTCACAGAGAGCCCATTTCAGCAAAGTACTCAACCACAGTTTTCACGGCATTGAGATATTCATGTACTTAAATAGTAAGCACACACTTAATTGTTTTCATGAGCAGGATTGTACACAAGCATGAGAAATACAGTGTATGATAGAACGCAGATCAAGCTGGACTCTGTATACAGCTGCTGTAGCAGGAGGAATGACTCTGTGAGCACACATCTTTGAGGCTACTGCTTCGCACATCTGCCTGGAGAGCTGGCTGGGGGATGCCTTCAGCCAAACCAAGCAAAGTTCATTCAGGTGGTTTGAAACGGGGTAAGGAGCTCCCCTGTCATCAGGGCAGCCAACCAATGGGAGCAAGCACACCAAGACCCCAGGGCAGGCCAGAGAAGCAATCTCTGCAGCTGCATTGCTGGGTCTGCATCTTTCTCTTCATAGCCAAAAGGCTCTTTCTAAAATCCTAGCTTAAAGATAAATACACCTCTTTTTCCAAAAATGGAGAGAAAATAAAGCCCTAAGGGAGCAACAGACGTCCTTTTCATCTTGAAAGATAACAGCTTCTTGGAATAAGCAAACGGATGTTATTTTTTATGACTTGGAAGTTCTGTCACACCAGCTCAAGGCATTTCTTACAATACAAGCTGTGCTGGAGAGAGCTTAAAACTAAAACTGAAGCATCAAAGAGCCTGCAGCAAATTAAAAGAGTATTTGAAAGGAAATAATAAAACCACTAGGTGATGATTAAATATTGATATTAAAATGGAATGGACCTGTGCAAAGACAGTGCAACTGACCATACATATTTTTATGTATTATGTTATCAGCTATTACTCCTCTTCTTGATGTTGTAAGGAAACACATGGCTGATATCATCCCACATAGTAAAAGTAAACAGCAGAGTATGTCTTATCCCTGACATCTCTGTAACCATTCAAGCAAAAAAAGAGGAGCTTCTGCTATCAAAAAACCCCCAGAATTCTGGGTAGGAGCACAAGCTTTGGCTTTCTGCTTTGCCATTCTGAGCATTCATAACAGCGAACAGCCAAAAATAACTTCAGGAGTGATACCAGCAGACATACTTTCAAATACGTTTCTTGACCAGATAACACATACTGGTAAACAATTTAAAACAACAGTCTAGGATTTACACTCCTAAAGGACATATTAGTGAGTATAATAGTCATAATGCTTGAAATAAAAATGCTCTTTTGGAAGAAAAAGTATCACCTGCACTGGAAACCATATATCTATTTACTTGTTCACATCACCACAGCCAGGCTTTTTTTATATTTCACTGTCAAAATCTGTAAATAAGCTCATTTCCCTAAAGAAGGGTACATCTACACAGAAAGGAGAGGCCCCTGTATTTTAAGGCACCAAAGGTGTGATATCCTTTTTGCAAAACATACCTAAACTCGGTTACCGAAGAGAATACAGAGGCACTAATTCAGCAAATTCGAATTGCCTAAAAAAAAAAAAGAGAGAGAGAAACTCATCCCTAATTATTAAGGTGCTTAACGTTAATCGTGGGGCTTTGTTTGGACAGAAATAAGGACACAACTTACAGCTTTAATAATAAAGAATGAAACACAATCAGTGCCTGAATTTAGATGCTCTCATTGACAAGGTACTTCCAAAGTATCTGTTTCATCCGTAAAGTCATCACCTGTCTTGCACACTGGCTAAGATTCTGAACTTAATGAAAACCAAATTTGTGCCTAAATTTCACCTGAGTTTGTGTGGGCAGTGTTTCCTATTTGTTTGCACTTGGCTTTCAGATATTCCTACTCTGTAAGAAACAGAACCTTTGCAAAATTTAATCCTGCTAAATCTAAGCCCTAGCATACATTAAACTGCTAAAAATGCAAGGTCAACCTCTTCTGTGGTCTGACCTTCAAGCAGTTTGTTTATTGTGTTACATTTATGGGGATTTTTATGAAGGCAGATTTATATACTAAAAATGATTTCTGCATCAGATCACCAAGAAGACAACTGAAAAGTGGTTAGGAGTGCTTCCACAAAAGAAGGGTATCCATTCCATGATGGTTTTCAGAAATAACAGGGAATGCAGAAAGAATAGCCAGCCCTCCTGATTTCTGTATTCTGCATTTCTGCCTTTAGACAGGCTTTCTCATTTGATGGGGAAAGAGGACCTCCTTAGAAACATCTTTATTTTACAGAGATTTCCAGGTATCTGAAGATCATATTAAGTTTCTGCATAGTTCTAGTATTGCTAATGATATTTCGCTCAAATAATGTGTAATTATGAGCCTATAAAATTTAATTAAGATGCTTTATAGCCTTTTGTAAGTGTCACCCAAACCTATGCTGTAGGGTAAACTCTACTTTTGATTTCTATTTGTTATGTTTAAACTGTTGTCCTGGTTTTGGCTGGAATAGAGTTAGTTTTCTTCCTGGTGGCTGGTATAGTGCTGTGCTTTAGATTTAGTATGAGAATAATGTTATTAACGTGCTGATGTTTTTGTTTGTTGCTAGCCAGTCAGGGACTTTTCAGCTTCTCACACTGGCCTGGGCTGCCAGGTGCATGGGAAGCTGGGAGGGGACACGGCCAGGACAGTTGACCCCAAGCGACCAAAGAGATATTCCATGCCATATGGTGTCATGCTCAGCATATAAAGTGGATGGGGGAGAAGAAGGAAGGGGGGACATTTGGAGTGATGGCGTTTGTCTTCCCAAGTAACCATTACGTGTGATGGAGCCCTGCTCTCCTGGAGATGGCTGAACGCCGGACTGCCCGTGGGAAGCAGTGACTGAATTCCTCGTTTTGCTTTGCTTGCATGCGTGGCTTTTGCTTTACCTATTAAACGTTCTTTATCTCAACCCATGAGTTTTCTTACTTGTACCCTTCTGCTTCTCTCCCCCATCCCACCGGGGAGGAGTAAGCAAGTGGCTGTGTGGGGCTTAGCTGCCAGCTGGGGTTAAATCACAACAACTGTGCAGAGAGACTCATTACAGTACAAGCTAGTTATTATTTCTTAGAAGACTACACAAATTCCTTGGTCAAAGTCTGTCTCAATAAAGCAAACAAATAATAATTATTTGTTGGCTTCCATTTTGCTTGGAAATAGAAAAGCTAAACAAACTGTAACACAACTCTACCAATTCCTATAGAGCTCAAACAGTACAAAGCCAAAACCGTACTTCTGCTGCTTTCCATATGCCAAGAATGAAGATACTGAATGCATTTGCAAGAGCAAAAAGTGAAAATACCCAGGAGATAATTATACTCACTGCCTGGCTCAAACAGCACACTGTTTCTGGAGCCTGATCCAAAACACACCGAAATCATTGCAAGGTGCTCTTCCAATCTCAACACCTCAAAATCTGACTGCTCTTAGTCCAGGCAAATCTTGGAGCAAGCTTCGGCCCCCACTGATGCCTGGATATTGTTGTGAGCAGGACTGCTATACACTGGTCATACCCAGACGAGTTGGCATTAAATTTTTTTATGCAAGACAGACAGGCAGGAGGGTTGAATCCAGCACTCCCTTCAGTGTGGAATGGGATTTCTTTATTGATCTGTTTAAGACAGGATAGGTATGATAAGTATGACAGGACAGATGTGACAGGGCATTAAATCTCCAAGAACTGGGAGGAGAGAAAGGTTGACATCCTTGCCAGAGCCTGGGAGGGCTCCCTGCTGGCTTGCCAGCTCTGTGGGTCAGACAAGTGGTCCCAAAGGTATTCTGGACTCTTGTTCCTTCAGCCAAGTCTTAGACCCTGTTCTACAGTGAAACGTGCAGCACCTTTCTTGCCACACAAAATAATCATGGGAAGAATCTCAACAGAAACATATCCCTTTCTGACAAATTTAAAAAAATGCAACCCAAAAGAAACCAACAAACGTCAACTTATTAATAAGCAACTGAAACTAGAAAAACACAAGCTCTAGCAGTGTGAAACTCCCCTGGCTTGACTCAGCCAGGGTGCACGTTCTCCACTTCTACACTCCTTGCAAAATGAGCAGGACTCACACCGCTGCAGTACGCTGCATCTGGCAGTCTGATGGCAGCTATTAGCCCCACTATAAGCCCTGGAATAATCCTGGCCCAGCCTTAGCTGCTCCTCCAACAGCAAACTCTGCTAGAAAGTGAACTAAGCCAAAGCTGGCTTTGGCAAGACAGAGGTGCAAATCTGATTTTCCTTCATGGAGTAAGTTACAGATCCTGCAAACTCACGCCTCATGCAGCTGGGAGCTGACAGCTTTAGATGAGAGGAATTTATCATTATTATTTTAGTATGTGAGCAGCTCACTGATTGCAGCTTGACAACTCGAGTTAATTAGTTGATGAAGGGTCTGCTGCACATTGGCTGGCTCCACATCTGTGGACGATGACACAATCAACAGAATGAAATCCATACTTAAAACATATTTAGTCTTTTTAATCCTGAACTGCAAATCACAAAATCCACATAACAAAACCTGCAGATCAGAGGAATTACACAAGAGGTTCCCCTTTCCCTGGCCCTTGGGACAGTCTGGTCTCTGCTGCTTAGTGAAGCTCATAAATAGACAGACAGCTTCAAAAGCATCCTCTTTTCTTCCTGGAGTCCCAGTGGTTCTCAATAATAAGATAACTGGTTTGAGCTCAACCTGGCCATGTTCCCGTATGGCTGCTTTCCCCAGCAGGGAAATACCAACTTGCAGGTTTTCCTCTGCTCCTGCCAAACAGCAGCTGGGATTTACCCACCTTGTCAAAGAGATTATGTCAAGATCATCTGGCCCCACCTATCAGATCAATGCACAGAGCCCACGTGCTATTTTGCATGCAAGTTTGCAAAATGTTAAGGTTCCTGCTAAAAAGTCAGCTAAAATATTATGTGAGGCCATAATGTGCCAGGCTCCTGAGAAGTGGTGGAGAAGCACAAAAGGCAGGGAAGGCTGGCTGGGAAGTGATCTACATTGGGCTGGAGCCACTGAACGCTACTAAGCAGTGAGGGCCACGGGAAGCCTGTTGGGAACAAGAACCAGCCGTTGCTGGTAGATGAGGAGCCTCTTATCAGTGGGAGCTACTGCAGAAATTCAGCTGGCCCTCTGCCAGACTCTACCTGTAATTATACAGCATAGCTGTAAAACTCTCAGTGGCCCTAGTTCTTGGCACAAAGCATTTGTTTCCTCTGCCTTTCATATCCGCGTTTTGCAGTTTTCAGGGCACAGCCTGCTTCCATCTCCTTTTTTACTGATCACCTAGGAAGATGAACTGCACTTCTAGGTGCTCTCTTAAAACAAATCAAAGCAAAAAAGAAAACTCCAAGAGTAACCAGCCATATCTGAAATGTGGTCAATCAAAGGTTGCTGGAGAGCAATCAGGAGAAAGGAGGTCACTTCCTTTAGATGAAGATGACAACATTTCAAGACAAGCAGCTCTTGTCACCAGAAGTGAGGAGCAGAGTATATAACTCAGAGTCATCTCACCTGGGCCTCCTAAGCCCTGAAAGCGGCTGCAGAGAAAGGCACACAGCTGTGGGCACAGGAGCCAGTACTTAGTAAGTAAAAGATGTGCATGACAAACAGAAACGGCTGCGTTCAGAAGCCACTACAAGGTTTTACTAGTTTAATTCTGGCGTGTTTTAAGCCTATTTTATTCATCCACACAAGGACTCGGTTGACAGTCTGCATTCCTCTAACAGAAACATTTCAGTCCTGGATCCCTGCTTGTCTACACTTCTTAAGAACCATAAAAGCAGATGAAGATTTTTTTGGTGCATTATAGCACTATTTTCTCCCAGTTTGAGAGCAGCTGAAAGGAATCGGCTTCAACAGCTTTGCCATGATTTGAGTTTATTTTTTGGCCATGCTGAGCTCTGACAGAAGAGGCTCCAGTGAGAGGCATGCTTTATTCTGTCTCCACTAGGATGCTATTGAATATCTTGGGAAGAATCAGGACAGCACAAGTGCTGCACACAGAGTTTAAAAGCAAAACATTCTGCTTCAATAATATTTGAGCATTTAGGGGACCTCAAAGATTATTTTTTTTGTTATTACAGTCTAAACAAAAACCCACTTTCCATCTTGACATTAATTTCTACAACATGGTTTTAAAAACAAAACAACCCCAAAATTCAATAGACTGCACCCAGGATGGCAATGCCTCAAAATTAGAAGCAGCATGTTGGCATTTTTCCCAGGAAAAAAAAACTATATACGTGTGTGTATACACACAGGCACTGTTTATTTTTCTCAAGATCAATGAAGCTCAGGGGCTTATTCCCACCTCCCTCAGCCAGGGGCAGGGACAGGCTGGTCTTTGCAGTGCATGAACACTTAGGCATGAGCAGGTTTTTTTACCCAAACAACTGTGTGTGTGTGCGTCAGAAACAGTGAGCAGCATGGCTCTCAAATCTATGATGCTGAAGCCTTATCCTTCATATCCAAGACAGAGACCTTAACTTGAGGGCTGCTTGTCTCATCTCAGTGCTTCCAGGACAGAGGCATTAGGCTATAATAAACAAGATCCTAACAGCAGGTTGATGAGACTAAAAGAATACCCTCCATCATCCTCAGCAGCAAATCCCTGCACTAGCAGCAAGTTTAGCTAGGATTTTTCTGTGGGTTCAGCTCCTAATCTTCAATCCTCCACCAAACCTACTGTGATGATGGCTGCAGCTCTGTCTGAACCAGCAAGAAGTGAGAGTCAATTCTTGCAGTAACAGGGCAGAAGAGATGCAGTTCCACACATACCCTTACACACTCTCAAAGAGGCATCTGAATGCTGTCCAAAAACTAATTACATGACATGACAAGCTCTGACAATTAGCTAACTAGACTGCTTGATGGCTAGGATTTTAAATAAGGATCTTTCAAGGGGGAAACTCTGGAACAGGCAGCGCTACTGTCATAACAGCCTGAGCTGTCATGAAAGAGTAGCCCCAGTGAGACAGCTCTACAGGTTTCACAGCTGCAACCGCAAGGAAAGAAAAGATCCTGGGGGAAAAGGACCTATTTAACTGCACCTGTACCTCACATCCATCACCAGGACATCCCCCTTTCCAAGAGGGCTGGAACAGAGCAGGACTTGGGTCTTCCCCAGACTGCAGCTGGCCCCCATGAAGCAGCAAGGGAAGCCAGGACCGCCCCCCCACCTCCCTGGGGCTGGAAGAGACACTCTCTGTCACACCACATCGGGCAGAGATCACAGGCAGGCCTGCAGATACAGCCAGTCCCTGCACAGTGTGACAGCAGGCCCAGCACCCTTGACACAGGCTAGACGCAGAAATGCACTGCCTTCAAAATCCCCTGCGTATCCACCCCAAGCAACCCTGCAGGCTGCTGCTCCTCCGCCTCACTGCTGAAGGGGAGTTTTGGCAAAGAGCTTTTCCTGCCGCACACCGTTTGTGCAGATTGCTCTGATGGCTGCTCACGGGAATTGGTGCTTCGCTCGCACAGCTCTCACCTCTTTTGGGTAAGAAAACAACACTCCCACTTTCTCAGTTTTCTCCCTTTGTATGCAAAGGGAAGGGATGAAGAGGCAAGGACTTCAGGATAGTAAATAACAAGAGTGACTTGACAGCAAATAAATCAGCACTTTGTAGTGTTCATGGCAACAGCTTTTGGCATTACAGGAGAAAAAACAATTCATTACACAACAAATAAACTACGATCTTGTATTTACAAGGCAGACTTGCAATGCAGCCAATTACTGTATACGTAGTGGTGACTAAGAGACTTACGTTACCATTTAGAGATCATCTATGAGATAACTGGGTTTTATCAGTATATCATTTTTTATTAAAAAGGATCAAGGAATGTATTAAGTAGGGAAGATGGGTTTCAGTGGAAGCTGGGTGCCCATTTCCCTTCCATAAATGTGAAAATCTTCTGTGTCTTCACAAGTCTGTTGCAACCATATTACAGTCACAAAAATTCTTGTTTCAAGTATTTGCTTTGCAATTTGCTATTCTTCTCTGATACGATTACCCACATTCGCTGGCAGATTCTTCTCCCTGACTGCATTAGTCCCTGGGCCTTTAGAGGGTTTCAGCTTGGTTTGGGTATGTACGCTTATGATCACTACATATATTAATAAGCTTGTGTCAATGTATACACTTTGACAGAAAATCAGAATAGTAAGAACTTCATGATAACCCCGAGAAATGGGTGATTTCATGTTTTCTTATGTTCATTTTAAAATTTTTTATTCTTGGGTTGGATTGTCAGGGTTGAGCTGCAATTGGCCAGCTCATCTTTCTTTTTTAGAATCAAGAATCAATTCTCTATCTAGATATGGACACCGACACGCTGTTCACTTAAACTAGATCTGCTTTTAACACCATATGCTAATTAACCATCGGATTTTGATACAAATCCCTCAGAGACTCGTGCTCCTCAGTCACGATTCAGACATATAAGCAAGATTCTGAACCACTGTAAAACAACTTAACTACAAGGAAATCAAAAGCACTGGATGGGTTTACACCAACTGAGAATGCAGCCAACCGTCTTAAAACTGCAGAGGCTTCCACTCAGGCAAGCACCACTGCTGAAGTATTTCTCCCCCATGTATATGCTGCCTTTTTCATTCCTGTTGCTGCTGTGGAAAATATCTGCAGCAGCATTTCTGAACTGTGCCCTGGGATTTGCTTACATTTCATCCTTTCTTTGAGTAGGGGCTCTGTTCTCCTGACTCAGTTGAGCTATGCATGCCAAGTCTCTACTCGCGTAGTTTATGCTGCTGTGGCACAGGTGAGATGCCCTTCCCTCAAGCTGTCACCAAGCCTCACTGGAGAATCAGCTGCCAGACCGGCCTCAGCATCTATGGAGGAACCACACGTGTCGCGATGCTACACTCTCTCTTGCTCCTCCATCTGGGAGCACGGCTGGCGCCTTTCTCACTCAAGGCGAGCAGCCAGTAAGGGCTAGAAGTCATCTCACACTGCTATTTGCTACCTGCCAATCCACGTACCGAAAGCCAGCCTCATTTGAGAGTCTGGCTTTTAGATTTATTTTTGCTTTCAGGCAAAGGGATAGCAGAACGCTGCTGCCAAATACATGTTTTGCTATAGCTTCCCATTGCTGCGGAATGCCACAGTGTATTCTGTGTCAGGCTGTTCATCATAGCCCTGTTTTATGTTTTTCAAAGTGTTTTTGCAAGATGCATGGTCTGAATGAAGACTGCCCAGGACAGAAGCACAGTGCAATACTGCATGGAAATTCCCCTAAGCAGATGAGAGGAGACAAGAAGGCAGAATGGCTCCCTGGGGTGGGGACCCACACAGCCATGGCAATGAGGAAAGCTATTGGGATTAATCAGCTCAGCTACTGCTTATTCCAAAATTCTTTTCCTTCTCTCTGTGTGGGCCAGTCCAGCGCCACTGAAGCCACTGGGACATCTACCTATGAGTCTGAAGAGCACAGAGGCAAACTTTTGAGAAACTTTTTCATTTAGAAAATAATTTAAAGTTGTCTTCCTGTAGATGTGAAATAGCTAAATATCAGACATCTGCAGCTACATTATTGACAGCTGCCCTTCTACACTGAGCCTGTAGAGTGCGAAAAGCTTGCTGTGCCTCCCAATGTCCTGAATGAGAGGATTAGATCTGGCCTTTGGCTAGAAGAAGGAAGGGAAAGACGGGAGTCAGCCTACTTTGCAGATGAAACAACAAGCAGGAGTAAGACTTTGTCCCTAAAAATTATGTAGGCTTTCAGACTGAAGCCACATACGAAGTTTCCATTCCACCTCTGACACAGCCCTCCAGTGCTGGGTAGGTCACTCAGACCCTGTGCTTCAGTTTTGTTCTCCAGCCCTTTTTTTTTTATACCATCTCTGACCAGCTTGTTAAGGTTTCTAGGTACCAGTGCAACGCCACTGGTGATGGACATGCTCTATGATAGTAGTAAGAACAACATAATGATAATAATAAGTAGGTAGTACCCAACACAAACCTGTAATCTGACTATGAGCACAAGGAACATGAACATGAACTCATCAATATATGGCATATGCTAAGATGCTTTTTTAATGGTATCAGTGGGTACCAGGAAAGAGCTTTTCTGAGCAAGAGGTCAACTTTACTGTTCAGTACCATTATAACTACTAGTCTTCACTAAAGTGTTTTTTTTGCTTTTACTAGAAGAGCAATTACATGTGGTTAGTCATTCCAATGTTACTTACTCTGTGCTCAGTCATTACACTGGCTGGATGAAAACTCACTTCTACCAGAACAAGTATTACAACATATGTATTGAATTGATTTGTCCGAGACAGGTCTGCAAACAGAAACGGAGGTCTGCCACATTTCTAGTAACCTTGGCATTGTCCTAAAATAATTCACTGACAGATAGTACTCAGTGTAAGACAGAAAGACAACACAGAAATGGGGAAATACAGTATGGACAGGTGGTGATAGTGAAAAGGAGTGAGACACACTGTCATCACATAGCGAGTATTTTAGCTTTGCTTAAAGAAATCACATCTTACATAGCAAAAGGAGCTGCTAGCCACACAGTCGAAGCCAAGAATTTCGTTGGATTTGGGTATGCAGTACTGAACAGTTTTGCATTTCCTAAATGTACAGCTTTTCCATAGTGGTAACCACTGTATTCCCATCACACTGATGCAAGACTATGGCATTGGACCCACATGTCCAAAGCTTGAGTAAATTGCTCCCCTCTTCTCTGCTCCTTTCACAGCTGAGAGCCCACTCCAAGCCCTGTTCTCCCTTCCCTTTCCCACAGCCCCTCCCTCAACTTATTCAAGCATGTTTGCAAGAAGGAAACAAGTTGTTTTTCAGCCACAATGACAAGTCTCCAGAAAGGAAGAGTTCACTTTTTATAGCTGATAGGTATCTATGCTGAAAAGGTGTAAGCAAACACCTTTGAAACCAGCCACCCAAATGTTAATAATCAAGTCTAAGGGTTCTGCAAGTTACTTCAGATGAAGTCAATGAATTCTTCTATAACATGTGCATGTGGAAGTGCAATGCAATGCACTGCAGTACAAACTAACATTCACTAACAAGGTAGCGTTTTCAAAATGCCAAAGGAAAACTCTGCCACAGGGATACAACAAAACAGAAGGATGTGTCAGGTGGATTTTGTTAGCAGACGCTATAGCAAGTCTATATGAAATATATATCAATAAACGTACCCTTCAGCTCCTCTTTTTTTACTCTGTCTTTGCTACTTACACTTATATTATAAATGAGTATCTTTTTGGCTCCCAGAAAGATCTCGTTCCATCCACTTTATCAAGACATACTTAATAAATCATATCTTACCACAAATGAGATTGAGGAACTAATCTGCAAGTGTAGTTGCTTAGCATATGCAATACAGCCACTCCTTATACTAAAATTCACATCTGTAATATTTTAGCATGCATAATAGCAAACAAAGGAACGACAAACAGGTCCACTTAATGCATCTTTACACAGCTTAAAAAGTATCTTTCCATAATTTTCATTAATGTTTTTCCAAAGAGCTAAAGAAGCCAAGAGTCTTAATAGCCTCACAGTGCTGGAGCCATATATCGTATTGCAAAGGTGAGAAATGCGCTTCAGTTGGTTCCAGAAGCACATCCCACATTTTAGCACTATACTCTGGCTTTCAGAGAAAACTAACAAAGGCTAATTTCTGACTGTGGAACGAAGCATAGCATGCAGAGTTTGGAGATCTGAGTCCTACTGCCTCTTCTGCTAAATGCTTTACTAAAGGCTTTATGCAAAATGCAGTGAAATTTTCCTGTGTGTCTATGGGTTTAAGACCTAAGCTGGACCTGTTTCCATCTCTTCAGACCTCAGTCTGTAAAACCAAAACAGAAAGGGCCAAACCGGTCTCAAGGTTCAATCCTGTCCTTATTTACTAGATGTTTTGAGACTGTCTTTTAAAAAGCCTGGTGAAAGTCTCTTCAAGAAAGATGCTGACAGAGCCTGAATCAAAGCTGATGCATAGGAATCACTTGATCCAAAGCCCCAGAACAGAAAAGCATTATTTTTAAATGCTCTTATGCCCTAATGCCTTTGCACTTTTACTCAATGATCTGGGCTTTAACAACAGGTCTCTCCAAATGTATTGCTAGTGAAAGACCTGTCCTGTGCTGCACTATGTTACATACCCCAGTGCAAATAACAAAAGCCCTGATCAACAGAAATGCAACTGCATATTTGGTCATGAATACAGAGATGTTATTTAGTCTTTTTTTCACTATGCCTACATGTGCAAAGGAGGTGTAATTAATATCTCAATATGGTAACTCATATCAAGCAATCAGGTTCCACTTTAGATTGCTAATTTACACATAACAAACTCAGGAAAAAACCAAGAGAATACATTGTGTCTTCACTTCCGTCCTCCTGGCTATTTATCCATCTCACATCCAAATACTCCCTCCTGATAGAAGCCAGAGCTTTCTGGCTCAATACTTCTGCTAATCTGGAAATTACTCAGAAATACATATTTTATTGATCATATTCTGTACATTAAAGAAAAAAAAATATCTAAGTTTTGCCTTCACCGTAGGTCTGTACCAACACAGAAGCCACCAGCACTGCAGGACATCAGTCACACACAACAATTGCACAGGGGCTTTAACCTGTAGGAAGATAAATCAGCAGAAAAGCCAAGTTTCCAAATGCCCTCTGCTGGCACCTGTCAATATTGCTAAGAATTTCACCCTGTTCCTAATTAGCCTTTCAAAAAACTAATTCTGAAGGTTTAGCATTTGAAGATATCCTGGGTTTACATTTACCCTAATAAATTTATCCTCTTCCAGCATTTCTTTAATGTCCAAATCCTTGGTCTTAACCAAGCACAACAGAAACCCAAGGGCTGCAGTTCTCCTTGTAAACATCACAGGTAGATTGGCTTTCAGTTGGAATGTATGTCTGAAAATTTTTTCAAATCCACTAACTTCTATAGGCATCATCACTCTCGCCATTTTGACCAGTTGCTTTTCAGGAAGCTGCTGTGAAGTTTTTCTTACCTTCCTACCGAGTACTAGGGCTGTAGGAACCCAGCCATCCTCCTGCCATCGGACGCAGGAGCGGACTACTTGGCCGAGTTTTTACCCTCAGCAATGTGCTGTTGACAATACACAGCGCAGCCGTCACACTGACAGCCATCATGGCGAGCGCTGTAGCTACTGCACAGTCACAATCACCCAGCCACTGCCACCAAGGCTGCCCCTCCCCACAGGCACCAGATGTGGATGCAGTACAGGGCTACAGCTGTAACAGAACAAGGTGTTAGGCATTTTTTGAATTATTGTCCCTATTTTGCCCAAAATAAACTGGGATCTAGTGGGTTTCCAAGCATGACAGAATGACCACCTTACTTCCAACATCCCCCTTAAACATCCACTATGAATTTGAAAAAGTTGTTAGGAACTGGCAGAGAAGAAAGCCAGGCTACAATTCCTTGATATTCTGGCTGTGAATTACTATTCCTTTGCTATTACCTTTCAGCTACATGAGGACATTGTGTCTGATGGTATTTTAGAGCTATATTTCAATTCCATGTTAACAACTAAGCCGTTGTTATCAGAAGAGACAATTAATAACACAGATTGGGAATACACATCCTGGAGCGATCGCTGACTTCTTGAAAGAAATTATTAGTGCTTACATGGCAGAGCTCACTCACCGGAACAGCTGTTGAAGACACAGGCCTCACAAAGCAACCTATTTTCCATTAAGCACTCTAAGGGATGACAGCATTTCAAGCATGTTTGTTAACAAGTGCTGTTGGGAGAAGAGAAGGAACACTCCTGCCTCTCACGGTGTGCACAAAAATGGACCATGTGGTTCAGGGTCCTCTTGTTGGCAGTGTGCTTCTCTGTGCTCCCATCACTGAAACACCACAGCACTTAAGGACGATGCCTTGCTAGGGATAGACTTTTGCTTTCAGGCAAGAATAAATTTTAATCAGTCTTTGCCTATTAGCTTCACCTTCCTTCCTGTGCTCTTCGCAGGCAAATAGAGACAGAGCTCCAGTGCTCTCCCAGCCAGCAGTGAACTTCAACAATGACATTTCTGCCATCTACTACTAAAGTCAGGAAAGAGGCACCTCTCTTGGTGGTGTACCTCTGAAGTCAATTTTAATAGGACAGCATTTATTATGTGTAAGAAATCGCTGATGAACCTATAAAAGAGCCTTATCAATCAGAAGACCAAAGCTGTTAAATCACATCTGATTAACTGAAATATATATTCAGTAGAACAGATTGTTCTTACTACTCTGATTGCACAAATAAACAAGGCTTTTAATAACTCTGCCTGTGTACGTGGGCAATGGAATAAAGTGGTTTGGGGCTATCCATTACAGACACAGCCCTTAGTGGGTCAGGGCTGTTAACATGCCATCTTTTTTTGAGAGCTGTCTCTAGGCTGGCAAATGTAATTTCCATAATTTGTCACCACTGCAGCTCTGCCAAACTTGGTTGGGGTTATAGCGCACACAGAAGTCAGCTTAAATTAACCCAGAAAAGAGGGTTCTAACAGTAACGGTGGGTCCCATGTTCAGCAACATGGATACACCCATAAAAACCCTGCTTGTGTAATATTTCATGACATGACAGACTCTCCTGATGACAGATCACCTCAGCCCACCACTGCCTCAGGACCAGGAACTGACTGTATCTTTGCAGATTGTGATTTCTGTTCCCTAGGATAGGGAATGCTGTTTAAAACTAAAAAACTCAGGCAATCCATGAAAAGCTGTTTCAGCCTGGTGTTCATTGTTACTCGTGTGGAATAGGTACTGTGACTACTGGGTCACCTTTTTGATTTTGCACTAGTTTGGCACCTATAAGGATGACAGATTTTAATTTCGTCATCCTTTGCCATATTTACATTAAAGCGCTTTTTGGATCGGATAGGGAAATAATTCTGCTTGATCTAAGAACCTGCAGGGTACCTGGCTTCCAGAGGGGAAATCAACTTGACCTTCACATTCTGATCAAATAGGACCCATAATAATTAGCACAACTCTACAGAGACATTTGGGTTTTGACATGGAAAATGTCAGGATGCAAGGGATGGCAGGAGAGGAAGACCTGGCACTTCCACATAAGAACAGCAGCATGCCTTTTTTCTGACACTTACAAAACACATTCCAGTTCAGTAAATACACTAGTTGTAAAGCAGAATAATAACACTGTCTAAGAAAGCCTGCAAAATCGTGTTTTCTGCTGCTGTATCGTCACGTCTTCCTCCCAGCATGGTGATACCTGGAGCTTTCCAAGCTTTACAGCTCTACAAGCAACACACGGACAGTCCCTAGAAAAAAGACTGAACCAAGAACTGGAGCACTGAAAAGTCCTTTCAAAAGAAGAGTTCAGACCAAACCCTTCAGAAAACATTTGCTTAAGGCCTTCTCATGCAAAAGCTGGTTCTAAGGGAGCACCATGATATTCTCTTTGTGATGCTCTTCACGGAATTTCAAAACAGGCCTGAAAAACAGGCCTTGATAAGTTGTCTCACATTGGACTCCAAATATTGAGAAGTATTAGACAGGTATTTCTTGATACTGAGCTTTGCAGAATGATTAGCAGTGTCTGGGAAATAAACACTCAAAAATAATTTATAAGAGGATAACAGCTGTTCTGAATATTACACATATTTACTAAGCCTTGGGTTAAAAATGAAGATGTAAAGAAAATACTGAAAAAAGGAACATAAGAGAATAACACTGTCTTGAAAACAAAGTTCAAAAACCCAAAATACAGTTAAGACAGTAAACATATAATCCAATCCTATTCTACTCTATATAATTTACCACAGTAAATTATTTTCCAGCCAACTGGCTGGAGAACGGCTTTGTGGAGAAGGACCTGCGGTTCTGGTGGCTAAAAAATGAAAAATAAATTGGCAGTTGCCGTCAGGGGTGAGGATCTGCCGTGTACCGGGCTGCATTTAAAGAAAAGGAAGCCAGAAGATCAATGGAAGTGATTAGCTTGCTCCACATTTGCAAGACTGTCTGCAGTAGTGGGGCCAGTTCAGGGCTCCCCAGTATAAACCGACATTGAGACACTGGAGCAAGACCAACGGAGGGGCACCAGGATGATTAAAAAGCTGAAGTGTGTGTGATAAAGGTTGAGAACTGGGCTCACACAGTCTTAACAGAGGTTTAAGGGATGGTATGGCTGGCTTCAGCTACATAAAGGGAAGGTATACAAAAGATAAAGCCGGAGTTTCTCCAGAGCTGCACAGTAATAGGAGGAGAGGCAATGGCCACAAATTGTAATAAGGGAAATTCTCACTAGATATTGGAGGGAGGGGCAAAGCAGGAATCACTGTGAGGTTGTCCAGCACTGGAACAGGGGCTCCGAGACATGGAGAATCTCCATCTTTGGAGATGAAGACAAAACTTAAGAACTAAAAAAGCCTCGAGTGACCAATCCAATATAACCTCAAAGCTGGCCCTGCTTGGCACAAGGGATCAGAACAGATGACCTCTAGATGTCACTTCCAACATGAATTCTTCTCCGATTCCATGATCTGCAGGAAAGTTAGGGCTGTGTAACGCAGTGATAGAACTCAAACAGGCTGTATACTGAGAGCAAGGCAGGAGGTGAAACACTACAAGAATCACAGTGTTTTGGAAGAAGAGTGTGCCAAGACAACAGGCTGCCTGAGAGACGGAAGATGGACCTACTGTGTGTCGGACTGCATTCCAAACATTAAAAGAGGAATATATTTCTACTGAGAGTAAGTCACCTGACAGACAAGAGATACTTTGGCATACCCAAGAAGTAGAGCAAAAGTATATGGAGACTTCTTACAAAAAATCATGGAAATGTAGTTACAAATTATAAGTGGCTTGTCAGAGAAGGGACATAGAGAATTAAGTATGGCCACACAGGCACAGGCTATTTACATGGCTATGTTAAAAAAAAAAGACATATGGTAGAAAAGCTGAACAGCCAGAATGCAGGATGAGGGACCGGACCCAAAGGACTATCAATCACATTACAAATGGATGTACTTTAGTTGACCTGAGATGTATATAAAGTACAAACTGACAAAGTTAGAAGTATTGTGCACTGATAGCTCTGCAAAAGTATGACCTATAAATAGCAGAGAAGTATTAACACCATAGATCAGAAAGAGTTGTAGAGGAGAAGAGCATACAAATATCACAGGATTTTTCAGTCATTTCCACTCCTGAAGCATCTCTGAAAGACCAGACACAGAGAGCACAAGAAATGGAAGAAAGAAAACTTTTCATCACAAACTCTCCTCTTCCACTTGATGAGAATAAAGTGATTCAAAGCACAAGAAAAGGCCATCAGATGCGACTGACTGGGGGACTAAACTCACAGTGACAGTTGCTTACAAAGCACTGAAATCTTCTGGGCAAATATCACAGTAGCACAATACAAACTGGTGTATTATCTGACCTCAAGTCCTCGAAAAAGCACCACGGACAGGTGTCGTGGTTTAACCCCAGTCAGCTGCTAAACCCCACACAGCCGCTCCCTCCCCCCCCCACCATGGGATGGGGGAATGGATCAGAACAGTAAAAGTGAGAAAACTCATGGGTTGAGATAAAGACAGTTTAATAGCTAAAGCAAAAGCCACGCACACAAGCAAAGCAAAGTAAGGAATTCATTCACTGCTACCCATGGGCAGGTAGGTGTGCAGCCACCTCCAGGAGAGCAGGGCTCCATCACACGTAACAGTTACTTGGGAAAACAAACGCCATCAGTCCAAATGTCCCCCCTTCCTTCTTCTCCCCCCTCTGCTTTATATGCTGAGCATGGAATATCCCATTGGTCAGTTGGGGTTAGCTGTCCTGGCTGTGTCCCCTCCCAGCTTCTTATGCACCCCCAGCCTCATCGCTAGTGGGGTGGTGTGAGAAGCAGAAAAAGCCTTGACTCTCTGCAAGCACTGTTCAGCAGTAACTAAAACATCCCTGTATTATCAACACTGTGTTTAGTACAAATTCAAAACATAGCCTCATGCTGGCTACAATGAATTAACTCTACCCTAGCCAAAATCAGCACAACAGGGCACCTCTAAAATACTTCAGAAGTCATTTGAAGTCCCTGATGCTCATCTTTCAGGTAGCAACTATGTCTTCTCTTCTCTTACTCCTGGCCTGTGGTAAAGAAAATAAAAAAAAGTTTTTGTCCAGATCCTATGTATGCTCTTCAATGGTATAGCCCAACAAGCTTTAAAACGGAGACTATTATCATTATTGCCACCTGACAGATAAAGGCACTGAAGCACATATAAGGAAA
Organism: Opisthocomus hoazin; assembly: GCF_030867145.1. Lineage (NCBI taxonomy): Eukaryota > Metazoa > Chordata > Aves > Opisthocomiformes > Opisthocomidae > Opisthocomus > Opisthocomus hoazin. The sequence goes on along the minus strand of NC_134420.1, from coordinate 16,558,685 downwards.
TATTACTCAACAGAGCAGTGAGAAAGACAGGAACGGAGTCAGTCCCCTGTGTCTCAGCAGCATTTCTTATTCATTAGGTCAACACTTATTTTATTGTTCATCACTTTATCATTAGTCTACATCCACAAAGCATCAACTGAAGGCAGTTCAACAACAATTTACCTTTTTGGCTTGCTAAACTTGCATTTATATTTCATCCAATTCATACTGATGGTAACTCCCATATGACTAGGCTCTTCCCTCTACTGCTGCACTTGAATTGAAAAGCTCCGTGGTATACAAAGATACTCCTTATTTTTAGTATTTTTCCTGTAACAGAGGAACTGCTTCCACCACAGGACACTCAGGTCTCATTAATCCATAGGCAGAAGTCGAATACCCTTCTTGATTTGGCTGACACTCCCATCAATGGAAGGAGAAGGAGGTGAATTGACATCGCTAAGTTTCTGGTGACTAGCAGGAATTACTAGCAGGAAATGCTTTGAAGGCAGCAGAGAATAACAGAAAATAGCCTAAGCAAACACTATCACTGTAACAAGCAGGAGGGAGTTTTACATACCTGTGAGCTTATCTTTTAATTGCCTTGAAAGCTGAGGCTTGCAGTCAGAAAAGTGATTGCAATAAAGATGTCTTGTTCACAGTATATGCATCCACTGCATCCTCACTGATTAAACAATGTAAATCAAGGGAAACGTACGACTTTTGGAAACAGATGCTGAGCTACATATTAGTTTACAGACTCCAGAGAATTCAAGCCCAAAAAGGCAAAAGGAAAGGCATGTAGTGCTGTTTCTGACTTTTGCCACTAAGTAAGGAAGCAAACTTGCTAGGCAAGGGGAAAATACAGTGCATCTGCTGCCTGTAACAAGACTTTTCTGGTGTTAATACTTGGTGCACAGCTACTTCCATTTAAAAAGCCATACAGAGTCCTAGGTTCTCCACAAAAGCATGTTCCAAAGTATAATGCAACTGGCTACATTTTAGAGCCACTATTGATCTAAAAATCCATGTAATATAAGCAGTGTGCCTTGTTCCAGCCTCATCCTTGCAGCAGATATTTCTGACGGTACATGGCATGAAGGGAGGGTTAAGGTTTTCAGCCATTCCACACACTTCCAACCCCCCACCCCTACCCCAGGCCAGTGCTCCCAGGAGGGACAAGTTTTTCTGGGAAGACACTTCAGCCAGACATGTTCCCGTTCCTTAGCAAGGACAAATCAAGTCTTTTCCAATTCATCAGAAACAGTTTGCTTTCTCTTAATCAACTTGATATCTGCTCTTCTGCACAGCTACCTTGAATCTATTGCTATTGAAAGACACCAGACTGATAGCCCAAGGCTTTGATTTTTCACAACCATAACATTGTACTGAGGCAGTTTGCCCACTCCAGCAGCACTAAGAGACACCAGCTAACAGGAAATAATTGATCCTATCACCTAACTCAGGTCTGCAGTGTCATTTACTCAAAGCCCTGCTATGCTCTGTGTCTACCACCCATACAGTACAGGCAGCCATGGCGGGACGCTCCTTCTGAATGATCTGTCTCTTAAATTGCCTCCAACTTGGTTTACTAAAATCCCTGTCAGTAGAGTAAGCTACATCCAGTTTGATACAGCCGCTGGTGTACCTGCTAAGCCTGCCACCCACGAAGCTTGATCATATTGGAGCATTTCATGAGGTGAACACCTGATTCACTACAACCAGACAGAAGCCATTAAATTCATTTCAAATCCCCAAAGACATATCAAATCCAACAACTGATTTGCAGTGGCTTCAAAGCAGCTGAAGTGAAAGACTCTGTATTTCATTATAAGCTGCCTAAGCCCATGCATTTCCATCTCTGGCCACACAGCCTTTACTTTGAACTGCACAAACAGATTAAGGTCATTGTCAAAACAATAGGACGATGTCACCCTTGATGAGCTGAACAGTGACAGCAAGTAAGCAGTAGTTGCATGGCAGAGCAGACAGCAGCAAGTTACAACAGCAGAAAGCAAACTATTTTTCACAAAGGTGAAAATGCCTGATTTCTTTATGCTAAGAACCCCAATGGTCTGGGATGGTTTAGGCAGATGCTAACCAAAAGGACAGCATTAAAACTACCTCGGTGTCTGCTGCAGTGGAACAGAATAGCACACTGCAGAGGCCAGCCAGCACAGCTGTAAGTGGTCACCATTATCTCTGTGTATTACAACATGCCAAATAGAGCCAATGCCTTATAAAAGGAATCTTGCTGGCTTTCTGTATTTTTTTTGTGCCTAAATAGAAAACTATTGTCCAGAGCAGATTATAACAAGGAGAACTGTGACTGCCTAGGACCCTTGCTCTGTGCTTGGGTTACTGTCTCCTATGTGACATTTGTGAGTGAAAATCCTGGCCCTTGCACACCTGAGGATTCTGCTGCAACAGACACATGGAAATCACAACTCAGCGACAAATGGCTACAGAAAAACACAACAGCAACAAAACAAACCCCATTAATAGGCTGCCAAAGCCTGAGGAAGTACAGCAGCAAGATCTGATTTGACACAGCCACACTCAATTAGCAATTTCATCCCCTCTATATGCCTGTATATGCATATAAATAAAGCATTTGTGAAATTTATGCCTTCCTGAAGTTTACCAACAGCAAGACTTTGAGTGCACAGAGAGATTTCCAGCTAGGTTTGGGCATCGGAAAGATGCAGCCAGCAGCTGTGATGCTATAAACCCCTCTCCTTCTTGATCCCTGCTGCTGTCTATCATGCCCCATGCAGCCATCATAACTGCTTCACATTCCTCCAAGTCCAGTTTTATCCCTTCATTTGCTGCTTTATACCTACAGCAGAGGGTGATGGAAGAGTGATTTCTTCATAACATCAAACCAGCTAACTTGTATCTTAAACTGAAACACTGGAGAAAACATTGCTTTCGGAAGCTCACTTCAGATGGCCAATGATCAAAAAGGTATGCTTTCTTCTGCACTTATTGCTTAGTAAATCCCAAACACATTAGTATCATGGTAAATTCTTCTTATGGCCCTTGCACCAAATCATGAATCCAGTGATTTCACAGCTACTCTGATCAGAGAGTATAAATGCTTTAAGTGGATATACCCACAGGTGTGTGCATCACCTGTTACATTTGCTACAGAAGATAGACTAGAAAATAATTCAAAAAGTAAGAGAGACTTGAGGTCTTCTCTGTCATAGGAAAATTTAAAAAAATTTGGTGGTATGCAATGCTTGCACATATGTGTGGGAATCCCTGCATGATACAGTGGGTTAAGAGATCCTTTGTAGCTAGATTACTGAGTGAAGTCCACAAACATCTTGGTTCTCAGATATAATTAAGTCTTAATACCTGTGCAGGGCACAGTAGTACACTTTCTTGCATACTAAGCAAGATGGCAGGAATCTGCACTGAAGGTTATTTAGACAAGATCTTGTGAACACAAGTGCTATTCGTGATGTGGATCTCAACCAACTACGCCTTCTGGGACTAGGAGTCACCCTGTGAAACAGTCAAAGCCATTAGTAACAGCTAGGAAGGTGGGAAAAATGAGAAGACAAGAATCAAAATAGGAAAGATATATCCTATTTTTCAACAGAGAAAGCAGCTAAATTTCACAAAGGAACCTCACTCTGAAGCAATGATGTATATCTTTCTTTTGGGGGAGGTCAGGGGTTGGGAGGGATGGAACTGGACTGGCAGGACTACCTGAAGAGTCCAAGACACTCATCAAGCCACGGAGAATGAGAGCACAAACACGTCTCCCAGTCTGCATAGCTGGTGATAGGAGTGCTGGGGAAACGGGAAGAAAACCGTTGCTTCTGGGAAGCTCGTTGGAGAGAGACGCAAGGCAGCAGCTTAGTTTGGAGGTAAAGAGCGTGAAGGGGGACTGCAAGAGTTGTGTACAGGCCTGTAAGGGACAGAGGGAGATTGTGACAGAAGATTTCAGTCCTCCCTGCAGAAAGACAAACAAAAAAATACTTGTACAAAAGAACCACACCCACAAGCCTGATACCAATTAGCTTAGCACATGGCTCTGTTAATTCTGTCCAAGTGTTTACTGTTTGATGACAGGCCGAATTGCTGCTCACTGAACCACGGTTATCTCCCCCATGCGTTACCAGCCTGGCAATCAGGAGGGAACCTGGCAAACAGGACTAAGAATAAGGACAAAGTAATCTACTCTCTGAGGCCTGCTGCCAAGTGACAGAGCTGCCTGCCTGCCAGCAGCAGCACTTTCACCGGGGACTTGGTACCAGAGCTTCTCTTCCCTGCAGGCAAGCATCTGTCACCTCGGGGGCAGCCCATCTGCTAACTTCAGCACATGATGGACACAGAGGGGGATGCAGCAGGGGAACAGCAGGAGTTAAGAAAATAGCCTTTTGGCTTTTCCCTGCCATCAGCACTCAGTGATGCACTCCCAAGTGCTGGCAACATCAAGACACAAGGTGCTGAGCAGTCTGATCGCATGCTCTCACTACCCTGCTGCTCCAAACATCCATCCCATGTTCTAAACAAGTCTTAGTGCTAAGTTCCCAAGGAAGCCAGAGCTCCTTGGTACTGCTGACTGAGATTTTCCAGTTCATGCAAAGAGAGCAGACCATGTTATGTTGGACTTTGTAAGAGACCTGAAGAACCACAACCAATTACCAGGATTGTTTCCAGGACCCCTGAAGAGCTGACAGCACAATGGCTTGGCCATCATGCTCCAGGCTCACTACCAACCATGTCGTAAGATTTCACTACTGTCCACCACCCCCCAAAAGTGGTTTATTCAAATACAGCTGTGTGCTCTTCTAGTGGTGTTTTCCTTTGGTGCTGCACTGTGAGTCCCAGGATAACATCTGGAGAGAGTGTAGTAGAGTGAAAAAGCCAGGCAGCTGCAGGCACATAATAAGCCACGGGTGAAATTTCACACAGGAGATCATTGATATCTGCTCTGTGGGCTTCGGGATTTTCCATGCTGATGTTAGAATGACTCTCTAGAGCTTGCCAGACTCCTCACACCCATCTCACCACAGGCTAAGGCCCAAACTGCTCCCCAGTACTTGGGAAACTTGCTACTTCCCAGACAGTTGGCACCTGAGTACTAACTAAATTTCTTTCCAGACTGGGTTATATACTCAAGGATATTGTGCTAAAGAGTGGGAAGCTTCCTTCTAACACTCATAACATTTTTAGTTCCTTTCCCCCTCTTTTTTCCACAGCCTCCAGCTTCTTCTTCAGCTTATGGAGAAAAGGGAATCATGCACGTGTTTCCCCAGATCAAGTAGTCTAGGGCACCGCTCCATCTAAAAGTTGGTATCTCAAATACTTATTTAATCCTCTGCACAGTAGTTGTGTTACAGAGACCTCATCAATACTGGGTTTGCATGCAAAACTAACTTGCTTTCTGTATCCTCCCCTCTGCCAAACCCCACTGCCAACTCTTTAAAAGGCAGTTGATTCTTCATAGCCACCCACAACACATAGCATAAGTTGAGAATTTTGCAAAAGATTGTTTTTAGCCTGCAAATTGTACTGAATTTAAATTGTAGTTCTAAGTGGCGGCAGAACGTTTTAGCAACTGCTTTCTGCCCCTACGCTCATTCTCTTCTTCTCCCTTCCTATTTCCCCTCATCTCAATCTGCTGGGGTGTTTTGGACTCTTTGCTGAATATTCAGCTCAGATAGAGGAATCAAATCAAGTTTTAATCAAGCATTCAAATCACTGCAGGTATGCTCATTCGACAGCTTCAATAACCAGGCACTCTTGTGACAAAAGCCACTGACGCATGAAACTCACATATGCTGTGCAAAAGCTGAAGCTAATGCAACACTATCACCAGGGGCTCTCCACAGAAGACTACTAACTATACCGTGCAGATAAACTTAGTATTAATAACTCTAATGCACCACAAGAGACAGTATATTGGGGAGGAAGACGGGGTTGGTACAGAAAATTTCCCAGAAGCCAAAGGTTGGCACCTCTTTTCCATATCACAGAATCACAGAATGTTCGGGGTTGGAAGGGACCTCTGTGGGTCATCTAGTCCAGCCCCCCTGCTGAAGCAGGGTCACCTACAGCAGGCTGCACAGGACCGCGTCCAGGTGCGTCTTGAATATCTCCAGAGAAGGAGAATCTACAACACCTCTGGGCAACCTGTTCCAGTGCTTCGCCACCCTCAGAGGGAAGAAGTTCCTCCTCATGTTCAGACGGAACTTCCTATGCTTCAGTCTGTGCCTGTTGCCCCCTGTCCTGACGCTGGGCACCACTGAAAAGAGTTTGGCCCCATCCTCCTGACACCCACCCTTCAGATATTTATAAGCATTTATAAGGTCCCCTCGCAGCCTTCTCCAGGCTTAACAAGCCCAGCTCCCTCAGCCTTTCCTCACAGGAGAGATGCTCTAGTCCCCTCATCATCCTCGTAGCCCTCCGCTGGACTCTCACCAGTAGCTCCTCAACTTTCTTGAACTGGGGAGCCCAGAACTGGACAGAGTACTCCAGATGAGGCCTCACTAGGGCAGAGTAGAAGGGAAGGAGAACCTCCCTCGACCTGCTGGCCACACTCAATGCACCCGAGGATCCCATTGGCCTTCTTGGCAACCAAGGCACACTGTTGGCTCATGGTCAACTTGTCATTCACCAGCACTCCCAGGTCCCTCTCCACAGAGCTGCTCTCCAGCAGGTCCGCCCTGAGCCTGCACTGATGCATGGGCTTGTTCCTCCCCAGGTGTAGGACCCTGCATTTGCCCTTGTTGAACCTCATCAGGTTCCTCTCTGCCCAGCTCTCTGGCCTGTCCGGGTCTCGCTGAATGGCAGCACAGCCTTCTGGTGTATCCATCACTCCTCTCAGTTTGGTGTCATCAGCAGACTTGCTGAGGGTACACTCTAACTCTTCATCCAGGTCATATGCATGAGTGAGTGTCACAGAACTGATTCTTGGAATCACAATCTTCTTCTCAAGCTATGCAAGTAGATCGCCTTGTCAATGCTGTCCTGCATCAAGATACTCTCTCTTCCAGTTATTCTCTGGATCTTTGGACAAGTGAGATCATCTCCTGCAGTTAGGCATGGGGTACAAAAGCTAAAGGTGACCAAGAGGTAGCAACCTCGCAGAACAACTTGGATGAATAAGCAATCTGGTGCTGAACCCTGACAGTACAGTAACACCAGAGCAAAGTTCACTTTGCTGGAGGTCTAAATCTTTCTGCTAAGCATGAAGACACAAATTTGTCTTCATGTGACAAAAATCTGAAAACAAGTGCCATGTGGAAACACTGTCACACAAAAAGGTATTTTCAGTTTCATGCAAAAGCCTAACTGTTTCTCTATGCTCATGTAGCACCACGTTTCTAGAACTACAGCAGGGTCATAACACTATTCCATTTAGTCCACACGTGATGTTGAGGATGCCTCCCCCATTTGGGGAGAGGTGGTATACAACTGGATTTCTAAGGAGTTAATTTTCCAAAGTACTGAGCACTGACACAACTCACTCTCTCTCTCTTTGACATCCACAAGAATTTTACCATTAACTTCAGTGCAAAAAGAGTTTGGACAACAACATGTCCTCTTAAAAATTCCACCTGGAGAGATTTGTTGCAGAAATATGAAGACCGGCATAAATGCAGTCTGAACAGAAATGTGTAGATGCAAGCACCAGAAGAAACAGAAGGACAAAGGGTTAAAAGAAGGGCCTGTACTGCTAACAAGGACCACCCCAAGGTTGTGGCAGTGTCACATCCACCACTCTTATCCTCCTTAGCCCACAAGGAAAACAAGCAATTGGTGGCAACCTAGCCTAAGATTTATGGAAGATGGAGTAAGCAAGGATCTGCCGCAAAGCACCACCCTGCAACTGCCGCTGTATACTAAAGGGCACAAAAGATCTGTCAAAAAACATGCTTGTTACATCAAGAACAACCCCACAGACTTGACATCTGGCATCCTTTGTCCTCTGTGTCACACACAAGTGCCCCTTGCCAGACCACTTGGATGTACACCTCCTGGTGCCTGTGGGTACAAGTATGCAGATGAATGAAATCTATGACAAAACAAGCATCAGCAGGTAAAATAAACTTTAAGATTTTTTTGAGTAAATACTACTTTCCCCTTCCATAAGATCTCCCACTTAATTTTGTTACGCTGATTTCCCTACACACTCACAATTTCTGAGATACTCACGCCCTAACTGCAGCAGAAGATGAGCCCATTTAAGTTTCATTCATAAATTAAAACTCTTCTGCTTGTCCACCCTGTATTCACAGCACCTCACCATTCTCGGAGTTGCTCAGGCCACAGACCCTCTGTAGGTTATCCTAAGTGGGAAACTTCTCCATCAAAAGCTACTGCTACACTTCACGTGAATTCCTGTTTTCTAAAGCTCAGGTAGTAAGGACTGAAGATTCCGTCCAAGGAGGTTAACAGCACAGACTACCACAGAACAACTGACAAACATACTAACACTCAGCATATTACTATCATGGTTGAAACTTTCTCCACTTAAGGGAAAAGGGAAATGCTTCCAAATCTAACGGTACTTTCAGGTATCTTAAAGTAAATCTTCTCTTTTATAGGAAGATTTTGGTGCCAACATGTCTCTCCTGTTCTTCATTTATGATAAAACAGAAATTGCAGTTGGACAGTTAATGAGCCACTTGTATATGCCACACAAAGGAGAGATGCTGCAGTGCCAAACATTTTAGTGCAAGTCTGTTGAAGAATGTAGCTTTATAATTCCTACACACTGAAAAAAACCCACTACACTAAAAGTAAGACCAGACATTGAAATTCATATCTGCAGTAGGCTGTCTGAAAGATATAAGGCATCTCCCAGCCCAGCCTCTGCAAACAAACACTGAGCACAGGAATTGTATCCAGCTTGTGTTGGAATGATACATTTCCTCCTCCCACTTTCTTTTCTCAACAAGATTAGTTTCCCTGGGATGAATGGAAAAAAGAAGCATGCGGCAGTGATGCATGCAGTCCTGGTTCCGCGATAAGTAGAGGCTGCAAACCCACCACACCGAATCCTGCCAAACATCTGCTCATGTGAACTAGATTAAGGGACTTTCTGTTGGTTGAGTTGTTTATTTAAATTATACCAGGGAACTGAATTTACATCTCCAAACCCTGCTTTGCTTCCTGCATTTCAAATTGTTTATTCTACTATATTTGGCCATTCGAAGGAAAAGAAAGCCCCCCCAAACTCTGTCAGTATTCACATGCAACGTAATGTAGGAAAAAACTGAAACCCAATGAGAATCTCAAGAAGAATTTGTAACACATACAACACTTGAAAAGATGAACTTCTGTAAAGGTTAGATTCTACCAGTGGGTGGATAAAACCTGTCCTACCTTGTGGATGAACTTACCATTAAGAATGCTGTTACCTGCCTTAGTGAGACACCCCTAACATTAGATCCTCAGTGAAAAGACATTAAGACGTTGATCCTTTTGAAGTTCATTCTAGTCATTAATAGAACTTGGGGGAAGAATGGTATACACGAACACAAACAAAATGCTACTTAACACATGACCAACATGTTTGAAGCTCTAAGCAGCCTTCGTAAATAATGCTCCACTTTCAGCAAATGGTGATTAGTCACTTCTTGCACCTCTTCCAAAAGAAGGCACTCTCTCTCTTCTGTCCTTTATGGAAAACAACATTTTGAGATTGGACTCTTGGGTCCAAGATCCCAGCTACAGGATATTTCAGGAAACAACATTTTCTCCTGAAAAAATAAAGACTGTTACGACTTAGGTAACCATCAAACCACCTCAAACTACTTCAAAGCACAAAGGAATGAGGAAGTCAAAGTTTATTCTATGGGGGATCCTGTGCTTCAAACACAGTCAGAACTTGGCCAAGAAAATGAAAATATAACTTTTCTATAATATTGAAAATGTAGAATTCAAATCTTTGTTTCATAAATCCAAGTTATTGTGATGATAGCCCTTTCACTTTAGGGCATGAAAAAAATCAATAAACCAAACAATTTCCATAGATATTATCAAGACTTCCCAATTTCAGATAGGACTAGGAAAGGTTATACAAAGGACGAGGAAAAGAACATTGCACTGGCATCACTGCAGAATTCAGAAAAAGTTTGGCTACGAACAGCAATTAAACTGGGTTATAGGATTTAAATCTGGTGCCCTGAGACTCGGTTGATTTCTAATTCAGCTATGACCTTGCACAGAGAGTGTGGCAGAATTGCAAGGTGATACTGTTTACATATTTTCTGTGAAGGCCAATCTAATCATTGCATGATTTACTAATATGATCATAATGAAGGTCCTGAGATCTTAATTACATTACTGTCTACATGCTTGAGCTTTTTGTCCTGTGAAGCACCTGTGAAACCTCACCATTTCATGATCACTTTTGTCCTACTATCTGGCTTAAATTGCTCCCTGCTTGGCATTCCCTGAACTACCCAGCATTGCTATTCTGCCACCAAGGATGCTTAGCTCACGCTCCACTTCTCACGTTTCACTGCTGCTGTTTTCTGTGCATAGAGCATTGACATAAGCAAAAGGGGCCTCAGCCGTCCTCTCCATAACACTGACACTTCTTATGTGTGTGGCTGCATGTTGAGAGGGAAGGACACAGCCTCCCAGCTCCTAAATTTGCATTCATCTCAGCTTTAGGATCTATCCTGGTTTTGACCATCGTATTTTTCTGGCCAAAGAGACTGTCTGTGCATGTGCATGCCTCCATTCATACTTGCACACGCCATCCTCATTTCTGTGCCTGCTGATAATGTCTATTGCTAGCAATTTCTTGTTAATTCTATCATCGTCTGCTTTGCACCATTTTCTTTTCCTGTAGATTAGCTCTCTGCTAATGTTTCCACCCTCTTATGCCATACAGCATCCTCTCTTAGCCATTTGACAGTTTAACACTAGCACATGTACTCCTGGGGTATGTTTACTACAGCTCCAGGCTCCCTCCTCCTAAACCTGGCTACTTCCTATCTGGCTACACATATGCAAACTCATGATTTCCACTGGTCTCCAGACCAGTCTTGTCAACATGGGGCAAAAGTTCAGATAGACACAAAATCTCAGTAAATCTCGACACTCACTGGTTAGTAGACATCAGCAGCTACGGGTAGTAAAGCCAAAAATTTGGTGAGATGGGCTGGTACAGTGGCCCAGTACAATCTCTGAAGCAGCGTGTGCTGCTTTTAAAGCTGCCTGCCAAGGGAAAAATGCAAATGTCCAGCCTCTGCTGATGGCATGACTAAGTCGGCAGCATTTCAACTGGAAAAAATCCCTATTCACTTCTCATCCCTGTCCTTCCTGCAAGTGTATTCCACCCTGCCTACCAGATGGCCCCCTCTGCACTTGTGCTCCCATCTCCTGCTGAGACAAGATGTGCCACATTCGCTGCCCATCACAAGCCGAGGAGAGGATGCTCTTGGTCTTTTACACTTCATCCAACACAGCAGAGTTGAAAAGTCCACCTTTACAGCTTGTTTGTCAGCATAGCCTCTTTCCCCCCCCACAGAGTACACCACTCTTTACACCACCTCCCACTGCAATAAAAAAGAAAGGCTTTAGCATTTCTCAGCAATCACATTAACTTTGATGAATTGTCTGGCAGTGGCACCTGCTGCTAAGGATACAGATGCACAAGATGAACTAAAAGGCATTTCTCCCTAAAGCAGATGATACCGCAGCAGATATGTCACCGTACAAATACGTATTTTTCCTCTCACTTGACCAATGATTTTTTCTTTGGCATAAGCATCAGTAAAATAGCTCTGGTGGACAAACAACTCCAAATAAACTTTGCAGCAGTTCTAGTAATGAAACAGAGAATATAAGGAAGACTGTCCTTATGTTTTCACTGAGAGAAGCTGTTCTTCATTTTGAGTGGAAATTTGCTGTATTTAAAACATCACTAAGTACAGCTCCAGGAAAAAAGAAAACAAACAACGTGACATGTATTTCACAATAACAACTGGAGTTTTATCACAATGGAGTTCTGTTCTGTAGCTACCCACCCTTTCAAACAGAAACACATACACATTCATACTATTAGTTTAATATCAGTAAGGCAAATTCTTCTGCAGGAAAATTCCATTTCAGCAAAGAAGATCAAAAGTTCAGAAGGAATCAGTGTGCACCAAGTACGACATCCTGCAGAAAAATCTCCCATTCCACTTGGGACTTCAGAAATAACTAGAATAGCCACTCGAATACTCATTATAAGGTATATGCAACACCCAATATACATTGCAAACCCTGAGGGCATATTTGTCACTTCCACAAGGACAATCAAGGGAGTTGAAAGTGCTGCATAGAAATGCTTTATTTTTTCATTATTTATTTTTTTATTTTATTAACCTTCAGGGTGAATTTTTATTTAAGGTGGGCACATGACAGCAACATAAAAAGTCTATTATTCAGTTCCTCATCTGACTGCTTTGGCTGTTCAGAATACACAAAGCAACTGCAAAGCTGGTATAAAAACAGTTTGGGGATTTTCCAGCATTGGCATACTCTGCCCCAGACAGCATCATTCTGGTATGGATGGTGCAAAATGGATATAAGGGCTGCTAAGGGCAGAGATAGGCAAGGAGAGTCAGGTCGGCTACAGGAGGGTGTGCTGTTCAGGTGTGTTGAGTCAGGTAGTCTATGATGAGATCCCATTTCAGATACTAATTCAGAAAGCATTAATTTAAATTAGCTCACAGGCTGCTCTAAGTTCTGCAAAGGATAAAAATTCCTCTTGTGACACACCAGTTCTGCTACAGTTAGACCACCTGATCATTACCAAGAGCCTTCCTTTCCAAGACCTCTGCAAGATGCACACTAGGATTGGACTTCTATACAGCTCATAAGAACGTTTGTACTCACATTAAATAGGATTTAAAATTCATTGACGAAAGATGAGAGAAACCAACCACTGAATGAGGGGCTCCTAAGCTATGCAGTATGGGCCAATGTCCAGATTAGTTGGGTTAATGCTTTGGCTTGGTGTGGTAATTTTTTGTCATGCCTATGAAATATGGCCCTTTTTGAAAGTGTCGCTGCTTTTTAATTAAGAAGACTTATAAAATGATTTGGGAACGATCTACAGTGAAATCTGCTGAAGAAATGTTAAAGTGATGTTTGCTTTTTTCAATTCTAAATTGAGGAATCTTTTTTCAAGGTCTGCAGCTTATGGGATGCTTTTGCTTTGTCTTAAAAGGTTTGACATTAGACAAAGAGAGCAGAGGATCTTGAGACACTACCTGCAAAGACACTAACAAAGTTTTGAGGAGGATTTCACAAGTATACAAGTTTTTTACTTGAAATAATGATTTCCAACCATTACTCTTGGCCTGGTACAACCGTCCTACAATGCAGCCAGCCCTCAAAGGACTCTTGCGTGCTATAGCTTTGTTCCAGACTCGTAAAGGTATTTTTAGCTTTCTAATAAGAGGTAGGTACCACAACACCTTTCCAAATCTAAACACCAGTCTTTTTGCTCACTGATCAAGGCATTGTGCTCTAAAACTAGAAGACACTCTTCCATATCTGTGTATGTCTGATTGGGTACAAAATGGCTTGCATTTTGTTGGTCTACTGACTTCTCATGTGGACATTATTCTGCCTGATTTCCATATTGTTATCAATCTGTGCATTGTCTGCCAGCAATATTGCCTCTAACAACACACTCCAGCAGGCTGACCCATCAGACCCTATCCTGTAACAAGCTGAACATGACCAGAGGTGCTCAGCTCTTGTTATGGCCCTTCCTGGCCTCATGTTCTTTTAGAAGACAGCCTCTGCCATTCTATTCAATCCTTGTCTGTCAACACTTTGAATTGTTTGCCCCACAGGAAAAATTTGTAGTTTAATCTTGTCAACACAGTGGTTTTAGTGTTGTCAGAGGAAAGCTTATAGGCAGAAAAGCACCAAGAGTCTGCTGCTTCTATGCCACCTCCTAGTATATCAGTCCCACATAGTCATGTCCTCACAACACATAACCCTAAGAGAATGGCAGCATGTCAGCTACAGAAATTATTTTAGGATCATTCGCAATATCATCCTGTTAAAGACAGGGCAATTTTGTCAGAGTAAGAATTGACACATAGCATTTATGCAGTTTTTATCTGACCTTGCTCACATACCTCTTGGCTATTTGCAATTCCTCCTATAAGCCGTGCCAAGCTTCATACTCAGAAATGTCTCTCATGATGGGGCTTCCTAAGCTATCCTTAATAGCAAAGACTTGATACTTCACAGCACAGTTCTGGCTGGAAATAATCTAGGAAGAACATGCCCTGGCATTCCTAGTGAAGACATGAGAATGCCGGATGCCTGGGACCAAATTTTTGCTGCCTCTTCCCACTCCAACCCAGCTGTTTCACTCCACTTCCCGGATTGAAGTGGGAGCACTGACAGAATACTTCTCAGATGGGAACAGGAGATCTTCCAGTCAGGGCTGTTCTCAGATCCTGACAGGCAAAAGGCTATTTTAAATGTGCTGATTATCAGGCATGTGGATGCCTCCACAGGCTGTGCACTGCAGACTGGAGAAAGAGAAAACCCTCCTTCAATAAATTTTGGACCCAGCTCTCCCTTCAAGCTCTGACAAACACCACTTGCAAGTGCCAAGACTATAAGAACAGGGCACAAATACAGTGATAGCCTCCATGGTATACAATCCCAGCCTCCAGCAACATGGGTCTCAGGAAATTCCCAAGCTGGAACTGGTATATTTCTGTTTAAGACTTTTGACAGATCTGCTGGCATAATACTGTCTAATTGCTTTCGGCACCCAACACATCTAACAGCAGTAAGTTCCTCAGGTTAACTAAACACAGTGTGAAAAAGTCCTTCCCTGTTTTGCATTTACCACCTGACAATTCAAATGGTTGTCCTACAGCTGTTGTACCATGAGAAACTGAGAATAACCAACCATTCCTGACTCATGACTCCACACTGTTTACAACTGCCAAAAGATTACATGCACATCCACGCAACCCCTTCCCTCTGCTACTATTATCTATGATAGCACCAGCCCTAGTAGCAGGAACAGGTTCTCGGGGAGACACTGAGCACATTGTCTGCTGCAGAGGATTAAGGACATTAGTTGCCAACTCAAAGCATATAATCATGCAGAATTATAGAGTCATAGAATTGGGAGAGACTTGAAAAGACCACATGGATGACAGTGGAACAGGTCATATCTGTGTCACCCCAGACAGACATTTGCTTCGTATATTAAACCTAAATCATCGATTGAAGCCTATTACTTCTTACACTGCACATACAAAGAAGAGCTCTTCCCTTCCTCTTTCCAGCAGCCATTTACACGTTTGCAAAATGTTGTTAAATAACCTTAACAATCTGTTCCTTACCAAGTAACTCCTATTCATGCAATCTTCCCTTGAGATTTTATTTTGACCTTGATCATCCTCACTGCACTCCTATCAAATTGTCCATCCAGTTGATCCACATCTTTCAACTGCACCTCCCAAAATCTGAACTATACTCCAGCTGAGACTGTACTAAGCGCCAAAGAGATGGATCATTTCACAGGTCTCATGGGTGATACGCTTTGGTTTTGGACAGCAAGATGATTTTGCCTTCTGAAGCAACACAGCATTCCTGACTTAAATTCACCTTGTGAACCACAATAACCCCAGATCTTCTCTTATTGGCGTATTTGTACTTATGCCGTCAATTATTTCTCAAGTGAAATATCATTTTTTTCAGGCTTTAGCGCCAATTTGTCAACTTCATTTTGGCTACCAAATGCATCTTCTCCATCTTCCACCCTCTCAGAAAATCAGACTAGGACTGAACAATACTTGTAACAAAGTGTATTAGGATGCAACAACTTTCAGATTCTAGAAGAGTTTTTTTTAAACTGAGCTATGAATCAGGGTCTGAACTACCTTCAAATAGTTCCCTCAGTATCACAGGTGCAGCTCATCTATAATGAGGTTTCACAGCATAATTAAATCCAGACATCTTGGGCAAACATCCAAATCTTCAGTTATTCACCTTAGCTGACAACTCTGGCAGATAGTTTGAAGTGTTGTAATTCCTACCAGAAAGGGTGCATAATATCTGGGACCACTGACTGAATATTTGAGATACCTCTTATTGCTTTATCCACAGAAGGTGAAAATAGCGTTAAATAAAGTGCTGCAATTAGAAAGGACTTTCTCATGTTCTTGTTATTTTAAGCAGCTCCGCTATTGGTACAATTACACCAACAGTTTTGCCAACTATTTTTGTGTAGTGCTGATGACTAACCTAATGTCCTGCAACATGTAACTCTTACTGAACGTCCCCAAAGGGGAACATACAGTAGGCCAGCACATAGGACACGGGTAGGCAGGATTACAGCATCTATTCTTGTCCTCGGACTTTATACAACTCTTGGAATATCCTTTAAACTATCCACAGTCCATGTTCACCCTCTGTAAAATGGCATTAGTGAGCAGAACACAAAACTCCTGTTTCAGAATTGGGATGGGCCTCCCAGGAGCGGTGCATTGGCAGTCAGTTTGGCAGCTCTGAAGGCACAAAGATAGCATTAGCACTGACATTCGTGATAGATAGATTTTATTCCCATAACACCTCTGTTGTAAAATCATCCTCATTATACAGATTAGGAACTGAAAAACAAGAACATTAGGTGACTTAATTTCATCAGCAAGGCAGGTCCTGCACCCAAGCCCAGTGCCTTACACACTGTCTCAGGTAAAATAAAACAACATAGATTTAAAAATTCCTGACATTTGCTAATCATCCTACAACTGTACTTAACACATCACTAACTTAGCTTACGGCATGGAACTACTTTGACTTCTACAATTTTACTCCTCATCTTAGAGCAACATGCTTGTCACTTTACAAAACTGTTTTTCTGTGTGAGATTTCCCAAATTCACTTCGGTTATCTGTTACAGATCAGCTTCACAATGTGGGAGCTGCATGAGAAAACAGTGTCCTCTGCTCTGAATATCAGCAACATTCAGGAAGTAAGCTGTGCCAGTGCACTGGAAGAGAAAAAAATGAGGTGCAAATAGCTTTGGCAGTTGGTTTGCAAAAGCAAGATCACCAGTACACAGCACCATGCTAAACTATCAAGCTCTTCTAACAGAAGCCCATCCAGCAGCACCTGGGGACACCCCAGCTGCAGGTGCCCGTGGTACATGTAAAGTGCCAGCAAAGCAAAAGGCAGGTGTCTGCAGTTGCGTCAGGCACACAGGGGTAGCACAGAGCAGATCAGCACAAGCAGAAATGCTGAGAGAATCAGACAAGCGTGCACAGCTGCATCCCAGGGCCTAGAAAGAAAACGGATAAATGCGCTTGAACGATGCGCCTGGCTGCGAGGTTACCATGTGTGGATTTGCACAGTTTTGCCCTGGGCGCTAACAGAACAGACAATCTGCACCACACACGGCTGGTGTGGGTACTTCTAGCAACATGAAATCCAGCAACTGACTCTGGAAGGAGGATCATACCCTTATTCAACTCACAGGGCATGCAACTGCAGGAACATCAGTTTCTCAAGGTCCTACTAGCAATGGCCTGGAGGATACATATTTGAAACATCTCAGGGACCAAAAAAAAAAACAAAATAAAACCACCAAAACCCCAAACAAAAAGGTTTTTGTTTATCACTTTCAAAGGTAATGTTGGTCACAAAAACTTTGGTGGCATCCTAGCAACACTACCAACAAAAAGTCCTGACTGTAAGTACACAATTCACGCTTTTATGAAATTGTGCCACGTTTTATACCACTACGAATAATGATCTGAACTCTGTCAAAGCGGGATTTAAACCTGCATACATCTCATGTGACAACACTGAGAGTTTGAAGCTTTAGAGAGCTCTTCAAGTTCAGCATTCAAGTTTTAGGCACCATTTTTAAAAAGCACTATTGCACAAAGGCTTCAAACGACTACAAACTATTTCTATATCTAAATTCCCAGGAATTTCCAGGCTAGAAAATTTTGGGGAAAAAGTGCCATGCAAAAATCAAGGACAAACACTCCCTTAAAACACTGTTCAGGTGGAAATAAGCAGCATGCCATTCCAATCACAATGTATCATCCCAGGTCTCTGCAAGCTTGCAAGGTGTGAAGCTTCCAGTCTTTGTGAAGCTGAATTCGCACAGAACAGATACTTTTTAAAAGTCATCTTTGTTTCAGTGGGAAATTTTGCACGGTTCAGGAGATTTTTAATTATTCACACTCAAATAACTACACTCCTACTGGAAATCAAAATATTAATGTACGATACCTTGCTGAGAGTGTACAAGTAACACAGGTCCCTCCCAGAGTATCAGTGGTGCTGGACTCGTACTCATCTCAGCTAGCTGCTCCCCTCCTGCGTCTGTCTGCAGAGCTCTCGCAGTTGGTCTTGCACAGACAGAGAGCTGAGCCCTGATTTCACGATTTCAGGCTCCAGCCATGGAATGCAGCCATTGAAAACCCAGAACTATTTTTACCCCTGAGCAGCCGCAGCATTTCTGCCCCATAAAGACTTCTAAAGCTATGCCTTACCCTAAACACACACACCCCCTGAACCTCACCAGCTAAGATGCATGGTTCCCTGGCATTTAGTGTGGTTTTTAAACTGCACAGTTGCTATCAACAGGACAAAGCAGCTCAGCCCCTGGCATTATTGTCAGCCCTCAGAAGACAGACATTTGATCCCAGTTGTCAAAATTAGAAATTCCTTAGAAATGCTTTGCTCCAAGAAATAAGATTAGCTCAGAGCAATGACTCTCTCTACGGTTTATCTTGCACACCACCAACCCCAGCCTGCATTTAACAAATATGTAGTAACATCTTTGGCTGACCGCAGGCACAAATAAAAATCACTATGTGTTGAATGAAATCACTACATGTTTTAAGGAAAACCACAAGGTCAAGGCACCACCAAAAAATTCACAGAACAGACAATAATGACTTTTTATATGGAACATGCAGAAACATGGAATTGTCTTTAACAAAACATTAGCAGAAATCAGAGCTAGACACCTGAACTAACTTTTCAAGATTACACAGCTAATACTGACCACTGGAAAATTTTACAACTGTGCTGTCTTGAACCTACATGATTCTACGAGTCACCTTCAGAAATAAAAAAATGCAACCTCATCTTACTGTGGAGGAATAAAACACAATTAAAAAAAACTAACTGGATTTTTGCATGATCAGCTATAATCAACACATCATACAAGCGATTTGGCAGAATGCAGTCCACAAGCAAGTGCATAGCTAGACATATGTAAGGGGTCCAAATACCTAAGTACCAGCTGACTCACTGACTTAACTTGCTCATATGTTGCTTTAGACAATCAATATAACTGTAGGCATTTCTCAGAAATATGTGGTTAAAACACAAGAGGCACGACACAGAACTGACAGAACTACTGACAACAGTCAATTATTACTTCTTAACCTGTGGAAGCACATCCAGGCTTAGGTAAGAACTAACAGCTCAACAGTATCACATCTTCTATTAAAAAATGGTCCTTGCCACCTAGACTTTTCAAGACGATGAAAGAAATAGTGAAAGGATACAAACAGCAAAGGGTGAGACTGCCAAGTTCATAGGAAGACAGTTATGATCACCATTAAGCAGCAGATGCCATAACCCACCAAGCTTCCTAGTGAGTTTTAGGGGTAGAAAACCCTACGAGGTCCCTTCAAAGAGCAGCTGCAATTGAACCTACAGTACACACGCACACCTAGAGTAACCTTAACGCTACACATAACTTAAAGACAAATTCTTGACCAGATATACCCAAAGCTGTGGCAATTGGCATTCTGGAGATACTCCATTTATGAAAATGTAATGGAATAATTGCAGGAATATTTCTCAGATCACTCACAAGTGAGAGCCTCTATCACCATGCATACCGATTCTGCACTCTGAAGGATTGGCCCTTTTAAGCAAGACCGTATACTGGCAATCCATCCTTTGCTGACTCACATTGAGTCTATTAAGAAAGCATAGGGGGAGTGTGAGTAAAACAGCAATGAAGGAGACCCCTTGGGGAATGAGAAAGCTACAGTCAGAGTTTGTAGAAGAAGACGAAACATACCTTAAGTGGGCCAGATTCGACATCAATGACCTAAAGCTCAGAAAAGGTGTTAAATAAAGGAGCAATACAAGCTTGTAATGTCCCGAAGGCTGAGCCACTTTAACCTAGTGCTGTGGGAAATACAGCAGAAGAAATGCTGTTGCTGTGAGTTCATGTCTCTATCAGAGATTATTCTCAGTGAACAGCTTTCTGCTATTTCTGCAACGAGCTGACTCTCCAGAAGTCCCTTTCATTGGCAGTGAGACACCAGAAACCCCATCAGCTACAAAGCCAAGAGACAGTAAGTCTAGCTAACAAAAACCGTATGCAAGTAGTTTCACAGTTTCTGTCACTTTTCACCTAAGAACTAGGAAGTACATGTTTCCTACCCGCTAAATTATTGCCAGTTCAAGAACAGACAGTGCCTCAAATTATTGGCTCTCACAAATAACAGAAAGTGTAAAAGACTGGTATAAAACCCATTCCCTTCCAGCAGAATATTTAAGGTTCTGCTTGCATACTAACAAATAGAATTCAAAGGGGAGAAAAACCCCTACACTAATAAAAATCTGAGGCTGTCTGATAAAACCTTCTGCTTTTAATATCTTATTCAGCAAGCTTCAAACTTTTTGAAAACTAGAAGGTGAAGAGCCAAGATAACCTTCATGAATTTTTAACCAGGCTCCCTTGGAGACTGCCAACACCAGACAGGAAATTATTCACCATTCTCCGAGCTGAACTCACTGGTTCATACAGTGATGTTGAGGGATGGTCAGACGAGTGTGTAAAACTGGGAGCAGAGATATGAGGCCATCTGTGAGGGCCTCAACATTTGCTGATCTGTTTCTAAATGAAGACTTTAAAATATTTATTTACACACTTGCTTTTAAAAGCCAACCTTTTCCCCTCTGTCTTCGACTTTATGCCATATGGAAGGAGCTTGGTATTATTGGTCAAAAGAAAAAAAAAAGCAAAGTGCACAAACAGTTTTTAGGTAACAGAAGAAATCACCAAAAATAATGCAGCAGCCACCATGACAATTACCAAAGAGTCTTTAATATATCAGAAAGGAGGAAGGAGAGGAAACAAATGAAGAGAGTAGCAATTTAGGGTATCAAATTCCAACAACTTTTAAAGTTCTTGTTCTCCCAGAAAGTCCACACCACTCATCTCAGTTTTGAGAATTAGCACCATGAAAGGCATCTTATAACACATTTTCAGGCATAAGGAAGAAATCTCAAATCACAAATCACTTTTTCATAAAGATCCTTTATGCTTATAGGAGAAGAGATATAATGAAACTATCGATGACTGGCGTTATTGAACAGTCCATGTGACTGAAGACCAATAGAAGAAACAATCCAATTAATCCATTTTACAGATTCAACTTTCATGGGGACTATAAAATTATTATAAATAGCAGTTCAAATGCAGAAACTCAGAGGTATCTCCAGGTACTTCTGTTAGTCTTCAAGAAGTACAGCCAGGCTGTGGATCCTGCTTAAGCAGAAAGTGAGGGGAATAACCTGACAGCTGACATAATTGCTGCCACTTTCTAGCACCACTCTGGGGGAAATTGCACAGGAAGGAGGGGAAAGGAAGAGATTCCTAAAAAGGAGGGTATTTCTAGCTTAGGTCCCAAGCTAACTGCCTGATAAACCCTTTGTACTTGCATGGACACAGAAACCAAACACAAAAAGACGCCCACAAACACGTATTTCTTTCCTCTTCTTCAGCAGCCTCAAGAGCTAGTAATCATAAATAGTTATCATCACTATCCATCCAAAATGCATACGGATGAGAGACAAACATCTGTACAGCTACCAGGAAACAGGTTTGCAATCACAGTGCACGACAGTTTTTAACTGCAGGCTTAATTTGTGTTCATGTCATTGCAACATTATGCCCAGCGCCATAAGAAGTCTTACCCACTTAACAGGGGTGAGATGTTTACAGAACCAACTCCACTCGGGAGGCAGAGGCCAAGAACTGATCCACCTGCACTGATGCAAATCCAGGCTGCAAACAAGAAGAAGATGGTCGTGACATATGCACTGACTCCTGTTTCAAAGAGGAAAACTGGAAGTGGTATCTCTTAGCCACTGCTTAGGGCTTGCACCGATGTGGCCGTATTGCTCCGTGGCTTCTAAGTACAGTCAGGATGCTCAAGAATTATCACTATATATCTTATTTCTTTTACCATTTCCTAAAACATTTGCTCTGAGCTACTGTTGAAAAAGGATACTGTTGCTCTGACTCAGAACTGCCTTCCTTCATGAGCTCAAGACCTTGCAACACAGCTATTTAAATTCTCTTAATGTGTCGCCAAAAAGCAGTGCAACTATTGAAATTGAATGTGCCTGTAATTTCAAGGACGCTAATTTCGTGCGTACGAAAGAATTGTCCGTCAGTGAAATCTGAGGGTCTGAGGGCGTGTGTGGTGCTGTTGCATACGTTAGCAGGAAAGCTTAATTCTACTCGCAGCAGAAATACCAAATTCCCTGCAACAGTAAGATGTCACATCAGCAACAGAAAATGCCAACATTTTAAACTGACAAGTGAAGCCCACCTCTCATGTGTTTACCTTTAAATTTGGCTTCTTTTATTGTTGTATATTACCTGCCAGATAATGGAAATCGCATCAAATCAGGGGTTTCTTTCAGAAATTCTTGCAGATACTTTCACTAAATTCTTTCTTAGATTACAGCTTGGGTTTTCCCTCTTCATTTCTTCCCTTATCCCCTCTCTATTTCACTCTCCTACATCAAGAGGTAACATGCCAGCAACCTCTGTAAACATATATACACAAAGAAGGAATGCCATAGCACCTACTGAAATCCAACAATAATCTCCTGTGTTACTACAGGTATGTAACCTAGTCTGGTTCCTTAGAATGCAAATTGTGAGAAAATGGAGGACCAAATACAATCATAACAAGACAGCAACATAAATATTCAGCATTTGAAGTTTTTTCAACGGAATCACACATGCAACGTTCAACAGAAAACAAATCAAAAAAATTACTCTTCTTCCTCAGGTAACTCAATTTTAAATAGTGAATGTAAAAAATGCTTGTAGCAAGTGCCTTCCTTACCATAAAGTCTCCTTTTATCAGTAGCAGTGGCTATGCTAAAACATTTTTTAGCACTTCCAGGCTTTCCAGAGAGAAAGACTAAGAAAATGGTACTTTTTTTTTTGTATTTGTGAGAATTGGCTATTTATTCAGTGTAGCATTTCCATATTTCAACTGTTTCCCAGGTAAATTCAGTACAATATTTCATATTGCATACTCAGGAAAGTGCTCTTTACAGTTACAAAGATCATAATGCCACCTTAGGTTCTGTGCAGCTCTTGGCCTCAGGAGAAATTAATTATTCTTCTCCTTTTATGTCAGAATACACAAAAATGAAAAAAAAGAAGGCCAGCAGAAGAACTTCCAAACACAAATGTTTCTCCCTCCGCTTAAAAAGCCCATTAGGGATCAGTGAAAGCATACCAAGGAATGTTCAGGCCCTGTTCTGGAGAAATACGAAACAGAATTGACAATTAATGAAAGCTGGAGTCACCCAATGTTCAAGTTTCTGCTACTGAGCCAAGTTTCTGCTACAAACTGAAATCAGAGCTACACGGTGGCAAATGCACTTTCCCACTGCGTGGAACTTAAATGAACAGCATTAGTCATTTCACCATTTGGAATAAAACACTCCTGTGCATTTTCTCAACTACTATTGTTCCATCACTATGACAGAGGCTGGTATTTAAATTTTCCCTGAGTTCCTTGGCATCTAACCAAGTTCTGTCAAATATAACTTCTGGCCCTGTTTCACAGTTCAGCATTAACCCATGCATGCTTAATTCCTTGTAAACACTAAAGTTTCCTAAAAGTAGTGATTTGCATCAGAGACACATCATTGTGCTCAGTCTTCAAGCACTGTAGACTGGCACAGCTCCAGCCACTTCTGTGGAACACCATGGATTTATCCTTGCTGAGGAGTCAGCCTGTGTATTTAAAGGCTATGAGGATTCTTAGGCTCCTGTGGCTTGCATCACACCAGCAACCAAACTCAGCAATCCACAGCCATACACTGGATCAAGTGTTTCTTGAGAGAGTTAGACTCACATCAAGATGACAACAAATGAGCATGGGAGCAACGTCAAGGTGGTGAGTAAAGAATGTGAGTGGATTTCAAAAACACTGCCTACCTTTTCCTCTGGCACAGATAAAGACTCACTGTCAAGATTTTCTGTTAAACCTTTACAACACTAAGATCTGAATGTGCTGGAAATAACCCAATGCAATGCGTTGGAAAATTGTTAAGCCATAATCATTTTAGCTAAGAACATCGTATTTATGACAGCTCCACCATTTTCATTACAACCTTGGCAAACACAGAAAGCTTTTTACTCCCCATTTAACCGCTATTTTTGTCAAGGCCAGCATCGCTATTAATACTACAGTATTAGAGGTTCTGGCTGCATTTTAATCAGAACTAGCCTCTCCTTTCTCATTTTAGGCAGAAGAAAAGTGTTGTGACCTACTAGTTTGTCTGACTGCTGCTGCTGTGAGCCTACAGTGGGCACTAATCTGCATCCTGAAGGGCAGCACAAGAAAAAGGCAATTCTATCTGTGGCATTTAATTCACAGAATTTCTTTCAAGGTAACAGAACGTCTAACCAGGTAAATGAATCTGGGGAAACCAAAAGGCACAAAATACAACAATCCCTGACTAATGGGATATATCTGTGGAAAAAAAGACCAGGCATTTAAATGGAACTCAAGGTGACGCCAGACCCCCTGTTGCTGTCCGTAATTTCCTACCTGCAACTGCCATTTGAACAGCATCTCTCAAACTAGAGATCCAGCTGACAAGCAGGCCACACAGTTTTAAGGTTTCCAGAGTCTGAGCTTTGTTAATCACAGTGAAAAATTTAGTGTCAAGGTTGGCACCTCCAGTATCCCTGCTGAGGACCCTTAAAGGACAACATACGACTTCAGATCTATGCAGCACACAAAAGGATGCTCCTGGATAGTAAACAAAAGTCAAAATTACGTATTTTTAAAAGAAGGTGGCACAACAGATCGGCAGAAGAGCCAGAGATCCTAGCCACACGAAATCCAGAGTTCCTATATATGCCTTGATGTTGCAGCTGGGAGATGCTCTGCTTTCCTGCAGCATCTCCATCAGCTGCCTGATCTCCTCCTCACAAAGGCTGCCTAAGTGCCTGATAATACTGCAGAAGCTGAGAGAACAAACATCCAAGCTATGGACAGGGATGCACTCTGTGTCATTGGGAGGTCCAAGTATGCTCCCCAGTTCACCTGTAAATCCAGATGACTTCACAAGCTCAACGATCATTTACAAGAGCCATGCGCCCCCTTCCTCAGTGCTGAATGGCCACCAAGCATTTTGAGGGGGAGGTACTTCCATAGACTCATTTAGGTTGAAAAAGTCCCCTAAGATCATTAAGTCCAACCATTAACCTAACACTGACAAGACCACCACTAAACCACCTCCCCAAGCACTACATATACATGTTTTAAATACCTCCGGGGTGGTGACTCAGAACTACTTCCCTCAGCAGTCTGTTCCAATGCTTGAACACCATTTCAGGGAAGAAATTTTTCCTAATATCCAATCTAAACCTCCCTTGCAACTTCAGGCCATTTCCTCTCGTTCTTTCACTTGTTACTTGGGGAAAGAGACTGACAGCCACCTCACTACAACTGCCTTTCAGATAGTTACAGAGAGTGATAAGGTGTCCCCTCAGCCTCCCTTTCTACAGACTAAAGAACCCCAGCTCCCTCACCCACTCCTCAGAAGACTTGCTCTCTAGATTCTTCACCACTTTGCTGCCCTTCTCTGCACACGCTCCAGCAACTCCATGTCTTTCTTGTAGTGAGGAGCCCAAAACTGAACACAGTACTCCAGGTGCGGCCTCACCAGTGCTGAGTACAGGGGCACGATCACCTCCCTACTCCTGCTGGCCACACTATTCCTGATACCAGCCAGGGTGCTGCTGGGCTTCTTGGTCACCTGGGCACACTGCTGGCTCATGGTCAGCCAGATGGCTCCCTGCCCTTGGGGAAGCCTGGTCCCACTGCAGCCGGCCTGTCTGGTGCTGTCAAGTTTCCAGGAACCTTGTTTTCTTAAAGTGCAGGAAGCTTTCCTAACCATAGGCCTTAGATACACCTACACATAGCATGCAAAACAGAGCAAGGGCCTGAAAACCTGCGAGGGGAAACAGCAAGACGTGAATGCGGTTTCCTTTCACAGAAGCGTTCCTGAGCATGTCTGGGGCTTGGACTCTTGTTTTAACTACAAGACGTTATTTTTAGTGGTAAAAAAAGTGTCATTTTGAAACTGTGTCATCTGCCCTACTTGGTGGATGAAGGAAAGGCTGTGCATGTTGTTTACCTGGACTTTAGTAAAGCTTTTTACACCGTCTCCCACAGCATTTTCCTGAAGAAACTGGCTGCTCACGGCTTGGGTGGGCATACTCTTGACTGCATAAAAAAACTGGCTGGATGGTAGGGCCCAAAGAGTGGTGGTGAATGGAGTGAAATCCAGATGGTGGCCGTTTACAGGTGGTGTTCACCAGGGTCAGTTTTGGGACCAGTCTTGTTTAATATCTTTATCAATGATCTGGATGAGAGGATCAAGTGCACCTTCAGTAAGTCTGCAGACCACACCAAGTTGGGTGGGAGTGTTGATCTGCTTGAGGGTAGGAAGGCGCTGCACAGGGATCTGGGCAGGCTGGATCAATGGGCCGAGGCCAACTGTACGAGTTTCAACAAGGTCATGTGCCAGCTCCTGCACTTGGGTCATTACAACCCCATGCAATGTTACAGGCTTGGGCAGGAGTAGCTGGGAAGCTGCCCGGTGGAGAAGGACCTGGGGGTGGCCTCCAGCAGAAGCCGGTGCACCTTCAGCTACTAAGCTGGTCCAGGTTGTCCAGGTTAAGCACAATTTAGCTAATAGATTCCCAGCTCCAGCCTAACCCTATCTCATGTCCACCTCAGAACAGGGAACACAAACCTCTAATTTGCCAGGGTGCACGGGCCTCTTGCTCCACAAACCCACAGCAGCAGCGGCCACCCAGCAGGAAAATGTGAAGAACCAGCTTTCTCAGGAGACAAGCTTCCCTCTTCTTTATTCCCATAAACAATAAAAGTCTCTGATAAAGCTGAGGAAAATGGTCAGAGTTCTTCATGAAATACAGCCTGATATGTAATTAGCAAAGCAAGAGAAAGCATTCAAAACCAAATGTGTTCAAATTAGCCCAGCCACCTGCAGCAATGTTCCAGCAAGAGGTATACAGAGCAAGGCCTGGCCTTCTTTTCAGCCTAAATGATTCAAGGTTTCCAATGTTTCTAGAAATGCAAATTTCTCTTGACAGTCATAAATTCATTTAAAGAGTGATGACAATTAAAGAAACATAATCTGTCACACTGCAGGGTTTTATTTTACTTGATAATACGTTGATATATATACACACACAAGAATGAAAAGCATATTTTGACATTTAAAGCCATCCTAGCTTGTCTGTACCACACAGCCAAGCTGTCAGGAGGAATGTGGGAGTGCTGCGAAGTTTTTAGATAACAACAACTTCTAATTAAGTGATGAGGTTGAATTTTTACCAAATTAGAACACACACAGCTTCTCTTACACAAACACAAAAATGAAAAACATTTGGCTAACACTCCTTTTACTGACCAGTCCCTTCCCCAAAGGTGCAACTGTGACTGACTGCTGGCTTTTCTTCTCCAGAACATCAGTCTACTTTGGAGGCTAAAGCACCGGTCTGAGATACAGATGATTATGATTCAAACCCTGGCTCTGATGCAAGTCATTTCTCTAACTTTGGGTATATCATTTAACTGACACTCTGCTTCCAATCTAATCTGTAAAGTCAGGATAATCCCATTTCCTTTTCTTACCCTTTGGGAAAAGGGTAGGATAACTTGGATACCACAAATTATCTTGGGCAGCACATAGTTCTCTGGAAGCTAATTTCACCATGCACTAAGAGTACCTGACATCTTTTTGAAGCTGCCTGCACTTTTGTGGACTCCTCACCCGCTAAAATGACCGTCATGAATGGATGGCTCTAATCTTAAGAATATTCAGTATCCACATTAATATCCTTAAAACTTCTATGATATTCCTGCAGGAGGAAATTGTGGACCTTTCTTCCAAGGTACATTCTCCAAGGATACACGACAGAGGAGGAGGAACATGATTCTGTAATATGGATTAAGAGACCAGGCACTACAGCCACATTTCTTAAACTGGAAGCATGATGTACGTGCCTGATTAGAGTATGAGAAGAGAAACATTTGAAAAGCATCGAAATAATCCCATGCCTGTCGAGCTGCAAGAATATAACGTCTGGCAACGGTAGTTATCACTTGCCTGTCTGCCCCCTCCCTTCCACCCCCCAGCATCTGCAGGACGCTGCACACTATGGACCATTCCACTCCCCGCAATGGAAAGGAGAGAAATATTGTTAGCTGCGGTCATGATTGACTATTCCTCTGTAGTATCATCATCTCCAGTAGCCGCTTGCTTAGTAGGGGAAGTACACACAGTTCTTCAGGTTATTTGCTCCACGAGGGAGTACTGGGAGGGGGAAAGCAACTCCAGCCACGTCCTCCTCCTCTCCCATTTTTTCTCTCCTCCTTTCTCACTGGTGGAAGAGAGAGAAAAGTAGTTGCTCCTTCCCTTTGCTCCTTCTCTCCTTTCTTTACCTCTTTTCTATCAGCTTCTCTTGAGAACAGCTGGTCACGTATATAAATAAGAGCAAGGTCAAAGCTGTTACAAAAAAGATTGGTTTGACATTGAAATGTTTTGAGAAGCAGTGTGTAACCAAGATACCTGTGGAAAGTACCAGGGAATACCAAAGACATTCATAACGGCTCTTTCCCACAAGGGACACCTAGAAGGAAAATATTTCCATTGCCCCCCCGTCTCTCCCCGCATTCTGAAAACCAGCAGTGTGATGCACATCTTGATACTACAAGGGTGAACAAGCGGTATGTTTCAGTCCTACGAGATTGTCAGCATACAGAATAAAGAGGAGTCACACCAAATGCATAATTCCTCGGGGATTGATTTCCCTGTATAAAGGAAAAGAAACTTTCTCCAAAGCAATTCCCTCCAAGAATTTATAGGGACATCGGAAACTTCTGCAGCCTCACGCACAAAGTACAGAATTTTTGTTGTAGGGGGTTCTGTGGGGTGGTGGTTTTTTTCCTTTTTAGTGGATGACATTTACTGATCCTTACACCTTACAGCACTACAAAAATAGTTTGGGTTTCAAGCCACAGCCCAAGAGAGGTGCAGGGATTAAGGTTTTAAATGCATGTTTCAGTACTTGCAATAAATTGACTCCTGAATTAGGTGGTTCACAAGGCTTAGGATGCTGGCAGAAACCTCCTAAAAGAATTAAATAGCACTATAGGAAATTCATCCACCAGTTGTTCTGCAATTTGTCCAAAGGTATTATGAGGCTGTCCTAAGTCCTTGCTCCTTCATTAACTTCCCTGTGATGCAACTTAGCACCTTAATTATGCACATATAAATGTCTGTGGGGCCATGTGATAAACTGATCACTTAAAGATCAAAAGACCCCTTCCCCTTTCTGCCATGTTTCTGACTCTCCATCACTTCAATGTTCTAGTTTCATGGTACAGCCCCATTTACAGTCACACTGATGCAACTGCTAGGGCAGCAAACATCAGGGTAGGGCAGGTAAGTGCTCAGGTTGGCTTCTTTGGCAATACCAGTATTCATCACAGCTTTTAGCATTCAGAGTTATCTGAAGTCAACAGTGATGCTTTTGTAAATCAGGAGCCATAGTCTAACCTGCAGACAGCGATTTCATCCTATGGAAACTGTACGGCATTTTCAGGAGAGGTGACTTTCACCTCACAAACTCTGCAGCCAGAGAAGATAAAGCTTAGAAAAGATCTGGACAGTGATGTCAGCGTGTCAAGCAATCTCCCCTTGTCTCTCTTTAAGCTAGCAGAAAGTAACAAAGCTCTCTTTTTGTCAGCCTTGGGTTGCCTCATTGCAAATTAGCTCTCACAAAGACAGAACCAAGACAAACTACCCGTGGAGGGATGGAGTGGATTTGTTTTTACAATGGCTTTTGTTCCATGCAGCAATATGGAAATACAAGATAAGGGTTTCTATTACCCAGAGGCTATGGGGTACATTGCACTTGGAGCACATGTGTAAGTCCCATTAATGCTAACAGGCACTGAGCATCTCAGCAAGAGCAGAACAGAGTCACTACATTTTCACAGTGGTGTTTATGAACAGGAAATACTTGCTATCTGCTTGTCTTCCAACAACTTCAGGGACAGTCCATTACTGCATTCGCTTGGAGAAAATAAAATGGAACAGAAACACAGGTGCTTATTAGCTGAAACCGTTTACATTATACCATCATTCAACAAGTCCCAGTCTGTATTAGTATTAATGCAATGCCTCAGTTGGTCCATTTGAATACAGCAAGCTGACTGTATTAAGAGATGACGACTGTTTTTGTTAAATCTCGTAAAATGTACTTTAAAAAAAGACAACAGCAGCAAAATAAGTAATCTCACTTGTGCCAGTGATACTGCACAAGGGAGTGCAAAACGGGCTGAGAAGAACCAGGAGCATGTGTCTCCTGGGACACAGGACAAGCATGCTCAGCTAAGGCACAAACGCATGCCTAAGATACCAGAAAGGCATGGAATAATTCCTGGATGGTTAAGAGCTTCATGTGGCATTTGCAGCAGCTCAGCCTGTCCCATGCAATATTTGATGCACGACATCAGGAAGACACTGCTCTCACCCTGCTTTAGCCCTCAGGATCTCACATACATGTCCATCGTGCCTTCCAAATGCCAGAATGTCTTTTAAATGCACCCAGAGTAAGACATACATTCACTTAAACAGATCACAAGAAGCAGTCAAACTTACAGGGCCAAGTTCTCATTAAATGTACTAGTCCAATGCGACTGTGTCATTTCAGTTCAAGTCATTAATGTTCTTGTTCAAGGGATCATTCACTGACATTTGCATGAAAAGGGCCTCCTCCTCTAACCAACTCTGTTTATGAGGGTTATCTCTTCTTGTTCTTAGACCCCCCCTGCAACCAATATCCTTCACTTCTAGCTCTTCCTTTCATAATATAAATAAGCTTCAACTATGTTTTAGTCCCTCCCATCTTGAGAAATCCATGCCAAAACCCATAAGCCATTCTCAGATCACTACAATAATTATCTAGCATTCCTTTCAAACAAATCCAGCCTAGAAACATCTTGTATATGCTCTTACAGTCAATGGGAACAACTTCAAACAACACTTTTACAACTTGTTAGTTAGACCTTTAAGTAGCTTTGGCCATTTTCCTGCTGTTCTGCTGTTTCTTTTCACAGTTTTCAAGATACCATTTCCTGAATCCTTCTCCTAGGTCTCTGAGTGCTGCATCAGTGTGTGCTCTACTGAAGTCTCCTCATGCTCCACACCTTTCAGTTTTCTTCTGTAGTTCCATTGGCCTCTGTCCTTTTTGGTCCTTCTCTTTTCCCTTCCACATTTCAGCTCATTTGCAAACACAAATGCAGCTAACCTGACGATTTGCAAAATGGCATACCTTCTGTACAAATGGGAATCTCATCTTGTTTTCTTATATTTTTATGTGTGTGTTTATCAATTACCACAGACTGATCATGGCTAATGCAAATATCTTAATTTTCTTCCCAAGACTCTCCTGCCCATTATCTCCTTTCCTCAAGATATGTGAACAATAACAGAATCTTCCCATAACTTGAATATCATCTTCACCTTGGAGTTCGCTCTTGATTCTTGATTCTTGTATCTTGTATCTCAGCTCTACCTCAGCCTGGCAGATATTTTCCACATAGTGTTATAGCATCCTCTCATCTGCAGAGATAAAACTTCATTGACAAATGTAATCTTATTGCACAGCTATTTATCCAAAATGCTGCTTTAATGGCCACTATCCCTTTGACAATATTATTACTTTCTATGCAAGCCTCTGCTCATTCCCTTCTCTCTTTCACATCAATAATAATAAGTTACATATCATTGCTAAGTTTTCTGAAGCTTACCCACAAGTCTCTCTCACCTCTTCTTCAATATCAAAAGATCAATTTCTACCTCTGTTGTAGCCCCAGGGATTCTATCAGCTCTAGTCCAGTTTGAAAATACTTTATACCCCGTAAGTGGCTTCTAGCTCCACTGAAGTCTGTGGAATGTGGGGGCCAAGTTTTTGTCTTACAAATAATTTCTGAAATCAGTGAAATTATTTGCAGTATGTAAAGTTAAGCATGTGCCTCAGGCAAGGTCTACTTTAGAAATGGTTTGTGGGTATTATTACTCATGTACAACCCATCTTGGCACAACTGAAGCAGCTAACTCTATCATCAGCACAGCCTATAGCAATGACATTGCCTTTTGTTATATTAGTGTGTAGAATTTAAAAAAAGTCAAACAATTCCTTCAGCAAAAGCGTTCTGCCAATAGAAATGCCATTGTATTAAGGCTGCTATTAACATAGATAAGTTCTAATAAACAAGCTAACAAACACATCACAACAAAACTTATTCAATCCAAGAAACCTTTCTGACATAATCTCGTCTAAACTTTTTCTGGGACTTGGATGTGGGTATGAAAAAAGCAGCCAAATTATAAAAGCTAAACCAAACATATATATGTATGATCTATATATGTATGCAGATATACAGAGATCGATCTAAAAAATATATACTTTTTCTTGAAAAGTATTCATTTCTGTTGAAGTTGAAAAATTGACAGCTCAAGGAAAAAAAACCCTTATAGCTTCAGTGCAGGTTGCGATTCTTCACACAATTGCAGAAACACATGTATATCAGGATATTAAAGGATACATCTGTGATTAAAGGACTGCTTAGACATGACATCATCCTTTGAGTTCTCCTGAGACTATCTGGAAGAGTGATGATATCACTTAATGCTTACTGCCAGAACTACTCTTATAGATACAGCACCAGTGATAATATATATGCAACAATGATGTAGAAGTGTCTAGTTCATCAAGTAGACACCAGTATCACATCTCTACAATGCCAAGGATATGAAAAGAAGTCACAGCGGTTTTACAGTACTCTAATGTTAAAAGCTTTAAATACAAAATATTGTCACTGAAGGACCAAAAATACTGAACAATGCTCACACTAAAAGTTTACCTCTGAGTTGGTAAGTAGAACCACTATACTTGCTTCCATTATGTTACACTTATTTTACAGTACTGCATTGTTACTGATTTCATTAAAATTACGTTAGCATAAAACTTTTATAACACACTAAATGAATGAGAATGTATTTCTTTTTTCCTGGCTAAACTAAGAAATCCTTGGGAGACAATAAATATGGACCATCTTGCTGTCATTTTTGCAGCTACTTTTAAACCGCCTACCAAAGTCTTCAGTCTGCACACAAATCAGTGTAGTTGTTGAACTTGCAAGAAACATTTTGCATATGTACAAGGCAGTGGAAGGGGCAGAGAAACTACAGAATGATGAAGTACTGCTCTGAAGCCAAAAACATTGCTGTCACTCTCTTCAAAGGAGCAGAAATCTGAGGTTTCTGGAAGTGAGACAATAACATAACTAAATGTAGATCAGGATCTCCTAATGAGAACGCAGGAAACAGATGCTGCTGATAGCACATCCACTGCATTTGATGCTTTTTAATGAATGCAGGACATGAGTGGCAAAGTGTGTGTCTATTTCTACAGCATTGCTTTTCTGAGGGGCTTTGCGGTTACTTATTGTCTGATATTTATCTTATTCCTACCAAGAAGCTCTACTTAGTTAAAGTTGCTTTGTGCTACTTTAATAGCATTTTTTACTATCTTGAAAGGCTGGCAAATACACATTTACATTCACTAAATGCATATCTGTTTCTTCACCTACATTAATGGAAAATTTATCTATTCTTCCATTCTTCTTCCACAATTCACTGTAAACATTCAAGGCTTCAATTATTACTATTCAGTAATACTGATACTATTCAGCCCTTAAGTCCAATACACACAAAAGGAGGGTACTCTACCCCACGGAAGTCTAGAAATAACACTGTATACTTTATAGAAAACAATCTTTCATTGCAGCCATTCACAAAGCTTTACAAACACCCACGAAGTTCCACAGCTCTGTTTATTAACATTTTAAGACAGAATAAAGGAGTTACAACTGACTCAAGGGAACAAGCCCTAGCTCTCAGCTTCTCAAGCAATAGATCAGACCATCTCCTAAAAATGATTAGCTCTATTTATTCTGCAAAGCCCAACACTGCTGCACATTAGAAAATCAAGAGGGATTTGTACGGCCTTGTGGGCCATACCCATTTTTAAGCCTCAGGAAATTAAAGAACCTCCTTTATTTCACTGCAATTGCTTTATGTCTGCATAAAAGCCATATCACTGAACTTTATGTGCCTGTTCCTGGATTTCTAAGTACCCTAGCAGCTGTAGACTGACACTCTTCCTCTAGAATGTATGCTAAAGGCAGAAACCCCCTGAGGGCTAACTTGCCCCTGTATAAATAATACACATCCGATCCGGCACAACGAGCTTACTCTTTTCCTGACTTTCACCCACACTCTCCCATGCATATCTCTGTCGTGACTGCTGAAAGTCATGCTCTGCAACTGCCTCCTTTGCTCAGATCTCTTCTGCTATGGTAGATAACAGTAACGGTGCTGCTGTTCTTTACTCCCAAATCCAGCACCCTCCAGGCACATAACAGGAGGAAATTTTTGAAACGCATCCCAGGGGACATCACCAGCAAGCACAGCATGACTAACTACAGTGGCTGGACTCATGGCAGAAGATGATCTCATTGAAACAACAGGACATTTGTCACATCCTACCCATGGTGAAAGGCCCGCTTCCCATCCTGCCGGCTGCTGTTTACCTGCCCTACAGAGCTTGTGCCCTGGCATTTCTGCCTGCAAGCGTCCCTGCAGCTGCTTCCTCGGCAGAGAAGACAGACGAACTCCTGTGAGGCCAGGGTGCTGTGAGACAGGCTGCTGAGCAGGTCACAATTGTCAGATGTGTCATCCATAGTGAGATGTTGAACTGGCATCTCCTCCGAAACTCCACAGAAGGCCCACTGAAGCCCCAGCAGGTTATAGTACAACACTGGCAAATGAAATGAAGCATATTCGCTGCTTCTGCCACATGCTTCCCTGTACATTGCCTATATATAGCTATCTTCCTGGCTCCTCCTGGGTGGCCACACCACTTTCAAACGTTTCTTCTGCTCCAGGGAGTTCAGCTTTTCCTATTTTTCCCTGAGCCCGGCCTTGCAAAAAAGCTTTTAAATATAAAGGCTTCCCAAAATATCCACTCCCTGTCCACTTTTTTTGCCTTCTTTTTCACCATCTTGCTCCCATCCTGATTTCTTCCTTTACTCTGCCTGGATCTCTGTGAATCTCTGACTTCACCTAGTTGTTTAACACGTCACGGGCTGCCTCATGCTCACCTAAACCTCTGAAGTCAGACAATGGCTAAACTAAGTATCTGTGTCTGACGTCTCCTAATGCTCTCTGGCACTTAAAATTAGTAGGAGAAATGCATGTTTAGTATTTGCCAGTTCCCAAAGAGCGGCAAGGCAATTGTGTTCACATCAAAACTATTGGGTCTGATAAAGCTTAATCTGCCCATTCAGCCACCATTTTTTTTACTGATATGCTATGTCCACAGACAAGTCCCTCTGGGATTTTCCTTCTTTCCTTGATGAATCTCAGCTTACTGATGGTTTATCATTTTCCCTGATAAAAACGACTGACCCAGTGCGCCCTACTGGATAGTTTCCATTCCAATGCACAACACTGCTCACAGCTTCTACAGGAGTGCCAGTCCTTCGATGCGAGTCTGAGACCTGCTTTGATGGAAGATGAAAAATGCAAGTGCAATAGCTACAGAAGGGTTTTATGACTTTGCTTTGTAGTCTCACTTTAGCAACGTGCTAACTTTTCATGTTTACACTGTTTATTTTTTTCCAACCTAACATGAAGAGTCATGAGTAAAACTGAAATTATACATTCCCAGAGGGACTTTCTTTTGCTTATTACTTCCCTCTTTCCATTCATTTATTAGAGCTTCTGAATTAACAGTGGCAGATGCAGGCAAAGAAAGAAATTTTAATTTTGCAGATAATAATGGATTACAATACATTAACATTACTGTAAAACCCACAAAGTGGAAGCACTCATGGGATGAATGAGCAATTAATGTAGTTAGTTTATTTACCTAACTCTGACACACTGTTAGGGCATTCAGAAGCAACTAGAACTGTGTTTACACAAGCAAAGCTATAAGGCTTCTTGAATATCACAGATAAATACCCTGTTCAGGATTCAGGGGGACATCCGCTGCTTCAAGGGAAGGGAAAATATGAAAATGCATACTGAAATAGCAACTTCAAATACATCTTTAGAACTTTAAAAACAGATCTTCCCCATTAGAAGGGGAGGCAGGGGTAAGACATTAATAAGGACATGGTAGAAAGACAGTTCCTCAGTTTTCAAGAGCTCCATATTTCTGGTATTCTGAGAGACGTTCTGTACTAGTTACGAATAATCTCTGTTTATTATGCCCTTTTATCATTCTAAACCAAGAACTTTCAGGAAGAAATAAGCTAAAAGTAGGCATAGATGTCCACTTAAGTTAAAATAAATATATATTAACAGAAGTGTGTAAGTACAGGGCAAAAAAAAAAACCAAAGGCTTAAAACCAAAGCTATCACTAGGGCAGGGCTTTTTCAGCAGTAGTGGAAAAATTAGCAAAATGCCTCTTTTAAATGCAACATCAATGTATAACTCGCAGAGCTGCCTCCCGTGTATTTCCAATACTGATCAAAAGTCCTAACTCCTGTGCTTTGAACACAGGCACAGCCCATGCATTGGAAACTAAAGTACCCAGCGGCACTGAGTGGCCTTTTCTGTTTTATTGTGACAACCACCATCTGAAAGACAGCGCATCTTTATAACTCCCACAATGAAGCTATTCCACAACATGAGATTCACAGGCATGTGGAATTCGGCATGCTCAAATGAAGGCAACAACAATGCTGAGTCCTTTGTTGCAATCAAAATGGATTAAACGCACTTCAAGTCCAACCAGATGGCCTCTGTTGATAGCTGAAGGGATGAACATGCCACCCCATACCAGCAATGTACACACTGGGTACTAATTTCTAACAAAACTCCAAAACTTCAGCTGGTAAAAATAAATTAGCAACAAAAATCAAGCCTCTTCAGCAGTAAAAAAGACTAAGCATCTCCAGCTGTGACCAGAGAGATACATGTCTTGATGGATTTATTACAGAATACAGTGCATCCAGAAAATGGTGAAACTGAAGTCTGACAAAAAGGCCGAGAGAAACCCTTGGATGCCTTGAGAACGACAAGGTATAGCAGAAACCTTCAGCAGCTGCAATCACTAGCAGCACCTTCTTCTGACCACCATGATTCTGACCACCATGAATGGCAGCCACTAGGCACAGTAACAGAATCACAGAATCACAGAATGGTCGGGGTTGGAAGGGACCTCTGTGGGTCATCTAGTCCAACCCTCCTGCCGAAGCAGGGTCACCTACAGTAGGCTGTAGAGGACCTTGTCCAGGCGGGTCTTGAATATCTCCAGAGAAGGAGACTCCACAACCTCCCTGGGCAGCCTGTTCCAGGGCTCCGTCACCCTCAGAGGGAAGAAGTTCTTCCTCATGTTCAGACAGAACTTCCTGTGCTTCAGTTTGTGCCCATTGCCCCTTGTCCTGTTGCTGGGCATTACTGAAAAGAGTTTGGCCCCATCCTCCTGACACCCACCCTTCAGATATTTGTAAGTATATATTAGACTCCAGCAGCAACTAAACACTCCAGAGTAAAACCAGGCAAAAGGAGGCTTGCATGGCAATGTTCTCACTGAGTGTTGGGCAAGCGGTCGGGAGGGGACACAGCCGGGACAGCTGACCACAAGTGACCAAAGGGATATCCCATACCCCATGACATCATGCTCAGCAATAAGAGCTCAGGGAAGGGAGGATGAAGGAGGGTCATTTGCTGTTATGGAGTTCGCCTTCCCAAGGAAGCATTATGCTTGCCAAGGCCTGCCTGCCTACAGGAAGGGGTTAAACATCTGCCTGCC
This sequence comes from Opisthocomus hoazin, assembly GCF_030867145.1. Taxonomy (NCBI): domain Eukaryota; kingdom Metazoa; phylum Chordata; class Aves; order Opisthocomiformes; family Opisthocomidae; genus Opisthocomus; species Opisthocomus hoazin. The sequence continues at coordinate 16,520,448 of NC_134420.1, read as the reverse complement.
GATGGGAAGCAGTGAATAAATTCCTTATTTCACTTTCCTTGCACACAGAGCTTTGCTTCACTTACTGAACTGATTTTTTCTCACTTTTGCTCTTCCAGTTCTCTCCCTCATCCCGCTGGAGGGGCAGTGGGTAGTAAGCAATTGGCTAGTGGGTGTTCAGTTGCTGGCTGGGTTCAATCCACCATATGTTTCCAATCCGTAGTATATGTAATTGGACTTCAATGAACAATATAAATCTAATTGACTGGATTTTCTCTTGTAGTAAAAGTTCATGGACACACACACAAAAATGTATTTAAAATATTCCCATTAATCTACTCACTCTTTCCATCCGCTTTCCTTCCTGTGAGTGTTGCACCACTTGTTTTACTTCCTACTAAGAGTTTGTGGGTTTTGTTAATACTATGAACCTGCTTTAAATTGATTGATTTTTGTTGCTGGATGCTACAGTGAAACTATGAAACCTCCTTTATTTCTGTTTTTACTGCTTACATAGAGCTAGCTGGAAATGACTTTAATTTTATTTTTAGCTTTCTCTTATTCATATATATTCTGCTTTCTATTCAGAGGCTGTGCTACACGGTATGAGTTGAAATGCAAAAAGAAAAAGATCTCCATTTTTTCAGCTCAACCCATGAAATAAGAAGAAATCCAAACATTTGTTTTAGGCAAAGGAATAAGGAAATCTCATCCACGTCCCCGTTTCACAGATCTTATCACTACTCTTTACATTGAAGGGAGTTTTCCCATTGGTCTTAAACTTGCTGTGACTATTCTAACTGGATTCCCTTTCCCTTTTTAAGAAGTGCCTTAAATGTACAATTTTCAGAAACAAGTACAGCAGTAACATGTCTCTCTATTCTTCGTGTACAGATTCAAACAGTTAACAGAGTTCAACTTTCTAAAGTGCGATTTGCTTTACCTTAGAAAATTGGGTCTCATTAAAAAGATACAGGCCCAGTGCCAAAATAGCCAGATTTTTTTTTCTTGAAAAATCTTATGTTTGAGGCCCTCAATGATATTTAAGTTTGTTAATTCCGCAAAATGTGTACCTGCAACTTTACATAGTGCAGTATCTTCATTAAATTGATCCTAAGTGACTTTAGAAAACCAGCATTGACACTTACAATTCACCTAGATCATTCAAAACTTTTATCCAGTGAGAATGCTTTCATCATTTTTAAACTGTCTTTATAATGACTGGCCATGGCAGCCTGAGACTGAAGTTTTATTTCCAACTCACGTTTTGCCTCCCATAAAAGGTGCCTGCAAACGCATCGGCCAAGTTGCTCGTTAGAACTCAGTTCCTGTATCGTAACACGGTTTAATGAACAAGCAGAATTAAATCAGTGTTTCAGTGTTTTAATACCAAAATAAAAAACAGGAATAAAACCAGCTTTAATGGTAACTCTGTACACTACCTTATACAAAAGTATTAAACCAACTGGACCAGGCTCCCTACTGTAGTTATATAGCCATGTAAGACACTAGGGAAAGCTAAAAATTAAAGCAGCAAAGCCAGCTGGTAAAGCAGAGACAGCTGGATGTAACTTGCCATCCAGTACATAGGTTTAATCTCCATGAAGTCAGAAGGTGAGAGTCAGAAGTGACTCCAAAAAGTAACTCCAGTATTACTGGTGTTATGTTTGTCAGTCTCCTGTTCCTACGTAAGCAACATCTCTTGGCTATGATGAAATTCTGGCACATCCATTTGCAGCTTCCCCTGTTCTTGCCAAAGCTCTGCCACCTCTGAGTGGATGCAGAGGCAGAATGTAAGACTGAGATGATCTTGTCCTGCTGCTGAACATTCAGCTCTGCAGTTCCAGTATTAAAACTGCTGAAGTGTTAAGCCGCTTCCACAATCTTCTATTAACCTAATGCAAGGTCCTGTAATGACTTGATCCGCAACAACCACCTCAATCCTTGATGAAGAACAGGGAGACTTCATCCCAGGGAAAACAAATTTTGGTTTGTTCATTATTTTTTGATGTATGGGTGAACAAGAACAAAGATATTCAGCAGTATTTCTATCAGCCATAATGTAAGCAGGGGCTGTAAAGTGAAAACATGATCGCAAAAAAGTCAATCATGCAAGGCACTTATGAGTGCCATAGTCCGTGTAAAATATTCTTGCTGTTGCCCCTGTGTTGAAAGCTTTCAAACTTTTCAATCTTGAGGCTTGGCATTTTTTGGAGGGTTTTTGTTTTTTTTTAAATAGTAGAAGTGGAAGGACAAAATATTTGTGCAGGACAAACAGATTTTGGATGAAAATGAAAGACACTCCTTGTAATCAGGAACAGAGAAGAGCTTTCCAGCAGACAGCTCGGTAACTAAGGTGATGAAAATAAAGTAAGTTTTCTTTGAAAATTCCCTCTTTACACATATTCTTAAGGCTTTATCATTCTCCCATGGGAGATGAGTAAATCCTGTTGACTTCTGTGGCGGAAAGCCAAAGTTTGCAGTAGTTAAGATAGCTGCACTTTGTTCTCCAGCAATATGAAACTGTCATCCTCTTTAGAAAAGCTGCATTCAAAATGAGTAATCAGAAGTGCAGAAGTCCTGGTTATTGTTCCATAACGTTAAATACAGTGAAATCACAGCACAGTCATGTATTACACACTACAGAGCCTGACATTTTCATTGCTAATGTCACCTACAGCTTAAGGCTTTTTTCCCCATAAATCAAGCAGGATTTTTTTTTTCCTCCCTTCAAAAGGAAGTCTAAGGGCTATATTTCACAAAACAGTGCCATAGTTGTCACACACTAACCACATTCGTTTAACAAAAAAAGAGAAGATTCTCTGGTCTGTAAGCAAAAAGCTGATCCTGAGCCACATGCATCTCCCCCCTCAATAACGACTGTGTGTTTATTTGCCTCTTTTTCTGAGCTGGGATTTCTTTTTACTTCTAGAATACTGCTAATTTAAGAAAACAAACAAAACCAAAAAAAACCCAAACAAACACCCAAACCAACAAACACCTGAATAATCCTGAAAAACATTATTTTCCCCTTAATTTTGGATCTCTTTCTGTTCCTTTTTTCTTCAAAATAAACTGTTAAACAAAACTGATGACCAGTTGAGGAATAATTTCTTTTCCCCAAAGCAAGCAAAAAGTGATTAAGGTGTAATGACTCTTTCCAGCTCGCTGCTGACACCATCTCTATTAGAATCCTCCACGTATCAATAAGCTTGGGATTACAAGGCATGGAGGTGTTCTCACATTTCAGTCCAATTCTGGGAGATCTCTTCCTTTACCTTTGTCGTTGCACTAAAATCACTGGATTTCTAGCCAATGCCAAGACATATAGCAGAGCAAACAATGAACTCTCCAGAAAAAGGATATTAAAATAAATATTGACGAAGGAGGAAAGGGGAGAGTACAGGGTTTTCTCAGAAATATTTGCTGAACATATAGGATTAAAATGGCTCAAAAGATACCTTCCTCCAAGAAACCTTGATCTGTGATGTCTCTGTGTTACACTCAGTCAGGACACAGGTCTGGACAATTCATTTACTCTTTCCTCTGGCATAGTCTTCACGTGTGCTCATGGTTTGAAGGGGACTGCCCAGCTGCTGTAATGCATTTGGGTGACTCTCCAGACAAAAAGCATGTTTCATGGACTAATGTCCTAGACTATATTCTCTCAAACCATTTCTCGTTTGGTGACTGTGCATGTTGCCTCTTTGTTTTTGTTTTCTTTTGCCGTTTTCAACCATCTTAACAGTGTTTCAAAAAACAGACATGGTGAGTCTCCTGTCATCTAACTTCTGATGTCCAGTCTAAGCTTTTCCCTGCTATATCCCCTCCTGCTGTCAGCACTGAGAAATAAGCACCTTTCAGACAATTCATCTGATTTGTTCTTGACATTGCCTGTTAAGAGGAGAGAGATAACATTCCAGGGGTATAGAATATAGCAGATGATTTCACTTGGAAGGGACCTACAACAATCATCTAGTCCAACTGCCTGATCATTTCAGGGCTAACCAAATGTTGAAGCATATTATTAAGGGCATTGCCCAAATGCCTCTTAAATGCTGACAGGCTTGGGGCATCAACCACCTCTCTAGGATGCCTGTTCCAGTGTTTGACCACCCTCTCGGTAAAGAAATGCTTCCTAATGTCCGGTCTAAACCTCCCCCCTAGCACAGCTTTGAACCATTTCAATATGTCCTGTCACTGGATCCCAGGGACAAGAGCTCAGCACCTCCCTTTCCACTTCCCCTCTCCTCAGGAAGCTGTAGAGACCAATGAGGTCGCCCCTCAGCTTCCTTTTTTCCAAACTAGAAAAGCCCAAAGTCCTTAGCTGCTGCTCACAGGACATTCATTCCAGCCCTTTCACCAGCTTTGTTGTCCTCCTGTGGACCCTCACACCTTTCTTAAATTGTGGGGCCCTGTGCTGCACACAATACTCGAGGCAAGGCCGCACCAACGCTGAATACAGCAGGATAATTGCCTCTTTTGAGTGGCTGGTTATGCTGTGCTTGATGCACCCCAGGATCTGGTTTGCCCTCCTGGCTGCCAGGGCACTCTGCTGACTCCTGTTGGGCCTACTGTCAACCAGCACCCCCAGATTTCTTTCTGCAGGGCTGCTCTCCAGCCACTCCTTTCCCAATTTATACTTGTGCCCAGCATCACACCATTCTAGGCACAGAATCTGGCATTTCAACTTGTTAAATTTCGTCCCATTAATCATAGCCCAATGCTCCAATCTATCCAGATCCCTCTGCAAGGCCTCTTGTCCCTCGAGAGTCAACAGCACCTCCCAGTTTGGTATCATTAGCAAACTTGCTAATGGTGCATTCAACTCTTGCATCCAGACCATTGATACATATATTGAATGGAACTGGCCCTAGAATTGAATCCTGAGGAACAACGCTGGTGACCAGTCACCAGCCAGATGCAGTCCCATTCACTACAACCCTTTGAGCTCTGCCTTTCAGCCACTTCTTCAACCAGCACAGCGCGAACCTGCTCATCTCACAGTTTGACAACGTGTCCAGCATGCTGTGAGGGACAGTATCAAAAGCCTTACTAAAATCCAGAAAAATTACATCCACCACCTTCCCTTCATCCACTTCCCTTCATCCACATATCATAGAAGGATATCGGATTAGTTAAACAGGACTTTCCCTTCACGAACCCACGTTGATTGTGCCTGATGATTGCATTATTCTTTAAATGCCTTTGAACAGTACCCAGTATAATCTTTGCCATAATTTTTCCAGGAACTGAGGGTAGACGAACAGGTCTGTAGTTCCCTGGGTCTTCCCTCATGCCATTCTTGTAAATTGGAATTACACTGGCTAGCTACCAGCAAGGACCTCCCCAGACTCCCAACACCTTTGGGAGATGGTTAAGAGGGGTTCTGCCTTAACACCTGACAGCTCCTTCAGTACTGTGAGATTAATCCCATCAGGCCCCATGGACTTGTGAACATTCAGCTGATACAGCTGCTCCCTGACAATTTCAGTGTCCACAAACAGAAAGTCACTGTTCCCACACTCATCATCCTCCAACTCAGGGGACCAGGCAGCCCAAGGTCCATCAGTATTATTACAGACTGAGGTAAAAAATGCATTGAATGCCTCTGCTTCTTCTTCATCCCTATTAGTCAGATGATCATCTTCAACAACTATCAGTCCAGTGTTTCTTTAGACCTTCTCTTGCTATTAACAGACTAAAAAAACCCATTTTTGTTATCTGAAACAACACTGGTCAGCTTCAACTTTAATTGAGCTTTGGCCTTTCATGTCTTCTCCCCGCACAGATGAACCACAGCTCTGTACTCTTCTTGTGAAGCCTGACCTTGTCTTCCAGAGATCATACCATTTCTTTTTCCTCTTGAGCTCCATTAGGAGTTCCCTGTTCAGCCAAGCTGGTCCTCTGGCCCACTTGCTTGACTTTAGACGCAGCAGAATTGCCTGCTGCTGAGCTTCTAAAAGGTGGTTTTCAAAGATCGACCAGCACTCACGGACTCCTAAATCCTCAAATGCAGATTCCTACAGTACTCTGCTACATAGCTCCTTGAATAGCTTAAAGTTTGCTCTCCTGAACTCTAGAGTAGCAAGTCAGCTGTCCTTTTTTTTCTTACACTGAAAATTTTAAACTCCACCATTTCATGATCACTGTGGCCAAGACAGGCACCTACCATCACATCCCCAACAAGCCCTTCTCTATTCACAAACAGCAAGCCTAGGAGGGCATCTTTCCTAGCTGGCTCACTGAGTACCTGTGACAAGAAGTTATCTCCTACAAACTTCAAGAATTTCCAAGACTTGCTCATCACAGCAGTATGATGTTCCCAGTTGATATCTGGGATGTTGAAACCTCCCATAAGGACCAGGGCTACGGATCCAGAAATTTCTCCTAAATGCCTAAAGAATAATTCATCAGTGCTTATTATATCCTGGCTGGGCGATCGGCAGTAGACACTCACTACAACATCTCCTTTGTTTTCTATCCCCCTAATCCTCACCAGAGGCTCTCAACCACATCATCTCTAACTGTAAGGGCTGTACAATCAAACCTCTCCCTTATGTATAGTGCAACACCTCCAGCTCACCTGCCCTGCCTATCCCTCCAGAACAAAGTGCTTGCTTACTTTGGCAGAGGCTATACAGATGGCTCAGATGAATTCTGTCCTGTTGATCCAGGAACATAAGATCCTTGTTCAAAATGACACACACATTCAGGAAATCAAAGCATTAGATTTCAACTGCGTTTACTCACTTTGTGAGTGCCTTAATGTGCTCACAAAGTGAGATCTCTTAAGCAAAGCTCTTCCATACCAATATGTCTGCACAGTCCCTGGTACAACAGTGTCTAGCACAGTTGGGAGCTACAGCTGTCTTTATACAGCTGTCCTGTAGATACAGGATCAAAGGCTAAAAAGTTGACAGATTCTTATATAGACTCAAGAACACCGTGAGATGTGCTTCATTCTAGAGATCATCCAGGTTTAACAGAAGAAAAAAAAGTGCTTCTTATCTTAGTAGCATTCCAAATACCCAAACTGTCTTTAGTGTCTATGCAGGGAGAGAAGGTAAGGTTTGCAGAAGAAGCATCTATTTACTTAGCCAGCTCCCTCACCTCTACTGTACCAACCCACATAGGTCATTCCTGGCAGTTGCAACCCCAGATTTTAGTCCTTATACAACAGGAACGGTTCTTCAACACGGCGCAGTAAGAGCTACTAGTGAGAATCCGTAACAACAGGAGCCAATACAGCCTTATATCACAAACCTTCTACCCAAACCCATTCTCAGAGAAGTCGTTAGAAATACCAAATATTTTAACCTTTTTTTTTTAATTGTTGCAGCATATCTATTGCTGATTCACAGTGGCTATCCCATACCTTGTAAACGTTTACCAACTCTCACAGGAAATGAGCAGAAGAATGCACAACCACTTTTTAAATCACCTCACATAATCCTCTTTCAAGCACACTCACATGTATCATAAATTAATAGCGCTTTCCCTCTTTTTCTCACCCAGTGCTGTTAGCCTACCAAAACAAACCCACTTTGTACCTCCCATATCCCATGCTCAAGAAGATGCACACCATGCTAAACAGTAAAGCAAATTAAAACCCATAGATTATAATCTGATCCTGTCACTGAATTTGCTAGGGTGTAATCTCCACCAGAAAGAAGATCAAAGTAGCAGCATACAGGATTAGAGTCTTATTTATTACCTAAATCTACTTCATGAAGTGTCTTCTAAAAATCCATATTTTAAGTCCTGTTTCACTTTTTCAGTGTCACCTGCACCCATAGTGATGCTACATTTAAATTTCCAACTTGTAAGACAGGGCTTGAAAAACATCTTCCCCTCTAGTGAACAATTTTTTCCTGCTCAAAACAGAGGAATGCACCAAATTCAAAACATAATCTAAACTTCCAATGAACACTGCTTTTTTTCCTCATTTCTCTCCCTTTGTATTTGCCTGCTTTGTTCTAACTTTTTAATTAAAATCTTATCTTGCAAAATGTCATTTTTAAAGCATTATCAGAATTTAAAATGGAACCACCTGCATAGCAAGTAATTACTCCTTACATCCATGTAGGATATCACTGGGGACAAGACCCCCAGGAAGCACACACTGGTGCACAATCGTTGTCCTCAGCGCAGTTATGTAGTGACAAATCTGCCCTTTTGTAGGTAAACCTCTCATTTCATTGTAGAAATCAATACTTCAAGGAACATAACTGGCACAATTAGCATGCTTGCATGATTTTTTGAGGCAGATTGTGACTGCTCAGCTCCAGCTCAGGTTTTGGCTTAACATACAGCTCACTCCAAGGCCTGGCGCGTGCTGGAAGCAGTGTCACTGGGTCAAAGCGAGAGCAACACATCTGCCAGACACAGCGGTCAGGAATAGATAATGGCTGTTCTGCAGCTGTTCTTACCTGCAGTGTGCTATCCCCTGCAGCCACCATCTCCTGTATCTCTGCAAAGTACCTGCCTGGCAGTTTCTTCAAAATCCCCTAGCTGATGGAAACCTTCCAAGCTGGGAGATACCAATGTGTCAGCTTACCCAAAAAGCTTTTGATGCAGATCCAATACAGTAGACAGACTGCTGAGGCTTTAAAAAAAAAAAAAGGCAAAAAACCCAGACAAACAAACAAAAACCCCAAAACCTTCCACTCAAAAAAAACAAACAAAACAACAAACCAAACACAACACAAACAAACAAAAAAAAAATCCAAAACTTATATCATGTTTGTAAACTTTGATTGCCCTTTCTGCCTGATCTGGCTTAACAAGTTAAAGAAACTTTCCAAATTTGTGGGGTTTTAATTCCAACACTCAAAGCACTACATGAAGACTACGAGAGAGTAATACGTCTCAACATGTTATGTCTTTCTCAACATTCATCGCTTTTTTTTTTCCTCAACTAAATTGGAATCACTCTCGAATAGGATCAGCATTTGAACTGAAGCATGCTATGACATGTAGAAGGAGGTTTTCACAGGGAAGAGAGGAATGCGATCAGTTAAAACTCATTACTCTCCAAATTCTGTGAGATATTTGTTTCAACATCTAGGTTGTACGTCCTTCCTGTAGCAAAGTCACCTTTATGGATGCCATCATATTACTCTAGGAGATAAAAACAGCCGTGCCACACAAAGGCCACTCCTCTGTATCATTCAAATATGCGTATCTGACTTTTGGGCTGCACTGAAGCCTCAAGCCTCAGAGAATCTGGTGTTCATTTTGTTCAAAGTTAATGTCACATGTCTGACAGTTGGTAAATTGAGTCTCTCTTGTTTCCCGCGCAGGATTTCTCACTTGTTATCTTCCAGTGCCCCAAAAAAGATTGCTTTCAAAATTGAACTTGTCAAGTCAACCGGTTCACTTCTGAACAATCTCTAGAACGCGTGCCTTCTGAGTCGATGCATTTTCATTCATCCATTTAGGGCACCTTGAGAATCAATGCAATGAAAGAAAACACCACTAGCCCACTCCCACCAATAATGGTAATTTCTAATGCAATAGAATTATGTGAGCATTTAGTATGTATATACACATGCATTTAAACACACATATATGGCTATATGCCTATAAACACCTATGACTGTCCTTACCACTTGCAGATCAGGTGTTAGCAAATCTGAAATGAAATCTGAAAAGTAGATGAACCATAATAAAGACCAGTCAGTGAGATAATTGGATGGCATTTCTGTTGCCAAGCCAAGGATTTATATGGCAGCTTCTGCACCATCCAGAACACCAAGCACAACGGGACATGAGGCAAAGGCAAGAGCTGGGAACTGCCAGTACTTCATTATACCTGATGGATTCTGTCATTATAGTCTGAAAGCGGCAGTGGAAGATGTAAGTTAAAAAGTAAAATTAAAAGGAATGACCCTCCCCCCTTAAAGCTTCCCTCCCCACCCCACCATTCTTCTCTCAGAAATGTAAGCTATTAGAAAAGCATGACTTTTCCTTAAGCCTAGTAAGAAGTCTTATACTTCCAAGATACTGATTTTTGGGGGGAAAAAGTAAGTAAAAATCTGCCCTTCAATTCTTCCTAAAACTGACACAGTGCTCAACCTGATTTGATAGGTGCTCAAGCCTCCAAGCATGTTCATACAGTGCCTGGTTTTGTGCTCTGTTAGGGAAGTAAAAGTTTGAAAAACAGTTCAAGGTTAAGAAATTGCATGTATAGCTTCACTGAAACCAAGATTTGAAGCCACAGGGATTTCAAACTTGTCTAGAGACCGAGCAACAGTAAGTCAAGTGAGCAGTTAGTTTGTTGAGGGTACGTGAGAGACTGACAAAACCTGGAGGAAGTTCTATTTACTCCTTCAGTGAGCCTAACTATGCCCAAACGCCTCATCACACCAGCAACTGTAGGTGGACAGGGATGAACAGAAGGTGCACTCTAGGAGGGATCTAAAGTCCACTCCAAGCAAGAGGCAGGAATTAATACTCTACACAGAGAGAGCAACTCTGCAGCTGTGTCCAAGGGAAAGAACCAATGAGTGAGAATGTGCTATCTGGAATTGCATTTCCCTTCATATTCAGGGCTTTCCAAGAGAAGCTAACACTGGACAGGAGACCAGCATTTGCAAGGAAACATAATGCAACAAGTCACTAACCATTAGCAAACATAGTCTTCTTGTTAATAAATTAGTTATAACAACAGATTACTTGCTTTTCGTAGTTCCACCTTGAGAGGCATATCATATGGGGGAGGCTTAAAACTTTCTCAGCCATGTTCAAATTCAGGCTTCATCAGGCCTTCTGGAGATAATTACTGTAAAGCATCTTTATACTTCCTGCGTTCTTCACAGCACCAGGAGATGTTGGAGATCTTCCCACTTGGAAAGACAATCTTCTAAATTGGAAGGCACAACACCTTCCCATCATGCTGTCATATGGGAGTTTGTACTCTTTTTGACACTAAATTGTGTCAAAAAGGAAAAAAAAAATGCAAATTGACAGCTTCTGCGAAGCTTGAGAACACAATTAATCTGGTTTAGAAACTGTCCCTGTAACACCGCCTGACACGCAGCAAAGAACAGAGGTTCTCAAAAGGAAAGTCACTGCTCCCAAAGTTGGCCTTTGCTCTTCTTCCTCAGAGGCACAAAAAAGTATGGGAAAAAAAAGAAATAATACACCCAGAAACCACAAGGGGTATGAGGGACCACTGCACCCAAGGTTTCTAAGAAACAAACATTGTGTTTGCACTGTCTGCTTTTCTATAGGAATAAAGATACATATACACACACATGCCTAAGTGCAAATACAGAGAGTATGCCATCTTCTACAAATTTTTGCACAATGTTTGCTTGTATAACAAATAAGGCTGTAAAGTATCTTGACTTTTTTCAAGACATAATATCAAATTGGTTAAAAACTTAGTTTTGTCACAATTAGCTCCATCACAGACTTCCCATAGAACAAGGAGACAGAGACAATACTTGGACTTCTCCCCTGTTCAGAGTGACTGATCTTGATGACTACATTCAAAGGTTTTTCCGGGTCTTTATACTAATAAATGTATTTCTGCCAACATGCATCTAACAATGTGCCCCAAAAAGATTTTAAAGGAGGTGGTTCAAGCTTGCAGTAGCGGCTCCATGGGCTACTCTCCATGGATCATGCATTACCTTTGCCGATTTCATTGTCCACATGCACTAGGTGAGATGAGACAATTCTGCACCCTCCTATACATGCAGAATCCTCTGTAACCCAGACAGTGCAAGAGAACTCTCCCATGGCTGCAAAGACTTCCTAGTAGTGAAAGTCTTCTCTTCCATAAGCTGTTCTGCGTCATGAAATGCAGGCACGATATAAAGACAGCCAACATTATAAACACTCTCTGCTGAATAATCTGGCCATCCTTTTCTCTCTCTCCAAAGAGGAGCTATTCTTCTCCCTCGGCTTTGCTGGCAGGCCACTTCATTTCGACCTTGGCAATAAATACTTCAATAAACAGTATCCTGGGCTGCATCAAAAGAAGTGGGGCCAGCAGGCTGAAGGAGGAGAATCTCTACTCTGCTCTGGTGAGACCTCACCTGGAGACCTGCATCCAGCTCTGGAGCCCTCAGCACAGGGAAGACATGGACCTGTTGGAGTGGAGCCAGAGAAGGGCCACAAAAATGATCAGAGGGATGGCACACCTCTGCTGTGAGGGCAGGCTGAGAGAGTTGGGCTGTTCAGCCTGGAGAAGAGAAGGCTCCGGGGAGACGTTATAGAGGCCTTCCAGTACCTGAAGGGGGCCTACAAGAAAGCTGGAGAGGGACAATTTACAAGGGCATGTAGTGATAGGATAAGGAGTAATGGCTTTAAAGTGAAAGAGGGTACATTTGGACTGAATATAAGAAAGAAATTTTTTACAGTGAGGGTGGTGAAACACTGGAACAGGTTGCCCAGGTAGTAGATGCCCCATCCCTGGAAACATTGAAGGCCAGGCTGGACAGGGTTTTGAGCAACCTGATCGAGTTGAAGATGTCCCTGCTCATTGCAGGGGGGTTGGACTAGATGACCTTTAAAGGTCCCTTCCAACCTAAACTATTTTATGACTCTAAAATTCTAGAGATTACCCACTGCGGTCAGGAGATAAACATTACTATTCATGTGTTTGGCAAAAGAGGAGACAGAGAATTAGTGACCTATCAACACACATTGATTTCTGTGAGGACATTTCAATTTAAGCCCAAGGACTTTCCAGATGTACATCAAAGCACATGGCTAACATCTGTCATGAGAATCTCCATTTTTCTATCCCTCCACACTTGTGACAGAACTCTATAATGGCAAAATTGCTCATACTCAACAAGGCCTTGTTCCTCAAAGTGCTTTGGAGAACACTCTTTATACACACAGAAAGCTTCGTAACATGCTTGCAGTATCTATTTTCTGTATTCAAGTTTCAATATTGCGACTTCTGCACGAATACTACCAAAAAAAAAAAAAAAAGAGGTCAGCAACTGTTCAGCAGAATTTCATTTACTGTCATTTATCATACCAGGCAAGCAGTATGAAATCAAGCTTGTTGAAATTCATCCACATGACAAATGCCTGTTTCCTGTTTCTGCTTCAATTTTATAGTGACACCCCTGCCCTTATTACATTTAGTACCCACTGAAGTCAAAAGAAACTTAAAGAAATTCAAAACGGCAAAGAAGATGTAAATCTTTGTCACACACATCCAGAAATCCTAACTAAGGGTTGACTAAACACCAAAAACCAGGACAACCCTTCATCTTAGATAAAGCATATTTCACTTGCATGCTATCTAAATTTAAAAAAACACTGTTACCTGAAGCTCCCTTCGGTCCTTCGGGAAGCCCCCATTAAACTATAAAGCAATAGATAATGTTTGGCAAACTTAACAAAAGAAACCCCTTTAGCTTAGAGACACTAGAAGTATTATTCAATTAATATGAATGAATTGCATAGATTTAACCTCAAACTAAATTTGAAACAGCTCTATAACAACAGAAAGACATGTTGAGACTGAGCCCGTAAACAGGCTTGCATCTTCCAAAACCATTACAAAGAGCATCTCTGCACTGTCAGAAAAGTTAGGCTTAAATTATTAAAATTTAGGCTTAAAAGTGAGGTTTAAATTATTAAATTAACAGAAATGCAAAAATGCATTTGCAAATGTGCAGTTGCACTATGGAAAGGACTTCCTTTTGTAATTCCATTGGCAGGAGATAACTAGTTTGTGAATTCAGGATGCAGAGTTTGTGGCTTGCTCTTGGCCTACCTTTAGTGCCCTCATACTGATAACTCTTCAGACCATTTTCAGATGAGAGGAGCTTTTGTGATTATGATACTCTGCATGAAGAGCAGGGGGTGGTGGGTAAATTAAAGTTTAGCTACAATTTACCAGTCATATCAGGAGCTGGTACAAAATTGGATCACTCTATTAAGACTGTAGTTCCATGTAATTATTTTTACTGACAGCACATCTGATTTAAGAGGGCTAACTCTCCCCTCAAGTGCAATTCTGCTCTCCTCACAACAGAGACCACTGCCGCCTTACTTAAGCTGATTCAGTTACTTGCACTGCCACGCTCTAAATTAGAGCTGTGAAATCAGGCAGCTAAAATAATGCAAACATAAATAAATGAAACTTTAATGAAGCTATGGTAACAGCCACCAGTTTTGAATCTGACCTTGTGCTGTTCATGAACTGTAATTACTCCTTGATTTCAGGAATTTATTTGTGTTTCTGGCATTTGGGTCTAAATAGCGACTGCAGGGAGACAGCAACATCTAAACAGACCACCACATTCATCAGCTACTCACAGGGTGCAAAGTGTTGCAGTTATTTTCGTCAGTGCTGTAGTCTAATATATGTATCATATTTCTCTCTTCGCATAAATGAAAGGTGAGGGTGAACTCACATCTGTTTGCAGGCAGTCAGTTTTAACCATCTCCTATCCAGCCACATAGTCTTGGACTAGGGAGACCTTTTGAAGCAATCAGGGCCAACTAAGGATTAACTAATTTCTGTTGACCTCAGAAACGGGAGCAATATCAAGCTCTTGGGGCTGAGCTGAACCCAAGACTTTCAATGAGAGACTAAGTGCTCCATTTTCCACCTGGAATTAAAGCAGATCCTCTGAGAACTGACCACAGGCATTTGCACACAGCCAAGCCAGGTCGGTTCTCAGCTAAGTGAAAGATGTTGGTTCACCAGAACTGCCGGCAACGAACTGAGAGCAAGCAGAACATCAAGAAGATAAGGAAACGGTGGTCCAACACATCAAAGACCACAAGGCTGTTCATTAGCTCCATGCAGAGGAAAGGCTTTATTGAGGGAGAAGCAACTGTGCACACTGCCCAGGGGTAGAGGCAGGGCCCACATGCTCAGGCAAGCTGAAGGTTATCCCTAACTCTCATTATTCATATTTGCCTTTGATATCTTTTCCTATTCCTATTGGAAATAGCTGAGCTATCTCACCAAATGTCTTTGAAGCTTCGTCCAGACTGTAAGGTCCTTAGATGAATGACACCACAGAGGTGAACAGTATTTATTTTTTTCAGTTTTAAATATTGCTACTCTGCCCACAGCCTTGGTTGCAGCACAGCTGAGGGCTGCCCCCTTCCTTTGGGGACCTTTGAGAGAGCTGTGGGAGCTGCTTTCAGGCTTTTTTGGGCTGAAACTCTACCGTTTGCTGGCTGAGCTACTGTCTCAATCCTGGAGTGACAGCAGAGCTCACACATTCGGCAGTTAGTGCCTTTAGACAGGCACAAATAGTTCACAGGCCAGTGGGTGGCTGTGACAGACGGCAGCCTCTGAGTGATGAAGGCTAAGTTCTCTGCTGAAGCGAACTGGGACAGCATGGCAGGGAAGCCAGCAGAGCTCTAGCTCTGAAGAGCAGGGAGCCCAGCCTACCCAAAGTCACTGAGCAATTCCTGTGTATTAACAACCTCTCATCTCAATTTCATCAGGATCTTGCAGCCTCTCCCTGCATTTTCTGCTTTGTTTCCATTCCCTTTACTTCTCTCTCTCCCTCAGTACTCTTCTCTTGCCTTTTTCCAGTCTTTTCCATTAAACACATCTCATTCCCTCACGTCTTGGTTCATGTGATGCACTGACCTCCTCCTCTCATTTTCCGAGCTAAATATCCTTGTCTGACTGAAGAGATGTTTCCACATTTAAACTCTACTGTTATGAAAGAGGTGGAGGCAAAGGGTTGGAGTTTTGCGGAGTCGGCACACAGATACGCAGTGCAGCATTTCAATCTGTGGTACACATTTTTAGATAAAGAGTCGAGAAGATTGTTTGCTTCTGCTAGTTCAAATAAAATGAAAGGGCACAATTCTGAACCTGACGCATTAATGGAGACACTCTCTGAACTACTTTAAGCAAGCAGCGAGGTACAGAAGCAATGCCAACTGTAATCACTGTAGGTCCTGGTATGCTTAGAAATTAATCAAAGTATCTACTGCAGAACAAATACTTTCAAGTGGTTTCAAGAGTTCAGTTTCTACATAGACACTCTTACTCCAGAACATAGGTCTCCATATGGGATTGTATCTATATAATTAACCTAAAATAGTTTATCCTAGTAAAAGTCCATGAGTAGACAGATCATTTTGTTTCACCTTCAAGTCTTTACTGCCTGCTTAGGTAATTTCCACTACAACATGTGATATTACAGAAGAAACCAGAGAAGGAAAAGTATCCACTGCATTTAGGAGAAACAGGGATAGGAATAGGCAGGGCTATAAAGAGAATATAGCATTTCCCTCTCTGGTAACCAGCCATAAGAGCCTATGGGTTGAAACCAGCAGAAGATTTCTCCTTACACCAGGCAAGGAGCTAACGAGCATAGCTGTGACTCGGTGCTGCTAAACACTAGGCAAGCAGAAGACAGAGTACGTATTGCTGAACGGGCATGCTCCAGGATAGTATTATTTTAATATCTCTGTTTTTCCTGAGTTGGCCAGCCAACAATACTACAAGCTGCATTGAAGGAGACAGGCTTGGAGCTTGTTTCAAATCTGTTGGAATGGATGAGAATCTTTGAATTGAAAGAACGGTGGATCAGGACTTTAGTGTGGCTCCCATCCCTCACTGTGAATCTACACCCAGCAGCCAAGAAGAAAAAAACAGAGGTTCTGCCTCTTTACTACCTTGCTCCCTCCTCTCTGTGCCTGGTGAAGTCCTGGCCAAACTGAACAGGGAAAAAGCTTACCTGCTGTTATAACAGAAGGAAAACATCATGTCTCGTGCTTATCAAACCCTATTACTTTGAACACCATTGAGAAGTTCAAGCTGCCAATAACTGCCATTTGCTTTTAGAGAGGGGTACAGGCTGGGCGTTGTAGTGAAGAGAGGAAGAACTAGTCACACTGCTAACCACCTTGCATGACTTGTTTCCACAGTGTGTGCTTGGTGTGTGCTTTATGCAAACTGCTCTGCTCACAGCACAGAGCTCTTTTTCTTCCCTTATCTTTTCCTGAACCCCAGGAAAGACTCCCCGTCATCAGAACCTCCTCAGGTTACACCGGCAGAGCTCCAGCTAGCCATCATGTGATGGTCCAAAGCAGTCTCGCTCAGCCCCTTTGCTTAAAGGAAAAAGTTTTCATGACCTGTCCATTAACTGCAGAGTTAAGCAGAAGAAAATATAACAGTGATAATAACACTGATCAGGTTGCGCAATTCACCCAGCTTCCCAAAAGCTCACCAAGTATGGAAGCAGCAGAAAACACGTAAAAAGCAGAGGCCAAAGATTTTTTTTTTCTGAAATAGATGTTCTGTGTACTGCAATCCCACTTAACCGACTTTGGCAACATAGGCCATGCCTGGAAATCCATCACCTCAGAAATGCTGGTATTTTCCAGATCTATTACACCCATCAGCATCACCTTCATAAGTATATTTCTTGGTGGTCTCCAAGGAATTTTAAGACCAGCTTGTATCTGGTCCAGCTTGTATCTTCACATTAGTGAAGCAGGACACAGCCAGCTCAGACAGAAGTCCTCCTTTCAGTCCTCTCCATGTTGTATCTTTGCAGCCAAATATTTTCAAGAGATCCCTTTATTCAAATTTTCAGAGGAGCTCTGGTCTACCACTTAGGCAGCTGTCATGGTTGGAGTGGCCACAGTGCCAGCCACCAGGGCTGGAGTAGCCACGGCACCAGCTGCTGGGGTTGATCTCTGGGTGGTGTTCTTAAATAGTTGTTTAACTCTAAACAAGACGTTGAACCACATTCAGGAAACACAGCAATAGAAACATGCAGGTCTGAACATCCCAAGGATATTCAACATTCTCAAGAGCGGTTGTGATTAGCCTAGAGAATGAGAAGAAAGAAAGGTGTCTCCCCCATCGATTGTCTCTCTGAGGAGAAAAAGTAAAAAGTGTAATTATTACTAACTTCTGACAGATGGCTCCCAAAGTACAGAGATGAAACCGTCGCTGTTGCTCCACCCGCCACTGCTGAATACAAATACCAAACTGCTCTCGTGACCAATGATTTTATCATACCATAAGGCAGTGTTGCACAGCACAGCACAGCAATAACCTTAATCCAGTTCCCAGAGGTAACAAACACCAATAAACAGTATATACAGCAAGTCAGATGTTACATAACACAACTCTGAGAACAAATGAAAAAATACTGTGACCAGCAGTGATTAAACTAGTATAATGAATGCTTATAACAAATTTGCTTTAACACGGTCTGGTCATATATGTCAGTATCTCAACCCTTCAAGCCCCATGTTGGGTACCAAAAAGAATTGTTGTGGTTTAACCCCAGGTGGCAACTAAGCCCCAACACAGCCACTCACTCACCCCCCCAACCCCCCACAGTGGGATGGGGAGAATGGGGAAAAAAAAAGTAAAAATTGTGGGTTCAGATAAAGACAGTTTAATAACTAAGCAAAGGAAGAAATAATAATAATAATAATAGAATATACAAAAGAAGTGGTGCACAGCACAATTGCTCACCACCTGCAGACTGATGCTGAGCCGAACTCTGAGCAGCGATTCTCTCCCCTCGGTCAACTCCTCAGTCAGTAGAGCATGGCAAGCTAAAAAGTCCTTGACTTAGTATAAGCATTACTTCCCACAACTAAAAATATGAGTGTATTATCAACATCATTCTCATATGAAATCCAAAACACAACACTATACCAACTATTAGGGAGAAAACTAACTCTGTCCCAGACAAAACCAGGGAAGCAGCTGAAGAGGAGAAGAGCAGTTTCTAAATGTGCTTGGAGCTTTGCTGCTCCAGAGATGACACCAAAGATCAGACTTTTTCAGGACATGCAGCATCCTAAGCACCCAGAAGACAGGGCGAGCCATTTAATGAATTAGGAACTAACTGATCTGGTAATTTTTGCCTCATTCTTATAGAGTCATAGAACACACCCTAAATCAGAAAGCAAATATTCAGTACCATCTCTGACCATATGAAATTGTTCCTGTTTTCAGTCTCTTTATCCACTCTGAGCTAAACTTGTCACCACTGCTTTCAGAAGCCTGATTTTATCTTTTCATCACTGCTGCTACAAGATAGCTTGACTGCAATGAACATGTTTGTAATGAAATCAGTTGACCCAGAAAGAAGTGGTAACACTGGTCTGGATTAAAAAAAAATACAAGTAAACCCTCCCTCTGATTGTAGGCAGTCCATGCTAAAATGCTGTAGCAATACAGGAACTGATCTCTAAAATGAGACTGGAACCAAGGTCTCCTGGTTTCTGCACTTCTGCCAGGTTCCTAAGCTTTCCTAAATTTTCCACAGTTTTAAGCATGAGTGACCTAACGTAATTAAAATAAGCAAGAGTGCAATTATCTTTGCTTCAAGAAGATCTAAAGTTTCCTCTATTTTTTTCTCAAAAAGCACATGCTTTCTTGGATGTTGTATATTATTAAGATAAAGCAATTTATTTTTGCAGTGCTCAGTTTTAAACTCCTTTTAGAACTGCAGATATTCATTTACTCGCATAAAACACACTTTATAATACATGCCTGCTCTACTTGCCTGTTTCCTTTACCTTACCATTTTCTGCAATATAAAGAAAGCTCCTTCATAAAAGGACAGGCTTTTTGGGCACCAAGCCCAAGATCTGCAGGACTTCAAAAACACTATAACAGCACATCGCTTTATCCAGGCTTCTATTAATCAGATGATTTTCATCTTCTTTGACTCCAAATGGCAACGCAAAGTAAAATAGTGCGCTCATGCACAGAAAACTGCAAGTCCACTCTCCACTGTTTTTCTTTGCTTCTGATCTGGCTCTCTGTGCTTTCTCCTAGCCACTCATAAAAACTTTCCTACTTACAGAGCCTCCCAAAGATCACAATCAAATCAAATATTTAACTTGTGGTCCCCAATGGAAAGTGTGTGTGCATGTATGAAGGTGGAATCAGGAAATCGTGAAGCACTGTAGAGGACTGTACACCAGAATACCATTACAAAAACACTCCAAAGCCATGAAATTTAAGAGATTTCAGCCAATGTCAAGCATGTCTGGACTGGCTGGAGAAGAAACAAGTTCAGTTTAATAGACGACCATACAAAAATGGCTCTTACTCCTCCAGGTAAATGGTCTCCTTGTTAACATATTATAGTTACTATTATAGTTCACATTACCGACAGTACACATCCAGTAGCAACACCAGCGGGTATTTTAAACTATGTCTGTCCTGCTGTTTACAGCTAAGTCTTTCCTGGGAGCAGGGACACGACTTCACTCCAGCACGCTCCTTCCCTGCAGTGCCCGTTCACGCTGACTGCTCACGCTGGGATGTTTGCAGTGCAGAGGAAGACAAAGCTCAACCTGAATTTCACATTTGGGAGGTAGGGTGTGCAGGGCTTAAAATTGCTTTGTAGGATTGAGGTATAAGCAGCTTACCACAGAGGGTCTGGGATATGGTTTGTAATCAAATCTAAATCTCCTGAGCACCATTTTGTCCCAACCTTGAGCCCAGATTTCTCCTTTACTGCACAGCTGACACTCCAGTCTGTAAGTCCACATTTCACAGCAAAAAAAAAATAATGAAAGAAGCTCCTGTACTTCCTGTTTAACATTTCAGCCTCCAAAAGTGCAATAAAACAAAATCTCACTGCAACAACAGGTAAGTCAGATTAATAAAATGTCAAACTGCTTTAGAAATAAGGTAGTCAAGATAATAGAATAAATTTCTTGGGTAGCCATTAATTGCATTTTTTTACGCACTTGGCAAAGATGCTTCCAGAGGACATATGATAGCTAACACAAAAGCATGTGCTATTTTTGTATCTCTTCTTTAAAATGAATTTAGTGCTGACAAAAAGATACCTGATTATTATCGGGGAACCTAAAACCTTCCCCACATCCTCAGGAGGAATGAAACCACTGACAGTTCTATTAACAAATCAAAGCAGAGGTTGCATGGTCAGACAGAGTGAGCCCTGTGCTGAGACTCCAGGGCAAGGATCCTCGAGGATTCCAGGTTTCCTGCCAGCAAAGTGACCATCGGGGCAAACTTGTTCCACTGTTACATGTCTGCAATGTGAGGTTAATCATACTTCACAAAACATTGGGATCTATCAGCACAAAGCTCGTTGCAAGAGCTCTGTATTTGTATTACCACCAAATTCCCTAGCTGCACCTATAACACAAGGGGAATAAAAACTCCATATCAACCAAATAAACAGCTAAGTTGTGAGTAAAATAGCAATACGGGATACAGCCATATTTATTTGCTTGCATTGCTTTCTGCAAAACAAAGATGACAGTAAAAGCCCATGCTAATAGTTACTCAACATCACAAAACAAGAACTTATCAGTCAGACTTAACTCTTCCTATTATGCTTTCCAAACGATTTGCTATTGTCACCATAATACAGCAGGAAAAACACTGCACCACTCAGCCTGTATTTTTGATTGACCAGGTGCTCTGGGAATTTCTGTGTATCCCTAATCATAATTAAAAGTTGTTATTCCTAATTTCAATGTGGCTTGCTGGCAATGAAATCTATTTGAAAAGAAACAAATTTTTTCTTCCATAGAAATGACTGACTTATTTTTAAAAATTAAGTAGACCTGTTAGGTTAAAAAGCTAACTCCGATCCCTCCTTCCGCCTAGATGTTATTAACTAAGCTTCCTCAATGCCCAGTGACTCTCGTAAGAGTTGGAGAAAATCAGCATCTCGGCAGGCAAGTGGGACCTTTGGACAAGATTGCAATATGGTAATGAAAGCTCTTGCATCAAGCCCTGCTTCTGCCCTGATGGCACAAGGATGTGCTAAGAAAAGCTCCAGCTTATAAGCTGTCTGAGGAAGGAATTTTTGAGGACTGTCTGGCACACAGTGTGGTTCTTTCCTTGACTAAGGTGCACACAGATAAGCAGAGGGTTTGCAAATATTTTCCCTGGGCTCAGGTTCCTTGTCCTCTGCTTTCACAGTTTGGTCTAAAATAGGGGTTTCACCTTCATGACTTTTGTTGCCATTTATAGTTGCAAAAGGACTTCTCAAAGTGAGATTTTTTACTTCTTATTGATTACAGCTGTCAAAGGAACCTGTAGGTTTTCCCCATCCTGTCAGCCACAAGGTGTTTAGCATGGCAAATCAGTCTCCCTGTCAGTAGTGCGGCAAGAGGCAGGAAGAGTGAAAGAAAAACAAAAACTGGTGGTGAAAGCAAAGCATTACTTCCCTCCACAGTGACTCCACTCCTACCATCAGGCACGTGGGCAAAAAGTCTTCTCATGGCACAAAGACCATTTTAAATCCCTCAGAGGATCCCCTACAGCCTGACAGCTTCTGGTCTGGGCTCCCTGTCCTATGTATAAGTACTGAACAGACACAGGCAGACATTTCCTCCCTTTCTGACAGTGGAAGGAAGGCGACGGTGTGCCATGTTTCCACCACTCCATCTCCTCACCTATACAGCAGGAGAGACCCTTTTGACTAAATCTCACCATCCAGCGACACTGCACTTAAGATGACAATTCATACTGCCTGATTTCAATGGTAAAATACTACTTGGGAATCTCCTGCTTCTTTCGTATAATTTAAAGTATAAACACTTACTATATCCACAATCAAATACATTCACTATCAGCCCAAACAGATGCTCCCAGCAGTCATTCACCATGTTTCACCAGAAACCCTTACACCACAGAAAACAAGGGTTTGTCCTTAGTCTGTAAAAACAATCTTAAAGACTCAATACAAAAATTGTCTGCAGAGAAACAGATTTTGTTTGGGTGTTTTCACGCACACTTTCCATGGCAGTGCTGTGCACAATGCTGTAAGGATGATGGAGTAAACATGGCCCTAAGAGCTGTATCCCCTAAAAAATGCAGTGATGCCATGTGAATATTTACAGTAACAAAGCAAACAAAGAAGCCTCCTGCTCTTCTCTGATCCTTGTCTATTGGAAGCTCTGCTTGAGTTAAATGCATAATCACATCAAACCAACAAAAGCACTACTGGCAGTGCAGAAAATTGGGTCAGTCCAGCTGCTGAAAGCCTGTGTTTGCTGCATCTCCTTGGCCTAAACCTGTAATTCAGTTTGAGAACTGAAAGCAAAGTTCCTCAAGATTTGACACAGTAATTCAGAAAACAAAACAAATCCCTAGTCCAATTACAGGCTCTATTAGGTGGTAAATTACGGCCACTCTATGAAATTAACCTGCTCTGCCTAACTGTAAAACCTATATGGACAGAATAGCCCTTCTGAGGGACCTGTAATAACAGCAGATATTTTTGTCTTCACAGACAATGCAGAAGAGTTATTTTCTAGCACAAATCACTGAACTTTGATTGATTCAACTCAATTGACCCAGGATAATGTTAACCATATAGCACAGGTCTTAATTCCAGTTGTAACTAACATGGAAGTCATAGACACATGCAAAAGCAAAGAAAATACCTTTCTCTCACAAAGAACCAGAGAGCTAGGAGCTGGAGGAGAAGGGTCACTGAAAATCAAGCAACATAAACATTCCTGATACACACCAGCTTTTGAGAGGATGAAAATATACCTGAGTCAAAAGTCAATATCAATTAATATCAGATGCCAAACTTCAATTCCAGATCACACCACAGACCTTGGTCAAATCCTCAGTCTGCATGTGCTGCAGAAGTCTACAGAACTACATGGATTTAAATAATGACCTGCAACTCCCAGTTAAGAGGCACACCAAGTAGTGGTGATTGCTTTACTGAGCGTCTATAGCAGCTTGTCAACAGTGAGTGCTTGCCCTTTGCTATCATGTGGATTTGTGTTTCAACTGCAAAACAGAAATGATTTTTCTTTCCAGATTTCTGAAAAAATCTGACTTTCAGCTGGATGTTGGGGCTGGTCACTACGTCCACTGTAACTGTTTAAAGGCGACCAAAATAGGAAGTATTTAAATTAAATTAAAGAAAGGGGGAAGACTAACCCTCTGTTTAAATGCTTCACTGCTACAGACCCATCCACTTGGAAGTTATTACAGTGTTTTACTTGTAGCTTTATTCTTCCAGAAGGTTCAGAAATACTTTTTCCCTACAGTGCTTTAGAGGGGACTGAACATAAACTCCAATGTATCATCTTTCTTTCTCCCCACTTCAAGGGCTGTGCTCTGTGAGATTATCCTAAATACATCTTCGTGTCTCAGTCATTTGTTGCTGGATGCTTACAGCAATGGTGCCAGATGCTGCAGCACCTCTTTTTTAATCTGTTTATTTGTCCTTTCCTTACCACAGCATGTTCTTCAACACCTCCACTATTTTTATAACATGACTGGAAGAACTGGGCTGGGGGTCTTCTTCCTACTCAAAATACACAGACCGTGCACAAAAGACACAAGTTCAAGGGGGAAAGAATTCAGGTAAACAGTACCCGCATCACTTGAAGTTAGATTAGTTCATCAGTAATACTAAGAAAAAGAAGACCGTCCTGGGATAATAATTCAGCCCCCTCACCCAAAGCGCTCAGCAGAATGTCTTTCCAGGCCATCCCACTCCAAGGGAAACAAGGAAACACAATCCATATCAGCAGTAAGCAACATTTCTGTTACCAGCCTGATCCATTATTTTAATTATAATAGCTTCTGCAGATTGTCTTTTCAAGTCTTTAAAAAGTTATTCACCGAGGCCTTAAGTTGAAATGGAATCATCCACTCTGAACTTTATTTTAGATCAACAGATTGATCCCAGCCATTCACGTACCTGATGCAGGAATGGGAGCTCAGAGCACCTGACGTGATCCCAGTTGACAAGGTGGCCTCTCTGCAATGAGCAAAAAGGGAACCTGCAAAACAGAAGCCTCTGTGTCACAAGCCACGTGCCTTTTGCAAAACACAAGGAAAACAACTCTAACTGTGTCTTTCAGGGAGGACACAAGAGACCCCCTCATTAACTGGACTAGAATTGACTGAAACCCAGTAGAGAAAAACCTGGCGAGATGTGTTTTCATTAGTGAAATGACTGTAAAGGAATGGTGCATGAAACTCGTAGCTTGGCTCGTGAAGTCATTAGAATGACAACACCCACCAACAGCAGTGCGAGCAAAGCATGGGGGAGACATCACGTTCTCAAGCTGCTGGGATCAAGCTCTTCACTCTCAATGGGACTTAAGCTCCTTTCTCCCACGGGCACTTCTGAACATCCCACACAGCATGTTTCCACTTAGGCCCATGTTCAAGCACTTAATTAGAACAGGGTAGCATTATCAGCTTCTTTGCATAATCTGAATCACATTAAACACTGGATCAGATAGGACCACTTCATGGACTTCAGACTCAAAGAAGATGCATACATAAATCCTACACAACCAGAACATGTAATGCATAAATTCAATATTTAGCAGGGGAAAAAGCTTGTTGAAGAACAGAAAACACGAGAAACTAATACTGCCAAGTTAATCCACAGAAAAATGAACAATCAGATTCCTAAACTCAAACTGTTGTCATAAAACACAGAGCATTAGAATCTCTTTATTACCTAATATTTTGGCTTTTTAGAAAGTTATGCTTTTGATCTTTTTGTCTGTAACTACCAAGACAAATTTTTTATTTACATTTTTAAATGAAAGCCCCATTTTTAAATCATTTTTAAATTATCTCCCCAAAATCTCAGGCATACAGAAACTGGAGGGGTTTTTTAACAAACTAAAAATAAAAAAATAATTTAAAAAAATCAGTAGAACAGCAAAAGGTGTAATTAGTGGGACCATACCATACAAAAGGAGGAGATGACTGCATGTAGCACTAGAGGAGACAAGACAGTAGGAAAACTAAACCTCCATCCCAGGTTAGGTCATTGCCCACGTGATGCTCTGTATTAAAATCTAGCTTCACAGAATCACAGACCAGCTGAGGTTGGAAGGGACCTCTGGAGGTCATCCAGTCCACATTGTTCATGCAGGGCTACCTAGAGCCAGTTGCCCAGGATCGTGCCCAAGCAGCTTTTAAAGATCTCCAAGGATGGAAACTCCTCAACCTCTCTGGGCAACATGTGCCAGTGCTCAGTCACCTTCACAGCACAAAAGTGTTTCCTGATGTTCAGACAGAACCTCCTATGGTTCAGCTGGTGCCTATTGCCTCTTGTCCTGTCACTGAGCACCACTAAAAAGAGCTTGGCTTCAATCTCCTTTGAACCCTCCCTTCAGGTATTTATACACATTGATAAAATCCCCCCCTGAATCTTCTCTTCTCAAAGCTGAATACTTCCAGTGCTCTCAGCCTTTCCTTAACTGAGAGATGCTCCAGTCCCTTAATCATCTTTGTGGCCCTTCACTTCTGTCACAATAAGACTCACATGCAAACGCATACTGCTTCTAAACTACACAAGAAGCCTTCTCAAAACCCACAGGGCACTTGGCAGGTGCAGATGTTAGACCCTGTTCTAATGCAAACTGCCTGGGAATCAACACACTGCCAGCTTGCTACCAGTAGGTTTTAGTAAAAAGGTGGCTTGGTAACACTCCCCTTCCCCCAGGAGCCCAGAGAACTTGCGAACAAGCGATTTATAAAGTGCTATGGCTCTGCTCAACTTTGCCCATGCTCCTCACCCCTCATCACCCCAATTATGCACTGGCTGAAAGACTTTGAAGCAAAAGCTTTTAAGTGGAGAATGTTATAAGCAGAATTAACAAGAGCTTTTACGCCAATGCAATGACTGCTGTAGTTACTGTTTAAGGCAGAAGCAGTGCGCTTGGAGTGATAGAAACCATCAGGAATGGACAATTAAGAGTTCAGACTAATCCTCAAAGACAAGATGCTTAAAGACCTAATAGCCTGAAACCAGTGAGATCAGAGAATGATTTAACTCTTTCAAAAGGCCTACAAGGTCTTTGATGCTTATTTTCCCATGAGGCTTTCCTTGCCCTCAGTTCAAAGTCATCCAAAAAGGTGAACTTCAAACACCTGTTTCAAGTGAAGAGGATGGCACCAGAGGATGTGTTTTATTCAACCAGACAAGAACAAACACCGGTGTTTATCATTCCCGTCTTCTACTTCCCAAGTTAAACAAAAAAAAACCCAAAAAACCTGTATGTTCTAATTAATGAATAAATGAGATAGATTAATTAGATTAGACCGACAGAGGAAATAGGGCAATTCCTTTCCACTTAAGCACACTGTCAGTTCAGGAGAACTACTGAGAAGGAAAAAAAATCTATTGCGTAAATTGAACATGTACAGCATTAGAAGATCTTTCAAGTAAGAAGTAATCCTCTAAGAGAAAGGAGACTACGAATCACTGATTGCACTAATGTGTCTTTACCCACTTTTGAACACTTCTGCTGCTTAAAACAGCAATACTACATCAGGCATGGAGCTTAAAGTGCCATGCAAGATACAAAATCTGCTGTTGCCCATAATGTCTTCAATCCAAAGTGCATCTATAGTACAGGAACCGATTATTCACAACTGGAAAAATGCTTCCAAACTCTATTTCCCAGCAACATTCAAGAGAGAATTTTATAGAAGTGAGGCATGAACAGGAGGACATATTGGGATAACTCTACATATTAAAAAAGGACCTCACTGGGACAAATGTGTCTTTATTTTCATTTCCACCTTACTAGAACAAAGACAATTTCATGCTTGTTCCAGTTTTCAATGGCAAAAGCAGCAAAACCGACAAAAATTTGGAGGAATTGTTTCTACAATGTGCCTATCCAAACTTTCTTATTTCCAATCCAAGAAAGTCCTTGTGTGTCTTCTGTATCACTTGATCTAGCTTGACTTACATACTAGAATTTGCTTTACGTATATTCTTAGAGACCACCACAACTCCTCTGCTGTAAATCCTTTTGTATTTTAGCACAGAGATCTACATATAAAGATACAACCGACCAAGCACATAGCCCAGAAATAAATTCTGGACTTTCGCCTCAAGCAGAGGAGCAGTTCTACTGCCCGCCTAATGAAACATAGCTATAGACAACATTAGTAAAATGGCTTCTTCCCTTTTCACAGATTTTAATCATTTTATGAACTTATTTTTTCATGTCTGCCAGAAAATCAGATTAATAAGCAATGTCAGCATGCATTTTGTTGACAATTTTTAAAACCACACTGGCCCCATCATAACATTAAACATAAAGTTCTTCTTTAAACTTTTTTATTTAACTTGTAAAGGGTAAAAACCCAAGCTCTCCTTCTTGTCATCATCTCCATTTTTTAAAATCTTGATGCTCTGTTAGCCCATTACTATGGTCATTGATTGTTCACTGAGGTTAACTCACATTACTGCAGATAACAAGCTCAAAGCCTATGCAACTTCAGGCTTACTTGACATCACTCATACTGTGACTTTTCAAACTCTTACTACAGAAGTTCCTCTCAACAAAAATTATGCCTCTGAGCTTACAATTATGTATTCAGCCTAACTAGTCCCAGTTAAAGCAAAAGAGACATAAGATGTTGTCCTGGGTTTGGCCAGGACAGGGTTAATTTTCACTGGAATCCAGGAAGGGACACAGCCGGGCGGGCTGACCCCAACCTGGCCAAACAGAGCCGGGTATTCCATACCATGTGCCGTCATGCTGGGTTCCGGTGGGGGGGAGCTGGGCGGCGGGAACTCACTCAAGGCTCGGAAGCGCACGGTGGCGGTCCGGTGCAGGAGAGCGGCTCTCTGGGTTGTGCAGTTTGTGTTGTGTTTTCTCCTTACCTGTATCGTTGTTGTTGCTGTTCCCTTTGTTTGCTGTTCTGTTAAACTGCCCTTATCCCAACCCACCAGTTTCTGCCTGTTTCTTTCCATTCTCCTCCACACCCTGGCGGGGGGAGGGGCGGCCGCGTGACGCTTTTGTTGCTGGCCGCAGCCAAACCATAACAGATTTAAGGTCAAAAACATGTTTCTGTCCTCTTCCTTTGCTCGGTGTTTGTTTAAATTCTGCCTGTCCTGAAAGGAAGGAAGCACTGAAAATGTTTTGATAAATTAATTGAAAGGTTTTATTTAATACTACTGCACTCAATACTTTCTTTAATACTATAAAATAACATCCTAGGAACATGCTTAGCTGATTTTTTGCATGAGTCTCAATAGCATTCTTAAAAATGCATACCCAGTGCTGACACTGAAACATATCCAATCATCTTAAAATCATAAATAATTTCTTTAAAAGCCTGGTACAAAGGCAGAATTCATTACTTTTCAGCAGCCACTCCAACTGATGAAGGAAGCTCAGTTCCCAGGGGGAAGAAAAAAGTATCACAAATGCAAACCAGAAATCTGAAGGGCAGTGGCAGTATGACCAAGGTTAAACAGATCAGATTAAATGAATGATATTTACATCATGCCCTAAAAGCAACTAACAGGGCACTCTGTCTCCTGGAAGGGAAGACATCTCTAGCTTCAGGCCTCCCTGCCAAAGGTTCAGCCTTGGCCGAAATTCAGGATTACTAGCAGGTCTGAGCCAGCCGACAGAGACAGTCAGACAACTGAAAGGAGTGGGGAACACTCCAAACCTGGATTATGAAAAATCTGAACACCAGCAATGTGACCCACAGTCCTTGCCCTTGCAGCTGGAAAGAGGCTCGAACTAGCACCATTTTGCAGGTATGTCCATCTGGGAGCGTGTTTTTAAGCAACAAGGTTTATGTAGCACCACCACCAGTCTTTCACACACACAGACACATCTAACACAACGACCCGATAGTCATTACCCCTTCGTGTCCCCCCATTTGTGAGACTCCTTACCAAGAGAAGGCTTGTCAGAAAACAATTTAAAAAAACATACTGGCACACCGAAGTCTCTATTTTTCACCAGGATTCATAATGCGTACATTTTCCAGTCCTTTGTGAAACATCTCCTTTCAGCATTATTAATGGGGTTATTTTCATTTCAAGGGGGGCACAACTGACAAAATGCTTCTACCATCAATAAAGAATCATAAATTCTGACATTTCTGTGGAAAAAATGACTAGCAAAAAAGTCATTTTGGTACAAGAACTTGACTGGTCATTGACAACACACCACACACTACCCTCCCCCCCCCGCCCATGATCTTGGAAGAGCTCGCATAGTGCTATCTGCTGCCTGAAGACAGCATCATCTACAATGCCTACTACCAAAAGACAGCTTAAAGCCTGAGGTATCAAAAGTCAATTGAATCTGAAATTCCTTGAGGTATGGCATCCTGTAGCTGATTTTCACCTTCTCTATATATTCTCTTCTTGATATCTGCAGAGATCCTCAGGGATCACATTTCTCTTCTCTGCATCTCCTGAAGCACCAGAGCAGAAACAGAAAGGGACTGAATTTTTTTTCCTTCCCTTGACAGAAATTCATCTACTCCTGATGGGCTGCATTGTACCAGAATGCTATAGTCTTCTACTGTTTGATAAGAAATGGCAGGAATGATGAGCTTCACCGACTACCAAATAGAACACAGCCATCTAAACATGTTTTCGCTTGCACTGCATATTAGCTTGGCATAGATATTATTTGTGTCAATGCAGTATACAGATTGTTCACAAGTAAGTAAGGTTAGAACTGAGGCTAGAAAACTTGTTATACAAATAATAAATTCCAGCAGCTTGAACGGAGATGCAGTACCATGGACAGGACAGTACTGACTGACAAGAAGTCACCCACAGCTCCATCCTCAAACAACTCCCGTAGCTGCGGTATTCCAGAGAACAAAGCCGTATTTGATCTTTGCATATTTCCTCATCCTCATCATAATTTAGTAACAGGTATGCATAAAATGTCCAGAAACCACTGTCCTGAGGAAAACAAAACCTTACATCAGGCTCCCGAAGGTCTCAGGACCAGATACAGAAATGAGACTGCAAGGAAGTGAGGATATTTGTCCTGTTCACAGAGACCCAGCAGACTTCAGAAAAATGACAGGGGCCTTCTGCAATACATTTAAGCTTCAACAGGTAAAAACAGGATTATAAAATGTCAAGACAATTCAATCTTTTGCTTACAAAGAGCAAGCCATTTATCTAAAGAACAGTTGAGATTTTTTGACCTGAGGTGATACTTAGAAGACATTTAAAATAACAAGAAAAAGCAGGTAAAACCTGCACTCCAGCACATGACTTCAGACCTCTGAGAGCTGGGACAGACACACAGCTGAGAACAAGGAGGAAATTAGTGTAGGACCCCACCTGCCCTCCTCTCCACCTTCCACTGACAACTGAACTAGTGTGATTCATCCCCAACAACAGCAGTGACAAGGACAAAACTACCAGGAATTCACTGTGCATCAGTCCCACAATATCCAGCACTGCTGCTGGCAACAGGTGTTTTCAGGGAATTCTCAGATACAAGGCACTGCGAAATGAAGGAATGACGATGCTTTCTCCTCGTGCCTGGGGTCACTCTTCTGGCTGGCCTCTGCTCAGCAAGATCGGTGATAAAGATTTCATCCTGCCCCAGGCACTCCAGCTATGCCTGTTTCAGCTGGGCTTTCTTTGCTCTGCGACTAGATACAAGCACTTAAAACAGAAAATTTCAATCTATGGTTGAATGCACATTTTCACTGGCATTACAGTACCATGCCAGAGATGAACACGTTCTTTCCTATGACGATGCACAACACTCGGAAACATTCAGGTAAATTAAAATAAAGAGGGTTTTGTCATTTGCCTGGCTCTTATAAAGTTTTTCCAGCTCCAGGCTGGAATTTCAGGTGTAAAAAAAAAGTAATGGGATAAAAACAATCCAGCCAAGAAGAACAAAACCCCTGGTAAGTGAGATACTCATCTTAGGAATACCAATACATTCATTTTGGGAGTAGAAGACAGGTTCAAGCTGAGATCTGTGAGGAGGACAAGCAGGGTCTTGAATGTGTTTTTTCCAGTCCCAGAGAGTACCCTGGCCAGCCTGTCACTGGCAACATTAGGTGAAAAGGCTGCAGCTCTCTTTTTCTGTGTGTGAAAATCTTAGTTTTTATTTATTTATTTATTTATTTAACCTGGCTGCAGAAGAGGCTCTGCAACTTCTCCCCTCTCTCCTGAGCATCTGGTTGCCCATGCTGAAGCCCAACCCTAGAATGACCTAACCATAAGCTGAGACTAGACTGCTGTGAAACAGCTAAGTGGGAGAAAGTTCAGTGAGATACCTCCAGCAGGGCCCTCATCCCTTTGCTATGGAGCTGCGCTTAAGCTCCAGCACTTGGGCCTTGCCTAAGTTCACGCAAGCTTGTGCCTGGCCCTCTACCTTGCCCATCCTGACTGCAACAACCTAGCTTGATCTTGGACATACCTCATCTCTATGTGTTGGATCACTGCCCTCTTGGCCAGCCCTGGTTACCATCACTGGACTTGCCTGCTCCTCTTGTTCCGGTGCAGTGGGACCTGCCAAATTGGTGGTGAGGGCACTGCCCTGCCTGCCTTACTGTTGCCCTCAGCTGCCAGCTCCTCTCCCCCTGTGAAGCAGCCCATGCTTGAGTTTGGAGCCAAGCACCATGGAACCTGGCCCTGAACCTGCCCTGAATCAGAGCTGGCCTTGACCCCAGGCAGTTAAATCTCTTAGAGGGAGTAGGGGAGAGGCTGCAGACTGCTGGGGCACTTTGGGCCATGACACAACCTTGTAAGTACATTCAAGTTTTCTAAGCCTTAAAAGCTTCTTGAGACAGAAAAAAAAAAGCATACTCCCTCCAAGCTCTAATTATAATGTTCCATACAGCCTTGCAGAAGTATAACAAGCTCGCAGCACAAGTCATGCAGCCATGCACGCTGGGAGGTGATCCCTTTTCATTCGAGTTGTTCTGTGGCAATATTTCCCAGTGCTTTCTTCTTAGCCACAAAGCAAACCACTGAAAATTCTGCCCCAAACCCACAATGGTTAAATTACCAACTTACCTTTCTCTATTAGTTAAGTTGCATTAATTATGTTCAGCTTAATGGAAGCAATCATTTAATTAGTACAAACTGCTGTTCACCTACATACTCCTGTAGAAACATTTTGGGTTATATACAGGAGGCCAATCACCTGCTGAACGGCATAGCACCTAATCACAAAGGTATTAAATGTTCAGCAGAAAACTCCCTAGACAGTACCAGGCTTTCGTTTTCAGAAAGCTGTGGTGCCAGTGGAGTGAAACTGAGAGAGGGCTGATGCATACAGGTTTGGAACAGCTGCCCTTACATTAAATGAGTTTAATTGTTTTAGAAATCAATAAAATATTTCCCAACTCCCCCACTAGCATTAACACTATGACTACTACTAATACAGGCATAGTACTGGGCAGGATGAGATTCCCACTTTAGTGACTACCCTCACACATGCACATACACTCAGAGACAGCACTTTCTCTAACAAGTACACAGCTAGATGGCACATATAAAAGACATGAGGAGGAAAGCCAGACTAAGTGTCTCTCTTAACCTAAGCTTTGAATTTAAGACACTTCAGACACTCAGCTAAAACTTCGTAGCATCAGTGTAGACTTAAGTGACTCACTCAAGTTTGTACTGCAGTGTGACCCTGGTCCTCGACTCCTAGCTTTCTGCCTTTCTCACGAAATCATCCAGCCAACGGCAAGCGACCCTTCCTGGCAAAAACACTCGGCTGCTCCCATGACAGTGCATTCACCTGTACCTGTATGCACACATCCCTACTGAGATTCTCCTGACCAGGCAAGGACAATCAGATGGCACAGGTCAACCACCGGACACCACTGAGGAGGCGTTGGACTATCTCCCTAATGAACACAGAGAGCTCAGCTTGAGGTGCCATTGTCTGTAACCAGGTGGAGAGTTGAGGTGGTGCACTGCCAGCCTGGGAAGAAGCCTGAGTCCCAAACCTGGAGTTCTGGAAAGCCTCCAGAGTACACACGAGAGCCAGGGACACCTTAACTACTGTACTGTTTCCCATAAAGAGAGACTACAAAATCCCTTAATTTCAGGGGGCAAGGAGGAGTACAGAGGTACGTCAAGGCCCATATAGCACAAAAGGCTACAGCAAGGCTGGCAGAGCTCACAGCCTCAGGGCAACCAGAAACAGAGAGTGCCTGGGGAATTAGAGGTCTTCAGTGGGCATGGAAGAGCCAGAAGCACTGGTAATGGTTTCAGTGACCAATCCAGCACATCACTGAAAGGGGAATGTTAGTTAATGTTGGCCCAGGAATCACTTACTGAGCAATCCTGAGGGTAATAAGGTCTTATCTGTACAGACGCTGAGGACAGTTCACTGAAGTTAACGAATTTTGTTAGGGAATTCCTTTCATTAATGCCTTCAAAAAGAGATTTCTCTTACCTTGTGTAGATAACATTGCCTGGGAAGTTTGTGCAGGCGCTGTTTAAAAACACCCTCTTGAAAAACAGCTACCTCATATGAGGGAGAGAAAGGACAATGCAAAGTTAACCTTATCTGGCTGGAATTCGGATTGTCAGGAAACAGAAGGACCACTCTTAGCCATCATGTAAATTGGTCAAAAATATATACTTCAAATGAGCTATTGGCCATGTGGAGATCCCCACGGAAAGGCCAAGATGTTTATCAAACTTCTCCAGTGATCTCCAGAGAATTTATAACCAGATCACAAGACACAACCTTCATTTATTTACAAGCAGAACTAATCCACACATGATGCTGATGCTCCCACCACCATCCTACAAGGATGGCTCACAGCATACAAGGTACAGAGCTGCAACAGGCCTCCTGGGTGACTTGAGAAATCAATGACAAACGAACCCAGGCCTCAGTTTTCAGAGGGCTTCATGTCAGTCAAGCATGAAGTGGGAAGAGACTGCCAAAGTTTAAAAAACAATTCATTCTACTTGCTTTGCACAGCAACTCCTCACACCTCACTGGTAACTTCTCATTAGCACTTAGTGTGTGCTCTGTGGGACCACATGGTCATTTTGCATTGTGCATGTGCTGAGCACAAAGCTAAAAACGTTTCAGCCCCCAAGTGTCCATGGCCTGACAAGATGACAACAATGGTGGAGTCCCTGGACTGAGGAAGCATTAGATAACAGGGGAGGGGACAGGCATTCTGACGAGGAACATCAGAAGTATCAGTCACCGGCCCTCCAAAATTCAGCCAACTAAGCTACAGTAGGAACACCAAAAGGCTGCCTCTCCTTCGTTTTCTCCTCTTCCCCTTAATTAAAATGATTTCTAGGAATTAGCTGACCTCCAAGTGTTTGTTTTAAATAGCAACTTCTTTACATTCCTACTAAGAATACATAAATATACAAAGCATAAATGCCATTCTGCACAGAGGGTGCTGAAAAATTAAAATCCTTTTCATCATCACTATGAACCCAAAATAATGTCACACCAAGTGTGGTTCTAAAGATGCAGACAAGATAAGCAGAATAACATCCTTTACTGGGGCATAACACTTTAAGAAACTACAGATATATCTGACCTCCAGTTAATTGACTAGCAAATCACTGAAGATCTGGAAAATGAAGGCCAGAATGAGGAAATTTCTTCTCTCATTTCCTATCACCTTCTAACAGTCCCAAGGTTGCATTTTACAGGATACTAAAAAAGGAAAGGCAGCCACTTTGAAATTTATGAGGAGCCAAGTGAACCTACTGAGTGCCACCTTTCTTGCTTCCTTCCTCATGCCACTGGCATAAATTGGGTTCACAGTCTGCTCCCTCACTTAACAGCCCTATGTATCTTGCATTCATATATCTCTCCCCATCTGCTAGTTTTTAATACCACTTACCAACATTCATTTTTTCTCAGCTGCCTTCCTCCCTCCAGAGTTCTCTCCACAGCCCTAGGGGAACTCAGGAAAACACATATTCTACCATTTCTGGTGATGTTCCCAGGTCCTTAGGATAAGGCACTGCACTTATCCTTCACCAGCATGAAGAAGACCAAGTGGGACACTCCATTCCAGGCTAAAAAGGCTTCTGTTTAAACTTGGGTGCTTACAGTAATAGAAGTGACTTGCTGGTACCACCAAAGGCTCAGGAGCACAAAATGAAAGGCTAGTCAAAGCCAAGTTTTTCCTACATGGGAGTGCTGTACACAGGAATCAGGCCAGAAGGGTTGGTTTTTAAGAGATAATGACAGTATAAAGATGCAAAAGTGTTCTTTCCTGGCAGGTATTTGTTTCTCATTTTCTCAGTTTTCTGAATATGTTCTACAGCACTTAAATCTAGCTGTTGGAGCCTCAAAAGCATAAAGGTACCTAATACAATATTCCAACTAAATAAATTCCTGTAAGAAATGCCTCGAAGCCATTTGACTGAATGAAGAAGCAGAAACATTTACCATCAGGCGGCCTTCTCAGCTACAGAAATTTGCACCAAAAGCATCAGCACTCTAGTGCTATTTGCAAAAGGTAAGTCTGTCAGGACTGAAAAATAATATTCGGGAGCAATAAAAACTACTGACTGTGGCTCTTTGTGAAGTCAAACTTTTTGGAGAACAACTTCAAGCAATGGCTGAGATGCCAGTTCCCATATGGAACCAGTCAACAGTGTTTGCTAGCAGGCGAGAGGCTCTGAGGACACCCATCTTTTACATAGATTTCAACCTTGCTGTCCTTCAAAGCGCGGAAAAATGCGTAGCAAAACTGAATTGAGAAGTAAGGTGCCAAACCAAAAGAAAACACTGAGAAAGAGCACTGGAAGAGTTTGCCCAGAGAGGTTGTGGAGTCTCCTTCTCTGGAGATATTCAATACCCACCTGGATGAGGTCCTGTGCAGCCTGCTCTAGGTGACCCTGCTTCGGCAGGGGGGTTGGACCAGATGATCCCCAGAGGTCCCTTCCAACCCCTACTATTCTGTGATTCTGTGAAAACTGAAGCTCAAGGGAGGTGACCATGCAACTTCCTAACATAACCAGGACTTGGGACTCTGCTAGGTGTCATATATGTAAGGTAATACAAAGATGTGGGCAGACAAAGCAGCATCTAAATCTAAGTACAGCAGTATGCAAAACTTGTTCTGAGCACTTTCTAACCCAGAGGCTAAGCTAGACAGGGGTTATATGACTTGTTTCTGTTAAGAGGAGAAAATAAGGACAGATACAGCATTTCCTAGATAACATTTATCCACAAAATATTTCCAAAATCTTGTTTCCTCAAATAAAGATGATACCGAACAGCAAGAGACAGCTGTTTGGATTCTATCTCAGTTTCAATGTTCTTGTCAGCCTGCCCTGTATACAAAAGTTTGTCGTCAGTTTTTTCTGCACCTTTGCTACAAGCAATTCCCTGACTGCCCATAGGCCTTCTTGACAGTACCAGCTTCAGAGATGCTTCTCATATTTTTCCTCCTTCTGCCGCTTTTTCAGATACTCATTCCAGCAACAGATTTCAGACTCCAACTGGCCTTGCGCAAGGAGCAAGGTGTTGCATAAGGCCAGTTCTGCCAAGTGTTCAGCACACCACCATGATGCCATACAAAATCCACTTAAACTACTGCAGTAAAGCACACTGAGTCTAGTTTTAATAGAAAGGGGGAAAACTGCCAAGCTCCTAAGTAGATCTCTAATAATAGCAATACATCAAATTAAACCTCAGGAAAGATGCAGATTATGATCCTGGCCTTTAATGTTACAAACAGTGCTAAAATACTGTGTGTCTTCAAAGTGTGAAGTCACTTGACTATTTAACAGCACTTGAAGAGCAGTAAGCCCTATTTTGTTAGAAAACAAGAACATGTTTAACTGAGCTTTTAAAAAGTGACCAGGATTTCACAAGGGTAGATTCCTAGCATTACTTGAAATGGAGACATTTTAAATAATTTCATGTTATACATCATTAAGCTGAAGCATTCAAAACCAAGATAGAGAACAAAGCACAGAGAGATTAAGTGATCTGCTCAAGGTCACCCGAAAAACTTTTTAAGTGGCAAGAAGAGAAACTAATTTTTGACAAAACTCTGT
Organism: Opisthocomus hoazin; assembly: GCF_030867145.1. Lineage (NCBI taxonomy): Eukaryota > Metazoa > Chordata > Aves > Opisthocomiformes > Opisthocomidae > Opisthocomus > Opisthocomus hoazin. The sequence continues at coordinate 16,482,724 of NC_134420.1, read as the reverse complement.
GCCCTGACCAGAAAGACAATCCTTCCTCCAATACTGTACCTTGGAGTGATCAAGATCACATGCAGGTACAAATACATATTAACGTAAAAGCTACAATCCTCCCCCAAAAAATGCAAGCAGGTATCTCCTGACTTACCCAAGCAAACTACATACTATAGCAAAAATTACGTGTGCATAAACCAGAACTGAGTCAGTTTAGTGCTAAGGCTGTGCTCTGTCCCTAAACCAGCATGCTATCTTGGGCGGAATAAATGTCCCCATTACATTTATAATGAAGCTAATCAGTTTCGGGATTGCAAAATAACCCTGTCCAGAATTTTGATGAATCACATGACATGTCTTGCAAGGACTCTAATGTTAATTAATTTTACTGGAATTTCAATAATTAATCATGTTTTGGGGTAGTTTTATTTTTGTGTGGTTTATTCTTTGATGATCTAATTTGCATTTATAACCATCTATTCCCTCGTGGATTAATTGCTCCTGTTATTTTCTCTATTAATCAGATGTCAACATTTGCGTAACGGATCACAGAATCACAGAATGGTAGGGGTTGGAAGGCACCTCTGTGGGTCATCTAGTCCAACCCTCCTGCCAAAGCAGGGTCACCTACAGCAGGCTGCACAGGACCTCGTCCAGGCGGGTCTTGAATATCTCCAGAGAAGGAGACTCCACAACCTCCCTGGGCAGCCTGTTCCAGGGCTCCGTCACCCTCAGAGGGAAGAAATTCTTCCTCATGTTCAGAAGGAACTTCCTCTGCTTCAGTTTGTGCCCATTGCTCCTTGTTCTGTTGCTGGGCATTACTGAAAAGAGTTTGGCCCCATCCTCCTGACACCCACCCTTCAGATATTTGTAAGCGTATATTAGGTCCCCTCGCAGCCTTCTCTTCTTCAAGCTGAACAAGCCCAGCTCCCTCAGCCTCTCCTCGTAGGAGAGATGCTCCAGTCCCCTCACCATCCTCGTAGCCCTCTGCTGGACTCTTTCCAGTAGCTCCTCATCTTTCTCGACCTGCTGGCCACACTCCTCCTAATACATCCCAGGATCCCATTAACTTTCTTGGCAGCCAGGGCACACTGCTGGCTCATGGTTAACCTGTCATCCACCAGGACACCAAGGTCCCTCTCCACAGAGCTGTTCTCCAGCAGGTCCACCCCAAGCCTCTACTGATGCATGGGGTAGTTCCTCCCCAGGTGCAGGACCCTGCACTTGCCCTTGTTGAACCTCATCAGGTTCAACTTTCCAGCCTGTCCAGGTCTCGCTGAATGGCAGCACAGCCTTCTGGTGCATCTACTACTCCTCCCAGTTTGGTGTCATCAGCAAACTTGCTGAGGGTACATTCTAACTCTTCATCCAGGTCGTTGACGAAGAAGTTAAACAAGACTGGGCCCAGTACTGACCCCTGGGGGACACCACTGACATCACTGACATGATAATGCAGATGACTGCATCATTTTCATACTACTAAATCTAGCAGCATGGTACTAATCATAAATACTTTCTTCAGTTCTAGAGGTGAATTAGTGTCTCGACCCTTTTAAACAAAGGCATTATCAGGATCTTACCACTCTTTTGAAGCAGGCTCGTGGTTCCATGGTATTACCCACATTTACTTATTACGTCTAAGAATTTACTCTTTTCCTGCAAACCATAAATGCACAAATATTTAGTTCACCCATTGCTGTCAAACAACCCTTGAGCAAAGAGCAGAGAGTTATGAATCTGAGGCCATCACAGACTTCTTTCCTAGATCCCCGTGTACCTTTAGAAGAGTTTCACACCTTCCAGCTACTCCCTGCAATTCCTTCCTGTATGGTATCACCCACAGTAATGCCTGAAAAGCTGGTTTTGTTAAAATTGCTTATTTATGTTTTAAAAAATTAATTATCACTGGTAGTATAAAACAGCACAAGCTGTTGATCTGAGCTAGGCAACCTGATTGTGCCTGGAGCAGATCAGGGAGTACCCACAAACACTGCTCTGTCCACAGACCTGGGAGGCAGTAATCTTTGGCAGGTTGCTGTGGACAGTCACCTCCTTCCCATCACAGCTAGGTCCACACGAACACACTTGGGCCCTGGAGGAACTGCAGTCTGCATCCCTGCTCCCAGATGGGTGGCTTTACATAGCCCTGATGGGTTTCTTATGATCCTTTCCCCAGATGCTACTCACACGTGCAGGCCAACAGGGAGAGGAGGAAGAGCCTGGTTACCCTACTCCCCACACTTTGCTGCTGCATCCTCACCTACTTGTAGGGAATAGGAAGCAATAGCAGCTCCAATGATGCTCTCCCTGGGTTGCTACTCTGACATGGAGGCTTGGCCATGGTACTAGCCTATTTGTGCTTCGCACAGAAGCAATGGAGCTCTTCACAAGTCCCTAACACTCTCACATAGAAGCACAGTTAAGGCCATACTACACCAGATTATTACGAGACATGCTTCTTCTGCCTAGAAACATCCCCGGTCCCTCTGGGTCAGCAGCTTCAGCAACAGACTTGGTATCCTCCTAGTAAAGACCTGCTGCCAGTTTCCCCTTTTACAATAGTAGAGAACAAACAGGACATGTGAAATAGTTACGCTGGTGTTGGAAGCATAAACAAATGGTGCATCATAAGCAAACATGGTGGAAGCCATAGTTTTTACAGCATGAGGAAAATTGCCAGAGGAACTGTCATGCACACCTGAAACTCCTGAGCTGTGTGCTCTCACTTCTCCTAAGTGTCCTTTAACCAGCACTACAACTGCTGCCTTGAAATCTGTCAAGGAGGAAGCAGTTCCGTGCTTCCCACAGAGGTTTCCTAGCCTGGGATGGTTAGTATTTCCTCCATGCGACTCCAGTCAGACAGGCAGGGATAAATACCTCCTCTGCCCACTCCCACACAGGAACCTTTTCCGTACCCCATCAAGGAAAGAAATCCATTCTATCTTATGGCCGTCCACACTGCACTGTCTGCACAAGCAGGATTGTCAGTTGTAAAGTCCAAGAACAAGTGGCTCTTGAGGAGGTATCTGGAACCTGCACAGCAACACTGGCAGGCTGTCTTACAAGGAAGGACAAACTGAAGGAAGTCTATTACATCTCAAAGTGATGAAGCCCTTTCTAACACTTGTTTGATTCCTTACTCAGCTCCTGCCCTAGGGCCAAACTACAACCTATTCGATTCCCAAACCGCATTATTTTCATCTGCAGACATAAGCAGGGCTGTTTACGGTGTAAACTACTTTTTACGTAGCTAAATGTCTCAAGGTGGCCCTCAGTGAGAACACCTTCAAATCAACCAGCTCAGCACAAGGCATCTGCTGTATGACATGAAGTATTGAAGTATCGGCTGATAGACACTCAACTCAGCAATAAGTGGGGAAGTTACTTCAGTAACCCCTTCATTGAATGCCCTCATTTTGCAGTCCACGAATATGGTCCCTCCCCTGACTTCACAGTCTGGTTAGTAAAGCTCAGCAACTCTATTCGTTCTGGAGAGAAATAATACTTTCATATCTGCTGGTAGATGTTGTGCAGAAGGCTGCTCATTTCACAACATAAAGCTTTTCATATGTATCTCTTTCCTTATAGCATATTGTTGCATTCTGTCATTCCCATATTGCATCAGTTATTCCCTATCTCCTCATACCCTTTAAATTATACTGCGGGTCTTGCACCATACTCCTGGGGTCATTAGGTACCTGAACTGTAAACATCCTTATTCTCTGCCACAAGAGATCAGGGAGAAAATTGTGCAAAGCAGGTCAGAGTAGCCCCCTCTAACACGAAATTAAAGCCTGGATGTCTGTGCAGCTCTGAAACTTGTGTTATTGAGCTGCCATAATGACATACTACATCCCATTAATCTGCAATTACACACTGACAGGGACTGTCAATCTAATATCATATCCATTCATTAGAACTAAATGTACCACTTCTGTCCCCAACACTGTTCCTATGACTAAAACTCTTCAAAATAAAGTTAAAAGTGGGATTTAATGGAGCAGGGAAGAGTACAAATTCTGAATTAAGAAGGAGAGAGATTAGAGAGTTTATAGCCTCACCACATCTGTGACTGTAAAGCCTGAGAAGACAAAATGACTCTGCAAGGAACATGTGCAAGCACAGAAATCATTTCACAGAATTACAGAATGGTCGGGGTTGGAAGGGACCTCTGTGGGTCATCTAGTCCAACCCTCCTGCTGAAGCAGGGCCACCTACAGCAGGCTGCACAGGACCTTGTCCAGGCGGGTCTTGAATATTTCCAGAGAAGGAGACTCCACAACCTCCCTGGGCAGCCTGTTCCAGGGCTCCGTCACCCTCAGAGGGAAGAAATTCTTCCTCATATTCAGACGGAACTTCCTATGCTTCAGTTTGTGCCCATTGCTCCTTGTTCTGTTGCTGGGCATTACTGAAAAGAGTTTGGCCCCATCCTCCTGACACCCACCCTTCAGATATTTACAAACATTTATTAGGTCCCCTCACAGCCTTCTCTTCTTCAGGCTGAACAAGTCCAGCTCCCTCAACCTCTCCTCGTAGGAGAGATGCTCTAGTCCCCTCATCATCCTCGTAGCCCTCTGCTGGACTCTCTCTAGTAGCTCCTCATCTTTCTTGAACTGGGGAGTCCAGAACTGTACACAGTACTCCAGATGGGGCCTCACTAGGGCAGTGTAGAGGGGAAGGAGAACCTCCCTCGACCTGCTGGCCACACTCCTCCTAATGCATCCCAGGATCCCATTGGCCTTCTTGGCAGCCAGGGCACACTGCTGGCTCATGGTTAACCTGTCGTCCACCAGGACACCAAGGTCCCTCTCCACAGAGCTGCTCTCCAGCAGGTCCGCCCCAAGCCTGTACTGATGCATGGGGTTGTTCCTTCCCAGGTGCAGGACCGTGCACTTGCCCTTGTTGAACCTCATCAGGTTCCTGTCTGCCCAGCTCTCCAGCCTGTCCAGGTCACGCTGAATGGCAGCACAGCCTTCTTTCTGGTGTATCTACTACTCCTCCCAGTTTGGTGTCATCAGCAAACTTGCTGAGGGTACATTCTAACTCTTCATCCAGGTCATTGATGAAGAAGTTAAACAAGACTGGGCCCAGTACTGAACCCTTAGGGACACCACTAGCTACAGGCCTCCAACTAGACTCAGTGCCGCTGACGACAACCCTCTGAGTTCTGCCATTCAGCCAGTTCTCAATCCACTTCACCGACCACTCGTCCAGCCCACACTTCCTCAGCTTCCCTAGGAGGATGTTATGGGAGACCGTGTCAAAAGCCTTGCTGAAGTCGAGGTAGACAACATCCACTGCTCTCCCCTCATCTACCCAGCCAGTCATGTCATCGTAGAAAGCTATCACATTGGTCAGGCATGATTTCCCCTTAGTGAATCCATGCTGACTACTCCTGATAACCTTCTTTTCTTCCACCTGCTTGATGATGACCTCCAGGATGACCTGCTCCATCACCTTTCCTGGGATGGCTGTGAGGCTGACTGGCCTGTATTTCCCTGGCTCCTCCTTCTTGCTCTTTTTGAAGATTGGAGTGACATTGGCCTTTCTCCAGTCCTCGGGCACCTCTCCTGTCCTCCAGGACCTCTCAAAGATGATTGCTAAGATCCATAGAAAACTTAGAGTTTGTTCTCACAAATTCCCCTGGTACAACAAACTATTTTTTTATCTGTATGTGGTCACTACATCTGAGAGAGGTAGTCCTTCTTGGTGCTATCCTGTCTGAAGTCCTTCTTGGTACCTATTAAATCTGCTCCCAAAGCACACTACATTCCCTGATGGTTCATCTTACTCAGCTTGGCAGAACAAGAGAGGTCAACACTCGCTTCCACAGCTGAGAGACAACAGTGGTTTAAAATCACTGGAGGGTTAAGATGAGACACAAGCTACAGAACAGCACAGTCCAGTGGATGGAAACCAGGCTGAGGCTCCCCATCTCCTCTACTCAGACTGCAGAAAGACATTCCCCTTACACGCTGTAGTGCCACTGAAGTTATTGTCAACAGGTTGCTATCTTCTCTCTGCTGGTGGAAGCATTTGTGCAAGCACTGCTGGGGCCGCTTTGGGTAAAATCCATCAGGACAAATCAGACCAAAAGCTGCAAATTGTTTACAATAAACCAACAGATTCAGCTTCCCGTAGACTGCCCTGCTGTCAGATCCCTGTGGGATTGTCACTGGCCTTGAGAAGCAGTGACGGGTAGTGACATCCTAGCTGACCTGGCACAGCTGGAGCCAGAAGGGGACATCTGGTAAGAGCTGGAGGCCTCGTCCAGCAAAACATGCCTGCTCACGGGGAAGAAAAGGAGGTGCCCAAGTGCTGTTCTGAGTGCAAATTGTATCAACCAAGAGCACATCACGAGGCTGCAAGCTCTCCCAGACGGCGGGGCTGCCCCAGGGCTGAACACAGGCACAGCATCTGAACTCCATGTACCCTGTAGCCAGTGGAGAGAGACATCATCTGAGCATGGCGACCCACCCTAAAACAGGCACCCAAAATAGCTGGACTGAAGCACCTTCTGGCCTAGATGCTTTAGGTTTAGACAGCTAGAGACAGCTGACGTGAATTCCACTTTGACAAACTGAGCCCTGGCATGATGGGATTCAGCACTCAGGGCTGCAGCAAAATACCTACATCCACTGAGTGACTTCAGGTTTCCTTCCCAAAACTGTTTTAAAATGTATTATGACATTCAGTTTCAGTGCAACTCAACAACTTGCATAGCCGTTTATATTTTGAAAGTATTAAAGAATTTTAAAATTCCAAACAAAACAAAGAACCACATACGCCCAAATGACCACAATGCTCTTTATAATGTGCCACATCTGCAGTATTACAAAGCACAGAGGCTGCTCCAGAAGAGTACACGAACACCTCACCATTGTAAATGCTATTTTTGAAAACTTTCTCCCGCTCTCATACAGCTAGTAACTCTGGACTCCCGCACCCAGGTGAGAATTCAGTAGAAACTGTTTCCTGTGATAGGACTGTGAGTTTACCGATAGCACAAACATGGCTACAGGCAAAATTAACCCCAGTAAACGAGTTTGTGAGTACGCTTGCTTATCTAACAACTATGTTCCTTCTCTCTTTTAATCAGCTCAAAATCTTATTACTTTATTTTTTTAATCCGCAGTATTCACAGAAAGAACATAAATACAAGCTGTTTAGAGCTTACAAAAGCACCTGCAACACTGGGCAAGTGAATTTTCACACACTTCAAATGCGCACAACTGTCTGCTCAGTTGAAGTGCTGCAGTCAGAGTTTAGCATCTACCAAACCGCTAACTAAGGAACAACCAGACATCTAGTGCTACCAGACCTGGGCATCCAAGCCTGTGGCATCCAAATTTACCAGCTATTCAAGAGTCTGAGTTAGGTAGTTGCTGTTCAGGGGTGGGGGGATGTCAAAACAACCGGGTCTGGGAAGAGCTGGACACCTTGTATGAGGGAACATTGCCTGCAGCACCAGACACTTACCTGCAAGGGGGGACTTGTTAAAGAATGAGAGATGGTGCTGCCGAGAGCGTTAGGACCATGGCAGCACAGACACCTGACTGCCCTGTAGCTGCCCAAGACTTAATGTGTAATCACTTGTAAGCTTTTTGTCCATCTGCATGGTGTGGAGGGACGCTCTGTTCCCCTCCAAACGTGCCTCTATCTGTACTGACTTTACAGTACAGAGTGGCTGACTGCCAGCAGTCACACCACAGCAGTTTTTGCTCCCCAGGTACACAATATTAAGGCCACCGATATCCTTGACCAGCCTCTTTCGGAGTAGTTTGACAAAATACACGCACATCTTCACTTGTTCGTTTTTTGTTACAAAAGGAAAGTAAAGGTGCTAAACCAAAAGGCCTTGATAGTCCTTCTGCAGCAGACTATTAACTCTGTATGAGATCACATGGCATTGGCTGGTAACAGAGAACATCAAGAAAACTAACACCATTTGTGTGATCGCCAGGAAAGGCAATGCTTATCAAGTGTTAAAAGGCAAAATATTTTATTTCTATATATATTCACATTAAGGCTACATTACATAACAAGCTTCCTGACTTTTATTTCCTTAAAGAACAAACGTAGCTACGGCATAGAAAACGAGGATGTGGAGCCCAAAGAGATCTACTGTCTTTCCTTGTCATACCACCTATCCACTTCCATAGCTGTAATTTCATTTCATTTTCATTTTTGTCTCACAAAAAAAACAGATCAATAATGTCTGGCTGCCAAGGAGGTTTTAAGCCATTCAGGTCTTCCTAGGTCTTGTAGCCATGGTCAACCATCCCAAGAGAAATCCCACGGAAATCTGCTAGAAGGAAATTCAAAAGGTATGTTCTCCGATGTGAAAGATATTTAAAAATACCTTTGGAAAAAAAAAATTAAAAAAAAAAATCTCATGACCATTAGTCCTACTGGAAGCCTATGGAACACATTCTCCTGTATATGAACCTTAATACTGGAAACTTTAAACTACTTAATTTACCAGGTATAATCACCTATATTGCAATATGATTTCCAGTAACGGAAAGGAACTGTTAAAACAGCAGAAATGGCACACTGACAACCATTCAAGCTAAAGCTGGGCAAAATGCAAACTGAAGAAAAGCAGAATAATTTATTACAAAGAGTAATTAACCACTGCCACAAATTAATAAACCGCACGGTGCTTTGTCACTTCAAATCCTTAACAAATTAGTATAGTTCCTGAAAATGCACTCCAGAAGAAGTCAAAACTAACGGGTGGATACAGGAACTGCTGAAAAGGGTCTTCAGCCCAAGTCAACCAGGAAGCCTAGGTGATCATAACACTTCCTCCTGGAAATCTACTAAGTCTACTTGTATTTATTAGATGATAGTCTACCTCTACTAAGAGAAGCAAATCCTGCCAAATAAATCAGTACATCATTATCAGGACAACAGAGCTGTCTTAATATACAGAAACTAAGGAAGCAGCCTACTATGGCCCTGATTTATAGTCTACAAACAAAATCAAAGGTCACCCAAATCTGGCACAATGTCATATGGTATGCATTAGCAACAAGGACACAGACAGCTAAGTAAACATATTTTTAGAATTAGGAGAGTGTGCTAATTGAGTGTATATTTGCAAAATCAATATAGTTCACCAGAAAAAATAAAAAGCTGTATTTGGATGTAGATTATGTACACAGTTACTTTCTCCTGATAGCGGGGCCACAGCTGGAATGCGTGGTAGGAAGTACAGAGACCACGACTGATACAATCACATAACAGCAGTGCCAGCTTTCACAAATAAATCATAGACCACAGCATTTAGCACTTGCAGGACACTGCAAGAGTCCTTAGTGTGAAGTGACTAGCTCCTCCATCTCTATTATATTTAGACCTGCTAACTGAAGCAGAGTTCTGTGTAAGACCCTCAATAAAAATACTCCCCAATTATCTGATTTGGGGATTTTTTTCCCCATGAGGGACTGACAAAGATCTTTTCCTCCATCTTAAGATACACCTGTGCACACCACATCCAAGCTCTGTCATTTCTTGTTCTGCAACTTCCATACTGTTCTCAATTTTCCTCCAGCATCACTTTTTATTCCACACATACCAAAGGGCTATACAGGAGAAAATGTGCAAAGGCAGAAGAGGAAAAACTCCAGTTCGTAAGGAACGGGGGTGACACTTACTTTAGCGGTGAAGAAAAAATAACGGAGGAGTCACAGTCTCAGCACATGGGGATGTCTATGAAGGTGACTGCATTTTTATGTGCACTCACAATCACACTGTTGACCTTCCCCTCTTGCAAACACAGCATAAAAGTCAAAAGAGAAATGAAATTCAAGAAAAATTAGCTTGGTGTTTTAAGAATTTTTAATTTTTTTAAGAATCTCCTGATTTAGTTTGATTTGATCTCTTAAGATCAGCAATGTTGTATGGAGTCCAACTCCCTTCTACGCTCCTTCATATCAAAAAGGGCATCTCACAAAATATCTGGCTGAGATGCATCCCTTCTGATTGCAACTAAGCTAGCACGCTCATCTTCTCCTATTTACAAGTGCAAAAGACTACGAGTCTCCCATTTGCATCTAGCGTAAGACCGGTGCAAGAAATACTTTTGCATAAACAGGGTAGAATAAAGCTCAGTAGATACAGACATTGTCAGAAGTATTTTGCGTTAGCTGTGAGGAGGGCAAGCAGGCTGAAAGGGCAGGCTGCTTTCACTAAAAAGCCTCTTAGGACACTGGACAACCAACCAGCTGAAGTCGCGAATCCAGCACTGAGCCTCACGTTGCTGCAGTTGCTCGTTTAACTGAGCCAGTTTAGCTACACCTGTGGCTTACAGCTGCAGTGCAGAACAGTGTACTAGTGTGAGACCTGCTTAGTTTGATATTAAACCTCTTACCTGCTATGGTGGGTTAGCTTGGCTAAGAGCCAAACACCCACCCAGGCGCTCACTCACTCCCTCCTCTCAGCAGGACGTGAAGAAAATAGTAAGACTAGGAATGAGAAAGCTTGTGAGTTGAGATAAAGACAGGGAGATTGCTTATCAATTACCACTGCCGGCAAAACAGACAGGACTTGAATAAAATTACTTAATTTATAGACAAGTAACATAGATTCAGGTAGTGAGAAACAAAAAGACAAACATTAAAACACCATCTTTCCTCTCCCCTCTCACAGGCTCAACCTCACCCCTTCTCTCCAGAACCCACCCCCCACCCCAAGTAGCATAGGAGGATGGGGCTATGGTCATACAATCACAGAATAGTTCGGGTTGGAAGGGACCTTTAAAGGTCATCTAGTCCAACCTCCCTGCAGTGCGCAGGGACATCTTCAACTGGATCAGGTTGCTCAGAGCCCTGTCGAACCTGACCTTGAATGTTTCCAGGGATGAGGCATCTACCACCTCTCTGGGCAACTCGTTCCAGTGTTTTACTACCCTCATTGTAAATCATTTCTTACTAATATCAAGTCTAAATCTACTCTCTTTTAGCTTAGAATCACAGATTCATTAAGGTAGAAAAAGACCTCTAAGATCATCAAGTCCAACCGTCAACCCAAAACACCATGCCGGCTAAACCATGTCCCAAAATGCCAAATCTAAATGTTTTTTGAACACCTCCAGGGATGGTGACTCCACTTCCTCAGAAGCCTGCTCCAACGCCTGACAACTCTTCCAGTAATAAAATTTTTCCTAATATTCAATCTAAACCTCCTCTGATGCAACTTGAGGCAATTTCCTCTTGTCGTATCACTTGTTACTTGGGAGAAGAGACCAGCGCCCAGCTCACTACAACCACCATTCAGGTAGCTGTAGAGAGCAGTAAGGTCCCCCCTCAGCCTCCTTTTCTCCAGGCTGAACAATCCCAGTTCCCTCAGCCGCTCCTCACAAGACTTACTCTCCAGACCCTTCACCAGCTTTGCTGCTCTTCTTTGCACATGCTCCAGCAACTCAATGTCTTTCTTGTGGTGAGGGGCTGAACACAGTATTCAAGATGTGGCCTCACCAGTGCCGAGTACAGGGGCACAATCACTTCCCTACTCCTGCCGGCCACACTATTCCTGATACAAGCCAGGATATCGTTGGCCTTCTTGGCCACCTGGGCACATTGCTGGCTCATGTTCAGCCGGCTGTCGACCAGCACCCCCAGGTCCTTTTCTGCCAGGCAGTTTTCCAGCCACTCTTCCCCAAGCCTGTAGGTTTGCATGGGGTTGTTGTGACTGAAGTGCAGGACCCAGAAATTGGCCTTAAACCTCATACAATTGGCCTCGGCCCATCAATCCAGCCTGTCTATTTAAAACCACTGCTCCTTGTCCTATCACTACACGCCCTTGCAAAATGCCTGTCCCCATCTTTCCACAATAAGGTCTCCTCAGAGCCTTCTCTTCTCCAGGTTGAACAACTCCAACAGGTCTATGTCTTCTCTGTCCTGAGGGCTTCAGATCTGGATGCAGGACTCCAGGTAGGCTCTCACCAGAGCAGAACCAAATCACCTCCCTCGACCTGCTGGCCACTCTTGATGAAGCCCAGGATATGGTTGGCCAGCAGTTCCTTTGGGAATATCCATCTGCTCCTGTGCGGGTCTTCCAAAGGCTGGAAGTAACACCTGCTGCACCACTGAGCACCACCTCCTCCTCCTCCTTCTTCTTCCCTGACCTTGGTGCTCCCTCTGTTGTTTCTCACTCCTTTTTCCCCTCCCCCTCTTCCGGTATGGTGTTTTTTACCCCTTCTTAAATATGTTTTAACAGAGGCACCACCAACTTAGCTGATGGGCTCAGCATTCTAAAAAATTTAAAAACAGTAAGAATATTTTCCATTAAAAAAAAAAAAAAAAAAAAAAAAAAACCAAAAAACCCAACAAAACCACAAAAAAATCACCACACCAAAAAGCCCTCCTTCACGTTTCATAGACCTCAAGGAAATTAGTTTTGTCACTGTCCATAATCAGAATGCGGTAAGTATAAAGTGTTGACTGCCAAACAGGATTTAAAATAAACAAAAATAAATTAGAACCGTATTTTTCATTTCAGGAACACATCCTGCCAGAGGACTACAGCTGTTCAATTGGCCCAGACCAGATAACTGAAACACATGGTCCCTAGGACAAACACCATTGTCAGGACAACAGAAACTACCATGGTTAACCAAGGACCTCTCAACACAAAGAGAAAGAAACAGCAATAGAAGCAACCAAAACCTTAAAAAAAAAGAAAAAAAGGTAAAAAGCATACAAAAGCCAAAACACTGAACACAGTCAGTCATTGTTAAAAACTGCCAAGAAACAATTAGATCTAACAATTATTTTTTTCTAAACATTTTTAATTAAGTTCTCATTTGAAAAATGTTCCTATGCTCCACTCAGTCCTTCTCCCCATGGGAAGACTGTCCACAGCACACGCTGTAATAGCTGCAGAGGGTCAGTCTTTCTAGAAAGAAAGCATCAGGCATAAAATCTAGGCTAGTGCCGAGGCTTCCCCCCCTGCCCCCACAAGGACATTCTCTCCAGAAACCCGACTTCTCTCCTAACGGCAAGGCTACGGCTGTTCCAAACAATTACAAGCCATCACTGCATCCAAAAGCAGCAGCATCTTATGAATATTCAAAGCAAGAATATTTTCTAACTCGCTCCATCTTCTCTTGTTTAAATTCCCTATAATCCCCATCCATGCTCAAAGGTCCCAAGCTGTATAGGTGAGCCCTGTAGAGGTAGTCCAAAGCTCACCCAACATGATCTTATGACAGAGCCACCATTAATGGAAGGGCTATCTAGAGAAAGAGCCCAATACCAGCAAGTTTGTACTTTGTATGCTCTTCCACTGTCAGACATCATGAGCAAAACAACAAACAATATATGCAGAATACTGTATTTAAATGCCTTTTCCTCTGCCTGCTCCTTATCTTCCTTTTCTCAGCACACAGAATCATTCATCAGAGTGCAATCCTGAGAGGTTTTGATGCCAACGTTTTAGTTTATAGCAAAACCTCTGCAATTTTGGCAAGTATTCGTATGTGTGGGCAAACAAACCATGTCAGGAAGAGCCCAAGGCCCTGATTCAGTAAAGCATGGCCGACAATGCTCAGCACCTCCCTGTAAAGAAGCCGAGCAATCTCCTGCTCAGGAATTTAGTGTAGGACTTTGGCTCTGTGCTTCAAAAACCCTGTCTGGCTAGGGGCAAGTCACTCTGTCTCCCTCATGTCTTTAACTCCCCATCTGTAAGTTGGAAACTCTGAGCTCTTTTCCTGTACTAGACTGTTGCAATAACATATTGGAGGCTGGACAGTACTTAGACACTATAGTTAAAGGGGCCGTGTTAGTACTTAGGAGAGACAGATTCGGCAAACCCTTGGGGGAGGGCAAGAAAGCATGTCTTTCAAGCGCCTAAGAAGATTAAAGAGCACAAAGTCTGACTAGGAGCCAAAGGGAACCACACTCTCAAATCATTTAAGCACTTCTGAAAACCATTCCTTGACTCAAAGGTTTAAGCACCATTTGTCTAGCACTTTAAAGAAGAAACTACCAAAGAGCAATGGACCTGCTACAATTTAGCACTGCCAAGACATATGCTGAAAACATACTTTTTGTGCAAGGATGACAACAATTTGGTGAAAAAGCAAATGCTGTCAGTGCAAAAGGATGAGGAGGACACAACAGAGAAGTATTTTAAGACACCTACCCAACCCTCTTTTTCTCAGATTAATGCTAAGAATTTACTGTCAAATGTTAAAAACCCTGAGCCCCTAGATATTCAGTCAATAAACATGACTGAAGATTGGGATTTAATCCTGTAAAATAAATAAAAATTATTACCCTGATTTGGCAGATCAGGCCTATGACTCTGTGATGTTCAGTTAATCAACAGCTTTGAATAGGCATTAGCACCTTAAATAATCCATGGCACGACACACAGAACACTACTATTAATTTTCTTACTATGGTGCATGCCTAAAAAAAAATCATAAAGCTGATTTTATGGTCAGTAATGTTTTTGGTCAAAGACAACAGCATAAAAGTGGGTCTTGGCAGCAGATCCTATCTATAACACCAGGAAAAGAATATCATCATCTCACCTGTATTCAGCAAACTGAAGGGCTTTGGTTGCAAACTACCTTTGAATTGTTTAACCAGCATGAGCTGCGGCAATGATTCTGGAGTAACACCGAATCCCTGCTCTTTAGAGTGTGTTCTAGGTCTCCTCGTATTCACAGGAGACAGAAGGTCATTACAGCCTTTTTAGTTTGTGGCTCTTTGGGGTTTGTTTTTTTCTCCTCTGGCAAAAATTATCTGCAAAACAGTCTTTTTAGCTCAAACCAGAGGCTCTCATTAAGCAATGGAGTTCAAGCTCTGGTGTCAGCCAACTGGACAGTCATTCCCCAAGCAATGAGAAGCATGAACAGTCACTGCTCCTCAGAAGATTTTGCTAAGCCTGGAACCCAAAGATTTCTGTTTAAACAGTAGGCCTGGAGAACGTGAGTGCTGATGCAGCCTTCAAGAAAAGGAAGAGCCAGGACAAAACAAAGCTAGATTGTATTATGAAGATCTGACATACAAAGAGTGGCTCCTCCCTGTAGCATCTCAAGCTGGGGATGGAGGTAGGGACGGAATAAAGATGACATTAATATCTTCCTTCCACAGTTTTCTTGTGACCTTTGACAGATCCCAGCAGACATCTTTCCCATCTGCGCTGGATTTAATGTGACTTTTCTGTCTCCAAGACAGCCAGGCAGGGACAAAAGCAGAAGTCAAAACATCTGTCAGCCTGTGCTACCTACAGAAAAGAGTGGCTGTTTGCTTGAGAGACCACAGCACCGCAAAAGCATTGGCAGGAGGCCTAGATCTGCCAGGCTCTGTAGCTAGCTGAATGAGAGGGACAGATCTGACAA
Source organism: Opisthocomus hoazin (assembly GCF_030867145.1). Lineage (NCBI taxonomy): Eukaryota > Metazoa > Chordata > Aves > Opisthocomiformes > Opisthocomidae > Opisthocomus > Opisthocomus hoazin. The sequence goes on along the minus strand of NC_134420.1, from coordinate 16,467,384 downwards.
GGGCAAACATTTCCAGGACACTAGCTGCAAGCACACAAATGGGCTTAGGGACAAAAACCAATCGCCCAGGAATTGCACTAAGCAATAGCTGGACAACTCTGAATGGGAAAGATGAAGCTGTGGCAAGAAGAAAGGGAACAGGACGGCTGGAGCTACGCAGCACAAGACTGGCAGTGTATCTGGGATTTAAAATTAGCCTTATGCTGATCTAACCACCCTTGACTGCATTTCAGTTCTCACGCAAACATCCTGGATGTGCTTGGCCAAGGACAACCCCTGCTGTGGGCATGTAAATCAGACGACAGCACTGCCCCCACCTTCTCCTCCTGCCTGTCACCCTGCAACCATCAGTCCCCATGAAGGGCCCAACACACATAAGGTCCTGTGGGAGGAGAGAGCCAGAAGCACGAGGGACCAGAGATGAGGCTGGGGAAGAGGAGAGGGCTGGCCAAGTATTTGCCTTATGTTCCTTTCTCCAGGGCACACTCTCACTCCTGACCAATAGTAAAATCCCCTACATACCCTCCTCTCTTCTTCCGCCAGCCAAGATCACAAATCAACCTTGTTTGAGTGGCACAAGCAGCCATCCAGGCCACAATGCATGAGCCCATGTCAGCTCTTGTACACAGAAAGCACTGCTAGTACACAATAAGAAGAATAAAAAGCAAATTGTCCTGCATATGCAAAGCACAAAACATCAAGACAGCGATTTTCAGAAAGCAATGCATCCCCTTCCCTCCTCTCTCCTCTCCTCCAGCCCTGTTTATGTTGTAACTTTGTGTGCCTATCACTTCAAACAAAAGATACATGCCAAACTAATGAAATGCCTGAGCTGCGGTATGTGGGTGTATAAATGAGCCAGCACGGCCCCTGTCTGCATGGAGTAACTGCAGGAAACACATTTCCAGACCTGTCAAGACTCATTTCTTCTAGAATGAATAAAAGATAGCTGACTTATTTTTCCCCTTCAAGCAAGAAAGAAAAAAAAAAAAAAGAGAGAGAATGCAAAATTTACTAATAACTAAAAGGTAAGGAGAAATTTCTGATGGGTGCCCTCCTTCCTATCGTTATTAGTGTGATGGATGTGCTGGAAGACCCCAGCTGCCCATACAACCTAGTACTGTACAAACAGAAGGCACAATGCAGTCCCCTCCCAGCAGTAAAAGACAGGAACAAACAGGAGAGAAAAGAAACAACCAGGGGGATAAACAGATCTGCCTGAGGTAGCACAACAGATTGGCAGAAGAACCAGAGATCCTAGCCACATGAAATCCAGATTTCCTATATATGGCTCGATGTTGCAGCTGTAAGATGCTGTGCTTTCCTGCAGCATCTCCAACAGCTGCCTGATCTCCTCCTCACAAAGGCTGCCTAAGCTTGTGATAACACCGCAGAAGCTGAGAGAACAAACATCCAAGCTATGGCAAGGGACAGGGATGCACTCCGTGTCACTGGGAGGTCCAAGTATGCTCCCCAGTTCACCTGTAAATCCAGATGACTTCACAAGCTCAATGATCATTTACAAGAGCCATGCGCCCCCTTCCTCAGTGCTCAATGGCCACCAAGCATAGAATGATAGAATCATTTAGGTTGGAAAAGACCTCTAAAAGACCATCAAGTCCAACTATCAACCCAACGCCACCATGCCTACTAAACCATATCCCGGAACTGCCACATCTACACGTTTTTTGAACTCCTCCAGGGATGGGGACTCAACCACCTCTCTGGGCAGCCTCTCCCAATGCCTGACCGCTCTTTCAGTAAAGACATTTTTCCTAATGTCTAATCTAAACCTCCCCGGACGCAACTTGACGCCATTGCCTCTCGTCCTATCGCTAGTTACTTTGCGAGAGGAGACCAACACCTGCCTCACTACAACCTTTCAGGTAGTTGTAGAGGGCAATAACGTCTCCCCTCAGCCTCCTCTTCTCCAGACTAAACAACCCCAGCTCCCTCACCCACTCCTCAGAAGACTTATTCTCTAGACCCCTCACCAGTCTCGCTGCCCTTCTCTGGACACTCTCCAGCAGCTCAATGTATTTCTTGTAGTGAGGGGCCCAAAACTGAACACAGTACTCCAGGTGCGGCCTCACCAGTGCCGCGTACAGGGGCACGATCACCTCCCTACTCCTGCTGGCCACACTATTCCTGATACAAGCCAGGATGCCGCTGGCTTTCTTGGCCACCGGGCCATGCTGCTGGCTCATGTTCAGCCGGCTGTCAACCAACACCCCAAGATCCTTTTCTGCTGGGCAGCTTTCCAGCCACTCCTCCCCAAGCCTGTAGCGTTGCATAGGGCTGTTGTGACCCAAGTGCAGGACCCGGCATTTGGCCTTGTTGAACCTCATACAACTGGCCTTGGCCCATCATCCAGATCCCTCTGCAGAGCCTTCCTACCCTCAAGCAGATTGACACTTGCACCCAACTTGGTGTCATCTGCAAACTTACTGAGGGAGCACTCAATCCCCTCATCCAGATCGTTGATAAAGATGTTAAACAGAGGTGGCCCAAGTACAGAGCCCTGGGGAACACCACTCGTGACTGGCCACCATCTGGATTTAACTCCATTCACCACAACTCTTTGGGCCCTGCCATCCAGCCAGTTTATTACCCAGCAAACATTATGCTTGTCCATAGCTTACCTTAAGAGGCAGTGAGCATCTCTGTTCCCATTGGAAAGCACTCCAATTTTCCAGTGCATCATCTGCCATTTCAGGGACCAAAAGATTCTATCATCACTCAGAAGTCCAACACTCCTGCTCCGCACTCGTTGCATGTGGTCAGAGCACACATGTCACGGCTAAGAAGTGAGTTTTCACCACACTAACTTCTCTTTGGCTTAGACAGAAACACTTCCTGACTTCCAGCTCAAAGGGCTCAGGTCAGCATCTGCTCCACCGCAAAGCAGTGGTGCCCTGGATGATGAAGGTTTGAAAGACTATGAGATGCACATGAAAGGCCACATTGTGGCTCCTTGTTCTTCTTTAAAGGGTAGTCTGAACACAGACACTTGCAAGCCTCTAGCTAATACACACATATTCATTTTGCACAAGCAATGCAGATTTGTTTCTTTTGATCCAGAGCTCCCAGGTTCATTCCCCAGGGATGCCCCTACTCAGGGTTGTATCCTTTTTTAGAAAGATCACATCTGTCCATATTTTATGAAGATCAACTACTTACAAAAGCTATGCAAAGTAGTAGGCAATTGGAAGATAATTTCCCTCCTGAACTAATTTCATGAGAGCAAAGGATTCTTTTTCAGTGTCTAGAAATGTTAGCTTGGAATTCTTGTTGTGTCTCTAATAACTGAGTAGATCACAGTACCTGTCAGACCCAGACTTAAAGCAAGCAAAAGCTAGGGTAGCCCCACGGCAAACTGATGATACCACGCAGTCCTGATCTGCAGAAGTGCATGCTCCCCATATCCTGGGTTACTCGGGCAGTGCTGCACATGCATTTCACTGTAGTTACCTACAATTACATTCCTACATATCAGGGATGCTCAGGGATTCACTCTCAGTATTGATCCACGAATAAACACAGATCTGTGCACTGCCATTTGAAGCCTTTGATCTTCAACCACAATGACAAGCAGACCCTCCTGCTCCCTTGTAAGTCATCACTGATGCTGGCAGTTGTCTTCTGAGATGCAGCCAAAAAGCCAGGACTAACCAGGATAGAAAACGGCACATCCACCACATGTGAAGAGCCAAGAAAATAAATCCTGATGCAGGAAATCCCCTTGGATTTTTCGTAAACACTAGGACTGAATGCTGGGGAGCCACTCAGCACCTTTCAGTTCCTTTGCTGGGGTTTTCCACACATTGTAGGGGACTGGTTTACAAAAGCCTCCACACCTAACTTAAATGAGGAATACAACATAAGCATCTTGGGAGTGGGCAGACATACTTACTGGCTCAGATAAAAACTTTTACCTTTGGATGCCTCACCAGTTTCAATACCTTTACCATCCTATGCCCACCAAGTCGACTAGTACCACTTTCCTCATCTCATTCCCGGCAACCCGAAGCACAGAGAGGCCATATGGGAAAACCCGAGACGACGTAAAAATGTTAGACTGGGGTTCTTGCATCACGAGCACAGCAATTGTTCTCCTGAGGCTGTTTTCCCTATTAAGTAACTCCCACAGAGCGACTCCCTGGTAGTAAAGCTCTGTTGTAAATAAGAATATTTAACAGTGGCAGAAACACAGGACTTCCATCCAAGTGATAAATTTCCAATGACACCATGATGCTGTGGGTTCTCCAACATGAAGTCCTCAAAAGAGGTTTCTTAGGCTTCCCATCAGAGCCCAGGAGTCTAACCCTGATACACCAGCAGGAACAAACAACATAGGTTTCAGGTCCCCCCTCCGTCCCACACATGCACTCACCCAGTCTCTCTCTCTCACACAGATACATTTACTTACTTTTCTTTCAACGAATACAAAAAACTTAACAACCAGAGTTTTCCAACAATCCTTCACAGAGGATGACTATGCAACCCTTCCCAGGTCATGGCAAAACACAGACTAAAACCACCTAATACTTGATTTCTCCTGTATAACATGAAATACTATGATTCTGTCTTCTTTTTATGTCCACTACGCATTAGTCATGCAGGGGCAAAAGGGAAAGAATGGGGAACAAGATGTTTTTGATTCACGTCAGCTGACAAGGATTCATTTCTGGAACACATTCAGGGTAAAATTTTTATTATAAGAATAAAGAACACAACCAAAGCTACACAGTTCTCACACACCTCTTACTCTTTCCCCTCCTGCTTCAACATGCTGATCGCAGATTTAGGGAAATAACTGTTCTTACTATTAGAGCAGTACATGGAGGACTCTGCCGCGGTCACAGCTCCATCAGACAGATTACAGGCAGGGCACAATGTTAGCACATTACTGGGAGAGAAGGCAAGCGAATACAAGATCCTGTGCACCTGAGTAGCCCTCCTATCCTCAGGGCTGTGCTGCCTCACCAAAACTCTCCTTTCTTCTACTGTATGATTCTTGTCCTTCCTTAAAGGTAGGGGTTGTTCAGGGTTTTTTTCCAGGCTGTCATGCACACTTTTCCACTATCTCCTGCACCGAGACCAAACTTGTCCTCTTCTGCCACCGTCCTCCGGCATTTCTCATTCGCCTTTCTAACCTTCTTCCCAGTCATTTCCTTACCTCTTGTCTCTTCCGCTCAACTTTGATTCTGTGCCACTCTATGCACTCCAAATGGCCTCAGAAAGCTTGCCAACACTCTACCCTCTTGAGGCTGTTTCTTCTGTGAAATCTTGTGCATAATGCAACATTTCTTTTAAGAAGGATCAATAGGTCTCACTCAACAAATTGTACATCATCTCTTGCTTTTCAAGAGTCTGATTTGCAGTATAGAACTACCACCACTCTGGCAGGTTTCCATGGGAGCTAGTGGGTGTTCAATGCTTCTGAAAAAAACCAGTTTTATTTGTTCAATTACATAAGCAAGGGCGGAGCCCCGCTTAATTTGTTCACTGTGACTAATTTCTGTCTGTATACTTGAATGGGAGTCAGAGCTCCCATTCAGTTCCTACCTTTGTCAATGACTTACTGATTCTGGGTAAGCACCTGAACTTTCCTTTCTCAGTTTCATCTGTAAAACTGAGGTGATTGCATCTCTGTCACAGAATTGCTGCAGATTTAACTCATCTGAGTTGACAATGCTCTTTGAGGCCTTCAGATCAAGGGTGCTGGAAAGCACACAGTGCTGCAGTTATAGGAGATATGCTCTTGGCATGACTGTGTGCTGAAGAGCAATCAATCATCGAGGGAAATGGTGCTTTTCTGACACTCCTATCCTTTAACATTTTCTACTTCAAACAATGTCTTGTTCACATTTCATTGCTATTCTCTGCTTTCGCTCTCTTCCTGTTGGAAGCAAGCACCTAGGCACAGCCTTTTCTGATGAGAGCAAAGAAAGAGTCCTCATTTCACAGTGACCTACTATCCCACACAACCTTTGCAAGCAAGCCAATCATCCAAGCAAACACAGGAAAGCACTGCTTGTGCCACTACTATCAGGGTAATAAGCACCCACAAGTAATAAGCTCCAATAGCTACAGGGAGGATAGCCCCAGGAACAAATAAACTACAATTTCCACTGTACACATTAAATAGAAAAACCTTCCTGCAAATCGTTATGTCTGAGGCAAATTTTACGCCTGTGGGAAGATTCTGTAAGGAAATGAGACTGCTCAGAAATTTAAAGTTACCACCATGCGTAATTACTTGCATTCAGGCTTTGGTATTGCAGTGATTTCTACAAGGCTGCTTCTTTCACATACACGCAGAGAAAACAAGACACAAACCAGGCTTGCCTGCTGGTCTCCATACCTCACCCTCCACAAACTCAAGAGCAGCTTCTATCAACACATACATGTGCAACACCACATGCATGTCCCAAACATATTTCTGGCCTGAAAAGTAACACTTAGTATTTTCTACCTTGACTATGCTCAGCATCTTGGGAAAGAGTACTTGAAGGAAGAATAGCTAAAAACCCCACCTGAGTCACATGACATCTTAAATGTTTGTTAGCATTCTGGTTGTTGGATTTAAAAAAAAAAAAATTGGCCAGCTTCTTATGGTAAAATTTACCTGGGCTAGTTTCTGTGCCTTTCTCCTTTTCTGCTTTCTACAACAGCAGACAATGATGAGCTGAACCCCCTCTTCGATGCAGATAAGGCTTCATTTCTGTGCCAGTTAAGGTCACTTGCATCTGCTCACTCTTGTATCTCAGGGACTTCAATTCATCATTGCCAGCTCAGCCAGCGACTGGGATCATCCGTTTGCAATGGCTGTGAGTCTGGTTCGGAATCTCAATGCAGGCAAACGCTTGCCAAGCTTTCGCCTGATGCACACACAGAAAGGACTAGAGAAATATCCAGGCTCAGGCATGTTCATGGTTGTTGCCCATGCACCTCCAGCAAGGCCAATGTTTTTCTTCCAAATCTTCACTGAGAAGGTAACTCCTCTCTGCTGTGTATTAAAATGCACTGTACAGGAAAGAGGCAGGGTATTGCAGGGCTGATTATACTGATTTGCAGCAGCAAAATGCTCTGTTGTGCCATATGCTGACAGCACATGATGGATCTTGTGCTGCATGATTTGCTTCAAAGGCTGGATTTTATGGCCAGATAGAAACTGGCTACAGAATCTTCTGCAGGCTGATTCAGAAACAATGAGCTTCAATGTCAAATTCAGGTAGCTAAAAAAAAAATCACATCTGGGCATGCAAACCCCTCTCTCTGATTTTTTTAGAAGTGGCATGGATCCATTCCTCTCTTTGGGGTTAATTCTCAAAGACTTACTCAGCCAAGATAGAAAACACTGCTCAAAGCCATGAGGTTACAACCTGTGCTCATGCTTACCAGATTAATGCCACTCCCTTGAACCAGGTTGCTCTATTCAACACCCAGTGCTCAATATTTCAAAACCTGGTCAGCTGTCCAGACCTTGTCACTGTCCAGACACACAAAGCAGCACAAGACAATTCCACAGATTTCAACATTTGCTATTTAAGAACTAATACTAATTTAGTTGATTAGAATGGTTAGAAGGGAAAGAAAGAAAATGAGGAGAGAAAGAAAAAGTGTGGAGAAAGTAAGAGTATGGCAAATCTGACACGGCTCAGTTGATAAATGA